>NC_092734.1:5916548-7116548 GCF_047496885.1 Scyliorhinus torazame | reverse complement strand
CAACCTCCATCATCTCTGACAGTGACAGCATGTGGCCAAGGTGCAGGATATGTTTGTCGGGTCTGTTATTTGGACTCTCGGGTTGCAGATGAGACTGTAGATCCTGTACCTTTCAGCACTTATCAGTTGTTGTCTCATCACTCTGCAAGGCTGCTTTTTCAAGCAAACATCAGGTTGACAAGGAGAGGCCTTTCCCAGAGCTCTCAGTGCTGAGTTCAGAAACCTCGGGCTGGGTTCCCTGCTCCTCAGACTAAGTGTTGATGCCGAGGCAGGATTTGTGGACTTCCACGATAACAAAACTGGCGCCGAACCTGGACCGATTCAGCGGAGGGGCAGGCACCGCGCCACGTGGAACACAATCAGGTCAGAGATTGACATTCGGGTGGCTGACAAGCTGCAGCCGCACATACACATTACACTCCCCACACACACTCAACCCAGCCAACAAGATGGCACTGGTTGTGCTGGAGCGCATCCATCCCGCTGGTGGGTCGGCTGGGGCCAGAGGGCACCTAGGGGCGGTGGCCTGGGGGGCTCACCGATACGACCTACGGCACTAAGTTCACAGTGAGCAGTCAGCGGCGTGTGCAGCTGCCCGGCTGCCTTTCTGGCTGTGGCAATGGCGTTCCGTGCCCGTCAAGCCCGACCCCATAGCCCACCTCCTGGCCACCCCACGTTACTCCCGCCGGCCCTGGCAGAAGCCCCCCTGGCCAGCGGCACAACTGTCAGCGAAACTTTGAGGATGTTGGACACTTTCCGCCCCCCCTCTCTCTCCCTCAGCAGCCACGGCGCCTGTTTCACCATTTTTAAAAGCACAAGTGAGCCGCGCTGTTGGGAACTCGGCCCATCGGAGGCGGAGCATCGCGGAGGCCCCGGAGAATACCACGCCGGGCCCGCGAATGACATGCAAACGGTGTTTACTGTACGTGCGTTCTGGAACACATTGACGTCACGGTCAAGGTGACAGAGAATTGTGATTTGCCGGCAAATCAGCAGCCGCCATGAATTTGGCATTGGAGCCTGGAGCGTCATTCTCCGACCCCCCGCCGGATCGGAGAATGGCCGTTGGCCGCCGTGAATCCCGCCCCCGCCGAAGTCTCCGCTCCCGGAGATTGGGCGGGGGCGGGAATCCGGCCGCGCCGGTTGGCGGGACCCCCCGCTGGATTCTCCGGCCCGGATGGGCCGAAGTCCTGCCCAGAAATTGCCTGTCTCGCCGACGTAAATCAAACCTGGTATTTACCGGCGGGACCAGGCGGCGTGGGCGGGCTCCGGGGTCCTGGGGGGGGGCGCGGGGCGATCTGACCCTGGGGGGTGCCCCCACGGTGGCCTGGCCCGCGATCGGGGCCCACCGATCCGCGGGCGGGCCTGTGCGGTTGGGGCACTCTTTCCCTTCCGCCTCCGCCATGGTGGAGGCCGTGGCGGAGGCGGAAGAGACTCTCCCCACTGCGCATGCGCGGGAAACTGACAGCGGCAGCTGACGCTCCCGCGCATGCGCTGGGAAACTGACAGCGGCCGCTGACGCTCCCGCGCATGCGCCGCATTTCCGCGCCAGCTGGCGGGGCAACAAACGCCATTTCCGCACCAGCTGGCGGGGCGGAAATCCCTCTGGCGTCGGCCTAGCCCCTCAATGTTGGGGCTAGGCCGCCAAAGATGCGGAGACTTCCGCACCTTTTTGCCGGCGCGATGCCCGTCTGATTGGCGGCGGCTTTGGCGCCAGTCGGCGGGCATCCCGCCGTTGGGGGAGAATTTCGCCCCTGTTCTCCACCCAACCGCGCGTCCCAATTACAGTGCCAGCCAACGAGAATCCCACCTCTCAGCTTTTAAGTAGTCGATCTCTGAGACAGCATTGGATATACCCCAAAACTGCAAGACGTCACTCCCTGTGTGGAGTTTCACTCAATGGAAGTACACATTAATGAACGCAAGGGTTAGCACATCCAAATCTCCACATGTACTCGTGTGAATAATAGGCTCAGTAAATATACTGCGGGTTCCTTCCACAATAATGGAATGTGCAATAATCTAGCCAATCAGCAGAGGTGGTGGGTGGACTGAGGCGAGCCACAGGTTGACTATGCGGGGGGTTACGTCACGAACAAGTATCTCCGGCAGTATTGCTGAGATCACTAAAAGATTTTTACATTTTGTTTTTTTTAAAAACAATACATTAAGGTAACAGAAGATTAATCCTAAATAGATTGGAGCAACCAATCCTCCTAGATGGGCCCGGGATCTCCAAGAATTAAAGATCAATCTCCAGGAAACTGCTGTGTGTGACCCTGGAGAAAAATCATCAGGACATTGAAAAATATTTATCCTCGAACATTTCTCTTTACCGGGGCTGGATTCTCCATTTGGGAGACTGTTCTCCCGTCGGAGATGAACCACCTCTGAATTGTGCCCATGCTGGAGTGGGCTGCTCTCTAGCTTCCAGGCAGGGGTCTTTGTAACAGGGGGGGGGTCTCTGAAATGGGATGGTCTCTGGTGGGGGTCTCTGCAATGGGGGGGGGGGGGGGGGTCTTGTGGGGTTCTCTCTTATGGGGGCTCTGATGGGGGGGGGGGGGGGACGGGCAGGGTTTGATTTGTGTGGTGGCACTCCGCTGGACTTTGGAGCAACTGCCTTAAAGAGTTACCCCCTTGGTCCACCGTGAGGTACGCCGTGCCTGGGCCATGCTGGGAAATACCAGCAACAATTCTCACCCAGGTGAACCCCGGGCCAGAGGACCGGAGATTCACGCAGGCTCGGAGAATCCGGTGTCCAGCCCGTTAATAGGATGTAAATGGATCACTTCGACCCATTAGCACCCTCCTGGCAGGGAGTGGGGGCGGGAGGGGAATGAACCCCATTACCGCAGACAGCGGAACGGGATCAACGCTCAGTACCGTGTCTTTTGCTTCCCAACTGGTGTAGGAAGGCAACGGTGTAGGAAGGCAACGATGGATGTGATGGACAACTAATGGCAAGAACATGGGCAAGTCATGTGACAAAGCTTCCAGGAATACATTCAATCATGGTTGGCAAAGCTAAGATACACCTATAATTAATTTTGTTCCTCTTACTACTGCCATAGAGCAACATACACTACCTCTCTCCCACCCACTTCAAACAAACTTGACAGTACTTGGACTGCTGCAATGAGGAGCCCACATACATGGCTTGTTCTGAAATGAAGCCTCCTGGAACCTTGCCCATGAGAATTTATTTTATCAGAAATGTGATGCATTATATTTTTAGCAATGGTTCTCTGATTCTAAATTAAATGTGTCACCCTAACAATAACACATTACAGGACTGAGTACTTCCTGTTGCCCTTGGCCTTCATTGTTCTCTGTGTACCATACATCATGGGTATGTTCATACAGCAAGACAGACCCCAACAACTGAAAAAGCAGCCAACCCGCAGAGCGGAATGGGAATTTTATCCAAGCCTGACTTGATGAGAAATGTTTTAATTTTTTTACAAACCTACTTCACTGGGTCAATATAATTCTGGAGGATCTGTGACTGGAACATAGCTAGGAACAGGAAAAGGTTATTCAGTCCCTCAACACTGTTACCCCCACCATCAAGTGGGTTCATGTGTGATCTGTACCTCAGCTCCAGTGACCCACTTTTGATCTATTTTTTTACAGCCTTACCAATAAAAGTTTTTAGTCTTGAAGGCTCCAATTTTCCCAGCACCCACGGGCTTTTCATCAAATTCCTACAGAAGGAGGCCATTCAGCCCATTGAGTGAGCATCGACCCTCCGAAAGAACACCCCACCAAGGTCCACTCCCCTGCCCACCCCACCCAGTCCCCATAACCCCGTAACCCAACCTGCACATCCCGCAACACAAAGGAGCAATTTAGCACGGCCAATCCACCTACACTGCACATAGAATCATCGGAACCCTACAGTGAAGAAGGAGGTCATTCAGCCCATCTACACCGACCCTCCAAGAGAGCAGTTTGCCAATGTCCACTCACCCATCTAGCCCTGTAACCATGTAACCCCACCGAACCTTTGGGCGGCAGGGGGCAATTTAGCACGGCCAGTCCACCTAACCTGCACATCTTTGGACTGTGGGAGGACACCAGAGCACCCGGAGGAAACCCACGCAGACACGGGGAGAACATGCAGACTCCACACCAGGTTGGAATTGAACCTAGATCCCTGGTGCTGTAAGGCAGCTGTGCTAACCACTGTGCCACCGTGCCTCCCATCTTTTGGAACTCCCTCCTAAATGATAAAATTCTATCTCCCCATCTTGGATCCATATCCTTCTGTAACCTCTAGCAAAAACAAAATTAACAAAAAGCCTCCACTGCTTTTTGCGAGGATGATTTCCACACTTCTACAACCATTTGTGTGAAGAATATTTCCTAATCTTGAATGGCCTGTCACCAGCCCATGGGGAGGAATTTCCATAGCCCCATTTCAATGGGGAGGGGGACAGAAATTGCGTGAGCCTTTCAGACGCCCACTGACTTCGACGGGTCTTCAAAATCCTGCGAATGGGGATTCCTCCCCATGGGCTGGTTTTTCATCCTCAAGGCAGGTAGGGGGAGTTGGGAAAATATCTGGCTTGGTTCACCCGTCTCGGGAGAAAGTGTCCGAAGGATGGGATTTTTAAGGATGGGGAGGGGTGGGTTGGGGGGGTGCGGTGGTGCTACAATTAGCTAAAGCAACCTGGGAAAATGTTCAAAGACAGGCACATGCTGCTGGGTGCAGAGACTGGCTGTTTAAAAGGCCCATCCCGACACTGAGGCACTTCATCCCAGTTATGATAAAATCAGAAAGGCCCCCCAGCTCACGCCTCTCACACCCCCTCAGCCACCACACACTCCCCAAGCCACCTCAGGTCCCCACCCATTCACATGGTCCTCATTCCCCCATGTCAAACTGTGCCCCCCAAACTACTCCCATGTCCCCTCATTACCCTCATTCCAAGTTGTACCCCTCCCCCCATGCCGCACAACCCCTATGGCCTCTCAATCATCTCTGTGCCATGGTATTCCCCCAAACAACTCCATGCTCATCACCCCCATGCAAAGGTATGCACCCCAAACAACGTCCGTTGTTGCACAAGCCTCCCATATACTTACATGCACATCCAACCACTATACACCATATGGAAACAATAACCCTATTGTGACAATAGAATGTGTAAAAAAAGCGGTAAAAATAGAAATTCATTGATAACTTTCCACTTTCTTAAAAAGAAACTCAATTGTACTAACAGTATCAATGGCCTAATCTGCAATCACTGAAAACCTCTGAATCTTGTGTACATAAATATTGTGGAATTGATAGCATAGATCAGGGAGCCAAGCTGCCCATAAAGGTACGCTTTTTCTGGGGCTCAGGTATTTCAACAGCTAATGGATTCCTGGGCTCTCAGTCATGAGTACATAATGAAGCTTTCACAATATATGGCGACACAAGATAAAGAGGATTCAGGTGCTTGATGTTTCTGCTATTGATACTTTAAAGTGTCTGGATGATCGCAAAATTACTGGGCTGTAGTAAATAGGATTTTTTTTAAGAAGGTGAAAAGTTATCAATGAATAACTTTTTAAAAACATGCTACTGTCATTATAGGGTTTATTGCTTCTATACAGAGTACAGTGAGTGAATGGTAATGGAAGCGCCATAGTTTGGCATGGGAGGGGGGCATGAGGAGCATGGGGCCTGTGTGCGGGGCATGCCTTGTCATGGGGACGTGAGGGGCAATAGGAGTTTTAGGCTCTAAGCTTGGCATTGGGAGCATGAAAAACCCTTCATTTCAAAAGATCCACTCATGTAAGCTATGGTTCATAGCAACTGAAATTCCATGAACTTCAACTCTTTGAATAACCAGCCTGATTCCATTTGGTCTGCAGAGGACTAGGACATGCCTATCCCCTCACTGGAGCTAGTCAGGTCAGGAGTACAGGCTTTTGACCCAAACTAATCCGTACCCTTAAAAGCCCCTCCTGAAAATCAAACCCCCAGGAATGGAGTCAGGAATCCCAGAATCGGGACCTGCCTGACATTTGTAAAGGGCTCTCAAGTCATCCTGACCCAATGAAAATTCAGCCCCTTCCCTTGTCCAAGATTGTCCAACCAGCGGAAAAAAGCTTTGCTCATCTACTTTAACATTTTGGTCGAAAAATGGAAAGGCAACTTATTATCGAAATGGGGAGAGACTTCGGAGTGCACCGGTGCATGTGTCACAGAAAACTAGCATGTAGGTACAGGAGATAATAAAGAAAGCAAATGGAATGTTGCCGTTTATAGCAAAAGAAATTGAATTTAAAGGTAAGGAAGTGTTGTTGCAACTGTATAAGGCATTAATGAGACCGCACCTGGAGTATTGTGCACAGTTTTGGTCCCCTTATTTGAGGAAAGATGTAGTAGCATTGGAGGCAGTTCAGAGGTGGTTCACTGGATTGATTCCAGAGATGAGGGGTTTGTCGCATGAGGAGAAATTGAACAGTTCAGGCCGATGCTCTCTAGAGTTTAGAAGAATGAGGGGAGATCAAATTGAGGTATACAAGATGCTGAACAGTGTGGATAAAGTAGACATGAGCTTCCTCTTGTGGGGCAGTCTAAAATGAGAGGTCACAATCTTAGAATAAGAGGTAGCAAATTTAAAACCGAGATGAGGAGAAACTACTTCTCCCAGAGGGTTGTGAATCTGTGGAATTCGCCACCCCAGAGTCCGGTGGATGCTGGGACAGTGAATAAATTTAAGGAGGAGTTAGATAGGTTTTTAATTGGTAATGGGTTGAAGGGTTATGTAAAACGGGCAGGACGGTGGAGTTGAGGCCAGGATGGGATCAGCCATGATCACGTTGAAGGTGTGGGAGGCTAAATTGCCAACTCCCGCTCCTAGGTCATGTGTTTCAGGGAGGATATCCTCTGGCTCATTTTGCAATCCAGATCTTGGTCTGCGGCATTGTAGGTAGCAGATGAGGAACATATCAGCCATGATAGAATGGCGGAGCAGACTCGATGGGCCGAATGGCCTAATTCTGCTCATATATCTTATGAACTTATAAAATCCTAAAAGTTCAATCAAATTGTCTCTTAGCCTTTTGCTTTCCAGAGAGTACGAGCCTAGTTTTATGGAATCTTTTCTTGTAATCTAACCCTTGAAGCCCCGCTAACATTCCTGCCATCTCTGCTGCATTCCTGGCAGGATCAATAGAGAACATTTCTACCCGGGTCTAGGGATGTATTATGTAACAAGGGTGCTGAAAATAAACCCTGGGGGCATCTGCGGCCTACAAACACAGATAGCTCCATTAGTCCCAAGAGCATGGGTGGTCTCTTGATTCCCTAGACAAGGGACAGCGATGGCAAGTTTTGTGCGGGATTTGCTTTTGCATAGATTCAGTTCACTGTTTGTCTTTACCCTAAAGGGGGAACCACTGTCTTATATTTAGAGTAAATAGTTATTGAGTAAAGACTTCAAGAATAATGAGTAACAGAAGAAAAAATGACTTGCATTTATACAGTGCTTTTCATAATCTCAGGACATCCCAAAATGCTTTCTAATCAATTAAGTACTTTTTGAACTGCAGTCACTTTAAGTAATGTAGCAATCTTTAATAAGAGGTTATATTGGAGGGTGAACTACAGGCACGTACGTTAACAAGGAGGATTGTAGGAATGTTGGAACTGTGGACAATTTTTTGACGCACTATAATAAAATTGAAAATAAAAATAGTCATCTTAGTGTAAAATGCTATTGTGATCCTCATACAGTTAAACCCTACTGTTGAATCCTGACAAAGCAACCACAGGAAGCAATGATGGAGGCAAACAAAAAAGTTTAATTTCACACACAACATACACACTGCACTCCCCAAAGGGTTCTCCCATCCTGACCCACATCCGGGCCTGGGTTTTTATATCCGCCAGGCTTCCCTTGTTAAGGGGAAGCCCACCCCCTTAATGGGGAAGTTCATATTCTGCCGAGACCACGGGGAACTAATAATCCACACACCGTGAGTGGAGGGAGGGTTATAACATCTATCTATCTGCGGGATTCAGAGAACTCAACAAGGGAATCAGAGAGGAGGTAAAATGGTAAACAATTAGTGTCACAACTTATTTAGAAAAACAAGTGGAAATCTTTACCACAGTGCAATACAGTATTATAGTGATTAGGATGCACTCTAAATGATGTTTCTGCCGTACTGCCAACGTCATTGTCTTCTACCATCTTTACAATTTCACACAGGAGTGACTCTGTGAATGCTTAATTATTTTTTTCCAATTAAGGGACAATTTTGCGTGGCCAATCCACCTACCCTGCACATCTTTGGGCTGTGATGACAAAACCCACGCAGACACGGGGAGAATATGCAAACTCCACACGGACAGTGACCCAAAGCCGGGATTGAACCCGGGACCTCAGCACCGTGAGACAGCAGTGCTAACACTGCGGCACCGTGCCACTGTGAATGTGTGATAACGTGTAGTAAAGAGGCAGTTGCATGTTTGAAAACTCATATCACTTTTACACATTTAGGATTGATTTATCAATGTACAGAAATTAAATGACAAGTTCAGGTCATTTTATAAGCTGCAAGATCAAGTTGAACTAGCTCCGAGGCAACATCTGGCTTGGAAGCTCGACTACAACTCCTTCCTTGCTCTCTACATTTAAGTAACTGCAAAGCAGTGCAAAGAACAGAGGCAGAATTACACGCGAAGGATAAGGCTGTTGGGGGGCAGGAGGTGCACAAAGTCGCCCCAAGATTTGTCCACTCTTTCTCCTGTCTTCTGGTTGGTATTGTGTAGTTAGGAACTGAGCTTACCGTGACGCCCGGGTATAAATCGATGCAGTGCTGCCTTGTGTGTGGGTTACAATGCCAGGTCACTTTTTCTTTATTTATCCTTTCATGGGACTTGGCACCACTAACAAGACCTTCTGTTGCCCATTTCTAATTACCCTTCAGAAGGTGGTGGTGAGCTGCCTTCTTGAATCGCTGTTGTCCATATGGCTTCACTGCATCTTTTAAACCGGCAATTATTTCAGTTGAAAAGCTAATAGACATCCTGCCTCATCAACACACAGAGCGGTGTTTCCCAGAGGATTAAGGAAAGTGATTAAACTTGTTGAACAAAGAAAGTTTTTCTTGGAAATAAGTCACACACTTAAACTAAAGACCAAATGAGAGCAGTAATAACATCTAATGAGCTATGAATTCAGTATTTTTACCTTTTCTGCTACCCTTGACCTACTTCTTGACCTCAGATGTATAAATATTCAGACCTACAACAGGCAAGAGACTTGAGGGAATAACATTCTGACAGGAAGAAATGAAAGAAAAGGACCAGAAGAGACAGAAACCACCCAGCCTCCTGGTTAGATTTCTGTTTTGGTCTCTCCTTCCCCAAGCAGCATCCATACTGCCAAATTGCCACTGTATTGCTGTCAGTCACTCACTAACTGCACTCAGCTCCACAACTGACAGCTGTAGCCCGGGATCCTAGACTTAAGGTAAGCTTCAAAAGCAATTTGGAAAACATCAGACTTTCATAATTGCCTGATTAAAAAAGGGTTATTTATAAAGCCGATAACCTGGTCCCGCTTGCTGTGTACCTGGACCCGCTTGCTGTGTACCTGGTCCCGCTTGCTGTGTACCTGGACCCGCTTGCTGTGTACCGATGGATCTCAGATGCTTCTTGTTCGTCACACTCTTGAATCTATCTTCCCAACTCAGTAGGCATCACCCTACTTGGAAAGAGAGGAAAATCACAGTTTGAATTAACATGGGCACCTTCCCGGCAGTCAGATACAAAGATAATCATTAAAAAATAAAATAACGTCTTGTTTCCTCAACATAGAGAGTCATCGAGAAAGTACATATGAAAGTATTGATAAATTCAAGTGTGAATTGCCAGGAATTCCCTTCAGTAAACATGTGCCATAAAAATGGTGTATCTGGAGCCAGTGTCTAACACAAATATCTGAGGCAAATATGGTTTAACCCAGTTTTCATGCTGCTCTCTAATTTCATGGGAGTGTTTGTGAAAACTTCGCCAAAGCCCAGATGAAGATCACAGACTTCAAACGTTGACCCTATCCATCTTACAATATCCAGATTCGAGATGGGGATTTCATGAGGCAATTACAAAGTCAGTTATTCTTTCAATAAGCAATGAAAGGCAAAGACAAGAAAAAAGCAGACTTTTATGTCATCAGTTGCAATCATAAAACAATGTCACATGTCCTGGTATTTACTTGAATCATGCAATTCAGCTGGCATCTCTTATGTAACATAAGAGCAAACTGCAATGATTTTATAAGAACTAACAACTTAATTGTTTTTAACGGCTACATTTATTAACTGTTTAAAATGTTAATTTGAAAGTACAAATTATGTGATTCTGCATTGAGCTGTGCATTTGGACCTATCAATTTGCAAGTTCTTTTTTTTTAAAAAGCAATTTACCATTAGTACAGAATTTTAGAATTGAACGGATGGATATAGTTAATTTTAAAACTCCTTTCCGTTTGTACTGATGTTACTTGAACTTCCTTCACACTGTCAATCTGACAAAATCCTTCAAATCCAACCGTATCATTCTCATTGTTCTAATGAAAAAGATGAAAACTTAAAGGAAATTCACAGGAAACACCAAAATGCTAAAAAATAATAATTCTGTCGGCGAGGTCTTCCTACGAAATGGTCACCACTCATTATTTCATCAAAAGTACTTTTTGATGGACATAAAAACAAGCACAATGGTTAGATTAGCTGTTAAACGAACTGAAGGGTCCTTGGGCGTTGGGGATAGGAGAATGATAAATGCAGAAAGCTAAGCAGTGGGGGTGAGATGAAATAAGGTGGGAGGTTGTATGTTAGGCGTCTAAACAGAAGCAAATGGTTGGACTGAATGGTCTTTCTCTGTTCTATAAATACTGCGTAATATATTAAAACAAAACCCGTTCACATTCTAAACTAATCCTGGACAATGGAGCAGGTTGAGATCAACTCAACGGCATATTTGCAGTGTCTTTGCCCTTCTGCTGTGGAGCTTTCACAGTGTTTTTGTGCACTATCAGTTTGATAACCCATCTCTTCATTTTCAGGCGTTTTCCACAAAAGCATCCCCATCTGGATCTTTACGAATTAAACCTGATTCAAGTGACCTGTGCAGCACAGCGACGTGTGCTGGGTTTATGGATGTTTGCCAGGGTTTCACATCAGCAACGCTTCTCTCTCCAATGTCACAGAAACTTCATAAAATGATCCAGTATCTTCAGTCCAGCTTGCAATTTTTGACTTGAAAGTTGTATTGTTTTTTTTTATGGCAAGAGAAAATGTAACGTGCAGTAATGTCATACTCGTTCAAAGCAATGATTAAAACTCTGTCCTCGTATAAACAACAACCTTTACTACGGGCTGAGGTTCCCTTTATCTCAGTGTGAATCGTTTTGAAAGGAGGTTCTGAAGAAACGGGCAGTTCTTGCTGTTTGAATGTGTATCCAATTTAGCATATAAAAATCAAGAAATACAAATGGAAGCAATAAGTTTGAACAAAGTTGAATGATTCTGTTCACTTGTCAAGGAGCAGATGTTCAATGTGAAATTCTCCATTGAAAGCCACCAGATGTGGAAAAAGTGGCTTATGGGAAATGGGTGGAGCATTTGGATATTCAGGACTGTCAACACTAGACATTTATATCATCCCTTTCTGGAGGTATTTGACAATTGATTTCATTTTCATAAACTGTGGGCCTGTTTTTATTTAAAATACCATCAGTCCAAAGTCTATTTTACATCCATTACAGCGCATCTAAGATCATAATAGATGTTAAAGACAGATCAAATGCTGACGTATTTTCACTGCAGTTTAGACAGGGTGTTGGGACTGAATATTTTGAACTTACTAATGCTTAATACCTCAAGAACTTGGGTCATATTTCTTCAGCTGTTGCCAGAGTTGTTTCTGTGACTATTGAATCCAGTTTGTTTGTTTTTCTGGGGCTGCATAAATCCCACATTATACCATCAAGTCAGTTTTAGACCTGTCGGAAAAGTTATGAAAAGGAAATGTGATTGGAAGTATCATTACCACTGAGGAAAGCAGCATATGGCCATTCCACCACTCTACAATGCTGTAAAAGCTGCCAATAAGCAACAACTTATTGATGCAACGTAAATTCAGCAGGTTGCTTTACTAGAAGATAACTCGCTGCAAGGGCGCCCTATCAGCCTCTTCCCTCTGCATTCATTGTGCACACACAGGAAACTGTGGGCAGGCAGCCTCTCATTCACCCGCCCCGCTGAGAGCTCACCAACTCTTCACCACTGGCACTATATTTTAACCCCATTGTTTTTTTACTGTTTGCAGCCCAGGGTTGCTTCACGGAAGACATGGATCCCAAGGAATGAAGCATTCTGATCTGAAAATCAGGGGCATCACACTGGAACACCTGCTGGATGCAGCCAAGCACTGCCAAAATGTCACTGCCAAGCTCTGCCTGGCTTGCTTGATCTCTGTGGCACCGATTTCTGGAGCGTGAGGTAAATGTGAGTCAGCAGATCCTTGGGCATGTGGAGGTGTTGGCAACACTGGCTCTCATTCACCTGCAGGTAAGACATGCAGGTTCTCTTCACCCTCAGTCTTGTGAACCGCCTATGCTCATTGTTTCTGTCAGCCTCATCCTCTGTATCCAGAGGGGTCTTGCTGCTCCTCGATTTTGAGGGTTTTACCCCACCCTTCCGTGAGCCAGAGGGCTCCATCACAATCTTCTTCTCTCCAGCCTGTGTGCAATAGTGCAGGCAGCGATAAATCTAGGCTCCATCCTCTTCTCTCTGTGGTATCAATGAGAAACAGACAAGGGTCAGAATTAATCTCCAAAGGTCCTCCTACTATCAATGACTTGTCAGTGAAAGTGCATCCAAGGGTTTTGTTTCCATGTCAGTCACCACCCGCTCCTGAAATGCTGGCCAGAGCAGGGTGCAATTCAAGGTGCTACCCCACCCTGCCCCACACTCATTTAAATGGCCATGTGCTGTGACATTGCTTTGGCCAGGCACTTGGATGTGCTGATTTCAGCCCAAGCACCCAGACCATCATTCACTGTACTCTAATTCAATACTCTTCTGTACATAGAGCATGAACCTGAGGGCTTCCAATCCCCTGGGAGATCCTCACGAGTGCCATTGTGTCTGGTCCCCTTTTCTGGAGACCAGTACTGAATGATGCTTGCCTGAAGTCTCCGAGGTGAAGGAGATAGATCCCACACCTTGGGTACTTTGTGAATCTGCACAGTAAAGTGAGACTAGCTGTCTCACTTTAATATGCAGATTTGCTAAGAAGTGATCCCGCCCACACTGCGGCGAGCTGCTTTTTGGATGCAGTGTGGCCATAAAATCGCGCCCAGCGTTTCCTGCCTGCTAACCAATTCTCAATCCATGCCAATATATTACCTCCAACCTCATGTGCTTTAATTTTGCACACTACCGTCTTATATGGGGTTTTATTGAAAGCTTGCTGAAGGGGTCATGTGATGCGAAAGTGGGAACGGTTATGTGTTCCCAAGCTCGAGCTCTGCTCACCATTTAATCCATCTTTTCATTCTTGTGCACTTGTCGTTTCTTGGGTCATATAGTTTACATTATGTCCCGAGCATTGTTTCTGCCTAGTAGAACCGACTTAGAATGTTTAAATCCTCGCTTGTTCACAGCGGCTGGATGGAGTTTGGGGTGGGGCCCTGCCTTTAGTGGCGCAGTTGCTTTTGAGCGGGCCTCCGCCCTGACGGTGGGGTGTGCATCGACGGATGACGGCTGCCTCTGACGATGCTACCGTGGCTGGAAATCCCAGCACTGTGGTACAGCTCATCAATGCCCAATTCCAAGAGGTGCGAGGTGCTTTAATGGAGGCATTGGAGGCGTGGGAGGAGGTTCCTGCAATAGAGAGAGAGCACTGTCGCTGGTGGGAGCCCACCTCCGAATGGTTGAGTTCCTGTTGCACTGCCTGTCATCCATCCTGATAGTCGGGGGAGAGAGGGGGTGGTGGGGGCAACAGGAGAGGAGGCTGGGTCCAGTCCCCGAGGTGAGGCAGTGAGACGTTCCCAGCTGAGTTCTAGGATTGGGTGCCATATTCCGGGAATCTCGCTCCGGAGGAGGGGCAAATTAAAGTTGATGGAGCACATCTAACCCTGTCTTTGAGGCATGGGGTGGTGGGAGCTTCCAACCACTGGCCGTGTATTGTTCTGTTCCAGATGTCGGTCGTGAGGGGTTGGAGGTGGCCAAACCAATTGATTCATTTCTTCACACCCTACCCCAGCCAGAGCCGAGGTTGTTGACCGGGTTCTGGTGAGATGTCATGGTGGAAGTAATGGTGTTTTATGCTCTGATATTTGGAACCTTTGTGAGATCCTGAAGAGTGCGCATTAATCTTGATCCTGGCTCATCCTTTTTTAGTTTTCTTTGTGCGTCAATAACAAAGTCTTTATCACGAGGACAGCCTTGCATTTTGGAATCTCGGTTATTATCCTGCACTTTGCTCCCTGTTGATCACGTTTTTGTCTGCTTGGTATTGTCAATTTTTTCCATTTGCAGGGAAGTGAATAATCTGTGTGTGATGGTCTGTACTGTCGATTATCCTGATTTAACAAGTTCACATTATGTTAAGCCAAAAGTTGAATACTAGATTTGTGAGCAGCCTTTATTTGTCATCCTAAATGTATTTGGGCCTTACACTGTCTGACAATCCTTATGGAGGAGGGAAGTGGGTGTTTTTTGTTGACTCCTCCACCCCCCTTTCTCACTCAGAAGGCGGAATTGGGGCGGGGTGAGGGGTGGAGGGTTGGAGTTGATAGGGTTAATTTGCCCTGACAGTAGTCAAGGAAGCACCCCCACCCCCCTCCCCAGTTAGAGCCAACCTGATTTGAGTTGTTTTTTTCTATTTTTTCTTTTAATTTGGATTCAGAGCATCTGCGCTATTCTTTAGGCCCAGGTCACATGCATGTTATCCTAACGAGGCCTGGGCTTTATTTGACTCGGCTGAATCGGTCTTTTCTCCTGATTTGGGACTCCCTTTCTGGCCGTTTTTGTTGCTGGTGGAGTTTCACTGAGGATAAGGCTGGCCTTGAGTATCCATTACATGACGTTAGTTCGTGTGATCAGGCTGGGTGACGCCACCCTGGGAGGGGGTCCTTTTCTTCTCTTCGGTGCTGGGGTCCCCCATTGGCTAGGGCCAATTTGTACGTCCTTTCTTGTTGGGCAGGAGAGAGGAGTGCCTTGTCCTGATTAGGACTGGGTTGGGGCAACCTCGGTGGAGGGTGAGGGTTGGCACTGCCTGGATGTTCCTGGGGTTAGGTTCTCCTGAGTTTGTGACGGTGCTGGGCGCAGACAGACTACCCGAGACGTAAAACATCAATACTGGTTCAACTTCACATCCAAAATTAACTCAAATGGATGATTTGGATCAGATACCTGATGCTTGGGTAACTGAAACTTTGAGCTAACAAAAGGGAAAGATTTGACTCAGATTTAAGAAGCACATTTCTTTTTTTTCCAATGACCAAAAATACACTCTGAAAGGAAAGGCGTACAAATTCACGAGCGATTACAATCAGAACAAATCTCTGGGCAATTTTGTTGATGTTATTAACACATGACAACAGGAAGAAATCTTCTCCTAATTAGAAAACAGCATCATCAAATTATTAAGTTTAACAATTGCAAGGTTTGAAGTGGCTCCAAGGTGCAGTGCAATCATAGATTATCATAGAATTTACAGTGAAGAAGGAGGCCATTCGGCCCATCGAATCTGCACCGGCTCTTGGAAAGAGCACCCTACCCAAGATCAACACCTCCACCCTATCCCCATAACCCAGTAACCCCACCCAACACTAATGGGAATTTTGGACACTAAGGGCAATTTATCATGGCCAATCCACCTAACCTGCAAATCTTTGGACTGTGGGAGGAAACCAGAGCACCGGGAGGAAACCCACGCACACACGGGGAGAACGTGCAGACTCCACACAGCCAGTGACCCAAGCCGGGAATTGAACCTGGGACCCTGGAGCTGTGAAGCAATTGTGCTAACCACTATGCTACCGTGCTGCCCCAAATCTAAATGAGCAATGTAAAACACAGCCTGTCTACGATCAAAATCAATCAGATTTAAACCATAACTTTAATCTTATTTTCAGAAAGGTATTTATCCAGAGTGAAATCTGCGTTAGTAGATGGCAGAGCTGTTGATGTGGTTCTGCATTGCCACCCTAACTATACCGAATTAAAATTCTGCTTTGTTTTACTACAATTTCACGTTAGTCATTTGTCTCGCTTTTTAAAACAAATGTACTGAATGACCTCTTGCATCTGACCTGTCAAACCACAGTCAGAGAACAAGCTGCCAACTGGAAGCTCTCAGAGCCGAGGCTCTCTCACTGATGTGTGTCTGGGTCCTCAATGCAGCATTGATCCTCCATTTCACACTCCATCATTAAAGGTATTGGCCCGAGTGTTTTATGGGCCAGTGAAGGAAGGCCAAATCCCACCCTGCAATTTCCGGATTCAAGATGGGGGAGTCACGAGTGAATTACAAAGTCAGTTACTCTTTCACCAAGTGACGAAAGACAAACACAAAAGAAAGCAGACTTTTATACCATCATATGCAATCATAAAACAATGTCACATTATTCAGAGTCAGAATTAGTCACCTAATTGGCATGATCTGAGATTTCACTCCCTCAACATTCAGCTGCTGTGCCGCCACCTACAGCGAACGTTCCAGGCCAATGCCCCAAATCCTCACATCAGTCATCATGTTTCACTCCACAGCAGCCCTCTCAGACGCCATGACAACCCGAGGGCCACTACTGGGTGGCAAGGCCTATTCTTGAATAACATGGTTCATGGCTTCGGGGCGCAACCCATGCACTTGTGGACAGCTTGCATTTAATAAAGTCATGCGACTACACAAAATATGATAGAGCAGATTATTAGAGTATTCGAACAATTCTCCCATTGCATGGGCTGATCTGAAGGAAGCCAGCATTTATTTGGTAGGTTGCAAGGCAAGATTGGGATAGGATGCTCTTTCAGAGGGTCGGTGTAGACTCGATGGCCCGAATGGCCTCATTCTGCACTGGAGGGATTCTATGGTTCTATGAAGAGTTGTTGCACTTTGCTGTGTGCTGCCCTATCATCCTGAGGGCACAGACTTTGCCATCGGATATACGGCAACCAGCGTTGGAGAAGGATGGGAGGAGCCGATTAGCGGAGCCCTTTCTGTCAGTAAGGTTACTCGGTTTCTTTTGATATGGAGTTGCTTTTGGAAGTAGCTGCTTAACTCTATGAAGTTGGTCATTTCATTCCCCACCTCACTAAAGCAATTGAAGCAAAGCCACCTCAGGCAAGTAGGCTGATATTAGTCCAGTGTAAAATAACCCCAGGGATACACACTGTACAGAACAGCAAAGGTAACAATACTAAAGTCAGGAATTTATACTGAGACTTTAACACATTGGTCAGAGATGTTTTTGTCTGCTGTTTTAGTGAAGGCATTAACTCATTTAATTTAATCTGCTTAGTACCTCTGCTAAAATAGCAGACAGGAATTTGAACTGAGTGTGTGCTAAGCATTCACTATCCTCACCCATGGCATGATTTCAAAGTGCAAGGTAATTGTCAAAGGAACACAACGCGAGGTGAAGGGAATCTTTTTTACACTGTGCATTGCTATGACCTGGAATGCAACTGGATGGGTAGTGAAAGCATAGAGTCATGTACAGCACAGAAGGAAGCCATTTGGCCCATCGAGTACAAACTGATCTTCCGCAGAGTAATCCAGACAATCTCACTCCTCCACTTCATCCCACTCCGTCCCTGCAGCCTTGTAAGTCCACCTCCATCAAGTATTCATCCACCTTCCCCCCAAGATCATTGATATCTCTGCTTCCACCATTCTCATACGCAGTGAGTTCTGAGTCAAGCCAACTGCATCTTTCGTCCAGAACATTAAATCTGTGCCAAAGTCCTTATTTTACCATCAGCCAATAGGATCATTTTTTCTCTGTTTACCTTATCCAAATCTGTCATAACCTTTCCTGAGAAGGGGCCAAATTTTTTCATATCTTCTCCCTCCCATCATTTGACCGCAACAGATTTAAAAAAAAAAAGATGTTCTTGCCAATGTTGTGAATGTTTAATCGTTTCCATGCTGGGGAGAAAAGACACAGAGAGATTTTCTTGAGCTTTTGAACAGAAAAGAGTATAGCTTATATTTTAGTGAATGCAAAGTAAAATCATTTTTTAAAAGCACTCCAACTTTTCTCACACACACTTTGAATTTCACACATACAAATAGATCACAGAGTGGGGAGGACGGGTTGAGCAAGTTAGAATTCAGTCAAATTGAAAAGGTTAAGGCTCCTGAAGGTTGATGACTTGGCTGGCGTCAGGCTGAACTCAGTTGCTCCGTTGCTTTCACTCAGCATCAAGGCAGTTTAAAGATGTAGGTGGAAGATTTAACAGTTCTCCTGAAGACAATGGTGCTGGGTTGAGTTCTTTTTAAAACCTCTGTCAGTGGCACCTGGATAATCAGAATCTGCAGGCAAGTTTAAACTTTGCAAGTTGGATGGAGAGGGTGAGAAAGGGGGAGAAGGAACCCGCGCAGGGTCTTAGTCCTCGCATCTCAGCTGCTTTGTCTTCTTCAGCAGAGAAAGCAAGTGCTGAAACCCACAAAAGATTGTCACATGACCTTCACTCGCCAACTTCCCATTGCCCAAAATATGGTCACGGCTAATGGAATCCAGTTGTAACTTGATTAGATCATGGCTGGAAATTCCACTCTTAACCAGAGTCCCCTTGTCCAATGATTATGTCTAATGGTTTGACTCCACTGAGCTGATGTCTGAATGTTCTGCTAATGGGATAGGAGATGGTTCCATTCTTCTCCTTCAAGGTGCAGGAGAAGCTGCACCTTCTCCTGGTGCAGCTTTTCAGATAAGTTGTCACCATTTCAATGGTTCAGGGATAGAGAAGGTACAGTGATGCAAATGTGCAGTCATCTTTGACTGTGAGCCCAAGTCACAGGAATGTGGCATTTGTCTTTTTAAAAAATCAGTTAGGGATCCAACAAATCAATTCCAAAATAATTTTTTGATGTAATGCATGTTTGCACGGCATCTTGTACACCTCTATCAAATCTCACCTCAACCTCCTTTACTGCAAGGAAAACATAATCCCCAACCCCCTTATCTGAGGAAGGATGTTCTTGCTGTAGAGGGAGTACAGCAAAGGTTTACCAGACTGATTCCTGGGCTGGCGGGATTGATGTATGAGGAGAGATTGAGCCTGTTAGGATTATATTCGCTGGAGTTCAGAAGTATGAGGGATGGATCTCATAGAAACCTATAAAATTCTACCAGGACTAGACAGGGTACAAATAAGAAGGATGTTCCCGATGGTGGGTGTGTCCAGAACCAGGGGCGAAATTCTCCGGAAACGGCGCGATGTCCGCCGACTGGTGCCCAAAACGGCACAAATCAGACGGGCATCGCGCCGCCCCAAAGGATGCTCCACATCTTTGGGGGCCGAGCCCCAACCTTGAGGGGCTAGGTCGGCGCCTGACGAATTTCCGCCCCACCAGCTGGCGGAAAAGGCATTTGGTGCCCCGCCAGCTGGCGCGGAAATGACATGTCGGGGCGGCGCATGCGCGGGAGCGTCAGCGGCCGCTGACAGCTTCCCACGCATGCGCAGTGGAGGGAGTCTCTTCTGCCTCCGCCATGGTGGAGACCGTGGCGAAGGCGGAAGGGAAAGAGTGCCCCCACGGCACACGCCGCCCGTGGATCGGTGGGCCCCGATCGCGGGCCAGGCCACCGTGGGGGCACCCCCGGGGCCAGAGCGCCCCGCGCCCCCCCCAGGACCCCGGAGCCCGCCCGCGCCGCCTTGTCCAGCCGGTAAGGTAGGTGGTTTAATTTACACCGGCGGGACAGGCATTTTAGCGGCGGGACTTCGGCCCATCCGAGCCGGAGAATCGAGCGGGGGGGCCCACCAACCGGCGCGGTGCGATTCCCGCCCCCGCCGAATCTCCAGTGCTGGAGACTTCGGCAACCAGCAGGGGCGGGATTCACGCCAGCCCCCGGCGATTCTCCGACCCGGCGGGGGGTCGGAGAATCTCGCCCCAGGAGTCACAGTCTGAGGATACAGGGTAGACCATTTAGGATGGAGGTAAGGAGAAATGTCTTCACCTAGAGAGTAGAATTTGTTGCCCCAGGAAGTAGTTGAGGCCAAAACATTGTTTTCAAGAAGCAGTTAGATATAGCACTTGGTGTGAAGGGGATCAAAGGATATGGGGTAAACGGGAATAGGCTATTGAGTTGGATGATCAGCCATGATCATAATCAATGGCAGAGCAGACTCGAAATGCCGAATGGCCTCCTCTTCTCCTATTTTCTATGTTTCTCTGTAACCCAACCTTGTAACTAAACTGCCCATCCCTGGAATCATTCCGGCAAATCTCTGCACCCTTGCAGAAACCCTGACATCCCCCAAAGCATGGTAATCAGAACTGACCACAGCACTTCAGCTGTGATCCAACCAGATTCAATAGTCACATTCAAAAAGGAATTGGGGAAATATTTGCAGGGAAATGTTTGCAAGGTTATGGGGAAAGAGCAGGGAGACGGATTAATTGGGCATATCTTCCAAAGAGCAGGTACCAGCAAGATGAGCTTTGTTTTGTGTTGTTTAATCCTATGTAAGACCTAACGATAACATAACTCAGCAGGCTTTTCTTTGTTACACTTATGTGGGCAGGTAACATCAATGGCACATTTTAAGAGCTAATTTCTTTGTCATTCTTCCTAAAGAACAAGGAAAAAATCTTTGAAAGAAGTTGTTGGTCCTGAGAATCACGGTGATTGTGAGAAACAGTTCTCAGTATCGCCGCATGAAATATGGTTTTCATTTCCTCTCGGGGGACTTGACAGAATCATTCGCAATTTTGTTGCTAATGAGTTACCCAGTCAGACTTTGCTTTGTAACATAAAAAATTGCATTTTGTGAGAAGGATTGAAATATCATTACCGAACTCTGCTTTTTGTGTGTCTTTGACTGGACTCTGACACGAGCTTCCAGTTTTGTAGTTTTTAGTAATCAGCAAATTTTAAATTCACTCAAGCTGAACTGAGGATTTCAGCAATGTTATCTGTTGATGTGTAGCAGTGCATTTGTCACAGGAATGCTTTGGCACTTGTAACAAAACCTACTGGATGGAAAATTGTGTCCTTCTTGAATTGTGTGAGGTGAAATTCCCACTACCTGTTCCTGTCACACAATCTCTTGCGCCAGCGATCTATCTTCAAGAATTTACCCCATGATCTATTTAGCCTACCATTACCTTACAGAAAGCAGTAAAGTGCAGTTGACAGACTGAGCTATGCTCCTTCCTGCACTTAGCCATGCAGATAGCAGTGGAGAACATTGTGCAACAGTTAAAAGAGCCCACAAGAAGCTTTAAAAAATTTAAATGAAGGAGGTCCATTCAACTGTTTGGGAACTCTTTACACTTGGCTTTGCTTTGGCGATGGCTGTCTTATGAGGCAAGGTCGAACAGCTTTGGCTTGTATTTGCTAGGCGTCACGGTGGCACAGTGGTTAGCACTGCTGCCTCACAGTTCCAGAGACCCTGGTTCAATTGCGGCCTCGGGTGACTGTCTGTGTGGAGTCTGCACTTTCTCCCCGTGTCTGCGCGGGTTTTCTCCGGGTGCTCCGGTTTTCTCCCACAGTCCAAATATGTGCAGTTTAGGTGGATTGGCCGTGCTAAATTGCCCCTCAGTGTCCAAAGCGTTTGGTGGGGTTACTAGGTTACGGGGATGGGGTGGAGGCGGGGGCTTAAATAGGTTTCTCTTTCCAAGGGCCGGTGCAGACTCGATGGGCCGAATGGCCTCCTTCTGCACTGGAAATTCAAAAAAAAAATGAGAGGTGACTTTATTGAAACATATAAGATCCTGAGGGATAGTGACAGAGCGGATGTGGAGAGGATGTTTCCTCTTGTGGGAGAATCTTGAACTAGGGGTCACTAAGTTACTCATTTAAGATGGAGATGAGGAGAAATGTTTTCATTCAGAGGATCATGAATCTTCGGAACTCTCTTCTTGGGAAGGTGGTGGTGGAAACAGAAAGAGCCGTTGTATATTTTTAAGTACGAAGTCTTACAACACCAGGTTAAAGTCCAACAGGTTTGTTTCGATGTCACTAGCTTTCGGAGCGCTGCTCCTTCCTCAGGTGAATGAAGAGGTTTGTTCCAGAAACATATATATAGACAGATTCAAAGATGCCAAACAATGCATTGTCTGGCACCTTTGAATCTGTCTGTATATATGTTTCTGGAACATACCTCTTCATTCACCTGAGGAAGGAGCAGCGCTCCGAAAGCTAGTGACATCGAAACAAACCTGTTGGACTTTAACCTGGTGTTGTAAGACTTCGTACTGTGTTCACCCCAGTCCAACGCCGGCATCTCCACATCATGTATATTTTTAAGTCAGAGGAGGATAGATTTTTGGTAAGTAAGGGAGTGATAGGCTATCGGGTAGGCAGGATGCAGATTTGATGATTTTTTAAATTCCAGTCAATTTGGAGTGGCTAATCCAACTACCCTGCACATCTTTGGGTTGTGGGGTGAGCCCCACGCAGACACGGGGAGAATGTGCAAACTCACATGGACAGTGACCCGGGGCCGGGATCGAACCCGAGTCCGCGGCGTCATAGAACATACAGTGCAGAAGGAGACCATTCGTCCCATTGAGTCTGCACCGACCCACTTAAGCCCTCCTAATCTTTTTGGACACTAAGGGCAATTTATCCACCTAACCTGCACGTCTTTGGACTGTGGGAGGAAACCGGAGCACCCGGAGGAAACCCACGCAGACACGGGGAGAACATGCAGACTCCACACAGACAGTGACCCAGCGGGGAATCGAACCTGGGACCCTGGCACTGTGAAGCCACAGAGCACTTGTGCTACCGTGCTGCCCCAGATTTGAGGGGCATCTTATTAAATGGCAGAGCAGACTTGAGGGGCTGAATGGCCTACTCCTGGCTCCTTGTTCATATATTCATTCATGGGCGGTGCAAAATCCCGCTCAGTACACCCAGCATCAGATCATTAAGCAGATTGCAGAGTCATATCCATCATCATGTGGCTGCTTATCCAAAACCACATGGTGTCAAATCAAACATTGTAGTTTGATAGCAACATTAATGTTACAGGCTATTTTATCAGATCAATTTAATTTTGAATCAAAGTTTTTAAGAGATGGATGCTGTGTTAACTTTGAATTGGCTGATATAAAACCATAATTTCTTGTTGGAGAGTGTTTCCCTATAATGGTTGTTGTGCCAAGTTGTAATCATTACACTCTGCCTTCAGGAAACAAGCCGAGGGAGTTTCCATTGTTACAGGAATTCCACACCCGTCATTTGATAGCCCTGTGTAGAAAATACTGGGAATAAAGGAAGTGTCCCAAAGTCAAGGCCTGTACTATGAAAGATAAAAGATGTGGGTTATCGTTATTGACTGGCTCGTACGTTATTTGCTGTAGACAGAAGGTCCAATGATGTCAACATTTGTGAAATTAGAGTAAAACTCGGTTATATGCACCAATTCAGGGTTGACACCAAACTAAAGATACACCAGCATAAAGTGGCAGTGCACCAGTAAAAGATTGAGATTTGTAAAGCTTTGTCATTTCAGAAGTGGACATGATGTACTCCAATGTGAATGTGCTTTTCACATCCCACTTTGTTCTTTGTTCTTTGTACTTCTCAATGGGTCCTGTGGCGGTCTCTTAAGGTCGGCTGTCACCCTATATGTTGTGTGTCTCGATGTAGATCTCACATATTCTGTTTCTCTGCTGTCAAAGCAAGATATTGAGAATGACAAGAGTTCTGGTTGAGCACAACCTCATGATGTTTTACCAGCAATAGCTTTATACAACTAAATGCAGGCCTTGATCTGGCCTGGTTCCTAACAGTTACATTGCTTGATTATTTGACTATCAGAAGGTATACATTGCAAGGTGACTGCTGCAATCCCTGAGGTGGAGGTACACCCACAGTGCTGTTAGGGACGGAGTTCCAGGATTTTGACCCAGTGGCAATGAAGGAACGGCGATATATTTCCAAGTCAGGATGGTGAATGACTTGGAGGGGAACCTCTAGGAGATGGGGTTCCCAGGTATTTGTAAACCTGTATTTGTAATCCCAGGTATTCCCGTAACAGCCTCCCCGAACAGGCGCCGGAATGTGGCGACTAGGGGCTTTTCACAGTAACTTCATTTGAAGCCTACTCGTGACAATAAGCGACTTTCATTCTTTCATTTTTCATATTTGCTGCTCTAGACGGTGGCGGTCGTGATTTTGGAAGGTATTGTCTAAGGAACATTGGCGAGTTCTTGCAGTGCACCTTGTAGATGGTACACACGGCTGCCACTGTTCATCGATGATGGAGAGAGTGGATGTTTGTGGAAGGGGTGCCAACAAGTGGGCTGCTTTGTCCTGGATGGTGTCGAGCTACTTGAGTGTTGTTGGAGCTGCGCTCATCCAGGCAAGTGGGGAGTATTCCATTACACTCCTGACTTGTAGATGGTGGACAAGCTTGGGGGAATCAGGAGAAATGAGGAGATGAATTAGGAACAGGAGGAGGCCACTCGGCCCCTCGAGCCTGCTCTGCCATTCAATAAGATTGTGGCGGACCTGATTGTAACCTCAACTCCATATTCCTGCCCACCCCGATAACTTTTCACACCCTTGTCAATAAAGAATCTATTGAGCTCTGCCTTAAAATATTTAAAGATTCTGCTCCACTGCCTTTTGAGGAAGAATATCCCAGAGACTTACAGCCCCTGAGAGCAAAGAAATTCTCACCATCTCCGTCTTAAATGAGCGACACATCTTATTTTAAAACTGTTCACAAGAGGAAACATCCTCTCCACATCCAGCCTGTTAAGATCTCCCAGGATCTTGTATGTTTCAATCCAGTCGCCTTTTGCGCTTCTGAAGTCCAGTGACTATAAACTGAGTCTCTCCCACCCTTCATCAGGAGACCCCCCCCCACCCCACTTTTCTGGAATTAGTCTAGTAAACCTTCTCTGGACTGCTTCTAACTCATTTCCATCCTTTCTTCAATAAGGAGACCAATACTGTACACAATGCTCCAGATGTGGTCTCACCAATGTCCTGCATAACTGAAGCACAATCTCCTTACTTTTGTAATCAATTCCCCTCCCAGTAAATGATAATATCCTAGCCGAATACTTGCTGTACCTGCATTTGAACCTTTACTGCACTGGGACACCCAGATTCCTCTGTAACCTTTCATCGTTTAGAGAATAAGTTTCTTTTTTGTTCTTCCTGCCAAATTGGACCATTCACGTTTGCCCACATTGTGCTCCATTTGCCAAACCTTTGCCCACTCACCTGACCTATCTTCACCACTTTGTATCCACCTCGTGCCCACTTTCCAATTTACTTCCCCACCTATCTTTTTCTCTTCAGCAAATTTCACAATCAGCCCTTCAGTCACTTCATCCAAGTCATTTATATCAATTGTAAAAAGTTACTTAATAGATTCATAGATTTTTACAGGACTTTAGGAGGCCACTCAGCCCATCGTGTGCATGCTGGCCACCAAAGACCTGACTGCACAAATTCAGTTTTCCAGCGCTTGCCCCATAACCCTGGAGGTTACGGTAGTGCAACTATCAAAATGCTTCTTAAATATTACAAGAGTTTATAACACAATCACCCTTTCGGGCAGTCAGTTCCAGGCTCCCACAACCCTCTGGGTGAAAAGATTACTCCTCAATTTCCCTCTTAGCCTTCTACCTCACCTTAAAGCTATGCCCCTTGGCTACTGACCCCTCTACTACTGGAAAATGTGCCTTCCTATCCATGCTATCTATGCTCCTCAATCTTATTCACCTCTACCAGGTCCTCTCTCAACCTTCACTGCTCCAAGGAAAACAGACCCAGACTTTCCAATCTTTCCTCATATCTCCAACCCTCCAGCCCAGGCAGCATCCTCTGAATCTCCTCTGTATCCTCTCCAGTGCAATCACTTCCTGCCAATAGTGTGGTGACCAGAACTGCCCATAGCACTCCAGATGTGGCGAACCCACATTTTATACACTTCCAGCATGACCACCCCACCCACCCCGCTTGTATTTTGCACTTCAGCCAACCCACATGCCTTCTAAACCCTATCTATCTGCCCTGCCACATTCTGTGGATATGCAGTCCATTGTCCTCTGATCTTCAGTATTATCCAGGGTCCTACCATTCTTAGTGTAATCCTTTGCCTTGTTAGGTTCCCCAAGTCCTTTACCCCACACTTTTCCAGGGTTGAATTCCATTTGCCACTGTCCTGCCCAACCCATTGATATCCTCCTGCAGTCTACGGCTATCCTCCTCAATTCTTACCAACTTGCCAATTTTAATTCCAAATCATTCATGCACATCACCAATTGCAAAGGCCCCCAGCACTGAGCTTGCAGAACCCCAAAGGAACTGCCTTCCAGTCACAGAAACATCCCTCTACCATCACCCTCTGCTTCCTGCCTCTGAGCCACTTTCAGATCCAATGTCCCACTTTGCCTTGGGTCTCTTGGACCCTCATTGTCTTGACCAGTCTGCCACAAGGGATCTGATGAAAAGCCTTGTTAAAGTCCATTTCGACCACATCAAAAGCATTACCCTGATCAACACTCCCAGTTACCTCCTCCAAAGGTTTGATTAAATTTGTTAAACACGACCTTCCCTTAACCAGGGAGGCCCCAGCACTGACCCCCATGGCACATCTCTCGTCACATCCTGCCAACAATTTCAAAGGTTAATGAGGCAAAAGGAAGAGAACAATAGCAATCTTGATTGATGTTGTTCTTGTAAGAAATGTAACACTCCAGTACTAAATTCCTGTCTGCTATTTCAAAGCAGGAGTTACCCAATTTAACTCTATAGTCAGGGGCACAGATAGGAGATTTTGTGGGAGCGTGAGAGACTCACGTTTGGTATGTTGCCTCCCAGGTGCAAGGGTACGTGATGTCTCGGATCATGTTTTCCGGGTCCTTAGGGGGGAGGGGGAGCAGCCCCAAGTCGTGGTCCACATTGGCACTAACGACATAGGTAGGAAAGGGGACAAGGATGTCAGGCAGGCTTTCAGGGAGCTAGGATGGAAGCTCAGAACTAGAACAAACAGAGTTGTTATCTCTGGGTTGTTGCCCGTGCCACGTGATAGTGAGATGAGGAATAGGGAGAGAGAACATTTAAACACGTGGCTACAGGGATGGTGCAGGCGGGAGGGATTCAGATTTCTGGATAACTGGGGCTCTTTCTGGGGAAGGTGGGACCTCTACAGACAGGATGGTCTACATCTGAACCTGAGGGGCACAAATATCCTGGGGGGGAGATTTGTTAGTGCTCTTTGGGGGGGTTTAAACTAATGCAGCAGGGGCATGGGAACCTGGATTGTAGTTTTAGGGTAAGGGAGAATGAGAGTATAGAGGTCAGGAGCACAGATTTGACGTCGCAGGAGGGGGCCAGTGTTCAGGTAGGTGGTTTGAAGTGTGTCTACTTCAATGCCAGAAGTATACGAAACAAGGTAGGGGAACTGGCAGCATGGGTTGGTACCTGGGACTTCGATGTTGTGGCCATTTCGGAGACATGGATAGAGCAGGGACAGGAATGGATGTTGCAGGTTCCGGGGTTTAGGTGTTTTAGTAAGCTCAGAGAAGGAGGCAAAAGAGGGGGAGGTGTGGCGCTGCTAGTCAAGAGCAGTATTACGGTGGCGGAGAGGATGCTAGATGGGGACTCTTCTGCCGAGGTAGTATGGGCTGAAGTTAGAAACAGGAAAGGAGAGGTCACCCTGTTGGGAGTTTTTTATAGGCCTCCTAATAGTTCTAGGGATGTAGAGGAAAGGATGGCGAAGATGATTCTGGATATGAGCGAAAGTAACAGGGTAGTTATTATGGGAGACTTTAACTTTCCAAATATTGACTGGAAAAGATAAAGTTCGAGTACAATAGATGGGTCGTTTTTTGTACAGTGTGTGCAGGAGGGTTTCCTGAAACAATATGTTGACAGGCCAACAAGAGGCGAGGCCACGTTGGATTTAGTTTTGGGTAATGAACCAGGCCAGGTGTTGGATTTGGAGGTAGGAGAGCACTTTGGGGACAGTGACCACAATTCGGTGACGTTTACGTTAATGATGGAAAGGGATAAGTATACACCGCAGGGCAAGAGTTATAGCTGGGGGAAGGGCAATTATGATGCCATTAGACGTGACTTGGGGGGGATAAGGTGGAGAAGTAGGCTGCAAGTGTTGGGCACACTGGATAAGTGGGGCTTGTTCAAGGATCAGCTACTGCGTGTTCTTGATAAGTATGTACCGGTCAGACAGGGAGGAAGGCGTCGAGCGAGGGAACCGTGGTTTACCAAGGAAGTGGAATCTCTTGTTAAGAGGAAGAAGGAGGCCTATGTGAAGATGAAGTGTGAAGTTTCGGTTGGGGCGATGGATAGTTACAAGGTAGCGAGGAAGGATCTAAAGAGAGAGCTAAGACGAGCAAGGAGGGGACATGAGAAGTATTTGGCAGGAAGGATCAAGGAAAACCCAAAAGCTTTCTATAGGTATGTCAGGAATAAGCGAATGACTAGGGAAAGAGTAGGACCAGTCAAGGACAGGGATGGGAAATTGTGTGTGGAGTCTGAAGAGATAGGCGAGATACTAAATGAATATTTTTCGTCAGTATTCACTCAGGAAAAAGATAATGTTGTGGAGGAGAATGCTGAGCCCCAGGCTAATAGAATAGATGGCATTGAGGTACGTAGGGAAGAGGTGTTGGCAATTCTGGACAGGCTGAAAATAGATAAGTCCCCGGGACCTGATGGGATTTATCCTAGGATTCTATGGGAGGCCAGGGAAGAGATTGCTGGACCTTTGGCTTTGATTTTTATGTCATCATTGGCTACAGGAATAGTGCCAGAGGACTGGAGGACAGCAAATGTGGTCCCTTTGTTCAAAAAGGGGAGCAGAGACAACCCTGGCAACTATAGACCGGTGAGCCTCACGTCTGTAGTGGGTAAAGTCTTGGAGGGGATTATAAGAGACAAGATTTATAATCATCTAGATAGGAATAATATGATCAGGGATAGTCAGCATGGCTTTGTGAAGGGTAGGTCATGCCTCACAAACCTTATTGAGTTCTTTGAGAAGGTGACTGAACAGGTAGACGAGGGTAGAGCAGTTGATGTGGTGTATATGGATTTCAGCAAAGCGTTTGATAAGGTTCCCCACGGTAGGCTATTGCAAAAAATACGGAGGCTGGGGATTGAGGGTGATTTAGAGATGTGGATCAGAAATTGGCTAGCTGAAAGAAGACAGAGGGTGGTGGTTGATGGGAAATGTTCAGAATGGAGTACATTCACAAGTGGAGTACCACAAGGATCTGTTCTGGGGCCGTTGCTGTTTGTCATTTTTATCAATGACCTAGAGGAAGGCGCAGAAGGGTGGGTGAGTAAATTTGCAGACGATACTAAAGTCGGTGGTGTTGTCGATAGTGTGGAAGGATGTAGCAGGTTACAGAGGGATATAGATAAGCTGCAGAGCTGGGCCGAGAGGTGGCAAATGGAGTTTAATGTAGAGAAGTGTGAGGTGATTCACTTTGGAAGGAATAACAGGAATGCGGAATATTTGGCTAATGGTAAAGTTCTTGAAAGTGTGGATGAGCAGAGGGATCTAGGTGTCCATGTACATAGATCCCTGAAAGTTGCCACCCAGGTTGATAGGGTTGTGAAGAAGGCCTATGGAGTGTTGGCCTTTATTGGTAGAGGGATTGAGTTCCGGAGTCGGGAGGTCATGTTGCAGCTGTACAGAACTCTGGTACGGCCGCATTTGGAGTATTGCGTACAGTTCTGGTCACCGCATTATAGGAAGGACGTGGAGGCTTTGGAGCGGGTGCAGAGGAGATTTACCAGGATGTTGCCTGGTATGGAGGGAAAATCTTATGAGGACAGGCTGATGGACTTGAGGTTGTTTTCGTTGGAGAGAAGAAGGTTAAGAGGAGACTTAATAGAGGCATACAAAATGATCAGGGGGTTGGATAGGGTGGACAGTGAGAGCCTTCTCCCGCGGATGGATATGGCTGGCACGAGGGGACATAACTTTAAACTGAGGGGTAATAGATATAGGACAGAGGTCAGAGGTAGGTTCTTTACGCAAAGAGTAGTGAGGCCGTGGAATGCTCTACCTGCTACAGTAGTGAACTCACCAACATTGAGGGCATTTAAAAGTTTATTGGATAAACATATGGATGATAATGGCATAGTGTAGGTTAGATGGCTTTTGTTTCGGTGCAACATCGTGGGCCGAAGGGCCTGTACTGCGCTGTATTGTTCTATGTTCTATATGTTCTATGAAAGAGTAGGACCAGTCAAGGACAGGGATGGGAAATTGTGTGTGGAGTCTGAAGAGATAGGCGAGATACTAAATGAATATTTTTCGTCAGTATTCACTCAGGAAAAAGATAATGTTGTGGAGGAGAATGCTGTGCCCCAGGCTAATAGAATAGATGGCATTGAGGTACGTAGGGAAGAGGTGTTGGCAATTCTGGACAGGCTGAAAATAGATAAGTCCCCGGGACCTGATGGGATTTATCCTAGGATTCTCTGGGAGGCCAGGGAAGAGATTGCTGGACCTTTGGCTTTGATTTTTATGTCATTATTGGCTACAGGAATAGTGCCAGAGGACTGGAGGACAGCAAATGTGGTCCCTTTGTTCAAAAAGGGGAGCAGAGACAACCCCGGCAACTATAGACCGGTGAGCCTCACGTCTGTAGTGGGTAAAGTCTTGGAGGGGATTATAAGAGACAAGATTTATAATCATCTAGATAGGAATAATATGATCAGGGATAGTCAGCATGGCTTTGTGAAGGGTAGGTCATGCCTCACAAACCTTATTGAGTTCTTTGAGAAGGTGACTGAACAGGTAGACGAGGGTAGAGCAGTTGATGTGGTGTATATGGATTTCAGCAAAGCGTTTGATAAGATTCCCCACGGTAGGCTATTGCAAAAAATACGGAGGCTGGGGATTGAGGGTGATTTAGAGATGTGGATCAGAAATTGGCTAGCTGAAAGAAGACAGAGGGTGGTGGTTGATGGGAAATGTTCAGAATGGAGTACAGTCACAAGTGGAGTACCACAAGGATCTGTTCTGGGGCCGTTGCTGTTTGTCATTTTTATCAATGACCTAGAGGAAGGCGCAGAAGGGTGGGTGAGTAAATTTGCAGACGATACTAAAGTCGGTGGTGTTGTCGATAGTGTGGAAGGATGTAGCAGGTTACAGAGGGATATAGATAAGCTGCAGAGCTGGGCTGAGAGGTGGCAAATGGAGTTTAATGTAGAGAAGTGTGAGGTGATTCACTTTGGAAGGAATAACAGGAATGTGGAATATTTGGCTAATGGTAAAGTTCTTGAAAGTGTGGATGAGCAGAGGGATCTAGGTGTCCATGTACATAGATCCCTGAAAGTTGCCACCCAGGTTGATAGGGTTGTGAAGAAGGCCTATGGAGTGTTGGCCTTTATTGGTAGAGGGATTGAGTTCCGGAGTCGGGAGGTCATGTTGCAGCTGTACAGAACTCTGGTACGGCCGCATTTGGAGTATTGCGTACAGTTCTGGTCACCGCATTATAGGAAGGACGTGGAGGCTTTGGAGCGGGTGCAGAGGAGATTTACCAGGATGTTGCCTGGTATGGAGGGAAAATCTTATGAGGAAAGGCTGATGGACTTGAGGTTGTTTTCGTTGGAGAGAAGAAGGTTAAGAGGAGACTTAATAGAGGCATACAAAATGATCAGGGGGTTGGATAGGGTGGACAGTGAGAGCCTTCTCCCGCGGATGGATATGGCTGGCACGAGGGGACATAACTTTAAACTGAGGGGTAATAGATATAGGACAGAGGTCAGAGGTAGGTTCTTTACGCAAAGAGTAGTGAGGCCGTGGAATGCCCTACCTGCTACAGTAGTGAACTCGCCAACATTGAGGGCATTTAAAAGTTTATTGGATAAACATATGGATGATAATGGCATAGTGTAGGTTAGATGGCTTTTGTTTCGGTGCAACATCGTGGGCCGAAGGGCCTGTACAAAACAAAGAACAAAGAAATGTACAGCACAGGAACAGGCCCTTCGGCCCTCCAAGCCCGTGCCGACCATACTGCCCGACTAAACTACACTCTTCTACACTTCCTGGGTCCGTATCCTTCTATTCCCATCCTATTCATATATTTGTCAAGATGCCCCTTAAATGTCCCTATCGTCCCTGCTTCCACTACCTCCTCCGGTAGTGAGTTCCAGGCACCCACTACCCTCTGCGTAAAAAAACTTGCCTCGTACATCTACTCTAAACTTTGCCCCTCTCACCTTAAACCTATGCCCCCTAGTAATTGACCCCTCTACCCTGGGGAAAAGCCTCTGACTATCCACTCTGTCTATGCCCCTCATAATTTTGTATACCTCTATCAGGTCGCCCCTCAACCTCCTTCGTTCCAGTGAGAACAAACCGAGTTTATTCAATCGCTCCTCATAGCTTATGCCCTCCATACCAGGCAACATTCTGGTAAATCTCTTCTGCACCCTCTCTAAAGCCTCCACATCCTTCTGGTAGTGTGGCGACCAGAATTGAACACTATACTCCAAGTGTGGCCTAACTAAGGTTCTATACAGCTGCAACATGACTTGCCAATTCTTATACTCAATGCCCCGGCCAATGAAGGCAAGCATGCCGTATGCCTTCTTGACTACCTTCTCCACCTGTGTAGCCCCTTTCAGTGATCTGTGGACCTGTACTCCTAGATCTCTTTGACTTTCAATACTCTTGAGGGTTCTACCATTCACTGTATATTCCCTACCTGCATTAGCCCTTCCAAAATGCATTACCTCACATTTGTCCAGGTTAAACTCCATCTGCCATCTCTCCGCCCAAGTCTCCAGACAATCTAAATCCTGCTGTATCCTCAGACAGTCCTCATCGCTATCCGCAATTCCACCAACCTTTGTGTCGTCTGCAAACTTACTAATCAGACCAGTTACATTTTCCTCCAAATCATTTATATATACTACAAAGAGCAAAGGTCCCAGCACTGATCCCTGTGGAACACCACTGGTCACAGCCCTCCAATTAGAAAAGCATCCCTCCATTGCTACCCTCTGCCTTCTATGGCCTAGCCAGTTCTGTATCCACCTTGCCAGTTCACCCCTGATCCCGTGTGACTTCACCTTTTGTACTAGTCTACCATGAGGGACCTTGTCAAAGGCCTTACTGAAGTCCATATAGACAACATCTACTGCCCTACCTGCATCAATCATCTTAGTGACCTCCTCGAAAAACTCTATCAAGTTAGTGAGACACGACCTCCCCTTCACAAAACCGTGCTGCCTCTCACTAATACTAACTGCGTTGTCACAGTACTGCGCTGTATTGTTCTATGTTCTATGTTCTATGTTCTATAATTTAAAGCAAGCTCTCACTTTAAAGCAGAGTAATTTTGTACAAACCCAGATTAGAACAAAGACTAATTGTAATTTCCACTCTCCTGTGCCATGAGAACGTGTGTACATCGTGCACCAAGATAGACCCCCAGATGTAGGGTACGTCTGGTGGTTAATAGCTTTAGGAGCTAGAGTCTCCTCCAGAAGATCAACACTGAACCCAGACTGACATTTCAGAGGAAAAGGCAGTGGGCGCAATCTACTGGCCACATCCCGTCGCAATCGGGGCACGAGGCCTCCCCTGGGAGTCCCGACGGCTGTTACGCCTCGCAAGAGCTAACCAGATCGCACAAGACGTCACGATCTGGGTCCCGACCCAGTCTCGCATGGCTACGTGAGTTTAAGAAATCACAGCCGTGTTGCCACTGGAGCGAATGGCCACCCGGCATCTATCGGCCTCGCTGAGGAGACCACAGCCGGGCGCCATTCAATACTGGTCCCAACAAATGGGGAACAGGCAAAACGCCACTTGGGGGGGTCTCCCAGGCGATCGGAGGCCCCTGGGTGGTCAGCTTCTGGGCAGAGTGGCACCCTGGAATTGATGGTGCCACCCAAGCAGCTACACACTGCCAGCCTGGCACCCTGGCAATGCCACCCAGGGGCCATCCTGTTACTGCCAGACAGGCAGGGTCACTGCCAGGCCCCCTGGCAGGCAGGGTCACTGCCAGGGGGCAGGCAGGCAGGGGCACTGCCAGGGGGGCAGGCAGGCAGGGTCACTGCCAGGGTGCCAGGCTGGCAGTGCCAAGTTGTCAGGCTGGCATTTTGCCCCGCGCCAGGGAACAGGCCCGGGGGTGTCCTGCCCGTATGAGGTGGGGTGCAGGGGGGATTCGAGGACCCCCTATAGGTGACTTGGGGCTTTTGGGGGGGGGGGTCGCATCAGGGTTCGAGAGATCGAGGCGCCATTTAGAAATAGCGTCCCGTCTCTTTCTGCTTTGAGGGACTCCGGTCATCCGATTACGGCCTCGGTGAGGGGCATTCACCACAGGGCCACCAAAGTTAACCAAAGTGCCAATAGATAGCGGGGTTGTTCCCGGCGCTTAACAAACTCCGGGCTGGATTCTCCATTATTGGGACTATGTCCCCATGCCGGCGTGAAAACGGTGGGGTTTCATGCCAGAAAAACTGCCATGAAAGGACCACTAATTCCCAGCCCTGCAGGGACTCCCCAAGTGCTCCGCTTTTCGAGGCCCGCAGAATCAGTGAACCAGCGGCGGTCCCGATTTCTTGCGGGAACATCGATTCTCCGCTCCCGCGCCAGCCGCGATTTTGTCGCGCGTGTGCTGAGAAACCAGCCCTCTGTTTCTTTTTAGTTCGATCGCACCCTAAATATAAATGTTCTTCGCGGAAGCATCTGTCCATCTAGTTCTTGATTAATTGGATGTAAAAACAATTTGAAGGATGGGTTAGGTGCACTGCGAGGAATGTTGGGGGGGGGGGGCCGCGAGATGCAGTGACAACCACCTTATTTGATTTGACTGTAAGTCTTATCAGTCCATGAGGAAAGGGAATGGCTGCCCTGTGGAGTTAATGGTGCAAATAGAATAAACACATTTTATTATGTTTCATTAAAATAAACAATCTCCTGGTCTTTTTTTTCAATCGTGAATACTACTGGCTGTAGAAACCAAGTCTGACTGATCTTACTGTAACTGGTCATGTGTGCATTTACCTCCATCCCAGGCATTAGATTTGAATGTTCTCAGTGAAATGAAAGGTTTATTCTAAAAGGAGAATAGCTGTTGCGTATCTGGAATTTGTAAGATTGACGTTTCTGTGGATGGTTAGGACCTGGGAGGGTACATGGTTGATTGAAGTAATTAGAAACCAGCAACATATGGAAATGATGGAATTAATGCAAGGCAGTACACAAATGAGGGAAGGGGAGGAATGTCACACGAAGGGAACTATTTTGCTCATATCGTCAAACCATATTGAGCTGAGTTTGTGTTTTGTGTCCTTGTGACTGTCCGTCGCGGCTCAAGAACGCTGGTGGAACACTGTGCATCCTGCATCCTGCAATGAAATGGACTGAAAAAGATTTGCAAATTTCAGAATAGAAAATTTCAGTTTTGAAGCTGATGACAGACAATGGGCAGCATTCTCCATTTGGGAAGCTCTCCCGCCGGAGCAGAATCGCTCCTGGTTTGTGCTGGTGCCGGGAGCGGTGTCCAGGAAAGATTCACTCTCCTTTGCCACGCACATTTATGCACGACGGGGAGCTCGTGGGATTTTGTTCAGAATCCCACCATTTTGAGCAGGTGGTCCAACGCCAAGGTCCGGAGGTTGGCCCCCCCTGCTCCCACAATGCAGATCCTGCAACCCCTCCCCCCACCGCTGACAAGTAGGGGCATCCTCCCTCCCACCACCAGGGGAATTATGGGACACCCCCCCCACCACAGCACGCACACGTGTGGGTGACCTGATCCCCCCTACCGACCCCCATCAGATCCTCAATGGAGACACCCCATCATACCCCCCCAAAGGGTCCCTCCTTTAGAGACCCGCATCAGATCACCCCAGCAGAGACCCCCCCATTAGATACCTCTATCGGAGATGCCCTTATCAGACGCCCCCACATCCGAGACCCCCATCTCAGAGACCCTCCCATCACAGACCCCCATGTCAGATCACCATGTTAGACACCACCCCAGCAGAGACTCCCAAATCAGAGACCCCCATTTCAGAAACCCCATATCAGAGGCCAGTCCCCATCAGTCATTCCTATCTGGAAGCTGAAGAGCAGTCTAGGCAGAAACAGTGAAAGCTTCTGTTTTTTCGCTTCCCAGACCGATACACCTGGTGCTTCAGACAGAAGTGTTGAAAGCAACATCAAGACAAAACACATCATAAGGCTTTAATCCCCCTCAGAACCTTTGATCTGCGAGGCTTCTATTCATTTTCAAAGAGAAATAGCTTTTAATAGGCTGTAACTGACTTAATAACCTCCAGATAGTCAGGTGTCTGGATTGTTTATTTTCAATTCCCTTCACAACTGAATGCATCACAAGTAGCCTGGTATGAAGCTAAACACAACGTTCATAAACTTCTAGGTTTCATTTCCTCTTTTTCTCAATAGAAAGCACTTAACTTCTTTTGATGTGGCGAGGACTTGTCAATCATAGCTAGATGTTTGTAAACATTGTGTTGAGCAGGATTTGAGTTGTGGTGGGGGTGCCTCCAATGGACTTTGGGGGCACCAAGGTTAAGTACCTACCCTCTTGACCCACCATGGTGGCCACCGTGCCGGGACCATGATTGAAAATACTTGCATCAATCCTCGGCCACGTGAATCCCAGCCGAGCAGCCTGGAGCATCACAGGGGCATGGAAAATCAGGCTTCCAGGCCATTAATCAGATGCAAATGGTTTCAAATGACCCATACTCATACCGGCGTGGCGGGGGACTGGAGCATCAGAACTGTTTTTGCCCAATGCTCAATTTCCTGCCAGACCGGGAACCCCCTTACTGGCGGTGGTGGCAGAAAGTCTACTCCAATAGAAAACCTGCCATAAGTGTTTAATAACTGATGATTGTAAGGCATGAAACCCTCAAAGAGCTAAGCAGCTTTGAAAACATCAGGATTTTTCTGTGAGTGAATGAGAACAACATTCGGGGAAGACAGGGAAGTCAAAATTTTTATGAAATACATTTCATGACACTACATTGCTGACACGATGTGCTGAATGGCTTCTTTCTGGACCATAACATTTCGATGGTTCTATAGTCCAAGACTGTAAGAGTCTGAGATGCCAAAGGAAGGGATAAACATTTTGAAAACTCGGCAGAACATTTAAAATGTATTCCTGTCATCGTGTTTTCTATCCTCTGCTGGACTTCCACATCAGTTCTTGGCTGTTGAACAATTACCACCCCTCTGATATTTGGCACAGTAACGGAGCACAAGGTTGTGTGACGGTCACACGTATGCTCGCTGACCTATACTGGTTCCCGGTCCACAATGCATTAATTGAAAATTCTCATCTTTGTTTTCAAAACCCTCCATTGCCTTGCTCTCGCTACCTCGGTAACCTTCCACCACCTCCAGAAATTCAATGCAACCCTAATTCTGCCCTCTTACGTACCCCCTGGTTTTCATCCATGGGGGGCTGTGTTGCAACGGCCCTTAACTTTGGAATTCCTTCCTTAAAGTTACCAACTCTCTCTCCTCTCCTTGAAGGTGCTCCTTGAAACCAATTTTGAACAAACTTCAGCCTCCGTTATACGCTAGTCTTAAAGTAAACATGAAACTGCCATGTTTTGATAAGTATTTAATGTTGGTGCCCCCAAAGTCCATCGGAAGGCCCCTCCCCCACAATGCCAATCCTGCCCACCCCAGCACCCCGCAATCCCCCCATCAGATCCATCAGAGACCCCCAATCAGAGGCCCCCATCAGAGATCTCCATATCAGAGACCCTACCCATCAGGGACCCACCCCAGCTACCACTGCCTTGAAGCTAAAGAGCTGTCCAGGCAGAAAGCATGAAAAATCACTACTTTTTCACTTACGAGCCTCTTGTGCCTGCTGCCTCAGACAGATGTGTAGAAAGCAACAGCTGTTACTTTGGATCCTTTGATCCGAGAGGCTTCTATTCACTTTCAAAGTGAAATAGCTTTTATCTGGCTGTAATTGACAGGGTAATAGCTTCCAGACAGCTAGATGTCTGGTCTGTTTATTTCCATTTCCCTTCACGCTTGAATGCATCTCAATTACCCTGCTTTGAAGCTAACCACAATGTGTATTAACGTCTAGCTATGATTGACAGGTCCTCACTAGATCAAAGGAAGCTAAGTGCTTTTTGCTGAGAAAAAAAGAAGTGAAAGCACTTCTCTCCTAGATGTTTCTAAACATTGTGGTTAGCTTTACAATTTTTAGCCTGACACTTGACTCTCTGCCTCATCGGGAACCCCGCTGCTGGCAGTAGGTGATGGAGAACCCACACCAATATCTTGGGTTTCACACTGATTGGCACCTTTTCTTTGATGTGAGATTCTTTGTTTCCAAGGCTCTACCCATCTAGTGACCAAGCAGAGGATTGACACACAGCATGGTAGCACAAAGGGCAGCACGGTAGCACAGTGGTTAGCACTGTGGCTTCACAGCTCCAGGGTCCCAGGTTCGATTCCCCGCTGGGTCACTGTCTGTGCGGAGTCTGCACGTTCTCCCCGTGTGTGCGTGGCTTTCCTCCGGGTGCCCCGATTTCCTCCCACAGTCCAAAGACGTGCAGGTTAGGTGGATTGGCCATGATAAATTGCCCTTGGTGTCCAAAAAGGTAAGGAGGGGTTATTGGGTTCTGGGGATAGTATGGAAGTGAGGGCTTAGGTAGGCCGGTGCAGACTCGATGGGCCGAATGGCCTCCTTCTGCACTGTATGTTCTATGTTCTATGCCAAAATGTCAGATCTGGATGTGAAGCAGTTCCAGATGGCAGTCCAAAGGGAGGTGAACATTTTTTTTTTTTAATTGAATCTTTTAGAACACCTATGGTTAATCCTGAGCCTCTATGCATACTCATGCTGGAAATATGAAGATAACTGATATAATCTCCTTTTAATGAGATCCATTATCTGCTCAAATGCTGCTTTGAGTACTCCTTAACTTGGCTCTGAAGTTGCTAGGACAAGGACTCTTCCCTATATTCCCCACCCCGCCCCACTCCTATCCCATCCCCTTCCCTCTCCACAAATTCTGCTCCTGTCAATGTTTGGATGCTACTCACGTTCATGCATTTGAAACAAATGTGTCCTCACTGCTTTGTGACTGCCCACCATTAGGGTGCTCCACTGACACCAACTCATACAAATAAAGCAGCAGCTCTGCAGTTAAGGGTGACGTGCAGATGTTTAATAATAATTTGAGCAGCACTTATAATATGTGCTATTTCCCCAAAACAAAGTTATAGGTTTGTTCTGGATGACTGAAGAAATAGTGGGAGAGGTGAACAGCCAATTATTTCAAGCTGTGAATGATTTCCCAATATTGCAATATCTAATTACATCACACAACAAACTTCAGCATTGTCGAATACGTTCCCCATTTTGTCCACATGTTGAGTTCCATAACCGTACATTTAATGCTTAGTCAGTGGAAGATGTTGATGGAACTAACTGCAAGAGTAGAAATGGGTCAAAATCAAGTTGAAGTACGATCCTTCAACACATGGAGCGGGAATCTCCGACCCCCACACCGGGTCGGAGAATCGTCGGGGACTGGCGTGAATCTCGCCCCCGCCGGTTGCCGAATTCTTCGGCACCGGATATTCGGCGTGGGCGGGAATCGCACCGTGCCAGTCAGCGAGCCACCCCCGCGATAGGCCGAAGTCCCGCTGCTGGAATGCCTGTCCCGCCGGCGAGGATCAAACCACATCTCTGCCCGGCGGGACTAGGCGGCACGGGCGGGGTCCTGGCGGTGGGGGCGCGGGGCAATCTGGCCCCGGGGGTGCCCCCACGGTGGCTTGGCCCGCAATCAGGGCCATCCGCTGACACTCCCGCACATGCGTGGACTTCCGCCGCCCGGCGAAGTCATTTCGGCCCCGGCTGGCGTGGTGCCAAAGGCCTTTCCCGCCGGTTGGCGGCGTGCCAACCACTCCGGCGCGGGGCTAGCCCCTCAAGGTGAGGGCTTGGCCCCTAAAGGTGCAGAGAAATCCGCACCTTTGGGGCGGGCCGATGCCGGAGTGGCTCCCGCCACTCCATCCCGCTGGGTCCCCCCGCCCCGCCGGGTAGGGGAAAATCCCGGCCACGGTAATTATTACTTTTAAGACTTTTTTTATTTTTAAAAAATATTTTTATTCTCCTCCTTTTTCACATTTTCTCCCACATTTACACCCATCAACAATAAACAATAATCAGCAAGATATGTCAATCCCCATAATAACAACGATCCCATCCGCCCACCAACCCCCAAACATCAGCCCGCATGTTTACATAAACAAATGACAAAAAGGAGTCAGGGATTACCCATAGTCACCCTTAATCTACACAGCCCCCCTTTCCCCCCCCCAACCCTCCCACCCAAACTAATGTTCGATGTTATCCAGTTCTTGAAAGTGCCTAATAAATAGTGCCCATGACTTGTAGAACCCCACCGAGCTTCACCTCAGTTCGAACTTAACCTTCTCAAGGGTCAAGTATTCCAACAGGTCCCCCCGCTACGCCAGGGCACTGGGTGGAGAGGCTGCTCTCCATCCCAGCAGGATCCGCCTTACCCCCCCCCCCCCCGGCAACGCTCACACACATCCTCGACTCCTTCAAAAAATCGGCTCATCCTCGCCCTCGTGAGGTGCGCTCTATATACCACCTTCAGCTGTATCAGCCCCAACCTCGCACATGAGGTGGAGGCATTCACTCTCTGGAGCACCTCACACCAGACCCCCTCCTCTATAACCTCTCCCAACTCTTCCTCCCACTTTGCTTTGATCCGTTCCAGTGGTGCCTTATCCTCTTCCACAATAGCTCCATACACCGCTGACACTGCCCCCTTCTCCAGTCCCCTTGTCGTCAACACCTCCTCCAGCAATGTGGAGGCCGGTTCCTCTGGAAAGCTCTGTATCTCCTTCCTGGCAAAATCCCAAACCTGCGTGTACCTAAACACTTCTCCCTGCTCTAGCCCATACTTGGCTTCCAGCTCCCTCAATCCTGCAAACCGACCCCGAAGAAACAAATCTTTTAGCGCCTTAATCCCCTTCTCTTCCCATTTCCGAAAACTTCCATCCCACCTCCCTGGCTCAAATCTGTGGTTCCCCCCGAATCGGTATTTCCCTTGACCCTAAACCCAACCCGAAGTGTTGGTGAAACTGCCTCCAGATTTTCAATGAAGCTATTACTACCGGAATCCCTGAATATTTCCCCGGAGCTATCGGGAGCGGCGCTGTTGCAAGTGCCTTCGGCCCCGACCCCCTGCACAAACTCTCCTCCATTCTGACCCACTGAGAATCCACCCCTCTGACCCAGCTCCGCACTTTCTCCACATTCGCCGCCCAGTAGTAGTACAACAGGTTCGGGAGACCCAAACCCCCTACCTGCCTTCCCCTCTGTAGCAGCACCTTTCTCACTCTGGCCACCTTCCCTCCCGATATGAATGAGGTAATCCTTCCCTCAATCCCCCTGAAAAAAGACTTTGGCAGGAAAATCGGTAGGCACTGAAAAATAAACAGGAATCGCGGCAACACATTCATTTTAACCGCCTGTACCCGACCTGCCAGTGACAGAGGAAGACCATCCCACCTTGCCAGATCGGCTTTCACTCTCCCCACCAAACTAGTGATGTTGTACCTGCGAAGCCTCCCCCACTCCCGGGCAACCTGCACCCCCAGATACCTAAAATGAGTCCCTGCTCTACGGAATGGCAGCCCCCCCACCCCTGCCCCCACCCCCGGCCAAGACAACACAAAGTACTCACTCTTGTCCAGGTTCAACGTGTACCCCGAGAAAGACCCAAATACCCGCAGTAGCTCCAATATTCCTCCTATCGACGCACTCGGCTCCGGCACATACAGCAGCAAGTCGTCGGCATATAAGGACACCCGATGCTCTATCCCCCCCCCGCACTATTCCTTTCCATGCTCCCGAACTTCTCAATGCGATGGCCAACGGCTCAATCACAAGTGCAAACAGCAGGGGGGACATAGGACATCCCTGTCTCGTCCCACGGTGGAGAGAAAAGTATCTCTAACTGATATTATTTGTGCGGACACTCGCCTTCGGTTCCTTATATAATAGCTTTACCCAGTTCACAAACCTTGGTCCAATCCCAAACCGCTCCAGCACTGCCATCAGGTACCCCCATTCTACCCGATCAAACGCCACAACTACCTCTGTTTCCTTTCTTTCCGCCGGTGCCATAACAACGTTCAAAACCCTCCTAATGTTCGAAAACAGCTGCCTCCCGTCTGATCCTCCCCTATTACCTTCGGGAGGCACTCCTCCAGCCTACCCGCCAGTACCTTCGCCAACACTTTTACGTCCACATTCAGAAGTGATATGGGCCGATACGACCCACACTCCGTCGGATCCTTATCTTTTTTTAGTAACAGGGAAATCGATGCCTGCCCCAAGGTTTGCGGCAACACCCCCTTCCCTATCGCCTCCTCAAACATCCCCACCATCAGGGGTGCCAACCTATCCTTAAATTTTTTATAATATTCCACCGGAAACCCATCCGGCCCTGCCACCTTCCCTGACTGCATCCTCCCAATCGCATCCTTTATCTCCTGCTCCACTATCGCTCCTTCTAATGTAGCCCTGTCCCCCTCCCCTAGCCTCGGGTACTCCAACCCATCTAGAAATTCCTGCATCTCACGGTCTCCTCCGAGTGGCTCTTACTTGTACAACCTCTCACAAAACTCCTCAAAAACCTTGTTAATCAGCACTGGGGCCACCACCAACTTCCCTGCCCTATCCTTCACCTGAAGAATCTCCCTTGCTGCTGCCTCCCTCCGGAGCTGACCTGCCTTATCTCTATGTTCATAAACTGCACCCCTTGCTCGTCTCAGTTGGCGCACCGCCTTCCTGGTGGACAGTCGGTCGAAGTTCCTTCCTCTTTTCCAACTTCGCTGGGTCCCCATCCTCTGCATACCTCCTATCTACCTCCAACATCTCATCTATTACCCTCTGCCGCTCCAACCTCTCCTCTTTATCCACCCTGGCCTTAAACAAAATTACCTCACCTCTCACCACCGCCTTTAGAGCCTCCCAGACGACTGCCTTCGACACCTCACCCGTACAATTGAAACCTACATATTCCTTAATTACCTTTTCAATTTTCTCACAGAACACTTGGTTCCCCAAAAGCCCCACATCCAGTTTCCACCCCGGTCTCTGCGCTGCCCCCTTCTCCAGCACCATATCCACCCAATGCAGAGCATGATCTGACACTGCAATTGCAGAGTATTCCGATCCCTTGACTCCAGCCAGCAAAGCCTTCCCCACCACAAAAAAGTCGATCCGCGAGAAGACCTTATGGACCGCTGAGAAAAACGAATACTCCCGTTCCCTTGGGTGCAGGAACCTCCAAGGGTCCACCCCTCCCATTTCCCCCATTAGCCCAGCCAGCACCTTCGCCCCCCCTGATGGGACCAGCGAGCACGGCCGTGATCTGTCCAACCTTGGCTCCTGCACCAAGTTCCAGTCCCCCCCCACAGTCAGCTCATGCGGGTCCAAGTCGGGAATAGCCCCAAACACCTTCCTCGCGAATCCCACATCGTCCCAATTGGGACCGTATACACTTAACAGTGCCACTAATCTCCCCTCCAGTGCCCCTGTCACAATCACATATCTACCCCCCTGACCTGCCACCACCTTCTCCATCTGGAAGCGTACCCTTTTGCTGACCAGCACCGCTACCCCTCGAGCCCTTCCATCAAATCCGGAGTGAAATACTTGACTAAACCAGCCCTTTTTAAGTTTCACCTGGTCCTTCACCCTCAAATGAGTCTCCTGCAGCATTGCTACATTAGCTTTCAAACTTTTAAGATGTGCAAGCACCCTTGACCTCTTGACCGGACAGGGACCGGACAAGTTTGCTAGTGGGCAGCACGGTAGCATTGTGGATAGCACAATTGCTTCACAGCTCCAGGGTCCCAGGTTCGATTCCAGCTTGGGCCACTGTCTGTGCGGAGTCTGCACATCCTCCCCGTGTGTGCGTGGGTTTCCTCCGGGTGCTCTGGTTTCCTCCCACAGTCCAAAGATATGCAGGTTAGGTGGATTGGCCATTATAAATTGCCCTTAGTGTCCAAAATTGCCCTTAGTGTCGGGTGGGGTTACTGGGTTATTGGGATAGGCTGGAGGTTTTGACCTTGGGTAGGGTGCTCTTTCCAAGAACCGGTGCAGACTCGATGGGCCGAATGGCCTCCTTCTGCACTGTAAATTCTATGATTCTATGGACCTCCTAGCCCTCGCACGTTCCACATGATTATCCTTACTGGGGGTCTCTCACCCCCCCCCACCTTTCTTATCCACCATCACCATACCACCGGGCCCTGCCCAATAAGCCTGACCCGCCCCTGTCCATTGTTAACATCGAACCCCTTCCCCCCCTCCCACTTTTAAGACTTAAGGTATAAAATACAGCATAACATTATTAAACCCTGTTGGAAACATGGCGCATTGGAGCAGAAGTAGGCCATTCTGCCCTTCAAGCCTGCTCTACCATTCATTATGATCATGACTGACCCTCTATTCCAACACCATACTCCCCACATTCCCCTTGACACCTTTAAAGTCTAGAAATCTATTTCATTCATAAATATATTGAGTGATGTGGCCTCCGCATCCTTCTCTGGTGGAGAATTCCACAGGTTTACCGACACCACCCACTGAATGAAGATGTTCCGCCTCGTTAGGGTGGCATCGTGGCTCAGCGGTTAGCACTGCTGCCTCACAGTACCAGGAACCCAAATTTTATTCTGACCTTGGGCCACTGTCTGTGTGGAGTCTGCCCGTGTCTGTGTGGGTTTCCTCCAGTTGCCCCCGGTTTCCGTGAACAGAGATAAAAATGAGGCACAAGTCAACAACAACCACAATTATATTTCCATAGCACTTTCAACATAATAAAATATCTCAAAGCACTTCACAGCGGAATTCTAAAACAAAGTATGACTGAGCCACATAAGGGGATATTAGGTCAGATGACCAAAAGATTGTTCAACGAGGTAGATTTTACAGAGTGTCTTAAAGGATGAGAGCGAGCTGAAGGGGCAGAGGAGGTGAAAGGGCCGGGCGGCAGGGTGGTTGCCCGGGTAACAAGAAGGATACAGTTGTATGGTGGCCACCAGAGTGGGAGCAAGAACATTGGTGACAACAAGCAACAGCACAGCTGTGTTATCAAATAAAATTTGACCCCAAGTCATGTAAGAAGCATATCTGGACAGTTGTGCAAACATTTGGTCAAAGAGGTGTGTTTTAAAGAGTGTTCTAAAGGCATAATGAGTGAGAATGATTGAGAGTGAGAATTCCAGAGCTGAGGACCCATACAGCTGAAGGCAATTGTGAAATGATGAAAAACGGGTATGACCAAGAAGCCAGAATTGAAGGAGTGCAGAAATCCCAGAGGATGTTCGGATTGGAGGAAGAGGGCAGCACGGTGGCACAGTGGTTAGCATTGCTGCCTCACGGTGCCGAGGTCCCAGGTTCGATCCCGGCTCTGGGTCACTGTTTGTGTGCAATTTGCACATTCTCCCCGTGACTGCGTGCGATTTGCCCCCATAACCCAAAGATGTGCAGGGTAAGTGTATTGGCCATGCTAAATTGCCCCTTAATTGGAAAATATGAACTGGGTACTCTAAAAAAAATTTTCTTCAACAATTGGAGGAGGATACAGAGTTGGGGATGGGCAAGATGTCATGTGAGAGTACCTTTAAGAAATGGGTGTTTAAGAAATGTACCTTTATGAAATGGGTGTTTATCAGTGATGTCAGAGTGTGGGTGGAGCTGGACTGTCTGTCAGCTTTTTACTTTCGTTTTAGGCTGTTTGCTGCAGGGTGTGTTTTAGTTTTGTTTTCAGAGCTGGTTAGCTGCAGTCACAGCCAGAAGGGGTATCTTTCTCTCTGTAATACAAAGACTAAATCGATCCCTTGGTGATTTAAAACTAATAGCTGCTCTCAGTAGTGACTTTAACCTGATGTGCTTCTGAATTAAATTTAGTGAATGGGAATGAGGATTTTAGGAACAGCTAAACAGCAGTAGCAGTGAGGATAGTGACAACAAGAAAGAGAGATCAAGTATCAGCTTTCGTTGCTCTGAATCACGTTAAACTTGAGTTGTATCAGCCAAGAACCTGTTTGCTGTTGGCTTCTGGCCAAGTACTAGCCAATTTCCAAGCACGCTCATGCAGTGCACTGAAGGTGATGTGGATGGGGATTGGCACTCAGGAATGTCAGCGTTAAAATAAGTGCACAACTGTCAACAACTTCAATTCTTATCTTTAAGGCTGAAGTCAGTGCTTGTCAGTTTGCAGTTCCCTGCCTTTTGAAGTATTACAGTTTGAATCTTGATGAAAGTCTCTGTATATAAGTAGAGACTCTTGTGAATGTATTGAATCCACATGTAAAAGGAAAGGGAGAAATACTTTCTACATTTCTGACTTTCAAAATGTTTTATGTCAGGCGGATCTGAAAACAATTCAACGCAGTCCATTTTCCTGATCAGAAAACCCCCGTTTTGAGTAATGTAACCATTGGAAGGCTATCCACACAGCGATTATTGAAGTGATTGGAGAGCAGCATTATTCCTGGTCTTGGGTTATTGCACATGATCTCCAGAACTCAACAATATCTGGGATTCAAACACAATGTTTTGTCCTAGAAATTAGACGGCACCATGCCTATTCTTCAGGGACCCAATTGGCACCTGAACTTCCAGGGTGGCAGGCAGGTGACATGCTCATTATGAGCCAGAGTGTTTTGCCCAATATATTGGTGCACGCAAGACAATAACCACCGCCTGACAAAAGAACCATGGGTGACACAAGGAAATATGTTTGTAATAACCAGCACAGGAGAGAGAGAGAGAGAGTACCTGGTGAGGTTCTACTGGTACTCATGTATGTAACTGTTGTAAAATAAATGCCATTTACTTTTGATCACTTTGGATTCCCCGTGCCTTATTAAACTGGCGATGAGGATAAAGCTGAAGCTGTCGACGTGCAACCTTTCCAGCCAAGCCACTTCCCCGAATGTTTTTTGGGGGATTACGGTACGGAGTTGGTTGGTTCACGTTGTTCCTGTTTAGGCGGCTGGGTGTTTTTGACCCTGGAACGAACACCTGAAACGCGGTGCTTTTCCAGAGCCAATAATCTCGTGGAAAACGAGCGGCGGGCGGGCTGAGGTTCTGCTGCCGGCCTGTGGAGGGCGTACGTTTAGAGTGATCCGGGGCCTCATGTTTCCGGTAGCGCCGGATCCGGTATTGTTTGATCCGCTAATCACATTGGTGGCGCGACATTTCAACCCAACTGCATCTAACACCCCATCGTGGACCCCATCAGTGACCGCCCCCAGCCAACCCCAGGCCTGCGCCATGCGGCAGCCAACCAACCCCGGGGGACACAAGTACTACACTCAGCAGACCAACATAATCTACGCCAGGCACCTCCTGTCCACGCGGTATCAACTCCCCGGTGAGTCTGTGGAAGATTTCTGGCGTGCCCTGCACACCTTGGTGAGAGACTGCGATTGCCAGGCCGTTTCGGCCATTGAACATTCTGACCTGCTAGTTAGAGGCATGTTCGTTACGGGCATAGGGCCGGCCTACATCCGCCAGTGCCGCTTAGAAGGGGCTACCCTTGACCTCGCGACCACCAAGAAACTAGCGATCTTGCTCACAGTCGCCTCACGCAATGTACAGGCGTATGCCCCCGACCGCACGGCCCACCCCTCCTGGGCATCGTGCTATTTTGCTCGCCATCTTGCTCGCCTCAGACCACGTGGGGCCCGTGGGCACTGCCATCTTGCCTGCCTCAGGTCCCCTGCTCGTCGGCCACCTCATCAGGCCGTTCATCGCCTGCAACCGCCGCCGACCAGCCGCGTCTCCTCTATCACGATCGACCAGTCCTGACCTCACAGCCCCGCGACCGCATCGACGACAGTGTAGGTCGACGGACACAAGATATCCTGCCTTCTGGCCTCCGGGAGGACTGAGATCTTCATCCACCCTGAAACGATAAGGTGCCGCTCCCTCATGGTACACCCCATTAACCAGAAAATCTCCCTGGCCTCCGTGGCGATCCGGGGGTACTGCACCGCCGCCCTCACCATCCAAGACTGAGAGTTCAGCGGCTTCCGGCTCTATGTCCTCCCTGACCTCTGCGCTGCCTTGCTACTCGGCCTGGACTTCCAGTGCAACCTCCAGAGCCTAACCCTGAAATTTGGCGGGCCCCTACCAACCCTTACTGGCTGCGGTTTCACGACCCTTAAGGTCGACCCGCCTTCTCTGTTTGCAAACCTCACTCCGGATTGCAAACCCGTCACCACCAGGAGCAGACGGTACAGCGCCCAGGACAGGACCTTCATCAGGTCTGAGGTCCAGCGGCTGCTACGGGAAGGTATTATTGAGACCAGCAACAACCCCTGGAGAGCCCAAGTGGTAGTTGTGAAAACTGGGGAGAAAAACAGGGTGGTCGTTGACCATCAATAGGTACACGCAGCTCGACGCGTACCCCCTCCCACGCATATCTGATATGGTCAATCAGATTTCACTGTACCGGGACTTCTCGACAGTGGACCTGAAATCTGCCTACCACCAGCTCCCCATTCGCAAGACGGACCGCCCGGTCACAGTGTTTGAAGCGGACGGCCGCCTTTACCACTTCCTTAGGATTCCCTTTGGCGTCACTAACGGGGTCTTGGTCTTCCAACCGGAGATGGACCGAATGGTTGACCGGTAAGGACTGCAGGCCACCTTCCCGTACCTGGATAACGTCACCATCTGCGGCCACGACCAGCAGGACCAAGACGCTAACCTTTCCAAATTCCTCCACACCGCTAAACTCCTCAACCTAACCTACAACAAGGAGAAGTGCATGTTGAGCACGAACCGATTAGCCATCCTCGGCTATGTGATCCAGAATGGAGTGCTCGGGCCCGGCCCCGATCGCATGAGCCCCCTCATGGAACTCCCCCTTCCCCGCTTTTATCACTTCATCAAGGCCGGCAATCTGCCCTACTCCATCGAGGAAGTCAGGGCGGTCACCAGAGACTGCCAGGTCTGCGCGGACTGTAAACCGCACATCTACCGGCCAGGCTGAGTGCACCTGGTGAAATCCTCCCGCCCCTTTGAACTCCTCAGCGTGGACTTCAAAGGGCCCCTCCCCTCCACCGACCGAAACATGTACTTTCTTATTGTGGTCGACGAATGTTCCAGATTCCCCTTCGCCGTCCCATGCCCCAATATGACGTCTGCCACCGTCATTAAAGCCCACAACACCATCTCTGCTCTGTTCGGTTTCCCCGCCTACGTCCACAGCGACCGGGGATCCTCATTTAGCGATGAGCTGCGCCAGTACCTGCTCAACAGGGGCATTGCCTCGAGCAGAACGACCAGCTACAACCCCCGGGGAAATGGGCAGGTGGAGTGGGAGAGTGGGACAGTCTGGAGGGCCGTCCAGCTGGCCCTATGGTCCAGAAATCTCCCGGCCTCCCGCTGGCAGGAGGTCCTCCCCGACGCCCTTCACTCCATTCGGTCGCTCCTTTGCTCTGCGACTAACGAAACTCCCCATGAATGTCTCTTTGCCTTCCCCAGGAAGTCTACCTCCGGGGATTCGCTCCCAACGTGGCTGGCAGCTCCAGGGCCCGTCCTCCTCCACAAGCATGTGCGGCTACACAAGGCGGACCCGTTGGTTGAGAGGGTACAGCTACTTTACGCGAACCTGCAGTACGCCTACGTAGCGTACCCCTACGGCCGCCAAGACACAGTCTCCCTCAGGGACCTGGCACCAACTGGGTACCCAAACCCCCCCCCCTCTGTCCCGGCGCCACCCTTCCTCCCCCCAACGCACCTCACCACAGCCCCCGCTCCAGGACGATCCGTCCTCCCATTGGTCCCACCCGGGGATGAAGATGAGGTCGACACGCTCCCAGAGTCACCGACGACTGAACCAATGCCAAAATTACCACCAGAACTGCGGAGCTCGCAACGACGGATCAAGGCGCCCGATCGTCTGAATTTGTAAACTTTTCCTTAAAATGTTAAACATCTCTGAATGTAAATAGTTTTCCACCACCCCCGCTGGACTCTTTTTAAACAGGGGTGAATGTGGTAGTCGCCACTGTTGTATTGTATATACCGCATACGAGGGATATAACGGTAAGGCCCGGTACTACAGATCCCTGCCTGCTGGCTCCGCCCAGTAGGCGGAGTATAAATGTGTGGGCTCTCCGAGCTGCAGCCATTTCGACAGCAGCTACGGGAGGCTACACATCTCTGTGTAATAAAGCCTCGATTACTCTCTACTCTCGTCTCGTCGTAATTGATAGTGCATCAGCGATACAGGTTCCACAGGCTGAGTGGTCCGCTGGGGAGTTTTTTGCCAAGTTTGCTGCTGGACTTCAGGACGTGCGGTATTGTATTGACTGACATGCTCCGTGGCCGATTGGTCTGCGGAATGACCAACAGTGACATATAAAAAGCGCGATGAAGATTACTGAGTTGCTGGTAACCTGGAAACCTCAGCCGCTAACAGGTTGTTCATTGCAGGAGAAGGCACCTGATGATCAGATGGGGCACCATTTATTAATGTCTTTTGCAGGCGGGACTCTGCTCATCTGCAAAGTGTGTTTGGAGAATACTATCCGATGCTTAACTAGGATATTGAAGACACCATTTATGGTGATGTGTCTGGCACATTCCAAATGGGCATGCTAACCCTGGGGTTGTATGCACAGCACCCAGCTAGTTTTATTTTGTGACGGAGCTTTGTGCAGCTCGGAAGAAAAACAATGAAGATTAAAAAAAAGAGAACTGACCGATGCCCCACTGCCCCCCACCTGGCCCCTCTGTGGCCTGGAAGGAACGCCGCGGCGCATCTGGCCTTGGGTTGATGGGCCAGGTGCTGTGGCGCACAGCATCACCGGGCTCGGCTGATGGCGACGCGGCTCCCTGTGTGACGTGTGGGGGTGTCGGCCCGGCCGTCACCACTGGCGAATATGCGCCGACTGGTCTTGCTCCTCTGTTCGACAGGGATCTACTGGAGCCAAAACGCTGGCGACTTTTCTGCCTTCAATACCAACAGTTTGTTCAATACTTTTCCCCGAGATGATGATTGTTCTAAGACCTCCCATTCCTATTACCTCTGCATTACCTGCTACCATTGAGATGATACTAGCATCCTCCAGCGTGAAACCTGAGACACAATATTGATTTAGCATCTCCGCTATTTCACTATTAACTTCTGGTCTGATCCTCACTTTAGCTACTCTCTTCCCTTTTATATAGTTATCAAAGCTTTTGCTATCCTTTTTTAAAATTTTGCACTAGTTTTCTTTCATAATTTACCTCTGTTTATAACTTTTTGGCAACCCTTTGTTGGTCTTTAAACATTTCCCAATCACCCAGTCTGCCACTGGTCTTTGCAATATGGTATGCCTTCATGTGTGTCTTTATGTTATGTTTAGTTTCCTTGTTTTCCCTTGGATTTTTTTCCCCCCCTCTTACAATCTTTCTCCCTCTCTAGAATATATTTTAGTTGGGAGGAATTGAATAACTGCCACTGCTCATCAACTGTCCAACCTTTTAGCCTTGCTGCCCAGTCCACTTTGAACAGATCTGTCCTCGTGCCGACATAATTACCTTTGTTTAACTACAGAAATCGAGTGTCGAACTCCAGTTTCTTGCCCTCAAACTGAATTTGAAATTCCATCATACAATGATCACTCTTCCCCAGGGGATCCTTAACTATGAGGTCATTAATTAATCCCTTTTCATTGCAAAAAGCCAAATCCAGGATAGCCTGCTCCCTGGTTGGTTCCAGTCTCTAATACGTTCAATGAACTCTTCCTCAAGGCTGCCCTTGCCATTTTGATAAATCCAGTCTATGTGCACATTAAACTTACCCATGATTATTGTCTAAGCTTTCTGGTTTATACTGTGCCCACTGTGGAACTATTGTTTGGGGACCTTTTGATTACTTCCACCAGGGATTCTTTCATTTGCTATTTCTTATTTCTACACAGACTGATTCTACGTCTTGATCTCCAGTGCCTGTGTCATTTCTCACTGCAGCACTGATCCCTTCCTTTACCAGCAAAGCTAAACCACCTCTTTTTTGCTTTATGTCTATTCTACCAAAATACTTTAAAAAAATTTAAAGTACAATTCTTTTTATGCCAAGTAAGGGCAATGTAGCGTGGCCAATCCATCTACCCTGCACATCTTTGGATTTTGAGGGGTGAGACCCACGTAGACAAGGGGAGTATGTGCAAACTCCACACGGACAGTGACTCGGGGCCAGGATCGAACCCGGGTCCTCAGCACCGTATGGCAGCAGTGCTAACCACTGCGCCACCATGTCACCCCAATCCTTCCGAAATACTGAGTACCCTCAGATAGTCAAGTCCAAGCCTTGGTCTCCTTGTAACCATGTCTCAGTAATTGCCACCAAATCATACCCCTTTTTCTCTATTTGCGCTACCAGCTCATTCATTTGGTTCCGAATGCTTTGTCCATTCAGATACAAAGCCTTTATGTTTCTCTGCTCTTGTCTGATTCTTTGATGCAATATTACGTTCACACATTCTGTCATGTCCATTTATTTTCTGGTGACAATCCACACCATCAGTAACCTGCACTCTTCCCTTCTCCTTTAACTTTGATTTGCTAATTTTCCATGCAACCAAATCCTCCCCGCCCCCCCCCTTCACTATTTAATTTAAACCCTTATCTACAGCCCTACTTATGTGATTCGCCAGGATTCAGGTCCCGCCATCAGAACAGCCCCCTCCTTCCCCAATACTGGTGTCAATGTCCCATAAATTCAAAACCATTTCTCCCACACCAACCTTTGAGCCATGCATTTAACTCTTTAATTTATTGACCCTGTGCCAATTAGCTCGTGGCTCAGGTAGTAATCTGGAGATTATTATTTTTTTCGTTCTGCTTTTAATTTAGCTCCTAGCTGCTTATATTCCTTAGCAGAAGCGTTATCCCTGTTTGCCTGTGTCGTTAATACCTACATGGAAAATGACAACTGGATCTTCTCCCCCCCTCTCCCCGCCCCTCCCCCCCCCCACCCGCCCCCCCCACCCCCACTCCAAGTTCCTCTGCAGCCCACATGAGATATCCTGAACCCTGGTACCAGGTAGGTAACACAGCCTTTGTGATTCTTGCTCCTGGCCTCAGAGAAAAGTGTCTGTGCCCCTGGCTGTACTATCCCCCATTCTGACTGCATTTCTCTTCTCTCCTCACACTTGAATGACTCCCTGTAACATGGTGCTGAGGCCAATTAGCTCATCCTCCCTACAATCCCCACTCTCATCCACACAGGGAGCAAGAATCTCAAACCTGTTGGTCAAGGACAATGGTTGAAGCTCCTGCGACCCTACCTCCTGGATGCCCTCTACCTACCTCACTCATAGTCACACCCTCCTATCCCTGATCACTGACCAAATTCAAGGTAGTTAATCTAAGGGGTGTCACTGCCTCCTGAAACACTGCGTCCAGGTAACTCACCCCTCCCTGATGTGTTGTAGTGTCCAGCGGAGTAACTCTGAGCCAGAGTCCTCTGGGGCTGTGGGCACTTTTCTTCATTCACTGTCATTGCTCCCGGTGTCAAGTGGGTGGTGTTGTCCATCCCTCCAGTGCTCCCTGGCTTGGTCTGTTTTTTTCATGATGTTTAACCTTCAAATTGTCACCAACACCAGACTTTGACCATGCCTTTTCCAGTGGTTGTATTTTCTCGATTTCTTCATTTCTTAACTCTTCAATTCAGCTAAAAGCCAACTCCCAGCATTTTCCTGATGGGGACAACCAACCTTAGCGAGACTGTTGAAGAACCAGTTGCAACTGAATTGTCTCCTTGCAATGATGCAAATTAACAATGCAAACTGGTGGCTAACTCAGAATTCCAAATATACTACAGCTTTATAAATTACAAGAAGGGTGGAATCTGGGAATGTACAAATTGAACTCACTATAATTCTTAATGCAACACGGGGTGAAGCCTTTTGATGCAGATTGAAATCATCAGTGGCTATCTAGAATGAGAATCATTCCAGTGACGAGGAATAAATGGTGTGACGCAGTAGAAGATCGTTCTGGAAATGAAAATTCTCCAATTTGGGATGTCACAATAGGGTTCTATTCTTCGACATAAACAGCAAGAATTGTGCATTGGCTGCAGATTCAGTTCTGAAGTCATCATCTTTTAGGATTAAGGAATTTAAGGCTATGAAAGTGTTCAGCTCAGCAACACAATCAGCCACTTTCACAAAGAGATTCTCAGCAGGTCCAACCTGGAATAAACATTCTAAATGAATAATGCCTGCAGGCAGTCATCCCGAAAGAAGGAGAATTCCTGCAGAGATTTTTCCTGACTCAGCCGGGCAATAAACAGAACCTAACCTGTCATGAACTTAGAGCATTTTCTGTTTTGATTTCCATCATCTTTTCAGATTGGGCCACTTTCCATAACATGTGGATCATGACATTAGATCTGCCTGGCACCAAATCACAGGGTATTCTGCCTTATGATGGAGATCAAAAGATGAAGCATACCGCCTGTCACAGATTCACACGCATCGTCCACAAGTATCCATGTAAACAATGAATCAGGTCACGGTCTAATAAGATTCTGGTTTACAATAGAAAGAGAGAGTTCTTGCAAAAAGCAACATGTACAGCACTAAGGCGATCGCCACAAAATATAAGAAAGGAAAGTTAAAAAACATTGGTTCCCCAGCTTTGCATTTAGGGGGTATCTTAATGATGCGCTGGAGAATCTCTCAGAAGGGTTTACCCGGCAATTGTCCAGAAGCACAAACTTCTGCTGGACAATTGCGCTGGGCTGGGAACCGTCTGACAGAAGCGATTTAAATCGTTCACTTCAGATGGTTCTGCCAGTTTTATCTTGATAGTTACTCTGAAACAATTGGAAGGAATAAAATCACTTCTAACGCCAGAGTAACTATTTAAACACTCAGACCCAACCTCACACGGGACACCCAAATACGCACAATCTCCCAGTGAATCCCCAACACTACCCCCATCCCCACACCCGACCTGACCCCCCACTCAACACTCCCCCGTCTCCAACCATCTACCGACCTGACCCCTCTTCCCAGTCCGACCCACCTCCCTCCCCCTCCTCCACCCAGACTCCCCCCATCCTCCCGAGCAAACCCGACCTCCCCCCAATCCTGGCCCAACCAGACCCCTCCTCCCCCACCTACCGGTCCAACCCCCCCCCCTCCCCAGTCCGACCTGACCTGTCCCACGCCAACCCTCCCGACTCCCCTGCGCACCCCATCACATCCCTGCTTTTCAACCCTGACCACTGACCCCCCATCCCAACCATCCGTGCCATCTTCCCGGGACCCTCTCCTTCTTAGTTTCCCACCATCTCCCTCCCTGTTCGCCTTTTCCCTCCCTCCTGGTCTCCCCTCCCCAATTGTCCGAACCACTTCCCTTTGAAATGTCCCTTTAAATCGTTCCTTCAAACAACTCCGTTACGGCAGTTGGTGCCGCAAAAAGGGGGAATTCCTTTCTTCCCTGCGTCCCAGTCACTCCTCACCAATGCTTCGCTTCTCCTGTCTCACCCAGACTGAGTGAGTATGGTTGGGCGAGACAGGGGCTTTGGAATTTCAACAAGAATAAATCCATCCAGTGTGGCAATTTAATGAAGATTGCCACTCTGAGCTGAGGGAGATATGGGTCAGTATAACCAAACTGGGACAACATTATAAATTCAAATTCTAATAACGTGAGTCACCTGGAAAACACATTAGAAGAGGGGGCTCATTTTTTACATTAATGATCTAATAATAATAGAGATTGCAACAATGTTTGCAAGTACTGGAGAAATTCCGAGAATGGAGGTACTGTGAAAGTTGAGCAAATTAACTGAGCATTTACCAAAAAGAAAATGCTGGAAAATGTCAGCAGGTCTGGCAGTATCTGCAAGGAGAGAAAAGAGGGCAGGATTCTCCGACCCCCCGCCGGGTCGGAGAATCGCCGGGGGCTGGCGTGAATCCTGCCCCCGCTGGTTGCCGAATTCTCCGGCACCGGATATTCGGCGGGGGCGGGAATCGCGCCGCACCGGTCGGCGTGCACCCCCCCCCCCCCCCCCCCGGCAATTTCCGGCCCGCGATGGGCCGAAGTCCCGCTGCTGGAATGCCGGTCCCGCCGGCGAGAATCAAACCACCTCTCTTCCCGGGGGTACCAGTCGGCGCGGGCGGGCCTAGGCCGTGGGGGCACTCTTTTCCCTCCGCCTCGGCCACAGCCTTCACCATGGCCGCGCGGATGAGACACCCCCCCTGCGCATGCGCGGGGATGACATCAGCAGCCGCTGACGCTCACGCGCATGCGTGGACTTCTGCCAGCCGGCGAAGTCCTTTCAGCCCCGACTGGCGTAGCGTCAAAGGCCTTTCCCGCAGGCCGGCAGTGCGCCAACCACTCCGGCGCGGGCCTAGCCCCTCCAGGTGAGGGCTTGGCCCCTAAAGGTGCGGAGAAATCCGCCCCTTTGGGGCGGGCCGATGCCGGAGTGGCTCCCGCCACTCCATCCCGCCGGGACCCCCCGCCCCGCCGGGTAGGGGAGAATCCCGGCCCTAATGTTTTGAGTCCAGATGACTCTTTGTCAAAACTTAACATTTAGTTCTAGGCCGGAAATTTCCGGCCCTTCGCTGGCAGAGAGATTCTCTTTACCCGCCAGCAGCACATCCCCCCGCTCGCGGGTTTACCGGTGCTCTGGGGGTGGCTTCAATGGGAAACCCCACAGACAAGCAGCGGGAGTAAAGAACCCCACTGCCAGCGAATGACGCACTAATATTAAGTTTACTATTCCACAGGTGAAACCAGCTAAAGAAAGGTACACCATGGTGATGGTGTTTAGATCACAGAGCTCCTTCAGAGTGTGCTGCGGATACGAGCAGGAATGTGATGTATTAAAAATTGAAAAGACACTGTTCCATTTGATCATATTTTCATCAAATCAACTGCACTGTTCCCACAATCCTCCCTTTATTCAGCAAATCAGATGGTAACAGACTGAGCTGGCCACACTGACTGTGCTCTTTTGCTCTTTGGGATTTTGTTATTGTGACTGTGCTCCGTAAACAGTGCTAGTTTATTATATGAATAGGCTCATATAGCAGACGGTTATCTGGTGATCACAACAATTACTGGTTTCCATTTTAAAAACTGACGGTCGACAAAGCAAAACCATAACATTTAGCCATTGGGTGGCAAGGTGGTACAGTGGTTAGCACTGTTACATCACAGCTCTAGGGTCCCAGGTTCGATTCCCGGCTTGGGTCACTGTCTGTGCGGAGTCTGCACGTTCTCCCCGTGTCTGCGTGGGTTTCCTCCGGGTGCTCCGGTTTCCTCCCACAAGTCTCTAAAGACGTGCTGTTTGGTAATTTGGACATTCTGAATTTTCCCTCTGTGTACCCGAACAGGCGCCGGAGTGTGGTGACTAGGGGATTTTCACAGTAACTTCATTGCAGTGCTAATGTAAGCCTACTTGTGAGTTGAATAAAGATTATTATTTACATCACGCCAGGTACTACAATGTGTCATCATCGTGACAGCACCCAGCAGTTCTGTTTTCTTGGCATTCGGGTCAGCTTTGAGGAGCATTTCTTAAACTGCCTGGATACAGCCCACACTGCACCAGCCGACTGAATTATGATCAATTTTCTCACGACAAGTGAACTAATTTCTCTCTACTGCTGTGGGCTTTAGAAGGTATCACAGAATCATGGAATTTACAGTGCAGAAGCAGGCCATTCAGCCCATAGAGTCTGCACTAGCCCTTGGAAAGACACCCTACTTAAGCCCCATGCCTCCACCCTATCCCCTTTATCCCCCTAACCCCACCTAACCTTTTTTGGACACTAAGGGCAATTTAGTATGGTCCATCCAGCTAACCTGCACATCTTTGGACTGTGGGAGGAAACCGGAGCACCCGGAGGAAACCCACGTAGACATGGGAAGAACGTGCAGACTCCGCACAGACAGTGACCCAAGCCGGGAATCGAACCTGGGATCCTGGAGCTGTGAAGCAACTGTGCTAACCACTGTGCTACCGTGCTGCCCGGTAGTAACAGAGACGGCACCTAATTCATTGTCAGCAATGAAAAGTACTCATTTTTCAGCAGGTGCAGTTCAGCTGGTAAATATTGTTATTTCTGAAAATTAAAAATGGATGTCAGCGTTTTCCCCCGATCAAAAAAGAAATCGATAATACTTCGGACACCTCCACGTTAATTATTATACTCAAATCTCAAGTGCCTCTTTCCCACTGGATTTAGATTCGAGCTTCAGCTCCTTCCCTCCCTGCTAGCTGCTCATCGAAGCTTGTTCATCTGCAGCTGTGTCTGTCTATAAGTTAGGAAGAAGTGACAGGTTTCGCACTGCAGTGTGAAACACAGCTCCATTGTACTGACCTGCAAATGAAAGGCTTCTGTGGGGTGAGAGCAGGTTAAAGACTTCCACACAACAAATGAAATCTGAAGACTTTAAAGTGTGAACAAACCTCTACCAAACTGCCAACAAAAGAATTGACGGGCCTTTATGAGTTAGTTACTAGACTGAGAGACACCATTCTGTGTCATGGTAACTTGGGCCTGCCATGCAGTACCTTGAACAAAATGTTTTAATGTTACTATAGAGGTATATCAGAAGTATTATAAAATCTACAATTGTCACAGGAAAATTAGAACACGATTTTGAAAGGAACCCACAGATAATAAGATCAGTTTTTACTCCAAGGATGACGCTGTGTGGAATAAACCATCGCACAATTAATCCCACAGGATTGCAGGCAAACTATTAAGAATCCTCCAGCACTTTGTTCTCGGCTTATGAAAGAAAGAGAAGAAAATTCTATAAAAAACACTTACATTTATTTAGAGCCTATCACAACCACCAGACATCTCACTTTCGAGCCAATGATGTAATGAAGGAAGTGTGGCAGCCAATTTGCACACGGCAAGATCCCACTCACAGCATGTGGTGAGGCGCCGAGGAGAGCAGAGGGGTGACTCTTGAGATCCAGACCAGGGGTGAGGAAGGGCAGGCAGGCAGCCAACTAAAACACTTTAGGGGCTGGTTTCGCACACTGGGCTAAATCGCTGGCTTTGAAAGCAGACCAAGGCAGGCCAGCAGCACGGTTCAATTCCCGTACCAGCCTCCCCGAACAGGCGCCGGAATGGGGCGACTAGGGGCTTTCCACAGTAACTTCATTTGAAGCCTACTTGTGACAATAAGCGATTTTCATTTCATTCCCAGTTAATCTGTTTTTTTGTGGTGTTGATTGAGGGATAAATATTGCCCCGGGCGCCAGCGATAACTCTCCTTTTTAAAAAAATATATTTTATTCAAGATTTTTGGCCAAACATAACAGTACGTAGTGTTTCTTTTACACAACAATAAAGCAATATAGATAACAGTGGCCAGTTTTAAACAAGTAAACAAAAACAAAACTGCCTTGCCCAAAATAAATACTCTCCAAAAATACAATCCAACAATCCAATATACAATTACCGATAACAACTACCTATACATATTATACATATACAATAACATCCCTGAGAGTCCGTTCGATACCCCCCCCCCCCCGCCCCCCTGGGTTGCTGCTGTTGTCTACTTCTTTTCCATTCCCTCTATCTTTCTGTGAGGTAATCGACGAACGGTTGCCACCGCCTGGTGAACCCCTGAGCCGAACCCCTTAACACGAACTTAATCTGTTCTAACTTTATAAACCCTGCCATGTCGTTTATCCAGGTCTCCACACCCGGGGGTTTGGCTTCCTTCCACATTAACAATATCCTGCGCCGGGCTACTAGGGACGCAAAGGCCAAAACATCAGCCTCTCTCGCCTCCTGCACTCCCGGCTCTTCTGCAACCCCAAATATAGCCAACCCCCAGCTTGGTTCGACCCGGACCCCCACCACCTTCGAAAGCACCTTTGCCACCCCCACCCAGAACCCCTGTAGTGCCGGGCATGACCAGAACATGTGGGGGTGATTCGCTCGGCCTCTCGAGCATCTCGCACACCTATGTTCTACCCATAAAAATTTACTAAGCCGTACTCCAGTCATATGCGCCCTGTGTAACACCTTAAATTGTATCAGGCTTAGCCTGGCACACGAGGACGATAAGTTTACCCTACGTAGGGCATCAGCCCACAGCCCCTCCTCAATCTCCTCCCCCAGTTCTTCTTCCCATTTCCCTTTCAGCTCATCTACCATGATCTCTCCCTCGTCCCTCATTTCCCTGTATATGTCCGACACCTTACCATCCCCCACCCATGTCTCTGAGATCACTCTATCCTGCACCTCCTGCGTCGGGAGCTGCGGGAATTCCCTCACCTGTTGCCTCGCAAAAGCCCTCAATTGCATGTACCGAAATGCATTCCCTTGGGGCAACCCATATTTTTCCGTCAGCGCTCCCAGACTCGCAAACGTCCCATCTACAAACAGATCTCTCAGTTGTACTACCCCAGCTCTTTGCCATGCTCCAAATCCCCCATCCATTCTCCCCGGAACGAACCTATGATTGTTTCTTATCGGGGACCGCAGCGAAGCTCCCGTCCTTCCCCTATGCCGTCTCCACTGCCCCCAAATTTTCAATGTAGCCACCACCACCGGGCTTGTGGTGTATTTCTTTGGTGAGAACGGCAACGGTGCCGTCACCATTGCTTGTAGGCTAGTCCCCCTGCAGGACGCCCTCTCCAATCTCTTCCACGCCGCTCCCTCCCCTTCTCCCATCCACTTACACACCATTGAAACATTGGCGGCCCAGTAGTACTCACTTAGGCTCGGTAGTGCCAGCCCCACCCTGTCCCTACTACGCTGCAAGAATCCCCTCCTCACTCTCGGGGTCTTCCCAGCCCACACAAAACTCATAATACTCTTCTCGATTCTTTTGAAAAAAGCCTTCGTGATCACCACCGGGAGGCACTGAAATACAAAAAGGAATCTCGGGAGGACCACCATTTTAACCGCCTGCACCCTACCTGCCAATGACAGGGACACCATGTCCCATCTCTTAAAGTCCTCCTCCATCTGTTCCACCAACCGCGTTAAATTAAGCCTGTGTAATGTACCCCAATTCTTGGCTATCTGGATCCCCAAGTACCGGAAGTCCCTTGTTACCTTCCTCAACGGTAAATCCTCTATCTCTCTGCTCTGCTCCCCTGGATGCACCACAAACAACTCACTTTTCCCCATGTTCAGTTTATACCCTGAAAAATCCCCAAACTCCCCAAGTATCCGCATTATCTCTGGCATCCCCTCCGCCGGGTCCGCCACATATAGCAACAAATCATCCGCATACAGAGATACCCGGTGTTCTTCTCCCCCCCTGAGTACTCCCCTCCACTTCCTGGAACCCCTCAATGCTATGGCCAGGGGTTCAATCGCCAGTGCAAACAATAACGGGGACAGAGGATATCCCTGCCTCGTCCCTCTATGGAGCCAAAAATAGTCAGTCCCCCGTCCATTCGTGACCACGCTCGCCATCGGGGCCCTATACAGCAGCTGTACCCACCTGATATACCTATCCCCAAAACCAAATCTCCTCAGCACCTCCCACAAATAATCCCACTCCACTCTATCAAATGCTTTCTCGGCATCCATCGCCACCACTATCTCCGCTTCCCCCTCTGGTGGGGGCATCATCACTACCCCTAGCAGCCTCCGTATATTTGTATTCAGCTGTCTCCCCTTCACAACCCAGTTTGGTCCTCATGAACCACCCCCGGGACACAATCCTCTATCCTCATTGCCATTACCTTGGCCAGAACCTCAGCGTCCACATTCAGGAGGGAAATGGGCCTGTAGGACCTGCATTGCAGCGGGTCTTTTTCCTTCTTTAGGAGGAGCGATATCGTTACCTCTGACATAGTCGGGGGCAGCTGCCCCCTTTCCCTCACCTCATTAAAGGTTCTCATCAGTAGCGGGGCCAGCAAGTCCATATATTTCCTATAGAATTCAACTGGGAATCCGTCTGGTCCCGGGGCCTTCCCCGCCTGCATGCTCCCAATCCCTTTCACCACTTCCTCCGTCTCAATCTGTGCTCCCAGTCCCACCCTCTCCTGCTCCTCCACCTTAGGAAATTCCAGCTGATCCAGAAAGCACATCATTCTCTCCTTCCCATCCGGGGGCTGAGCTTCATATAATCTTTCGTAAAATGCCTTGAACACTCCATTCACTCTCTCCGCTCCCCGCTCCATCTCTCCCTCCTCATCTCTCACCCCCCCTATCTCCCTCGCTGCTCCCCTTTTCCTCAGTTGGTGGGCCAGCAACCTGCTCGCCTTCTCCCCGTATTCGTACTGTACACCCTGTGCCTTCCTCCATTGTGCCTCTGCATTACCCGTAGTCAACAAGTCAAATTCTACATGTAGCCTTTGCCTTTTCCTGTACAGTCCCTCCCCCGGTGCCTCCGCATATTGTCTGTCCACCCTCAGAAGTTCTTTCAACAACCGCTCCCTTTCCCTACCCTCCTGCTTTCCTTTATGTGCCCTAATAGATATCAGCTCCCCTCTAACCACTGCCTTCAGCGCCTCCCAGACCACTCCCACCTGAACCTCCCCATTATCATTGAGTTCCAACTACCTTTCAATACACCCCCTCACCCTTAAACACACCTCCTCATCTGCCAATAATCCCATGTCCATTCTCCAGGGTGGACGCTGTTGTTTTTCTTCCCCTATCTCCAGGTCCACCCAATGTGGAGCATGATCCGAAATGGCTATAGCCGTGTACTCCGTCCCCGTCACCTTTGGGATCAGTGCCCTTCCCAAAACAAAAAAATCTATTCGTGAATAAACTTTGTGGACATAGGAGAAAAACGAGAACTCCTTACTCCTAGGTCTACTAAATCTCCAGGGGTCTACTCCTCCCATCTGCTCCATAAAGTCCTTAAGCACCCCAGCTGCAGCCGGCCTCCTTCCGGTCCTGGACCTCGATCTGTCCAGCCCTGGGTCCAGCACCGTATTAAAATCTCCACCCATTACCAACTTCCCCACCTCTAGGCCCGGGATACGTCCTAACATACGCCTCATAAAGTTGCCGTCATCCCAGTTCGGGGCATACACGTTCACTAATACCACCGCCTCCCCTTGCAATTTGCCACTCACCATCACGTATCTGCCCCCACTATCCGCCACTATAGTCTTTGCGTCAAACATTACCCGCTTCCCCACTAGTATGGCCACCCCCCTGTTTTTTGCGTCTAGCCCCGAATGAAACACCTGCCCCACCCATCCTTTGCGTAGTCTGACCTGGTCTATCAGCTTCAGATGCGTCTCCTGAAGCATAACCACATCTGCCTTAAGTTTCTTTAGGTGTGCGAGTACCCGTGCCCTCTTAATCGGTCCGTTCAGCCCTCTCACATTCCACGTGATCAACCGGGTTGGGGGCTCTTTACCCCCCCCCCCTTGACGACTAGCCATTTCCTTTTTCAATCCAGCTCCTCACCCGGTTCCCACGTAGCCGTATCTCCCGCAAGCGGCGCCCCCCCCGCCCCGACCACCCCCCCCATACCAGCTCCCCCTTCTCCCCAGCAGCAGCAACCCAGTTAACCCCCCCCCCCCCGCTAGATCCCAAACTAGCGTAATTGCACCCCCCATGTTGCTCCCAGAAGTCAGCAAACTCTGGCCGACCTCGGCTTCCCCCCGTGACCTCGGCTCCCACTGTGCGAGGCCCCCTCCTTCCTGCTTCCCTGTTCCCGCCGTGATTACCATAGCGCGGGAACAAATCCTGCGTTTCCCTTTTGGCCCCGCCCCCAATGGCCGGCGCCCTCAGCTCCTCATCCTCCCTCCCCCCCTCCCCCACGACATGGGGAAGAGAGAAAAGTTACAGGGTCGCAGGATTAACAACTTGGGAAGTCATCTCTTCCCTCTTCCCCCCCCTTCATCCCACATATTCACCCCCCCACTTTGTCCCAAACGTTCTTTTTATGGCCCGCTCACTCCAGTTTCTCCTCGACAATAAATGTCCACGCCTCATCTGCCGTTTCGAAGTAGTGGTGTTTCCCTTGATGTGTGACCCACAGTCTTGCCGGTTGCAGCATTCCAAATTTAATCTTCCGTTTGAGCAGCACCGCCTTGGCCCGATTAAAGCTTGCCCTCCTTCTCGCCACCTCCGCACTCCAATCTTGATATACGCGGATCACCGCGTTCTCCCACCTACTGCTCCGAGTTTCCTTTGCCCATCTGAGGACCATCTCTCTGTCCTTATATTGGAGAAATCTCACCACTATGGCTCGAGGAATTTCTCCAGCCCTCGGTCTTCGCGCCATAACTCGATAGGCTCCCTCCACCTCCAGCGGACCCGTCGGGGCCTCCGATCCCATTAACGAGTGCAGCATTGTGCTCACATATGCCCCGACGTCCGCCCCTTCTACACCTTCGGGAAGACCAAGAATCCTCGCGTTATTCTCCAGCACCTCCAGCCTTTACACACACCTTTTGTGTTGTGCCTCGTGCATCTCCGTTTTCACCACCAGGCCCTGTATGTCATCCACATTCTCAGCAGCCTTTGCCTTCACGACCCGAAGCTCCGGTTCCTGCGTCTTTTGCTCCTCCTTTAGCCCCTCAATCGCTTGTAATATCGGGGCCAACAGCTCCTTCTTCATCTCCTTTTTGAGTTCTCCACGCAACGCCGCAGGAACTCTTGTTGGTCAGGGCCCCATATTAAACTGCCTCCTTCCGACGCCATCTTGCTTTGTGCCTGCCTTCCTGGCCGCTGCTCTAGAGGATCCACCGCAATCTGGCCACTTTGCTCTCTTTTTTCCATCCGTGTCCAGGGGGGATTCCCTTCTGGATTCCACCACAGTGTTTTTTGCCGTTAGAATTGCCGTTGGGGTTCCTATCAAGAGCCCAAAAGTCCGTTCCACCGTGAGCCGCCGAAACGTGCAACCTAGCTGGTCATCGCCGCACCCGGAAGTCAGTTATCTGCACGTTCTCCCCGTGTCTGCGTGGGTTTCCTCCGGGTGCTCCGGTTTCCTCCCACAAGTCCTGAAAGACGTGCTGTTAGGTGAATTGGACATTCTGAATTCTCCCTCTGTGTACCCAAACAGGCGCCGGAATGCACATCTTTGAACTGTGGGAGCACCCGGAGGAAACCCGCGGGGTGAACTTGCAAACTCCGCACAGACAGTCACCCAAGGCCAGAATTGAATCCGGGTCCCTGGTGCTGTGAGGCAGCAGTGCTAACCACTGTGCAGGTAAGGCGGGGGTGTAGGCCTGGATACGATGCCCTTTCAGATGGTCGGTGCAGACTCGATGGGCTGAGTGACCTCTTTCTGTGTCGTTGGGATTCTATGAAAGCGAATTCTATGAAATCATTCAAAGCTGGTGAATTCTTAAATCTCAGGGTGAACAGTTCCTTGTAATTTGCATGCTATGGTATCGATTTGCTTGCAAGAAGTATGAAACCAATAGTTTGTGAGACACTTTGTGATCTGTAGCTTAAAACTTACCTTTATACCACAAAAATGCTTGTGCAATCAGGCTTTCTATTTAGAAATGTGCAACTTCATTGCACTGTTAACGTAAGCCTCCTTGTGACAATAATAAAGATTATTATTATTATTGACCATTTCTTATAATAGCTCCTCATGTGAGTTGATGCTTAAAGTTGTTTGATATGTTTTCAGGGAGGTACCTCGGGCAGGCACGGTACCACAGTGGTTAGCACAGTTGCTTCACAGCTCCAGGGTCCCAGGTTCGATTCCCGGCTTGGGTCACTGTCTGTGCGGAGTCTGCACGTTCTCCCCGTGTGTGCATGGGTTTCCTCCGGGTGCTCCGGTTTCCTCCCGCAGTCCAAAGGTGTGCAGGTTAGATGGATTGGCCACACTAAATTGCCCCGAATGTCCAAAAATAGTTAGTGGGGTTACGGGGATAGGGTGGAGGTCTGGGCTTAGGTAGGGTGCTCTTTCCAAGGGCCGATGCAGACTCGATGGGCTGAATGGCCTCCTTCTGCACTGTAAATTCTATGATTCTATGAACAGTTAACTGTGTTGAAGGTGCAAAGTAAGTGCAGGTTCAGCTGTTGTGGTAAAAGGAAAATAAAGTCTTAAATGATTGAATGGTCAACATTTCCATTCAGAGAGAACAGATAAACTGAAAATCCTTTCATTGTTTAAGTTTAAATTGAATGCTTCAACGGAGAGACATTGGGGACTTTCTGAATGGATGAATTGGAATGGGCTGAATGGACACGGGTCAGTTGGGAATCAATGTTCGAAGAGTGAAAGTAGGTTTACTCACTTGCTCACCGATCTGTGTATTGTTGCTAACTTTGGTTGGCTCTTAATTCGTTGCCCGTTGGGTCTTTACTGAATTTGCTCTGTTTCTATAACCTTTGCTCTAGAGTCGCCAGGTATCTTTATGATACCGCCACGAGAACATAGAACATAGAACATTACAGCGCAGTACAGGCCCTTCGGCCCTCGATGTTGCGCCGACCTGTGAAACCACTCTAAAGCCCATTTACACTCTTCCCTTATCGTCCATATGTCTATCCAATGACCATTTGAATACCCTTAGTGTTGGCCAGTCCACTACTGTTGCAGGCAGGGCATTCCACACCCTTACTACTCTCTGAGTAAAGAACCTACCTCTGACATCTGTCTTATATATATCTCCCCTCAATTTAAAGCTATGTCCCCTCGTGCTAGACATCACCATCCGAGGAAAAAGGCTCTCACTGTCCACCCTATCCAATCCTCTGATCATCTTGTATGCCTCAATTAAGTCACCTCTTAACCTTCTTCTCTCTAACGAAAACAGCCTCAAGTCCCTCAGCCTTTCCTCATAAGATCTTCCCTCCATACCAGGCAACATTCTGGTAAATCTCCTCTGCATCCTTTCCAATGCTTCCACATCCTTCCTATAATGCGGCGACCAGAATTGCACAAATACTCCAAATGCGGCCCCACCAGAGTTTTGTACAGCTACAACATGACCTCATGGCTCCGAAACTCAATCCCTCTACCAATAAAAGCTAACATACCGTACTCCTTCTTAACAACCCTCTCAACCTGAGTGGCAACTTTCAGGGACCTATGTACATGGACACCGAGATCTCTCTGCTCATCCACACTGCCAAGAATCTTACCATTAGTCTAGTACTCTGTCTTCCTGTTATTCCTTCCAAAATGAATCACCTCACACTTTTCTGCATTAAACTCCATTTGCCACCTCTCAGCCCAGCGCTGCAGCTTATCTATGTCCCTCTGTAACTTGTAACATCCGTCCGCACTGTCCACAACTCCACCGACGTTAGTGTCATCTGCAAATTTACTCACCCATCCTTCTACGCCCTCCTCCAGGTCATTTATAAAAATGACAAACAGCAGTGGCCCCAAAACAGATCCTTGTGGTACACCACCAGTAACTGGACTCCAGTCTGAACACTTCCCATCAACCACCACCCTTTGTCTTCTTCCAGCTAGCCAATTTCTGATCCAAACTGCTAAATCTCCCTGAATCCCATGCTTCCGTATTATCTGCAGTAGCCTACCGTGGGGAACCTTATCAAACGCTTTACTGAAATCCATATACACCACATCAACTGCTTTACCCTCATCCACCTTTTTGGTCACCTTCTCAAAGAACTCAATAAAGTTTGTGAGGCACGACCTACCCTTCACAAAACCGTGCTGACTATGTCTAATCAAATTATTCCTTTCCAGATGATTATATATCCTGTCTCTTATAAACCCTTCCAAGATTTTGCACACAACAAAAGTAAGGCTCACTGGTCTATAGTTACCGGGGTTGTCTCTACTCCCCTTCTTGAACAAGGGGACAACATTTGCTGTCCTCCAGTCTTCTGGCACTATTCCTGTTGACAAAGATGACTTAAAGATCAAAGCCATAGGCTCAGCAATCTCCTCCCTAGCTTCCCAGAGAATCCTAGGATAAATCCCATCCGGCCCAGGGGATTTATCTATTTTCACCCTTTCCAGAATTGTTAACACCTCCTCCTTGTGAACCTCAAGTTCTTCTAGTCTAGTAGCCTGAATCTCAGTATTCTCCTCGACATCATTATCTTTTTCCTGTGTGAATACTGACGAAAAATATTCATTTAGCACCTCTCCTATCTCCTCGGACTCCAAGTACAACTTCCCACCCCTGTATACCGGGGTGCGAGCGCGGTAGGCTCTCCTTCGCTATTTTCTCATGCGGATAGTCTGCACGATGCTGCAGAATATCGCCAATACTAGGAGGGAATTGATTACGTATGATAGCGAATACCTGGTTAGAAACTTGTCACATCAGGTCGGGGTTTCGGTAACTATCTCGGGGTTAACTATGTCAGGGTGTAGCGTATGGTAGGGGTGGGAATCATTAACGGCCTGTGTGGTAGGGGTCAGGGGGGTAGCATCCGCGCGCAACTGAAGGGATCCCGCTAAGATCCAGGTAACATGAAGGTTGTCTTCATCTGTCCGTCTTTCTGTCTTCTTCTTTTTCTTCCTCTGGAGTTCCTGAGGTTCCGGAGTTCTACGGACACAAGCATAATATCTGTTACTATCTTGTGTAATATCTTGAATGTTAGCATGTCTGTCTTTTAGTGCCAATTTCCCTTTATAATTGGTCAACATGTGTGACTCCCTCATTTTTTATTTATTTTGAAAACCGAATATTCGGACAAGTCATCTAAGAACATACTGCCGTACTGCGAGCCGTCTCGCAGCCTGTGTCATTTACCATCCCAGTGTTTGAGGATGTAAATAGCAGAGGGAAGCAACCATAGGTTGCCAAAACCAAACAAAAAGAATTTTGAACATCATGAGCCAAAAATAGGGTGCGTATGGGCCGCGGTGGGTAAGAGTTGGATGGAATCCCCGGGTAGGACGGTGATCAATGCCGTATGTGCTCTACCCGAGCGTAGTTGACCAGAGGGGAGGTCCTCAGGCAGGGCGGAGACCAATGCCGTTTCTCCACTGCCTGAGCAACCGGCAAGAACGGGCAAAAATGTAGTCATCGTGGGGGGTTGCTGTAAAGGTTCTACCGTCGAACCAGAAGAGCAGTTATGAACGGGGGCTGGCAAGCTCTCAGCGGTTTCTGCCGATAAGCGTGCTGGCAAGTTTTCACAGGTTTCTGCCGACAAATATGGCGTGTGGCCGTGGAACTTCCGAGTTTACAAACAACACATAACAATAACACGAACAAACAAACATTGAACAACATGCTGCAGGTTCCATCAGAAAGGACACCGTTTCTCCCAAGCGGTTCCTTTTTAAAACATCTTCTGGACACCTCAGATATCAGTTGCGAACAGGGTCGCAAAGGGATTCTCGTTTTGGGAGTCAGACTCAAAGTCATCCTCTTCTCCCGGATGCCATACTCTGGAATGGATGAGGGTTGATAAAGCTGCATGGTGTGACTTAGGGTCCATCTCGTCGTTTCGGACGAGCCTGTATGAATTGTCGCGGTGCCAAAAAGTTGTATCTAATTCTGTGGGGACGGAGTCATCATCGTAGGGCGGTGGTCTTTGGTGGGGTTTGTTGAGGAATGTGATCAGGAAGGGATCACTCGAATCGTGGTCAGATTCGCTGGGTGTGGGTCCTGTTGCATGGGGATAGTAGGGAGGTGTGCTGTGGCTATTGCCTGTGTCACAGTCGCTGTCGCTGCTGTCTGTGGGCGTTCCGGGGCGGAGTCTAGAGTTCGGGGGTGGAGTCAAGGTCAAGTCCGTGGATGGGGTGGGCGTGTTGGGGGAGGGTAGGGATACATGGGCTGTAGGCGGGATGTGGTCTGCTGCGTCGAGCATGACGTGGTGTGTGTGGTTAGACTGCGAGCCATAAGACCATAAGACATAGGAGCGGAAGTAAGGCCATTCGGCCCATCGAGTCCACTCCACCATTCAATCATGGCTGATTTCAACTCCATTTACCCGCTCTCTCTCCATAGCCCTTAATTCCTCGAGAAATCAAGAATTTATCAACTTCTGTCTTAAAGACACTCAACGTCCCGGCCTCCAACAAGCCATATGCCTTGAGCTGGTTAATATGGAACCACGCGGTCTTCCCGTTGGGGTACTTAATTTTATACACAGAGGGGCTTACTTTGTCCGCAACGGAGTACGGACCCGAGTACTGTGGTGACAGGAACATGCTGGGGTTGTAAATGGAGAGCATGACCTGCTGTCCTACTTCAAACTCAGTCGCATGCACTGTCTTGTCGAAACAGACCTTGCTCTGTTTCTTCCTGGTGCCTAATTTTACTGCGGCTGCTAGCTGAGCCGTTTTTACATTTTCCCCTAATTGTTTGACTGCGTTCTCGTGTGTGAGGGCCGTCACTTCGGGGCTGGTCAAGTCAAGTCCTAATAAAAATTCTGTGCCTTTCATGGGTTGTCCGGTCATGAGAGTGTGTGGGGTGTATCCTGTGGATGTCGAAATGGTGTTCCGTAAAAACATTAATGCAAAAGGGAGGACTGAATCTCAAGTGGTGCTGTTTTGTTGGACCATTTGCCTGAGGGTTGCCTTTAGGGTCCGATTCATTCGCTCCACGATACCACTTGACTGGGGGTGGTATGCGATGTGGAATTTTTGGGTAATGCAAAATATCGTGAGGACGTTCTTTATGACACGTCCCGTAAAATGGGAACCTTGGTCGGATTCAATGCTGCAGGGGAGTCCCCATCTCGTAAAGATGTGGTGGGTTAAAATCTTTGCGGTAGTCTTTGCCGTGTTCGTTCTAGATGGGAATGCTTCTACCCATTTCGTAATTGTGTCTATCACAACTAACACGTACTTGTGACCATTCCTGCTGGGGGGCAATGGTCCCATAAAATCAATCTGGAGGTTAGTCCTGGGGCCATTAATGGGGCGGGTGTGGCAAGCTGAGCATTCTTTGCATATCTGTCCGGATTGTTTTGGGCACAGATAAGGCAATTTTCAACGTAGTGCGTGACGTCGTCCTTTAAATTCGGCACCAACAGAGCTGCCTGAGGTGAGCTGTAGTGGGGTCAATTCCCTGATGCCCATGACTATCATGGAACAAACAAATGAGCTGATTCCTGTCCTGTTCAGGAACCACATAAAGGGTGTCTTTTAGGATCACACCGTCATGTGTGGTCAGTGCATTTTTAAACCTATCGTATGGGGCTGGAAAGCTTCCTTTTAAAATCTCCCTGAGATTCTTATCTTGCTTCTGGGCCTGCACTAAATCTTCGATATTAGTCTGTGAGACCTGAACTGCACTCACTGGGGCGCTTTCGGGGGGTGTCCAAAATTGTCCATGTCTGGAACCTGCTTTAGCCAGTGCGTCGGCTTTCACATTTCCAGGTGGGGGGGAGGAACGGTGGTGACTTCGAACTTTAACGATGCCAAAAATCCTGTCCTGTGCTTTGTTCAAAATGTGGCGGAGTAATGGGGCTGAAGGGAGGGGTTTTCCGTCTGTGGAAACAAATCCTCTTGCTTTCCACAGGGGTAGGAATTCTGTGAGGCTGTTACAGACATAGAAGCTGTCCGAGTATATGTCTGCTGGGCTGGGGAAGGAATCTGGGTGATCAACAATGTACGCAATGGCTGCTAGTTCTGCCGCCTGCGCGCCTAAGTGTCCGGGTAGTTTTAAGGAGATTTCTTCTAGGGCGCGTCCCTGCGCGTCCTCGACATAGATGCCGAATCCTGTTATGCGCTTACCGTCTAATACAGTTGAAGAACCATCCACATATATTAACAAAGGTGCGCACGTGTCTGTGTGCTGGGGGCTCTGGGGTGAACTACCTATCTTTTTGGGGGGTGTTTTTGCGATAAAGGGGCCTGTGTTGTTGTGTGGTGAGATGATTTCACATTCGTGGGGGGTGCCTGGATACTGAAGGTTGTCGGCTAGGAAAGTGTGGGTCTTGGTCCTTTTTACAGTGATGTCCCGTCCCTGCAAAAGAAGGGTCCATCTGGCTGCTCTAATCTTGCTTACTCTACCGTCCTTAAGTTGTCCGTCTAGTAAAATTTGGGTGGGGGTGTGTTCCGTGAGGATTGTGATGGGGTTTAGTCCGGTGATGTATGAAAAATATTGGACTGCCCATAAAACTGCGAGCAGGTGCCTTTCACAGGCCGAAAATCCCTGCTCCACAGGATCTAAAAATCTGGAGGCGTAAGCCACTGGTCTTAACTGTTCGTGCCGTTCCTGGAGGAGCACGGCCTAAAGGGTACGGTCTGTGCTAGCTACCTCTATCGCATAGGGGGAAAGCGGGTCTGGAACCTTTAATGCGGAGGCTGCAATGAGTGTGCGCTTTAAAACATCTACAGCATCCGTATGCCTCGGAAGCCATTCCCAAGGGGCTCCTTTCTTTAGGAGGTCTGAGAGGGGCGCTGCCTTGCTGGCGAAACCGTCAATGTGGTTTCGGCTGTAGCCAACCAGTCCTAAAAACGACCGGAGGGCTGAAACCTTCTGGGGAAGGGGCAATTTGACAATCGAGTCAATTCTTTTATGCTCGATCTCGCGTTTACCGTGCGTGATAATTGTTCCCAAATGTACCACTTTGTCTTTCAAAAGTTGGGCCTTTTTGGGGTTCACTTTGCATCTAGTCTGCTGTAGGAGTTCCAGGAGTTCGGCCAGAAGCTCGATGTGCTCTGCCTTGGTATCTGTCTGCAGTAATCGGTCATCCACATACTGGACCAGACATTCGGGGCAAGAAAAATTTGATAATCCATTTGCCAGCTGTCGGTGGAAAATGGAGGGGGAGTTGTGGAATCCTTGTGGAAGGCATGTCCACGTGTACTGCTGATTTTTAAAAGTGAAGGCAAATTTGTACTGGCACGCTTTTGCCAATGGAATGGACCAGAATCCGTTACTGATGTCCAAAACCGTAAAATATCGTGACTTGAGTCCCTGTTTGAGCATGGTCTCGGGACTTGTGGCTACCGTGGTGGCTGCTGCGGGGGTGACTTTGTTGAGTTCCCGGTAATCGATGGTCAGTCGCCATGATCCATCGGGCTTTCTCACTGGCCAAATCTGGGCATTATTAATAGAGGCTACCGATCTAAGTACGCCGTGTTCTTATAAGCTGTCAATAACCTTTGAGATTTCTCCCTCTGCCTCTTGGGAAAATCCGTATTGCTTCTGGGGTCTCGGGTCAGGTCCTATTATTTGAACCGAACCAGCCATTCTGCCGCAGTCATGTTTATGGCTTGCAAATGTGGTCCTGTTTTTCTGAAGGACTGCCCTAATCTGTTTATCTGTGCTAATCGTGATCGGGTCAAACCAAAATTCGCCGACTGTGCTAATCTTGTTTGCATACTCACCTACTGTGAGCGTTGCGGGGGCTCTTGCTGACTTTGCCATTTTCCAGACACATTGATTTACTGGGTCAAATGAAAAGTTGTGGGAGTTCATGAAGTCAATGCCCAAAATGTGTTCTGCTGTGTGGTCCAGATCGACCAAAACTATGGGGTGTTTTGTGGTAATATTGCCAATTTGAATGGGTACAGGGGCTGTGATGTGTCCCTGTTGTGAGTGGCCTGCGAAGCCGCTGAGGGTGATAGTGGCTGTAGTGGGCCACGTGTCTTTTTGGAACATGGTGGAGGAATTAATTTTGGTGCGGGACCCTCCTGTGTCCCAGAGAAATTCGATGGGCTGACCCCGTATTTTCGCTGCAATGACTGGTCGGCTGGACCTATCCCAAAGGGTGTCGCAGACCCAACTGGGGGAGCCCGAACACCGTCAGTCAGTTCCGTTCAGGTCTGTACAGGCGCTCACACTATGTATGGGCTTTGTCCTGTTATTATTCAGAGTGCCTGCCTGCTGGGCTCTCTGTGGCTTTCGTGGGGCATTGCATTCTCGTGCAAAGTGACCTAATTGTCCACAGTTGTAACACTTCTAGAACATAGAACATAGAACAATACAGCGCAGTACAGGCCCTTCGGCCCACGATGTTGCACCGAAACAAAAACCATCTAACCTACACTATACCATTATCATCCATATGTTTATCCAATAAACTTTTAAATGCCCTCAATGTTGGCGAGTTCACTACTGTAGCAGGTAGGGCATTCCACGGCCTCACTACTCTTTGCGTAAAGAACCTACCTCTGACCTCTGTCCTATATCTATTACCCCTCAGTTTAAAGCTATGTCCCCTCGTGCCAGCCATTTCCATCCGCGGGAGAAGGCTCTCACTGTCCACCCTATCCAACCCCCTGATCATTTTGTATGCCTCTATTAAGTCTCCTCTTAACCTTCTTCTCTCCAACGAAAACAACCTCAAGTCCATCAGCCTTTCCTCATAAGATTTTCCCTCCATACCAGGCAACATCCTGGTAAATCTCCTCTGCACCCGCTCCAAAGCCTCCACGTCCTTCCTATAATGCGGTGACCAGAACTGTACGCAATACTCCAAATGCGCCAGTACCAGAGTTCTGTACAGCTGCAACATGACCTCCTGACTCCGGAACTCAATCCCTCTACCAATAAAGGCCAACACTCCATAGGCCTTCTTCACAACCCTATCAACCTGGGTGGCAACTTTCAGGGATCTATGCACATGGACACCTAGATCCCTCTGCTCATCCACACTTTCAAGAACTTTACCATTAGCCAAATATTCCACAATCCTGTTATTCCTTCCAAAGTGAATCACCTCACACTTCTTTACATTAAACTCCATTTGCCACCTCTCAGCCCAGCTCTGCAGCTTATCTATATCCCTCTGTAACCTGCTACATCCTTCCACACTATCGACAACACCACCGACTTTAGTATCGTCTGCAAATTTACTCACCCACCCTTCTGCGCCTCCTCTAGGTCATTGATAAAAATGACAAACAGCAACGGCCCCAGAACAGATCCTTGTGGTACTCCACTTGTGACTGAACTCCATTCTGAACATTTCCCATCAACCACCACCCTCTGTCTTCTTTCCCTGAACATTCTGTGGGGGGCTGTTCCTGCCTTCATTCACCCATGCGGGTTCTGGTGCATTTTAACTGCTTGGATATCTGCCTCTGCCTGCTGTTCTTCGGGTTTCCTAATCGCGGGTTTGTTTTGGACAGATTGCTCCCAGGCGCGGGACAACCTTTTTAAAACCCATTTTTCGTTGTGCGCTTCTTCCGAGGGGTCATAATTGGTACAGGTTTTTTGTCCTGCCTCTGTGGCATGAGAGATAAGGGTGCGGGTCCATTTGGCCATGTTGTCTTGGGACAAATGGGCGCGTTCTAAGTTCCCAAAAACGGCTGTAAAATGAATCCACAGGCGTCCAGCAAACGCTGTGGGGTGTTCTGTTTTCTCTGCCTGCACTTATTCAGGCCTTCTACTGGGTCACCTCTGTTATAGCCGATCGCATCTAGGATCGCCGTGTGCATCTCTGCAAGGGTGCCTCCTCCTACATTCTGTGGGTCGGGAAGGGCTGCTACGACCAAAGGGTCTAAGCTTAAAACTGTGAGCTTCACTTGCTCTCGCTCATCCAGGCCGTACATGGTCGCCTGCTGCTTCACTCTAGCAAAGAAGTGGTGGGGGTCTGAGGTGGGGAGGAACGGTGTGATCTTTTCGCACGGGTCCCATAATTGGGTCACGGTTAAGGGGGTGGTGTAAAGGAATTCCGCGTCTCCTTCCGATGTGACTGTGCGGTGGGTAGTGACTGGATTCATGGGTGCCTGATCTATCTGCTCTGTGGGGGGGTTGGGGTGCTTTACTCTTTTGGGGATTTCCTTGCGCACATGTTCCTTGAACATATCTCTGCGCGGTTTCGTTTAAATCTTGCCAATCAGGGCCGTCTTCCTCAACTAACTGGGATCCAAAGGTGCTCTGAAACCCATTTTGCACTGAAAGTAAAGACTGCAGTTCCGCAATCTGCTTCCTGCATTTCGCATGATCCACTGAGCTTTGTCTGTGCTCCGTGGTAGCAGCATGGAGTGCTCTTAACGCTGCTTTTAGATCGCTGCACTGCCTTTGCAACGCATCTACCTGTTTCTCTGTCTCTTCTCTTACCAGGACTGCACGTTGCGTGTCCTGATAGGGCTTATCGTATTGGGTTTGGAAGCTGCTTAGATGCGCTCGACAAGACTGGTGTGCTCACTTGGCATCATCCACCTCTCCGTCCTTTGCTGCCAACTTCCTTCTTAAATCTATATTCTCTCTCTCAATCTCACTAACATCGACCTTGCTCATTCGATGTCTCTCTTCTATCTCTTTGCGGAGCGTCCGAACTACCTCCTCTGTGCCTCGCAATTGCGCCAAACAGAACACGATTGCCATCGGCTTGCGAGCTTTGCCTAAGCTTTTCTTATGGATCTCTGACAGGTTCTCCCACCAAGTATGTCCTATACTCCCGGGTCCTGTTTCCTCATTGTCACAGAATTCACTCCCAAGGGACCATCCTTTCCCTTTGAGATATTTTCTGATCTCTTCTTCCCAAATGGGACACTGTCCTACTCTACTGCTGGTCGCTGCGACCTCGAATTCCTGGGGATTCATAAGGCGTTCCATTGCCTTCATTGCCATTTTTCCTATGTGAATGCTCTTTTAAAATTTGGAACGAGGGGTACGAAGGCGGTGCTGTAAACACGGGTATGGCGTTCGCTACTTTCCAGAATACAAACTCCTGACAGTTTTTTGCAACAAAAATCTATCAGTTTACCTTATAGGCCTGTTCGTTATGCATGCATTAACACACTTCCGAATTATGAGGATTCCTTGAACACTTGTGGTTTCTGTTCCCAATTGGATTCTAATTCAAATTTTGGGTTCTCCCGGAGTGGTTAGTCCACTTCTAAGTCGGGTCCCGTCAGAATATCGCCAGTAAATGTTGCTAACTTTGGTTAGCTCTTAATTTGTTGCCCGTTGGGTCTTTACTGAATTTGCTCTGTTTCTTTGCTCTAGAGTCGCCAGGTATCTTTATGATACCGCCACGAGGTTCAAGTTCAAGTAATGATCAATCACTCAACACACCAATTAGTAAGATCCAAATCAAAGCACATTTATTATACACAGTAAATCACTATTCATGCATAAAACTCTACTTTCTAGACTATCTCTATCGCTAAAAGGCCTATACTTAGCTTCGGAACTGGCCCACCAGGTCAGGGGAACAAATGGCCTTTCGTTCAGGTCCTGAGTCTGCAGGATTCAAAAGCTGGTATGGACTGGGAGCTAGGAGCGTCTATCTCGTAGCGAGCGTTGACTGGAGACTGGAGGCTGGCAGGGACTGGGAGCTAGGAGCGCCTATCTCGTAGCGAGCATTGACTGGAGACTTACTTGGTTGTTGCGGCAGCTTAGGCAGGTCACTGTCGAGGGTTGATTCGAGTTGCTGAGTGACCCTGCGAAGAAGACCGATTTGAACTTGGGGGCTCTACTTTATAGTCCCCAGGGGCTTCGCGCCGTTCGGGGCGGACCCCGTACCTGGTTTCAAGTGATTGGACTACGCGGTCCCTAAGTGTCCGTTGGCCTTCCTTTGTCTTGGCTCCTGCTGGCGCCGAGGAGTCTGGCTTGGCCTTATTCACCTTAAATGTTTCCATTGTACCCGGGGATCGCTCATCAGTATGCAGATGGCTGTGAGTTTCAGTGCTGTCTGGGCTTTTGCAAGTTCTAATACACAGGATTTTTGCACTTGCTAGTTTTTGCCTGTGTTGGCTGAATTTCCCTGTAGTCTTTGCGGATCTCCATTTTAAGTCGGGGAGTGGCCAACCCAGGTGGCTACAGTATCTCTCAAAAGTGAAATGACCCTGTGGGATTTTCAGTTAAGTTTCCTCTGTCGCATTCTCACTAACATTCGCTCACAGAGGAAAATGCATTCGTTGTTTTCTTTTACTCTCTAACAGGCGAGATAAGACCATAAGACCATAAGACATAGGAGCGGAAGTAAGGCCATTCGGCCCATCGAGTCCACTCCACCATTCAATCATGGCTGATTTCAACTCCATTTACCCGCTCTCTCTCCATAGCCCTTAATTCCTCGAGAAATCAAGAATTTATCAACTTCTGTCTTAAAGACACTCAACGTCCCGGCCTCCACCGCCCTCGGTGGCAATGAATTCCACAGACCCACCACTCTCTGGCTGAAGAAATTTCTCTTCACCTCTGTTCTAAAGTGACTCCCTTTTATTCTAAGGCTGTGCCCCCGGGTCCTAGTCTCCCCTGCTAATGGAAACAACTTCCCTACGTCCACCCTATCTAAGCCATTCATTATCTTATAAGTTTCTATTAGATCTCCCCTCAACCTCCTAAACTCCAATGAATATAATCCCAGGATCCTCAGACGTTCATCATATGTTAGGCCTACCATTCCTGGGATCATCCGTGTGAATCTCCGCTGGACCCGCTCCCGTGCCAGTATGTCCTTCCTGAGGTGTGGGGCCCAAAATTGCTCACAGTATTCTAAATGGGGCCTAACTAATGCTTTATAAAGCTTCAGAATTACATCCCTGCTTTTATATTCCAAGCCTCTTGAGATAAATAAGATGCCACCCATAAAGTGCTCATACTAGAATAGTCCAAATCTAGGGGCCTTAATTGTAAGATAATCGCTAATAAAATCCAGTAGATAATTCAAGAGAAACTTTTTTACCCAGAGAGTGTTCAGAATGTGGATCTCACTACCACAGCGATTGGTTGTGACGACTAACGTAGATGCATTTAATGGGAAGCTAGATAAACATGAGAGAGAAAGGGATACTATAGACAGCCATACTGATAAGGTGAGAAACATAGAAACATAGAAAATAGGAGCAGGAGGAGGCCATTCAGCCCTTCGAGCCTGCTCCACCATTCATTATGATCGTGGCTGATCATCCAACTCAATAGCCTAATCCTGTCTTCTCTCCATATCCTTTGATCTCCTTCACCCCAAGTGCGATACCTAACTGCTTCTTGAAAACATACACTGCGGGATTCTCTGTCGGCCGGATCCTCCACTTCGGCGGCAGCGCACTCACGCCCACGGGTTTCCCGACGGCATCGGGGTGGCCACAATGGGAAACCCCATTGGCTGGCTGCGGGGATGGAGACTCCCGCTGCTGGTGGGGGGGGGGGGCGCCGCCGGGAAATCCGCCCAGAATGTTTTGGCCTCAACTACGTCGTGTGGTAATGAGTTCCAGTGAAACTAAGCATGTGGGTTATAAGTACCAGCAGAGACCAGTTGGGCTGAATGGTTGTGCTTCTGCCAGATGTTCTTTATAATTCTCTGCCATTGCTGATTTCACCAGTGCAACCATGAAGAGTTCATGTTTGCTGTTAGCGTTCACAGACTGTTCCATGTTCTTACCCCAGCAATGTTGCTTGGATTTTATCCTTTGCCTTGTTTCCACTCAAAGATAGGTGAGCGGGAACCCTTTCATCTTCAACTACCTCATTTTGAGACTTGACCCTGAGTGACCTTTGTCCCTGTGGCTGTATGTTCACAATTTTGTGATGCGGAACCAATTTGCAAGCGTAGCTGGTGTATCTGTCTGAAGCAGGCTGAAACATCTGATAAATAATAATGGAGGGATGGGGGAGGGGGGCAGAATATATCAATCTCAATCAGTTTGAAATGGAGTAAGGGAGATTTCAAAAAGGGATTGATTGTGTTGTGACGTACAATAACTCCGATGAGTGGTTGAATCAAAAGTTATTGGCGTTTTAAATGTAAAATGTATATTAAAAGATTGCTAAGACGATAGTATGTATGTTTTTTAGGGAAAGAGGTGAACAAGTTTGAATGTATTTTGCGGTATGATTTCAATAGCCAGTGATTCAAACCTGTATTTGTGAAGCGGCTCACTAGCTGAATCCAAAATAAAAATATTGATTCCTTTCGATTCTATGGAACAGTCTGGACTGTAAACAATGAAATTCCTCCTGCCAGTAATTTTCATGGAAAATGCCGGTGATCATACATTGGTTGTCAGTTTCACGAGGATTTACATTATCAACAGTTGAAATTTCGCGCCTGAGGTTTCACGGAGGTAGATTAGGGGCTGGGGTGTATTTTTGGGGGTGGTAGAGTTGAGGGAGGGGAATAAGGTCTGCTGTTCTTTTTTAAAATAAATTTAGAATACCCAATTATTTTTCTCCAATTAAGGGGCAATTTAGCGTGGCCAATCCACCTAACCTGCACATCATTTTGGATTGTGGGGATGGGACCCACGCAGACTCGGGGAGAATGTGCAAACTTCACACGGACAGTGACCTGGGGCCGGGATCGAACCCGGGTCCTCGGCGCCGTGAGGCAGCAGTGCTAACCACTGCGCCACTGTGCCGCCCTTAAAGTACGCTATTCTGCGCAACCTGATTATTGCCAGTTCAAGAGCAGAGTAGTTGAACTGCTAGTTATCTGCGTGTACGTTTAACCAGGAGTTGGTTATTAATTGCCGCTACTAGAGATTTATTGAATCATATTTCGCGTATTTGAACAGAAACCTTATGATAAATAAAGGGATGTCATTTTGATGAACACTGGGTCAACGTTAGGGAAAGTTGCGCAGACCATGTACATACGTACAGCAATGAGATGAATTACCAGTTCAGCTGTTTTTTGTGGTGTTGGTTGAGAGGTAAACATTGGCCAAAATGCAAAGAGAACTCTCCTTCTGTTTTTCGAACAGTGTTATGGAATCTTTTATGTCCAATTGATTAGTCAAGACAGATCCTCCTCCAAAAACAGCACCTCCAACAATACAGCCCTCTCTCAATACCGCACTGAAGGCTCAAGCTGGATTGTGTATTCAGGTAGGGTTTGAGACAAGAAGTGTCACACGTACCTTTGTATTTGAATGGCACCTGCAGAAATTTCTATTCCTTCAATCTTGAAAGCTGCTTTTCTTGAAGAAATTAAACTGTCTCGTTATAATCCCAATCCATTCAAGGCAGCAAACCTTTAATCCCAAACCACACATTTTCTCACTTCTGATTTATTTTTGCAAAAGCTGCTTTGGTCCGTAGCTCAAACACATCATAGTATTGCCATTGTTCATTGGGTACTTTCAAGATATTTGAAGAGAACACCAGGATAGACCGAGGTCTGGGAAGATTGAAGAGCTAATTATATTCTATTGTTCCAGTGAAAGTGTTGACCCCATCTGGATAAGCTATCTTTGATTTTTTTTTTCAGTATGGATGTCTTTTTACTGTAGTTGTCTGGAGTGTAGCAATATCTGTGCACACCGAAACCTTTAACCTAACAAGATGTTTACATATCAGTCATGTGGCAACAGAATCCATGTCAACATCAGGAGCAAATTATCCACACATTCCACACTAAGTCCATCATTTTGGATTACCTGAGATGTGTAGTCTAGTCATGTTCATTTGCATGATTAAAAGTCCCCTTTTTGTTGGACTTTAGCAGTCAATCATCTATGTTTCAGTCTCATAATACTTACCAGGTTTAACGTTACTTACCTTCTAGGATTGCATCTCTAACCAGTACACATGTAATCTTTCTATGCATGTGTGTTTTGATTCTTGCCAGTCTGCGCCTACTCCAGGATGAGAAGGAAAGATGACAGGTTTCCACCTGCCATTCATTTACTCTCGTGCACCATCTGGACAAATATGGACCTATCATTTATCAATATTTTATCAAAGTAAATCTTTAAAGCTGCAAGCTGGAAAGATCCTGCCAATTATCCTACCTCTAAACTTACCCAATAAGAAAATCAGGAAAAAAATGATTTAGCAACAAAATGTTAAAATACAATGAGATATTGGAAATATAGTGGAAAACTACAATTTAGAAAAACTGTGTTAAAAAAACTCTGAAGGGCAAATGTTGGATGCAGAGTTCATTCCTGTAGGCTAGTACAGTTATGAATAAGGTGAGTTGTTTGTAGTTAGAGTATATTATATAATACATCCAACCACCCAGCTACTTAGTGACAGAGATATATTGAGCATGCACACCTAAACATTGTTCAGACATATGGCTAAACTCTGCATTGGGTAGTTTTAAACCTGGAAACAAGTAGGCATTGAGATTTTCTGACAGATGCTATTTGCTATTTTACAATTTGCTTTTAAGTGACAAATAAAGACTTTTCTTAAGTATGTTAAACATTCTTGTGGGAACTCAAGATCAGGACAGACTACCTAACGGTGCGTTTTGCGCAATCTTGACTGGTGAGGAATATCCAGCCCATGATATCAGGTGAAGGTTGAGTTATATTGCTAGGAGATGTAAATTAAGAGTTGGTTTTCTCATTTGCGTCACTCCCAATCCTGATATGGACACTGCTAATTGTTTCTACTTTGTAAAAGATTATTATTTTGGCCTGGTGCAGGGAAGAACTTAAAAACTTTACTTTCTACTTCCTGTGAGGCAGCAGTTACTGGGTTGTGTGTCAAAAGGTGCTGGGCAGTATTTCTGGACCTCTCCGACTGGCAGGTTCCTCTGGTCTGGCTGAGGTTGACCCCGTGCGGCTGGTTCCCCAACAGTGGGGCGGACAAGCCATGCAGAAACGTGTCGACTTTGGCAGGAGCAGAACATCCTGCCGACGGTCAATGGTTTGCTCCGTTCGCCACGGGAAGACCACCGTTGCTCCCACTGGCGGCAGGTTCGGAAACGGAAAGAGCATGTACTTAAATGGGATGGTGGCATTCCCGAATCTTGATGCCTTCCTGCTCCGCTGCCAATTGAGACTATTAAGTGGCCAATTAAAGATCAGTAAAGGGTTTTATCCCACTCTTGCTGATATTAACTGAGGTACCAATGGGCCTGTCACAATGGGCATGCAAGATAGCTGCTACCCTGTGGGCAGCTTGGCAGTTCCGTGGGTCCTTTGATCAAAGACATTCAGTGCCATTACCACTGCCATCCCCACTGTCATCGCCACTGCCATTACCACTGCCATCCCCACTGTCATCGCCACTGACATTTCCACTGCCATTACCAATGCCATCCCCACTGCCATCCCCACTGTCATAGCCACTGCCATCGCCACTGACATTTCCACTGCCATCCCCACTGCCATCCCCACTGTCATCCCCACTGCCATTACCACTGTCATCCCCACTGTCATCCCCACTGCCATTACCACTGTCATCCCCACTGCCATCGCCACTGCCATCGCCACTGACATTTCCACTGCCATCCCCACTGCCATCCCCACTGTCATCACCACTGCCATCGCCACTGACATTTCCACTGCCATCCCCACTGCCATCCCCACTGCCATCCCCACTGTCATCCCCACTGTCATCGCCACTGTCATCCCCACTGCCATCGCCACTGACATTTCCACTGCCATTACCACTGCCATCCCCACTGCCATCCCCACTGTCATCCCCACTGTCATCGCCACTGTCATCGCCACTGCCATCGCCACTGTCATCGCCACTGTCATCGCCACTGTCATCCCCACTGTCATCACCACTGTCATCGCCACTGCCATCCCCACTGTCATCGCCACTGCCATCGCCACTGCCATTACCACTGCCATCCCCACTGCCATCCCCACTGCCATCCCCACTGCCATTACCACTGCCATCATCACTGCCATCGCCACTGCCATTACCACTGTCATCCCCACTGCCATCCCCACTGTCATCGCCACTGCCATTACCACTGTCATCGCCACTGCCTTTACCACTGCCATCCCCACTGTCATCGCCACTGACATTTCCACTGCCATTACCAATGCCATCCCCACTGCCATCCCCACTGTCATAGCCACTGCCATCGCCACTGACATTTCCACTGCCATCCCCACTGCCATCCCCACTGTCATCCCCACTGCCATTACCACTGTCATCCCCACTGCCATCGCCACTGCCATCGCCACTGACATTTCCACTGCCATCCCCACTGCCATCCCCACTGTCATCGCCACTGCCATCGCCACTGACATTTCCACTGCCATCCCCACTGTCATCCCCACTGCCATCGCCACGGCCATCGCCACTGCCATCCCCACTGCCACCCCCACTGCCATCGCCACTGACATTTCTACTGCCATTACCACTGCCATCCCCACTGCCATCCCCACTGTCATCCCCACTGTCATCGCCACTGTCATCGCCACTGCCATCGCCACTGTCATCGCCACTGTCATCGCCACTGTCATCCCCACTGTCATCACCACTGTCATCGCCACTGCCATCCCCACTGTCATCGCCACTGCCATCGCCACTGCCATTACCACTGCCATCCCCATTGTCATCGCCACTGCCATTTCCACTGCCATCGCCACTGCCATCGCCACTGCCATTTCCACTGCCATCCCCACTGTCATCGCCACTGCCATCGCCACTGCCATTACCACTGCCATCCCCACTGCCATCCCCATTGTCATCGCCACTGCCATTTCCACTGTCATCGCCACTGCCATCTCCACTGCCATCCCCACTGTCATCGCCACTGCCATCGCCACTGCCATTACCACTGCCATCCCCACTGCCATCCCCATTGTCATCGCCACTGACATTTCCACTGCCATCCCCACTGCCATCCTCACTGCCATCCCCACCGCCATTGCCACTGCCATCGCCACTGACATTTCCACTGCCATCCCCAGTGCAATCCCCACTGCCATCCCCACTGTCATAGCCACTGCCATCGCCACTGCCATCCCCACTGCCATTGCCACTGCCACCCCCACTGCCATCGCTACGGCCATCACCACTGTCATCACCACTGTCATCGCCACTGTCATCACCACGGCCATTCCCACTGCCACCCCCACTGCCATCGCTACGGCCATCACCACTGTCATCGCCACTGTCATCACCACGGCCATCACCACTGCCATCGCCACTGCCATCCCCACTGTCATCCCCACTGTCATCCCCACTGCCATCCCCACTGCCATCGCCACTGCCATCCCCACTGCCATCCCCACTGCCATCCCCACTGCCATCCCCACTGCCATCTCCACTGCCATCGCCACTGCCATCGTCACTGCCATCCCCACTGCCATCGCCACTGCCATCGCCACTGCCATCGCCACAGCCATCGCCACTGCCATCGCCACTGCCATCCCCACTGCCATCGCCACTGCCATCTCCACTGCCATCGCCACTGCCATCGCCACGGCCATCGCCACGGCCATCCCCACTGCCATCCCCACTGCCATCCCCACTGCCATCTCCACTGCCATCTCCACTGCCATCGCCACGGCCATCGCCACGGCCATCCCCACTGCCATCCCCACTGCCATCACCACTGCCATCTCCACTGCCATCGCCACGGCCATCCCCACTGCCATCCCCACTGCCATCCCCACTGCCAATGCCACTGCCATTGCCATCGCCACGGCCATCACCACTGCCATCACCACTGCCATCATCACTGCCATCGCCACTGTCATCGCCACTGACATTTCCACTGCCATCCCCACTGCCATCCCCACTGCCATTCCCACTGCCATCCCCACTGCCATCGCTACTGTCATCGCCACTGACATTTCCACTGCCATCCCCACTGCCATCCCCACTGCCATTCCCACTGCCATCGCCACTGCCATCCCCACTGCCATCGCCACTGCCATCGCTACTGCCATCGCCACGGCCATCGCCACTGCCATCCCCACTGCCACCCCCACTGCCATCCCCACTGCCATTCCCACTGCCATCCCCACTGCCATCCCCACTGCCATCCCCACTGCCATTCCCACTGCCATCCCCACTGCCATCCCCACTGCCATCTCCACTGCCATCGCCACTGCCATCGCCACTGTCATCGTCACTGCCATCGCCACTGCCATCACCACTGTCATCGTCACTGCCATCGCCACTGCCATCACCACTGCCATCACCACTGCCATCGCCATGGCCATCGCCACGGCCATCGCCACTGCCATCCCCACTGCCATCGCCACTGCCATCTCCACTGCCATCGCCACTGCCATCGCCACGGCCATCGCCACAGCCATCCCCACTGCCATCCCCACTGCCATCGCCACTGCCATCTCCACTGCCATCTCCACTGCCATCGCCACGGCCATCGCCACGGCCATCCCCACTGCCATCCCCACTGCCATCCCCACTGCCATCGCCACGACCATCACCACTGCCATCTCCACTGCCATCGCCACGGCCATCGCCACTGCCATCCCCACTGCCATCCCCACTGCCACTGCCATTGCCATCGCCACGGCCATCACCACTGCCATCGCCACGGCCATCACCACTGCCATCACCACGGCCATCCCCACTGCCATCCCCACTGCCATCATCACTGCCATCCCCACTGCCATCCCCACTGCCATTCCCACTGCCATCCCCACTGCCATCGCTACTGTCATCGCCACTGACATTTCCACTGCCATCGCCACTGCCATCCCCACTGCCACCCCCACTGCCATCCCCACTGCCATTCCCACTGCCATCCCCACTGCCATCCCCACTGCCATCCCCACTGCCATTCCCACTGCCATCGCCACTGCCATCCCCACTGCCATCGCCACTGCCATCGACACTGCCATCCCCACTGCCATTCCCACTGCCATCCCCACTGCCATTCCCACTGCCATCCCCACTGCCATCCCCACTGCCATCCCCACTGCCATTCCCACTGCCATCGCCACTGCCATCGCCACTGTCATCCCCACTGCCATCCCCACTGCCATCCCCACTGCCATCGCCACTGTCATCGCCACTGCCATACCCACTGCCATCGCCACTGCCATCCCCACTGCCATCGCCACTGTCATCGTCACTGCCATCGCCACTGCCATCGCCACTGCCATCGCCACTGCCATCGCCATGGCCATCGCCACTGCCATCCCCACTGCCATCGCCACTGCCATCACCACTGCCATCACCACTGCCATCGCCATGGCCATCGCCACTGCCATCCCCACTGCCATCCCCACTGCCATCGCCACTGTCATCGCCACTGCCATCCCCACTGCCATCACCACTGCCATCGCCACTGCCATCGCCACGGCCATCGCCACTGCCATCCCCACTGCCATCGCCACGGCCATCGCCACGACCATCGCCACGACCATCGCCACTGCCGTCGCAATTCCCACCCCCGCTGAATCTCTGGTGGCGGAGACTTCGGGACACAGCGGGAGCGGGATTCACGCCAGCCCCCGGTGATTCTCCGACCCTGGCCCACAATCTGGGCCTACCAATCGGCGGGAGGGCTGGTTCCGTGGAGGCCTATTTTACTCCGCGCCGGGCCCCTGTAGGGCTCTGCCATATTGCCCGGGGGCGGCGCGGAGAAGGGAACCCCGTGCATGCGCGGAATTACGCCGGCCGTTCCACGCATGCACAAACTCGGGCGGGCCACTGCCATCCCCACTGTCATCGCCACTGCCATCGCCACTGACATTTCCACTGCCATCCCCACTGCCATCCCCACTGTCATCCCCACTGTCATCGCCACTGACATTTCCACTGCCATCCCCACTGTCATCGCCACTGTCATCGCCACTGCCATCGCCACTGTCATCGCCACGGCCATTCCCACTGCCACCCCCACTGTCACCCCCACTGTCATCGCCACTGTCATCCCCACTGTCATCGCCACTGTCATCGCCACTGCCATCGCCACTGCCATCGCCACTGCCATCGCCACTGTCATCCCCACTGCCATCCCCACTGCCATCGCCACTGCCATCGCCACTGCCATCGCCACTGCCATCGCCACTGCCATCGCCACTGTCATCGCCACTGCCATCGCCACTGCCATCGCCACTGTCATCGCCACTGTCATCGCCACTGCCATCGCCACTGCCATCCCCACTGCCATCCCCACTGCCATCCCCACTGCCATCCCCACTGCCATCGCCACTGCCATCGCCACTGTCATCGCCACTGTCATCGCCACTGCCATCGCCACTGCCATCCCCACTGCCATCGCCACTGCCATCGCCACTGTCATCGCCACTGTCATCGCCACTGCCATCGCCACTGCCATCCCCACTGTCATCCCCACTGCCATCCCCACTGCCATCGCCACTGCCATCGCCACTGCCATCGCCACTGTCATCGCCACTGTCATCCCCACTGCCATCCCCACTGCCATCGCCACTGCCATCGCCACTGCCATCGCCACTGCCATCGCCACTGTCATCGCCACTGCCATCGCCACTGCCATCGCCACTGTCATCGCCACTGTCATCGCCACTGCCATCGCCACTGCCATCCCCACTGCCATCGCCACTGACATTTCCACTGCCATCCCCACTGCCATCCCCACTGTCATCCCCACTGACATTTCCACTGCCATCCCCACTGTCATCCCCACTGCCATTACCACTGTCATCCCCACTGCCATCCCCACTGTCATCCCCACTGACATTTCCACTGCCATCCCCACTGCCATCCCCACTGCCATCGCCACTGACATTTCCACTGCCATCCCACTGTCACCCCCACTGTCATCGCCACTGTCATCGCCACTGTCATCGCCACTGTCATCGCCACTGCCATCGCCACTGCCATCCCCACTGCCATCGCCACTGACATTTCCACTGCCATCCCCACTGCCATCCCCACTGTTATCCCCACTGACATTTCCACTGCCATCCCCACTGTCATCCCCACTGCCATTACCACTGTCATCCCCACTGCCATCCCCACTGTCATCCCCACTGACATTTCCACTGCCATCCCCACTGCCATCCCCACTGCCATCGCCACTGACATTTCCACTGCCATCCCCACTGTCACCCCCACTGTCATCGCCACTGTCATCGCCACTGTCATCGCCACTGTCATCGCCACTGCCATCGCTACGGCCATCACCACTGTCATCGCCACGGCCATTCCCACTGCCACCCCCACTGCCATCCCCACTGCCATCGCCATGGCCATCGCCACTGCCATCCCCACTGCCATCCCCACTGCCATCGCCACTGTTATCGTCACTGCCATCCCCACTGCCATCGCCACTGCCATCGCCACTGCCATCTCCACTGCCATCGCCACTGCCATCGCCACTGCCATCCCCACTGCCATCCCCACTGCCATCCCCACTGCCATCCCCACTGCCATCTCCACTGCCATCGCCACTGCCATCGCCACTGTCATCGTCACTGCCATCCCCCTGCCATCCCCACTGCCATCTCCACTGCCATCGCCACTGCCATCTCCACTGCCATCGCCACTGCCATCGCCACTGCCATCACCACTGCCATCGTCATGGCCATTGCCACTGCCATCCCCACTGCCATCCCCACTGCCATCCCCACTGCCAATGCCACTGCCATTGCCATCGCCACGGCCATCACCACTGCCATCACCACGGCCATCCCCACTGCCATCCCCACTGCCATCCCCACTGCCATCGCCACTGCCATCCCCACTGCCATCCCCACTGCCATCCCCACTGCCATTCCCACTGCCATCCCCACTGCCATCCCCACTGCCATTCCCACTGCCATCCCCACTGCCATCCCCACTGCCATTCCCACTGCCATCGCCACTGCCATTCCCACTGCCATCGCCACTGTCATCCCCACTGCCATCCCCACTGCCATCCCCACTGCCATTCCCACTGCCATCCCCACTGCCATTCCCACTGCCATCGCCACTGCCATTCCCACTGCCATCCCCACTGCCATCCCCACTGCCATTCCCACTGCCATCGCCACTGCCATCGCCACTGCCGCCGCAATTCCCACCCCCGCCGAATCTCTGGTGGCGGAGACTTCGGGACACAGCGGGAGCGGGATTCACGCCAGCCCCCGGTGATTCTCCGACCCTGGCCCACAATCTGGGCCTACCAATCGGCGGGAGGGCTGGTTCCGTGGAGGCCTATTTTACTCCGCGCCGGGCCCCTGTAGGGCTCTGCCATATTGCCCGGGGGCGGCGCGGAGAAGGGAAACCCGTGCATGCGCGGAAATACGCCGGTTGTAGCGCGCATGCGCGGAATTACGCCGGCCGTTCCACGCATGCACGAACTCGGGCGGGCCGTTCTGTGCTGGCTGAAGTTGCGGGGACCACTCTGGTGTTAAGCTAGCCCCCTAGGAAGGGGAGAATGCCTCACTTTCGGGGACCGTTGACGCCGGAGTGATTGACGCCACTTTTCACGCCGCGTGGGGACATAGCCCCATTATTGGGGAATCCCGCCCAAGATATTTCTACATGGACGTATTTATCAAGCATCTGTATTCATCATTTGAAGACCATTGCTCATTTCTGTAACTGTTTTACATTTATAGAACATAGAACATTACAGCGCAGTACAGGCACTTCAGCCCTCGATGTTGCGCCGACCTGTGAAACCACTCTAAAGCCCATCTACACTATTCCCTTATCGTCCATATGTCTATCCAATGACCATTTGAATGCCCTTAGTGTTGGCGAGTCCACTACTGTTGCAGGCAGGGCATTCCACGCCCTTACTACTCTCTGAGTAAAGAACCTACCTCTGACATCTGTCCTATATCTATCTCCTCTCAATTTAAAGCTATGGCCCCTCGTGCTAGACATCACCATCCGAGGAAGAAGGCTCTCACTGTCCACCCTATCCAATCCTCTGATCATCTTGTATGCCTCAATTAAGTCACCTCTTAACCTTCTCTCTAACAAAAACAGCCTCAAGTCCCTCAGTCTTTCCTCATAAGATCTTCCCTCCATACCAGGCAACATTCTGGTAAATCTCCTCTGCACCCTTTCCAATGCTTCCACATCCTTCCTATAATGCGGCGGCCAGGATTGCACGCAATACTCCAAATGCGGCTGCACCAGAGTTTTGTACAGCTGCAACATGACCTCATGGCTCCGAACCTCAATCCCACTACCAATAAAAGCTAACACACCGTACGCCTTCTAAACAACCCTCTCAACCTGGGTGGCAACTTTCCGGGATCTATGTACATGGACACAGAGATCTCTCTGCTCATCCACACTGCCAAGAATCTTACCATTGGCCCAGTACTCTGTCTTCCTGTTATTCCTTCCAAAATGAATCACTTCACACTTTTCTGCATTAAACTCCTTTTGCCACCTCTCAGCCCAGCGCTGCAGCTTATCTATGTCCCTCTGTAACTTGTAACATCCTTCCGCACTGTCCACAACTCCACCGACTTTAATGTCATCTGCAAATTTACTCACCCATCCTTCTACGCCCTCCTCCAGGTCATTTATAAGATGACAAACAGCAGTGGCCCCAAAACAGATCCTTGTGGTACACCACTAGTAACTGGACTCCAGTCTGAACACTTCCCATCAACCACCACCCTTTGTCTTCTTCAAGCTAGCCAATTTCTGATCCAAACTGCTAAATCACCCTGAATCCCATGCCTCCGTATTTTCTGCAGTAGCCTACCGTGGGGAACCTTATCAAACGCTTTACTGAAATCCAGACACCACATCAACTGCTGCCAATTGCTGCCAATTCTGGTCTCTTATGTATTTCTGATTTTAATAGTGCCATCATTGCTCGCCAATCTTTAGCTGCCTCAGTCAGAGGCTTTGCAATCTCCTCCCCAATCCATTCCACATTTCTGTCTCTCTCTCCTCCTTTAAGACATCCCTCAAAACTTACCTCTTTGACTTATTTGGTCATTTGGTCTCGTATCTCCAATGTCGCGGTGGCACAGTGGTTAGCACTGCTGCCTCACAGCGCTAGGGACCCAGGTTCAATTCTGCCTCGGGTGACTGTCTGTCTGGAGTTAGCACGTTCTCCCCGTGTCTGCATGGGTTTCCTCCGGGTGCTCCGGTTTCCTCCCACAGTCCAAAGATGTGCAGGTTAGGTGAATTGGCCTTAATAAAATTGCACCTTAGTGTCCAAAGATATGCAGATTAAGTGGGATTACGGGGTTGGGGCTGGGTAATGGGACTTAGGTAGGGTGCTGTCTCGGAGAGTTGGTGCAGGCTCGATGGACCGAATGGCCTCCTTCTGCATTGTAGCGATTCTATGGAATTAGTTATATGAATGGCCTTATTAAGTTTTATCCCTTTTAAACATGCCACATGAATACAAATTACTGTTACATCCAAGCAGTGTAATGACTCCATCATACCACATGTTTGCATATCTACTTTTCCAAGACTTTCATAGAGTAACTCAGCAAAAGAGATTGTCCCAAAAGCAGACTTTTCCCACTGCTTCAGTAATTGCCCACAAGACATATCTAACTAAAGATTGTGGTCCCCTCCTCTACCTCACCTGTCCCTCAGTTACCAAATGATATTGCCCCTTTAAGGGAAATCCCGATGATGATGTTGGCACAGATATGGTAAGTTACTGGAGTTCTTGTGATTGGCCCATTACGTGAGTAATTTTGCTTCGCAGATCTGACTAACTCAGGTCAGAGTATATCTAAAAGATTATTTTTGCTGTAATTGCCCATGGGGTTTCAAAGGAAACCATCACCACCCATGGAAAGAGGAATGAAAACATTTCCAAGATGTTTGTACATTGCGATTTTGCTGGTGTTCACCATATTGCAATAATATAAAATATATAGTTGCATAGTGAAGTTTTAGTGTGTGTGGTTGACTCCCTCTGCTGTGTGTCAAACCATTATAAACCAGTTTGTGAAGAATGTGGTTATAACCTCACTGTGCACAGCAGAGAGGAAATCTTTCCCCATCTTTCCTTCTATGTGGTATCGATATGATGAACCTGACGGATGGATTTTCTGTTTTCTCTCTCTTTCTCTCTCCCAGAAGGAAAATGACCTTCATTTGTTTTACAGTAAGTGGCATATAGCTGTGGAGGATAGGTGTTATTCTTACCAAGAAATAGAGTTTGCCAGAGCAGCAGAAAAATTTGAAATTTATAAACAGTTATGAATGTACACGGTGCCAATGAGGACGGTGTGACTGACCCACACACTGTTAACATGTGCACTTGGGCTCACCTGGTACCCATTAATGGAGATTCAGCATCTTAATGTTAGACTTGGGCACACACATGCTATCTGTTAATACAGACTGCAACCTGTTAACGGGACAATTTTCACACACACACCTGTAACATGTTAATGGAAAACTTAAACGCAGAAAGAACTACGTGAAGGAATAAAGGTGGTATTTATTATTCACTGTTCATTTCGAATTATGTTTTGCAATCTTTCTATCAACTTCCAGGGGAACCAAGTTGTTCTTGTATATTCTTTGGAGGCAAACTGTGTTTCAATTTTCATCATTGTGACACAAATAAACCATCTCCGACTTGCACCATCGCTGAGCCCGGCTTCCCACTGGGAATGCCAAATAAATCACATACTGTTATTTGTGTTAACAATATCAAGGTAAAATTCAACTTGGGCAACAGCTGAAAATATGTGGGTTGGAGATCGACCTCCCATTATATACCCTGGACGTGAAATCAACAGAATGGAAAATTGGGCGAAAGTCCTTTCGGGCTGCCAATCGTTGACATCCTGTTTGCGACCCCATCACGACCGCAACATGTGCTTTGTGAGTGAAACATGCACAATAGCTACCCTTTTCTATTTAATTGCCGAATGATGGATAACTAAGATTAGTTTTCTCTTGAGGTCCAATGGAAACTGAGAACGGAATCATTAATTATAAAGGACAAATACTTAAAACTGTTAAACATCAAAGTGATTTAGAGACATTCCAGCATTTTAGAGTGGAAAGATTAACTTTTATATATAGTAGTGCCATGCCAGACCTTACAAAATATTTCCATAGGGGCGACTTGACCATCAATCACTTGAATAAATTGGGTGGATGAATCCAGGTGTGGAATCCATACTATCCCTGAATGGATTGATAATATTCTGTGTACTAAAGCAGATGTAATGGAGAGAAAGTGTGCATGATTGCTTCCAGGAATTAAGTGCATTACCATCACAGAACTAAAGGAGAATCCAGTCCATTTACTGGTGAAGTTTGATAATTCTGTACCTTCTCGTTCTTGCTAATCCAGGCAGCTTTCGGTAATGGATTATTTTTATAGGTGTCTGTGCAGCCTTAATATAATTCCTTTTTAAAAATGACATTTAGAGCGGTCAATTCATTTTTTTTTCAATTAAGGGGCAATTTAGCGTGGCCAATCCACCTACCCTGCACATCTTTGGGTTGTGGGGGCGAAACCCACGCAGACATGGGGAGAATGTGCAAACTCCACTCGGACAGTGACGCAGAGCCGGGATTGAACCTGAGAACTCGTGCTAGCCATTGCGCCACCGTGCTGTCCTCCCTTTATATAATTCCCAGACGTGAAGTATTTATCTGTCTGGTGACAGAGACATGCTGTGTGTTTGTGCCTATATATGTTCAGTAGTTAGTGTGTCTGTGGTTGTACATGATATATTGTGTTCCACGGTTTGGTGGAAATGATGGCATCTGAGAGCATTGAGTATGATCTGTGGATATAAACCATGTGCTCATCTCAATCTCGCTTCAGTTTTTAACCTTACACTGCACCATCCTGATTTTTCCATTTGCTATTCCAGAGTTTTCTCTGAGACCTCACTGAGTGAGGTTTAAATCTGGATTATTCTGGAACATGAGGCTGAGTTTTTCAGATGGAGAGATCTTTTTTCCTGTTATCCAAAGATTCCCTGCTGACTGACTCCAAATGGCTGCAGGTGGGACATCTGCTCTTCACTTGGGAGGAAGCCCCGCCTTAGAGGGATGTTGACCAATTGATTCAAACCTCCCGCCAGCTGAACAATTGAGGCTAGGTAGGAAACAGCCCTTAGTGGCCAATAATTACCCATCAATTGGGCCAAGGACGTGCTTCCCGTCCAATGCTTTGTCCGCTCCTGCATAAAATTCCCGGAGGGAATCCCATCCTCTCATTTCACCCTCCCACCCCTTCACCTTAAAACGCACCACTGGGGAAGCATAAAATTCTGGCCATGGACTCACATCCATTTGGAACTGGCTTGACGCTCAATAACCTCATTACAAACCCTTCAGCAGATCAGTCTCATCTGGATTCAGAATTTGACATCAAGTGAAAGAAAGGCACGCTCGCCCACAGAACTGGCAGTCTTGCTTTTGCATTTCATTGAATAGTTTGATGGCAACTTCAAATTTAGAAGTCACAAACTAACACCTGTACAGAATCCAGGAAGATTTGAAGCTGCTACACCTTCCAGTCTGGAGCATCATCCCTCAACCCTGGTGTCTTGCAAACACTCCTCAAAACCTGTCACTTTGGTCAGTTCTTCGGTCACCACCACTAATTCTTTCCAACTATTACTGAAGTGACTATTTCAATCTCAGTAAAACATCTTTAGATATCTACATTATAGATATGGGGCGTCATTCTCCGACCCCCCAGCGGGTCGGAGAATGGCCGTTGGCCGCCGTGAATCCCACCCCCGCCGGTTGCCGAAGTCTCCGAAGGGAGAAAAGTCGGCGGGGCGTTAATGGCGCCGCTGCCGTCGGAGAATGTCACGGGTCTGCGCAAGGCAGCCGATTTTCGGCCTGCCGATATTCTCCCTTCCGGATGGGCCGAAGTCCCGTCGACGTGATGACCGTTCACGTCGACGTAAATTAAACCTCCTTTTCATCGGCGTGACCCTGTGCTCCAGGGTCACGCCGACCAGCGTGGAGGTGAGTGACGGCCTGGGGGGTTGGCTCTGGGCAGGCGATGGCGTAGCCGCAGTCTGAATGCGTGAGGAGAGGTGTGTCTCGGGTTGTGTGTGTGTGTGTGTGCGGCGGGGGGGGGGTGGTTAGAGTAGGCTGGGCTCCGGGGGAGCGCCGGGAGGGGTGTCCGTGCCGGGGAGGGGGATGGGTCCGTGCCGGGGAGTGGGATGGGGGGGTCCGTGCCGGGGAGGGGGATGGGGGGGGTCCATGCCGGGGAGGGGTATGGGGGGTTCCGTGCCGGGGAGGGGGATGGGGGGTCCGTGCCGGGGTGGAGGTTGGGGGGGGGTCCGTGCCGGGAGGGGGATGGGGGGGGTCCGTGCCGGGGTGGAGGTTGGGGGGGGGGGGTCCGTGCCGGGGTGGAGGTTGGGGGGGGGGTCCATGTCGGGGAGGGGGATGGAGGGGTCCGTGCCGGGGAGGGGGATGGGGGGGGTCCATGCCGGGGAGGGGGATGGGGGGGGGTCTGTGCCGGGGAGGGGGATGAGGGGTCCGTGCCGGGGTGGAGGTTGGGGGGGGGTCCGTGCCGGGGTGGAGGTTGGGGGGGGTCCGTGCCGGGGAGGGGGATGGGGGGAGGGTCCGTGCCGGGGTGGAGGTTGGGGGGGGTCCGTGCCGGGGTGGAGGTTGGGGGGGGGGTCTGTGCCGGGGTGGAGGTTGGGGGGGGTCCGTGTCGGGGAGGGGGATGAGGGGTCCATGCCGGGGTGGAGGTTGGGGGGGTGTCCGTGTCGGGGTGGAGGTTGGGGGGGTCCGTGCCGGGGAGGGGGATGGGGGGGATCCGTGCCGGGGTGGAGGTTGGGGGGGGGGGGGGTCCGTGCCGGGGTGGAGGTTGGGGGGGGGTCCGTGCCGGGGTGGAGGTTGGGGGGGGTCCGTGCCGGGGTGGAGGTTGGGGGGGGGGTCCGTGCCGGGGTGGAGGTTGAGGGGGGGTGGTCCGTGCCGGGGAGGGGGATGGGGGGGTCCATGCCGGGGAGGGGGATGGGGGGGGTCCGTGCCGGGGAGGGGGATGGGGGGTCCGTGCCGGGGTGGAGGTAAGGGGGGGGCTGTGCCGGGGTGGAGGTTGGGGGGGGGTGGTCCGTGCCGGGGAGGGGGATGGGGGGGTCCATGCCGGGGAGGGGGATGGGGAGGGGTCCGTGCCGGGGAGGGGGATGGGGGGTCCGTGCCGGGGTGGAGGTAAGGGGGGGGCTGTGCCGGGGTGGAGGTTGGGGGGGTCCGTGCCGGGGAGGGGGATGCGAGGGCAAGTGTGTTGGTCCACCTGGACAGGTGCCAGCCTCCAACAGTTGGACCCATGGGGTCCATGCCACCTGGCTGGGGGGAGGAGGGGATATGGGCAATGATGACATGTCGTCGTTCCCCTCCCCCTCACCAGGCCGTCATGTTTTCAGACCATCCAGCGATGTTGGCCGCCGTGGTGGCTGCCGCTCATGTCTATGTTGGCCTGGATGAGGAGGAGGAGGAGGAGCGTGCCAGAGAGGCGGCGCAGGCTGCCGCAGAGGGACAGGCGGCAGCCGCCCAGGCTGGAGGGACACCTGACTGACAGGACGAGGAAGTGGAGGAGGATGTCGCGGCCCCACGGCAACGGAGGCACCCGAGGGCGCCCCGTTTGTACCGGCCCCGGCAGTCATACCAGGACCTCACGGACCGGGAATGCAGGAGGAGACTCCGGATGAGGTGGGAATCCGTGGCACACATCTGCCACCTGCTGGCACACCTGTCACCGTGTGGCACTGGCGGGGGACACCCTCTCCCCGTGTCCGTCAAGGTTACGGTGGCCCTGAACTTTTATGCAACGGGGTCATTTCAGGCACCGAGTGGGGACCTGTCCGGCATATCGCAGACATCGGTGCATCGGTGCATCCGGGCAGTGACAGATGCCCTATATGCCAAGGCACTGCTACATCCGCTGCCCCGTGGACCGGGCCAGCCAAGATGCCCGGGCCGTGGGCTTCTCTGCCGTGGCCGGGTTCCCCATGGTCCAGGGCGCGATCGATGGGATGCCCGTCGCCGTGCAGCCACCTGCAGATAACAGGGCCGTGTTCACCAATAGGAAGGGGACCTATTCGATGAACATACAGGTGGTCTGCGACCACCGCATGATGATCCTGCACGTCTGCGTCCGTTACCCAGGCAGTGTACACGTCTCATACGTGTTGTCGCGGTCATCCATCCCCGGCATGTACGAGGGACGCCATCCCCGGCTGAGGGGCTGGTTGCTGGGCGACAGGGGCTACCCATTGCAATCGTGGCTGATGACGCCTATACGGAGGCTACGCAATGAGGCGGAGAACCGCTACAATGATGCCCATGTAGCGACAAGGGGAGTGATAGAGAGGTGCTTTGGCGTGCTGAAGATGTGTTTCAGGTGCCTGGACCCCTCTGGGGGCGCCCTCCAGTATCGGTCAGATAGGGTCGGCCGCATCATTGTGGTGTGCTGCGTCCTGCACAACATAGCCCAGCAGAGGGGCGATGTGCCGCAGGCAGAGGAGGGCGGAGTGGAGGAGCAGCAGGAAGAGGCGCAGTCCTCCCCAGATGAGGGGGATGGGGGTAATGGTCAGGGCAGACGGGGTAGACACAGGCGGGTGGCTGTCCACCGTTACCGGCTGGCCCAGCGCGGCCACGGGACAGACTGATAGCCGCCCGCTTCACTGACTAGATGGGCGTGGGAATCGGGTAGTATGGCCACAGACCGCACACCATGGCAACAGCCGAGCACCCACACCCCCCACCCATCCACCCACCCAGCACCCTCACCCCCCTCCCCAACCCCACACACCCCACCCGCATGCACCCCCCCCCCCCCCCCCCCCCCCATTGCCGATCCACCTGCGGCACAACGGGCCGGGCTCACACAGTTGTGGGTGGACGCGTGTCTATTGCAGGCCATGGAGGATGATGACAACCCGCCCTGCGGTGAGCTCCTGGCTCTACATCGTTGGACTATGTCTGACCCATGGCCACAGTACCACCATCCACCCGGACCATCCCTGCATGCGGCTGTGACACTGCAGCGCACGGTCCCGTCCTCTGCCCGGGGGATGTTGATGGCGGCCCAGGGGGAAGGGGGCAGACTCACCTGGGGCTGAGGTAAGACCACTACTCACACACACACTTGCGCTCAACGTACATGACACCCCCGCACGCTTTGGACAGAGCACAAAGCTTCTTCACAGAGGACAGAGCTTCTGTAGGTGTAACATTGACTTTAAAAACCAAACGAGTTCATGCACGTGCCCTAGCCCCTAAAACTCATCTGTGCCCTTCACCCGTGCCAACTTACTCAGTGTCTAATTGTTTGGCCTTACGGGCCCTTTGACTACGTCTACGTGGTTCCCCAGACGGTACAGCAGAACTGGAGGTGGACTCCTGTGATTCTTGCCCTCTGACACTGGATCCCTTTGGCGGCCGTCTCCTGGGGCGTCCTGGCCTAGATGGGCCAGGCTGCGGCCCGGGCGACTGGGATGGCGAGCTGCCAGCCTGTCCTGCCTGTTGCCCACCCGATGCACCTGGGACGGAAGGGGGGGAGTCCGAGGTGTCGCGGTGTACCGGGACCTCCCCTACAGGGGGAGCCAGGACGGACCACACCACCTCCTCCTCCCTCGGGGTGCCCGATGGCCCCCAGGCCTCTACATGGGTGGGGGATGCGAACGGACTGGCCATCCGACGCCACCCCGACATCTGGTGCTGCCAGTCCTGGAGGCCCGTGCTGGTATCGACAGGGGTCTGCAGGTTTGCAGCCATGGAGCCCAGGGGGTTGGCAAACCCTGTCTGTGACAGTGCGACGCCGGCTCGCACATGGCCACTGGCGCTGATGCCCTCAGCGATGGCCTGCAGAGACTGGGCCATGGCCTGCAGAGACTGGGCTATGGCCTGCTGAGACTGGGCCATGGCCTGCTGAGACTGGGCCATGGCCTGCAGAGACTGGGCCATGGCCTGCTGAGACTGGGCCATGGCCTGCTGAGACTGGGCCATGGCCTGCAGAGACTGGGCCATGGCCTGCAGAGACTGGGCTATGGCCTGCTGAGACTGGGCCATGGCCTGCTGAGACTGGGCCATGGCCTGCAGAGGACTGGGCCATGGCCTGCTGAGACTGGGCCATGGCCTGCTGAGACTGGGCCATGGCCTGCAGAGACTGGGCTATGGCGTTGAGCGCCTCTGTCATCTGGCACTGGCACTGGCTCATGGCCTCCTGTGAGAGGGCAGCCATTTCCTGGGCCACAGACGCAGCCTGCACGGAAAGCCCCAGGCCTCGCAAACCGTTCCCCATGTCTGACACCGTCGCACCCATTGCCTCCACCGCGGACGCCACCCGTGCGGTGTCAGCTTGGGTGGCACGCATGACCGGCACCACTCCCAGCTCCTGGACGCGGGTGGACTCCTCCACCTGCGACTGCAGCCGCCGCAAGCCGCCCGTCACCCTCTTCGCTCGTCTCCGGGTCGGTGGTTGCATCGGATCTATGTGTGGGTGTGGTAACTCCAGGAACCCGGGATCCATCTGGGCGGCAGATGTTCGCTTGGGCTGGGCTGCCCTCCGACCGCCCGGCCCCTCTGCTGCTCCTACCTCCACCTGCTGTACCGGGACGGCTGTGTTGTGCACACCAGTGAGTGTACCAGACGCCTCATCACTAAAGTGCCCAACCGAGGTGAGTGTTTCTGCGATGGTGGAGGGTGTTGGTGACAGCAGTGGCGTTGTGTCGTGCTATTCGTCCCACTCTGAGTCCATGGCACTTTGGGGTGGGGGTTCGTCTCCACCCATCCACTCTGAGTCACTGTCCGGTATTTCGTCTTCCTGGGTAGTGGTGTCCCGGGTAGGGGTGTCCTGGGCAGTGCTGTCCCGGGTAGTGGTGTCCCGGGTAGTGGTGTCCCGGGTAGGGGTGTCCTGGGCAGTGCTGTCCCGGGTAGTGGTGTCCGGGTAGTGGTGTCCTGGGTAGTGGTGTCCTGGGTAGTGGTGTCCTGGGTAGTGGTGTCCTGGGTAGTGGTGTCCTGGCTCGGATGTGATGGGGGCCTGTGGCTGCCCCCCTCGTCGCTGGGTGGTCGCTCCCGCACGTGACGGGGGTGTCGTCTCCCTGTTGCTCCAGGTCTCTCCGTCTCCCGTGGTGTGCGAGGGGCATCCTGCGGGCGTCGCATGCTGGAGGGTCCGGGTCTCTCCGTCTCCCGTGGCCTCCGAGGGGCATCCTGCGGGCGTCGCATGCTGGAGGGTCCGGGTCTCTCCGTCTCCCGTGGCCTCCGAGGGGCATCCTGCGGGCGTCGCATGCTGGAGGGTCCGGGTCTCTCCGTCTCCCGTGGCCTCCGAGGGGCATCCTGCGGGCGTCGCATGCTGGAGGGTCCGGGTCTCGCCGTCTCCCGTGGCCTCCGAGGGGCATCCTGCGGGCGTCGCATGCTGGAGGGTCCGGGTCTCTCCGTCTCCCGTGGCCTCCGAGGGGCATCCTGCGGGCGGTCTGCATCTGCGGGGATGGGTGCCTGGACGTTTGGTCCTGCGATACACAATGAAGCATGCATGGTTAGACATCAGGCAGTGATCAGGTGATACGGGGGAGGGGGATATAGGGGAGGGGGGTATATGGGGACGGGCTGTCGGTGGCTCACTTGCTACTATGCCCCCGACCTCTGCATCAGCAACCTCCCGGTCGTCAGGTCCGCCAGCCAGTTCCAGGGCCCTTTCCTCGTGTTCGGTCAGTGGCCTCTCATCAGCGGGGCCTCCTCCAGTCCTCACATGCTCCCTATTGTTGTGTGCGCGCTTATCCTGTGGGGGGGGGGGGGTGGGTGGCAGGGGTAAAAGGCAACACTGTTAGGCAGGTATATGAATGCACGCCATCGGTTGCGCGTGCATTGCAGAGGTTAAGGTTAGGGCTGGATTCACTTGGGGATATGGGGGATATGGGGGAGGGGGGATATGGGGGAGGGGGGATATGGGGGAGGGGGGATTATGGGGGATATGGGGTATATGGGGGAGGGGGGATATGGGGAGGGGGAGGGGGGATATGGGGGAGGTGGGGATATGGGGGAGGGGGGAATATGGGGGAGGGGGGATATGGGGGAGGGGGGATATGGGGGAGGGGGGATATGGAGGATATGGGGAGGGGGGATATGGGGGAGGGGGGGATATGGGGGAGGGGGGATATGGGGGAGGGGGGATATGGGGAGGGGGTATATGGGGGATATGGGGAGGGGGGATATGGGGGAGGGGGGATATGGGGGAGGGGGGATATGGGGGAGGGGGGATATGGGGAGGGGGGATATGGGGGATATGGGGAGGGGGGATATGGGGGAGGGGGGGATATGGGGGAGGGGGGATATGGGGGAGGCTCACCCTGCCTGCTCTGACGAGGTCGTTCACCTTCTTGTGGCACTGGGTGCCTGTCCGTGGTGTCAGGGCCGCAGCGGTGACGGCCTCTGCCACTTCCCTCCACAGACGCCGGCTGTGGCGTGGGGCAACTCTGCGGCCGTGCCCGGGATACAGGGCGTCCCTCCTCTGCTCCACCGCTTCCAGGATCGCCTCCACATCCCGTGACTCGAACCTCGGGGCTGAGCGACGGCCAGCCATCCAGTCGGGTGTTGCGGTCGGGTGTTCCGGTCGGGTGGGGGGGAGCAGCGCGGCCTTATGAGCCGTCACGCCATGCGGCACGTATGACGCTGCACGGCGTGAACCACTGCGCAAGCGTGGATCCCGTTACGTCGCTGCTAGCCCATTTCGGGCCGGAGACTTTCGACCCATTTTTCCGACGTGACGCAAGTCGGATTTGCGCCGATCGGCGGACTTTCCGCCAATAACGGAGAATTTCGCCCAGGATATGTACAGGCATTATATTTATAGACATTATGTATGCAAGCTGCAATCGTCCTGTCAAGCCACTAAATATGGCATGTACCTTGACTGAGTCATTAATACATACCTCATGTATGGTCTAGTTATTTGCAAAATTAGATTTCAGGCTTCTGATTCTGCAGGACACAAGATAGACCTAATTCTTGTGTTGTTCTAGGTTCTCCTGATGCAATTATGACGAGACGAGAGTAGAATGTAATCGAGGCTTTATTACACAGAGATGTGTGGCCTCCTACAGCAGCTGACGAAATGGCTGCTGTTTGGAGAGCACACACATTTATACTCTGCCTACTGGGTGGAGCCAGCAGGCAGGGATCTACCCCCGTACCTGTAGTACAGGGGCCTTACCGTAATACCCATATGTACAATATAATACAACAGTGGTGACTATCCCACTCCTGATGAATATTGAGAGGCTGGTTTAGCACAGTGGGCTAAGCCAGCTGGCTTGTAATGCAGAGCAAGGCCAGCAGTGTGGGTTCAATTCCCGTACCGGCCTCCCTGAATAGGCACCAGAATATGGCGACTAGGGGCTTTTCACAATAACTTCATTGAAGCCTACTTGTGACAATAAGCGATTATTATTATTGTCCTGTTCTGGAGTCTTCTCTGTTATTAGATTTCCTTTTTTTTGTCTCTAACTCTCCACGACTTCATTTCCCTCTTTGAAAATTTAAACATCTTGTCCCCAGGACTGCAAATTGACATCATTGTTGTGTTTTCGGAGAGCTGTGTGAGATGGATATTTTTATGGTTTCTTGGATGGGAGAGGGAGCAATGAGGAATCCACACAGCAAAGCCCGCGGCACTTAGAGGGGAAAGCTCTTTAGAAACAGCCAGCAAAGAATTTCCCAGTCAAATTGCACTTGTTAATGTTAAACTTCAACGGAATTAGCACCAAGCTGCAGACAAATACATTCACTTGCCCATCTTGAGATAGTTGCTGCTGTCTCTCATTGTCTTCTGTTAATTTAGTTTCGTGGCTGATCCTAATTTAGAATCTAATGATGTCATTAAGGCTCCTTGTGTGGTAAATGTTGTTCTTCGATCAGGATAAATAAAAGGCAAGCATTGTGCACTGTACTACCCTCACACAAATTAAGACATCTATGAGTGAAGTGTTTTTGCAGAGTGTATCCAAACCACAGATAACTGTCAAAGAGCAGAAGGTAAAGGACCCCAGTGTCATTATTATACATGGATAATGAATAAAGCGTTGGGTAATAAATATAAACTGGACAAGTAAGCTGCAAACCAGTAACGTAATTGAAGCGTTCAATCGGTGTGGTTACATTCTCACCAATGTCAAGGTAATACATATAAAGCAACCCAGTTTGTGCTCAACCCGTTTAACCACAGACACAGATAATGCATCTAAATGTATAAGATTACTGGCTGCTTGAAGTCAGGGATTTCAAATTGGATTATCTCTGGTTTAGCTGTTCCCAGCATTGAGTGCGGTTCAAGGCAATTAACAGGCAACTTTCAAAAAGGAAACTCAAACAATCCCCCTCAGATTAAAAACTATAATTTAGCAGTGTGACTTATATCCCACTGAGACATTTAGTTTACTGGAACCATTCCATTCATATCTCTGTTGGGTTTCAAACCAATCAGAAAACCACACAGGCAGACTATTTTTGGAGAAAGCGTATTCCCCAATTATCACTGGTTTGTGGCTTGACATTTATATCAAATAGATCCATTTTGTTTTGCATGTCATTATGGGTACCTCACTGCAGAGTCGTTCCTGGCACTGCTGGTTTACAGAACATGACATTCTGAAGGGATGTGTTGGGAATAGCAGCGAGCCAAAAAAAAGGGGGGGGTGCGGTGAATAAAACCTGAAAAGACCAAAGAAAGAAATAGAGAGAATAAAGTGTGTGAGGAATAGAGAGAAAAGGAAGGAATGTCATCCTAAATCTGAGGCTTGTACATCCCCTCTTTTACACATGCTCTGAATTCTAAAACAAAACTTTTTATCGGGTCTTATTCTCCAGATTTCACTTTGTATTATCTCCATATTTGACTTCTTTTCAACGCTAAGGCATAAAAGCAAGTCACCCAATAATTCCAGAATTCCTTTCAGTTGTGTGGTATGACTGATTATGTGATAAATGTGGTTTTAATTGCAGAATATTTTTGAAGCCATTTTAAATGGAAATGCTAAAGCAGTTGATGCAATCACTGAATACATGATTGTACAGTTTTATGTAGAATTAGTACAGATTAAGATACAAATCTGCAGCCAGAGACAAAGTAAAGATTCTGTTTTGTTACCTGTGTGGTAGGTAACATGTGCTACTCAATCCTTGGTTAATGATGAGGTCTTCTGAATCTCGATGAAGAAGACTCAAACTCGTCCAGTCGTAACAAAAGGTTTATTGAGTAACGATAACAATAATTGCATGCGTTCTTTACTTTAACTTTGAGACAAGTGATATGGTTAACAAGATCTAACTACAGTAACTATACGTAACTCCACTAGCCATCTGAACTAATCTGATACTGCCCTGGTCACAGTGCACCCGAGAGAGAGGGAGAGACACAATGTGGTTGCTTTTTATACCCCTGTCGGTCCGGCCCTCTAGTGATCATGTGGTGCTGCTGATTACACACTAACTAACCCCTTATGTACATGCACAGACAGAGATCACTACACCCGCCTTTTTTTTCTTGTGTGACATATTTTCTGTATGTGGTAAAGAAAATTGAACAAACATAATGGATGTAGTTTGCAACTGCATTACGTAAGATCAATGAGTTAATCAGTCAAATCTTAATACATTTTGTCTCAGGTTTTTCTTCTCGTTTGCTTGAAACAGGTAGACAAATGATGTTATGTACAAGTTGTGATGATATTGATGATTATATAAAGCCAATTAACATTTATGAGTCCAATCTTAATAAAAAAATTTGTGAGTCCAAACTTTATGAATTTGTTCGGTTGAGTTGCTTTCTTCTTCTGTTGTCGAAGTGGTGATGTTGATGTCATCATTTCTTTGTGTGCGTCGTCAGTGTTCTTGCGTTTGAGTGACCAACAAGTCATCATGAGGTGTTCGAATGGTCGAATCACTTTGTTGTCTGATTTAGACTTTCTTTTTTTTTCTCTATGCTTGTGGTAGCGATTCTGTGTTAAACCGTTGTCTGACCTGGACTTTTTCCTGTGCCTGCGGTATTGATTCTGTATGTCATCTTTGTCGTCTGACCTGGACTTTTTCCTGTGCTTGTGGTATTGATCTAGTGTGTCATCTGCCTTGAAAACTGGTGTGCTTGCTTGTTCTGGAGCAGAAGTGAATTTGTGATATTTTTTGTCATGCCATGGCATGTTTGTAGTCTTGTCATTGTTTTGCAGTGTGCTGTGGCATTGTCCTTCATGTGCAGAGTTGTACCATGTTGTACAGGTCGCTGTTTCATTGTTGTTGTTTCTGTTGTTTCTGTCTTTGTTGTTTTCATTGTCGTTCTTGTTGTTGCCATTCTTGTTGTTTTTGTCATGCTTGTTGTTTCTGTTTTTTGTTGTTTTCGCTGTTATTCTTGTTGTTTTTCTTGTTGTGCGTGTTGTTTCTGTTTTTGTTGTTTTCATTGCTGTTCTTGTCGTTTTTCTTGTTGTGCTTGTTGTTTCTGTTATGCTTCTTGTTGTCTTTGCTGTTCTTGTTGCACTGCACTGCATGTTGTTTTTGTTGTTGCTGTTGTTCTTGTTTCTGCTGTGCATCTTGCAGTGTTTGTTGCTCTTGTTGCACTCAATGACTGTTCCGTGTGGATGATTTGAGTCATTGTCACAGTTATTGGTGTCAGTGTCCATTGTGGTATCTGTTACATTGAGCGTTTCTTCTTGAGAATTGTGAGAATGATCTGTTGTTGCATTGATGTTGGTGACATCAGTCATTTGTGGTGGATTAGATTCCTCTTCTTTGCTTCCTTGGTAATCCTCTTCTAGAGTCATTTCTGGTTCACTCTTTCCCTCCGCACCGGCTGCTGTGGATATCCGCCATGGCCGGTGTGGAGACGAACCCACCTGTGCATGCGCGGCGATGACACCAGCACACGTTTTTTTTTACACGGGGTGTTTTACACGGTGTATTTTACATGGGGTATTTTTTACACAGTGTGTGTTCCACGCAGTGTTTTTTACACGGGGTGTTTTACGTGGTGTAAATAACACTTCTGGAGTTATTTCTGGTTCATTTGAATCGCCTGTGGTTTCTTGGTGCTCCTCTTCTGGGGTCAAAATCGTCACGATTTCATTCCCCCACGGCACAGGCCTGCCTGCGGATCGGTGGGCCCCGATCGCGGGCCAGGCCACCGTGGGGGCACCCCCCGGGGCCAGATCCCCCCGCGTCCCCCCCGAGGACCCCGGAGGCCGCCCGCAGAGCCAGGTCCCACTGGTAAGTACCAGGTCTAATTTACGCCGGCGGGACCGGCCTAAAACGGGCGGCCGCTCGGCCCATCGCGGGCCGGAGAATCGCCGGGAGGGGGGGGCGCTGCCAGCAGCCGCTGACCGGCGCGGCGCGATTCACGCCCCTGCCAAAACCACGGCGCCGGAGAATTCGGCAACCAGCGGAGGCGGGATTCACGCCGCCCCCCTCCGGCGATTCTCTGGCCCGGAGGGTGGTCGGAGAATCCCACCCCGTATTTAAATTATTAGCTGCCATATATACTTGGAACTTTTGTATGAACATTTTCCAGTTATTACTTAAGTTACCGTCAGTTTTCAGCTGCATTGATACTTGAACGTGGTCCATTGAATCGTTTAGTTGTCGAGGATCCATCTGCTGCGAAGTCTTCCACAGTTGAATATTCGGTCTGAATTTTCTTCTATTTTTTGTCCAACCAAATCTAACTCGTTCTGTTATAGCCAACACCCCTGGTACCATATTTTGTTACCTGTGTGGTAGGTAACATGTGCTACTCAATCCTTGGTTAATGATGAGGTCTTCTGAATCTTGATGAAGAAGGCTCGAACTCGTCCAGTAGTAACAAAAGGTTTATTGAGTAACTATAACAATAATTGCATGAGTTCTTTACTTTAACTTTGATACAAGTGATAAGGTTAACAAGGTCTAACTACAGTAACTATACGTAACTCCACTAGCCATCTGAACAAATCTGATACTGCCCTGGTCACAGTGCACCCAAGAGAGGGGGAGAGACACAATGTGGTTGCTTTTTATACCCCTGTTGGTCCGGCCCTCTAGTGATCAAGTGGTGCTACTGATTACACATTAACCCCTTGTGTACATGCACATACAGAGATCACTACAGATTCTATAGGGCATGGCTGATTGCCACTTTGAAGCAATACAATATTGTTCCTGCTCTCTATGTTTTTTAGGAAACCGTCGTACATTTTGATTACAGAAGGACAACTAACTACCTTGGTCCAATTATGTTTCTTGTCATGGTTGTATTGAAGTAATGTGAGTTTTAACAGTTGAAGCAATTGAACTTCCCGCCTCATTTTCCTCCTTAAAATCCACTCCTTTGACCAAGATTTTAATCACTTTCCTAATATTCATTTATGTCTGATCTGTTTTTTCACGGGATGTAGGCGTCGCTGGCTGGGCACAGCCTTTATTGCCCACCTTTGAGGGCATTTAAGAGTCAACCACTTTGCTGGCCTGGAGTCACCTGTAGGCCAGACTGGGTAAGGACGGCAGATTTCTTTCCCTAAATGACATTTGTGAACCAGATGGGTTTTTGCGCCAATCGACAATTGTTTCATGGTCACCTTTAGGCTTTTAATTCCAGATTTATTTTCATTGAATTCATATTTCACCATCAGCCATGGAGGGATTTGAACCCAGGTCCTCCAGAGCATTACTCTTGAGTATATGGATTACTAATCCAGTGACAATGTCACTGTGAAGCACCTCTACATTGAAGGATGTTAATCATGTCATTGCTCTTAGGAATTTATTAGGATTAAGAAACTGGCACAGACAAATCGAGCCTGTTTACAGACCCCTGGTTTGGACTTGCTCCCCTTGGCTGCCTACGGGTGAGGGGTGATTGCTGATCCATTTCCTGCTCCGGACGGCTTCGGGAGTCAGCGTTGAGGTGAGGAATTTTATGCCAAGTGAATCTTCACCATTGAGCTTCTGACTGCGTGGATTTTCTGCTGCTATGTTCATTGGGATAGAGCACCTCAATATGATTTTAGAATCGATTCCTGTTATCCCAGGTGGCATTTGGGATCTGCAGCAGGTTGAACATCAGGGGCGTCATTCTCCGACCCCCCCCGCCGGGTCGGAGAATTGCCGTTGGCCGCCGTGAATCCCGCCCCTGCCCCCGCCGAAGTCTCCGGTATCGGAGATTGGGCGGGGGCGGGAATCGGGCCGCGCCGGTTGGCGGGACCCCCCGCTGGATTCTCCGGCCCGGATGGGCCGAAGTCCCGTCCAGGAATTGCCTGTCCCGCCGACGTAAATCAAACCTGGTATTTACCGGCGGGACCAGGCGGCGCGGGCTCCGGGGTCCTGGGGGGGGGCACGGGGCGATCTGACCCCGGGGGGCGCCCCCACGGTGGCCTGGCCCGCGATCGGGGCCCACCGATCCGCGGGCGGGCCTGTGCCGTGGGGGCACTCTTTCCCTTCCGCCTCCGCTACGGCCTCCACCATGGCGGAGGCGGAAGAGACTCTCCCCACTGCGCATGCGCGGGAAACTGACAGCGGCCGCTGACGCTCCCGCGCATGCGCCGGGAAACTGACAGCGGCCGCTGACGCTCCCGCGCATGCGCCGCATTTCCGCGCCAGCTGGCGGGGCAACAAACGCCATTTCCGCGCCAGCTGGCGGGGCGGAAATCCCTCCGGCGTTGGCCTAGCCCCTCAATGTTGGGGCTTGGCCCCCAAAGATGCGGAGCATTCCGCACCTTTGGGCCGGCGCGATGCCCGTCTGATTGGCGCCGTCTTTGGCGCCAGTCGGCGGACATCCCGCCGTTGGGGGAGAATTTCGCCCCTGATTCTCGTATCCATGGAGGCTCCTGACAATCCATTATTCTGCTTCCATAAGTCAAAGCTACCATAACCATCTTCAGTTATAGGTCCATACAGTGAGAGCAGTCAATTCATTACAGCTGTGTTGTTGATTACAAATAAATGATTGTGGCCTTTGATTTGGAATGACCAGGCTAGAATAGAATCTCTACAGCGCAGAAAGAGGCCATTTGGCACATCGAGTCTGCACCGACTCTCTGGAAGAGCACCTTATCCAGGCCCACACCCTCAAACCTGTAACTCCACCTAATCTGTACATCCCCGGACACTAAGGGGCGATTTTAGCATGGTCAATCCACCTAACCTGCACACCTTTGGACTGTGGGAGGAAACCGGAGCACCCGGAGGAAACCCATACAGACACGGGGAGAAAATGCCAACTCCACACAGACAGTGACCCAAGGCTACAATTGAACCCAGGTCCCTGGTGCTGTGCGGACTATGTTTGGTACTTTCTGAATACGCAGTATGAATAACGGTTAATGCAGCATGAACATTGGACGCTCCCTCCCTGACTGCCAAGGGCTCAGCTTGATTTGTATTCCATGCTCTTCTAGATAGAAACCATGCATAGAAACCATCACTAAACTAGTCAAAGTTATACATCCTCTAAACCACTAAAGATAAACAAACAGCTAACTTCGGAGACCTCAATCTCTGAGCCATCATTTTGTGCATGAGATATATTTTTAAAAAGAGGTGCACCAGCCGTGAAGAGTGACTTCAGACACAGTTTGATCAGAGACACATTCAGAATCCACCTTCAGTAATACCAGGAAGCAATGGAAAGTGATGGCTTTGGCTCACTATAACCTCTATAACCTCTGGGTTCAGGGCTCAGGGTTCAACTCTACTCCAGAGAATTGATCATGTAATCTCAGGTGACACCTCCATACAACCCTGAAGAGACAGCTCCACTGTCTAAGATACCTTTCAGATCAAACATTAAACCATGGCCCTGTCTACTCTCTTGGGTGGAGGTCAAAGATCCCATGGTGTTATCTGAAGGTGAGCAAGGGTGTTCTCTGAGTATCTGGGCCAACAGATATCCTTCAAACACCGTGACTAAAACAGTACACCTCAACATTTAGCTCATCGCTGTTTGTACGACCTTATTGTCGATTTTAAACCAAATGCTGTGTGATGTGGGTAAAGGGTGGGGTTGTCATTATAAAAAAAGGGCAGCACGGTAGCATAGTGGTTAGCACAATTGCTTCACAGCTCCAGGGTCCCAGGTTCGATTCCCGGCTTGGGTCACTGTCTGTGCGGAGTCTGCACGTTCTCCCCGTGTGTGCGTGGGTTTCCTCCGGGTGCTCCGGTTTCCTCCCACAGTCCAAAGATGTGCAGGTTAGGTGGATTGGCCGTGCTAAATTGCCCTTAGTGTCCAAAATTGCCCTTAGTGTTGGGTGGGGTTACTGGGTCATGGGGATAGGGTGGAGGTGTGAGCTTGGTAGGGTGCTCTTTCAAAGAGCCGGTGCAGACTCGATGGGCCGAATGGCCTCCTTCTGCACTGTAAAGTCTATGATAATCTATGATATAGTGCACAAATTGGCTGTTGCATTTCCTTGCATTTCAAATTTGTTCTTTCCAATTCAAAGTCAACACCTAGCATTTCACATTAAAAATATTACAATCATTTTTAAATTTGGAATAATTTTGCTTAGATTGGAATAGTCCTCTATCCTGCCAAAGTAAAATCTGATATGAAAACCCAGTTGAATGTGTCTGTCTGTATTTCTATAACTTGTATTATTGAATTAGTCAACTTCTGCATCAATACAAAATTGTCCTTTCATTGTTTTGTACTCTGTCTTCACAGCAGATGCTTTACTGATATATGGGTACATGATGTAATGGGGCATCAGGAAGTTAGAAAAACCACAACATTTTCTGGCAACAAATTATGGGCTAACAAAGGAGTGTAAAATTATTCAAAGTTTTCTCACAATTGAATATCTTCTCAAAAATTAAAGCCACAAAATGAAGTTTGTCACTAACCAGTGTGTGTAAAATTCTGACACGCATCCACCATTCAGGTCTTTGATTTGTTGCTTCCTGAGATTGATTATAAAAATAGAAACCAGTGAAAATGTGTACACAGTTTAGCATTCTGTTGCAGGGCACTGTTTTTCTTCCCACAATCAGGACACATCAGACCCCTGCCTCTTTGCAAACGTCTGGTGTTATTTCTGGGACTATGGTGTGACTATCATACGTTCCTGCCATTTCCACCTTCCTGTTCTTGCAGAGAATAGAGAGAAAATGATTTCCAGGGAGTGTCACTTTCCATCATGGGAGCCTTGATTTCTCTTTTATAGTTTACACATTAATGAGGACCAGACTGTAAAATGGGATGTTAGCTGAGGTAAAATTGTCACAAATCCGCGGCTATTTTAAGACTTAAGCTGAAGCCATTCCCTCATTGGGCAAAGCCTTATACACTTGCCTTGAAGTCACACACCCAAACGAGTGCTAGAAACGGACCACAGGCAATTTCACAAACATTATTCCAGGAATACCCATGTGGAACCAAATACTTTTGACTTAAATCATCCCTTTGATTTTTAACATTCTACCTGGCATGGCTTCAAAGAACCAACTTGTGATGCAAGGACTTCTCAAACACTACAGTTACTATGCATGATACTCTCTCTGACTGTGTAAGTGCCATGCTAAGCAGTCATCTAGCACAAAGAAAATCCATCTAGAAATGCTTAAATGGTTACAGCATTTTGCTAGACAGCACAGGAATACAGATGAGCTCAGTTGGTAGCGATCAATAGTATTTGCCCCTAAATGCCGCTGACTATTGATGCTGTCTGACCGTACTCAATTCTGCTCCTTTGCAGGATGTACATATTGTCGTGTTGGGTGTTCCGATGCACAAATGATCCAACACGGCTGTAGATGGTACAACTCTGATTTATTGTCTTAAACAATGACAACTATTAACTGCTGGCTTAGGTTTGTGCTTCACCAGCTAACCTGTGGACTCAGCCCTATCACTATCTGGGTGAGGCACTCAGCACATGGTGTATGTCAGGGTGGCGCGCTGTGAGCTCTGTGCTCTGAGCTATCTCCTGGTAGAATGAGCGGGAACTGTGGTGTTCCCTGTTTTATAGTGCGTATGCTCTCACTGGTGATTGGCTGCGATGTTGTGTGTGTGTTGGCTGGTCCAACTACCTGTCCATCAGTGTGTGTGTGATTGCATCATGATATGCTGATGTGGATATCATGACACATATTTCCTTGTTCTGTTTCATACAACAACTTGCATTTATATCACAGCTTCAGTGTAGGAAAATGTCCCAAAGTTTTTCACCAGAACATTATGAAACAAATTTAACATCAAGCCACATGAGGAGATATTAGCAAAGTTGACCAACAGTTTGTTCAAGGAGATGACATTTAAGGACCATCTTCAAGACAGAAAGAGAGGTAGAGAGGCGGAGGGGTTTCTCGAGGGAAAGGCAGAGCTCAAGGTCTTGGCGGCTGAAGGTGCAGCTGCCGGTCACAAAGTGATTAAACTGGTGCATTGTTTTAGTGTTAAAATCTTTCATGTCTTTCACAGACCATTAATGGGAAAGCAAAAAGATCTTAATCTATCTTAATCTGCCATAAATGATCAGCGGTACACCTCTTTTAATATTTTTGTTTATTACAGTTTTCCCACTTTTACAAATAATGCAACAACCCTCAGGATTGGTACAGCACAGAATTCATAGAATCCCTGGAGTGGGAGGCCATTCGGCCCATCGAGTTTGCACTCTGAAAGAGTACCCTACCCAGGTCCACACCTGCGCCATCCCCGTAAACACACCGACGCATCTTTTGGACACTAAGGAGCAATTTATCATGGCCAATCCACCTATCCTGCACATCTTTTGGACTGTGGGAGCCTGTACCAGCCTCCCCGAACAGGCGCCGGAATGTGGCGACTAGGGGCTTTTCACAGTAACTTCATTGAAGCCTACTTGTGAAAATAAGCGATTTTCATTTTCATTTCATTTCAAATATAGGATCAGATTTTTGCGCCATATTCAGGCAAGAACCAAAACATATCGCCTCCACCTCCAATCTTACCATGGGCATCAAAAACACATTATGACATCTGTCTCTCGGATATATAACCTGTCTGTACCCTTGCAGGAGCCAGTCACTGTTACTTTAACCCCAAAGTAATGAAAACAAATACAGGAAATATTCACAGTGGTTATCTATCTTGAAAACACACCCACAGATAGTGCCAGAGGGGAGATGTTGAAACCAATTGTTCTCGATAATCAGGGCCAAAGGTGACTGACAGGGTAAGTTTGGACCTGGGAGGTTTATTAGCCCATTTGATTCTCTTCAAACCAGAGAACCAATTATATAGCCTTCCTATTTCAGCATCTAGCAATTTCTTAAATGGGACCAATATCCTGGCCTCAATCATCCCCCTGGCAAGGACCCAAAGATTGATCTAAAAATAAGCCTTTGTACTCAAAGGATTGTTCTTAAGTAGAGTTATCATTTTTATATAAAAATTGTGTGATCTTCAGATCAATTTCAAAATAAAATTTTGCCATTTCATCCTTTGCTGTTCTGGCTGTTCAACTCCAACTTAAAAACATCTGGAGGTAACATTCAGCCTCCCAGCAACACTGTCACAAATGATAAGATTGCATCCCGTTTCCTTGAGGCCCTTCTGCGATATCTTACCAAATATAGCTTGGTTTGGCATGCATTCCTCAAAGCAGTTACATCTCCTGAAGAGAGGATCTAGAAAACATCTCCCGAAGTACAAAACCCCCAACCGCTCACAGCCCAGATCTTGATTAAGAGCTGCTTTTAGCTGCAATTTCCATGCTGAGCCAAACTAGAGAATCCAACGAAACCGAACTCTCATCCCACATGTAAGCCTTTCAGATAATAAAAAAAAGCAAAATATGGTGGTGCTGGGCATCTGAAATCGAAACAAAGTGCTGGGGGAAGATCTGGCAGCTTCTGTGGAGAGAGTTTACCATCTTGAGTCCAATGTGACTCTTCGTCAGAACAGCCGCTACTCAGGACCTGGACAGTCTGGACTGGATTCGCCGTTTTTGAGCCTAAGTGCGAAGGATCTGTGGCGTTTTATGTCAAACAAATCGGCGGCGCCTCCTCACCAACCCTGCGACCGGTGAGGGGCTAGCAGCCACACCGTGTAAAACTCCCGGCTCCCATGATAAAAACGGTTGGAGAGCGGCCGGGTCCGTGGCCGCGCGTGCGTACGGCAACGACCTGCAGCGGTTGCCCCGTAAAACATGGCGTGGCCATGCGCGGACTCGACCTGCAAGATGGTGCCCCCCTGGCAACCCCCCTGTGGTGAAATACCTCACTGTGTACAGTGAAGGAAGCAGCTTATGCTACCTCAAGAGCATAACAAAACACCCCCACCAGTCCCCCCAGCCCTCGTTGAAGTCCCCCCGGCCAGAAGTATAGCTTCTGTCCAACTGTGGTGGCGCTGGACACAGTCCGCAGCTGCCACGCGGGTTCCTGACTGCTGAGACCACATGTCAACCGCACGGTCGGGATCTCAGCCCATCGGGGGTGGAGCATCGGGGGAGGGCTTTCAGGTGACGCGCTAAGACCGTCCCAAAGGCATGCGCCATGCGAAGCAATGACGCAGTTTTGGAGGGGGCAGAGCACACAAAACCTGTGTCAAACAGGAGCCGCCCCCAATTTCGGCGTCAAAAGTGTTTCTCCGCCCAATCGCTGATTACAAAATCGCCGTTGGGGAATAGAGGATCCCGCCCATAGTGTTTGTTTTTAACGTTTTTAATCCAGCGATAACTCCTAATCTGCCATTTTGAGAAAACGATAACAAAATTGCCCGCATGCACGTCACTTGCCAGGTCACCATTTGAAATGCACATGTCTGGTTGCCTCGGTTACAAGTTCGGCAATTTTGTTTCTCGGTGTTTGGTAGGATACCAATTTACCACATTGTACAATGCATGGGTTTAGCTCTACAACTCAATTATACGTTCGAGCACCTTGTGTGTGTGATGTCAAACACATGGACAAGGAGAGGAGGAAAACACTTTGATGTCATTCCACGACACAGAAGTCAGGTTGATTCATTGGTGGAAGAACCAGGCAAAACACTAAGATGTAGATGTGGGTTTTTTTCACTAAAATTTCTTTTTTTTTTTCCTGCTAAATTAACCACATGCAAACTATTATCAAATTTGTTCCAGCCCATCAGTAATATGAGCTCAGACAGAATTCCTGCCAATGTCACTGAATAACCTCCAGCCTTGTGAAAAGCGTTTAAAGATGGTTTCATTTATATTTGTTCCTACTTTTTGTTTGTTTTATTCCTCCACAAAAAAAGTTAAGGTTTTGGCTCCCCTGTGATACCCAGCCCCGAGATGCTGCCTTCTTACGCCTTCCCAGTGAATCTCTTTTCGGAGTGGTGTAGAATTAGCACAGGCGAACACTTAACAGCTGGACTCGCTTTGCTCCACAGTTTCACCTCCTCACCAACGAGATCTTCGGCTCTGCTTGATAATAATTTAATCTGTTGTGTCACTTTCTCATTTCGAGCATTTGTTCTAAATAATCCCTGTGTATGTGTGCGCGATCAATGTGTTGAGAAAAAAGTATAAGATGAAATAAGACCATTAAATTCCTGAGGGGTACTGACAGGGTGGGTGTGGAGACGATGTTTCCTCCTATCGGAGGATCGAGGGGTCACTGTTTAAAAGTAAGAGTGTCATGATATTTAGATCAACATATCATGGTGCAATAAACACACACTGATGGACATGCAGTAGGACCAACCAACACACACAACATCACAGCCAATCACCGGTGAGAGCACACGCACTATAAAAATAGGGGACACTACAGTTCCTGCTCATTCCAGCAGCAGCCAGCTCAGAGCACCAAGCTCAGAGCCTGCCACTCAGACATTCACCATGTGCTGAGTGCCTCACCCAGATAGTGATAGGACAGGGTCCACAGATTAGCTGGTAATGCACGTACCCAAGTTAGCAGTGTGCTGTTATAGTTAAGTAGTAAATAAAATTGAGTTACACCATCTCCAGTCGTGTTGGATCGTTTGTACACCAGAACACCCAACACGACAAAGAGGTCGCCCATTTAAGACGGAGATGAGGAGACATTTTTCCACTCTGAGGGCGGACAGTCTCTGGAACTCTCTCCCTTGAAAGGCGGTGGAAGCAGAATCTTCGATTATTTTTAAGGCAGAGCTGGATAGATTTGTGATGAACAAAGGGGTGAAAGGTTATCGGGGGTGGGCTGGAATGTAGGGTTGACGTTACATTCAGATCAGCAATGATCTTATTAAATGTCGGAGCAAGCTCGAGGGGCCGAGTGGCCTTCTCCTGTTCCTAACTCGTATGTTCATATGACGATCCAATGGACCCCCCCACTGACACAAACTACCCTGTCCTGGGCATTATACAAACCCTTTAATCTTTTGATGGAAAATTTAAGACCTTTCCAATAACAACAAAAGTGGGTCGCTATGATGGCAGTGCCATTGAAACATAGAAACAGGAGGAGGCCATTCAGCCCCTCAAGCCCGTTTCAAATTTCATTTGATTTTTAGTTCGTCGGCATAGTAACTCCATCTACCCGCCATCACTGAACAAACATCTATCTATTACAATAATTCATTTTTCAATTAACCTTTTGAGGAGAGGCTTCCGGATTGCCACGGCCTGTTGTGTGTGCACATGGCTCCCTACATTCCCTTTGGCCTGCCTCACTTTGTATTTATAGTTATGTCCTTTGTTCTGAACTCTCCCACCAGACAAAATAATTCCTGTGTATTTACCCTATCAATTCCATTCACCATCAACACAGTTGGATTGCCCCTTAATTGTGGATGTTCATAGCACTGCTGCCTCACGGCGCCGAGGTCCCGGGTTCGATCCCTGCTCTGGGTCACTGTCGCGTGTGGAGTTTGCACATTCTCCCCATGTCTGCGTGGGTCTCACCCCCACAACCCAAAGATGTGCAGGGTAGCTAAATTGCCCCTTAATTTGAAAAAAAATAATTGGGCATAAACAAAATTGTGCATATTCATGCGAATTCAACAAGGCCCATGCAAACTTTAATCCTTTCAGCCCTGGTATCATTCTGGTAACAATATTATATCAGAGCTGCAAGGTGGCACACATTGGTTAGCACTGCTGCCTTACAGCACCAGGGACCTGGGTTTGGTTACGATCTTGGTGACTATGTGGAGTCTGCACGTTCTCCCCGTGTCTGCATGGGTTTCATCCGGGTGCTCCGGTTTCCTCCCACAATCAAAAGTTCAGGTGGGATGGCCATGATCCATGCGCAGGGTTCCAGGGATGCAGGGAGCAGCAGAGTGGGCCTCGGTAGGGTGCTCTTTCATAGAGTCGGTTCAAACTCAATGGGCCGAATGGCTTTCTTCTGCACTGTAGGGATTTCATGGATATGGATTTCACGGATAAACACCATGCCACAGTATCTAAAGTATACACCAGTGGATTAAAGGAGGAAAATGGGAAAGGAAATGCAGGAGATGGCTCTCTCACATGTCCATTCATGAAGCAGTTGCGTGTCCGCAGTTGCCAGCAGAACTCTGTGTACCAAGCACCTGACTATGAGGAAATGGGGAGACTGAAGTTAGTGTCCTGAGACAGCAACAGTGAAAATAGGCTGTACCTTTACTGTCCTATTCAGCAGGTCAAGACCAGTTCAACAACTGCTTCTGCGAGCTATGACTAAAATAAAACTACAGGGGACCACTCAGAAAAATGTGTGTGTAATACGTAAATTTCTATTTTGTTGTTTTGACCAGACATTTGGTGCAGATCTCTCATTTGCTATGAGTCAGGTTGAAAAAACACTGCCTCATGATGAAATGGTCATCAGTCTAGAACTTGCACCTCTGATAATCATGAAACTGAGTCATCACACCAGACATGCATGTCTGGATTATAGGAATACCTGTTTACAATAGCTTGAATGTTGCGTTCTAATTCATCAGTACACACAAGGCAAGAGGTTCACATTTGTATTGTACTTTTTGAATCAGATTTGTATTGCCTAGAGGAAATCAGAACGCATCGTTCATGGCTACATCACAGCCCGGTATGGCAACTGCTCAGCCCAAGACCGTAAGAAACGTCAGAGAGTTGTGAACCCAGCCCAGTCTATTACGCGAACCTACCTACCATCCATTGACTCCATCTACACCTCCCGCTGCCTGGGGAAAGTGGGCAGCATAATCAAAGATCCCTCCCACCCGGCTTACTCACTCTTCCAGCTTCTTCCATCGGGCAGAAGATACAAAAGTCTGAGAACACGCACGAACAGATTCAAAAACAGCTTCTCCCCTGCTGTTACCAGACTCCTAAACAACCCTCTTACAGACTGAAATGATCTTCTCTACAGTTGTTGCACTATATTCCGTATGCTTCACCGATGTCTATGTTTATGTATTTACATTGTGTATTTATCGTATGTCCTATGTTTTTCGTGTATGGAACGATCTGTCTGGACTGTACACAGAACAACACTTTTCACTGTACCTCGGTACACGTGACAATAAATCTAAATCTAAATCTTTCTCTGGAACTGAACAGTTAAACTGACAATGGAATCAGCCTGTGTGTATGCATGTGTGGGTCCATGTAGGTGTTTGTGTGTGCCGGGGGGGGGGGTTGTGTGTGATCTATCTGTGCCTGTGCCTGTGGTGTGTGGTATCTTTCATGTTGGTTTCTGTATCAGCTCAATAGGAGCGCAGTGAAAATCCGATAAGCATCTTTGTGTTAATTGTTGAGTCTGCTTCAGGAAATCTCAGGCAATCTCATAATGCCATTCAGGCATTACTCTTGACAACTTGCCAACATCCTTATCAATCATGTGGCCCCAAGTCTTTTCTTTGCCAATTCCTAACATCACTGTTTCTAAATATTCTCGATACCAGGAAATGACATAAAATATGATATGAAAGGTCTTGAAATTTTAAACACAGAAGAACACAGCATTTGTATTCAGATGTCTTCCCTCTCTCTTCTTGGGTCCTTGAGAATGGATCCTTTTCATATCCCCAGAACTGATAAAATCTTCCATAAGAATACAATGTTTTACAGCGGTGATATTACGGTTTCACCCTGGCCAAATCAGTTAAAACAATATTTGCTTGTTCTGAAATTCGACGCCTTTCAAACCTCACCTTCATGTCCTGCAACATATTATATCCAGAAACGACAGCATCAATACTGCAGTCAGGGTGGGCGCATGTGTAGAATCAATCCTTGGATTCTGATTGCCAAAATGGTTCCATATGGACGAATGGTTCTGATTTCTTTTGTTTGATAACCCTTTTCCGCAAATCTTCCCAAAAAGTGATTGTTTTGCTCATCTTCTATTTTCATCTAATCTGGTATTTCCTACAATGACTAAGGCGATGGAATTTTTCCAGAAAACTGCAAAGTGTCAGGTTCCAGCTGTAAACGGGCCAAAGAAATAGACAGGATTTCGCTCCAGATCTTCTTTGTCCAAAAACAACAGTGGGGCATGTTCGGCGCCATCATTCTTGAGGGGGGGGTCCTCAAGATGCCAACAAGCCCGGCTCCACTGATGATGGGCCAATCGCAGAGTTAAGATACAGACCCCCTCCCCGCCCCCACGATATCGGGATGCCTCACCATCTCCCCTCAACCCATCTAACCATCCAACATTGCCAGAAATCTCGCCCGCCAGACCCCATCCATCCATCATTGCAATCTCCCCCTCACCCCATCCATCCATCATCGCAAACTCCCCCTCCCCATTCATCATCTCATCAGAAATCTCGCTCCGCCCCATTGTCATCCTGCTCCCTGGCCCCAGATCTCATTCTCAAATTTTTCCAGCGCAAATCCCGTTATGGGATAGTGGGATTTACGTCTACGGCAAGCAGGTCAGGGAAATCACGGCCTACATTGTCTATCATGGTTCACAAAGTGATTAGGTCTAGGTGGGTACGTAGGTGACGTATCGTACAAGAGAAGGACGTTAACCAACCTGAGGTGTCACGGTCTAACGGGTTGTATCTTCAATGCAGATTTCAATGTTTGTGCCGCTCTTTCTGCTAATCCGTTCGAGGCTGGGGTGGTGAGGGGCTGTTCGAATGTGGTGGATGGCGTTAGTTTTGACGAATCGCTGAATTTCCACTCCCATAAAAGCTGATCCATTGTCGGACACCCATTCCTCAGGATGGACATGAATGACGAAGACGTGGCACAGAGTTTCAATGACGGCCGCGAGGGTACCAGCCCATTTCCTGAACATCCAGACACTTCGAATGGGCATCAACTTGTATCAGGAACATTCCCCCCATGAAGGGGCTTGTGAAATCAGTATGTAACGTTCTCCACAGGCAACCAGGCCATTTCAATGGATGCAAGTGGGGCGCGGGCGGTAACATTTGTCGTATCTCACATCGGTGAAATAGGTTATCAATATCCTTGTCAATGACAGGCCATCATATGGAGCTCCTGGTCAACATTTCCATCTTAGTTTGGCCAGGGTGCAGCTTCTGCAGCAGTGGCTCTCTTTCTGGGGGTGGTAGCACCACTCGGTAACCTCACAGTAAAACTCTACCCTCACAGCTGACTTCACAGTAAGATAAGGCTTGAGCTGGTCTGACATGTCTTGGTGCCATCCGGTTCGAAGCATACGTTTGACCTTCGAGAGGACTGTGTCACGTTGAGTCCAGTTTCTGATGTGGGTTGACAAGACCGGCAGGATGTCAAGAAAATGTAATGCCAGGCCAATTGCTTCTGGTACAGGTGGCGGTGGTAGACTTTGAGAAGCGGGAGCCCACCCAGGGCATCGGCGTTAGAGATCTGCATCCTCGGCCGATTCTGGGAAACGTAGTTATAGGCAGCCAATAACAAAGTCCACCGCGGTATCCGGCCCGAAGCGATAGGAGGAATTGATTTGTCCTCACAAAGAAGCAGCAGCAGTGTCTTGAGTTTGGTTACAATGGTGAAACAGCGGCCGAACGTGAACTGATGGAAATTCTGGACACCGTTAATTACAGCAAGGCCTTCGTCATCAACTTGGGCATACTTTTGTTCTGTGTCGGTGAGAGTTCAGGAGGCAACGGTGATGGTCCTCTCTGAGCCGCCCTCCATTCTATGATACAGGACCACACCTATCCCATAAGGTGAATCACCAGGTCAAGATGATTTATTTACTTGGATCGAAATGGACCAACAAGCTGGACGACTGTCAGGCCTGTTGGACTTGGTGGAAAGCTTGTTTCAGTGGGTCTCTCCAATGACACTGTTGATCCTTCTTTGAAAGGAGGAATAATGGCACCAAGTTAGTTGTCAAATTTGGGATGAACCGGCTGTAGTGGTTTACCATTCCTAAAAATTATTTTAGTTTTACAACATTCTTTGACGCAGAGGCATCTTTGATGGCCCTCACCTTGTCCTCAAGAGGGTGCAGGCGTTTTGAGTCCACCTTGAATCCTAAATATGTGGCCCCACTGGCTTTGAATGTATCCCTCGTTTCAATCTGATGCCAGCATCTCAGACATTCATAGAACTTCTAAGCTGGTTAAATGCCCCTCGTGTGACGTTTCTGTCCCCAAAACATCATCACAGGACACCACAGCCCCCGGGAGACTTTCCATTGTGCATTGAAATATTGCACAAGCAGTAGAGATACCAAAAGGTGTATTGAAAAAGGGCTTTGTGCGTTCTGATGGCGGCATACTTGCTGGAATCCTCATCCAGTTCTAATTTTAAATAAGCATGACTTAAATCAAGTTCTGTTTAAGTGAGACCCCTCGCCTGCTTGGCTTAAAGGTCTCCAATCCGGGGAATCCAACACTTATCAAGTTGGGCCAATGCATTAACAGTAAGCTTGCAGTCACCACAGATCGTGACAGAGCAGCCGGTTTTAAGACAGGGACAATAGGGGCTGCCCACTGGGAAAACTGCTCCGGTTTTATGATCCCAAATTCTTCCAAGTGCGTTAACTCGGCCTCAACTTTCTGATGCAAAGCATAAGGGATGGGAATTGCCCTGAAGAATTCCGGTGTGGATTCAGGGTTGAGATACATTTTGGCCTTTAGCCCTTGAACTCGCCAGCCCAGCTCCACCCACACTCTGACCTCACTGCAGCTATTCGATGAACACCCATTTCTTAAAGGTACATCCACTACAGCGATTTAATAAAGACCCATTTCTTAAAGGTACTCTCACATGACAGGTGTCATAAATGCCCCCCACCTCCCGCGTATCTTGTAGCAACAGCAGTTATTCATATTGTTGTCAAACCAGATCAAATAACGTTCCATAGAACCATAGAACCGCTACCGTGCAGGAGGGGGCCATTTGCACCGACCCTCTGAAAGAGCAGCCTACCTAGGCCCACGTCCCCACCCTATCCCTGTAACACCATCTAACCTAGACACCAAGGGGCAATTTAGCATGGCCAATCCACCTAACCTGCACATCTTTGGACTGTGGGAGGAAACTGGAGCACCTGGAGGAAACCCACACAGACACGGGGTGAAAGTGTAAACTGCACACAGGCAGTCACCCGAGGTCGGAATTGAACCCGGGTTCCTGGCGCTGTGAGGCAGCCGTGCTAACCACTGTGCCACCATACCACCCGTTACAATTCTATGTAACAAATGTGTTCAAAATGCTGATGTCAGTATGAGGAAGCTCATATGCCTACTGGAAATATCTGGTTTATGGAGTCACTGAAATACTTTGTGTAGCAATCATTGATGTTTATGCTTATTAAAGACTGGCATGGTGCCAATTATCTCTGTATACACTGAAGTTAAAAACAATGGACAATATTGTTTAAATGAGAAGTTTTTGTTTTATTTATAAAAGAGCTGGAGGAGCCAGCCATGTTCAAGTTCATGTCAAGCATATATTTTTTATTTTAGCGATTATATGTTGCATGAGAAGCTTTTAACTTTACATTTCAAATTGATGTTTGCATCCACAGCAAAATATTACTTTCCAATTTTTGAAGGTTGATTACTTCCTGAGATCTGTAACTCTTACTATTCACTGTGTTCTTATTCACAATAAAAAGTGATGAATAAACTGAAGTGCGAGTGGTTTTAATGTAAAATTACAAGATATATCGGGCCTCTACACCAAAGCAATTGCAATGGAGGGGAACTTGAGTCCCAGGCAAAAGCTTCTCCCTGACTATCAGGGACAGGGTCATTTGCAAGATAGGGATTGGTGCAGAATTTCTAAGGCAAAATAGCCCCCATTTATCCTAAGGTTACTCTTGAAAAGGGGATAAATGAAAGTTTTTGGAGTCTTCAGTTTCATAAAGGGCCATTTTCCCCCCAAACAAGATCATCCATTGATCCTCTTCCGGGATCAATCTCAGACTAACTGTGAACTTGTCCCTTTCAAAATTGTCTTGAAGAGGCTCTTGCCACTTCTCAGCCGGAATTCCCGGGACACCCGGGGGGGGAGGGGTCAGCTCCTCTCCCCCACCCCCCCTCCCAGAATATTCCTTCGTGACTTGTGGGGAAGTTTCATCCACACCCCCTCTCCCCCACAAACCGGAATTTAGAGGAACACTTTGATCCAGGGAGAACCCCGCCCTCACCGAACTCTGGCCTAAAATCTAAGCTTCCCATCGAGGCCGTCCACCCTCTCTGGCCCCAGGAATTTAGCAACCACTGTTTATATGTACATAATGGATCTGTCAGGACTATGCACGTGGGAAATAGGAGAATACATTAAATAATGAGACTTGTGGGCCAAATTCTCTGTTTGGGAGACAATGGGCGGGATTCTCTGTTCTCCGACTCCGATATCGTAATCGCCAATCGGGCGGAGAATCCCTTTTGTCGCCGAAATCGGGAGCGGCGCTTGTTTGACGCAGGTTCCGTATGCTCCGCCCCGTCCGAAACGGCATCATTGCGGCGCTGGCCGCACGCCATTGGGACGGCCTCAGCGCATCACTTGAAGGTCCTCCCCTGATGCTCCGGCCCCCCCATGGACCGAGTTCACGACGGCTTGGATCACTTGAGGTGTCAGCCGTGCGGGAACCCGGCATGGCGGCTGCGGACTGTGTCCCCCTCCGCCACAGTCGGGTGGGAGCTGTGCTGCCCGACTGGTGGGGGGTGCCCAAAGGGGTGGCCATGGGGCACTATCTGGCAGGTTGGGTCCGCGCACAGCCGCCGCCATGTTTTACGGCGCGAGGTCATCGCCGTGCACATGCGCGGCCACGGGTCCGGCCATTCTACGGCCGTGTATTTCGTGGAGGCCGGGAGTTTTACGTGGCGCGACTACTAGCCCCTCACTGGTCACAGCATCGGTGAGAGGGCACAGCCGATTCTGCCATGTTTCTCCACACTTAGCGTCAGCATCAGACAATCTGACCCAATGTTCTCCCACGAGAGCTGAATTACACCTGATTTCAAACAGAATTAAGTGCTTTCTGATTCCGTTTTCTCCACGGCCACTGGATTCTCTACCTCACCGAGAACTCCGCTACCAACTTAGCCAGGCTGGGAATTTTGTCCTTCCCGTGGCAGCTTACTTCTAGGATTGTTGAGAACAAGGAAAACAGTGGTTAAAAAATGAAGGTGCAAATTACAAAAATGAAAGTAAAGTGTGGAGGGGAAGTGTTTATCGCTGAAATTATACTTCTACAGGGTTTTATAAAGTTGTTTTGTCTTGAGAAGAAACTGCACAATTTAGGGCTAGATGCTCTGATTTTGAGGCTATGGCTGGAGCATGTGCGTATCTTACCACCAAAACGTCGACGCCACCCCCACCCGCACCGATGCTCCACCAGGTGGAAGGCTAACAGCTGCGCCACGTAAAATCCCTGGCGTTTCCGATAGAAACAGCCAGAGAACATAGCGCCGACCTGCCAGATGGTGCACCCCTGTAACCCCCCACACCACCCCCAGACCGCCCCCACCATTCCCCCCAGCCATCAACGTAGCCCCCCACCCGGCCAGCGGAACGGCTCCCCCCCCGCTGACTGGCGGCGCAGCCGCCACATGAGGTTGACGGAACATCAGACCACAAGCGATCCACGCCGTCGGGAAGTCGGTCCATCGGGGGCGGAGCATCAGAAAAAATGCGCTGTCCTCGATTTCAGCGTCAAAAGGGATTCTCCATCCCACCGCCGAATGTGATTCCGGCGTCGGCAATCAGAGAATCTGTGGCCGACAGGATTCTTGGGCGAAATTCTCCGTTATCGGCGGAAAGTCCGCCGATCGGCGCAAAAAACGGCGCAAATCCGACTTGCGTCACGTTGGAAAAATGGGTCGAAAGTCTCCGGCCCGAAATGGGCTAGCAGCAACGTAACGGGATCTGCGCTTGCGCAGTGGTTCACGCCGTGCAGCGTCATACGCGACGCACGGCGTGACGGCTCATAAGGCCGCGCAGCTCCCCCCACCCGACCGGAACACCCGACTGGATGGCTGGCCGCGCTCAGCCCCGAGGTTCGAGTCACGCGATGTGGAGGCGCTCCTGGACGCGGTGGAGCAGAGGAGGGACGCCCTGTATCCCGGGCACGGCCGCAGAGTTGCCCCACGCCACAGCCGGCGTCTGTGGAGGGAAGTGGCAGAGGCCGTCACCGCTGCGGCCCTGACACCACGGACAGGCACCCAGTGCCACAAGAAGGTGAACGACCTCGTCAGAGCAGGCAGGGTGAGCCTCCCCCATATCCCCCCCCCATATCCCCCCTCCCCCATATCCCCCCTCCCCCATATCCCCCCTTCCCCCATATCCCCCCTCCCCCATATCCCCCCTTCCCCCATATCCCCCCTCCCATATCCCCCATATCCCCCCTCCCCCATATCCCCCGTATCCCCCTCCCCATATCCCCCCTCCCCCATATCCCCCCTCCCCCATATCCCCCCTCCCCATATCCCCCCTCCCCCATATCCCCCCTCCCCCATATCCCCCCTTCCCCCATATCCACATATGCCCCATATCCCCCTCCCCCATATCCCCCATATCCCCCCTCCCCATATCCCCCCTCCCCCATATCCCCCCTCCCCATATCCCCCCTCCCCCATATCCCCCTCCCCATATCTCCCCTCCCCCCCATATCCCCCCTCCCCCATATCCCCCCTCCCCCATATCCCCCCTCCCCATATCCCCCCTCCCCCTTATCCCCCCTCCCCCATATCCCCCCTCCCCATATCCCCCCTCCCCATATCCCCCATATCCCCAAATGAATCCAGCCCTAACCTTAACCTCTGCAATGCACGCGCAACCGATGGCGTGCATTCATATACCTGCTTAACAGTGTTGCCTTTTACCCCTGCCAACTCCCCCCCCCCTCCCCACAGGAGAAGCGCACACACAACAATAGGGAGCATGTGAGGACTGGAGGAGGCCCCGCTGATGAGAGGCCACTGACCGAACACGAGGAAAGGGCCCTGGTGCTGGCTGGCGGACCTGACGACCGGGAGGTTGCTGATGCAGAGGTCGGGGGCGTACTAGCAAGTGAGCCACCGACAGCCCGTCCCCATATCCCCCCTCCCCTATATCCCCCTCCCCCATATCACCTGATCACTGCCTGATGTCTAACCATGCATGCTTCATTGTGTATCGCAGGACCAAACGTCCAGGCACCCATCCCCGCAGATGCAGACCGCCCGCAGGATGCCCCTCGGAGGCCACGGGAGACGGAGAGACATGGAGCCTCCAGCATGCGACGCCCGCAGGATGCCCCTCGCACACCACGGGAGACGGAGAGACACAGACCCTCTAGCATGCGACGCCCGCAGGATGCCCCTCGGAGGCCACGGGAGACGGAGAGACCCGGACCCTCCGGCATGCGACGCCCGCAGGATGCCCCTCGGAGGCCACGGGAGACGGAGAGACACGGACCCTCCGGCATGCGACGCCCGCAGGATGCCCCTCGGAGGCCACGGGAGACGGAGAGACACGGACCCTCCAGCATGCGACGCCCGCAGGATGCCCCTCGGAGGCCACGGGAGACGGAGAGACCCGGACCCTCCAGCATGCGACGCCCGCAGGATGCCCCTCGCACACCACGGGAGACGGAAAGACCTGGAGCAACAGGGAGACGACACCCCCGTCACGTGCGGGAGCGACCACCCAGTGACAAGGGGGGCAGCCACAGGCCCCCGAGCCAGGACACCACTACCCAGGACACCACTACCCAGGACACCACTACCCAGGACACCACTACCCGGGACACCACTACCCGGGACAGCACTGCCCAGGACACCCCTACCCGGGACAGCACTACTCAGGAAGACGAAATACCGGACAGTGACTCAGAGTGGATGGGTGGAGACGAACCCCCACCCCAAAGTGCCATGGACTCAGAGTGGGACGAAGAGCACGACACAGCGCCACTGCTGTCACCAACACCCTCCACCATCGCAGAAACACTCACCACGGTTGGGCACTTTAGTGATGAGGCGTCTGGTACACTCACTGGTGCGCACAACACAGCCGTCCCGGTACAGCAGGTGGAGGTAGGAGCAGCAGAGGGGCCGGGCGGTCGGAGGGCAGCCCAGCCCAAGCGAACATCTGCCGCCCAGATGGATCCCGGGTTCCTGGAGTTACCACACCCACACATAGATCCGATGCAACCACCGACCCGGAGACGAGCGAAGAGGGTGACGGGCGGCTTGCGGCGGCTGCGGTCGCAGGTGGAGGAGTCCACCCGCGTCCAGGAGCTGGGAGTGGTGCCGGTCATGCGTGCCACCCAGGCTGACACCGCACGGGTGGCGTCTGCGGTGGAGGCAATGGGTGCGACGGTGTCAGACATGGGGAATGGTTTGCGAGGCCTGGGGCTTTCCGTGCAGGCGGCGTCTGTGGCCCAGGACCTGGCTGCCCTCTCACAGGAGGCCATGAGCCAGTGCCAGCGCCAGATGGCAGAGGCGCTCAACGCCATAGCCCAATCTCTGCAGGCCATAGCCCAGTCTCTGCAGGCCATGGCCCAGTCTCAGCAGGCCATGGCCCAGTCTCAGCAGGCCATGGCCCAGTCTCAGCAGGCCATGGCCCAGTCTCAGCAGGCCATGGCCCAGTCTCTGCAGGCCATCGCTGAGGGCATCGGCGCCAGTGGCCATGTGCGAGCCGGCGTCGCACTGTCACAATCAGGGTTTGCCAACCCCCTGGGCTCCATGGCTGCAAACCTGCAGAACCCTGTCGATACCAGCACGGGCCTCCAGAACTGGCAGCGCCAGATGTCGGGGGGGGCGTCGGATGGCCAGTCCGTTCGCATCCCCCACCCATGTCGAGGCCTGGGGGCCATCGGGCACCCCGAGGGAGGAGGAGGTGGTGTGGTCCGTCCCGGCTCCCCCTGTAGGGGAGGTCCCGGTACACCGCGACACCTCGGACTCCCCCCCTTCCATCCCAGGTGCATCGGGTGGGCAACGGGCAGGACAGGCTGGCAGCTCGCCATCCCAGTCGCCCGGGCCGCAGCCTGGCCCATCTAGGCCAGGACGCCCCAGGAAACGGCCGCCAAAGGGATCCAGTGTCAGAGGGCAGGAATCACAGGAGTCCACCTCCAGTTCTGCTGTACCGTCTGGGGAACCACGTAGACGTAGTCAAAGGGCCCGTAAGGCCAAACAATTAGACACTGAGTAAGTTGGCACGGGTGCAGGGCACAGATGAGTTTTAGGGGCTAGGGCACGTGCATGAACTCGTTTGGTTATTAAAGTCAATGTTACACCTACAGAAGCTGCCTTTGTGCTCTGTCCAAAGCGTGCGGGGGTGTCATGTACGTTGGGCGCAAGTGTGTGTGTGAGGGGTGGTCTTACCTCAGCCCCAGGTGAGTCTGCCCCCTTCCCCCTGGGCCGCCATCAACATCCCCCGGGCAGAAGACGGGACCGTGCGCTGCAGTGTCACAGCCGCATGCAGGGATGGTCCGGGTGGATGGTGGTACTGTGGCCATGGGTCAGACATAGTCCAACGATGTGGAGCCAGGAGCTCACCGCAGGGCGGGTTGTCATCATCCTCCATGGCCTGCGATAGACACGCGTCCACCCGCAACTGTGTGAGCCCGGCCCGTTGTGCCGCAGGTGGATCGGCAATGGAGGGGGGGGGTGGTGTGCATGTGGGTGGGGTGGGTGGGGTTGGGGAGGGGGGTGAGGGTGCTGGGTTGGTGGATGGGTGGGGGGTGTGGGTGGTCGGCTGTTGCCATGGTGTGCGGTCTGTGGCCATACTACCCGATTCCCACGCCCATCTAGTCAGTGAAGCGGGCGGCTATCAGTCTGTCCCGTGCCCGCTGGGCAGGCCGGTAACGGTGGACAGCCACCCGCCTGTGTCTACCCCGTCTGCCCTGACCATTACCCCAATCCCCCTCATCTGGGGAGGACTGCGCCTCTTCCTGCTGCTCCTCCACTCCGCCCTCCTCTGCCTGCGGCACATCACCCCTCTGCTGGGCTATGTTGTGCAGGACGCAGCACACCACAATGATGCGGCCGACCCTATCTGACCGGTACTGGAGGGCGCCCCCAGAGAGGTCCAGGCACCTGAAACGCATCTTCAGCACGCCAAAGCACCTCTCTATCACTCCCCTTGTCGCTACATGGGCATCATTGTAGCGGTTCTCCGCCTCATTGCGTGGCCTCCGTATAGATGTCATCAGCCACGATCGCAATGGGTAGCCCCTGTCGCCCAGCAACCAGCCCCTCAGCCGGGGATGGCGTCCCTCGTACATGCCGGGGATGGATGACCGCGACAACACGTATGAGTCGTGTACACTGCCTGGGTAACGGGCGCAGACGTGCAGGATCATATGTTCATCGAATAGGTCCCCTTCCTATTAGTGAACACGGCCCTGTTATCTGCAGGTGGCTGCACGGCGACGTGCATCCCATCGATCGCGCCCTGGACCATGGGGAACCCGGCCACGGCAGACAAGCCCACGGCCCGGACATCTTGGCTGGCCCGGTCCACGGGGAAGCGGATGTAGCGGTGCGCCATGGCATAAAGGGCATCTGTCACTGCCCGGATGCACCGATGCACCGATGTCTGCGATATGCCGGACAGGTCCCCACTCGGTGCCTGGAATGACCCCGTTGCATAAAAGTTCAGGGCCACCGTAACCTTGACGGACACAGGGAGAGGGTGTCCCCCGCCAGTGCCACGCGGTGACAGGTGTGTCAGCAGGTGGCAGATGTGTGCCACGGTTTCCCGCCTCATCCGGAGTCTCCTCCTGCATTCCCGGTCCGTGAGGTCCTCGTATGACTGCCGGGGCCGGTACACACGGGGCGCCCTCGGGTGCCTCCGTTGCCGTGGGAACGCGACGTCCTCCTCCCCCTCCTCGTCCTGTCAGTCAGGTGTCCCTCCAGCCTGGGCGGCTGCCGCCTGTCCCTCTGCGGCAGCCTGCGCCGCCTCTCTAGCACGCTCCTCCTCCTCCTCCTCCTCATCCAGGGCAACATAGACATGAGCGGCTGCCACCACGGCGGCCAACATCGCTGGATGATCGGAAAACATGACGGGCTGGTGGGGGGGAGGGGAACGACGACATGTCATCATTGCCCATATCCCCTCCTCCCCCCAGCCAGGTGGCATGGACCGCATGGGTCCAACTGTTGGAGGCTGACACCTGGCCAGGTGGACCAACTCACTTGCCCTCGCATCCCCCTCCCCGGCACGGACCCCCCATCCCCATCCCCGGCACGGACCCCCCCCCAACTTCCACCCCGGCACGGACCCCCCCCCAACCTCCACCCCGGCACGGACCCCCCCCATCCCCCTCCCCGGCAAGGACCCCCCCCAACCTCCACCCCGGCAAGGACCCCAACCTCCTCCCCGGCACGGACCCCCCATCCCCCTCCCCGGCACGGACCCCTCCCCAACCTCCTCCCCGGCACGGACCCCCCATCCCCCTCCCCGGCACGGACCCCCCCCCAACCTCCATCCCGGCACGGACCCCAACCTCCTCCCCGGCACGGACCCCCCCCATCCCCCTCCCCGGCACGGACCCCCCCCAACCTCCACCCCGGCACGGACCCCCCCCCCAAACCTCCTCCCCGCCACGGACCCCCCATCCCCCTCCCCGGCAAGGACCCCCCTCCCGGCACTCCCCCGGAGCCCAGCCCACTCTAACCACCCCCCCCCCCGCCGCACACACACACACACAACCCGAGACACACCTCTCCTCACGCATTCTGATTGCGGCCACGCCATTGCCTGCCCAGAGCCAACCCCCCAGGCCGTCACTCACCTCCACGCTGGTCGGCGTGACCCTGGAGCACAGGGTCACGCCGATGAAAAGGAGGTTTAATTTACGTCGACGTGAACGGTCATCACGTCGACGGGGCTTCGGCCCATCCGGAAGGGAGAATATCGGCAGGCCGAAAATCGGCTGCCTTGCGCAGACCCGTGCCATTCTCCGACGGCAGCGGCGACATTAACGCCAGCCGAGAATCCCGATGGCCGGAGAATCGTGGCTGTAATATATCGGAAAGAGTGTCTATCAGATGATATTGGATGCATGTGTCATTGAGTTCCTTCAGGACATGGGACAAAATTCTCTCCAAACGGCGCGATGTCCGCCGACTGGCGCCCAAAATGGCGCCAATCAGACGGGCATCGCGCCGCCCCAAAGGTGCGGAATGCTCCGCATCTTTGGGGGCCGAGCCCCAACATTGAGGGGCTAGGCCGACGCCGGAGGGATTTCCGCCCCGCCAGCTGGCGGAAACGGCCTTTGGTGCCCCGCCAGCTGGCGCGGAAATAACATCTCGGGGCGGCGCATGCGCGGGAGCGTCAGCGGCCGCTGACAGTTTCCCGCGCATGCGCAGTGGGGAGAGTCTCTTCCGCCTCCGCCATGGTGGAGACCGTGGTGGAGGCGGAGGGGAAAGAGTGCCCCCACGGCACAGGCCCGCCCGCGGATCGGTGGGCCCCGATCGCGGGCCAGGCCACCGTGGGGGCACCCCCTGGGGCCAGATTGGCCCGCGCCCCCCCCAGGACCCCGGAGCCCGCCCACGCCGCCTTGTCCCGCCGTTCAAAAGGTGGTTTAATCCACGCCGGCGGGACAGGCAATTTATCGGCGGGACTTCGGCGCATCCGGGCCGGGGAATCGAGCGGGGGGGGCCCGCCAACCGGCGTGGCCCGATTCCCGCCCCCGCCGAATATCCGGTACCGGAGACTTCGGCAACCGGCGGGGGCGGGATTCACGGCAGCCCCCGGCGATTCTCCAACCCGGCGGGGGGTCGGAGACTGACGCCCATGGTTGCGAATATACCTTGGGCGGGATTCTCCGCAGTCGGGATGCTCCGTTTTGCCGGCGCCCGGGGGTTTCCCAAAGGCGTGGGGCTGCCCCACAATGGGAAACCCATTGACGGGCTGGCGTAGCGGAGAATCCTGCCGGCGGGTCGGGGCAGAAATGGGGCAGGGATTCCAGCCCCTTTTGTTTAATGAATGCAGGTTTAACCCAGGGAAGGGATCGTGCTATAATTTAGCACCTTGTAATTAGCCATCGGGCTAAATTTTCCTCCTGGCAGAGGAATATAGTTTATAAACCTATTTGATTTAACCCATACTTCCAAAAATATGGAACAGTTGCACAAGTACAAATGGGTTCATGTATCCTTATTTATAAATCACTTTTGCATTTTGATTTAAAACCGCTTCCCACAGACTCACAACGTACTGAGTACAAAATCATTTGTTGCCTCTTCTACTGTGGGCCAATGGAAGCTATCACCGTAACGTCTTGTCAATCGGAAGGTTAGGATGCATGTCGAGAGAGAGAGAGAATTAGTGCTCTGTTTAATCCACAGGGAAACTAATCAATTAGTTAAACAGTTGTGGTCGGTGACCAACCAGACAAAATAGGAATGTAAAAAACAGGCAGCATGTCTGTATGCAATGTGGATATGGCCATCAGGGAAACCTCTTAGAAAAGAACTCCGTTCTCAGGATAACTAAAAGTGAATCTGTCAATGAAGAGTTTCAGGGATAGACTGTTTTCTCAGCTGGAACATTCAATATAGAATTATTTTATTTAGTGTTTAATTTATTTAGCATAGATTTATCCCTTACTGCAATGTATGCGATTGGTGTTTTGCTAAATAATAATGGATATTATCCCAGCGCAGCGTAATATTGTGTACCTGTTATAACTAGGTAACTAGCCGATGAATAGCACCACATGCTCTGCATCAAAGATCTTAGGACAATTCTCCAGCCGTGTTGGACCCAGTGCAAATCCTGCTACGTCGGGAGAATTCTGGGATAGGCCCACAACAGGATTTGCGCCGGGCGCATAACAGTTTCCGCTAATCCCGGACCGCTCCGTCTGTCGTGATCTGGGGCGTCATTCTCCGACCCCCCCGCCGGGGTGGAGAATCGCCGGGGGCTGGCGTGAATCCCGCCCCCGCTGGTTGCCGAAGTCTCCGGCACCGGATATTCGGCGGGGGCGGGAATCGAGCCGCGCCGGTTGGCGGGCCCCCCCGCTCGATTCTCCGGCCCGGATGGGCCGAAGTCCCGCCGATAAATTGCCTGTCCCGCCGCCGTGGATTAAACCACCTTTTGAACGGCGGGACAAGGTGGCGTGGGCGGGCTCCGGGGTCCTGGGGGGGGCGCGGGGCGATCTGGCCCCGGGGGGGTGCCCCCACGGTGGCCTGGCCCGTGATCGGGGCCCACCGATCCGTGGGCGGGCCTGTGCCGTGGGGGCACTCTTTCCCTTCCGCCTCTGCCACAGTCTCCACTCAATGTTGGGGCTCGGCCCCCAAAGATGCGGAGCATTCCGCACCTTTGGGGCGGCGCGATGCCCGTCTGATTGGCGCCGTTTTGGGCGCCAGTCGGCGGACATCGCGCCGTTTCGGGAGAATTTCGCCCCTGGACCTCGCCAAGAAAGGGCGAGAATCCAATCATGACCCATTTGCATTCATTTTAATCTCATTTGTGAGATTAAAGTTGAATGCAGCGGCCTCCCGGTATTCCCCCCCCCCACCCCCACCCCCCCAAACCTGAGGTGTCCTGTCTAACCGCAGTTTCTCTATAGTGGTTTTTCCTACTCCGATTTGCTTCTGAGAAAGAGTAGGTGTGCAGTCTGAGAACATTTCTTTTAGACTGAATCATTTTCAACCTCTGAAGCCTGACCAGCAGGCCTACATTGAACTGGAGGGACTTTTCCATCAGATAAGCAGCTGGTACCACTCTGGCATTAAAGTGCAAGGTGAGGAAGTGCTCGCAGCTGAATTCTCTGGATAGATGTGATCACCACACCAGAGGGTTCAGAAGTCTCAGTAGGCCTCAGGTGGTCAGGAACATGGATGGGCAGTGCCATGCGACTGCACCCTGGCACTGACAACCTGGCACTGCCAATGGGTGGGACTGGCAGGGGGGACTGAGGGAAGGGCCTGAAAGGGGGCCTGAATTAGGAGCCAGAAGGAGGGACAGCCTGAGGGATCTCTGAAAGGGGGCGGCTTTGGCGACCGCATTGCCATAGCGGGGTGGCCTGGTGACACAGTGGTTAGCACTACTGCCTCACGCCACCACGGACCCGGTTCGATTACGACCTTGGGTGACTGTGCGGAGTCTGCACGTTCTCCCCGTGTATGCGTGGGTTTCCTCCGGGTGCTCCGGTTTCCTCCCACAGTCCAAAGATGTGCCGTTTAGGTGGATTAACCATGATGGAAATTGCCCCTTAGCGTCCAGGGATGTGCAGGTTAGGTTGCGCCGTTATGGGAACAGGGCAGAGTGGACCCGTGTAGATGCTCTTTCCGAAAGTCCGTGCAGACTCATTTGGCCAAATGGTCTCCTTCTGCACTGCAGGGATTTTACGACTATGATTCTATAGTGGAATGTCGCTCACTTTGGTGGAAGGTGGGTTTTTGCCAGCGAGAAGCGGGAAGGGCTTTAAGATTATTCTGAGATTGGGGCGTCCTTTAAAAAATATCCTTTAAGAATCACCCCAACACCCCTGGCTCCAAAGAAAATTCTAAGTGTGGGTAAATTGTGATCCGGATCATGCCGATCCAACCAGCAGGAATTACATCTCGTTTCCCATTGGAGACCACGCTTATAAACGTTTTGGGGAATTGTATCTCTTCTCTAATATGTTGAACTTTGCTTATTAACTACCGTGGAACATTGATTTGGTTAGAGACACTTGTTGTCTTTTCACTGAGCCAATGACCCAGGCTGGTTTCTCCATCCGCTGCACCTGTTTTCAGGTGCGATGCATCCCCTCCGGCAGCGGGATCCAACGTCCCGGCAGCCGGCCATTGTGGGCACCCCCACACCGTCAGGAAATCCGCGGGCGTAAGTGCGCTGCCGGCGAAGCGGAGGATCCTGTCGACAGAGATTCCCGCTAAATGATACAATGATGAAAAACATTGGCTGGAATTCTCTGCTGCAAGTCCGAATCTCCCATTCACTAAAGGGAAACCGGAAAATCCTGTTCCCGGGAATGGACGGAGCATCCCGCTGGTGTGAACCGTCAGAGAATCCCGCTGCCGGGAATGGACAGAGAATCCCGGCAGTGTGAACGGACGGAGAATCCCACTGCGAGGAACAGACGGAGAATCCCACTGCCGGGAACGGACAGAGAATCCCGTTGCCGGGAATGGATGGAGAATCCCGATGCCAGGAACGGACAGAGAATCCCTATGCCAGGAACGGACAGAGAATCCCGTTGCCGGGAATGGACGGAGAATCCCGTTGCCGGGAACGGACAGAGAAACCGCTGCCGGGAATGGACGGAGAATCCCGATGCTAGGAACGGACAGAGAATCCCGCTGCCGTGAACGGACAGAGAATCCCGCTGCCGTGAACGGACGGAGAATCCCGCTGCCGGAAACGGACAGAGAATCCCGCTGCCGTGAACGGACAAAGAATCCCGCTGACGCGAAACTGACAGAGAATCCTGCTGCCGGGACGGACAGAGAATCCCACCGCCGGGAACGGACAGAGAATCCCACTGCCGTGAACGGACAGAGAATCCCGATGACGGGAACGGACGGAGCATCCCGCTGCGAGGAACGGACGGAGAATCCCGCTGCCGGGAACGGACAGAGAATCCCGATGCCGGGAACGGACAGAGAATCCCTCTGCCGGGAACGGACAGAGAATCCCTCTGCCGGGAACGGACGGAGAATCCCGCTGCCGGGAACGGGCAGAGAATCCCGCTGCCGGGAATGGACAGAAAATCCCGCTGCCGGGAACGGACAGAGAATCCCGCTGCCGGGAATGGACAGAAAGTCCCGCTGCCGGGAACGGGCAGAGAACCCCTCTGCCGGGAACGGGTGGCGAATCCCGCTGCCGGTAACGGGTGGCGAATCCCGCTGCCGGGAACGGGCAAAGAATCCCCCTACCGGGAACGGACAGGGAATCCCACTGCCGGGAACGGACAGAGAATCTCGCTGCCGGGAACGGACAGAGAATCCCGCTGCCGGGAACGGACAGAGAATCCCGTTGCCAAGAACGGGCAGAGAATCCCTCTGCCGGGAACGGACAGAGAATCCCGCTGCCGGGAACGGACAGAGAAACCCGCTGCCGGGAACGGACAGAGAAACCCGCTGCCGGGAACGGACAGAGAGTCCCTCTGCCGGGAACGGACAGAGAAACCCGCTGCCGGGAACGGACAGAGAGTCCCTCTGCCGGGAACAGATGGAGAATCCTGCTGCCGGGAACGGACGGAGAATTCCGTTGCCGTGAACGGTCGGAGAATCCCGATGCCAGGAACGGACAGAGAATCCCGATGCCAGGAACGGTCAGAGAATCCCGTTGCCGGGATGGACGGAGAATCCCGATGCCAGGAACGGACAGAGAATCCCGCTGCCAGGAACGGACAGAGAATCCCACTGCCAGGAACGGACAGAGAATCCTGATGCCAGGAACGGACAGAGAATCCCGTTGCCGGGAATGGACGGAGAATCCCGATGCCAGGAACGGACAGAGAATCCCGCTGCCAGGAACGGACGGAGAATCCCGATGCCAGGAACGGACAGAGAATCCCGTTGCCGGGAATGGACGGAGAATCCCAATGCCAGGAACGGACAGAGAATCCCACTGCCAGGAACGGACAGAGAATCCCGATGCCAGGAACGGACAGAGAATCCCGTTGCCGGGAATGGACGGAGAATCCCGCTGCCAGGAACGGACAGAGAATCCCGTTGCCAGGAACGGACAGAGAATCCCACTGCCAGAAACGGACAGAGCATCCCGCTGCCAGGAAGGGACAGAGAATCCCGATGCCAGGAACGGACAGAGAATCCCGTTGCCGGGAATGGACGGAGAATCCCGATGCCAGGAACGGACAGAGAATCCCGCTGCCGGGTACGGATGGAGCATCCCGCTGCGAGCAACAGACAGAGAACCCGCTGCCGGGAATGGACGGAGAATCCCGATGCTAGGAACGGACAGAGAATCCCGGTGCTGGGAACGGACGGAGAATCCCGCTGCCGGGAATGGACGGAGAATCCCGATGCTAGGAACGGACAGAGAATCCCGCTGGTGTGAACGGACGGAGAATCCCAGTGCCGGGAACGGACAGAGAATCCCGCTGCCGTGAACGGACAGAGAATCCCGCTGCCGGGAACGGACAGAGAATCCCGCTGCCGGGAACAGGTGGCAAATCCCGCTGCCGGGAACGGGCAGAGAATCCCGCTGCCGGGAATGGACAGAGAATCCCGCTGCCGGGAGTGGACAGAGAATCCCGCTGCCGGTAACGGGTGGCGAATCCCGCTGCCGGGAACGGGCAAAGAATCCCTCTGCCGGGAACGGACAGAGAATCCCGCTGCCGGGAACGGACAGAGAATCCCGATGCCGGGAACGGACAGAGAATCCCTCTGCCGGGAACAGACGGAGAATCCCGTTGCCGGGAAGGGGCAGAGAATCCATCTGCCGGGAACGGACAGAGAATCCCGCTGCCGGGAACGGACACAGAATCCCGCTGCCGGGAACGGACGGAGAATCCCGCTGCCGGGAACAGACGGAGAATCCCGATGCTAGGAACGGACAGAGAATCCCGCTGCCGGGAATGGCCGGAGAATCCCGATGCTAGGAACGGACGGAGAATCCTGCTGCCGTGAACGGTCGGAGAATCCCGCTGCCGGGAACGGACAGAGAATCCCACTGCCGTGAACGGACAGAGAATCCCGCTGCCTGGTATGGACAGAGAATCCCACTGCCGGGAACGGACAGAGAATCCCACTGCCGGGAACGGACAGCGAATCCCTCTGCCGGGAACAGACGGAGAATCCCGCTGTGAGGAACGTAGAGAGAATCCCTCTGCCGGGAACGGACAGAGAATCCCGATGCTGGGAACGGACAGAGAATCCCACTGCCGGGAATGGACAGAGAATCCCTCTTCCGGGAACGGACAGAGAATCCCGCTGCGAGGAAAGGACAGAGAATCCCGCTGCCGTGAACGGACAGAGAATCCCGCTGCGGGAAACGGACAGAGAATCCCGCTGCCAGGAACGGACAGAGAATCCCGATGCCGGCAACAGACGGAGCATCCAACTGCGAGGAACGGACGGAGAATCCCGATGCCGGGAACGGACAGAGAATCCCGATGCCGGGAACGGACAGAGAATCCCGATGCCGGCAACAGACGGAGCATCCAACTGCGAGGAACGGACGGAGAATCCCGATGCCGGGAACGGACAGAGAATCCCGATGCCGGGAACGGACAGAGAATCCCGCTGCGAGGAAAGGACAGAGAATCCCGCTGCCGTGAACGGACAGAGAATCCCGCTGCGGGAAACGGACAGAGAATCCCGCTGCCAGGAACGGACAGAGAATCCCGATGCCGGCAACAGACGGAGCATCCAACTGCGAGGAACGGACGGAGAATCCCGATGCCGGGAACGGACAGAGAATCCCGATGCCGGGAACGGACAGAGAATCCCGATGCCGGCAACAGACGGAGCATCCAACTGCGAGGAACGGACGGAGAATCCCGATGCCGGGAACGGACAGAGAATCCCGATGCCGGGAACGGACAGAGAATCCCGATGCCGGCAACAGACGGAGCATCCAACTGCGAGGAACGGACGGAGAATCCCGATGCCGGGAACGGACAGAAAATCCCGCTGCCGGGAACGGGTGGCGAATCCCGCTGTCGGGAACGGACAGAAAATCCCGCTGCCGGGATCGGACAGAGAATCCCTCTGCCGGGAAAGGACAGAAAATCCCGCTGCCGGGATCGGACAGAGAATCCCTCTGCCGGGAACGGACAGAGAATCCCTCTGCCGGGAACGGACAGAGAATCCCGCTGCCGGGAATGGACGGAGAATCCCGCTGCGAGGAATGGACGGAGAATCCCGCTGCCAGGAACAGACAGAGAATCCCGATGCCAGGAATGGACAGAGAATCCCGCTAACGGGAATGGACAGAAAATCCCGCTGCCGGGAACGGACAGAGAATCCCTCTGCCGGGAAAGGACAGAAAATCCCGCTGCCGGGATCGGACAGAGAACCCCTCTGCCGGGAACGGACAGAGAATCCCTCTGCCGGGAACGGACAGAGAATCCCGCTGCCGGGAATGGACGGAGAATCCCGCTGCGAGGAATGGACGGAGAATCCCGATGCCAGGAACGGACAGAGAATCCCGCTGCCGGGAACGGACAGAGAATCCCTCTGCCGGGAACGGACAGAGAATCCCTCTGCCGGGAACAGACGGTGAATCCCGTTGCCGGGAACGGGCAGAGAATCCCGCTGCCGGGAACGGACAGAGAATCCCTCTGCCGGGAACAGACGGTGAATCCCGTTGCCGGGAACGGGCAGAGAATCTCGCTGCCGGGAACGGAGAGAGAATCCCTCTGCCGGGAACGGACAGAGAATCCCTCTGCCGGGAACGGACAGAGAATCCCGCTGCCGGGAATGGACGGAGAATCCCGCTGCGAGGAATGGACGGAGAATCCCGCTGCCAGGAACAGACAGAGAATCCCGATGCCAGGAACGGACAGAGAATCCCGCTAACGGGAAAGGACAGAAAATCCCGCTGCCGGGAACGGACAGAGAATCCCTCTGCCGGGAAAGGACAGAAAATCCCGCTGCCGGGATCGGACAGAGAATCCCTCTGCCGGGAACGGACAGAGAATCCCTCTGCCGGGAACGGACAGAGAATCCCGCTGCCGGGAATGGACGGAGAATCCCGCTGCGAGGAATGGACGGAGAATCCCGCTGCCAGGAACAGACAGAGAATCCCGATGCCAGGAACGGACAGAGAATCCCGCTGCCGGGAACGGACAGAGAATCCCTCTGCCGGGAACGGACAGAGAATCCCTCTGCCGGGAACAGACGGTGAATCCCGTTGCCGGGAACGGGCAGAGAATCCCGCTGCCGGGAACGGACAGAGAATCCCCCTGCCGGGAACAGACGGTGAATCCCGTTGCCGGGAACGGGCAGAGAATCCCGCTGCCGGGAACGGAGAGAGAATCCCTCTGCCGGGAACGGACAGAGAATCCCGCTGCCGGGAACGGGTGGCGAATCCCGCTGTCGGGAACGGACAGAGAATCCCGCTGCCGGGAACGGGCAGAGAATCCCGCTGCCGGGAATGGACAGAGAATCCCGCTGCCGGGAATGGACAGAGAATCCCTCTGCCGTGAACGGACAGAGAATCTCGCTGCCGTGAACGGACAGAGAATCCCGCTGCCGGGAATGGACAGAGAATCCCTCTGCCGTGAACGGACAGAGAATCCCGCTGCCGGGAACGGGTGGCGAATCCCTCTGCCGGGAACGGACAGAGAATCCCGCTGCGAGGAACGGACAGAGAATCCCGATGCCGGGAACGGACGGTGAATCCCGCTGCGAGGAACGGACAGAGAATCCCGCTGCCGTGAAAGGACAGAGAATCCCGCTGCGGGAAACGGACAGAGAATCCCGATGCCGGGAACGGACAGAGAATCCCGCTGCGGGAAACGGACAGAGAATCCCGCTGGTGTGAACGGACAGAGAATCCCGCTGCCGGGAACGGACAGAGAATCCCGCTGCCGGGAACGGACAGAGAATCCCGATGCTGGGAATGGACGGAGCATCCCGCTGCGAGGAATGGACGGAGAATCCCGATGCCGGGAACGGACGGAGCATCCCGCTGCGAGGAATGGACGGAGAATCCCGATGCCGGGAACGGACAGAGAATCCCGCTGCCGGGAACGGACAGAGAATCCCTCTGCCGGGAACGGACAGCGACTCCCGCTGCCGGGAACGGGAGGGCGAATCCCGCTGCCGGGACCGGGCAAAGAATCCCGCTGCCGGGAATGGACAGGAAATCCCGCTGCTGGGAAAGGACAGAGAATCCCTCTGCCGGGAACGGGCAGAGAATCCCGCTGCCGGGAACGGACAGAGAATCCCGATGCCGGGAACGGACAGAGAATCCCGCTGCCAGGACCGGGCAGAGAATCCCGCTGCCGGGAATGGACAGAAAATCCCGCTGCCGGGAACGGACAGAGAATCCCGCTGCCGGGAATGGACAGAAAATCCCGCTGCCAGGAACGGACAGAGAATCCCTCTGCCGGGAACGGACAGAGAATCCCGCTGCCGGGACCGGGCAGAGAATCCCGCTGCCGGGAATGGACAGAAAATCCCACTGCCGGGAACGGAGAGAGAATCCCTCTGCCGGGAACGGACAGAGAATCCCGCTGCCGGAAAATGACAGAGAATCCCGATGCCGGGAACGGACAGAGAATCCCTCTGCCGGGAACGGACAGAGAATCCCGCTGCGAGGAATGGACAGAGAATCCCGCTGCCAGGAACGGACAGAGAATCCCGCTGCCGGGAAAGGATAGAGAAACCCGCTGCCGGGAACGGACAGAGAATCCCGCTGCGAGGAACGGACAGAGATCCCTCTGCCGGGAACGGACAGAGATTCCCGCAGCCGGGAACTGACAGAGAATCCCTCTGCCGGGAACGAACAGAGAATCCCACTGCCGGGAACGGAGAGAGAATCCCGCTGTGGGAAACGGACGGAGAATCCCGCTGCGAGGAACGGACAGAGAATCCCGCTGCCGGGAACGGACAGAGAATCCCGCTGTGGGAAACGGACAGAGAATCCTGATGCCGGGAACGGACGGAGAATCCCGATGCCGGGAACGGACAGAGAATCCCGCTACCGGGAACGGACATGGAATCCCTCTGCCGGGAACGGACAGAGAATCCCGCTGCCGGGAACGGGAGGGCGAATCCCGCTGCCGGGACCGGGAGGGCGAATCCCGCTGCCGGGACCGGGCAGAGAATCCCGCTGCTGGGAATGGACAGGAAATCCCGCTGCTGGGAATGGACAGTGAATCCCTCTGCCGGGAACGGACAGAGAATCCCGCTGCCGGGAACGGACAGAGAATCCCGCTGCCGGGAATGGACAGAGAATCCCGCTGCCGGGAACGGACAGAGAATCCCTCTGCCGGGAACGGACAGAGAATCCCTCTGCCGAGAACGGACAGAGAATCCCGCAGCCAGGAACTGTCAGAGAATCCCTCTGCCGGGAACGAACAGAGAATCCCACTGCCGTGAACGGACAGAGAATCCCGCTGCGGGAAACGGACGGAGAATCCCGCTGCCGGGAACGGACAGAGAATCCCTCTGCCGGGAACGGACAGAGAATCCCGCTGCCGGGAACGGGCAGAGAATCCCGCTGCCGGGAACGGAGAGAGAATCCCGCTGCTGTGAACGGACAGAGAATCCCGCTGCCAGGAACGGACAGAGAATCCCTCTGCCGGGAACGGAGAGAGAATCCCGCTGCCGGGAACGAACAGAGAATCCCACTGCCGGGAACGGAGAGAGAATCCCGCTGCCGTGAACGGACAGAGAATCCCGCTGCGGGAAACGGACGGAGAATCCCGCTTCCGGGAACGGACAGAGAATCCCTCTGCCGGGAACGGACAGAGAATCCCTCTGCCGGGAACGGACAGAGAATCCCTCTGCCGAGAACGGACAGAGAATCCCGCTGCCGGGAACGGACAGAGAATCCCGATGCCGGGAACGGACGGAGCATCCCGATGCCGGGAACGGACGGAGCATCCCGCAGCCGGGAACTGACAGAGAATCCCTCTGCCGGGAACGAACAGAGAATCCCGCTGGGAGGAACGGACAGAGAATCCCGCTGCCGTGAACGGACAGAGAATCCCGCTGCGGGAAACGGACGAAGAATCCCGCTGCCGGGAACGGACAGAGAATCCCTCTGCCGGGAACGGACAGAGAATCCCTCTGCTGGGAACGGACAGAGAATGCCGCTGCCGGGAACGGACAGAGAATCCCTCTGCCGGGAACGGACAGAGAATCCCGCTGCCGGAAAATGACAGAGAATCCCACTGCCGGGAACGGACAGAGAATCCCTCTGCCGGGAACGGACAGAGAATCCCACTGCCGGGAACGGACAGAGAATCCCGCTGCCGGGAACGGACAGAGAATCCCGATGCCGGGAACGGACAGAGAATCCCTCTGCCGGGAACGGACAGAGAATCCCGCTGCCGGGAACGGACAGAGAATCCCGATGCCGGGAACGGACAGAGAATCCCTCTGCCGGGAACGGACAGAGAATCCTTCAGCCAGGAACGGACAGAGAATCCCGATGCCGGGAACGGACAGAGAATCCCACTGCCGTGAACGGACAGAGAATCCCGCTGCGGGAAACGGACGGAGAATCCCGATGCCGGGAACGGATGAAGCATCCCGCTGCAAGGAACGGACGGAGAATCCCTCTGCCGTGAACGGACAGAGAATCCCGCTGCGGGAAACGGACAGAGAATCCCCATGCCGGGAATGGACAGAAAATCCCGCTGCCGGGAACGGACAGAGAATCCCTCTGCCGGGAACGGACAGAGAATCCCGCTGCGAGGAACGGACGGAGAATCCCTCTGCCGGGAACGGACAGAGAATCCCGCTGCGAGGAACGGACGGAGAATCCCGCTGCCGGGAACGGACAGAGAATCCCGCTGCGAGGAACGGACGGAGAATCCCTCTGCCGGGAACGGACAGAGAATCCCGCTGCCGGGAATGGACAGAAAATCCCGCAGCCGGGAATGGACAGAGAATCCCGCTGCCGGGAATGGACAGAAAATCCCGCTGCCGGGAACGGACAGAGAATCCCGCTGCGAGGAACGGACGGAGAATCCCGCTGCCGGGAACGGACAGAGAATCCCGCTGCCGGGAACGGACAGAGAATCCCGCTGCCGAGAACGGACGGAGAATCCCTCTGCCGGGAACGGACAGAGAATCCCGCTGCCGGGAACGGACAGAGAATCCCGCTGCCGGGAACGGGTGGCGAATCCCGCTGCCGGGAACGGACAGAGAATCCCGCTGCCGAGAACGGACAGAGAATCCCGCTGCCGGGAACGGACAGAGAATCCCGATGCCGGGAACGGACAGAGAATCCCTCTGCCGGGAACAGACGGAGAATCCCGTTGCCGGGAAGGGGCAGAGAATCCCTCTGCCGGGAACGGACAGAGAATCCCGCTGCCGGGAACGGACACAGAATCCCGCTGCCGGGAACGGACGGAGAATCCCGCTGCCGGGAACAGACGGAGAATCCCGATGCTAGGAACGGACAGAGAATCCCGCTGCCGGGAATGGCCGGAGAATCCCGATGCTAGGAACGGACGGAGAATCCTGCTGCCGTGAACGGTCGGAGAATCCCGCTGCCGGGAACGGACAGAGAATCCCACTGCCGTGAACGGACAGAGAATCCCGCTGCCTGGTATGGACAGAGAATCCCACTGCCGGGAACGGACAGAGAATCCCACTGCCGGGAACGGACAGCGAATCCCTCTGCCGGGAACAGACGGAGAATCCCGCTGTGAGGAACGGAGAGAGAATCCCTCTGCCGGGAACGGACAGAGAATCCCGATGCTGGGAACGGACAGAGAATCCCACTGCCGGGAATGGACAGAGAATCCCTCTTCCGGGAACGGACAGAGAATCCCGCTGCGAGGAAAGGACAGAGAATCCCGCTGCCGTGAACGGACAGAGAATCCCGCTGCGGGAAACGGACAGAGAATCCCGCTGCGGGAAACGGACAGAGAATCCCGCTGCCAGGAACGGACAGAGAATCCCGATGCCGGCAACAGACGGAGCATCCAACTGCGAGGAACGGACGGAGAATCCCGATGCCGGGAACGGACAGAGAATCCCGATGCCGGGAACGGACAGAGAATCCCGATGCCGGCAACAGACGGAGCATCCAACTGCGAGGAACGGACGGAGAATCCCGATGCCGGGAACGGACAGAGAATCCCGATGCCGGGAACGGACAGAGAATCCCGCTGCGAGGAAAGGACAGAGAATCCCGCTGCCGTGAACGGACAGAGAATCCCGCTGCGGGAAACGGACAGAGAATCCCGCTGCCAGGAACGGACAGAGAATCCCGATGCCGGCAACAGACGGAGCATCCAACTGCGAGGAACGGACGGAGAATCCCGATGCCGGGAACGGACAGAGAATCCCGATGCCGGGAACGGACAGAGAATCCCGATGCCGGCAACAGACGGAGCATCCAACTGCGAGGAACGGACGGAGAAGCCCGATGCCGGGAACGGACAGAGAATCCCGATGCCGGGAACGGACAGAGAATCCCGATGCCGGCAACAGACGGAGCATCCAACTGCGAGGAACGGACGGAGAATCCCGATGCCGGGAACGGACAGAAAATCCCGCTGCCGGGAACGGGTGGCGAATCCCGCTGTCGGGAACGGACAGAAAATCCCGCTGCCGGGATCGGACAGAGAATCCCTCTGCCGGGAAAAGACAGAAAATCCCGCTGCCGGGATCGGACAGAGAATCCCTCTGCCGGGAACGGACAGAGAATCCCTCTGCCGGGAACGGACAGAGAATCCCGCTGCCGGGAATGGACGGAGAATCCCGCTGCGAGGAATGGACGGAGAATCCCGCTGCCAGGAACAGACAGAGAATCCCGATGCCAGGAATGGACAGAGAATCCCGCTAACGGGAATGGACAGAAAATCCCGTTGCCGGGAACGGACAGAGAATCCCTCTGCCGGGAACGGACAGAGAATCCGTCTGCCGGGAACAGACGGTGAATCCCGTTGCCGGGAACGGGCAGAGAATCCCGCTGCCGGGAACGGACAGAGAATCCCTCTGCCGGGAACAGACGGTGAATCCCGTTGCCGGGAACGGGCAGAGAATCCCGCTGCCGGGAACGGAGAGAGAATCCCTCTGCCGGGAACGGACAGAGAATCCCTCTGCCGGGAACGGACAGAGAATCCCGCTGCCGGGAATGGACGGAGAATCCCGCTGCGAGGAATGGACGGAGAATCCCGCTGCCAGGAACAGACAGAGAATCCCGATGCCAGGAACGGACAGAGAATCCCGCTAACGGGAATGGACAGAAAATCCCGCTGCCGGGAACGGACAGAGAATCCCTCTGCCGGGAAAGGACAGAAAATCCCGCTGCCGGGATCGGACAGAGAATCCCTCTGCCGGGAACGGACAGAGAATCCCTTTGCCGGGAACGGACAGAGAATCCCGCTGCCGGGAATGGACGGAGAATCCCGCTGCGAGGAATGGACGGAGAATCCCGCTGCCAGGAACAGACAGAGAATCCCGATGCCAGGAACGGACAGAGAATCCCGCTGCCGGGAACGGACAGAGAATCCCTCTGCCGGGAACGGACAGAGAATCCCTCTGCCGGGAACAGACGGTGAATCCCGTTGCCGGGAACGGGCAGAGAATCCCGCTGCCGGGAACGGACAGAGAATCCCTCTGCCGGGAACAGACGGTGAATCCCGTTGCCGGGAACGGGCAGAGAATCCCGCTGCCGGGAACGGAGAGAGAATCCCTCTGCCGGGAACGGACAGAGAATCCCGCTGCCGGGAACGGGTGGTGAATCCCGCTGTCGGGAACGGACAGAGAATCCCGCTGCCGGGAACGGGCAGAGAATCCCGCTGCCGGGAATGGACAGAGAATCCCGCTGCCGGGAATGGACAGAGAATCCCTCTGCCGTGAACGGACAGAGAATCTCGCTGCCGTGAACGGACAGAGAATCCCGCTGCCGGGAATGGACAGAGAATCCCTCTGCCGTGAACGGACAGAGAATCCCGCTGCCGGGAACGGGTGGCGAATCCCTCTGCCGGGAACGGACAGAGAATCCCGCTGCGAGGAACGGACAGAGAATCCCGATGCCGGGAACGGACGGAGAATCCCGCTGCGAGGAACGGACAGAGAATCCCGCTGCCGTGAAAGGACAGAGAATCCCGCTGCGGGAAACGGACAGAGAATCCCGATGCCGGGAACGGACAGAGAATCCCGCTGCGGGAAACGGACAGAGAATCCCGCTGGTGTGAACGGACAGAGAATCCCGCTGCCGGGAACGGACAGAGAATCCCGCTGCCGGGAACGGACAGAGAATCCCGATGCTGGGAATGGACGGAGCATCCCGCTGCGAGGAATGGACGGAGAATCCCGATGCCGGGAACGGACGGAGCATCCCGCTGCGAGGAATGGACGGAGAATCCCGATGCCGGGAACGGACAGAGAATCCCGCTGCCGGGAACGGACAGAGAATCCCTCTGCCGGGAACGGACAGCGACTCCCGCTGCCGGGAACGGGAGGGCGAATCCCGCTGCCGGGACCGGGCAAAGAATCCCGCTGCCGGGAATGGACAGGAAATCCCGCTGCTGGGAACGGACAGAGAATCCCTCTGCCGGGAACGGGCAGAGAATCCCGCTGCCGGGAACGGACAGAGAATCCCGATGCCGGGAACGGACAGAGAATCCCGCTGCCAGGACCGGGCAGAGAATCCCGCTGCCGGGAATGGACAGAAAATCCCGCTGCCGGGAACGGGTGGTGAATCCCGCTGTCGGGAACGGACAGAGAATCCCGCTGCCGGGAACGGGCAGAGAATCCCGCTGCCGGGAATGGACAGAGAATCCCGCTGCCGGGAATGGACAGAGAATCCCTCTGCCGTGAACGGACAGAGAATCTCGCTGCCGTGAACGGACAGAGAATCCCGCTGCCGGGAATGGACAGAGAATCCCTCTGCCGTGAACGGACAGAGAATCCCGCTGCCGGGAACGGGTGGCGAATCCCTCTGCCGGGAACGGACAGAGAATCCCGCTGCGAGGAACGGACAGAGAATCCCGATGCCGGGAACGGACGGAGAATCCCGCTGCGAGGAACGGACAGAGAATCCCGCTGCCATGAAAGGACAGAGAATCCCGCTGCGGGAAACGGACAGAGAATCCCGATGCCGGGAACGGACAGAGAATCCCGCTGCGGGAAACGGACAGAGAATCCCGCTGGTGTGAACGGACAGAGAATCCCGCTGCCGGGAACGGACAGAGAATCCCGCTGCCGGGAACGGACAGAGAATCCCGATGCTGGGAATGGACGGAGCATCCCGCTGCGAGGAATGGACGGAGAATCCCGATGCCGGGAACGGACGGAGCATCCCGCTGCGAGGAATGGACGGAGAATCCCGATGCCGGGAACGGACAGAGAATCCCGCTGCCGGGAACGGACAGAGAATCCCTCTGCCGTGAACGGACAGAGAATCTCGCTGCCGTGAACGGACAGAGAATCCCGCTGCCGGGAATGGACAGAGAATCCCTCTGCCGTGAACGGACAGAGAATCCCGCTGCCGGGAACGGGTGGCGAATCCCTCTGCCGGGAACGGACAGAGAATCCCGCTGCGAGGAACGGACAGAGAATCCCGATGCCGGGAACGGACGGAGAATCCCGCTGCGAGGAACGGACAGAGAATCCCGCTGCCGTGAAAGGACAGAGAATCCCGCTGCGGGAAACGGACAGAGAATCCCGATGCCGGGAACGGACAGAGAATCCCGCTGCGGGAAACGGACAGAGAATCCCGCTGGTGTGAACGGACAGAGAATCCCGCTGCCGGGAACGGACAGAGAATCCCGCTGCCGGGAACGGACAGAGAATCCCGATGCTGGGAATGGACGGAGCATCCCGCTGCGAGGAATGGACGGAGAATCCCGATGCCGGGAACGGACGGAGCATCCCGCTGCGAGGAATGGACGGAGAATCCCGATGCCGGGAACGGACAGAGAATCCCGCTGCCGGGAACGGACAGAGAATCCCTCTGCCGGGAACGGACAGCGACTCCCGCTGCCGGGAACGGGAGGGCGAATCCCGCTGCCGGGACCGGGCAAAGAATCCCGCTGCCGGGAATGGACAGGAAATCCCGCTGCTGGGAACGGACAGAGAATCCCTCTGCCGGGAACGGGCAGAGAATCCCGCTGCCGGGAACGGACAGAGAATCCCGATGCCGGGAACGGACAGAGAATCCCGCAGCCAGGACCGGGCAGAGAATCCCGCTGCCGGGAATGGACAGAAAATCCCGCTGCCGGGAACGGGTGGTGAATCCCGCTGTCGGGAACGGACAGAGAATCCCGCTGCCGGGAACGGGCAGAGAATCCCGCTGCCGGGAATGGACAGAGAATCCCGCTGCCGGGAATGGACAGAGAATCCCTCTGCCGTGAACGGACAGAGAATCTCGCTGCCGTGAACGGACAGAGAATCCCGCTGCCGGGAATGGACAGAGAATCCCTCTGCCGTGAACGGGCAGAGAATCCCGCTGCCGGGAACGGGTGGCGAATCCCTCTGCCGGGAACGGACAGAGAATCCCGCTGCGAGGAACGGACAGAGAATCCCGATGCCGGGAACGGACGGAGAATCCCGCTGCGAGGAACGGACAGAGAATCCCGCTGCCGTGAAAGGACAGAGAATCCCGCTGCGCGAAACGGACAGAGAATCCCGATGCCGGGAACGGACAGAGAATCCCGCTGCGGGAAACGGACAGAGAATCCCGCTGGTGTGAACGGACAGAGAATCCCGCTGCCGGGAACGGACAGAGAATCCCGCTGCCGGGAACGGACAGAGAATCCCGATGCTGGGAATGGACGGAGCATCCCGCTGCGAGGAATGGACGGAGAATCCCGATGCCGGGAACGGACGGAGCATCCCGCTGCGAGGAATGGACGGAGAATCCCGATGCCGGGAACGGACAGAGAATCCCGCTGCCGGGAACGGACAGAGAATCCCTCTGCCGGGAACGGACAGCGACTCCCGCTGCCGGGAACGGGAGGGCGAATCCCGCTGCCGGGACCGGGCAAAGAATCCCGCTGCCGGGAATGGACAGGAAATCCCGCTGCTGGGAACGGACAGAGAATCCCTCTGCCGGGAACGGGCAGAGAATCCCGCTGCCGGGAACGGACAGAGAATCCCGATGCCGGGAACGGACAGAGAATCCCGCTGCCAGGACCGGGCAGAGAATCCCGCTGCCGGGAATGGACAGAAAATCCCGCTGCCGGGAACGGACAGAGAATCCCGCTGCCGGGAATGGACAGAAAATCCCGCTGCCAGGAACGGACAGAGAATCCCTCTGCCGGGAACGGACAGAGAATCCCGCTGCCGGGACCGGGCAGAGAATCCCGCTGCCGGGAATGGACAGAAAATCCCACTGCCGGGAACGGAGAGAGAATCCCTCTGCCGGGAACGGACAGAGAATCCCGCTGCCGGAAAATGACAGAGAATCCCGATGCCGGGAACGGACAGAGAATCCCTCTGCCGGGAACGGACAGAGAATCCCGCTGCGAGGAATGGACAGAGAATCCCGCTGCCAGGAACGGACAGAGAATCCCGCTGCCGGGAAAGGATAGAGAAACCCGCTGCCGGGAACGGACAGAGAATCCCGCTGCGAGGAACGGACAGAGATCCCTCTGCCGGGAACGGACAGAGATTCCCGCAGCCGGGAACTGACAGAGAATCCCTCTGCCGGGAACGAACAGAGAATCCCACTGCCGGGAACGGAGAGAGAATCCCGCTGTGGGAAACGGACGGAGAATCCCGCTGCGAGGAACGGACAGAGAATCCCGCTGCCGGGAACAGACAGAGAATCCCGCTGTGGGAAACGGACAGAGAATCCTGATGCCGGGAACGGACAGAGAATCCCGATGCCGGGAACGGACGGAGCAGCCCGCTGCGAGGAACGGACGGAGAATCCCGATGCCGGGAACGGACAGAGAATCCCGCTGCCGGGAACGGACAGAGAATCCTGATGCCGGGAACGGACGGAGCATCCCGCTGCGAGGAACGGACGGAGAATCCCGATGCCGGGAACGGACAGAGAATCCCGCTACCGGGAACGGACATGGAATCCCTCTGACGGGAACGGACAGAGAATCCCGCTGCCGGGAACGGGAGGGCGAATCCCGCTGCCGGGACCGGGCAGAGAATCCCGCTGCTGGGAATGGACAGGAAATCCCGCTGCTGGGAATGGACAGTGAATCCCTCTGCCGGGAACGGACAGAGAATCCCGCTGCCGGGAACGGACAGAGAATCCCGCTGCCGGGAATGGACAGAAAATCCCGCTGCCGGGAACGGACAGAGAATCCCTCTGCCGGGAACGGACAGAGAATCCCTCTGCCGAGAACGGACAGAGAATCCCGCAGACGGGAACTGACAGAGAATCCCTCTGCCGGGAACGAACAGAGAATCCCACTGCCGTGAACGGACAGAGAATCCCGCAGCCGGGAACTGACAGAGAATCCCTCTGCCGGGAACGAACAGAGAATCCCACTGCCGTGAACGGACAGAGAATCCCGCTGCGGGAAACGGACGGAGAATCCCGCTGCCGGGAACGGACAGAGAATCCCTCTGCCGGGAACGGACAGAGAATCCCGCTGCCGGGAACGGGCAGAGAATCCCGCTGCCGGGAACGGAGAGAGAATCCCGCTGCTGTGAACGGACAGAGAATCCCGCTGCCAGGAACGGACAGAGAATCCCTCTGCCGGGAACGGAGAGAGAATCCCGCTGCCGGGAACGAACAGAGAATCCCACTGCCGGGAACGGAGAGAGAATCCCGCTGCCGTGAACGGACAGAGAATCCCGCTGCGGGAAACGGACGGAGAATCCCGCTGCCGGGAACGGACAGAGAATCCCTCTGCCGGGAACGGACAGAGAATCCCTCTGCCGGGAACGGACAGAGAATCCCTCTGCCGAGAACGGACAGAGAATCCCGCTGCCGGGAACGGACAGAGAATCCCGATGCCGGGAACGGACGGAGCATCCCGATGCCGGGAACGGACGGAGCATCCCGCAGCCGGGAACTGACAGAGAATCCCTCTGCCGGGAACGAACAGAGAATCCCGCTGGGAGGAACAGACAGAGAATCCCGCTGCCGTGAACGGACAGAGAATCCCGCTGCGGGAAACGGACGGTGAATCCCGCTGCCGGGAACGGACAGAGAATCCCTCTGCCGGGAACGGACAGAGAATCCCTCTGCTGGGAACGGACAGAGAATCCCGCTGCCGGGAACGGACAGAGAATCCCGCTGCCGGAAAATGACAGAGAATCCCACTGCCGGGAACGGACAGAGAATCCCTCTGCCGGGAACGGACAGAGAATCCCACTGCCGGGAACGGACAGAGAATCCCGCTGCCGGGAACGGACAGAGAATCCCGATACCGGGAACGGACAGAGAATCCCTCTGCCGGGAACGGACAGAGAATCCTTCAGCCAGGAACGGACAGAGAATCCCGATGCCGGGAACGGACAGAGAATCCCACTGCCGTGAACGGACAGAGAATCCCGCTGCGGGAAACGGACGGAGAATCCCGATGCCGGGAACGGACGAAGCATCCCGCTGCAAGGAACGGACGGAGAATCCCTCTGCCGTGAACGGACAGAGAATCCCGCTGCGGGAAACGGACAGAGAATCCCGCTGCCGGGAATGGACAGAAAATCCCGCTGCCGGGAACGGACAGAGAATCCCTCTGCCGGGAACGGACAGAGAATCCCGCTGCGAGGAACGGACGGAGAATCCCTCTGCCGGGAACGGACAGAGAATCCCGCTGCGAGGAACGGACGGAGAATCCCGCTGCCGGGAACGGACAGAGAATCCCGCTGCGAGGAACGGACGGAGAATCCCTCTGCCGGGAACGGACAGAGAATCCCGCTGCCGGGAATGGACAGAAAATCCCGCTGCCGGGAATGGACAGAGAATCCCGCTGCCGGGAATGGACAGAAAATCCCGCTGCCGGGAACGGACAGAGAATCCCGCTGCGAGGAACGGACGGAGAATCCCGCTGCCGGGAACGGACAGAGAATCCCGCTGCCGGGAACGGACAGAGAATCCCGCTGCCGAGAACGGACGGAGAATCCCTCTGCCGGGAACGGACAGAGAATCCCGCTGCCGGGAACGGACAGAGAATCCCGCTGCCGGGAACGGGTGGCGAATCCCGCTGCCGGGAACGGACAGAGAATCCCTCTGCCGGGAACGGACGGAGAATCCCGATGCCGGGAATGGACAGAAAATCCCGCTGCCGGGAACGGACGGAGCATCCCGCTGCAGGAAATGGACGGAGAATCCCGCTTCCGGGAATGGACAGAGAATCCCGCTTCTGGGAACAGACAGAGAATCCCGCTGCCGTGAACGGACAGAGGTTCCCGCTGCCGGGAACGGACAGAGAATCCCGCTGCCGGGAACAGACGGAGAATCCCGCTGCCAGGAATGGACGGAGAATCCCGATGCTAGGAACAGACGGAGAATCCCGCTGCAGGGAACAGACGGAGAATCCCGCTGCCAGGAATGGACGGAGAATCCCGATGCTAGGAACAGACGGAGAATCCCGCTGCTCTGAACGGTCAGAGAATCCCGCTGCCGGGAACGGACAGAGAATCCCGCTGCCGAGAACGGACGGAGACTCCCGATGCCGGAAAGGGACAGGAAATCACGCTGCCGGGAACGGACGGAGCATCCCGCTGCCGGGAATGGACAGAGAATCCAGAGAATCCAGAGAATTATGGGCAACACGGTAGCATAGTGGTTAGCACAATTGCTTCACAGCTCCAGGGTCCCAGGTTCGATTCCAGCTTGGGTCACTGTCTGTGCGGAGTCTGCACATCCTCCCCGTGTGTGCGTGGGTTTCCTCCGGGTGCTCCGGTTTCCTCCCACAGTCCAAAGATGTGCAGGTTAGGTGGCTTGGCCATGATAAATTGCCCTTAGTGTCCAAAATTGCCCTTAGTGTTGGGTGGGGTTGCTGGGATAGGGTGGAGGTGTTGACCTTGGGTAGGGTTCTCTTTCCAAGAGCCGGTGCAGACTCGATGGGCCGAATGGCCTCCTTCTGCACTGTAAATTCTATGATAATCTATGAGAATCCCGCTGCTGGGAAAGGACGGAGAATCCCGATGCCGGGAATGGACAGAAAATCCCGCTGCGGGAAACGGACGGAGAATCCCTCTGCCGGGAACGGACAGAGAATCCCGCTGCCGAGAACGGACGGAGACTCCCGATGCCGGAAATGGACAGGAAATCACGCTGCCGGGAACGGACGGAGCATCCCGCTGCCGGGAATGGACAGAGAATCCCGCTGCTGGGAAAGGACGGAGAATCCCGATGCCGGGAATGGACAGAGAATCCCGATGCTGGGAATGGACGGAGCATCCCGCTGCGAGGAATGGACGGAGAATCCCGATGCCGGGAACGGACGGAGCATCCCGCTGCGAGGAATGGACGGAGAATCCCGATGCCGGGAACGGACAGAGAATCCCGCTGCCGGGAACGGACAGAGAATCCCTCTGCCGGGAACGGACAGCGACTCCCGCTGCCGGGAACGGGAGGGCGAATCCCGCTGCCGGGACCGGGCAAAGAATCCCGCTGCCGGGAATGGACAGGAAATCCCGCTGCTGGGAACGGACAGAGAATCCCTCTGCCGGGAACGGGCAGAGAATCCCGCTGCCGGGAACGGACAGAGAATCCCGATGCCGGGAACGGACAGAGAATCCCGCTGCCAGGACCGGGCAGAGAATCCCGCTGCCGGGAATGGACAGAAAATCCCGCTGCCGGGAACGGACAGAGAATCCCGCTGCCGGGAATGGACAGAAAATCCCGCTGCCAGGAACGGACAGAGAATCCCTCTGCCGGGAACGGACAGAGAATCCCGCTGCCGGGACCGGGCAGAGAATCCCGCTGCCGGGAATGGACAGAAAATCCCACTGCCGGGAACGGAGAGAGAATCCCTCTGCCGGGAACGGACAGAGAATCCCGCTGCCGGAAAATGACAGAGAATCCCGATGCCGGGAACGGACAGAGAATCCCTCTGCCGGGAACGGACAGAGAATCCCGCTGCGAGGAATGGACAGAGAATCCCGCTGCCAGGAACGGACAGAGAATCCCGCTGCCGGGAAAGGATAGAGAAACCCGCTGCCGGGAACGGACAGAGAATCCCGCTGCGAGGAACGGACAGAGATCCCTCTGCCGGGAACGGACAGAGATTCCCGCAGCCGGGAACTGACAGAGAATCCCTCTGCCGGGAACGAACAGAGAATCCCACTGCCGGGAACGGAGAGAGAATCCCGCTGTGGGAAACGGACGGAGAATCCCGCTGCGAGGAACGGACAGAGAATCCCGCTGCCGGGAACAGACAGAGAATCCCGCTGTGGGAAACGGACAGAGAATCCTGATGCCGGGAACGGACAGAGAATCCCGATGCCGGGAACGGACGGAGCAGCCCGCTGCGAGGAACGGACGGAGAATCCCGATGCCGGGAACGGACAGAGAATCCCGCTGCCGGGAACGGACAGAGAATCCTGATGCCGGGAACGGACGGAGCATCCCGCTGCGAGGAACGGACGGAGAATCCCGATGCCGGGAACGGACAGAGAATCCCGCTACCGGGAACGGACATGGAATCCCTCTGACGGGAACGGACAGAGAATCCCGCTGCCGGGAACGGGAGGGCGAATCCCGCTGCCGGGACCGGGCAGAGAATCCCGCTGCTGGGAATGGACAGGAAATCCCGCTGCTGGGAATGGACAGTGAATCCCTCTGCCGGGAACGGACAGAGAATCCCGCTGCCGGGAACGGACAGAGAATCCCGCTGCCGGGAATGGACAGAAAATCCCGCTGCCGGGAACGGACAGAGAATCCCTCTGCCGGGAACGGACAGAGAATCCCTCTGCCGAGAACGGACAGAGAATCCCGCAGACGGGAACTGACAGAGAATCCCTCTGCCGGGAACGAACAGAGAATCCCACTGCCGTGAACGGACAGAGAATCCCGCAGCCGGGAACTGACAGAGAATCCCTCTGCCGGGAACGAACAGAGAATCCCACTGCCGTGAACGGACAGAGAATCCCGCTGCGGGAAACGGACGGAGAATCCCGCTGCCGGGAACGGACAGAGAATCCCTCTGCCGGGAACGGACAGAGAATCCCGCTGCCGGGAACGGGCAGAGAATCCCGCTGCCGGGAACGGAGAGAGAATCCCGCTGCTGTGAACGGACAGAGAATCCCGCTGCCAGGAACGGACAGAGAATCCCTCTGCCGGGAACGGAGAGAGAATCCCGCTGCCGGGAACGAACAGAGAATCCCACTGCCGGTAACGGAGAGAGAATCCCGCTGCCGTGAACGGACAGAGAATCCCGCTGCGGGAAACGGACGGAGAATCCCGCTGCCGGGAACGGACAGAGAATCCCTCTGCCGGGAACGGACAGAGAATCCCTCTGCCGGGAACGGACAGAGAATCCCGCTGCCGGGAACGGACGGAGCATCCCGATGCCGGGAACGGACGGAGCATCCCGCAGCCGGGAACTGACAGAGAATCCCTCTGCCGGGAACGAACAGAGAATCCCGCTGGGAGGAACAGACAGAGAATCCCGCTGCCGTGAACGGACAGAGAATCCCGCTGCGGGAAACGGACGGTGAATCCCGCTGCCGGGAACGGACAGAGAATCCCTCTGCCGGGAACGGACAGAGAATCCCTCTGCTGGGAACGGACAGAGAATCCCGCTGCCGGGAACGGACAGAGAATCCCGCTGCCGGAAAATGACAGAGAATCCCACTGCCGGGAACGGACAGAGAATCCCTCTGCCGGGAACGGACAGAGAATCCCACTGCCGGGAACGGACAGAGAATCCCGCTGCCGGGAACGGACAGAGAATCCCGATGCCGGGAACGGACAGAGAATCCCTCTGCCGGGAACGGACAGAGAATCCTTCAGCCAGGAACGGACAGAGAATCCCGATGCCGGGAACGGACAGAGAATCCCACTGCCGTGAACGGACAGAGAATCCCGCTGCGGGAAACGGACGGAGAATCCCGATGCCGGGAACGGACGAAGCATCCCGCTGCAAGGAACGGACGGAGAATCCCTCTGCCGTGAACGGACAGAGAATCCCGCTGCGGGAAACGGACAGAGAATCCCGCTGCCGGGAATGGACAGAAAATCCCGCTGCCGGGAACGGACAGAGAATCCCTCTGCCGGGAACGGACAGAGAATCCCGCTGCGAGGAACGGACGGAGAATCCCTCTGCCGGGAACGGACAGAGAATCCCGCTGCGAGGAACGGACGGAGAATCCCGCTGCCGGGAACGGACAGAGAATCCCGCTGCGAGGAACGGACGGAGAATCCCTCTGCCGGGAACGGACAGAGAATCCCGCTGCCGGGAATGGACAGAAAATCCCGCTGCCGGGAATGGACAGAGAATCCCGCTGCCGGGAATGGACAGAAAATCCCGCTGCCGGGAACGGACAGAGAATCCCGCTGCGAGGAACGGACGGAGAATCCCGCTGCCGGGAACGGACAGAGAATCCCGCTGCCGGGAACGGACAGAGAATCCCGCTGCCGAGAACGGACGGAGAATCCCTCTGCCGGGAACGGACAGAGAATCCCGCTGCCGGGAACGGACAGAGAATCCCGCTGCCGGGAACGGGTGGCGAATCCCGCTGCCGGGAACGGACAGAGAATCCCTCTGCCGGGAACGGACGGAGAATCCCGATGCCGGGAATGGACAGAAAATCCCGCTGCCGGGAACGGACGGAGCATCCCGCTGCAGGAAATGGACGGAGAATCCCGCTTCCGGGAATGGACAGAGAATCCCGCTTCTGGGAACAGACAGAGAATCCCGCTGCCGTGAACGGACAGAGGTTCCCGCTGCCGGGAACGGACAGAGAATCCCGCTGCCGGGAACAGACGGAGAATCCCGCTGCCAGGAATGGACGGAGAATCCCGATGCTAGGAACAGACGGAGAATCCCGCTGCAGGGAACAGACGGAGAATCCCGCTGCCAGGAATGGACGGAGAATCCCGATGCTAGGAACAGACGGAGAATCCCGCTGCTCTGAACGGTCAGAGAATCCCGCTGCCGGGAACGGACAGAGAATCCCGCTGCCGAGAACGGACGGAGACTCCCGATGCCGGAAAGGGACAGGAAATCACGCTGCCGGGAACGGACGGAGCATCCCGCTGCCGGGAATGGACAGAGAATCCAGAGAATCCAGAGAATTATGGGCAACACGGTAGCATAGTGGTTAGCACAATTGCTTCACAGCTCCAGGGTCCCAGGTTCGATTCCAGCTTGGGTCACTGTCTGTGCGGAGTCTGCACATCCTCCCCGTGTGTGCGTGGGTTTCCTCCGGGTGCTCCGGTTTCCTCCCACAGTCCAAAGATGTGCAGGTTAGGTGGCTTGGCCATGATAAATTGCCCTTAGTGTCCAAAATTGCCCTTAGTGTTGGGTGGGGTTGCTGGGATAGGGTGGAGGTGTTGACCTTGGGTAGGGTTCTCTTTCCAAGAGCCGGTGCAGACTCGATGGGCCGAATGGCCTCCTTCTGCACTGTAAATTCTATGATAATCTATGAGAATCCCGCTGCTGGGAAAGGACGGAGAATCCCGATGCCGGGAATGGACAGAAAATCCCGCTGCGGGAAACGGACGGAGAATCCCTCTGCCGGGAACGGACAGAGAATCCCGCTGCCGAGAACGGACGGAGACTCCCGATGCCGGAAATGGACAGGAAATCACGCTGCCGGGAACGGACGGAGCATCCCGCTGCCGGGAATGGACAGAGAATCCCGCTGCTGGGAAAGGACGGAGAATCCCGATGCCGGGAATGGACAGAAAATCCCGCTGCGGGAAACGGACGGAGAATCCCGCTGCCGGGAATGGACAGAGCATCCCGCTGCTGGGAACAGACAGAGAATCCCGCTGCCTTGAACGGACAGAGAATCCCGCTGCCGGGAATGGACAGAGAATCCCACTGCCGGGAACGGATGGAGAATCCCGATGCCAGGAACGGACAGAGAATCCCACTGCCGGGAACGGATGGAGAATCCCGCTGCCGGGAACGGACAGAGAATCCCGCTGCCGGGAATGGATGTAGAATCCCGCTGCTGGGAACGGACAGAGAATCCCGCTGCCGGGAACGGACAGAAAATCCCGCTGCCGGGAATGGACGGAGAATTCCACTGCTGGGAATGACGCAGAATTCCGCTGCCGGGAACGGACTGAGAAATCGCTTCCGGGAATGGACAGAGAATCCCACTGCTGGGAATGATGGAGAATCCCGCTGCCAGAATGATGGAGAATCCCACTGCCGGGAATGGATGGAGAATCCCACTGCCGGAATGATGGAGAATCCCGCTTCCGGGAATGATGGAGAATCCCACTGCCGGGAATGATGGTAAATCCCACTGCCGGGAATGATAGAGAATCCCGCTGGTGTGAACAGATGGAGAATCCCGCTGCCGGGAATGATGGAGAATCCCACTGCCGGGAACGGATGGAGAATCCCACTGCCGGGAACGGATGGAGAACCCCACTGCCGGGAATGATTGAGAATCCCACTGCCGGGAATGATGGAGAATCCCGCTGCCGGGAATGGATGGAGAATCCCGCTGCCGGGAACGGATGGAGAATCCCACTGCCGGGAACGGATGGAGAACCCCACTGCCGGGAATGATTGAGAATCCCACTGCCGGGAATGATGGAGGATCCCGCTGCCGGGAACGGATGGAGAATCCCAATGCCGGGAATGATTGAGAATCCCACTGCCGGGAATGATGGAGAATCCCGCTGCCGGGAATGATGGAGAATCCCGCTGCCGGGAATGATGGAGAATCCCGCTGCCGGGAATGGACAGAGAATCCCGCTGCCGGGAACGGATGGAGAATCCCTCTGCCGGAATGGACAGTGAATCCCGCTGCCGGGAACGGACGGAGAATCCCTCTGCCGGGAACGGACAGAGAATCCCACTGCCGGGAACGGACAGAAAATCCCGCTGCCGGGAACGGACAGAGAATCCCGCTGCTGGGAATGGACAGAGAATCCCGCTGCTGGGAACACACGGAGAATCCCGCTGCCGGGAATGGACGGAGAATCCCACTGCTGGGAATGACGCAGAATTCCGCTGCCGGGAACGGACAGAGAAATCGCTTCCGGGAACGGACAGAGAATCCCACTGCCGGGAATGATGGAGAATCCCGCTGCCAGAATGATGGAGAATCCCACTGCCGGGAATGGATGGAGAATCCCACTGCTGGAATGATGGAGAATCCCACTGCCGGGAATGGATGGAGAATCCCACTGCCGGAATGATGGAGAATCCCGCTGCCGGGAATGATGGAGAACCCCACTGCCGGGAATGGATGGAGAATCCCACTGCCGGAATGATGGAGAATCTCGCTGCCAGAATGATGGAGAATCCCGCTGCCGGGAATGGATGGAGAATCCCACTGCCGGAATGATGGAGAATCCCACTGCCGGGAATGATGGTAAATCCCACTGCCGGGAATGATAGAGAATCCCGCTGGTGTGAACAGATGGAGAATCCCGCTGCCGGGAATGATGGAGAATCCCACTGCCGGGAATGATGGAGAATCCCGCTGCCGGGAACGGATGGAGAATCCCACTGCCGGGAATGGATGGAGAACCCCACTGCCGGGAATGATTGAGAATCCCACTGCCGGGAATGATGGAGAATCCCGCTGCCGGGAACGGATGGAGAATCCCACTGCCGGGAATGATTGAGAATCCCACTGCCGGGAATGAAGGAGAATCCCGCTGGTGTGAACAGATGGAGAATCCCGCTGCCGGGAATGATGGAGAATCCCGCTGCCGGGAATGGACGGAGAATCCCGCTGCCGGGAATGATGGAGAATCCCGCCCGTTGTGTTTTTGGCTGCAGCATTTCTTGGAATGTATCTCTCCTATTAATCCTGGTCTGGTCGGATGACACAGCGATTGGAATATAAAGTCACACAGGTGACTGTAAATCACATGAGCCTGGCTGTGAACAATATTACAATTGTGTTAAAGTGAGCCACCTGATCCTCCCCAGTGGCTGAGTGGGGAAGAAATTGAACCTCATTGTGCTCATTCTGGGGAGAAGAACAAGCAACCCCCCGGGGCTTTGTATGTCCCATGCCCCAAGGCAGCCTGAACGGCATCCACCCTGTATGGAGCAGGAGATTAAATCCGTCCTGCTGTTGGGCCTCTCCAATAAATTGCTGAGAGGGTTAAATCAGTTTCTAGGCCCCATCCCATGGCCTCAACACTTATTTGGGATTGCTGCTGGTGAAACTCAGACCCTGTCCAATCCATTCCACTCACAGCCCCCACTTCACACTGCCTTCCTGTGGCCATGGCTGACCTTTGCCCCCCCCATGCTTCCCCCTCCCCTCCACCTCCCCGGGTAGACAGTCCAAATTGGCTCAAGCAACAGGGATTGTTGGCAATAATGCCTCAATTATTCAGATCAGGCCTCAATCCAGCCTCTTTGTGTGCCAGGATTGATCCCGACACTCACTGATGCAGCAAAAAGAGGGCCATTCAAAAGAGTCAGAGGGACAGAGAATTCAGGGAGGAGAGCGGCGGCTGGATAGGAAGACAGGATAGGATGATATCCTGAAGAGCTTTCAACACAACAATGAGAATTTTGCATCTGAGGCACTGGGGAGTCAGGAGCCAATGTACAGCAGCAGAGACGGGTCACCTGGACATTGCGGAGGATAAGCGGGTGACCTGGACATGGCGGAGGATAGGCGGGTGACCTGGACATGGCGGAGGATAAGTGGGTAACCTGGACATGGCGGAGGATAAGCGGGTGACCTGGACATGGCGGAGGATAAGCGGGTAACCTGGACATGGCGGAGGATAAGCGGGTGACCTGGACATGGCAGAGGATAAGCGGGTGACCTGGACATGGCGGAGGATAAGCGGGTAACCTGGACATGGCGGAGGATAGGCGGGTAACCTGGACATGGCGGAGGATAGGCGGGTGACCTGGACATGGCAGAGGATAAGCGGGTGACCTGGACATGGCGGAGGATAAGCGGGTAACCTGGACATGGCGGAGGATAGGTGGGTAACCTGGACATGGCGGAGGATAGGCGGGTAACCTGGACATGGCGGAGGATAAGCGGGTGACCTGGACATGGCGGAGGATAAGCGGGTGACCTGGACATTGCGGAGGATAAGCGGGTGACCTGGACATTGCGGAGGATAGGCGGGTGACCTGGACATGGCGGAGGATAGGCGGGTAACCTGGACATGGTGGAGGATAAGCGGGTGACCTGGACATGGCGGAGGATATGCGGGTAACCTGGACATGGCGGAGGATAGGCGGGTGACCTGGACATGGCGGAGGATAGGCGGGTGACCTGGACATGGCGGAGGATAGGCGGGTGACCTGGACATGGCGGAGGATAGGCGGGTGACCTGGACATGGCGGAGGATAAGCGGGTGACCTGGACATGGCGGAGGATAAGCGGGTGACCTGGACATGGCGGAGGATAAGCGGGTGACCTGGACATGGTGGAGGATAAGCGGGTGACCTGGACAGGGCGGAGGATATGCGGGTAACCTGGACATTGCGGAGGATAGGCGGGTGACCTGGACATGGCGGAGGATAAGCGGGTGACCTGGACATGGCGGAGGATAAGCGGGTGACCTGGACATGGTGGAGGATAAGCGGGTCACCTGGACATGGCGGAGGATAAGCGGGTGACCTGGACATGGCGGAGGATAAGCGGGTGACCTGGACATGGCGGAGGATAAGCGGGTGACCTGGACATGGCGGAGGATAGGCGGGTGACCTGGACATGGTGGAGGATAAGCGGGTGACCTGGACATGGTGGAGGATAGGCGGGTGACCTGGACATGGCGGAGGATAGGCGGGTGACCTGGACATGGCGGAGGATAGGCGGGTGACCTGGACATGGCGGAGGATAGGCGGGTGACCTGGACATGGCGGAGGATAGGCGGGTGACCTGGACATGGCGGAGGATAAGCGGGTGACCTGGACATGGTGGAGGATAAGCGGGTCACCTGGACATGGCGGTGGATAAGCGGGTGACCTGGACATGGCGGAGGATAAGCGGGTGACCTGGACATGGCGGAGGATAAGCGGGTGACCTGGACATGGTGGAGGATAAGCGGGTGACCTGGACATGGTGGAGGATAAGCGGGTGACCTGGACATGGCGGAGGATAGGCGGGTGACCTGGACATGGCGGAGGATAGGCGGGTGACCTGGACATGGTGGAGGATAAGCGGGTCACCTGGACATGGCGGAGGATAAGCGGGTGACCTGGACATGGCGGAGGATAGGCGGGTGACCTGGACATGGCGGAGGATAGGCGGGTAACCTGGACATGGCGGAGGATAAGCGGGTGACCTGGACATGGTGGAGGATAAGCGGGTCACCTGGACATGGCGGAGGATAGGCGGGTGACCTGGACAGGGCGGAGGATATGCGGGTAACCTGGACATGGCGGCGGATAGGCGGGTGACCTGGACAGGGCGGAGGATATGCGGGTAACCTGGACATGGCGGAGGATATGCGGGTAACCTGGACATGGCGGAGGATAGGCGGGTGACCTGGACATGGCGGAGGATAGGCGGGTGACCTGGACAGGGCGGAGGATATGCGGGTGACCTGGACATGGCGGAGGATAGGCGGGTGACCTGGACATGGCGGAGGATAAGCGGGTGACCTGGACATGGCGGAGGATCGGCGGGTGACCTGGACAGGGCGGAGGATATGCGGGTGACCTGGACATGGCGGAGGATAGGCGGGTGACCTGGACAGGGCGGAGGATATGCGGGTGACCTGGACATGGTGGAGGATATGCGGGTAACCTGGACATGGCGGAGGATAAGCGGGTGACCTGGACATGGTGGAGGATAAGCGGGTGACCTGGACATGGCGGAGGATAAGCGGGTGACCTGGACATGGCGGAGGATAGGCGGGTGACCTGGACAGGGCGGAGGATATGCGGGTGACCTGGACATGGCGGAGGATAGGCGGGTGACCTGGACAGGGCGGAGGATAGGCGGGTGACCTGGACATGGCGGAGGATAGGCGGGTGACCTGGACATGGTGGAGGATAAGCGGGTGACCTGGACATGGTGGAGGATAAGCGGGTGACCTGGACATGGCGGAGGATAGGCGGGTGACCTGGACATGGCGGAGGATAGGCGGGTGACCTGGACATGGTGGAGGATAAGCGGGTCACCTGGACATGGCGGAGGATAAGCGGGTGACCTGGACATGGCGGAGGATAGGCGGGTGACCTGGACATGGCGGAGGATAGGCGGGTAACCTGGACATGGCGGAGGATAAGCGGGTGACCTGGACATGGTGGAGGATAAGCGGGTCACCTGGACATGGCGGAGGATAGGCGGGTGACCTGGACAGGGCGGAGGATATGCGGGTAACCTGGACATGGCGGCGGATAGGCGGGTGACCTGGACAGGGCGGAGGATATGCGGGTAACCTGGACATGGCGGAGGATATGCGGGTAACCTGGACATGGCGGAGGATAGGCGGGTGACCTGGACATGGCGGAGGATAGGCGGGTGACCTGGACAGGGCGGAGGATATGCGGGTGACCTGGACATGGCGGAGGATAGGCGGGTGACCTGGACATGGCGGAGGATAAGCGGGTGACCTGGACATGGCGGAGGATAGGCGGGTGACCTGGACAGGGCGGAGGATATGCGGGTGACCTGGACATGGCGGAGGATAGGCGGGTGACCTGGACAGGGCGGAGGATATGCGGGTGACCTGGACATGGTGGAGGATATGCGGGTAACCTGGACATGGCGGAGGATAAGCGGGTGACCTGGACATGGTGGAGGATAAGCGGGTGACCTGGACATGGCGGAGGATAAGCGGGTGACCTGGACATGGCGGAGGATAGGCGGGTGACCTGGACAGGGCGGAGGATATGCGGGTGACCTGGACATGGCGGAGGATAGGCGGGTGACCTGGACAGGGCGGAGGATAGGCGGGTGACCTGGACATGGCGGAGGATAGGCGGGTGACCTGGACATGGTGGAGGATAAGCGGGTGACCTGGACATGGCGGAGGATAAGCGGGTGACCTGGACATGGCGGAGGATATGCGGGTGACCTGGACAGGGCGGAGGATATGCGGGTAACCTGGACATGACGGAGGATAAGCGGGTGACCTGGACATGGCGGAGGATAGGCGGGTGACCTGGACATGGCGGAGGATAGGCGGGTGACCTGGACAGGGCGGAGGATAAGCGGGTGACCTGGACATGGCGGAGGATAGGCGGGTGACCTGGACAGGGCGGAGGATAAGCGGGTGATCTGGACATGGCGGAGGATATGCGGGTAACCTGGACATGGCGGAGGATAAGCGGGTGACCTGGACATGGCGGAGGATAGGCGGGTGACCTGGACAGGGCGGAGGATAAGCGGGTGACCTGGACATGGCAGAGGATATGCGGGTGACCTGGACATGGCGGAGGATATGCGGGTAACCTGGACATGGCGGAGGATAGGCGGGTGACCTGGACATGGCGGAGGATAGGCGGGTGACCTGGACATGGCGGGTGACCTGGACATGGTGGAGGATATGCGGGTAACCTGGACATGGCGGAGGATAGGCGGGTGACCTGGACATGGCGGAGGATAGGCGGGTGACCTGGACATGGCGGAGGATATGCGGGTAACCTGGACATGGCGGAGGATAGGCGGGTGACCTGGACATGGCGGAGGATATGCGGGTAACCTGGACATGGCGGAGGATATGCGGGTAACCTGGACATGGCGGAGGATAGGCGGGTGACCTGGACATGGCGGAGGATAGGCGGGTGACCTGGACATGGTGGAGGATAAGCGGGTGACCTGGACATGGCGGAGGATAGGCGGGTGACCTGGACATGGCGGAGGATAGGCGGGTGACCTGGACATGGCGGAGGATAGGCGGGTGACCTGGACATGGCGGAGGATAGGATTCAGGAAACAGAGTTTTAGATGACTTAAGTTTTACGTGGGTGGAGAATGGGAGGACAGCCAAGATTGAAGTTGATAAATGCAAGGATAAGGGTTTCAGCAGCACAGACAGCAGCTGAATGTTGGGGAGCTGTAAGTAAGTTGTGTTTCTAATGGAGAGTTTATCGGTGGGAAGGAAGCTCAGTGTTAGTTGAATGGCTGATACTAGACAACCCTACTTGATCACTCCCACTTTATCACGGTCAGATAAAAACTGGATGTTTTCATTATGAATCAATTAATTTAAATAATTGCTGAGGTGCCTTTGTCTATCAAATGGAAATGAAGGAAGGGCTGAAGGCTACTCCCACAGGACATAAAGCTGCTCAGTGTTATTTCAATCAGCAGTGAAGAATTCTTGCACAAACCAGCACTAAAGGCACATTTAGCAGAATAATGTACAAGCCAAAACAGAAGCATACAGGAAGGACCCACTAATATCTGTAGCAGATACTGGCAAGAAAAGCAGACCTGAACGTTACTGATGGAAAAGCGTGATGGGAAGCACTCGGAATATTCAGACTCTATTCACTCTCACCCACCCACAGCACTGCTCACACATCCTGCAAAATAACAAGAGCTGAGTCACTGCTGGATGGTTAGTAGTGGACTGTTGAAATTGTTACAGAACAACCAACCTGTGTGTTTTACCAAACTGTCACAATAGCTGCACAAAAACGACAAGGAAATGAATGACTGCGAATGATGTGGGATTCATTCAGAACTGTTCACAACCAACATGTCCTGGCTTCTTATCACAGGTCTCCATCTCCCCCTTTTGTGTAAAGACAGAGGTTGATTCAGAAATGTTTACAGAAACTAAATCCAAGAACCTATCTCTAGTAGCAATAAGGCACCCACCATTACTTTGTCAATGAGGGAGGCTCACTGTACATATCCTCAGTTCATCAGTTGCACCATGCCAGTACGATGTGGGCAAGTATTTAGGAAATTAATTTCACTGGCAGTGTTACATTTTGACTGGAAGCAGTCCTTAGCTTCCCCTTTCAAACCAGTTTCCCAGAAACAGGAGTATTCACGTGAGATCCATTAGTGACCGTTCGCAAAACATGTGCTTAAAATAATTCCGTTGGTTAGTGGAGGGTACATTCAGTAATCCTGCCGTCCCAGCAGCAAGGCTTCTCCTGGAGGAAGCATGGGTCAGGAGTACGGCAACAACATTGTTGGCCTGTGCTTTCTTCAGCAATCCCCTGTGCATCCCATTGGAATACCTGCAGGGAATGTGCCTGTAATGTGCTAGTCTCATCAAGGCCCCGGAAACAATGGCAATGTAGTCCTGAGTTATAACACAGCGAGTGTCTGAGCAATGGTCCAGCTGCTGCCAGCGAAGGGGCCTTAGAGACCATGTTGGTTCCTCTCTCTTAAAGTGGACTCCTATTTTTTGCTGCTGTTTCCTGTGTCTGCCCGATTTTCAGTGTTTCTGTTCTGTACTGCCAGATCTGAACTTCAGATCAGGGTGAATGTTTCCCGAGAATAGTCATTGTGTGCTGCATTGGAGCTTGAGGCTTGATTAACTCCCCACGGTGGGGGGGGGGGGGGGGTGGGGGGGGGGGGGGGGGGGGGGGATGTTAAGCTGGGATAGTGAGTGGGTTTGCAAGTGGGAAGCTGGACAAAAGGGTTGAAATTAACAGCATATTGGGAAGCTGACAGAAACTCGGCAACTTACATCTTTAACTTTGACGCATTGAGATGTGGGAGGGAGAACCTTGTGGGGGAGGTGAGCTGCCAATTATAATATAGAGTGCTCATTAACAGCTGTTGTGACCATGGATTTGCTTTAACTGGATGTATGGCTTTCCTGAGCACTGTAGTACCTGCCAGTAAAATTAGGTGAAACGATTGCAGGATTTGAGACTGCTGAACAAATGCCGGGCAAAACATATTCAGACATTACAATTACTCCCCTGTGTAAGTGGAAGTATTTTCCTCACTGTCATAAAATGCACCCATGCACATCATGAGGTAAAAGCAGGCAGTGACAGGCACCCAGGTGAGTCAATCAACATACAGAACAGAACACAACCAATCACCAGATAGAACACCAGAGGGGGCTTCCAACTATGAAACACACGAGGCATCAGCTCTCTGCCTCTTTCCACTGGTGACAACTGTAGTGACAGTCAGTGTGTACAAATCATTCAACACCTTCTACACGTGGATCACAGCTAGCCTGGTCTAGATAGTTAGAGTTAGTTTACTTAGAGTAGTAGAGAGTCAACCCACAGGCAGCTGTGTGCTTTGTTACTGAAGTTCAATAAATCTTATTGAACCAACGCCTACGTTTGGTGTATGATTTATCAGCTATCTGCATCGTGTCGCAGTCTGTGTTACCCCAGGGTGAATAATGCTACACTCACAGGTCCTGAGAGAATGCTTTCACTGCTTTGGAGGTGATTTCCAATACTTTCAAGATCATTTCAGTACATCAGATCTACACTTCCCACGTGTCACAGTCAGTGTAAATGGGTGCCACAAAGGCAGTTTTACCTTGAACCGCAGCTGGAGGTGCATCAGGGACAACAGGAGCAACAGCCCGCTTCTCATCCTCCTGCCACTCCTTGAGAGGGGGGTGGGGGGGGGAGATCCATGAGAGGGGGGGGGGAGATAATGCTCCAGCTCACAAGGGTTTATAAGCAGAAGTTCAGCCACATGAACATGTCCAAACATCAGTGCCTCAGGGGGTTGCTGACTTTGTAGCCTCTTGGAACAAGACCTCCTGCCAAGTGGATTAGCTGTTAATGCATTGGCAATGGTCATCAAAGTCACCATGGCCCTTATTTTCTTCACCTCTGCCTCTTCCCGGGGATATTTTTGCAGCGTTTTTATGATCCGCTGCCCACAAATGCATCTCTCAGGTAATTGGTGCCATGCTTGTCAGGGCTGGACTGATGTGCACATTCAACCTATTGAGACCAGTCAGAATGAGCAAGTGCTTGGACTTTGGGTTCTGGCTGACTTCCTACAGATCCAGGGAGGCATCGACTGCACACATGCGGCACTCAGGGCACCCCCAGATCACCCTGGAGTCTTCATCAATCACAAAGGTTTCCAATCCATCAATTTGCAGCTTGCGTGCAAACATAAAATGATTATGTTTGTGCAAGATTCCCAGCAGCTGCCATGATGCATTCTAATCATGCGCTAGTCCAACCTCCCTGAATTCCAAACAACTCAAAGCAGATTTAACGGATGGCTCCTTGGAAAAGTGATGACACCAACTCAGAGCTCCAACCATGAAGCCCGAGAGAGAGAGACATAATCAAGGTCACCTGAGCTGTCATAGAGCAAGCGTTTAGGATGCTGAAGATGCTCCTTAGGTTCCTGGACGGATCTGGGGACCATTCAGTGGACACCTGGAAAATCTTTCAAGTTTCATCCAGGCAGAAATCCTTTGGATATTTCTGCTGAAATTGTCTCAATGGCCCTCCCACTACTTTCAGCTCATTGATTGATTGAAAAACCAGGAAGACAAATGCAAATGCAGCAACTGCATTAATAAACCAATGACTGCTGTGACTCTGAAATTTACCGGTTACCCGTGTACACACCGCCTCCTCTGTCACTGCTCCTGCTGCTGCATCATTCGTCTTTTCTCTTCTTTAATTTTCTCTTGCTATCGTACTGTTTGTTTCTTTTTTCTCCCCATGAATGTGCAACTTCTCAATGATCAGATGCAGATTTGAGTGCGTGAGTACCCTCTGCACTGACCAGGTTAACTTTGGGCAGGGTGACCCTGGCACTGCTGGTGCTGCAGGGGCATCCTGGCACTGCCAGCTGGCATCCAGGTGCCCAGGTGCAACTTCTGTGGTGAAATCTCACAAACCTGAAAACCAGAGAAACTTTCAAGTTTTAATTTAGCTAATTTGTTTGCAGTGTGAGGGAGAAGGCAGCTCCCGCAGCTCTGCTAGAAGCAGCTGGTTCGGAAGATTAGAGAGGGAACGTGTGTCTTAGACTTGCTAGAAGAAAAGCCATACCACGGAGTAAAGGTTAAGAAAACAACTGTAGAGATCTGAAGAGCGGCTAGTTAAGGAAACTAGTGAAATGAAGAGAAGTTTCAAGACGTCTGCGGTCAAAGGAGCTAGAATAGAGAACTGCGCAGTAAAGATTTACCAAGTTGATAAGAAGGCTGAAAGACGAGAAATATGTGGTTTTCAGGTTTGTGAGATTTTACTGCAGCCTGTGGAACATCAGTTGAAATAACTATGGAAATTGGTGGTTGGATCTCGGAGTTGTATAAAAGCAGCTAAGGCAAAGCTAACCTGAAAGGGGGTGGTGCAACATCCTGGGCTGAATTGGCTGTTAAAAGTGGAGCAGCGGGTTAAAAGAGTTATTCGTAAAACTTGGACTGGATTTCAGAAGGCAAACTACTAATGGAAAGCAGTGTTACGAGAGGAGGTTTCAAAACGTGCTTTTGCGCGTGGAGTTTGGAAACTCTCACGTGACAATCATCTACGGGAATCCGAGGAAACATCCACAAACATTCACTTGGGGTTCAGATTGGAGAGTGTATATGCCCACAATCATCTTGTGTGCTTACGAGGGACTTTGTGTCGATGACACCATTGTAGATTAAGATGCTCTTTGAAATCCGTATTAATCCAAAAACCTGTGCTAAGGGGGGAGTAAAGACATATTATAATCCAATATTTTCATGTTTAATAAATGTTTTTTGTTATTTTAAAACTAATGAACAATCCTGGCTCTCTGGTTCTCAATGTTTAATACAAAGAAAGTAAACGTTACGCTGTGGAATTCTCCATCGGCGGGATCATTTGCTTCTCCGGCAGCCCACCTACGCCCATGGATTTCCTGATGGCGTGGGATGGCCACAATAGGAAACCCTGTTGGCCGGCTGCCAGAACGGAGGATCCTGTTGCCAGCAGGGGCGCACCACACCGGAAAACGGGGCTGGCGGGACGGAGAATGTCGCCCACGGTCTTTTGAACCAGGGTTCCATTCTGGGATCTTCCCGCCCAGTTGTAACACCAACTGGGATCATAGCATGTAAAAGAGCCAGAATAGGAGAAATATAGAAATCAAAAAAGAGTCGTAGAGATGGAGTTGGTTATAGACGTTGGGAAGGGGGAGGTTTTGCAGGGATTTGATAGGGAGTTTAAAATGGAGGCATTGTTGAACCAGGAACCAGTGGAGGTCAGTGTTTTAGGGGATTTGGTGTAAATTAAAATATGAGAACTACAGTTTTGTGTCATTCTTGGATAATGCTGCAACTCTGCAGGATGTGGAAGGCAGTCATACTCTACAAAGGAGAGGGGTAATGGTGGGTCTAAGCTATTTTTATGCACTGAATTGGTCACTTTGGCAAAAGGTCATTAAGGAAGTGTAATCTCGGCCTTTTGGCGAAGATCAAACATAGGATCAAACATGAGGTCAGATGTGAGGCCTGTTCTTGTCAACTTGGATCTAGTTTCTCTTATGTTGGGGGCATGAATCGGGTTTAATTTGGGCTGGAATTTGATTCTGGAGCAAGCAAGATGGATCAAGGGCCTGCCCTATCTACTCTGCACATTGGCTTTGTAACTCTGGAAAAGGAATAAGAACATTTTAATATTCTAAATAAGGAAAAAGGTGAAAAATATGCTGAGGTAAATAAATCGATCAGGTTTGAGTGGAAGCATTTTCTGCTGAGATCTGTTTCTAAAAACCTGTAACATCCATAAATCCAATCAGCTGAGTTATTCATTCATCAGCAAAGCCTTCACACTGTCAAATATAGTCATGGAAAATCCTCTTGTCATCACTATAATCTGCCATCTTTAGATACACCGGCGTGCGTGAGAAGTTGTCACACTCTGTATCGCAATGATAAAATTGTCTGTAGTCTGCGGAAGGATTTCCGCTGTTTCCTCAGATAGAGCAGCTATCAGACTTTCATTTACACACGTCAGCGCCCATTTAGTGCGATGATGTACAAACTCTCTCAAGACCTGCAGAATGTCGAACATTACCCCGTGTATCCCACTAATGAATTAACACTTTTGATGCTCTGAGATGACAGTTTTATGTTTGGAACCAATGTTCAATGTGAGTGAGCAACGTTCAACAGAAATTATTCTTTTCCCACGACTAATTAATTTTGCACGTTCTCAGAAGGTCTGGATACTGCGGTTCCCCAGCCGTGTTTTTCTTGGAGGCGCGCCGTTCGGCTGGTGGTGAGATTCTCTCTTCCCGCTGCTCGTCAATTGGATTTCCCATTGGAGAAACCGGAGAAACCGGGCAGGGGTGTGCTGCCAATGGGATAAGATAATCCCAACGGCCGGAGAACCCCGGCCAAAATATTTCAAATCCTCCCCAACTTATATCTCTAATACTTTTAACATAATCGTACAGCCCAGTCCTTACAGGAGGAAAGCAAGGTAGAGAGGTGCAAAGGTGTCAGGATGGAAATCCAGAGCTTGAGGTCTTGGTAACTGAAGGTGAGTCACCAATGGCAGAGTGATTAAACTTGGGGGGGGCAGGGCACTAGCAAGAGCACAACTAAATGAGCACAGATATCGCAGAGGATTGTGGGCTAAGAGATGACAGAGATAGGGAGGAGTGAGGTTAGGAGGTACTTGAAAAGAGGAATGAGTTTTCAAATCAAGACCTGGCTTTGACCAGGAGCCAATGTAAGTCAGTGAGCATAGGGGCGATAAGCGAACGGGGCGTGTTGCGAATTGGGTTACAAGCAAAAGGATTTTGGATGGCCTCAGAGTGTCGGCAAGGTAATATTCAGCGTACATCTGAAAACGAATTCAGTGCTTTTGGATGATGTTGGCAAAGGATGGAGTGAAAATGAAAATCGGAGGAAGATCCTTGGGTGACATCAGTGATAACGGTATGGGAGCAGGAATTTGATTTGATTTATTATTGTCACATGTATTAGTACACAGTGAAAAGTATTGTTTCTTGCATGCTATACAAACAATGCATACCGTACATAGGGAAGGAAGGAGAGTCTGCAGAATATAATGTTACAGTTATAACAAGGTGTAGAGAAAAGATCAACTTAATACGAGGTAGGTCCATTCAAAAGTCTGATGGCAGTAGGGAAGAAGCTGTTCTTGAGTCGGTTGGTACGTGACCTCAAACTTTGGTATCTTTTTCCTGACGGAAGAAGGTGAAAGAGAGTATGTCCGGGGTGCGTGGGGTCCTTAATTATGCTGGCTGCCTTCCCGAGGCAGCGGGAATTATCGATAGAGTCAATGGATGGGAGGCTGGTTTGTGTGATGGACTGGGCTACATTCACGACCTGTTGTAGTTTCCTGCGGTCTTGGGCAGAGCAGGCTCCATACCAGGCTGTGATACAACCCGAAAGAATGCTTTCTATGGTGCATCTGTAGAAGTTGGTGAGGGTCGTAGATGACCTGCCAAATTTCCTTAGTCTTCTGAGAAAGTAGAGTCGTTGGTGGACTTTCTTAACGATAGTGTCAGCATGGGGGGACCAGGACAGGCTGTTGGTGATCTGTACACCTAAAAACTTGAAGCTCTCGACCCTTTCTACTTTGTTCCCATTGACGTAGACAGGGGCATGTTCTCCACTACGCTTCCTGAAGTCGATGACAATCTACTTCGTTTTGTTGACATTGAGGGAGAGATTATTGTCGTCGCACCAGTTCACCAGATTCTCTATCTCATTCCTGTACTCTGTCTCGTCATTGTTTGAAATCCGACCCACTGCGGTGGTGTCATCAGCAAATTTGAAAATCGAGTTGGAGGGGAATTTGGCCACATAGTCATAGGTGTATAAGGAGTATAGTAGGGGGCTGAGGACACAGCCTTGTGGGGCACCGGTGTTGAGGATGATCGTGGAGGAGGTGTTGTTGTCTATCTTTATTGATTGTGGCCTGTGGGTTAGAAAGTTCAGAATCCAGTCGCAGAGGGAGGAGCCGAGGCCAAGGCCACGGAGTTTGGAGATGAGTTTCGTAGGAGCTGTAGTCGATAAATAGGAGTCTGACATAGGTGTCTTTGTTATCTCGGTGTTCCAGGGTAGAGTGCAGGGCCATGGAGATGGTGTCTGCTGTGGACCTGTTGCAGCGGTAGGCGAACTGTAGTGGATCAAGGCAATCCGGGAGGCTGGAGTTGATTCGTGCCATGACTAACCTTTCGAAGCACTTCATGATGATGGATGTCAGAGCCACTGGACGGTAGTCATTAAGGCACGCTGCTTGACTTTTATTTGGTACAGGGATGATGGTCGTCTTCTTGAAGCAGATAGGGTCCTCAGATTGTTGTAAAGAGAGGTTGAAGATGTCTGCGAATACCCCCGCCAGCTGATCCGCGCAAGACCTGAGTGCCCGTCCGGGTACCCTATCCGGGCCAGTGGCTTTCCGAGGGTTGACCTTCCAGAAGGCTGCTCTGACGTCTGCAGTGGTGATCTCAGGTACAAGTTCATCCGAGGCTTCTGGGGTGGAGGGCTCGCTCTCGCTGACCTCTAGCTCAAAGCGGGCATCGAATGTGTTGAGCTCATCAGGGAGTGGTGTATTGGAGCTGGCGATTTTACATGCTTTCATCTTGTAGCCCGTTATCTCTTGCAGACCTTGCCATAGACGGCGGGGATCGTGTGGCTAGCCTGGGACTCGAGCTTGGTCCGGTACTGACTTTTGGCAGCTTTGATGGATTTATTTAGATCATATCTGGCTTTCTTGTCACGGTCAGGGTCGCCCGACTTGAATGCCTCAGACCTAGACTTCAGCGAGCAGTGGATATCCCTGTTCATCCAGGGTTTCCGGTTGGGGAACACGCGGATTTGCTTATTTGGCACACAGTCTTCTGCACACTTACTAATGAAGTCAGTTACTGGAGTGGCGTACTCGTTCAGGCTGATCACAGAGTTTTTAAATACTGACCAGTCCACTGACTCTAAGCAGTCCCGTAGGAGATCGTCCGATTCCTCAGACCAACAATGCACGACTTTCTTTGACGGATTCTCCCGCTTCAGTTTTTGCTTCTAAGCCGGGAGCAGGAGAACGGCCTTGTGGTCAGATTTGCCAAAGTGTGGGCGGGCGATAGAGCGGTCGGCATGTTTGATATTTGTGTAGCAGTGCCCAGGATGTTTGGGCCTCTGGTGGAACAGGTGTCGTGTTGGTGGTAACTTGGTATTTCGCTCTTGAGCTTGGTCTGATTGAAGTCCCCAGCTACAATGAACAAGGCCTCGGGATGTTTCGTTTCAAGGCTATTTGTGATGGTGAATATTTCGTCCGGTGCGATTTTTATGTTCGCATGGGGTGGGATGTAAACTGCCGTCAGGATAAAGACGCTGAACTCCCGCGGAAGGTAGGAGGGGCGGCATTTTAGCGTCAGTATTCTAGGTCCGGGGAGCAGAAACTCACCAGTGTTGCTACATCTAGGCACCAGGAGGTGTTGATTAGGAGGCAGACCCCACCTCCCCTAGCCTTGCCTGAGGCCGCCGTACGGTCCAGTCGGTGGATTGAGAAGCCCTCTGGTTGTAGGGCACAGTCCGGTGAAGCAGGAATGAGCCATGTCTCCGTGAAACAGAGCACACAGCAGTCCCTTAGATCTCTTTGAAAAGTGAGTCTAGCAGTAAGTTTGTCCAGCTTGTTTTCTGGAGATTGGACATTAGCTGGGAGTAAGCTGGGCAGAGGGGCTTTGGGGCCGCGTTGTTTCACTCCCACCTGCAGACCTGCACGCTGTCCACGCTTCCTGGAGTGACGCTTCTTTTCGAGCCTGGGAGACGGTGAGATTATGCAGTGTTAAGGGAATAGTTGTGTCCACTGAGGTTATTCGCTCTGGTCGGTGTGTGGATGGAGGATTTGTTGCCTTGCTTACGGTTCCTGCGTCGGTAGCTGGGTCTGCGCGGTCGAGCGTCCGGGTCGCTGTCGGGCTGCGGCTTGTCTTCACAGGTTGGTGGATGTCCAGACCACGCTCCGGCGTGGATGGGGTGAATGCTGGTAAGTGGATGACGTCTCTGGGATCGTGGTTGCGGATGAGGCGATGGCCGGGTCCGTGTGTTGGGGTCCGCAGGGTCCTTTCCAGATCGCGATCTTCCTTCAGAGGACGAAGGATCTCTAGACCTGCAAGTAAATTTACAAGAGCAGTGTTAGTGATTGTTAGGCTGTGGGAGTTGATTTTTAGGAGTGTGGGGCGACTGAAGAGGGGGGGGAGTGGAAGGAGTGCTTGGGGCCTGCGGGGGGGTCGCAGCACTCCGGGTCAGTGGGGTTGGAAGCTGGGGGGTGGAGGAGTCCAACTGCTGCGATGCTGGTCTGGTCGTTGGAGAGCAGCAGAGTGGAGGTCCCGGCTTCTGAGGTGTTTTCCAAGTCTCTGGGAGCCTGTAGAGTGAAGGCCCTGGCTTCTAGGGCGTTTTCCTGAGGCCTTGAGGCCTTTGCCAGTGATATTCTGGCTATGGTTAGACAGTTAAGAATGGCACCACACCAGAGCAGTCCCACTCAGCTGGATGACTGGAGAGGTTAATTTATGATGCTTTTGTATATGTTACTGTTTTTTCATATCTCAATCACAAAATAGCTATCAGGAAATGGATACCTTACAATCATATTAAACTGTGTACTGATATCAATTGCAGGTGAATGTAAAGCACTTCAATCTTTATTACAATACCAAGTTTCAGAATATTGAGTGAAAACTCCTCCACATCTTCCTTTTGTTCCATTCTTCAAATGTGGATTCTTAGTTACGACTGTTCTATTGGTTTCCAGTTCACGTGTCCAAATGGTTATTCTTTATGTATCAGTTAAAACACTGGATGTTGATATTTTGGTCAATCATTAACGGCATCATAATTATTGAATTTAATTCCCTCACTCTCACATTGGGCGAAATGCTCAACCTCCTGACGCTACAAATGCGAACCGCGATCGGGCGGAGAATCGGGCGTCCGGCCAAAATCGAGCTCCGTGCCTGGCACCGATTCGAGCCCCATGCTGTGGTCCCTCGCTGGAGGTAATATCGAGTTTTGGGCCACACACCGGCGGCAGATTACTAAACCGGTATTTGCAAGCATTTAAATTTGATTAGCGAGTTGGACATAGTACGCTCCGCCCATCCTCGATTCTCCGCTCCTCTCAGGCGGAAGCCTCGCGGGCGTGAATTACGGCAAGTATTTACAAATGGGGACTGGGCGCCATGGCTGCGAAGGGGGAGCGGGAAGCTAAAAGAACACTGAAAAATCATGAAAAACTGCAGGGCTTGCTGGGAGCTGGCTGCCTGGGCCAGGGACAGCAGTGGGTAGTGACTTAGTGCCAGGTTCGTCGACTTGTGGTGTCCCTCTCAGGATCGGGGGTGGCCTGGCTCAGACCCCCATTGCTGCAGTCTGTCTATTAAACTCACCCCTTTGGTGCTACCTACAGGCTCCTGGCTGCTCACTCTGCTGAGTGCTGCCTGTGTCCTTTAAATGCTCAGAAGGCCTCTGGTCATCTGGGAGTCCACCCAGGCCACCCTGTCAGGATCCCACCATGTGTTGGCTCTCCTCAGAAGCTCTGGCCCATTGCAGAGGAAGCAGGGGGTCAGCAGAGCTCACCCCAACCAGAGGACACCTGCATTGTGGCCTTAGGAACGCCCCCTGGTTCTCTGCCCCTCTCAGGGTAGAGGACTCAACAGTGACCCCCACATCTCTGGGTCACCAGCTGCCTTCTCCTGGTGAGACTGGCAGTGCTGACTGCCTCTGCACCACCTCCCAGGCAGTGTTCAGGAGGGCAGGCTTGAGCCTACAGCCTACTCTAGGGAAGAGTATGTCCCTCCGCTCGTCACTGGCCTGGAGCTGTGGGTCCATCTCAGAGTCCCGACCTCAGGGGGGCAGTTCTTCTCTGAGCCATCAGGCTGCAGTGAGTGTACGGTAAGTGGAGCACTTAAAACAGCTCCAGCCGCCAGGCTCTTTGACACCAACTCCAGCCCCAGCAGTTAGAACGCCCGCTAGGCCGGGAATTGCTCTGAATTCGGGCCAGCAGAGTGTCCTGAATTGCTCCACAAAAAGTGCCCCCAACAGGAATGCGAACTGCACGCAATTCCGTCTCGACATCAACTTAGTCTCCCAAACGGTGAATCCCAGCCATTATCTTTATAAAGTCTCTCACAGCAAGAGCCTTGTTTCTCAATCAGCAACTGTCTGTTATTAGGAATACATAAGCAATTAGTATTATATTACAACTCAAGTGTGGAATGTCCTGTAAAGAACTAGTGTACCAAAATGAAGAGATATTACTATTAAAAATATTGTTTTACACTTCCAAATGACCCAACTATTCAAATACTTTGTAACCTCTAGAGATCCTTTGTTTCATTGTCTAAAGTTAATATTAGTCTATACTGATACTACTGGTGAAATAAATGACGTCAGCAATTTTATCTAAAATCTTTTCTGTTTCCTTCCTCGTAAAAGTATGTAATTCTATAAACTGTCAAATTCATGTTCTCTTTTCTGAATGTTAAGATATGGTAATACAGTCAAAAGCTTTACCCTTTGCTTCATTCATGTCTGCATTAGTACATATTTTAATTGTTAATCAGTGTTGTTTAGACTTGGAGATCCAATAAGCCCTTTTGTTCAATTGTAAATGTTGATATTTGCACCGATATTTGGAAGAATGAGAGGTGTTCTCATTGCAATGTATACAAGTTAGTAACAGTATGTTAATACTACACTCCTGTCTGCTTCACCTGATGCACCTTGTGTTGCCCCATTATGTATACAAGTAAGTAACAGTCTATGATCATCTGGCTGGAGTCAAAGTCTCATTTTAAGGGGTGGACCATTTAGGACTTGGATCAGAAGAAATTTCATTATTCAGTGGGTTTTGAATCCATGGAATTCTCTACCAGAGAAGGCTGCAGATGTTTCATCTTTGAGGATGTTGAGGACTGAGATAGATATTATTTTGGACACTAAGGAAATCAAAGGATACGGGTTATGAGAGAAAAGTGGGGTAGAAAATCCTATTGAAAGAACAGGTTTGAGTAGCTGCCTAGCCCACTGCTATTTTTAGGTTTTGTGTTCTTATGTAGCCCGCACAACTCCAAAAAACTTTGTGTATGTCTGAACAGATCCAGTAATAACTTGAACATTGCGATGCATTAATCTAAACTTTATAAAGGGGCCGCAAACTGAATCTTTACATTGAAAACCTTGAGCATATTTGTGATAACTTGACCACTAAAAGGCAGTTAAAAGGCATTATTAATAAAGTTAATAAATAAAGTTAATCTTCTTTAATATATAAAAATAATGACATTTAAAATACAGATTGGACTCAAAAACGGGAGCATCTAGCTAAACATCAGAATAAAAGTAACAATAGAGTTAGAACTAATGATAGTTAAGTACAAATATACACAGGGAACAACAACTAATGATGTCATAGCATTTACCGATGACATCAGCAATAGATTTAAATAAGAAGATGCATAATAATAACACTATGCCATGTGCAAAAATGTTGAACCCACATTTCCAGATAATGAGATATAAAAGCAGCCAAACAAAATATCAACAAGCAAACAACAAGATGCTGTGTATAACTGAAAGGGAGGAAGTCGAAACTTGTTAGAGATGAAGCGTGGATATATTGCAGGATAGTTGCTTTCTGTTGTATTTTCTTTCAAAGACAAGTCAGAGTTCTTGTCCAGCAGCAGGGCTGCACTGCAATTATCCCCAATAAATGTTCTCCTATCCTTCAACTTACCACGTTGAAGACATTCACGACTTCGCAAGGACTAGTGTGTTCTTCAACGGCCAAAGCAAAAGTAAATCAAAACATATAATCAGCCATTCTCACCACTGCCCAGCAGTTAAATAAATCTACTGACTGTTTCAGTAAAAACTCAAAGCAATCATTGCAATAAGCTTGGCTACAGGTTTACAGTTGTAAAGCAATACCATGTGTATATAGTGATCATAAGCAATGTCCATGAAGGCTAAACATAACACAGTTAATGATGAACACTACTTTTAGTGTCAACCTGTTAATTAAATTCTGTTTACAGCAGTCTACGTGTGCGATCATAAACTACACTATAATTGGAAACCTTCTGGGTTTTTTTTATTCGTCCTTCTGGGTTTTTTTTATTCGTTCATGGGAAGTGGGCGTTGATTGCCCATCCCTAATTGACCCTTGAGGGGGAGATTAAGAGTCCACCACATTGCTGTGGGTCTGGAGGCACATGTCGGCCAGACCAGGTAAGGACGGCAGATTTCCTTCCCGAAAGGACATTAGTGAACAAGGGTTTTTATGACAATCGGCAATGGTTTCATGGTCATCATAAGACTTTTAATTCCAGATTTTTGTTGTATGTTGTGGATGGAGGGATCATGGAAAATTATTTCTAACTCATTTTGATCCAAGGTTATATGATTTTCTGGTTAGCTGCACACACCGATTATGTGAATTAGTTTGATTGTGTTGTTTGACACTTGAATTGACCTTTGCTTAGAAGGTTTAATTTGTTTTAGATTTTCCACTCTTCTCCGCGCAGTAGGTTTCGTAGATGCCGCCTGCCATTGCCCAGCGGCGGGTCCCACCGCTGTCAAAGGGGTTTCCCGTTGTTCACACCCTCGCCTGCCAGGGAAGCTGCGATGGGGAGCCACCGTCAGCAGGACAGGAAAATCCCGCTGGCAGGAATGCTGGGAAATCCTGCTCACAATGTATTAACATATTAGCACAACCAACATTTCAGTAAAGAGGAGGGAATATACACAATACCTTAGGTATTGTTTCTTTATGAATTACAGTTTTTAGTATTTTCATTTGGCACCAGGATGTTTTATGGCACAGGTAATGATATAGAAATAACACTAGGCTGAAGAAAAATACATGGGTAACATTTTCCTCACAGACTTAAATGCAACTGCATAATAATTCTTACCACTTCGAGCATTCCGCTCAGACGTATCTCGCTGAAAGGCAAATAACAAAAAGAGGGAAAGGGAAACAAAATTCTCATTAAGGGCTTGTTAACAGCTGTTGAAGTCAAATGGAGGGAAACGTGTTCAACAACCCTCAGGGGAGAATTAGACCAAAAAGATTAATATATGTTTCTAGTTGGATCTGGCATTCATTTCCAAATGGAGACCAAACAGACTAAGTATCAGTACTGCAGCGATAGAAACACTGTTGTCCATGTGGATGTGGTGTGCGTACAAACTGAGATTCTGCTCTCACTGTAACACCTTTCGCACCCACATCAGGTTAGCCTTGAATTTATGTAAATAATTTGACATAGTTAATTTGGACTTGAATTTAAGTCGGAATACTTGACGCAGGTATCATTTGAGTGAGAATGTCATTGATTACATGAACAAATTGATCCATTTTAGCCCAGTGGGCTGGTTTAGCTCACTGGGCTAAATTGCTGGCTTTTAAAGCAGACCAAGGCAGACCAGCAGCACGGTTCAATTCCTGAACCAGCCGCCCCGAACAGGCGCCAGAATGTGGCGACTAGGGGCTTTTCACAGTGACTTCATTGAAGCCTACTCGTGACAATAAGCGATTTTCATTTCATTTTAATTGAGCTTATCCTCAATAAGGTGACATTATTACAGTATACAACTTTGTTCCATGAAACAGAGGGAACAACTCTTCCAGTGACAATATTACATTGCTTTTAAAATTGAAAACGTTAGGATGTCAGAAATCTCATGAACATGATTGAAGAGAATTTTCTGTACTTAATGCGTTAATAGCAATACACTGGCTCAGCTAGGAAAATGATTACTAAGAGGACAATATTCTCACCAGATATGTTCTTGTGAAAGGTCTTCAAACTGTTTATTGTTTAATCACAGCTCTGCTACATGTTACCCTTTCCATGCACAGGAATACCTACACCTCAAGGACTGCAACGGTTCAAAAATGCAACGCACCACCACCTTCGGAAGAGGTGGGCAATAAATGTTGGCCTAACCATTGATGTCCACATCCTGTACATGAATAAAAAAAAGAATAGAAATAATGAATGAGCAGTTCAATGCTACAGGGAGTTAGATATTTGTATCATCCTGGTTGTTATGCAAGTAGCTATCAACAGAATCAATATAAGATATAATCGTGAAGCAGAATATGAAAAATTAATTTCTGTGCATTTCAGTGAAATTAGTTACTTACAAATAGCTGTTGAATTGACCGTTTCTGTGTGAAGATAGTCTGGAAGACTATCTCAGGCCTTTTGCTAATTGAATGGTATAATGGAAGATGAAATGCACAGTGCTGGGAAAAGAAACAATTGTGGTCCAACTATCCAGTCCCATTACCATGAAATGATCTTATCCCATACCACCTTTCATATCCATCCACCAAACGTTCTTCAATAATGTATCCAACTCCTTGAATGTGTAAATACAATCAGCTCTCATTGTCTCCCTTGATAACTCATTCTGATTGAACTCTCTGCATAGATCTAAATCCAAGCTATCTGTTCACCCTCCCCTTGTTAAAATTGGAGGCTTCGCCCTCGTGTTTTGGAACCTGTAACTTTTGAAACATTGGCTTTACGATCTTGAATAATTACCAGTTAAGTTGTTTCTTTTGGGTCTGAAAATCAAATCTTTCTGCGGGGATTTGCATAACCTGTACAATCTTTCAAATTGCACCTTGTTGTCAAATGGAAGCAGAGTATTCATTCACAGTTTCTTTCACCATGCTCTTGTGAGGCCAATCACAAAGCACAGTTGTTGGTAAATCAACAGAACCTTGGATCCAGTGCCCACCCTTACTTCATGGCCAAGAGTTGCCCTTCAGGGGAAAATCAGAATGGAATAAACTTACGAATGTTGAAGATTTTAACATAATATATTCATGTGTATTGTAATCGAGTTTCAGGAGTTAAATTACAACCAGACATCATCATGCTTTGAATCACATGTGACAGTAAAACCTGATCATACAAGCTTGTTCCTCGCCATGGTGCTGAGAGCCTGTTCTCAATCTTCCACAATCCCTGTCGCCCAATGAAAAGCACCATAAATCCAAGAATTCCATCCTATTTGGAATCCACATCAGCTGCGTCTTGTTGCCATTGTGTCCTGAGACAAAGTCTACGATGCTGCGATGCTACTGCACGATTGTAAGTAAGGATCAAAAATGTGTTAACTGCTGCCGAGTATCAATTTTGTCTGTACTGGTATGGAGCAACATAATTCAGAAACTTTGCAGTGATGGAGTGAAACGTTCATGATCTATTTGTGAGACTCCAAATAGAATTAGGGCCATTGACTGTGGCATGAATGTTAATTGGGAAAGGGAGCACAAGTCTGAATGATGTTGTACTAATGTATTTTTATCAACAGTACTCTTTCCCATATCATATTAAGATAAGAATGGTTTGCTCCCAGTCACAGACTTTAATGGAAGCTGTGAACAAGATGAAAGATACCTCTGAAATGTTCAAGCATTGTTATATCACAGGTACTGACCTCACACAGGTATGTGTATAGATCAATGTGACCCAGGTTATCCAGTCAACTCCGATATTATTTTCCTTTCAGGATGGACAGAACTCTGCACATTTTCTTCTACACGTGCAGAGTCTTAATAATAATAATCTTTATTAGTGCCACAAGTAGGCTTCAATTAACACTACAATGAAGTTACTGTGAAAATCCTCAAGTCGCCACATTCCGACGTCTGTTCGGGAACACGGAGGGAGAATTCAGAATGTCCAATTCACCTAATAAGCACGTCTTTCGGGGCTTGTGGGAGGAAACTGGAGCACCCGGAGGAAACCCACGCAGACACGGGGAGAACGTGCAGACTCTGCACAGACAGTGACCTAAGCCAGGAATCGAACCTGGGACCCTTGTGCTGTGAAGCAACAGTGCTAACCATAGTGTTACTGTGTCTTCCACTTGCCAAGAAGAAAACGGTATCAGAAGACTACAAAGTGAGGAATGGGACACCCATTCTCAACAAGGGATAAATCAGAAAGTCTGCGGTCTTTTGGCGTTCCATTCTTGTTTTAACAACCCGGAGTCCAGGATAAAATTGGACTTGGACAAAGGTAAGTTGATCAGGGCCAATCAGCATGGACTTCTGAAAGTTGTGCTTCAACAAACTTTCAGAATTGTTTCAAGAACTAACATGGATAAAGTAACCTTGGTAAATATGATTTATGTCGATCTTCAAAAAATCATTTGATAAGGTACCACATAGAACCTTTGGACAAAGGTGGTGCCACATGAAACTAAAGTGAATGTGCCATTTTGACAGAGGAATTTAATTGAAGGAAAGGTTGGAATAAGACAAAGCTGTATAGGTTGAAAAGATGTCCCAAGAGGCATATCAGAGAGTTATGTGCTGAGGTCCATTATATTTATAATTTAACTCAAGGACCTGTGCTTAGAATTTCAGGGAAAAGGTTAATTGAACCATATTTGGGGAAAAGGGGTATGATGAATTTTGACTGCGGAAACTGTCGCAGAGCATAAAAGAAGACGACAGTTCAGAAATATGGGCAATAGATGGTCAACGCTCAATGCACAAAAAACTGGAAGTAAGAATATGAAAGAAAGTAAACCTGAAATGATGGGGTTTTAAATGGGATTGAACAGCAGAGGAACATTAGAGTATGAAATACAAACGTTCAACTGGTAGCACCAATATTTAAGGCCATCAAAGAATAAAACAGAGTCCTAAGTTTTGTAACTAGAGGTGTTGAATCCAAAAGCAGCAAATAGGGGCCAGAAATTTGAAATAAACACAAAAACTATTAAATGACAAGAGTACATAGAACATAGAACATACAGTACAGAAGGAGGCCATTCGGCCCATCGAGTCTGCACCGACCCACTTAAGGCCTCACTTCCACCCTATCCCCGTAACCCAATAACCCCTCCTAACCTTTTTTTTGGTCACTAAGGGCAATTTAACATGGCCAATCCACCTAACCTGCACGTCTTTGGACTGTGGGAGGAAACCGGAACACCCGGAGGAAACCAACGCAGACACGGGGAGAACGTGCAGACTCCGCACAGACAGTGACCCAACGGGGAATCGAACCTGGGACCCTGGCGCTGTGAAGCCACTTGTGCAAGAGGGGGAAATCCTCACAGTCCTGGTTTTCCACTAAAATCCATTGTTGAAACAGAGTCTGTAATTTTAACAGGGAATAAGGGAATTACTTAAAAGTGGAATATTAAAGTGCACATGGAGCAAGTAGGAAAGTGGGATTTAACAAGATGACTCAGGCAGAATAACAACGTGAACACTGGAACACTTGGGAGAAGGATGATGGGAGAGGTAAATGACAGAAACATTTGTAGTGTTCTGTGGACATGTACGTTCCCAGATGGTCCAATGGAGCAGCTGGGAGCTCGTTTGCTGATATCAGCCTCGCATTTCTTCCCTGAGGAGTTTGAGGTGACTTCCGTGCCCAAAACATTGCAGAATACACCATTGTGGTGTAACAAACTTGTTAAGGTTTATATTTCTATCGGCCAATAGAAAGCTCTCAGGAGCTGATACCTGCCAAATGTATACACAGGATACTGACAGAAAAAATGCAAATCAGGCCGGTGTTTGTTTCAGTGCTGATATCCAATCAATGCCAACTTGGCCCCCACCACTTTTATATTACCTCCCAATGTAATTACCTCCCAATGTCGAAGTGCTGTAGAAATGAGCAGCGAAAAAGGCAACTCATTCAGATAAAGTCAGAGCTGCTGATGAATTTAGAGGCAGCAGTTTATGCTTCCAATGGAACACTTTTACAGAGTGTTACAGCAACAGGCCGTTCGGCCCACATCTCCATACTAGCGTTTACACCCCACACAGATCTCCTCTCACCCAACGTCACCTCATTCTATCTGCGCTCTTCTCCCTCTTGTGCTTCTCTAGCTTATATACATCTGCACTGATTACCTCAAACGCTCCAAGTGGTGGGAGGTCTTGTGGTGCAGTGGGTTGCGTCCCTGCCTCTCAGTCAGAAGCTCCAAGTTCGAGCCCCATCCCAGGACTTGATGGTCAAGGAGGCTGCACTAATAAAACGGCCAATAGATTGTGTGTCAACCTGTAAAATCCTTCCAACACACCAATGGCTGGTGGTAGGAGCGGGAAAGACTCCTGGTCAGTCACGCCTGATGTGTCAGGCACCCTGAAACCTATGAGCCTCTGGTGACAGGCTCGCCACCTGTTTCAGGATAAACTTCACTCTGGGAACAGGTCTGCCTGGGGGAAGAGGAGTAACAGCAATGCCACGTGGTAGCGGGTTCCACATCCTAACCACTGTCTGGGTAAAAGAAGTCCCTATTGAGTTCACCGGCCACTCTCTTATCTCTGTATTCCCTAATTATGGACACCAGTCTAAGTGGGAACGTCTCTATGTCTGCCCTATCAAACCCCTTTGGGTCACCTCGCTTAGAGAAAGGCTGATAACTGAAAGCTTTGGGATTATCCATTAAGCAGGTCGGCTCCAATAAACCCTTCCGCTGATGATAGCAAGGCCAGAGAGACCGGGTTAAAAAACAAAACACTGCAAATAAATCTTGAGCTGAATAAAAGCACCAACCCAGCTGAGTGAATGTGAGCCACTTCCAGCTGAAACAATGTGGAGTATTGCAGCATTTGGAGGGCATTGGGATGGAGTGAGCAGGAGGTTTGGGTCAGTGTGTTAATTCCTCTGCCAAATGGTGCAAATTGCAGGTTTGTGTGACAGTGGGGGGGGGGGGGGGCTGCTTGCTGCTCCCTCAGTCGGGCTGTGTTTGCTGGATTGTGTGTTTGGGGTTGGGATTGTAACGGTCCGGCAGAGCACACCGCTCCACTTGAAGTTTCTTTAAAAATAAATCCTTCACAGCAGTTTAAAAATAATCGGATATGTTCAGGGGGGAGGGAGGTGGGGGGTGGTGGCGTCACCCATGATCAAAGTGGAGATTCCGACCTGAAAGCCTCCCCTTTGGCGTTGAGAAATAAATAAATTATGTTAAACAGGCGTGTGGCTGGGAATAGCATTGATAAAGCAGAGCAGTGCGGGACTGGCTGCCTTTCCCCTTCACACTGGGGATGGTGTGAGTGCTGACCTGGCTGTGTGGAGCAGGCTGCTCGCTCTCTGCATTGGGAGACCCCACACTTCAAGTTGTGTGTTTCATTTCCAGTGTGTCTCCAAGTGAACAGCCGGGGGATCTATAAAGTTAGCCACTGGTCTGGTTTGGGCTGTGTTTTGGGAGACGGAAGGGCGGCCAGTTGCCCTGGATCAGCTCTCCTGTTGCGGATTTGGGCTCTGGGCTGTATAAGGCGGTGTGCGAGGGAGAGAGAGCTGAAGGATTATGGAAGATTCTCAGGAGTGCACCCGGGAGGCGAGTGGCGCAGCTTTGCGAAGGACCTGCACTGCCCCTCTGTCCCAGCGCTGGCGACACTGTGCACACCCCCCCGGGCTGGTGTGCTCCGTCCTGCTCGCCCTGTCCCTCGGCTTCTGTCTCCTGGTGCATTACAGGACTTCAGACCTGCAAACCCGCGTCTCCCATTTGGAAGCAGAAAGGCAGCTTTTCTCAAACTGGTTACCCATGGACCAAATGGAACCGGCTGTTCTGAACCGAGTAAATCAACTCCTGGACGAGGTAGGTTCAAATCACCCCCCAAAAAAACTGCGAGTATGTCTTGCAAACTATCGTTTTATCGCATCGTTAGTGTGATTGCAATATTTAATTCCAGCTGGTAATAAAGTATCTTCACGAAGTTTAAAAAAAATAACAATCGGTTTCCACCAACTTTTTCCAAAGCACATGCCTATTTGCTGCAAATAAGCATTTAAACAATTGTCTGGGCTTTTCTTGTATTGCAATTGGCACAGCTTTAAAGAATATGGCACTTGAGTATTTCCATATTGTCTGAAACATTTTCACCCCCCGCCCCAAACAAAAACGATTTCTTAAATCTGCTGAACACTGTCGCTGGGATTTTTCAGATCTGCTTATTTCCAAATAAAATGCCAGCAGAATAATTCTAGTTTAATAACCGCTGTCTGAAATTGTTATTTGGGTTATGATGTGATGGGGTGTGGGGGTTGGGTTGTTATTTGTTGCAAAGCCCCCACTAGTATCGATCTCTGTGATTCCACATCTCCTCAGAAACTGAAGACACGATTGCCCAAGGTTCGAATGGTCCGCAGTATTCCCGGCGAATGTGTCTGCCCCCCAGGTAAGTGCTGGCCTGACACTTCTAATCTCCCCCACCCTGAATCTCCCCCCATATCAAATCTCTTTCCCCCCCCCACTTCTAATCTCTTTCCCCCCACTTCTAATCTCTTTCCCCCCCACTTCTAATCTCTTTCCCCCCACTTCTAATCTCTTTCCCCCCACTTCTAATCTCTTTCCCCCCACTTCTACTCTCTTTCCCCCACTTCTAATCTCTTTCCCCCCACTTCTAATCTCTTTCCCCCCCACTTCTAATCTCTTTCCCCCCACTTCTAATCTCTTTCCCCCCACTTCTAATCTCTTTCCCCCCACTTCTACTCTCTTTCCCCCACTTCTAATCTCTTTCCCCCCACTTCTGATGTCTTTCCCCCCCACTTCTAACCTCTTTCCCCCCCCACTTCTAACCTCTTTCCCCCACTTCTAAACTCTTCCCCCCACTTCTAATCTCTTTCCTCCCCACTTCTAATCTCTTTCCCCCACTTCTAATATCTTTCCCCCCACTTCTACTCTCTTTCCCCCCACTTCTAATCTCTTTCCCCCCACTTCTGATGTCTTTCCCCCCACTTCTAATCTCTTTCCCCCACTTCTAATCTCTTTCCCCCACTTCTAATGTCTTTCCCCCTACTTCTAACCTCTTTCCCCCCCACTTCTAATCTCTTTCCCCCCACTTCTAATCTCTTTCCCCCACTTCTAATCTCTTTCCCCCCACTTCTAATCTCCTTCCCCCCACGCCTAACCTCTTTCCCCCCACTTCTTATCTCTTTCCCCACTTCTAATCTCTTCCCCCCACTTCCAATCTCTTTTCCCCCACTTCTAATCTCTTTCCCCCCACTTCTAATCTCTTTCTCCCACTTCTAATCTCTTCCCCCACTTCTAATCTCTTCCCCCCACTTCTAATCTCTTCCCCCCACTTCTAATCTCTTCCCCCACTTCTAATCTCTTTCCCCCACTTCTAATCTCTTTCCCCCCACTTCTAATCTCTTCCCCCACTTCTAATCTCTTTCCCCCACTTCTAATCTCTTTCCCCCCACTTCCAATCTCTTTCCCCCCACTTCCAATCTCCCACACCCTGAATCTCTCTCTTACCCCCTCCACTTACTTCCAAACTCAACCCCCCCCCGCCTCCAAAACCCCTGGAGAGAGAAGCAGTGTGGCATCTCCCCAGTAGCAGGTAATCTCCTGTAAGGAGCTGGCTGGAATTGTTGAAGCAGTGTTGTATCAGTGACACATACGTTACAGTGAGTGCAGCCAGCCTCGAAGTCCCTGTTTCAAGGTTTGGTGATGAACTTTCAGGAAGGGGTGGAAACCAAGGTTTTGTCGACCTCAATAAAATATTTGCACAACTTCCCAGTTGCGTTCTCACCGTCGACATTCTGATAGGCTAGGATAGGTTAAGATAACCATTTCACCCAGCTGTAGTTGTAATACATTGGCAGAGAAGGTTAGCGTAGATCCTCAGTTGAATAATAAGCTCCACAGATATCCCCAAATACAGATACTTGCAAACTCGGGACTGAAAAAATATTTCAAACAACCGGATCAGAAAGGGTTAACATTTGATGTAGTGTCGGGTGTCTCGAGTTGGATTTAAGATTATAGTTGCGGAAAAGATTAAAGATCTGGTTGCTGGCACTGTTAAAAATGCTATTCTAGTCCTCTTGCGATAGCTATCTGTGAAATCTACCGCTGAAGCTATCTGTTACCTTACAGTAATTATCATAATTACATCAACATGATTGCCGCACACTGAAATACTGCCATTTCAGCTGCTTTTACATCATCTCTTCATCAACCCTTTTATAATATGGAACGTTTTCGAATGGTCCACATCATTGGAGCTCGAGAATAAATTGGAATAAAATGCCCCTGCATAATTGGTAAAGGAAAGTTCTTGTATTCGTTTCTCAGAGAAGATTTTGCATTATTTGCTGGGAATCCTGTATTTTTTTAAAACAAAGCATTGTCCGGGATTGCCATCGGTGGTGTGTGCTTAGAGTGTTAAGGACAGTAAGTGTTGCCTTCCTCAATCAGTTCCCCACATGTCAGGTCCTAAAGCCTGGCCCTGCTCTTACCTGGATTGGGGGGGGGGGGGGTCCCAGGTGGTCCTCCTGGTAGGCTAGCTTTTCAGAGTGCACTTGGGGCCTGTTGTGAGAGTGAGTGAGAAAGTACAGCAGGTCTGGGCCAGGGCAAGCCTTCTTCTCACTCCCCAAATAACTTTGCAACTTGTTTTGAGGTGTAGCACGTTCTAAGTAGGCAAACGTGTGGTAATAATAATAATAATCTTTATTAGTGTCACGAGTAGCCTTACATTGGATTTGGATTTTGTTTTTTTTCAACAGATCATTACGTACATGAAAAGAAAAGGAAATAAAATAAAATACATAATAGGGCAACACAAGGTATACAATGTAACTACATAACACATCGGGCACCGGGTGAAGCATACAGGGGTGTAGTGTTAATGAGGTCAGTCCATAAGAGGTCAATGACGTTACTGTGAAAATCCCCTAGTCGCCACACTCCAGCGCCTGTTCGGGTACACTGAGGGAGAATTCAGAATGTCCAATTCACCTAACAAGCACGTCTTTCGGGACTTGTGGGAGGAAACCGGCGCACCCGGAGGAAACCCACGCAGACACGGGGAGAACGTGCAGACTCAACACAGACAGTGACCCAAGCCGGGAATCAAACCCGGGTCCCTAGTGCTGTGAGGCAACAGTGCTAACCACTGTGCTACTGTGCTGCCCATGAAAGGTTTTATAGAAATGCATTCCTTTTTTTCAATACTTGTTTGAACTTTTCTATTTGAAGATATCAGATTTAGGATCCGTGAGTGTAAGCTGGTCACTAATAAATCCAGAAAATGTTTCTTTATCCGGAGAGTGGCGATAATGTGGTTGGGGTGAATGGTATGGATACATTTAAGGAAAGCTGGATAAGTACATGAGGGAGAGAGGAATTGAAGGCTATGCAGATGGGATTATATGAGGCAAAGTGGGAGGAGGACCCAGTGACCTGCACTTGCACTGTAAAAATCATTGTAATTTAAGATAAAGATGACGGATTGCGGACAGTTCGAAAAGGAAACCTCCCCTGAGGCTGTGGAGAAGTGTTTGTTTGATGATGCATTATTGAATCATTAATTCTTTCCTAGAATAGTTCCCAATCTGGTAGGGATTTAGAACATTAAAGAGTGTTCTTAAGTGGGGAAATAAAACGGCGTATTATAGGCCAGATCCATGTCAGATATAACAGGCCATGGAACCCGCTTCTCAGAGATGGACAGAGAAAGTTGCTGAGACTGTTAACTTAAGAAACAGGAGCAGCAGAAAACCACATGACTCATTGAGTCTGCTCCACCATTCAATAGCTAATATTGGCTTCAATTCCATTTTCCTATCTGTTCCCCAGATTGCTTAATTTCCCCGAGAATCCCCCGATTCTAAATGATTGTCCCCTTATCCTGAGACTGTGTCCCGGGGGGGGGGGGCGGCACGGTAGCATAGTGGTTAGCACTATTGCTTCACAGCGCCAGGGACCCGGGTTCGATTCCCGGCTTGGGTCACTGTCTGCGCGGATTTAGCATGCTCTCCCCGTGTCTGCGTGGGTTTCCTTCGGGCACTCCCGTTTCCTCCCACCAACAGCGAATGTCGAGTATCCTGGTCCAAAGCTGCTCACTGTATCGGATGTGGTCTCACCTATACAACTGCAGCAAGATGTCTTTATTCTTGGACTCCAATCCCCTTGCAATAAAGGCCTTCCTGCATCTCCATGCTAGTTTTCTGCATTCCTTGTACAAACACACCCAGGTCTCTTTGAACATCAAGACTCAGGTTTTTCACCATTTGAAAGATATTCTACTTTTTGATTCCTGTGATCAAAATGAATAACTTCACATTTTTCTATATTATACTTAATCTGCCATCTTGTTACCCACTCACTTAACCTTGTATCTCTGTGCCGCCTCTCTGTATCCTCCCCACAGCTTTTCACCTAGTTTGGTATCATCAGCAAACTTAGATGCCTTGCTCTCATCTGAGTCATTAATATTAATTGTAACGAGGCTGTAGCACTGATCCTTGTGGCTCTCCACGATTCACTACCTGCCCGCTTGAAAAAGCCCCGTTGATGCCCACTCTCCGTTTCCTAGCTGTTAGCCCAGGGTTTCCTAAACTCTTACAGCATTGGAATCCGTTTGACTTTCCAGAAGTACTGACTGGACCTCTAAGAAACATTCTTCTTAAGTTGAAGAGTTAAGCCACAAAAAATTGATTGCTTTTGCGCTATAGGCACAAACATACAAAACCAAATTTATAAAAAGTATTTTCTATTTCTTATGCGTCATCCATTTATTATAATTTAAAAGTTCTCTTATTCAACACATAGTTAAATCTTACCTTTTTGCTGTTTCTAATGGGAGGAGTGAAGTTGTTTCTTTGTTCACATATTTTGTTTAATATTAGGATTGATGTTGGAGAGCTGGATTCTCATGTTACACACACATACTCACACTCAAAAGCAGCTCGCACACACTCTCCGCTCTCACACATGCTCGCCTCCAAATGGGAAAATGCTTCGGAAATCAGAAGCGCAAAGGGACTTGGGAGTCCTTGTTCACGATTCTCTTAAGGTTAATGTGCAGGTTCAGTCAGCAGTTAAGAAGGCAATTGCAATATTAGCATTCATGTCAAGAGGGCTAGAATAAAAGACCAGGGATGTATGTCTGAGGCTTATAAGGCTCTGGTCAGACCCCATTTGGAGTATTGTGAGCAGTTTTGGGCCCCGTATCTAAGGAAGGATGTGCCGGCCTTGCAAAGGGTCCAGAGGAGGTTCACAAGGATGATCCCTGGAATGAAGAACTTGTCGTATGAGGAACGTTTGAGGACTCTGGGCCTGTACTCGTTAAGTTTAGAAGGACGAGATGGGATCTTATTGAAAGGGGATCTTTTTGAAACTTACAAGATACTGCGAGGCCTGGATAGAGTGGACGTGGAGAGGATGTTTCCACTTGTAGGAAAAACTAGAACCAGAGGTCACCATCTCAGACTAAAGGAACGATCCTTTAAAACCGAGATGAGGAGGAATTTCTTCAGACAGAGGGTGGTGAATCTGTGGAACTCTTTGCCGCAGAAGGCTGTGGAGGCCAATTCACTGGCGGAGCAGACTCGATGGGCCGAGTGGCCTAATTCTGCTCCTATGTCTTATGGTCTCACATCTCGCTCGCACACGCACTCGCCTCTCTCCTCGCACACACGCGCTCGTCTCTCTTCTCGCTCGCACGCACACTCGCTACTCTCCTCGCTCACACACGTACTCGCCTCTCTCCTCGCACACACACGCGCTCGTCTCTCTTCTCGCTCGCATGCACACTCGCTACTCTCCTCGCTCACACACGCACTCGCCTCTCCTCGCTCACACACGCACTCGCCTCTCCTCGCTCACACACGCACTTGCCTCTCTTCTCGCTCGCACGCACACTCGCTACTCTCCTCGCTCACACACGCACTCGCCTCTCCTCGCTCACACACGCACTCGCCTCTCTTCTCGCTCGCACGCACACTCGCTACTCTCCTCGCTCACACACGCGCTCGCCTCTCCGCGCGCTCACTCATGCGCTCGCCCCTCTTGCTTGCACACGCGCTTGCCCCTCTTCCCGCTCGCACACGCGCTCGTCTCTCTGCGCGCTCGCCCCTCTTGCTTGCACACGCGCTTGCCCCTCTTCGCGCTCGCACACGCGCTCGCCTCTCTGCGCGCTCGCACATGCGCTTGCCTCGCTTCTCGCTCGCACACGCGCTTGCGTCTCTTGCTTGCACACGCGCTCGCCTCTCTGCGCGCTCGCACACACGCTCGCCCCTTTTGCTTGCACACGCGCTCGCCTCTCTTCGCGCTCGCCTCTCTGCACGCTTGCACATGCGCTCGCCTCTTTGCGCGCTCGCTCACACGCTCGCCTTTCCTCGCTCGCCTCTTCTCGCTCAAACACGCGCTCACCTCTCTTCTCCTCGCCCACACGCTCGCCGCTCTGCGTGCTTGCCTTTCTGCGCGCTCGCCTCTCTGCATGCTCGCCTCTCTACTCGCCTCTCGCGCTTGCACTCACCTGTCTTTCTGTGGCCCCGACGCAGCCTCAACCATGATCCTGCCCTCGGGCTGGCCTTCCCCTCTTACCAAGTTGACCTTTTACCCCTGGTCCCTGAACCGACCTTTGCACCGGTCCCCAGTCGAGCCTCCCCCTGCCCCCATGATGCTTTCCCCTCCCTCGTGGTGACTTTGCTTCCCCCAAGTTGGCTTCCCCATGGCTGCAGCGTATCTTACTTTGCCATCCGTCTGTCTTGGCTCTTGGCCTTGCCTGTGACTTTGTTGCTATTTGGGGTGGCACAATAGCACAGTGGTTAACACTGCTGCCTTACAGTGCCAAGGCCACAGGTTCTATTCCAGCCTCAGATGACTGTGTGCAGTTTTCGCGTTCTCCCCGTGTCTGCGTGGGTTTTCTCCGGGTGCTCCACAGTTCAAAGACGTGCAGGTTAGGTGGATTGGCCAAACTAAATTTCCAGGTTAGGGTGGGGGATTAGGCCCAGGTAGGGTGCTCTTTCAGTGGGTCGGTGCAGACTCGATGGGCCTCTTTCTGCACTAGAAATTTTATAACCATATGATTTCCAGCTTGTCCAATCAGAGGCTGGTTTCTCATTGCATTTGCAGCTGACTATTAAGATTGGACAGTCTTTTTCAAATTTAAAATGTCTGAAACTCCCTCAGAGCCCCTAATGAGTCCCGTGGAACACCAGCGTTCCACGGAACCCAGTTTGGGAATCAATGTGGTAACTAATCCTCTGTCGATGTCACCTTCAACTTTATGAGCCCCTATTTTGCCTATTGGCCTTTTGTGCATCACCTTATCAAATACCTTTTGGAAATCCAGGCAAACCACAGCGACGAGATCCTCTTTATCTACCCTATTAGTCACACCCTCAAGAAGCTCTAATCAATTTGTCAACAGGATTTTCCTTTAGTAATACGATGTTCACTTGCTATAATCGTACTCTGCTTTTCTAAATGCATTTTTAAGACTTCCTTAATAATGGATTCCAGCAGTTTTCCAACAAGTGATGGCAGGTTAATTGGCCTGTAGTTCACTTCTTTCCTGAAACATTGTGTAACATTTGCCAACTTGTGAGACCTTTCCTGAATCTGAGGAATTTTGGAAAATCACAACTAACTCATCAACCATCTCTGAAGCTTTTTTGAACCTTAGGGTGTAGGCGATCAAATCTCAGGGTTGGATTTTAATCCCTTATGTTGCTACAATATTTTTATCACTGCTGATATTAATTTCCCTAATTCACTCACTGCTTTTAGCCCTTGGGTTATTGTCTATTTCTGGTATGGAATGTCTGTCTCGTACTGTGAAGACAGACAAAATATTTGTTCAATGACTCTACCATTTCCTCATTCCCCATGATAATGACCCCTGCCTCTGCTTCTAAGGGCCCAACGTTTACTTTAGCTACTCTCTTCCTTTTTATATACTTATCAACGCTCTTACAATCTGTTTTCAGATCTTTGGCTAGTTTATTCTCATTTTACTTTTCCCCTCTTATCAACTTTTTGGTGGTCCTTTGCTGGTTTTTAAAACACCTCTGTGTTCATGAACCTGAGTTCATGCAAAGGAGAACAATAAATAAAGGTTAAAAATACTCCTGTCCTCACCTCTCTCCTTTTGCGCAGCTCAGTCCCGGCTCTTTCCAGTGTTGGTGAAGAGTTTTTACCCAGTGTTTAAATCTCCTTTCCCCCTGGTGTTACCTGATGTGTTATATATTTACAGCTCTTTTGCATTTATATTCTGGCCTTATATATTTTATCTCTTCAATGGTACTTTTTTAAAAAAGACAAATAATTTGAGCAGCATAGAAACAAAGTTGATATATTGGCTGTGCATCATTCAAGAGTCGTGATTTTCTTCACTGAAAGAGTAAATTATAAATTTACCAACATTTTGCCTGAAAAACACATGTTAACTGTGCTGATAAGGACCTCAACAATAATTCTGTTTTGATGCAGTTTATACAGTCCATTAGTGGCACATCTGGATTTTATTTTGGTTTTTCCACTCACATTTGGATCTTGTGCATGTAGGTATCATTGATGTCAGAAAAAATTACTTTAAACCCAGACCACATGACCACAGCCATTGATGAATGAATGCATCTGTGACCCAAGCAGTGGTCGCCGTGTTCAACCACAAGAAGTGAACTGGGAAGCAATAACTGCATTCTAAATCTACAGTCGCAGATAGAGTAGGCTTCGTGGACAAGATAAATTGTGACGCTGGTAAAATTTGTCTTGTATTGAGATTCGCCAGCTGAAATCTGATGTGTATCTGGATTATGGTGGTTTAGCTTGTAGCTGATAGGAACTGATTTAAATATTTATACCATTTTAGAAATCTGGTCAGCCTTAAGAGGAAGAAGTTATTTTATTCCCCACCAATCTTGTCTGCAAATGATCAACTTTATAAAATTAAAATCAGTTACAAATATACCCTGTAACAATAGGATACAAGAATTTTATTATTATTATTTAAAGTCTCTTTCTAAATATTACACATTCTGACATTTAATTTTTCTAAAGTTTCACCCACTGTAAAAATCAGATTTCCTGTGATGGATTGGCCAGGCTATAAACCATTCTCCTTTCAACAGGCAACCCACTTATTTTATAGGTGTTTCGTTTATGAGATGAAGGCTGTCCTGTAACGTGGTTCTGTCAGGCAGCGAAGGCCGCTTGTTTAACATCTTGGAGGTCACAGATCTCAGCAGTGTTTTCATCAAACCAGTCCTGGTGACATTGATACTCAAACCCAATTGCCCAAATGCAGGAGTCCAGTACAGCTGACTTTGTTTGATCCCAGTGTTACGGAATTGAGCTGGATATGTGATGATTTTCAAGGTTGGATTCCTATACCTAACTGTACATAGCTTTGCTGGATTTATGGTGCTTCACACTGCAAGAACCAAGCTGGGCAGGAGCAAAGTGCTGTGCACTCTGGAATTCTGAAACAAAATAGAAACCGCAGGAAAAGTTCAGTAAGAGGAAAAGTTCTCTGCGCGGAGAAAACCAGAGTTCATTTTTTACCTTTTTATTGTCACAAGTAGGCTTACATTAGCACTGCAATGAAGTTACTGTGAAAAGCCCCTGGTCGCCACAATCCGGTGCCTGTTTGGGTACACCGAGAGGGAGAATTCAGAATTCCCAGCCGGTACGGGAATTGAACCCGCGCTGCTGGCCTTGTTCTGCATCACAAACCAGCTGTCTGCCCCACTGAGCTAAACCAGCCATCTACGGCTGCGATTCAGCGACCGCGTTGCGCCAAGCATGGATCTGGGCGCAACAGATAAATTGCGCGATGGTCCCAAATTGGGCTCCGTGCCAGGCGCTGGGCCAATCGCGGGTCTTCTGATTCGCTCCACCCAGCGCAATCTGGATCTCGCCCTCAGTGGGCAAGATCTAAATCAGCATATTTAAATGAGCCTCAGGTGGGGGGTGGGGGTGGCAGGAGCCTTGACAAGATTGAGAGGAGGGGCGGGAACGAGCAGAGCTGCCGTTGAAAATGCCGCCCGATCTGCGAGCACTGTTCCTGTTGGCGAGATCGGCAGGTAACCTCTCTGAGTGTGACCTCGGCGGGGAGGAACTCCCCCAGGCCAAAATAAAACGGCAAAGTACCGTTAAATGGCGGGGTGATTTTCAACACTGCCGCCGCCAAGATACACCCTGCCAAACAAGCCTAAAAACCCAATGTTTCAGGTCACTGGACCCAGTGTTGAGACTGTGGTAAACCACTGTTGCACCTGTATTAGGTGATGTAAGGTAGGGCCTGTACTACAGGTTCGCCGGGAGTCCCTGCCTGCTGGCTCCGCCCAGTAAGCGGAGTATAAATATGCATGTCCTCCATTCAGCAGCCATTTCGCCAGCTGCTGCGGGAGGCCACACATCTTAGAGCAATAAAGCCTCAGTTGTACCCAACTCTAGTCTTTGTTCACTTGATCGTGCCTCAAAGACAAAGGGGATCAGAAGTGTTAACTGTGGGGGTGATCAAACGGCCTCATCGCGTCTGACTCGGTGACACGACAAGGCTGTTAATCCCCCGAGATTTGGACGCTTGGAACGCCTTGTGTAATCTAACGAGATCTTGCGAGACGTCGCGATCTGGATTTCGCCCTCGCTGGACGGGATCCAGATTTACATATATGTTTGCACCGGATTCCCCCAGGATCCGGGAACCAATGCTCACGGGTAAATTGTGTCATTGGTGGGGGGGAACCGGAGGCTCCGGTGGGGGGGGGAGGGGGAGGGGGGGGGACCGGAGGCCCCGGTGGGGGGGTTGAGAGATTGGGGTGGCATATAAAAATTCTCGTCGTTACAGTGAATTGCGCTCTGATTCTCTCCCCATGATGCTGCCCGACCTGAGTGTTTCCAGCATTTCCTTTTTTAACCATGAGGTTAAAGTATTAACATCACAATCGTGTCTAAAAACTCTGCAACAAGATCATCTTTGAGAACAGCCAAGATATCATTGCCAGTCATACGTATTTGTCAGACTGTTCAGCAGGCAATGCCTTGCACAATCCTTGCCCAGCTTGAAGTTTATTTAGTTTATACTTCAACTAATGTTGGCATTATTTTATTCAAAGCCCATGGTATTGCCGCACCATATGTGTGAAACCAGAATGTGATGGCATGTGACTATTTCCAGTCCTCCTTATACTGGACAATGAGGGCACCACCCAATGAGATCTACTGTTCGTAGATCCATTGCACACTTGTCTCTACTGAGAACAACACTGTTCAGGAAGCTGCTCTCAATGTTAATTATTTGAACACTAAAGACAACCTCCTCCTTAATTTCAAATAAAACCTGCCGTAAAGCTACTTGATTCTTGGCTCATAAACAAGAATACAGGAACATGAAGAGGCCATTCAGCCCATCGAGCCACCTCCACCATTCAATACTATCATGCCTGATCAGACACGCCAGTGCCTTTCGCACAGACTGGGTGGAATTCCCCCACAAAATGGCAAAGTTCTGACTGAAAACCATCATGGCCAGGTTTTCTGACCAGATCATCTGACACTCTGTCAAAAAGAAATCAGGGGGAATGGGTTGCGCCATCGCTCTGGCAGTGTGAGGCAAGCCCGGCTACACTGAGATCGGGGCACCCATTAAAGATACAAGGAAAATGAACTCCCTCCTATCTCCTCCCACCGCCACGGAGAATCACCCCACAAACTTTGGGGGACCCCCCAACCACGGGGGCGGGGGGGGGGACCATTACTCCTCCTATCCATTCCCCACATGTTCGCCAGCATGGTTAATGGGCAGCACGGTAGCATAGTGGTTAGCACAGTTACTTCACAGCTCCAGGGTCCCAGGTTCGATTCCCGGCTTGGGTCACTGTCTGTGCGGAGTCTGCACGTTCTCCCCGTGTCTGTGTGTGTTTCCTCCGGGTGCTCCGGGTTTCCTCCCACAGTCCAAAGATGTGCAAGTTAGGTGGATTGGCCGTGATAAATTGCCCCTTAGTGACCAAAAGGTGGGCTGGGGTTACTGGGTTATGGGGATAGGGTGGAGGTGTGGGCTTGGGTAGGGTGCTCTTTCCAAGAGCCGGTGCAGACTCAGTGGGCCGAATGGCCTCCTTCTGCACTGTAAATTTTATGAAGTTCTGGCACCCACCTGCCAGGGAGCACTGCCAGTGTATACTGGGCAATGCCCACTCTCAATCCTCAATCCTGCGGCTTCCAGGCACCACTGTAGCCCGGCGTGATAATCATCACTTGTTTTCATTTTTGAAAACCAGTCATGATTTGTGCCGGTGTGGCACCATGCCATCGGGGGTGGGGGCGGGGGTGGGGGGGGGGGGGGGGGGGGTGGACATTCCGTAGGACCAGATGCTGTGGCTTTCCCTTTCCCGAGATTTAACGGCCACAACGGGATTTGCGCCAATGGCAAACGGACCTGAAAAATGGCGCCCGCTATCTCCATTTACATTATTGTTAATCAGAAATCTATCAATCTCCAGCCTAAAGATACTGATAGATTGAGCTTCACCAGCCCTCTGGGTAGAGAACCTATGGACAAACTTTACTTGCTTAATATTGAGAAGTGATAATCTACTTAATTTCTGATTGGATAATGAATGTTTTAAGGATTACGTTGTTCTGGTGGAAATTTATTCGAAACCGTGGGTTATATTTGGTTGAAAACACAGAACGAATACTCTTCTGCCTTGTTTTGTTTTCAAATTAAAATTGTGAATGTTAAATATTTCTAATTGATTATGTTGTGATTAACTTGAGGATATTTTGGAATCTGGTATTGCATAAAAATCCTGGCCTTCCAGAATCCCAGAACTCTTTTTTTTTAACATGTTTATGTATATATCGAGAAATCAATCTGGGCAGTTCTGCATCAAAATATAATCACTTCAGAAAAATCTGTATGCACAATTTCAACAGTTCAGGGATTAGGAATTTCTGGGGGCACCCCTGAGAATTACAATCATGAGTCTCTTGTAAGTTCTTGAGTTACCAGAAGCTGTTATCCAATTTTATCAGATTGTACACATGAAGCAAAGTCTTCTGCATCGGTTTCAAATACATAGAGAATTCCATAATGACTGGAGAAATGGCTAGTATGAATGGATATCACTATTAGCCCGCACAAAAAAAACCTTATGGAGGTTTGTGTTCCCTGAGCGGTGGTACTGTGTCTGTTGGATCTACAGTGACTTTAGTTGCAACTGTTTTTCTCAAGCTTTCACTATTTGTACAAAATGTCTCTTGTTATTATGTGAGTGGCATATATCTAAGAAAGCAGTGAATTATTTTGCATTTCTTGAATGATTGGTTGAGCTAACCAGCTTAGAGAAATTAACTGCAGAAGTTGTACTGTGAGTCAGATGGTATGGATTTAAAACCCACTCCAAGATCCTGAGCATAATGTCTAGTCGGGAATTTCAGTGCAATAATGAGGAAGGATGTGGGGCTAAAGCAAAGCCCCGTCTGTATTTTCGGGTAGCTGTAAAAGATTCCCCAGCACTATTCGAAGAGGAGCAAGGGAGTCCTCCTGTTCTCTGATCAACATTTATTCCTCAAGCACCATAATAACTCATTGGCTGCAAAGCACTGTGAGATGTTCAGAGACAACTATATATAAATGTGAATTTGTTATTATTAAATGCACAATGAACAAGACCTTTTAATAACTTGCCTTTCAAGGGTTTCTGACCGTAAGAATCTGGAACTGATTAACTTTGGATTGAAATGGACACAATCCAATTATGTTCTATTATTAAAATATAATAAATAACTTATTTAATTTCAATGTTCCTCTTTGACCTGGAACTGCTTTCCTCTTCGCTTCTTTTTCCAGAGTTCTTCCACATTTCTTGGGTCTGCCCAAATGTTTCTTGTCCCTCCGATGTCATTCCTTTCTGCACTCATCCCCTAACTCACTGCTTGCTGCGTCTTTCAATTTTAGCTGCAGCATCTGCATGCACCAGCTTGCCAAAGAAGAGTTTTACTTGGATGCTTGCAACTTACGGGAGGAAATAAGTTGGATGCAAAGTACAGGGAGGAGTGTTTAGCAGCTGAATAAATGATCAGATCCAGACTGGGAGAGATTAGGTACTGGTGCCCACTCAGAAACAATTGCATTGCAAGTGTTCTTGATTGTACCCTTGGACATCTGTTAGTAGTATGTTTTACCAAAACAAAAAGATGCCCAGAATTTTCCAGCCCCTCCCATCAGTGGGGTCTTCCAATCCTGCCGAAGTCACTGGACATGTGATTGGCTCGCCGTATTTGTCGCGGGGGAACCCGTCACGGTGGGTCAGAAAATCGCAGCCAACCTCATGTCCATCATCCATCTTTTGTTACTTCTTTTATTTCCTTGTCGAGTCACAGGAAGCCGAAACAACATTTGAGATACACGTCAATAGTGTGCCATATGCAGTGCTTGTCCAGCACTCCTTCAGATGCAGGAGAGGTCGTGTTTACAAAAAGATGACATTTTGGGTTTTTTCTTTGCAAAGAGCTGTCATTATTTCTTGTGCAAATCTCGCAAATTTCCTGTGCTTTAAAATGATACAATTTCACTCAATTTTTGTTCTCATGCGGCCTCCCTCCATTTGCAGTTTTGGCTGTAAATGAAATCAATACTGAACATAGAAAGTTCAGGTAACTTGAGTCTACTAGATTATAAAACTCTTGGCGCAGGCAAGTTGCACTAATGAACAATGGGGAAATACTCCCCAAAGTGTCCCTGATTGTGCTGAATTAACCTGACCAGCAATGCCGTGTGGACACAGCAGTTTGTCTCTTGTTGACTAGGAGTAATAAAATAATTAGTGAAAGTAGGGATAAATCCTCCCCCAACCACCTCTTTTTAGCCTGTATATTTTGTTGTCCACTTCACTCTGGTCTTTTCATGATTGATGGAGCAGTGGTGAGCTGTGCATGTGGCAATGTTACACAGGATCTAGCTGACTTTATCAGGAAAGTTGCTGATGGAAGTTCATCTTGAAAGTTCTAATTCCATCCTGCAACCCCCTCACTCACCCAGTTCCCGAGCTCCTCCTTCCTGGTTCTATGCTAAGACAAAGCTGTGATCTGATGGGTCTTCAGCAAAGACCCCTTGCAGCGTACATTTGATACGTCCACTTTGCACTAGGTTAAGTGTCAAAATCATTTGGGTCTGTGCCTGTCTTTTTGGTAGGTTCAAGGGATTGCTGTGCATCTGTCCCAGCTAAAGTGACAGTATGTAGGAAAACGGCAAGATATTTCCATGATTATTGATGAAGAACAATTAGAACAAACCTATTGATAAACTGACTGCAGTGAAAATGTCCAATAAAATTTTCTTTAAAAATGAGGCTACTTCAGAGATATGCACCCTTTAACCTTGTATACTTATTTCTGAATTAATGATTTTAAGATTTCGAAAATTAAAAGATTTTAGTTTTGAAATTTGTTTCAATATTACATTTGTAATTTTATTGCTGCTAGATTTAGTAATACTAAAGCTTATAACTTAAAATTTACTTGGGCAAAAAACCCAATCAAGATTTTAGTGTAGAAATTAGTTGGCATATTAACACATGGACATTCAGCTTATTAGTAAGTTCGCTGTTTTTAATGGAAGTGAACACCTCTGTTAAAATAGGAAATACAAGTCTTCCATGAACATGTTGTGCATTCATATGCTATTTATGGCAAATAGTAATTTCTAAGCTTTTAAAACACGATTGAATCAAATTTGCAAAAAGCTTGTTCTTAAAAATAATTGTATTTCTTTGCAGTAACAGTATTTTCTCAAACTGACATTTATCTCCCAACTTGGCTCGATTCTGGATACAGAAGAAAACTCAAAACATATGACCTGCAGTTTGCCTTTAAAATCCGCGGATCTAAATCCCCATGTAGTGGTGCCACGATAAATATATTCAAATCTAAATACTGAGAAAGTCGATGAACTGCCTCTAAACCTTGACTCTTATTTATCTTTCACTGTAATATTCCGGTTATTGTAGAATGATTTGTTTGCTACATAATTTAAACAGATTGCTACATGTTGGTGAAGACATTAGAATATTACATTTTCCTCTGAAAGTAGTGCTTTAGGGCTCAGTTTCAGGAACTCAATGACCCCTGCTGTTCATAGCCAGTTTTCTTGATGTGATTGACAGGGTTTCAGTGTAGGGAGCAGAGGTTACTGGTATTTGTAAATAAGCTCTCCACTTTCTAAGGTACTGGGAAGGAGGTTTTTCTTAAAACTGTGCAATCCTCTTTTCCTGCATTCTATAGAGTCGAGGAATATTTTTGAATGCAATGCCCTCTTGCGGAACATGGACAGGAGGGGAGGAATCCCGTGGGGATGGGTGAAAAGGGATTCTTTCAAATGGAAAAAGCAAAGACATCTCGACTTATTTGAGTGACTAGGGGGTGAGGAAGCAAGGAGAGTAAGTCTGATCTTATTTGTGCAACGTGGAAAAGAGATGAGATAGCACCATTAGGGAATACCCTGTTATAATAGAAGAGGTAGTGAGCTATGGGGAGTGACAAAGGAGCAGCAACAGCCTAGATATTCCTTATTGGACTGTAACAGGCTCCTAATTTTAAACAGTGTATCGTCTGGGCCACTGCAACAGAATTCCTCCTGTGCTGCAAGTTGCAAAATTATAATAAAAGCAAAATACTGCTGATGCTGCAAATCTGAAATTAAAAACGGAAAATTCTGGAAAAACTCGACAGGTCTGGCAGTGTCTGGCGAGAGAAACCGAGGGCGGAATTTTCGGGGAGAAAATCAGTGCGATTCCCAACGCCACAATTGGGACAATTTTCAGACACTTCGAAAAAACATTTTTTCGCCATGTGACAAACGCCACACCTGAGGTGCGAAGCGTTTGATTCACCCGCCCTGGGTGTCTGAGCACTTCAATGAAGGTGACGCTATGTTTAAACGGCTCCACAGCACTTGCTCTCATTCGGGCCAGGAGGTTGGCAGCGAGGAAACCAGCTCCGAGATCTACGGAAGGGGGTCACCAACCATTTGCTGGATGCCGTGGAGGAGAGGTGGGCAACAGTATCCCCTCGGGCTTGGTGTGGCCTCGGGCCCCTGAGTCTGCCCGGTGACCCCGTGGTCTCCCGTCACGCGGTCTTCCTGGGTGCTGCTGCATGGTGCTCCTCCAGTGCTGTAATGAGAAGAATAGTCACTAGCTCCATACTAATATCACTCGGTTACCTGTGAGGGATGAGAGAATCAGGTTGGTGTCGCAGCTGGATAACATCAGTGCCTCTCCTGTCTAATTGACCTCTCGGAATTGGAAGCAGCCAGCCCTACACCTTATCCAGCGACTATTGCTCACTCACAGCTCAGGTCCTCTCCCATCTCCAATGCATGACTGGCCCCGCCCTATTCCCTCGCCCAGTCAGAGTCGCCCTTGGCCTCCCGTCTGGTTCTCCCCTCCCTTATTCTCTATGTCGCCGGGGGCTCCAACGGAGGTTATTAATGGCAGGGTCAACTGGATGGTGATGTCCGCCTTGGTGCTAATGGATCCTCACTGGCAGGCGTTGGGGTCTGAGACATAAGCGAGCCCAGTGCCCACGTGTTTAGACTTGAAGCCTGAATATTCATCCTATTCCTTGACTTTGAGTCTGTGGGCAACTTACATTATTAAGTGTAAACTGTTGATGGCCAATTAGTTTGATTCATCAAATCCCATTATGGCTGCTAAATCTTGTGAAAGGGCCATAATGGGATTTGAAACCGTGATCTCGGTTTGTGATCTTTACCCCCGTCCCCACCCCTACTCCCCGACCGGTGACATGACCATGTTCACGCCCAGAAGGATTTTGTACTTGATTTCCATTAATTTGCATTGATTTAAATCTCATTAAACAGCTTTGCGCCATACCTCCATGTGATGTCCCCTCCCCTACTCGGTGGCATGATGTCACACTAATGCGAAGCACGACTGGTTTTTGAAAATGAAAATCAATTGTGATGACCACAAGGCCCCAGGCGGTGCCAGTGGACAGTGCCAAGGGGCTTATCCTTCTCCATTGGGGAGGTGGGGGGGGCTTTCCCTTCTGTGTGGTGGGGAGAAGAGGAGTGTGGACGGACACGTGTGTGGGGAGAGTACTCCCCGATACCTCCGTGCCGAGGGACCGGGTTGGCCTGAAGCCTGTGAGGGACATCTTACTAAAGCTGTGTGGTGCTGAGAAGGTTATGACTTAGCATCAATAACAGTTCCCGCAGGTTGTGGTTAAGCTGCTGCAGGACCTCCCACCATGACATATATTGCCCTTGGCAGCCACACCTCTAAAGCTGAAGGTACAGAGGGGACAGCAACATTTGTTACAGATACTCTTGGACACAATGTAAATTCTGTAATGCAAAGGGACAATAGCTTGATGATGATGATGGTTCTATTGCATTTTTGGCTTTTAATTGGAATGTGCTTTCAGCCTCACATGTATTGGTCCCCTTCCTACATTTGAGAATTTGGGGCGATACTGAACTAATTTTGTCCCACAGGGTCACTCCTGAAGCTGTTGCAGGGCGTATTTCAGATCAGAGGCATAATAAATAACCATATGGACTGACCCACCTGTTTGTAGTAATCTATCAAGTGTGCAGTGGACTCCAATCCTTTAACAAGGACCTGTCAGTGACATACCCTCAATACCATCTCGTATCAGTCATATGTATTGATGGTGATTGAATGATGATGCTATCAATATTCAGGGCACCTGTTAGTCATCACTCACCTAACAGATGCCATTAGAATTATTGTCATTCTCTTTGGTATTTTCAGAGCTTCATGGAATGCAATGGCACAGCATTAATTAAAATAGTGTGTTCGTCTTCACTAGACAAAGTAGTTCGGTTTGCCATAAAGTCTGTAAATAGATCTCCAACTTAAGGTAATAATCAACAATAACAAAAAGTGTTGCTTTGTCACTAATTTCCATTTCTTTTCTTGCATATTGGTTTGATCATTTAGTTTTGCGTTAGAAGCACTGCGATATCTTTGTCTTGACATTGCATGGAGTATGAGTCCCAGTGTAGTGTCAGGCTAAGTGGTTTAGCATTCAGTCCAGTCTCGCACTTCTTCATAAATTGAAGGATACCTTACTTTGGGGAAAGTGGTGCTCAAAGACCCCCATTTTGAGTTTCATGGGGACTGAGGTATGTGTCTGTGTAAGGACAGAGGTACACATCTCCTCCTATCTGCCCGTCAGAGTCAGATTTTCAGTCAGATATATAAATAAGATTGAGGGTTAACGTGGTAACTTCATTGCAATGTTAATGTAAGCCTACTTGTAAGCCTGGCTGGACCAGCCATGATCATCTAGATGGGCCTGGTTGCCTATCCCTGTTTCTGTTTCTTGTGTTCCTGTGTATGGGTGCGCGCCCCAATTTGCAGGGGTGGGGGGTGGGGTGAGTGTATCACTATTTACAGTGGATCCTGGGAGTGTGCCAGTCTTCATGTAGAAAAGATTCAAAAACCATTGCCTGAAGCCAAACTCTCTGTTGAGATAATGCATCCTTTTCCAAGAAAGATATATTGCTCCTTGATTTTTCTTCCAACTATCAAATGTACCTGTAGGAGGTCTGAAAGAAACAGAATTTAAATATCTTTTGTAGTTTAGTATCTGTTGTATTTTGTTTGAGAAGCAGAACATTGGGGCATCTTTGAACTTCCTGGGGATTATTGTTTTCCATTCTGGTTAATAAAGGCAGGGTGGAGTGCAATGAATGTTGTATTGCCAGAGGGCACAAGTATAAATGCAAAATAATAATCTTTATTATTGTCACAAATAGGCTTACGTTAACATTGCAATGAAGTTACTGTGAAAATCCCCTAGTCGCCACACTCCGGCGCCTGTTCGGGTACACGGAGGGAGAATTCAGAATGTCCAATTCACCTAACAAGCACGTCTTTCGGGAGTTGTGGGAGGAAACCGGAGCACCCGGAGGAAACCCACGCAGACACGGGGAGAACGTGCAGACTCGGCACAGACAGTGACCCAAGCCGGGAATCAAACCCGGGACCCTGGCGCTGTGAGGCAACAGTGCTAACCACTGTGCTTATGAGCACCCGTTCAAATATTTTGCCTAAAAAGTCTGATCAGCAAGAGGCAGCGTGACCTCTGAGGTCAAGAGGTTGGCAAACAAGGACCATTGCAAAGACGAGCATTGGCCCGACCATGATTGTATCACCGGCAGTGTTCTTATCTAGAGATGAGTGAAAGGCAATGTCAGAGGTGTCCTCCTATGTCCCAGGATTTGGCAGCTCACATCTGCTAGCTTCTCCAGTATGAGATCTGACCACAAGGACTCTGGGGGAGTAGTGCAGAGTACCTAGCCTGCAATGTGTGTCTGTCAGCAGTAGCTTTAAATGTGGCATCAGGACCTTTGACACCATAGGTAGGAGGGAAGCACCCGTCCCATCACCAGTTTAGTCAGATTCCTCACTGATGCTTAATTAATGAGCTGCAAAGGGGAAGATGGTGGGTGGTCGCCTACCCCACCACCCAGCAGGGATCACACTGACTTCCCAGTCCACTGCCGGATTTACTCTCCAGAATGGAAAGTTCCACTCCATACCCGAAATTCTGGCCATTCTCGTCGGTGTAGACAATCCCACTGCCTCTCAGTAGATTCTTCTGTTTGATTGGTTCAAGAAATGCACCATTCTTTACCTTGTCCTCTTCGTGTCCCATACCTCCCACAGAGGACACTGGGCAGTGTTGGCTCTTTAGTCACAGCTGGTTACAGTGTAAATCCCACCGTCTGCAAAGCAAGTGTAGTTGGAATCAACGGCAATTTTTGTTCCTTCATCACTGATCACAAAATCCAGGCCATTGTGTTACTGTAGCCTGAATCAGAGTGGCTGGCCTGACCCAACAGCACAGCGGTGTGGAGGAGAGAATTACGCTCCATTTTTGCTTTGGGATTAATTTGGGTTTAACATCTAATTTACACTATGTAGGTTCAGCACAGTCCTGATGTAAAAACAAAAACTGACCCTTGTCAGCATTAGATTAGTGGTGTAAATGTGCCCGTACCTCTGCTTGTGTGTCTTGCGGACATGTGTATGCACTTGTACAAAATGAATTGCTTTAATCTATCCAGAGATTTAAAATGGCATTAATATGTGTCATTGTACTTGTGTGTTGTGCCATCTAGTTGGCGATGCCACTTGAATACGTTAGCGCAAAACTTACTCGCAAAACTGATTTGAATGAAAATTCAAGTATTTCCATACTTGACAAAAAGTGGAATTCACAGCAGGGAGTTTTCAGAGAATCAGGAAAAGATTAGTGTCTCGTTCATATTACAAAATCTTGAGATTGTGGAAACTGGCGGACATGGTAAATTTCTCAGTGGACTTGTTTGTCCCGCTGTAATCTAAAGCTTTATTATCTAAAGGTCTGAGGAAGTTATGAAAACCTGTAAAATATATCATCAAACTTTTTATTTCTGTTTGTAAAAATTAATTATACAGTCAGGTTACATCGATCTTGAAATGAACAACAGGAAGGTCAGACAAAGTTCTGGAGACTTTTAGCAATTTTTAAATAACTTGCGGGTACAAACTGTACGCTGCTTAAATTCAGCTTGTTTTGAGTGTGCCTGTGGTTAGAAGCAGGAAGTCCTAATGCTTTAATGGAAGTTGGTGTCTGTACTTTTTATGAGAATTTTCCTTCTGTATAATTTTCTCAAATCTCTATTTCAGCTTTGTGCCTTAATTCTGGGTGTCTTAACTCTTTAACATTCCATTAAACTGTTCCTCAAGCATATCTGTCCATTCGGTTCCATATCCCTTACTTGTATCAACAAAATTATATGTTGAAAGAAAAAATTATAGAGTTATAGAGTACCCAATTCTTTTTTTCCAATTAAGGGGCAATTTAACATGGCTAATTCACCTACCCTTTTTGGGTTGTTGGGGGAGTGAGACCCACGCAGACACAGGGAGAATGTGCAAACTCCACACGGACAGTGACCCCAGGCCGGGATCGAACCTGGGTCCTCGGTGCCCCCTGCTTCAGCAGTGTTTTGGGGAGCGAATTCTGAATTTCCAATACCCTTTGTGTGAAAAAGTGAACCCTGGCTTTACTATTAAATGTCTGAGCTCTCATTTCCAGATTAAGCCTCCTTGTTCCCCAACCAAAAGAAATTATTTCTCTGCATCTACCCCTTTATCAAATTAAGCACTTTGATCAGATCACCCTGTCAATCATATAATCTCAAAAGAATACAAGGCAATATGCAACCAGCCTCCGGTATCTTTCTGACGTATCCACTTGAATGCTAATAAATCTTTCTGGAGGTTTGGTTCCCAGCAATGACTGCAGTGCTGCGGATGGGGTCTGACGTCGATCTGTACAGCTGAAGTATCTCTCCTTCACTTGTGAATTCCAGCCCTGTTTGAGATAACGGCTGACATTCCATCAGTCCTTTTAATGACTTATTTTCACCTGTCAACCTGCTTTTAGTGATTTCTGTACTTGAACACCATAATCCCTTTGTTCTTGGACAGTGCCTGGTTACTCGCCAGTAAGAAAATATCCTGAATTTTTCCTTCTCGGATCAACCATCTCACAATTCTCCTCCTTGAATTGCATCTGCCGTTGTTTTTCCCATTTGCTCAATTTGTTGCTGTCCCTTTGTAACTTCCTGCTCCAATAAACTGTGGGGCACCAAAAGTAAAACTATGAGGGCGATTCTCCCATTAAATTACTAAGTGTCATTCTGGGCGGGAAAATCGATGAGAATTCCATCGGCTTTTCCAGCATGACAATTCACCCACACTTTCTCATTTTGCTTAGAGCTTGGGGAGATTTTCAATGCATTCTCTGGAATTTGATCTGGAGTGGGGAACTAATGACACCAGCAAGACCGGCTCATCCGAGATCAGTACGCCATTTTTAAAGGGTGCCCCAATCTCAAAAGTTAAGTTGAAGGTCTCCCACACGCACCACCCATGGACTTTGGGACCCCCTGCGGACATGGGCAACATTCCCAACCCATGACCCCAGAGGGGCAAGCTCCCCCCAACATGAAATGTCAGTGTCGCCCCCCCCCCCCCCCCCCCCGGGCCGGGTTCAGGGCATCGCTTCTACGCCCTCGCCCAAGTGAGCGATACACCGCAATGGTGTCGCCGAGGGCCTACCCCCCTATAGGCCCCACCACTCCAGGCCCCCTCCTCAGTTCCTCCCCCTCCCCCATTTCATGGCCTCCCCCTCAACTCCCTCCCAATGGCCTCCGAGCCCCCTGGACAACAGTCTGGTTTCAGCTTTTATAAACGAGTACTCATTTACGTCGACCACACGCTGCGCCGATGGAGGTGGTGAATCCCGGGAGCTGGGAGATTTCGGCTTTCAACCAGCAGAGCATATATTTTTTTTATAGATTTAAGGTGCCCAATGCTTTTTTTCCAATTAAGGGGCAATTTAGCCTGGCCAATCCAACTACCCTGCACATCTTTGGGTTGTGGGGGTGAAACCCACGCAGACACAGGAAAAATGTGCAAACCCCACACAGACTTGATTTGATTTATTATTGTCACATGAATTGGTATACAGTGAAAAGTATTGTTCCCTGCATGCTGTACAAACAATGCACACCGAACGTAGGGAAGGAAGGAGAGGCCTGTTACAGTCATGGCTAGTGTGTAGAGAAAAGATCAACTTTATACGAGGCAGGTCCATTCAAAAGTCTGGTGGCAGTAGGGAAGAAGCTGTTCTTGAGTCGGTTGGTACGTGACCTCAAACTTTTGTATCTTTTTCCTGATGGAAGAAGGTGGAAGAGAGTATGTCCGGGGTGCGTGGGGACCTTAATTATGCTGGCTGCCTTTCTGAGGCAGCGGGAATTATAGACAGAGTCAATGGATGGGAGGCTGGTTTGCGTGATGGACTGGGCTACATTCACCACCTTTTGTAGTTTCCTGCGGTCTTGGGCAGAGCAGACTCCATACCAAGCTGTGATACAACCAGAAAGAATGCTTTCTTTTTAAAAAGTTTTTAACACAATTTTTCTCCCTTACAAACAATAACCCCCCCCCTGAGATATTGCTCCCGCCACTCCTCTCCAGAACCCCTCCAGTGCCGGGCATGACCAAAACATATGGACATGGTTCGCCGGACTTCCTGAGCACCTTCTACATCTGTCCTCTACCCCAAAGAACCTGCTCAACCTCGCCCCCGTCAAGTGAGCTCTGTGAACCACCTTAAATTGTATCAGGCTGAGCCTGGCACACAAGGAGGAGGAATTAACCCTACCCAGGGCATCAGCCCACAGACCTTCCTCGATCTCCTCCCCCAGTTCCTCCTCCCATTGACCCTTCAACTCTTCTACCAGCGCTTCCCCCTCTTTCATCTCCTGGTGTATTGCCGAAACCTTGCCCTCCCCGACCCATGCGCCCGAGATCACCCTGCCTTGAATTTCTTGTGCCGGGAGCAACGGGAATTCCCTGACCTGTCGCCTCACAAAAGCCCTCACCTGCATATATCTAAAGGCATTTCCTGGGGGTAACTCAAACTTCTCCTCCAGTGCCCCTAGGCTCGCAAACGTTCCGTCAATAAACAGGTCCCCCATTCTTCTGATCCCCGCCCGATGCCAGCTCTGGAACCCCCCGTCCATCTTCCCCGGGGCAAACCGATGGTTACCCCTGATCGGGGACCACACCGATGCTCCCATTGCACCCCTGTGCCGTCTCCACTGGCCCCAGATCCTTAGCGTTGTCACCACCACCGGGCTTGTGGTATACTCCTGCCTACTCTCTTAAAAAAGGCCTCAGTGATCACGATGGGGAGGCACTGAAACACAAACAAAAACCTCTGAAGGACCACCATTTTGTCCGACTGCACCCTACCCGCCAGCGAAAGCGGTAGCATGTCCCACCTTTTAAAATCCTCCTCCATTTGCTCCACCAACCTCGTCAGATTCAGTTTATGTAGGGACCCCCAACTCCTGGCTATCTGGATCCCCAGATACCGAAAGCTCCCCTCCGCCCTCCTCAGCGGTAGGTCCCCTATCCCTCTTTCTTGGTCCCCCGCCTGTAATACAAAGAGCTCACACTTCCCTACATTAAGCTTATAGCCCGAAAACTCCCCAAACTCCCTTAGAGTCTGCATGACCTCCACCATCCCCTCCATTGGATCCGCCACGTACAGCAATAGGTCATCCGCACATAGTGACACCCGATGCTCTTCTCCCCCTCGGACCACCCCCCTCCATTTATTAGACTCCCTCAATGACATGGCCAATGGTTCGATCGCCAATGCGAACAACAGGGGGGACAGGGGGCACCCCTGCCTCGTCCCTCGGTACAGCCGAAAGTACTCCGACCTCCGCCGGTTCGTCACTACACTCGCCACTGGAGCTCTGTAAAGGAGCTTAACCCAACTGATAAGCCCTCCCCCGAACCCAAACCTACGCAGCACCTCCCAAAGGTACTCCCACTCTACTCGGTCAAAGGCCTTCTCCGCGTCCATAGCTGCCACTATCTCCGCTTCTCCCTCCACCGATGGCATCATTATCACGTTTAAGAGCCGCCGCACATTGGTGTTTAGCTACCTACCCTTTACAAATCCTGTCTGGTCCTCGTGAATCACCCCCGGGACACAATCCTCGATCGTCGTGGCCAGCACTTTTGCCAGCAACTTTGCATCCACATTAAGGTACGAGATCGGCCTGTACGATCCACATTGCAGTGGGTCCTTGTCCCGCTTTAGGATCAAAGAAATTGTCACTTCCGACATTGTCGGGGGCAGGGTCCCCTCCTCTCTTGCCTCGTTAAAGGTCCTCACTAATAGAGGGGCCAACAGGTCTACGTACTTCCTGTAGAACTCCACCGGGAACCCGTCCGGTCCCGGGGACTTCCCCGCCTGCATGCTCCCCAAACCCTTGCTCAGCTCCTCCAACCCAATTGGTGCCCCCAGACCAGCCACTTCTTGCTCTTCCACCCTCGGGAATCTCAGCTGGTCCAGGAATCGTCTCATACCCTCTTCCCCCGTTGGGGGCTGGGATCTGTACAGCTCTTCATAGAAGGCCTTAAATACCTCGTTTATTTTCGTCGCATTCCGAACCGTGGCTCCCCTTCCATCTTGGACTCCCCCTATTTCCCTCGCTGCCATCCTCTTACGGAGCTGGTGTGCCAGCATCCGACTAGCCTTTTCCCCATACTCATTGGGCGCCCTCTGCGCTTTCCTCCACTGTGTCTCCGCCTTCCCTGTGGTCAACAGGTCAAACTCCGCCTGGAGCCGTCGTCTTTCCCCAAGTAATCTTTCCTCCGGGGCCTCTGCGTAGCTCCTGTCCACTCTCAAAATCTCCCCCACTAACCTCTCCCTTTCCATGCCCTCTGTCTTCTCCCTGTGAGCCCTAATGGAGATTAGCTCTCCCCTGATCACCGCCATCAGCGCCTCCCATACCATCCCTACCCGCACCTCCCCGTTGTCGTTGGCCTCCAAGTGAAAGAATGCTTTCTATCATGCATCTGTAAAAGTTGGTGAGAGTCGTAGTTGACATGCCAAATTATTTAGTCTTCTGAGAAAGTAGAGTCGTTGGTGGGCTTTCTTATCTATATTGTCGGCATGGGGGGACCAGGACAGGTTGTTGGTAATCTGGACACCTAAAAACTTGAAGCTCTCGACCCTTTCTTCTTCATTCCCATTAATGTAGACAGGGGCATGTTCTCCACTATGCTTCCTGACGTACAATCTCCTTTGTTTTTGTTGACATTGAGGGAGAGATGATTGTTGTCGCACCAGTTCACCAGATTCTCTATCTCATTCCTGTACTCTGTCTCATCATTGGTTGAAATCCGACCCACTAAGGGTCAGAGACAGTGAGCCGAGACTGGGTTCAAACCCGAGTCCTTGGCGCTGTGAGGCAGCAGTGCTAACCACTGCGTCACCGTGTTTCCCTAGGGCTGAGCATATTTACATGAGTTTAAATACACGAGTCTGGTTTCGCGCCCAGCGAGGGTGTCTGGCGCCGTGGGCCGGGAGCATTGTGCTCTGTTCGACATTGGGCACAAACCCATTTAGGGGCTCTCCGGGTATAGCGGGAGGGCTGGGCGCAATGGGGTATTGGAACCGTAGCAACATATTTGGAAAGCACTGTCATTGAAAATACATCAGCATTAAAAAGTTTCATAGCTTCCTTGTTTTTAAAACATTCCATCAGGACAACACTCTATTGAAACATGTAATTATATTACATATGCATACCGTTAGTGTGACAGACAATGATGACTGTCTTAGTCAGAAAGCACAAAAAAAATCTCTTTTTTAATTAGATACCAGATTTAAATTCAAAACAACAACCACATTTCTACTCTTAAGATTTAATGCAAACACTGCCTTGTCCAACAATAGCACACCATCTGACTGTGATCCTATATCAATTGAAATGCAAAAGATACAGCGAGTATCAGAGCTGAAATGTCAATTTATCTTCCACAGATGTGCATACGAAATGCAGCAACCTGAGGTTAATTGGATTTTCAGTTGTCACTCTTGTGCTGAATAACTGGGCTTATTCTTAGGCAAATGTAAAAAAACACACACGGCAGCTAGAATGGATTTCCAAATATGGTCACGGATGGGAGCGAGCTGGAGTTTCGTCATCTCCCATCCCTCAAGTTAGTTTGTGATTTTCACAAAATCAGAAATTGATAAAAAGTAAACAGGTATTTTTTGTAATTCATTTTCTAAAAATCCTTTGCCGCCATGGATTGGAATTTCTTATATATTAACAAACGTTTAATGGGAGCAAAAGCACTGATGATTTCCAAAAACAAAACTATACACCATGGGAGAAAAACTATTGCTGTATCCGGATTTAATCTTTTCTTTATTTTCCTTTATAAAACCCACAACACGGCAAAAAGCTGTCCACAATAAAAAAATACTTTCATTTCTGCAGCACCTACCACAGCCGTAGTTCTTCAGAGCCAATTAAGTACTCTTTTAGTTAGTGTGCATGTTCTTATCTATCTGGCATGAAGATGGCCCCTCTGACAGGATAGTATTCCTCCTGTACTGCGCTAAACGGTCAGCAAGATTGTGCTTATACCAGCAGAGTAGACCTTGAATCAACAACCTTCTGATTTATGAGCAAGAAGGTTACCCACTGAACATTGGAGTCAGCTGAGCTACAAACTCAAACATACGTGACCTCAAAAATGACCAATTATTGTGCTATTTGGGGAGTTGGAGCTGGATTCTCCATTCGGGAGACAATGGGCTGCATTTTCCGATTTTCTGGCTAAGTGCCGACCCGGTGTGGGAACCGTGGCGTTTTATGACGCCAAAATTGGCAGCGAACCCTCACCGATTCCGGGATCGGTGAGGAGCTAGGAGCGGCGCTGGGTAAAACTTCCAGCTCCTGAGCCACAAATGGCCAGAGAATGGTGGGGTCCGTGGCCACGCATGTGCACGGCGGCTACCTGCAGCGGTTGTACCTTACAACATGGCGCCAGCCGCAGGCAGACCCGACCTGCCAGGTAGTGCCTACCTGTAACCCCCCCCCCCCGCCCGCCCCCCGGCCAGCAGAACGGCTCCCCACCCCCCTCCCCGACTGATACGGCGCTGGACACAGTCCGCAGCCGCCACGCAAGGTTGAAGAAAACTCAAGAGCACACGTGTTCTGCGCCGTCGGGAAATCGGCCCATTGGCATCGAGGGAGGGCCTTCAGGTGACGTCCTGAGGCGGTCCCAACGGCGTGCGGCATACTCCCTGATGATGCTGTTTTGGAGGGGGTGGAGCATCCGGAAACAGGCGCCGTCCCTGATTTTAAGCGTCAAACGGGATTCTCCGCCCAATCGATATCGGAGTCAGGCAACAGCGAATCCCACACATTCTTCTCCTGCTAGGGCTGAATTGCTTCTGGTTCGCATGAAAATGCTGGGACCCACAAGCGATTTCATTCTCCCCAGCTATGCAAATGAAATGTATGTATGGCACGTACGCAAGGGATTCCATTGTGAATCACACTATCAGCCCTCCATCTAGCTATGATTGACAGGTCATCACCACATCAAAAGCAGCTAAGTGCGTTCTGCTGAGAAAAAGAGGAAGTGAAAGCACTTAACTTCTAGATGTTATGAAAATAAATAATCCAGACATCTGGCTGTCTGAAAGCTCACAAGCTGCTAAAAGCTATTTCTCTTTGAAGTGAGTAGAAGCCTTGCAGATCAAAGGACCTGAAGGGGTTTAAAGCACTTTAATGTGGATTTGGCTTCCTGTTAAGTTACAGCTACTGCTTTCTAGAAATCTGTCTGAGGCAGCAGGTGTAAGACACAGGTGAATGAAAATGAAGTGGTTCTTCCACTGTTTCTGCCTTCACTGTCACTGGGTCAAAATCCTAGAACTCGCTCCCTGTCTACCTACACCAGATGGACTGCAGCGGTTCAAGAAGGCACCGTACCACCACCGTCTCGAGGGTGGGGTGACTGATTGGGATGGGGGGGGCTCCCTGTTCTGGGCGAGAAGGGTCTCTGTTACTCTGTTATGGAGGGTTCTCTGATTTTTTTGGGGGGGGTCTCTGGTGGGGGAATCTCTGGTTGGGGCTGTGTCGGGTGGGCAGGATTTGCATTGTGGGGGGAGGGAGAGGGGGAATTACGATGGGGGCACCAACATGAAATACCTACCCGTGGCTCACCGTAAGGACTACCGCGTCAGGACCATGCTGGCTAATACTTGCACCAATCCACGCCCGCCTGAGTTACAGCCCAGAGGGCCAGCACATCACAGAGGCATTGAGAATCCGGTGCCTATCCCGTTAATAGCTGGCAAATAGGTCATTTTGATCTTCGATACCCCCGCCAGCGGGGACGGGAGTATTGCAAACGGATCGTGGATCAGCTCCTGGCGCTGATCCCATTTTGACCCCCACACTGGATGCTCTGCTGCATCGGGAACCCCACTACTAGCGTTGAACCCAGACCATGGCTGTTTTTCTCCGTTTCAGTGACTCCTGGTTTATTCACCTGTTCTTGGCTGACTGTGTTAATTGGTTATTCCAATATTGTGCTCGCATTGTTTTTAAAATTCATTCATAGGATTTGGGTATCACTGGCATCTATTACCCACCCCTAATAGCCCTCGAGACGGTGGTGGTGAGCTGCCTTCTTGAACCGCTGCAGTCCATGTGGTGTAGGTGCACCCACAGTGTTGTTAGGGAGGGAGTTCTAGGATTTTGACCCAACGACAGTGAAGGACGGCGGGCGATATATATCTGAGTCAGGATTGTGAGTGACTTGCAGGTAATTTCCAGGTGGCGGTGTTCCCAGGTATCTGCTGCCCTTCTCCTCGGTGGTAGTGTTCGTGAGTTTGGAAGGTGCTGCCGAAGGAGCCTTAGTGAGTTCCTGCAGTGCCTCTTGTAGATGGTGCACACGGCAGCTATGTGTTGGTGGTAGAAGGAGTGAATATTTGTGGAAGGGATGCCAATCAATGGGCTGATTTGTTCCAGAAGGTGTCAAGCTTCTTGAGTGTTGTTGAAGGTGCACTCATCCAGGCAAGTGGAGAGTATTCCATCACACTCCTAACTTGTGCCTTGTGGATGGTGGACGGGCTTTGGGGAGTCAGGAGGTGAGTTACTTGCCGTAGGATTGCGAGCTTCTGACCTGCTCTGGTAGCCACAGTATTAATGGGGCGAGTCTAGTTCAGTTTTTGGTCCATGGTAACCCCCAGAATGGTGCTTGTGGGGGATTCAGTGATGGTAATGCCATTGAATGTCGAGGAGCGATGGTTAGATTACCCCTTACTGGAGATGGTCATTGCCTGGCACATATGTGGTGTGAGTGCTACTTGCCACTTGTCAGCCCAAGCCTGAATATTGTCCAGGTCTTGCGGCAATTGGACATGGGCACAGGTAAACATCCGCACACACATTGATGCTTCCTGCTCTGACTTGCGAAAGTTTGATTTTATTATGCTGGTGACATGAATGAGACATGACGAGTAATCGAATGGCCACACTGCGCCCAAAAAGCAGCGCACAATGCAGCCAGGAGACCCCGCTAATGCGGTCTCGCGAGATGTTGTGATGTAAATCCCACCCACTTTGGGGTAAATCTGCATATTCGAGTCAGACTGCCAGTCTCACTGTAATATGCAGGTTCCCGAGGTTTCTGAGGTGTTGGGAACTATCTCCTTCATCTCGGAGACCTCGGGTGAGTGCCGTTCGGTTCTGGTCTCCACAAACAGGGACCAGATGGAATGGCACTCATGGGGGTCGCCCAGGGGATCAGAGGTCCTCAGCTGCATGCCCTTGGGGCAGGGTGGTATCCTGGCACTGCTGGTGCCACCTGGGCACCCTGGCACTTCCAGCCTGGCACTGTCTTGGTGCCCAGGTGGCACTGCAAGCTGGCAGGGCACTGCCAAGGTGCCAAGCTGGCATTTTTCACATGGTGGTGATTGAACCGTCGGTCCCCTGCAGGGGTGTTGGAGGGGACGCGGGGATTCCTGGGGACCCCTCATGGTGAGTTGGGTCTTTGAGGAGGGTCGGGGGCTCGAGGGCTCGAGATCAGGATGCCATTTAAGAATGGCCAGCTGATCTCTCGGTACACTGAGTTCCGGTGAGTGGAGTTCCTCAGTGCAGAAAATGGGGCTTTATGCGGCCTCAGCTGCATGCTCGCCGCTAGGGCCCCCTGGCTAACCCGAGTGCTCTTCGATGGCTTTGTGTTTCTCAGCACTGTGAGCATCGGAAACACATGGCTAAACGCACGTGGCTAAACGCACGTGGCTAAACGCACGTGGCTAAACGCACGTGGCTAAACGCACGTGGCTAAACGCACATGGCTAAACGCACATGGCTAAACGCACATGGCTAAACGCACATGGCTAAAACACATTTAGTTAAATCGCGCCCTCAATCTCATTCAAACATATACAATCCTTACAAAGCTTGAAAGGGTAGATGCAGGGAGATTAGTTCCCTTTGCTATGGGGGTTTAGAACCAAGGGACACCGTGTCAGATTAAAGGGAAGGCCATTTAGGACTGGAAATGAGGAGGAATCTCTTCACCCAAAAGTGGTGAATCTCTGGAATGCTTTAGCCGTGGGGAGGGGGGAGGGAGGAACCTGTGGACGCCCAGTCATTGAGTATATTCAAGGCTGAGATCGATAGATTTCTACATATTAAATACATCAAGGGATATGGGGATAGTGCAGGAAAATGGTGTTGAAATAGAAGATTATAACTTCATTGAAGCCTACTTGTGACAATAAGTTATTATTATTATAGCCGTGGTCTCATTAAATTGCAGAGCAGGATCGAAGAGCTGAATGACCTCCTGCTACTCTTATTTCTGATGACACATTGTGCTAAAACGGAGTGCTCCACATTTCAGCTCGCACAGTTGTTTTGCTCATTATGTTTCTTCGTCCTTGGTTTCTGTGCCGTGCCCATGTAGTAAGTAGTAGTTGAGCAACTCTGAATGGCAGCTGGGTTCTTGACACTGTAATCAATGGTGTCTGAGGAGAGGAAATACAACTTGTCAGTTTACCTGGATTCGGGCCGATGGGAACTGGCACCCATTCTCTGTAACAGGAGCCTGCCAGCCTTTCTGTGTTGCATATCTGTCATAGCAATTGCCTGGCTAGTTTATGACATCTGCATGTGGGAGACTGGGTGGAAGGGAGGGGGAAGAGAGTGTGGAATGCCTTTTAGGCAACCAATGTTAACCTTGACATCTCTGATGACAGGAAAAGAGTTGGCTTCTGTCCTTCCTTCGCGATTAGTTTTCATGGCAGGTGCCAGACGCTTGCCTTACTGAGGATGTGCTGTGCATGGTGGGGAAGCAGCCTGGAATGAAGGTGGGGATTTGCAGACCACAGCATATGCTAAAGACATCACCCTTTCATAACTAAAGGCCTTGCTCATTCCACTTGATAAGGATCACTTTTTCTGATGCATATCCAAAACTGCGTTAGCAGCCCACACTTGTTAATGTTTAGTTTACAGCCTGTTGGTAGCCAAGTTTATTCAATGCCATTGCAGCTTACAAGTTTTCAAAATCACTATGAGTTAATAAATATGTAATCGGGTCTTTAAATGGCAATGCCTGGCAAGAGATTATACACCATTTTCACTTTATATGTAAGATTCTGTGCATTGTGACAAGTGATGGGCGCATCTTAAGTTTATTTTCACTATGTAAGTTTATCATGTTTGGGAGGATAAAGTACTGGGATGAAATGAGCTGGGGTAGAGAGAGAGAGAGAACTTTTGGCACACCATCGGGTGGTGTTAGTGAAATAAACAACAGCTCAGTTACACAGCATCCTCACGCCAAAGCTTGTCCTGCGTGTAACTCTACAGTCATTGCTTTCTCAAGTGGATCAATTGAAAAATGACTTATTAAATGCACGACAAACCAAATTTATGCAACAAAGAACTGAAGGTGTAAGTTCAAGTTCGTAAATAAATGGCATTGTCATTACAAATTGTGATTTTTGTTCAGAGCTGTAGGTGATTATAAACGTGAACAAGTATCAATGCTCATTGTTCAGGGAGTGTCTCACCCTGATCTCCAGGGGAATTTGGTTGCCATCTTAAAGATTCCCCCCCCTCCTTAGAAAGGACTGAAGTGCTGCAATGGGAGGTGCTGATAATAACTTGTCAAATGGCCTTGTGAATATAAGTACCCACCTTGTAAAAATGTTTCCACTTTAGTTTGCCAATTGTTGGCATTTGCTCTAGCTGGGCAACTGAAGGAGGGATTGAGTCGCTGTTAAAAGCAAGGCCTTAATATAATTTTATATTTGACCCCAATGAGTCCAGCAGTGAAATGTGTTGAAAACCGTTGTTCGTTTGGCATTTTTCGAGACTGAGATTATTGTTATTGCAAAATGATTATAATTCCCAACATTGGACAACAAATAATAGAACTTGAAGTAATTTACATGTACTGTGGGCTTTAGGCACTTTGACTAAAGATACAACTAGGGTAATCTCGCAGTCATTTAAGAAGCAGCAATAACTTCCCGACTGTGTGGAGATATGGGGCGTCATTCTCCGACCCCCCCGCCGGTCGGAGAATGGCCGTTGGCCGCCGTGAATCCCGCCCCCGCCCCCGCCGAAGTCTCCGAAGGGAGAAAAGTCGGCGGGGCGTTAATGGCGCCGCTGCCGCGGAGAATGTCACGGGTCTGCGCAAGGCAGCCGATTTTCGGCCTGCCGATATTCTCCCTTCCGGATGGGCCGAAGTCCCGTCGACGTGATGACCGTTCACGTCGACGTCAATCAAACCTCCTTTTCATCGGCGTGACCGGTGCTCCAGGCTCACGCTGACCCAGCGAGAGAGGTGAGTGACGGCCTGGGGGGTTGGCTCTGGGCAGGAAATGGCGTGGCCGCAGACTGATTGCCTGAGGAGAGGTGTGTCTCGGCTTGTGTGTGTGTGCGGCGGGGGGGGGGGGGGGTGGTTAGAGTAGGCTGGGCTCCGGGGGAGTGCCGGGAGGGGGTCCGTGCCGGGGTGGAGTTGGGGGTTGGGGAGGGGGTCCGTGCCGGGGTGGAGGTTGGGGGTTGGGGAGGGGGTCCGTGCCGGGGTGGAGGTTGGGGGGGGGTCCGTGCCGGGGTGGAGGTTGGGGAGGGGGTCCGTGCCGGGGTGGAGGTTGGGGAGGGGGTCCGTGCCGGGGTGGAGGTTGGGGGTTGTGGAGGGGGTCCGTGCCGGGGTGGAGGTTGGGAGGGGGTCCGTGCCGGGGTGGAGGTTGGGGAGGGGGTCCGTGCCGGGGTGGAGGTGGGGGTTGTGGAGGGGGTCCGTGCCGGGGTGGAGGTTGGGGGGGGGGTCCGTGCCGGGGTGGAGGTTGGGGAGGGGGGTGCGTGCCGGGGTGGAGGTTGGGGAGGGGGTCCGTGCCGGGGTGGAGGTTGGGGGTTGTGGAGGGGGTCCGTGCGGGGTGGAGGTTGGGGAGGGGGTCCGTGCCGGGGTGGAGGTTGGGGAGGGGGTCCGTGCCGGGGTGGAGGTTGGGGGTTGTGGAGGGGGTCCGTGCCGGGGTGGAGGTTGGGGGGGGGGTCCGTGCCGGGGTGGAGGTTGGGGAGGGGTCCGTGCCGGGGTGGAGGTTGGGGGGGGGGGGGGTCCTTGCTGGGGTGGAGGTTGGGGGTTGGGGAGGGGTTCCGTGCCGGGGTGGAGGTTGGGGGGGGGTCCGCGCTGGGGTGGAGGTTGGGGGTTGGGGAGGGGGTCCGTGCCGGGGTGGAGGTTGGGGGGGGGGGTCCGTGCCGGGGTGGAGGTTGGGGAGGGGGTCCGTGCCGGGGTGGAGGTTGGGGAGGGGGTCCGTGCTGGGGTGGAGGTTGGGGGTTGGGGAGGGGTTCCGTGCCGGGGTGGAGGTTGGGGGGGGGTCCGTGCTGGGGTGGAGGTTGGGGTTGGGGAGGGGGTCCGTGCCGGGGTGGAGGTTGGTGGGGGGGGGGTCCGTGCCGGGGTGGAGGTTGGGGAGGGGGTCCGTGCGGGGTGGAGGTGGGGAGGGGGTCCGTGCCGGGGTGGAGGTTGGGGGTTGTGGAGGGGGTCCGTGCCGGGGTGGAGGTTGGGGGGGGTCCGTGCTGGGGTGGAGGTTGGGGGTTGGGGAGGGGGTCCGTGCCGGGGTGGAGGTTGGGGGTTGGGGAGGGGTCCGTGCCGGGGTGGAGGTTGGGGGGGGGGGGTCCGTGCCGGGGTGGAGGTTGGGGAGGGGGTCCGTGCCGGGGTGGAGGTTGGGGAAGGGGTCCGTGCCGGGGTGGAGGTTGGGGGTTGTGGAGGGGGTCCGTGCCGGGTGGAGGTTGGGGGGGGGGGTCCGTGCTGGGGTGGAGGTTGGGGGTTGGGGAGGGGTTCCGTGCCGGGGTGGAGGTTGGGGGGGGGTCCGTGCTGGGGTGGAGGTTGGGGGTTGGGGAGGGGGTCCGTGCCGGGGTGGAGGTTGGGGGGGGGTCCGTGCCGGGGTGGAGGTTGGGGAGGGGGTCCGTGCCGGGGTGGAGGTTGGGAGGGGCTCCGTGCCGGGGTGGAGGTTGGGGGTTGCGGAGGGGGTCCGTGCCGGGGTGGAGGTTGGGGGGGGGGGGGGGTCCATGCCGGGGTGGAGGTTGGGGGTTGGGGAGGGGTTCCGTGCCGGGGTGGAGGTTGGGGGGGGGGTCCGTGCTGGGGTGGAGGTTGGGGGTTGGGGAGGGGGTCCGTGCCGGGGTGGAGGTTGGGGGTTGGGGAGGGGGTCCGTGCCGGGGTGGGTGATGGGAGGGCAAATGAGTTGGTCCACCTGGCCAGGTGCCAGCCTCCAACAGTTGGACCCATGCGGTCCATGCCACCTGGCTGGGGGGAGGAGGGGATATGGGCAATGATGACATGTCGTCGTTCCCCTCCCCCCCACCAGGTCGTCATGTTTTCAGATCATCCAGCGATGTTGGCCGCCGTGGCGGCAGTCCGCTCATGTCTATGTTGCCCTGGATGAGGAGGAGGAGGAGGAGGAGCGTGCCAGAGAGGCGGCGCAGGCTGCCGCAGAGGGGCAGGCGGCAGCCGCCCAGGCTGGAGGGACACCTGACCGACAGGACGAGGAGGGGGAGGAGGACGTCGCGGCCCCACGGCAACGGAGGCACCCGAGGGCGCCCCGTGTGTACCGGCCCCGGCAGTCATACCAGGACCTCACGGACCGGGAATGCAGGAGGAGACTCCGGATGAGCCGGGAAACCGTGGCACACATCTGCCACCTGCTAGCACACCTGTCACCGCGTGGCACTGGCGGGGGACACCCTCTCCCCGTGTCCGTCAAGGTTACGGTGCCCTGAACTTTTATGCAACGGGGTCATTCCAGGCACCGAGTGGGGACCTGTCCGGCATATCGCAGACATCGGTGCATCGGTGCATCCGGGCAGTGACAGATGCCCTTTATGCCATGAGCGCACCGCTACAATCCGCTTCCCCGTGGACCGGGCCAGCCAAGATGCCCGGGCCGTGGGCTTCTCTGCCATTGCCGGGTTCCCATGGTCCAGGGCGCGATCGATGGGATGCACGTCGCCGTGCGGCCACCTGCAGATAACAGGGCCGTGTTCACTAATAGGAAGGGGACCTATTCGATGAACGTACAGGTGGTCTGCGACCACCGCATGATGATCCTGCACGTCTGCGCCCGTTACCCAGGCAGTGTACACGACTCATTCGTGTTGTCGCGGTCATCCATCCCCGGCATGTACGAGGGGCGCCATCCCCGGCTGAGGGGCTGGTTGCTGGGCGACAGGGGCTACCCATTGCGATCGTGGCTGATGACGCCTATACGGAGGCCACGCAATGAGGCGGAGAACCGCTACAATGATGCCCATGTAGCGACAAGGGGAGTGATCGAGAGGTGCTTTGGCGTGCTGAAGATGCGTTTCAGGTGCCTGGACCTCTCTGGGGGCGCCCTCCAGTATCGGTCAGATAGGGTCGGCCGCATCATTGTGGTGTGCTGCGTCCTGCACAACATAGCCCAGCAGAGGGGCGATGTGCCGCAGGCAGAGGAGGGCGGAGTGGAGGAGCAGCAGGAAGAGGCCCAGTCCTCCCCAGATGAGGGGGATGGGGGCAATGGTCAGGGCAGACGGGGTAGACACAGACGGGTGGCTGTCCACCGTTACCGGCTGGCCCAGCGGGCACGGGACAGACTGATAGACGCCCGCTTCACTGACTAGATGGGCGTGGGAATCGGGTAGTATGGCCACAGACCGCACACCATGACAACAGCCGACCACCCACACCCCCCACCCATCCATCCACCCAGCACCATCACCCCCCTCCCCAACCCCACACACCCCACCCGCATGCACACCACCCCCCCACTCCCAATTGCCGATCCACCGGCGGCACAACGGGCCGGGCTCACCCAGTTGCGGGTGGACGCGTGTCTATCGCAGGCCATGGAGGATGATGACAACCCGCCTCCGATGAGCTCCTGGCTCTACATCGTTGGACTATGTCTGACCCATGGCCACAGTACCACCATCCACCCGGACCATCCCTGCATGCGGCTGTGACACTGCAGCGCACGGTCCCGTCCTCTGCCCGGGGGATGTTGATGGCGGCCCAGGGGGAAGGGGGCAGACTCACCTGGGGCTGAGGTAAGACCACCCCTCACACACACACTTGCGCTCAACGTACATGACACCCCCGCACACTTTGGACAGAGCACAAAGGCAGCTTCGGTAGGTGTAACATTGACTTTAATAACCAAAGGAGTTCATGCACGTGCCCTAGCGCCTAAAACTCATCTGTGCCCTGCACCCGTGCCAACTTACTCAGTGTCTAATTGTTTGGCCTTACGGGCCCTTTGACTACGTCTACGTGGTTCCCCAGACGGTACAGCAGAACTGGAGGTGGACTCCTGTGATTCCTGCCCTCTGACACTGGATCCCTTTGGCGGCCGTTTCCTGGGGCGTCCTGGCCTAGATGGGCCAGGCTGCGGCCCGGGCGACTGGGATGGCGAGCTGCCAGCCTGTCCTGCCCGTTGCCCACCCGATGCACCTGGGACGGAAGGGGGGGAGTCCGAGGTGTCGCGGTGTACCGGGACCTCCCCTACAGAGGGAGCCGGGACGGACCACACCACCTCCTCCTCCCTCGGGGTGCCCGATGGCCCCCAGGCCTCTACATGGGTGGGGGATGCGAACGGACTGGCCATCCGACGCGCCCCCGACATCTGGCGCTGCCAGTCCTGGAGGCTCGTGCTGGTATCGACAGGGGTCTGCAGGTTTGCAGCCATGGAGCCCAGGGGGTTGTCGAACCCTGTCTGCGACAGTGCGACGCCAGCTCGCACATGGCCACTGGCGCCGATGCCCTCAGCGATGGCCTGCTGAGACTGGGCCATGGCCTGCAGAGACTGGGCCATGGCCTGCAGAGACTGGGCTATGGCCTGCTGAGACTGGGCCATGGCCTGCTGAGACTGGGCTATGGCGTTGAGCGCCTCTGCCATCTGGCGCTGGCACTGGCTCATGGCCTCCTGTGAGAGGGCAGCCATTTCCTGGGCCACAGACGCCGCCTGCACGGAAGGCCCCAGGCCTCGCAAACCGTTCCCCATGTCTGACACCGTCGCACCCATTGCCTCCACCGCGGACGCCACCCGTGCGGTGTCAGCCTGGGTGGCACGCATGACCGGGACCACTCCCAGCTCCTGGACGCGGGTGGACTCCTCCACCTGCGACCGCAGCCGCCGCAAGCCACCCGTCACCCTATTCGCTCGTCTCCGTGTCGGTGGTTGCATCGGATCTATGTGTGGGTGTGGTAACTGCAGGAACCCGGGATCCATCTGGGCGGCAGATGTTCGCTTGGCCTGGGCTGCCCTCCGACCGCCCGGTCCCTCTGCTGCTCCTACCTCCACCTGCTGTACCGGGACGGCTGTGTTGTGCGCACCAGTGAGTGTACCAGACGCCTCATCACTAAAGTGCCCAACCGTGGTGAGTGTTTCTGCGATGGTGGAGGGTGTTGGTGACAGCAGTGGCGTTGTGTCGTGCTCTTCGTCCCACTCTGAGTCCATGGCACTTTGGGGTGGGGGTTCGTCTCCACCCATCCACTCTGAGTCACTGTCCGGTATTTCGTCTTCCCGGGTAGGGGTGTCCTGGGTAGTGCTGTCCCGGGTAGTGCTGTCCCGGGTAGGGGTGTCCTGGGTAGTGGTGTCCCGGGTAGGGGTGTCCTGGATAGTGGTGTCCTGGGTAGTGGTGTCCTGGCTCGGATGTGACGGGGGCCTGTGGCTGCCCCCCTCATCGCTGGGTGGTCGCTCCCGCACGTGACGGGGGTGTCGTCTCCCTGTTGCTCCAGGTCTCTCCGTCTCCCGTGGTCTCCGAGGGGCATCCTGCGGGCGTCGCATGCTGGAGGGTTCGGGTCTCTCCGTCTCCCGTGGTCTCCGAGGGGCATCCTGCGGGCGTCGCATGCTGGAGGGTGCGGGTCTCTCCGTCTCCCGTGGTCTCCGAGGGGCATCCTGCGGGCGTCGCATGCTGGAGGGTGCGGGTCTCTCCGTCTCCCGTGGTCTCGGAGGGGCATCCTGCGGGCGTCGCATGCTGGAGGGTGCGGGTCTCTCCGTCTCCCGTGGTCTCCGAGGGGCATCCTGCGGGCGGTCTGCATCTGCGGGGATGGGTGCCTGGACGTTTGGTCCTGCGATACACAATGAAGCATGCATGGTTAGACATCAGGCAGTGATCAGGTGATACGGGAGAGGGGGATATAGGGGAGGGGGGATATGGGGACGGGCTGTTGGTGGCTCACTTGCTCGTGGGGCCCCGACCTCTGCATCAGCAACCTCCCGGTCCTCAGGTCCGCCAGCCAGTTCCAGGGCCCTTTCCTCGTGTACGGTCAGTGGCCTCTCATCAGCGGGCCCTCCTCCAGTCCTCACATGCTCCCTATTGTTGTGTGCGCGCTTCTCCTGGGGGGGGGGGGGTGGTGGCAGGGGTAAAAGGCAACAGTGTTAGGCAGGTATATGAATGCACGCCATCGGTTGCGCGTGCATTGCAGAGGTTAAGGTTAGGGCTGGATTCACTTGGGGATATGGGGGATATGGGGGAGGGGGGATATGGGGGAGGGGGAATATGGGGGATATGGGGGAGGGGGGATATGGGGGATATGGGGGAGGGGGGATATGGGGGATATGGGGGAGGGGGGGTTTGGGGGATATGGGGGAGGGGGGAATATGGGGGATATGGTGGAGGGGGGATATGGGGGAGGGGGGGATATGGGGAATATGGGGAGGGGGATATGGGGGATATGGGGGAGGGGGGATATGGGGGAGGGGGGATATGGGGGATATGGGGGAGGGGGGGATATGGGGGAGGGGGGATATGGGGGAGGGGGGATATGGGGGAGGGGGGAATATGGGGGAGGGGGGATATGGGGGATATGGGGGAGGGGGGATATGGGGGAGGGGGGAATATGGGGGAGGGGGGATATGGGGGATATGGGGGAGGGGGGATATGGGGGAGGGGGGGATATGGGGGAGGGGGGATATGGGGGATATGGGGGAGGGGGGATATGGGGGAGGGGGGATATGGGGGATATGGGGGAGGGGGGATATGGGGGAGGGGGGATATGGGGGAGGGGGGATATGGGGGATATGGGGGAGGGGGGAATATGGGGGATATGGGGGAGGGGGGTATGGGGGATATGGGGGAGGGGGGATATGGGGAGGGGGGATATGGGGAGGGGGGATATGGGGGAGGGGGGAATATGGGGGAGGGGGGATATGGGGGATATGGGGGAGGGGGGATATGGGGGATATGGGGGAGGGGGGATATGGGGGAGGGGGGATATGGGGGAGGGGGGATATGGGGGAGGGGGGGATATGGGGGAGGGGGGATATGGGGGACGCTCACCCTGCCTGCTCTGACGAGGTCGTTCACCTTCTTGTGGCACTGGGTGCCTGTCCGTGGTGTTAGGGCCACAGCGGTGACGGCCTCTGCCACCTCCCTCCACAGACGCCGGCTGTGGCGTTGGGCAACTCTGCGGCCGTGCCCGGGATACAGGGCGTCCCTCCTCTGCTCCACCGCATCCAGGAGCGCCTCCACATCGCGTGACTCGAACCTCGGGGCTGAGCGACGGCCAGCCATCAAGTCGGGTGTTGCGGTCGGCTGTTCCGGTCGGGTGGGGGGGAGCTGCGCGGCCTTATGAGCCGTCACGCCGTGCAGCGCGTCATACGCGCTGCACGGCGTGAACCACTGCGCAAGCGCGGATCCCGTTACGTCGCTGCTAGCCCATTTCGGGCCGCAGACTATCGGCCCATTTTTATGACGTGACGCAAGTGGGATTTGCGCCGTTTTTTGCGCCGATCGGCGGAGTTTCCGCCGATAACGGAGAATTTCGCCCATGAAATCCGTGAGTTAAACACCAGTCAATCCAGAGTCACTTCACCCCATTTTGACTGTGATATGTTCTTGAAGTGGTCTTACAAATGTAGCTAAAACAGTCTGACAGACAATCGACCTTCAATGACCATCGAAATGGGGCTCACTATCCAGCATCTCTCCTCATTTATACATGAGTTTGTGCTAGTGAATGCAGTTTTTAACTCCACTCTGGAGTGGCACTCGTGACGTTCTTACACCTCTCCCCTTTGCCTTCCAAATGTAGTATTTATCTACTGATCCAAAAATGTGTTCCCTATTATTGTGTCTATTATTGTATGACACAGGACTGATGGCTGCGTAGACACTGTTGTGGTCTATTTGATCTGTGCACAAGTCTTGAAGCATCCAGGGATACAATGAGTGGGATTCTCCGACGCCAAAATCACGTTACCTGAGGCCCTACCCCCGATGCTCCGCCCCTGGCGGGCCGAGATCCCGACTGCATGGGCCTCTCTTGCTATTTGTTTGTCGGGAACTCGGCATGGCCGCTGCGGTTTGAGTTCAGCGCCGCCACAGTTGGGGGGAGCCTATCCGCAGTCAGGGAGGGCTTGGCAGGGGCTGGGGGCACTGGTGTGGCGGGGGGGGTCCGGGGCTGGCGACCCTGGCCAAAGGGGGGCACTATTTGATTTGGCAGGCTGCGTCTGCGCGCAGCGAGCACCATGCCGCCGTGTGCATGCACGGCCACAGACCCGGCAATTCTCCGGCCGTATCTGCAGCTAAAGCCGGGAGGTTCGGTGGCCGTTTTTCCGGTTGGAAAAGGCCACCGTTCCCACGCCGGATCCGCACTTAGTCTCGGAATCGGAGAATCCAGCACCATATTTTAGTTTATTCCTCTTCGAGTGTGTAGACAGAGAGACTAAGATTAGGGATAAATACAACTGGCCATGTGTCGGCATGTGCAGATGTGTGTGTCTGTAACTGACACTGATCCACATTAAACCTACAAACGCAGGCACATGTTCAGCGAGTCGGTGAGATAGAGGAAATGCATTATGGGCTGGCTTTATGGCTAATTGTTGTTTTGTCAATCACTTTTCCATGAAAGGATTTTTCAAAAAGTTATATATAATCTGGAATTTCTTGCAAAGCCATAAAATCTAATACTCTTAGCCACGGAACTTGCTTGATTGTTTTGGCCCCTTTCGAACACCAGTGGCCCCTTTCGAACACCAGTGGCTATTTTAGTCCAGTTTTAATGATATGAAATTGTTGACCAGTTTTTGAGTGAATGAAGTGTCCTCAATCCCACTCGGGGCCCTTTTTGTCCTGGAGATCCCGCCAAGGTTTTCTGTGTCTCTGCTTCTAACCCCCCCCCCCCCCCCCCCCGCCCCCCTCACCTCCTGCTGTGAATAAAGAACATAAATTAAGCACACAAATAGTGAGAATTGATTGGCTGCTGTGGGGAAAGATTTCATCTGTTCACTATTTATAGCAAAAAGGCAACTGTGAAAAGAATGTGTTTATGATTTTGCTACAAATATCTATGAGGGAACCTTTCCTATTCTGTATTTTGTTGTGTTCTGATTTAATCTCTGATGTGGAGATGCCGGCGTTGGACTGGGGTGGGCACAATAAGAAGTCTTACAACACCAGGTTAAAGTGTAACGGGTTTATTTGGAATCACTAGCTTTCGGTGTACAGGTGCTTCTCATTACTGCTGATTTGACAGTGTTTGGACTTCATGTGTCAACTCTGTAATTTTATACGGCTCACTGCCTTTGAGGTGGGTAAAACCGAACCTTGCCTCCGTATTTATTCTTGCTCTTTAAACAGAGGATTGTTTGGCAGGTTTCGTCTTTCCAGCAGGTTGTCAAAGTTTGTTCCCGAAATGGAATAGATTTATCTTCGGGTGTAATGGAAGTAAATTCATATTTCAGTTCACTGCTAGTTTCATGAACTACTAACGTCTGCAGGGCAGAGTGTGCAGTCGAGACAATACATTGGGCGGGATCCTCCGGTTCGCCCCCCCGCCGTGTGTTTCTTGGTGGAGCGCCAATCGCTGGGAGCGGGATTCTATCTTCCTGCCGGCTGTTAGTGGATTCCCCGTTCAAGCCACCCCACCCCGCCGGAAAACCTGTGGGCAGGGTTATGCTGCCAGTGGTAAAAGTGAGAATTCCGGCCAATACCTCTCTTAAAGAAAAGCTGTAACAGTTGTTCCGAGCTAAACCGGCGAGGACCCTGATTGCAGCCCCCACACGGTTAGTTTTCCATGGTCGCACAGCAAAGCATCAGTTGCATTTGATTTGTGACAAATTGTGAACAAATTAAATTGTCAAGAGAAAATACTTTTGGTAACAGTCCTGAATCGTGTAGCACAGATGGATGGGTTACTGACTGATCGGCACTGAATCCCCCTGCCTCCTGCTCAATCTTAAATCGAAATAGATATTTGGTGATTTTCGGCACTGCTGTCAGCACCTTTGATCGGTAAACCTGTGAATAGGACTCATTATCTCTTGAAGCATTTGCTAATACTTGTAGAAATACTAATTCCTTCATTTGGCCAGTAATACTAATCCTGATGTGAGTGGAAATGCCTCTTCTGTTTTACTCCTGAGCAAAATGAGTTGCTGACACTGAGGTGGGACTCTCTCCTCGTTGGAAAGTTGTTGCCTTTTGACTCTGCCTGGTTTCACGTTTTGTTTGCGTTAATTAATTATTGTCTGCTCCACATGAATTTAAGGTAAACACGCCCTGCTTTCTAATCGTTCGCCTCCTTCCCAGGTTTGCTGTTGTTTAATCGCAGTCATCCTGGGAGTGCAAGTTCTAAACCGCTTTCAGTTCAAAGAGGTGTGAACAACGGGTTCTGGACAACATTCTGCTAACTTCAACCACCCACCTGCTCTTTTATTCTACTTTTATTCAAATTCAGCTAATTATTTACTCTGAGGTTTGATCAGCAAATTCCCAGAGTATCAGTGTTGTTTAGTTTGCATGAGAAGTGTTTTTTATGTGTGTTCTATTTGTTTGTGTGTGTCTTTCTAGGCATATGTGTGTATGTGTGTGTCTCTATGTACATGTTTGTGTGTGTCTTGATGTGTCTCTGTGGATGTTAGTGTGTCTCTGTAGATGTCTGTGTGTGTCTCTATGTTGATGCGCGTATGTCCGTGGCTGTGTGTCTCAGTATGTCTGTGTAGCTGTTGCTTTTAGCAGTGAAGTTGTTCAGCGTGCTGTGCAGCAAGATCCCAGTTTCAATGCTGACTTAGCTGACCTGAGGTGTTGCATTCTCCCCTCTGGGACGAAATCCCCCGGTGGGACGGGGCCATATCTTGGGGCCCAGCCTCATTATTTGTGCCTCCAGGCGCTTTAATGCTGCAGTCCGTGGCCAGGACTTGATGGCGCACATCACAGCATGGTAGCATTGTGGATAGCACAATTGCTTCACAGCTCCAGGGTCCCAGGTTCGATTCCGGCTTGGGTCACTGTCTGTGCGGAGTCTGCACATCCTCCCCGTGTGTGCGTGGGTTTCCTCCGGGTGCTCCGGTTTCCTCCCACAGTCCAAAAATGTGCAGGTTAGGTGGATTGGCCATGATAAATTGCCCATAGTGTCCAAAATTGCCCTGAGTGTTGGGTGGGGTTACTGGGTTATGGGGATAGGGTGGAGGTGTTGACCTTGGGTAGGGTGCTCTTTCCAAGAGCCGGTGCAGACTCGATGGGCCGAATGGCCTCCTTCTGCACTGTAAATTCTATGATATATCTGTGTGCCCAATATCACTGACCCACCATTGAAGAAAGAAGATGGATCTCCAGGAAGACTGAGGCTGTAGGGTGGACCTCCTCAGTGACACCGAACCTGGACGATCCAGCTGAAAGATGCTACGCGAACTCACTGCTGTGGTGCTGCAGGGTCCAGGGTTGCTTCTGCCTTCCCATATCCCTTTAACCCTCTGGAGTTCAGGATGGAACAGATGGGGGGGGGTGAATATGAGACCAGGAAGAGATCGGCCAAGATCTGATTGAATGACGGAGCAGGCTCGAAGGGCTGAATTGCCGACTTCTGCTGCTCATTCCGAAGTCCTGATTTCGGCATGCCACATTTTCCCAGAAGTATTCCGGACCTGTGCGGTCTCCTCACCATGGAACCCTCCAGAGGGGGCATTGGGAAATTCTGCCCAGTGTCTTTGCGTTGGGGATAGAAAAGTCACTCTGTTGGCCAACCATGGTCCTGGAAGAATAGATATTGGGAAAGGATTGGCATTGGGTTCCCCAATCAGCAGGAAATCATGCATTGCCCAAGATCATACTGGAAGGGTTAGCTGCTTAAGATGTGATGATTTATCCATGGAGCTTTACATATAGATAGAACATACAGTGCAGGAGGCCATTCAGCCCATCGAGTCTGCACCTACCCACTTTAAGCCCTCACTTCCACCCTAGCTCCATAACCCAATAAACCCTCCTAACCCTTTTTGGACACTAAGGGCAATTTAGTATGGCCAATCCACCTACCCTGCACATCTCTGGACTGTGGGAGGAAACCGGAACAAAAAAAAACGGAGCCCAAAAGTTTATTTCTGTGTAAGTTTATTACAATCATTAACAAACTCAGCTCCAGTCATATTGCATTGGATCCACACTTTCCACATGTTGTTTTAAGAGTAATCAGGTCAAAGGCCTACATTTCCTCCGCTATTTACCGGTGTTGAATGTAATTGCCACTTTCTATCCAAAATTGTGTGAACTTATTCATGGGTTTCTCTAACATGTGTCCCTTTTCTAATCATCTCATTCAGCCTGCCTAAACACTGGATATTGTTTGGGTTGGTATGGGATTTGGGTAAAATACACAAGGATTCTACTATTTTCAAAGTAACGCTGTGCTCTCTGAAGGCTCTGCCCTGAAAGGAGCACCCAATCATGCACCAGCGGAAATTTCAATTGCAGACCCGGCCGTCTGCAGCCCGATTTGCTGTGTTCCTTTCCTATGATCAACGTAAGAAGGTCACTGAGACATATGTTTTGTATTTGGTTGGGCAGCGGTAGCAATGTGTTCTATATGGCCTTCTTTCTGACACAGACGAGTATGAATTGCATGCCTGGTAATTGTGTTATTGAACCATCTCTGAGTTAGGTAGCTGCAGATGTTACATAGAATTATATAGAATGTACAGCGCAGGAACGAACCATTAAAACCAACTGGTCCAATACTGACGTTTATGCTCCACACATGTTTCTTCTCACTCCTTTAGGACGGCACGGTAGCACAGGGTTAGCACTATTACTTCACAGCACCAGGGACCCGGGTTCGATTCCCAGCTTGTGTCACTGTCTGTGCGGAGTCTGCACGTTCTCCCCGTGTCTGCGTGGGTTTCCTCCGGGCGCTCAGGTTTCCTCCCACAAGTCCCGAAAGACGTGCTCGTTAGGTGAATTGGACATTCTGAATTCTCCCTCAATGTACCCGAACAAGCGCCAGAATGTGGCAACAGTAATTTCATTGCAGTATTTATGTAAGCCTACTTGAGACGATAATAATCAATAATAATCTTTATTAGTGTCACAAGTAGGCTTGCACAAGTAGTATTAATGTAAGCCTACTTGAGACGATAATAATCAATAATAATCTTTATTAGTGTCACAAGTAGGCTTGCATTAACACTGCAATGAAGTTACTGTGAAAAGCCCCCAGTCGCCACATTTCGGTGCCTGTTCGGGTACACAGAGGGAGAATTCGTAATGTCCAATTCATCTAACAAGCACACCTTTCGGGACTTGTGGGAGGAAACCGGAGCACCCGGAGGAAACCCACGCAGACACGGGGAGAACGTGCAGACTCTGCACAGACAGTGACCCAATCGGGAATCGAACCTGGGACCTTGGCACTGTGGAGCAACAGTGCTAACCACTGTGCTACCGTGCCACCCAATTATAAAGATTATTATTATCTTGTATATCAGCCTATCCTTTCTCCCTCATTTTATATATCTAGCTTACCCTTAAAATAACAGCGATGCTGTTGACCTCAGCTCCTCCTTGTAGCAGTGAGGTCTATATCCTAACCACTGTCTGGATAGGCAAGTCTCTCCTGAGCTCCCTCTTGGATTTGTTACTGAGCCGGACGGGAAGGGGTGGCTGTCACATGCAGCAAGTACAGTCAATGTGATAGAAAAAGGCTTTCTTTCAGCAGAGTTAACAACAGTGATCTTCCAGGAGGAGGCCAGATTTAGATACGATGTTTGAAACAATTATTGAAATAAAAACCTGGGAACTTAGAATTTCAGTGCACCTGAAAGGATGTTCCGAGATAGGGCTGGGATTCTCCAGTCTGTTCAATCCGGTGGGATTCTCCGTCTGGGTTCCTTCGGGAGGCTCAGCACAGCATCGGTGGCACTGGGAGGGGAGAATTCTGGAATACTTATTTTAGTTTACTTTTTTGCACTCAGCTTATTTATTTATATAACATCTAATTTAATATCCAGTGGAGGCCATTTCTTTGGTCTGCATAATAAAATGGAAGTTTATTTCCTGATTGCAACACGTTGCCCAGTTTACTGCTGAATGTGCACTTTTATTTTTCAATCTATTTCAAAAATCATCCATGCAGCATTTTGGCATTGTGATCCAGGGCCAGTTCAGTATAACTTTCTCAGACCATGTGAGCTATCTGGGGTCTCGTTTTCCTGTAGCATGTTGAGCTTTGTACCTTGGGTTCCACGTCACGGCTCCTTCTCCAAATTAACATACTTTTTTTCTGATTCCAGATATGTGGGCTGCACAAATCCTGCTCCATTCATGATATAATCCATTAATTTTTGAGGAAGAACATTTGAACACACCAGCATTTGCAGACAAAGTTATATCTCACTTTGAGATGTCTACTGCAGGCAGGATCTCCTATTCCCAAAGCAAGATAGCCATAGAGTCCCTACAGTGCAGAAGGAGGCCATTCGGCCACTCGAGCCTGCACTGACCTAGGCCCACTCTTCCACCCTACCCCTGCAACTCCACCTAACCTGCACACCCTTGGACTGTGGGAGGATCCCGGAGCACCGGAGGAAACCCATGCAGACACTGGGAGAACGTGCAGACTCCGCACAGTCACCCAAAACCTGAATTGAACTAGCAGTGCTAACCACTGTGCCACCGAGCCGGCCTTTATGAGAATCTTTATCTTCTTGAAGATGTGAATAGCTCACTGACCACACAGTTGAATATTTCTTCAGAGGCAGCCCAATCATAATACGTCCTGCTTTCAGTGGTACTCCAAGCATACTTTGATAGGTTGCACTCGTATCATATCGCTATCTGACAGTGACCATTGTAAATTACCTTCAGAGGAGTGGCAGCGCTGTGCCATCTACTACTGGGTTATTCGTGAAGCCTTCTCCACCTCGCTCCTCGCCTGAGGTGTGATGACCCCTCAAAGGGGAAAGCAGCCTATGGTCACTTGGGACTACGGCGACTTTACTTACCCTTACTACTAGGTGACTGGCATTTGCCAGTCTTATCCAGCCCACGCTGTGGTGCCCAGCTGCGGCATCCCACCCACATTCACCTCTATGCTGCAATGTCAATGCACAAGGATTAAAAAAGGCTCCTCTCCCCATGACCATCACATACAGAACCACCTCCAAACCATTCATGATTCGAGCCAGTTGCCATGTGCTAGGCTGTGCTGACACCCACCAGCAGATTCATGCTCATTTATGCCATGCTCCTTCTTGTTCCTTTCCTCTTACAACCTGTGTTACTTTTTGTCAATCTAGTCTTTGGTGACAAACTCACTTCCACATAATTTTTCACCTTCCCCATTGTTGTGCTCCCTACACCTGTTCATGTCTCTACCTGATGAATTGACCGTGAAAACCTGTGTTCAGGCAACACACCTGAATCTGTGCAAAGCCCACTTTAACCATTTGGGTTTACACTGCACTCACACTGAAATCGCTGGACTACAGGCAGCCCGTTCTGACCACCTGAGTGGCTAACAACCTCAGGGTTACCAATGGAGGTCCTGACATCAATATCCGCGGAAACCAGTTGTGACATTGTGGGTTTAAAGTAATGTTTGGTACTTCAATATTGCTGTACCAATTTATATTCAACCCTTTCGCTTTATTTGCACGCCAATTTTCTTCGAGATTTTATGTCCCTCAGAGGCTTTTTTCAATTAAAACTAAATCTGTTTCAAATTCCGCTGCCCTTAAATTTAGGAGCATTTCACATCTGATGTCCAGATTTTTTGTGGGAATAAATATGCTGAGTTGTCTTTTTTCTAGTGCCAAATGCCTCCCTATTGAAAGCAAATTCACTTTTTTGTCTGTGAACTTGGGCTTAGTAAGGCGCTGGGGCCTTTATTACTTTGTTATACCACAGTGAACTAAGCGCATGTCGCCAAAGAGAGAGCAGTAGGATTCCCAACTCTGCTGGATATTTTACTGACTTCCTGCCTCCAGCTGCTTCTCCCGGTCAAACAGCTTTTTTTCCCCCCTCGCCTCCAATATTTTATAATTAATGAACAAAAGTGTTCAAAGAAAGTGAGAAAAAAAAACACCCATTTTTTAAATGAATGTCCCTGTGATGTTTCTCATGAGTTGATCGCAGCCACGGCCAGGAGATTAATCTTTAATTTTTGGAGGCTCCAGATGGATTGGCAACTCAATATTTTGGGGCTGCTCCGGGAATTCTGTACTTTCATGCGCAACATCATTTTGCTACGAAAATGCTGGATTTTGGATGGACACTGACCGGCCAGCTTGGCTAGGCTTTGTCTTTTGCAACGAGGCCAATTGCAATGTGGGAGACAGTGGCGTAGTGGTATTGCCACTGGACTAGCAATCCAGAGACCCAGGGTAACGGGGACCTGGGTTTGAATCCCACCAGGGTAGATGGTGAAATTTGAATTCGATAAAAGATCTGGAATTAAAAGCCTAATGACGACCACTGTCGATTGTTGTTAAAAACCCACCTGGTTCACTTCCTTTTTCGGGAAGGAAGTCTGTCGTCCTTACCCGGTCTGACCTCCACCTGACTCCAGACCCACTGCAATGTGGTTGACTCTTAAATGCCTCCAGGGATGGGCAACAAATGCTGGCCCAGCCAGCGAAGCCCACGTTCCATGAACGAATAAAGGATAAAAGTCACAGATGACTAATCAAGAGTGCAGCAGAATAAACATCGGCACTTGAGCTCATTCAACATTCTGCACAAACTCTTATTCACCCTCCACCCTGTTCTCATTGATGTACATTAGTCCCTGGTCTAGCTATGCCTCAATTTTACCGCAGCTGGGCACCACAGCATGGGCTGGATAAGACTGGCAAATGCCAGTCACCTAGTAGTAAGGGTAAGTAAAGTCGCCGTAGTCCCAGGTGACCATAGGCTGCTTTCCCCTTTGAGGGGTCATCACACCTCAGGCGAGGAGCGAGGTGGAGAAGGCTTCACGAATAACCCAGTAGTAGATGGCACAGCGCTGCCACTCCTCTGAAGGTAATTTACATTTTCATTCTCATTTTAACAGCCTTGCCCCAACAGATGTGCCGGCTGTGGATCAGCTGGGCGCAGTCTTGCCAGCGCAAGTCCCAGTCCAGGGCCTGAGCACGAAAATCAAAGCTGTCATTCCAGTGCGATACTGAGGGTCTGCTGCACTGTCTGAGGTGCTGCCTTTCAAATGAGACGTCAATTTAAAGTTTCAATCTGCTTGGAGTTATCCCCAGAGTCCTGGCCAATATCTATCCCTCAGCCAACATCACTGGGGGGGAAAAAAAGCAGATTATCCAGCCGTTATCACATTGCTGTCTGTGGGAGCCTGCTGTGTGCAAAATGGCGGCCAGGTTTCCTACATTACAATAGTGACTACACTTGAAAAATACTTCATTGGCTGGAAAGCACTTTGAGACGTCCAGTGATGGTGAAAAGCACCATTCTTGGGCAGCACGGTAGCATTGTGGATAGCACAATTGCTTCACAGCTCCAGGGTCCCAGGTTCGATTCCGGCTTGGGTCACTGTCTGTGCGGAGTCTGCACGTCCTCCCCGTGTCTGCGTGGGTTTCCTCCGGGTGCTCCGGTTTCCTCCCACAGTCCAAAGATGTGCAGGTTAGGTGGATTGGCCATGATAAATTGCCCTTAGTGTCCAAAATTGCCCTTAGTGTTGGGTGGGGTTACTGGGTTATGGGGATAGGGTGGAGGTGTCGACCTTGGGTAGGGTGCTCTTTCCAAGAGCCGGTGCAGACTCGATGGGCCGAATAGCCTAATTCTGCACTGTAAATTCTATGATAATTCAACTGCGTCTGATTTTTAAATGTTTCCAGCCCCAGAACTCTCTCAGAACTCTGCGTTCTTCTAGTGCTGGCATCCAGCACTTCCTCCATTTGAACCACTACACCATTGGTCTTCAGTTGCCTCTGTCCTAAACTCTTAGACATTCCTTAAAACCAACTCCTTTGACAAACCTTTGGTTTTCCAGTAATGATAATAATAATCTTTATTAGTGTCACAAGTAGGCTTACATTAACACTGCGATGAAGTTACTGTGAAAAGCCCCGATTCGCCACATTCCGGCGCCTGTTCGGGTTCACAGAGGGAGAATTCAGAATGTCCAATTCACCTAACAAGCATGTCTTTCGGAACTTGTGGATCTTCTATAACTCTGCTATGGGGCACCTTGATGTGGTTCACCATGTGAAAGGTGCTATTGTTGTTCAGAACAAAAAAAATGAGGGGGAAAAAACACCCTTTTCCCTGGAAATCCAACCAATTTGGGGTGAAATTCATGAGGGAGGAAATAGGGAGCGAATAAAAGATTCACAACATACATCATTTTACGTTATCTCACCAAGTACTTACTAGAAATAAATTTGCTAAATTTATTTCATGTGACTCTGTACAAATGCAGGACCTCCCAATGTGCTTTGGACCAATGAAGCATTTTGAAGTGAAAGTTATTGTTATAATGTAGTTTAATAGCTCCTTACGAGGCAGTTGTGATAAAAGCAAAATATGTTGTCCTGTTAGATCTGAGCTTGTTTTAAACTTGAATGTGGATTCCGTTCTCTGTGTTTTAAACTTACAATCAAACCAGTCTCCAGCAGACCGCTCACTGATAAGTGGAACATCCTTTGATATAAGTGTGAATTACACTGTGTACTTTAAATTGCTTTGGCCAGCTAATTCGATACATCCTGTCATTTGCAATTGGGTAGGTGGCATAACAGCAGGTGTTGGCATCCCTGGGTAGCAGTGACAAAGACTTTTATTCAGGTAAGAATCCTGATCGTGTGTATTCATTGACTCATAAGCACTTAATGGGGCATTTCCCCTAACAACTGGATCAAAAATGCCGGCTTTTCAAATCTATGAATAAATACATTTCTTTATGTGAAAGCAGTTTCACAGAAATATGATGTCAATTTAAGAGGTTTACGGTCACTACTGTGGGACACAGAGGTGATAATGTGGAATTGGCTCCCACTGGGAGTGATTAAATTGAATGGCATAGATGCCATTCCACATCATACTCCACATCATAGATGCATTGAAGACAGGAGTGGGAGGATATGACGATGAGGAGCTGGATTCTCCGAATTCTGCGGCTATTCGGCCGGGAAATGTGATTCTCCGACCGTTCGCCAAACGTGGTTTCGGAGGTTCGAGTGGAGCGTGAGCAGTTGGATCAAGTGGCCTATTTTTGTAAACTTTAAGCCAATTCATCAGCTGGAAATCCCATGGGATCAGGGAGAAACACTGGCTCTGTATCCCCTCCCCCGCACTATCCCTTCCCGCTGACTTCAACGGAGAGTTAACGACAGGCAGGGTATAAAAACAGCATTGCTCGTGGGGCTTAACTAAAGTTGCCTGTGTTTGGAGATGTGCCTCATAGCAGAGCAGAAATATTGCTTTGATTGCAATTGATCAACAGTTTCTCCTTCAAAGAGAATTTTGGCTTCGTAAAGTGCAACTTTATGTTGCTAGTAAAAGCCTCAGAGAGAGAGAATATGAAGAGGTCTGAAATGTTCCAAGCTTAAATGTAAGATTCCCAGGAGCTTTACGGTGTGAGTAAGTGCATTTAAGAGAAACCTATTTTGTAAGTGGCATGGGGCTGAAGACGTCCCAGGACAATCACTGGGACAGGTTCACGCTTTCGGAAGAGTGCAACAACAACTCACTCCTCAACTGGACATTGTCTGCATTTTGAAACATTGACTGGCTTTGTTGCTTTCAGAAGTTGTAAGTCTGACCTGTAACACTCCCGCATTCAAACTTATAGAAAGCATGGCCGGAGAGATGAGCAAAGTGCCGCATAACGATAGAACATAGCTGTGTTCATATATCAGATGGATAGCAGCTTCACCCAGTCCTCAGAACTGAGCACAGATAGCAATGCGGTGAAGTAACGTGGCCAGGCTGGCATCCCATATAGTTTAAATACTTGCTTTCGGAGCGCTGCTCCTTCCTCAGGTGAAGGAGCAGCGCTCCGAAAGCTAGTGACATCGAAACAAACCTGTTGGACTTTAACCTGGTGTTGTAAGACTTCGTACTGTGCTTACCCCAGTCCAACGCCGGCATCTCCACATCAGGATTAAATACTTGACCACTTTTTAAAAGTGGGATTCTGGAGAGACTCCAAGCCCTGTTTCTACAGACTACCAAGTTTGACGGTCTCTCCAGTCCCTTTACTGAGTAAGTGAGGCAGTAATAAATTTCAAATCAAATCTGGGCCAGAATTGTAAACATTTAGGACTGTGCTCCTGTAGAATTTCTTTGTCCAGTTGCCACTAATAAATCAGCAGCAAGCCAAGAGATTTGTGTGGTGTGTTCTATTAATCTCTTCAATATCATGTGCAAATATGTGATGCGACCATCAATTCACTCAAGGACACGTGTCGGAGTAAAACAGTGGTTTTAATTAACTATCACTTTGCCTGCCTGCGACTGGTACATACTGAGGGCAGTCCCATAGGCCAGCTACTCTTATACTCCTTCAATGAGGCGGAGCCATGGGCTGAGCCCGTACATGCTCCAACATCCTCCAACATCTCCCCCTGTGGGTGAAGCCATACAATGGCCCACAGATAAAACCCACAGGGTTAATAACATAGAACATAACTGGTGAATTAACTGTATTTACATTCACCACAATATGGAAGGTCAGAAACTTTCTCACTCAAACTATTCGGTGTTTACAAAATGTAGATTTGTGTATCGTGTTGAACTTGAATCAAAATCTATTCAATGTCTAGTGACCAGGTTTCATTGTGCAGTTATGCCCCGCAATTGCATCTTTGAAAAGTAGCAATATGACTCGGGGGCAATAGCTTAGGTGCTGCGCAGCCTCGAAGTCCCAATAATGGAGGGCAGGAAGCAATATCAATGGCATTTCAGTGTTTGCAAAAATAAGCCTCGTGCATAATGCAGACCTGGGGCGGGATTCTCCGCAATCGGCGCGATGTCCGCCAACCGACGCCAAAAATGGCGCGAATCAGTCCGGCATCGCGCCGCCCCAAAGGTGCGGAATCCTCCGCATCTTGAGGGGCCGAGCCCTCACCTTGAGGGGCTAGGCCCGTGCCGGACTGATTTCCGCCCCGCCAGCTGGCGGGAAAGGCCTTTGGTGCCCCGCCAGCTGGTGCAGAAATGACTTTGCCGGGCGGCGCATGCGCGGGAGCGTCAGCTCACGGCATCCCCGCGCATGCGCAGTGGGGAGGGTCTCTTCCGCCTCCGCCATAGTGGAGACCATGGCGAAGGCGGAAGGAAAAGAGTGCCCCCCACGGCACAGGCCCGCCCGCGGATCGGTGGGCCTCGATCGCGGGCCAGGCCACCATGGGGGCACCCCCCCGGGGCCAGATCGCCCCGTGCCCCCCCCAGGACCCCGGAGCCCGCCCATGCCGCCTTGTCCCGCCTGTAAGAGAGGTGGTTTGATTGTCGCCGGCGGGACAGACTTCGGCCCATCGCGGGCCGGAGAATCGCCGGGGGGGGGCCCGCCAAACGGCGCGGCGCGCTTCCCACCCCAGCCGAATATCCGGTGCCGGAGAATTCGGCAACCGGCGGGGGCGGGATTCTCGCCAGCCCCCGGCCATTCTCCGACCCGGCGGGGGTCGGAGAATCCCGCCCCTGATGTCTGATGAATCATCAGGGGCGAAATTCTCCTACCCGCCCCGCCACATTTCTGCCCCGACCGGCCGGCGGGAGTCTCCGTAACACCGGCCGGTCAATGAGGTTTCCCATTGTGGGGCAGCCCCACGCCGTCGGGAAACCCCCGGGCGCCGGCATAACGGAGACTCCCGCCGGCGGAGAATGACGCCCCTGTTTTCTAACATTTGGAATGAGCTGTTTGGTCCAATATCCAGAGCTCCCATGGACTTCCCACGGACCTGTGTATTGTGGAAAAGACAAGGCAGCATCAAAAGATGGTGTTCCTGAATTTCTGGGGGCTGTTTAGCACAGGGCTAAATCGCTGGCTTTGCAAGCAGACCAAGGCAGGCCAGCAGCACGGTTCAATTCCGGTACCATCCTCCCCGAACAGGCGACGGAATGTGGCGACTAGGGGCTTTTCACAGTAACTTCATTGAAGTCTACTTGTGACAATAAGCGATTTTTAATTTCATTTCAATTTCTGTGCTCTGTGGAATGTTTATCAGCCAGGATTGAATGGCGGAGCAGACCTAATGGGCCGAGTGGCCTAATTCTGCTCCATGTTCTAGTATTATACTCTTATACGTTCATTCTGTAAATACAGGAAGTACAATCTCTCTCAACTCCAGGTACAAATCTTCTGTGTCTTAATGATTCTGCATAAACTCCCACAGTATTTGGAAATGGTCTGATCTGATTTATTTGCAATCTCTGACTTTGTTCCACTTATTATTTAAGCAATAGTGGATCTTCAATATTGTAGGTTGCTGTGACCTAGAAAATATAATAGCAATTCATGAGTGGAAAATCTGAGTTGGATACAATTTGCATCGCTCATCCCATCCCATCCCATGTTACACTGGGACCTACTTCCCCTTACAGAAAAGGCATTGAGCATTAAAGAAGAAGGGAAGATATAAGGGAGCACTTGGAGTATGGATCCATCTTTAAGCATGGCTTTGTGCACTTGAGCAGTGCTCTGATCTTCACGCACTCCAGACCATGTGTGTAGGGATGATGCTACACCCAGCCCAAGTCATTGCTGTAGCTCAGGCATTAGTCAAAGTAACATGTGCACGACCTGGAGTTGGGATGCTTTACAGAGCTGGGTAGATAAGGTAGTTATTGATTAATTCTGTTTGGATCCTGTGCTTTTCCTTTGATGAAACCATCTTCTCAATGTGTCAGAATTCAAAAGAACCTTATTCCTTGGTGAAAAGGTGTAGTTTGATTTATATGCTGTGTACAGAATGCTTCTGTTCAACGCAGCAATGAGAAATGATCATTGCACACAGTGTGCCGGATTTCTGCTTATTTTACATTCTGCTGGTTTAATTTGGTGGCAGGAGAAGCAGAGGCTGCCAGATGAAAAGGAGAGATGGCAATGTTTACTTTTTCCTTTTCGACAATGAATAGGCTTTCTATTTTGTTGTATACACATCTGAATACTATAATTTTTCTTTTGTGTTGCTGTCACCGCCGGTGGAAGTGCATGGTCGTGTGCAGCCCCGGGGAGTGACAGCAGAACAATCAGAGGTCAGTTCAGTCAAAGCTCAGGTCATTGGGGCACGAGCTAATTTTGTAGTCACTACTGGAAACACATCCTCCAACAGTTAAATATTCTTATTTTCCAGTGTCTTTTGGTAAGCTGGTAAACATTTTGTGCAGAAGATTGAGTCAGCTGCATATTTCAGAAATGTAACAAATTAGAAAAGTTTAAAACACTTGAGTTTGCGGTGAATACGTGTGAGATTGCAGGATTGCGCAGAATAACCCAATAGGAACATTCATACATTGTATGTCTTTGGTAGTCAACAAACTAATCATTGAAACTTGTGAGTTAAAACTACTTACACCTAAGCCAATCATTTTTTTTGAAACTGTAAACTGATTTTTCTTTTTCATTTTTCCAATTAAGGGGCAATTTCATAGAATTTACAGTGCAGAAGGAGGCCATTCGGCCCGTCGAGTCTGCACCGGCTCTTGGAAAGAGCACCCCACCCAAGGTCGACACCTCCACCCTATCCCCATAACCCAGTAACCCCACCCAACACTAAGGGCAATTTTGGACACTAAGGGCAATTTATCATGGCCAATCCACCTAACCTGCACATCTTTGGCCTGTGGGAGGAAACCGGAGCACCCGGAGGAAACCCATGCACACACGGGGAGGATGTGCAGACTCCGCACAGACAGTGACCCAAGCCGGAATCGAACCTGGGACCCTGGAGCTGTGAAGCAATTGCGCTATCCACAGTGCTACCGTGCTGCCCATTAACTGCCCATTAGTGTGGCCAATCCACCTATCCTGCACATCTTTCGGGTTGTGGGAGCGAGACCCACGCAGACACGGGGAGAATGTGCAAACTCGGACAGTGACCCGGGGCTGGGATCGAACCCGGGTCCTCAGTGCCGTGAGGCAGCAGTGCTAACCACTGTGCCGGTCAGCCTTTTTCCTTTTTGAGAATCTGGCCAGCAGCGACATTTTTCTGTGTAGGTAAATCATTGCACATTTGAACAGTGGTACAAACTAGTATAAAGTTATATTATGCAGATATGATGGCTATTACTATGTACAAATCAGATTACAACTTGCATTTACAAAGCACCTTTGACATAGGTTGACGCCGTGCCAAAGAAAGAACTGGCATTTATCTGGAACTTTACGCGACCTCAGGCCAGAACAAAGAGTTGACAACCAGTGGAGTACATTTTAAAGTAATTACTGCTGTAATGTAGGACAGAATGAAACATTAGGACATGTGATCAAAAGTTTGATCAAAGAGATAGGTTTTGAGCAACATCTAAAAGAAGAAAAGAGAGGTAGAGATTTGTGAAATGAATTACAGAGGTTAGGCTCTATAACTCTCATAATTTGCCATGTGCGCTACAATACAATGTGTATAGTACAAAATGTCCTTGCTATACAATACACACTGTTACTGAATAACACATTACTGTACAAAACAACAACAAGTACTAAACCTTAGCAGACTACATATTTCTTACAAGTCAGCTGTTACTTTTGGTCAGTAAGACTTGGAAACTGGACTTAGCACTGGCTGCTTTGCAAGCATCTGGCTCCCATTTAGCTAATCCGAGACCTTTGAACCTCTGGCTCTGTGTACTGCAGTGGGAAGTGGGATTGGGGGTAGGGGTGGGGGGAATCTAACCTATTGCGCCAATGTCACTGTGACCCTTGAACTCCAGTAAACTGGCCATCCAACACGTGGTTGTTGAGCACAATGGCTGGTTTAGCACAGGGCTAAATAGCTGGCTTTGAAAGCAGACCAAGGCAGGCCAGCAGCACGGTTCAATTCCCGTACCAGCCTCCCCGAACAGGCGCCAGAATGTTGCGACTCAGGGCTTTTCACAGTAACTTCATTTGAAGCCTACAAAAAGCGATTTTCATTTTCACCTGGGAAACCCAGTCCTGTTCACATGGATGTTCCTGATTCAGTATTGTGGAAAGGGCTTACTTTCATTCTGTTGTTGGTTCTCTTCACCCTGGCTTCATGTAATGTGTAATCCAAAGACCTGATTGTACTTTAGACACCTGCAATGTGAAATCCACGCACCTCAGGAAGACATAATTAGACACCTTGCTGTACTTCAATGGTTTGGCGTTTATTAAAACATATTGGAAACTAAACTAGGACGCATCGAAATAGGAGCAAGAAGTGGCCGTTCGAGCCTGCTCCGCCATTCATTGCGATCGTGGTTGATCATGCAACTGAGTAACCTGTTCCCCCTTACGCCCCATGTCCTTTGACCCCTTCAGCCCAAGGAGTTTTATTCAACTCTTTGAAAATGTACAGGCTGGAATTCTCTGGCTGTTCGCTGGCTCCGGGATTCCCTGTATCCCTGTGACCCCTAGTTCTGGATTTCCCCACCATCGGGAACATCCTCCCTGCATCTATCCTATTTGGGTGGTTTCTATGAAATCACCTCATTCTTCTAAACTCCAGCGAATACATTCCTAACCGACTCAATCTCTCCTGCCATCCCAGGAATCAGTCAGGTAAACCTTCGCTGCACTCCCTCTATAGCAAGAACATCCTTCCTCAGAGAAGGAGACCAAACCTGCACACAACCTTCCAGGTGTGGCCTCACCAAGGCCCTGTATAATTGCAGCAAGACATCCCTGCTCCTGTACTCGAATCCTCTCGCAAAGGCCAGCACACCATTTACCTCCTTCACTGCCTGCGGAATCTGCACGCTTACTTTCAGTGATCGGTGTTCAAGGACACCCAGGTCTCATTGCACATTCCCCTCTCAATCTATAGCCATCCCGGTAATAATCTGTCTTTCTGTTTTTGCTACCAAAGTGGATAACCTCACATTTATCCATATTATACTCCATCTGCTGTGCATTTGCCCACTCCCTCAACTTGTGCAAATCACACAATTCAGAAATTCTCTGTACAATAATCTTTAGCAGATTGCGAAATGCAATATTTACCTCGAAGCTAACTGCAGACAATAGTTACTGGCGGCTGTAGAATAAATAGTCTGCTCAGAATCAGTTCATTTTTGACCAGCTGAAGGGAATCGGTTGTCTTCTGAGAAAGGGACGCAATGAGAAAGTTGTAGATGGGGAAACCCAACAGGCACAATTAGAGTATTAGGGGTGGGGAAGGAAACATTGGCTTCGAGGGTTCTCCTAAGCTCCAAAATGAAGCCGAGAAACGAATATTGGATGGCAGCCAAGCGCTTTCCTTTCAGACTGAGGAGGAAGAATGCTTTCTGAGTTGGCAGCATGAGATTGCGAGAGACAGAATCCAATACTGGAGACAATGCTCCATGATGTCTTGGCCTAGGCACACTTTCCTATAACATCAGTTTGCTTAAATAAAGTAAAAAAGGGAGGGAGTGCTTTTGGGGGAAAAAATGAATTTTGTGGCCTTTGGTTTTTCACTTCTGTTCCTGACGGCGAGCTGTGGAAACGTTCCGTTGTTGCTGTTCCAGAATTGGTTCTTTGAAAGTAGGAGAATAGAAGAGGCCAGCAGCTGTGTCGTCGCCCAGCTGCTGCCAGATGCTGTTTCCAGGGGGTGTATTTACCGCGATAGCTGTCCCAGGAGCCAGTTACGATTGGGTCTGGGATGGTTATCTTAATGCTTTTAATTCGAACTGTTCTGGTTTTAAGGTACCGTGTTTAAGAGCAATTGGAATCATTTGGCAGAAGTGTATTTGTTTCAAACTCAACAGAATATGTGGGGTTTCTGCTGCTTGGAAACAATGACTGAGAAATTTGAATTGTCCTCGTGAGTTACAAAGATGACAGGAGTGACAGTTCTGGTTTTGTGCCAATTTGTGCCAGGCTGAGGCCTAAGCTATATTCAGCTTCCGTAAAATACCACTACCAAACAGTGAGGTCCATTGGTATTGAGGATGGCCTGGGGGAAGGACTGGGGTCAGGTGACTCTCAGACCAGCTGACTGATCTGTTCTGGGGCTTGGGTGGGGTGGGGGGGATGGTGCCCCCCGCAGTGGAGGGAGTGTTTTGATTGCACCAGCGGTGCTCCATTTAAATTCTCTGGATTCAGGAAGAGTAAAGACAGCACAATGGTTAGCACTGCTGCGTGTATTGGCCAAGCCCGAGGAAGAAAAACAGGAGTCAGAATTTAGCAGAAACTGAGGAGAGCTGTCCTCGCAGTGAGTGATCATCACTCTCCTGCCTTGTTTAGTGACCTGCTGACAGTGCCGACACAGGCCCATCACCCTGAAGTGATGTTACACAGACCCTTGGAGTGGAACACAGTTAGTCTGGAGGGTCAGGGAATGGGGGTAAGGAGGGGAATGGGGGACATTATTGCCGCCTGTCCTCCATTCTCCGTCTCCTCCTGCAGGTCCTTCCTGGCCCATCCACCATTCCTCCTTGGTCCACCTCCTCAGACGAGGCTGAATGTCCCTCCTTCTCCTCCAGCATGTCCCACCGCTGCTGCGCCAGGTTGTGGAGGGTACAGCAGACTACCACAAAGCAGGAGACCCTCTGTGGGGGGTAGTGCAGGGCACCACCATAGTGTCCAGTTATCCGAACCACATGTTGAGCAGTACGATGCACCACTCAATGACTGCACGGGTGGCAGCATGGGCCTCATTACATCGGTTCTCCGGCCTTCGCACGCTCACTATCATCCAGGACCTCACCGGGTACCGCTTATCTCCCAAGAGCCAACCCATCATCCTGGGGTGGTCCTCCAAGACGCCGTCTCCCAAGTGTCCCAGGATGTAGCTGTCATGCACGCTCCCTGGTGTGCACACGCATGCTTGATCTGGAGGTGGTGGCCACACATGAGTTAAACATTCAGGGAGTGAAACCGCTTCCTGTTAATGAAGGGCAGTCCCTGGTGCCCGGTGCGCTCAAGGCGACACGTGGGCTATCTCTTACCCCTTAGACCGGGGTATCCCAGCGATGGAGGAGAATCCTACAGCCCGGGAGCGGTGTCCTCCTCCTCCACTGGTTTAGCACACAGGGCTAAATAGCTGGCTTTGAAAGCAGACCAAGGCAGGCCAGCAGCACGGTTCAATTCCCGTACCAGCCTCCCTGAACAGGCGCTGGAATGTGGCGACTAGGGGCTTTTCACAGTAACTTCATTTGAAGACTACTTGTGAAAATAAGCAATTTTCATTTCACGGGGTGCCAAGTCCATGAGGACGTGGCACAGGGGCTGCGCTGTCTCTTTGTTAAGACCGAGTCTCCTGTGGCACATGCTGTCGGCCATGTCCTCAAAAGACCAACGACGCCTGTATACCTTGGGCCATCGATGGCGTCGCCTCTGCCTGATGGGTGGTCGGATCTTCAGGGTGTGTGGTGGCCCCCTGCACTTGGGGTGCCGCCTTTGGCCTGCGTCAGTGTTGCTGCCTCCTACGGCATCTGGCCACCTGGGCTGTCACCGCACTGCGAGCGCATCCACTGTGGGACCCACAGCACCATCCATTTTGGTAACTGTAAGGAACTGGGCAAGGAGACAGACCGACAGTCAGTTCTGACTTCCTCGGGACCCTCAAAGCCCCCAAGCCTTGTGTATCCTACCTTCTCTCAGAGTGCCATCCGCGAGCCGATTGTACTGGAGAACCTCACTCTGCACACTCGCCCCGGCCACAGCAGGAGCCCCTAGATCCCAGACCCCAGGACTCTGCCGGGAACATTAGGGAGACTGTGCTCAGGTACCCTCCCCTGATCCACACACTCAGCCTCTGGTGGTGAGGATATCCCCAGTGCTGAAGCCCAGCTCTCGAGTGTTTGATTGTTGGCTGCTGCCTCTATGGTGCTGACGCCTCTAGAGGTCAGGCTTCAAAGTTTGATTGAAGTGCGATGCGGTAATCATCGTCTGAGACATGGCACCTTTACCCATGAGAATCCACTTGAGAATATTTTGTTTATTAAATGATCAACAGTTACAAAGATTTGAAAATCAATTACGTAACATCCCACATATCACACTAACCATTAAACAACAAGGAAACGTTCCACATTGCTACCTATACAAAGCTATATCAGCTCATTTTCCACCCCAAAAATATCACCCCAAGCAGGTTCCTTAACAGAAATGGAGGATAAGCCTGGGAACGTGTTATTATTCCAGAACCTTGCCGTAGAAATGATCTGTCCATCAATGTGTGACTTGTTCCCCGTATCAGAGCCATTCTCTGTCCAGGAGCCACAGCTGTGCAGGCCCCTCCCACTCGGCCCAATCTCACCGGAACCAAATCCTGGCATCCACATGTTCCACCGGCACTCAAGGTGCAGTTGAACATCTTTGACTTCTAGCGTGTTTAACCCATGGTGATGTGCCAGTTACACACCGCACTCCCCACACCAGCAACAAAAGCATCAGCAATCTGCAAAAGCATTTCTTCAACGCCATCATCAGGTGGCCCATTTGGCCAGTGTCTCGCCCCAGGTCCTGTAGCGTCTTCTTGTTCAAACCGGATTGCTTTCTGGACTCGTACGTCACTCCGGTGTCCTTTAGCTGCATGCTGGAAAATTCCCGGGAGACCGTTCGATTGGACTTCAATCTCGCTAATGAGGTGGGAATTGATGCAAATTGGGGTCAATGATATGCTCACCATATTTGGGTGAGATCCAGAACTCGCCATTGGGAACAGACCGGTTAGATAACAAGCTGATTCACACCCAGTGGCAATCTCGATTTCAGTCCTTCCCGTTATTTAACCACAGTGCGCCGATCCATGCCAGGCGCAAATGCAGTGGTTAAATCGCACCCCCGGGATTCTCCGACCCCCCGCCGGGTTGGAGAATCGCTGGGAGCTGCCGTGAATCCCGCCCCCGCCGGTTGCCGAATTCTCCGGCACCAGATATTCGGCGGGGGTGGGAATCGCGCCGCGCCGGTTGGCGGGCCCCCCCAGCGATTCTCCGGCCCGCGATGGGCCGAAGTCCCGCTGCTGGAAAGCCTGTCCTGCCGGCGAGAATCAAACCACCTCTCTTACCGGTGGGACAAGGCGGCGCGGGCGGGCTCCGGGGTCCTGGGGGGGGGCGCGGGCCGCTCTGGCCCCGGGGGGTGCCCACACGGTGGCCTGGCGTGGGCCTGTGCCGTGGGGGCACACTTTTCCTTCTGCCTTCGCCACGGTCTCCACTATGGCGGAGGCGGAAGAGACTCCCTCCACAGCGCATGCGCGGGGATACAGTGAGCGGCCGCTGACGCTCCCGCGCATGTGCCGCCCGGCAAAGACAGTTTCGCGCCAGCTGGCGGGGCACCAATGGCCTTTCCCGCCAGCTGGCGGGGCGGAAATCAGTCCGGCGCGGGCCTAGCCCCTCAAGGTTAGGGCTCGGCCCCTCAAGATGTGGAGAATTTCGTACCTTTGGGGCGGTGCGATGCTGGACTGATTCGCACCGTTTTTGGCGCCGGTCGGCGGACATCGCGCCGATTGCGGAGAATCCCGCCCCTGATCTTTGTAAATGTGCAACCTGTTCAGTGACTGATTTAAAGCTGGCTAGCTTAAATCTTTAAAACAAATACTTTACCAAAACTTCTTCAGGCACCAGCGAGTTTCAACCTACTTAAAATTGAATGTATTCCAGATTATTCAAAACCTAAAGTTTTGCCCCAGTTCAGTTTGAGTTATTTGGTCTGTTGTGTTTGAGAGCCGGCAAGTGGTTAATGGTGCTTCAAATCTCTCTGAGGAAGCCTTGGTGAAATGTTATTTGAGTGAGAATGGAAGATGTGCAGCTTTTTGAGATACTGTAGGTGGCTTTGTGCTGCTCTATAGTCATGTGTAGCGAGCTGACAGAATGGGATCTTAATTCTTCAGTGAGCACTTGGACGGAAACATGGATCACGAGGGACGTCTAACACTGAATGATAAAGCATTGATAAAATTGTGATTTATCCTCCCTTGTATCATCTTTCTGGTCACAAACGAATGAAAAGTATTTGCGAAAGGTTCCTTTATAAATTGCTCTCTCGTTCTGCAGCACCAGTAGCTTGCTACAAGTAGCAGAAATTTTCAAAGTCTTATGTAACGGAATGAAATAGAACATTTCTAAGTTATCAAGTTTAATTGGGGAGGAGTAGGTAGTCCACAGGGAAACACATTCACAGCTTCCTTAGCTATCCCCTTCATTATGGTTGGGAAAGTTTACACAAGTCCGCCCCCGCCACCACCAAAGACAGGACCTCTTAATTTGCAGAGAGGTTCCACAAGATGCATATGGGTGTTAGCTGTAGGATGTCTCATTAAGCCTTGCATTGACAAACTGATTTTGCCATTCACCATCCTCCCGACTGTCATGTTCCGATTTTGTCAACTATTTTCTAACGAAGTAGAGCTGTTTAAGAATAAACGGCAACCAATATGGTCATAGCTCTGCAAGTGGAGATAACTGAGCCCACAGCCGGCACTGTGATATTGAGCCATTTCCTCCAACTCCCAGACAGATTTCAGGCTCCTTGAGGGTGCAGAGATGCACGATTCTTGGTGCATCTCTTCTGAAATGTGGAGGTCCTTTGCTGCAGGTTTGATAGTGCGATGCTTGAGATAATAATAATAACCTTTTATTGTCACAAGTAACTGAACCCACACTGCTGGCCTTGTTCTGTATCACAAACCAGCTGTCTAGCCCACTGAGCTAAACCAGCCCCATGGCAACGTTCCAGGGTATTGTTCATGGTTGGTTAGCTATCCAGGTTCATTGATGGTTGTTGCAGAGGCTACAGGCTAGGATCGTTCCGCTTTGAAATCTCTGTAAGCCAGTGTTGTAACTGGTAAGCAGGCAGCTTACCAGCGCCCTTTGCTGGACAGATTCCTATGGTATCTACATTTTGGAGAAATTGAGGGTGTGGGGTCTTCCTGAGATGTCACGATGTCTCTTCTAGCTGGCGTCTTCCTTCCCCCTCTGTAAACTTGAGCTTATCCAAAACACTGCCCATTCACCCATCAATCCCGTTCTTCCTGACCTACATCCACTCATGTTCCAGCAACATATTGATGTTAAAATTGCCATCCTCGTTTTCAAATTCCTCCATGGTCTCAGCCTTCCTAATCACTGTAATCTCTTCTAGTCCTACAACCTTCTGAGATCCCTGCACTCCTCCAATTCTGACCTGTTGGACATCTCCCAAGTATTAACTGCTCCACCATGGCCCCCTCTGCCTTCAGCTGCCTGGACCCTCCGCTCAGGAATTCCTTCCCTCAGCCTCTGTGCCTCTCCTTGTTTAAGATACTCCTTAAACCGCATGTATTTGACCAAGCTTTTTGGCCATCTCATCATGTGTCTCAGGATTCAATTTTGTTTGAGAGGTACTCCTTCAAAGCACCAAGGTGCATTTTGCTATATTGAGGGTGCAACATAAATTAATTTGTTGTTGAATCTAATTTATTTAGGTTTAGCTCATCTCATTATTTGCACAATCTATCTGATCCCCTGAAAATATACCCCCGGTGACACAGTGCCTGCTACCCAGGGGAAAACACTTGTTGTCTTAGCCCACTGCATGTTATGTTGTGTATAATTAAGTCAACAAATACCGGAAAGTGCAGATAGGCAGAAACCCGATGGCCTTGCAAACCTCCTTGGAATCTGTTAGCAGAGTCCACAGGATTGAGGCCCCCCAGTTAGATTAGTTGAGCCCCGTGCACTGTCCACAGCAGAGAAACTGGAACTCTGATCTTTATATTGAATTCTTAATCGCTTTATCTTGGATTCTTAATCAGTGATGGGTTTCGGAATGTCAGATAACTGATTGAAAATATTCCTGAGTAGCAAGTCACCTCTATTTGTTATTATTAAAATGATACAGCTATATTTCTAACCCCCATTCTCCTGTCTTTTCCCTATAACCCTTAGTCCCCTTCTTAATCAAGCACCTATATGAAATGAAATGAAATGAAAATCGCTTATTGTCACAAGTAGGCTTCAAATGAAGTTACTGTGAAAAGCCCCTCTGTCCTTAAGACACTCCCTGACTTGGCCTGCACAGCCTTCTGTGGCAAAGAGTTCCAGAAACAACGTTGGCATGCAGTCCAACCTGATTGGTTGGCAGCCTCCATCAGTCTCCGCAGTGGCAAGAGAGCTTCAGGGCAGCTGCTGGGATTGCAGGAGAAAGGCCAGTGGGCCCCGAAGCAAGTAAGTCTGCAGTCTTGGGCACAGAAGGTTTTGGTCGGGAGGAAGAGTTGGTGGGGGAGGATGTGAGTCCAAGGCTGTTTGCAGATACATAGATACATAGCAGATAGGAGCAGGAGGAGGCCTTTTGGTCCTTCAAGCCTGCTCTGCCATTCATCACCATCATGGCTGATCATCCAACTCAATAGCCTAATCCTGCTTTCTCCCCATAGTCTTTCATCCCATTCTCCCCAAGTGCTATATCCAGCCGCCTCTTGAATATATTCAAAGTTTTAGCATCAACTACTTCCTGTGGTAATGAATTCCACAGGCTCTCCACTCTTTGTGTGAAGAATTGTCTCCTTATCTCTGTCCGAAGTGGTTTACCCTGAATCCTCAGCTGTGACCCTGGTTCTGGACACACCCATCATTGGTAACATCTTCCCTGCATCTACCCTGTCTAGTCCTGTTAGAATTTTATAAGTCTCTATGAGATCCCCCCCTCATTCTTCTGAACTCCCCAACCTCGTCAATCTCTCCTCATATGAGAGTCCCGCCATCCCTGGAATCGGTCTGGTAAACCTTCGCTGCACTCCCTCGAGAGCAAGAACATCCTTCCTCAGAGAAGGAGACCAAAACTGCACACAATACTCCAGGTCTGGCCTCACCAAGATTCCGTACAACTGGATAGGAAGGAAGAGGGGGCAGTGGTTCAATATTAGCTTTGATCTTAAATCACTCGCCAGCAAGGATTCCCAGGGTTAAAATCCAGTCCATAGTTTCAGGAAGGACATGCCAGAGAGAGAGAGAAAATCTGAGTTCTTGGATAATGTGCAGTTTTTCGGAATATCTTTTCCTCTTATCCAGTTCTTTTACCCAAATCCTACATGAAATCTGCTGAGGTTCACACACACCAAAGTTAATTTGTTGTTGGTTCTTGCTGCTGTGCTTGGGAGCGGATCTTGTGTGCTAAATGTTTCACTCAGTTTTGACCGGCTGAAATGTGTTAACCATCAGACTGGACAAAAGAGGGTCTGTAAATTTGCAAATGTCATTCTGGCCTGTACGTTCGATACCTGCAACACGTCTCTTAGCATCAACACTAAAACAGGGATTTGATTTCCAGTGATCAGGTCTCAGATTGATCTTTCCAAAAGAGTCTTGGCATCGTCAGTTGAAGTGGCCAGCAATCAACTATCAATAGACTTAATTGTGCAAATGATTGTTATGATCACTGGTTTCTCTGAGTGTAAAACCTTTGGTGCAGATTACTAGTTTGTGCTTTATTGTTAAGTACTTATGCAGACTCTCCTATAAGTCTACTGCTGATAATTGAATGTTTTTTATGCACTAAAAAACCCAAAAAGTTTCATAATTTCTATTGAATAATGTAACAGGCACTGTTTGATTGTTTGAATTAAAGCATTTTGAATTGAATGAAGAGGGCTGGATTGTAGAGTGAGGAGTATTCATAGTCTATAACCTCACTAATGCTTTTACACATTAATCGTTTAAGCAAGTAGTCAAAAAAATGGCCATTGAAATACTTTGCTCCTATCTCAGAATCACACAGCTTTGTGAATTACAATACAACTGTTACATTGCTGTGAATTGGGTATCACTTGGGAAGGTGGTAACAGTGTTAGTATAATTCAAAGTTTATAATATACAGAAGGAGAAATTGTAGTGAAGCAAGTGGATTACAGGCTGCAGTTTTCCATTGATTTACATAAGGATAATCCAGGATCTCTAAAGTAGAATCCAGCAGAGACGTAGTATAACTCCAGTCTGGTTGCCATGGAGAATTGAAGATGTTCCACTCTGTCAATGCAGCACAACCACACCCTGACTTTAAGCAAATTATAGAGATGGTCAATTTTGTAAGTTCAAAAAGCAGTCAAAGTCTTAATGAAAAACACTTATTTTGCACATCAAAAGATCAAATATTCGACTTCTCAAATCCTGGGGCGGGATTCTCCGACCCCCCCGCCGGATTCTCCGGCGCCGGTTTTCAGCGGCGGCGGGAAACACGTTGCGCCGGTCGGGGGCCGTTGGCAGTGGCCCCCCCGGCAAATCTCCGCTCCGCGATGGGCTGACTGGCCGCCCATTTTCGGTCCCGCCGGCGTAAATCAAACAAGATCCTTACCGGCGGGTCCTGGCTCTGCGGGTGGCCTGCGGAGTCCTTGGGGGAGGGGGGGGCCACGGCGGCCTGGCCCCCACAGTGGCCTGGCCCGCGATCAGGGCTCACCGATCTGCGGGTGGGTCTGTGCTGTGGGGGCACTCTTTCCCTCTGCGCCGGCCGCTGTGACGGTCCGCCATAGCCGGCGCGGAGAAGAAACCCCCTGCGCATGCGCTGGGATCACGCCAGAACACACTGGCGCATGCGCCAACTCGCACTGACTGTCGGAGGCCCTTTGGCACCGATTGGCACGGCGCCAAACCCGCTGGTGCCGGCCTAGCCCCTGAAGGTGCGGAGGATTCGGCACCTTCCGGGCGGCCCAACGGCAGAGTGGTTCACGCCACTCCTCGGCGCCGGTACTGCCTGCCCCGTCTGATAGCGGAGAATCCCGGCCCAGGTGTCTAATTAGATATCGCATTGTTTGGCTAATACTTATTCCTTAATTTGGAACAGGTGGGGTGGGGGGGGCTTACTGCAGGTAGAAGACCCACTGTCTCGGGTCAAAAGTCGATTGCGGTCAAACGGGAAGGGTAGAGTGACATTGTTTGAAATTGTCTGGGGCAGAACTTGGGACATGAGTGGCAGCAGATAAAGTGAGTGATTGTGAATCGACAGCCCGGTAATAAAGGTCCATCTCGCATCGGGCTACACACCTCTCTTAGTCTCTTAATTTAAAAGTGATAACAGCATTGTAAACTCTTGGTGTTTTGAGGAAAATGGAGCAGAATTTTCCAGGTGTTTCCCAGCAGTTCGACCTCCCACAACGCTGCTCCCTAGGTCAGCGGAGCTGTTTGAGATCATTTCATCTTCTGGCTATTTTTATTTCCCCATTATTGCCAGTTTTTTCTGGCAAAGAACGACCAATTTATTCCAGACTGTAGGTATTGACATAAAAAGGCTTCTGTCGAGGCTATGGGCGACACGGTAGCAAAGTGGTTAGCACTGTTGCTTCACAGCTCCAGGGTCGCAGGTTTGATTCCCAGCTTGGGTCACGGTCTGTGTGGAGTCTGCACGTTCTCCCCGTGCCTGCGTGGGATTCCTCCGGGTGCTCCGGTTTCCTCCCACAGTCCAAAGATGTGCAGGTTAGGTGGTTTGGCCGTGATAAATTGCCCTAGTGTCCAATAAGGTTGGGTGGGGTTACTGGGTTACGGGGATAGGGTGGAGGTGTGGGCTTAAGTAGGGTGCTCTTTCCAAGTGCTGGTTCAGATTTGATGGGCCGAATGGCACTGTGATTCAATGATAATATCAGTTAATAATGTATTTTGGTTCAATGGGAATTGCGTTAGATCAGTGATAAATTAAACAAAGTAAATTTTCTGTGTATTTAAAGTGGGCATTTTCTAAGAGTTTTATGATGGATATATAGTCTTGGATAAATATTTGCGGTCCAGATGTTTGTTTAGCTTGTCAAGCTGTAGAAGCTTTTGCAGTAAAATGCTTATCAGAATTGCATTTACAGGTTAAATATAAGGGTTGTTAACCGAGCTACCGTTTGTATTTTGAAGATTCGCTCCTCGTGATTTCAATTTACAACATTGATATATCATTTACTTAACTCTTTTTTTAAGTCACTGTGTGCATTTTTCCCATAATATTGGTTGGGAAATGGATTGAAAAAGTCCTGACAAGGGAGCCATATTTCACCCTATTGTAGCTAAAGTTAAGACCGTTTATGAGTTGCATTGAAGTTGAAATAAATGTCTGGGGATAATTAATCGGCTTGTAATAGAATGCTGGAACATACGAACATGAGAAATAGGAGCACATGTTGGCCATACAGCCGCTTAGGCAGACTCCACCATTCAATAAGATCATGGCTAATCTATGACCTCAATTCCAGCTTTACGATTTATCTCCATATCCCCTCATTCCCTTAGAACTCAAAGATTTATCAATATCAGTCTTGAATAAACTCAGCAACTGAACACCCACACTCCTCTGGGCTTCATAAACCTCCGAGTGACAAAATCCCTCCTCACCACACGTCTACCCGGTGGCTGATCCGATATTCTGATACTGTGTCCTCGAGATCTAAACTCTCCCACCAGTGAAAACAGTTTCTGTGCATCTTCAGAGAATTACAGAAAACTACAGTGCAGAAGAGGCCCATCGACCCCTCTAATCCCATTTGCCAGCACTTGGCCCCGTACCCGTTCCAAACGGTTCGACCAGTCGATGCCCAGAACAAAAGTTGTGATTGCAACAGTGAGAAACCTGTGGTTGTCGGTGTGCCTGCTGTTCATACTGAGGAGCTCGCATCACAACGTAAGCCAGCCGGTCCCAGAACACCAGCACACAAACCAGACTGCAATAACCTGCTCCTCGAGGAGTACGAGCCCTCCCGCTAGGGGCAGGGTAGCTTAACTGTACTTGTATAAAAGGCCGGCCAGTCTGGGACTGACTGACGAGAGAGAGAGGGAGAGAGTGTACTTGGTGAGATTCTACCAATGCTCATGTACATAACTGTTGTAAAATAAATGTTGTTTACTTTTTGCTTACTTTGGACTCCCCAAGCCTTATTAAACAAACCAGGCAGATCTGTACAATGTAAATATGGTGTAAACTGTCGAGCTCAGCTGGCTGAATTCAGACGCTGGCAAGCAGTCCAGGCTATTGGTAACACTGTGTACTTGTCAAAGAGGGGTATTATTTGGCGCTTTTTTTGTGTCTGCTAACAGTCAGATTTTGTCACAGCTGCAGACCCAAGGTGATTGCTATTTGTTTCCCTCACTTTACCCTCCATTTTTTAAAATAATTTTTTGCAGTGCAGAAGGAGGCCATTCGGCCCATCGAGTCTGCGCAGACCCTCTGAAAACACTCCCTACCAAGGCCCATTCCCCCCGCCTTATCCCAGTAACCGCACCTAACCGACACTCGGGGCAATTTAGCGAGGCCAATCCACCTAACCTGCACATCTTTGGACAGTGGGAGGAAACCGGAGCACCCGGAGGAAACCCACGCACACACGGGGAGGACGTGCAGACTCTGCACAGACAGTGACCCAAGCCGGAATCGAATCTGGGACCCTGGAGCTGTGAAGAAATTGTGCTATCCACAATGCTACCGTGCTGCCCCAAAACTACTTTTCAAATTCCTATGTGCCCCTCTCCTACGACAATCAACAATGGTTTCATGGCTGACATTTGTTAATTACAGATTTTTATTGAATTCAAATTGCACCAATTGCTCTGGCAGGATTCGAACTTGGGCCCCCAGGACATTATTCTGGGCCTCTGGATTTACTAGTCCAGTGACAATACCACGATGCCACTGCCTTCCCTTTCTCACTAGGCCCCTGCCCTCTTGGGTGCTACATATGCAACTTCTCCATCCAGCACACGTGTGAGAGTTAGCCTCATTAAAATCTCCCCCATCTGTCTCACTCCACCCACCATTTCTCCCTTTGACTCTGCCAGCTGAGTAATTGCTCACCTTCTGCATTTCCCTTCAGAATGCCCGTTCACTCATGAAGAAAGCCCGAGCCAACTGTGACCTTGTTGTGGACGATTGCATTGATATCATGATATTGTCTGAAAGTTGACCACACATTGCCCATTAACAAAACCAACCCCTCGGACTTCTGGTGGCGGCTATGAGGGAGTAGGTCGCACATTTGATGGCTCCTGTTTCGGTCGGACTTTTGGACCTTTTCCGCTGACTTTTTTGCACTTTTGAGCGCGGAACTGGAAAGCAATAGTACTCAGGCACAGGACCCATACAGAATTGTATGGACCTAAGAAGCCGGAGGGACCATAAACAGCAGAAGAAGTGGTCGAGTAAGGGCACAGTGGAGGCTGTGAGATAGACCAGCATGGCTGGTGTTCAGAGCAAGGTGGGCCGAAAGCCCAGCCCACAATGGAGCAGCTGCTGCAGGCTATGCAGGAGGGCTTTTTGTCTCTGAAGCGTGACAACTTGGAGCCGCTTCAGAAGTCGATTGATCGGATGGGAAAATAGCTGGATGATCAGGCTGAGAAGCTCCAGCAGTTGGAGAAGTCAGTGGAGGAGCAGGCTGACTTTCAAACGGTGGTGGATGTGGCAATTTGGAGGCTGAGGGACCAGCAAAAAGTGCTCTGGAAAGGCTGGAGGACCTGGACAACAGATCTCGCCGGCAGAACGTGAGCATCGTGGGCCTCCCGGAGGGGCTAGACGGTGCCGCATATGTGGAGGGTATGTTTCAGAATTTGCTGGGGAACGAGGTGTTCCCGCGCCCGCCGGTGGTGGACGGGGCACACAGAGTGCAGGTGAGGCAGCCGCGACAAGGGGGTCCCCCATGAGTGATGGTGGTACGCTTTCACAGGTACCTGGACAAGGGACGGGTGCTGCAATGGGCAAAGAGCACACGAAGCTGTATTTGGGACAATACCACCCTGCGTGTGTACCAGGATTTGAGCGGGAAGGTGGCCAGGAGGAGGGGAGGCTACAGGCAGGTGAAGGAGATACTGTATAAAAACAAGGTGAAATTCGGACGGCTTTTTCCGGCGCAAGGACTGAAGAGGGCCTGTTATTTCTTATCTCTTTTTTTCTTGTTTAACTTGAATTGTGCTATTGTGGGGATTGTTTATGACTTATCATAGATTATACCGTGCAGAAGGAGGCCATTCAGCCCATTGAGTCTGCACCGGCTCTTGGAAAGAGCACCCTACCCAAGGTCAACACCTCCACCCTATCCCCATAACCCAGTAACCCCATCCAACACTAAGGGCAATTTTGGACACTAAGGGCAATTTATCATGGCCAATCCACCTAACCTGCACATCTTTGGACTGTGGGAGGAAACCGGAGCACCCGGAGGAAACCCACGCAGACACGGGGAGGACGTGCAGACTCCACACAGACAGTGACCCAAGCCGGAATCGAACCTGGGACCCTGGAGCTGTGAAGCAATTGTGCTATCCACAATGCTACCGTGCTACCGTGACTTGTATAGAGTGTTTGCTTAAGTAGGGCTGATCTGGGGAAGTGGTGTGGAGGGGTCGGGGGAGGGGTGACTGGGAACAATGGGTGGCAGCCCCAGGCTGGCTGAGTGCAGCCAGTCAACGGAAGCCGAGGTGGGGGGTGTCCATATAGTTAGATTAGGGCAGGGGTTAGGTGATAGGATGGTGTTGCTGGGGGGGGGGGGGGAGTTGTTCTGCTGACGGGGATGGAAACGGGGCATGGCAACAGTGAGGAGGTCATGGGTGGAGCTAGCCAGGAGGCGGGCCAGAGGAAGCGCGACACATGGCTGGGGGGCTGGCCAAGGAAAGGGGTGGCTGATCGGCAAAGGGGGGGGGGGGGGACCAGGCTAATCACCTGGAACGTTAGAGGGTTAAACGGGCCAGTGAAGAGGGCACGTGTGTTTGCGCATCTGTGGGTTCTGAAGGCGGACATAGTCTTGTTGCAGAAGACGCACCTGAAAGTGGCAGACCAGGTTAGGTTAAGGAAGGGCTGGGTCTGTCAGGTCTTTCATTCGGGGCTTGATTCTAAGACGAGGGGGGGTTGTGATCCTGATTAATAAAAGGATACAATGTGAGGCGGAGGGCACAGTCGTGGATGGGGGTGGCAGGTTCGTTATGGTGAGGGGTAAGCTCGAAGGGGTGAGAGTAGTCCTGGTCAGTGTGTACGCCCCTAATTGGGACGATGTGGATTTTATTAGGAGGATGCTAGGGAAGATCCCCGACTTGGACCCGTGTAAGCTGATCATGGGCGGGGACTTTAATACGGTCCTGGACCCGAGCCGGGCAGGTTGCCGGCGATGGCAAAGGAACTGAGAGGGTTCATGGAGCAAACGGGGGGAGCAGATCCGTGGAGATTTAGCCAGCCGACGGCGAGGGAGTTCTCGTACTACTCCCACATCCACAAGGTGTATTCCTGAATTGACTACTTTGTTGTGAGTAGGGACCTGCTGGCCGGAATGGTGGGGGCAGAATATTCGGCAATTGCCATGTCGGACCATGCTCCGCACTGGGTAGACCTGCAGTTTTGTAAGGACAGCTTTCAGCGCCCAACATGGAGGCTGGAAGTTGGACGACTTGCGGACGAGGCGGTGTGCGAGAGGCTGCACCTGCAGGTGAACAATACTGGAGAAGTCTCGGCAGCGGTGCTCTGGGAGGCACTGAAGGCAGTGGTGAGAGGGGAGCTGATTTCAATCCGGGCGTACAGGGACAGGACAGACAGGGCAGAGACGGACCGACTGATTAAGGAAATTCTACGGACGGACAGGAGTTACGCGGAATCCCCGAGGCCAGAATTACTCAGGAAACGACAGAGGCTGCAGGCCGAATTTGGGGTGCTGACTACAGGCAAGACAGTAGAGCAGCTTAGAAAGGTAAAAGGTGCGATTTATGAGCATGGGGAGAAGGCCAGTAGAATGCTTGCGCAACAGCTAAGGAAGAGGGAAGCGGCTATGGAAATAGGGAGGGTAGTGGACGGGGAGGGTAATCTAGTGGGTGACCCGGCAGGGCTGAACAAGGTCTTTAGGGACTTTTATAGGAAGCTGTACACTTCAGAACCACCCGGGGGACCGGGGGGGGGTGAGGCGATTCCTGGACGGACTGACCTTCCCAAGAGTGGGGAGGGGGTTGGTGGACGGACTGGGGGCCCGGGTCAGGATCGAAGAGGTATTGGGGGGGGCCTGAAGGTCATGCAGCCGGGTAAAGCCCGGGGCCGGACGGGTATCTGGTGGAGTTTTACAAAATATTTGCCGGGATAGTGGGGCCGGTGCTGGTCAGGGTCTTTAACGAGGCAAGAGACAGAGGGAGTTTACCCCGACGAGGTCGCAGGCCACCATCTCGCTTATTCTGAAACGGGATAAGGACCCGGAGGCCTGTGGGTCACACAGGCCGATTTCTTTGACCAACGTAGACGCCAAGTTACTGGCCAAGGTTTCGGTGACTAGAATTGAGGACCGTGTACCGGATGTAATTGCGGAGGACCAAACCGGGTTTGTAAAGGGGAGGCAGCTGGTGGCCAACCTAAGAAGGCTGCTCAACGTGACTATGATGCCCCCGGAGAGTAGGGAGGTAGAGATAGTGGTTGCCATGGATGCTGAAAAGGCTTTTGACCGTGTCGAGTGGGAGTATCTGTGGGAGGTACTAGGACGGTTCGGGGGGTGGGGGGAGGGGGGGGGGTCATCGACTGGGTTAGGCTATTCTATCAGGCCCCGGAGGCGAGTGTAAGGACGAACAGGATGACATCGGACTACTTTACACTGCACCGTGGGACATGACAGGGCTGCCCTCTCTCCCCACTGCTGTTTGCGCTGGCCACAGAGCCGCTGGCAATTGCACTGAGAGCCTCTAGGGGCTGGGAAGGGCTGGTCCGAGGGGGGAGTGGAACATAGAGTCTCGTTATACGCAGACGATCTGCTGTTATATGTATCGGATGGTGGGGATGGACGGTATCATGGAAACCCTGAGGGAATTTGGCCGGTTCTCCGGATACAAACTGAACATGGCTAAGAGCGAGTTGTTTGTAATTCAGGCGAGGGGGCAGGAGAATAGGCTGAAAAAGTTGCCGTTCAGGCTAGTGGGGGAGTGTTTCCGATATTTGGGGATTCAGGCGGCACGGGACTGGGGCACATTGCATAAGCTCAACCTGTCCCGACTGGTGGAACGAGTGAGGGAGGAGGTCCAGAGGTGGGATGTGCTCCCGCTGTCATTGGCGGGGAGGGTGCAAACTGTTAAGATGACGATTCTCCAGGGCAGCACGGTGGCCTAGTGGTTAGCACAGCTGCCTCACGCCGCTGAGGTCCCAGGTTCGATCCTAGCTCTGGGTCACTGTCCGTGTGGAGTTTGCACATTCTCCCCGTGTTTGTGTGAGTTTCGCTCCCACAAATCAAAAATGTGCAGGGTAGGTGGATTGGCCACGCTAAATTGCCCCTTAATTGGAAAAAATAATTGGGCACTCTAAATTTATAAAATAAAATAAAAAATGACGATTCTCCCGCAGTTCTTGTTTGTTTTTCAGGGTCTCCCCATCTTTATCCCGCGGTCCTTCTTTAAGAGGCTGAATAAAATTATTCTGGGATTTGTATGGATGGGGAAGTCCCCGCGGGTGAAGAGGGTGATGCTTGAAAGGAACAGAGGAGAAGGGGGGCTGGCATTGCCGAACTTCAGCCACTATTACTGGGCGGTCAACATAGCGATGATAAGGAAATGGATGGTGGGTGCGGGGTCGGTTTGGGAGCGGATGGAGGCTGCTTCGTGCAGGGGCACTAGCTTAGCAGCCCTGGTCACGCCGCCTCTGCCACTTTGGCCGGCACGGTACTCCACCAGCCCGATAGTGATGGTGGCTCTTCGGATCTGGGGCCAGTGGAGGAGGCATGTAGGGGAGGTAAGAGCATTGGTATGGACCCCAATATGCGGCAACCACCAATTTGCCCCGGGGAACATGGACGGGGGGTATCGACTGTGGAGGAGGGCGGGGATTGTGAGGATGGGGGATCTGTTCCTGGAAGGGAGATTTCCGAGCATGAGGGCGCTGGAGGAGAGGTTTGGGCTGACGAGAGGGAACGACTTTAGATACTTGCAGGTGCGGGATTTTGTACGCAGACTGGTGCCATCCTTCCCACTTCTCCTGCCGAAGGGGAGGCAGGACAGGGCAGTTTCTAGGGGAGAGGTGGGAGAGGGTACAGTCTCAGACGTCTACAAGGAGCTAATGAGAGCTGAGGATACACAGACCGAGGACCTGAAGCTTAAGTGGGAAGAGGAGCTCGGGTGGGAGATGGAGGACGTTATCTGGACAGAAGCCCTGAGCATAATAAACACGACCGCAACATGCACCAGGCTCAGCCTGATCCAGTTTAAGGTTGTGCACCGTGTCCACATGACGGCGGCCCGGATGAGCAAATTCTTCGGGCTGGAGGGCAAGTGTGCTGGATGCGCCGGGGGGCCGGCTAACCATGTACACATGTTCTGGTCGTGCCCTGAACTCGGGGGGTATTGGCAGGGATTCGCAGATGTCATGTCCTGGGTATTGAAAACTGGGGTGGTGGCAATCTTTGGGGTTTCGGAGGACCCGGGAGTCCAGGAAGAGAGGGAGGCCGATGTTCTGGCCTTTGCGTCCCTGGTAGCCCGGCGACGAATACTGTTGGCATGGAGGGACTCAAAGCCCCCGAGAGCTGAAGTATGGCTATCGGACATGGCGAGCTTTCTTGGCCTAGAGAAAGTCAAGTTCGCCTTGAGATGTTCGCTATTAGGGTTCACCCGAAGGTGGCAGCCATTTATTGACTTCTTCGCAGAGGAGTAAGCGTCAGCAGGGGGGGGGGGGCGGGCTAGGGTAGTGTAGAGTAGGGGGATATTGAGGCAGGTCCGTGCGTGAACAGAGCCGTGGTTTGCACTATGTGTAATTTGTGTCTTGACTTTTTTTGTTTGTACTGTACAATGTCACTTTTTGTATATGCCTAAAATACCTCAATAAAATTGTTTGTTTAAAAAAACAAAAAACAAAACCAGCCCCTCCACCCCCCCACTCACCCGAGTTGTCCATCGCTCTATCTGCCCACCCAAATTGCGAGATCACGGTATGGTCCTCCGGGTCGGAGAATCGCCGGGGGTTGGCGTGAATCCCGCCCCCGCTGGTTGCCGAATTCTCCGGCACCGGATATTCGGCGGGGGCGGGAATCGCACCGCGCCGGTTGGCGGGCCCCCCCGCTCGATTCTCCGGCCCGGATGGGCCGAAATCCCGCCGCTAAAATGCCTGTCCCGCCGGCGTAAATTAAACCACCTACCTTACCGGCGGAACAAGGCGGCACGGGCGGGCTCCGGGGTCCTGGGGGGGGCGCGGGGCGATCTGCCCCCGGGGGTGCCCCCACTGTGGCCTGGCCCGCGATCGGGGCCCACCGATCCGCGGGCAGGCCTGTGCTGTGGGGGCACTCTTTCCCTTCCGCCTTCACCACAGTCTCCACCATGGCGGAGGCAGAAGAGACTCCCTCCACTGTGCATGCGTGGGAATGCCATCAGCGGCCGCTGACGCTCCCGCGCATGCGCCGCCCGGAGATGTCATTTCCGCGCCAGCTGGCGGGGCACCAAAGGCCTTTTCCGCCAGCTGGCGGGGCGGAAATTCGTCCGGCGCCGACCTAGCCCCTCAATGTTGGGGCTCGGCCCCCAAAGATGCGGAGGATTCCGCACCTTTGGGGCGGCGCGATGCCCGTCTGATTTGCGCCGTTCTGGGCGCCAGTCGGCGGACATTGCGCCGTTTCCGGAGAATTTCGCCCCTTGACTGGAATTCTCCGACCATTGGGATTCCCTGGTCCCGCCCTGCCCACCCCGGCCCGTGGGTTTCCCAGTGACGTGGGGTGGCTTCAATGGGACATCCCATTGACAGGCGGCGGGAGTATAGAATCCTGCTACCGGAGAATGGCCCCTTGTCTTGTTTCAACTTTTCAATCTATCTTTTAAAATCCTCATTGTCCACTGTCCCATCAAACTCTATCTCAATTGAGAAATCTTCTCTCCTTTGCTGCCTCTACCTTTGTACTGACTGACCTCATTTTCCTCTTTTTTGTTTTATTTTCACTCTTGCCCCTTTAGCTGTTCAGCCTGTGCTTTCTACAAATGACCGCTGTCTTCAGTAACTGGATGATCAGATGCAAAAGGGGGGCCATGCGTAATTTGATTTTAATTTTCTTTTCCTGAGCGATGCGAGTGACTTTTGCTCGGTACTGTTCCACCAGAAGTCTGGAGCTTGCCTTCAGCGGAATTCAAATGGAAATTGGGCGGGATTTTCCGGTACCCCAGTCTTGTGTTTCTCAGCATCGCGCCGTTCGCCGGCGGTAGAATTCTCTACGCCCCCCGCTTCACCATGGGATTTCCCATTGAAACCGCTCCATACCACCGGGAAACCCACGGGCGAGTGCTGCTGGCGGGATAAGTTGTGCCCAAAAATGTAATTGACTTTTTTGTTGTGTTAAACAAGCTTTCAAGGTCGGCACAGTGGTTACCACGGTTGCCTCACAGCTCCACGGACCTGGGTTCAATTCCGCCTCGGGTCTTTGTCTGTGTGGAGTTTGCGCTTTCTCCCCGTATCTAGATTTCCTCCGGGTGCTCCGGTTTCCTTCCAGTCCAAAGATGGTAGCACAATGGTTAGCACTGTTACTTCAACAGCACTGGAGACCCCGGTTCGATTCCTGTCTAGGGTCACTGCGGAATCTGCACGTTCTCCCCATTTCGGCATGTGTTTCCTCCCACAAGTTCCGAAAGACGTGCTTGTTAGGTGAATTGGACATTCTGAATTCCCCCTCCGTGACCCGAACAGGCGCCGGAATGTGGCGACGAGGGAATTGTCCCAGTAACTTCAGTGTTAATGTAAGCCTACTTGTGACAATAAAGATTATTATTAAAAAGATGGGCAGGCTAGATGGGTTGGCAATGCTAAATTGCCCCTTAGTGTCCAATAGGTTGGGTTACAGGGATAGGGTTGGGGCTCTTTCGGAGCGTCGGTAAGGACTTGATAGTCCGAATGGCCTAATTCTGCACTGTAGGGATTCTATGTGAAGGTCCAATTCTTTCTTCACATGTGGCACAAGAGGCACTGTGTAAATTGACGGGCCTGCTGAATTATTATTATCTCACATAGGTCAAATGTGGACAAAATATACTGAATAGCACTCTCATCAAGCACAGAGAGTGCCTGGCACTCGTCCACGAATGTAGTCCTGACTGCGTGAAACCAGATGAACTGTCCATTTACACCATTTTAATTTATGACCATTATTACTGGCTCAAGAATACTTTAGATCACTTACCAATAATCTATTTATAGAAATGAACAATCTACCTGTTCATTTACCAATTAAAACCTAATTGAATTCATTTTTCACTTTAACTATTAAACTTATTGATGATCTCTTTGCCGTAGATGCTGCATAGATTGTTATTGGTGATTTTTGGTCATTAAAGACTTGAATTTTGAATTTTGAGAGTTTTGATTTGTAAATTTAAATAAATATTTAACACTGAAACATGATGAGAAAAACAAACTGTACAATTGAATTAGAAGAATTACGTTTCACATCAGGGTCATTGAGTTCCTTCTGTCCGAGAAACACAGTAGGTGGAATTTTGCCAGCCTCAGGCCAGAGAGCACCTCGGATGAGGTGGCTGAGGAAGATGTCACTGCGTTTACCTGCATCCTCCGGCAGCACCGCCCAGGTGGGTCCTGGTTCCACCGTAAGTTCAGGGTCACAATCTGGTGATCACCTCACAGACACAACCACAGCAGGCAGAGATTGAGGCAGCTGAGGTCTCTGACTCACTGAAGAGTGTTTGAGGGGTAAGATTCCCCGACCCCCCGCCGGGTCGGAGAATCGCCGGGGGCTGGCGTGAATCCCGCCCCTGCCGGTTGCCGAATTCTCCGGCACCGGATATTCGGCGGGGGCGGGAATCGCGCCGCGCCGGTCGGCGCCCCCCCCCCCCCCGCGATTCTCCGGCCCGGATGGGCCGAAGGCCCGCTGCTAGAATGCCTGTCCCGCCGGCGTAGATTAAACCACCTACCTTACCAGCGGGGCAAGGCGGCGTGGGCAGGCTCCGGGGTCCTGGGGGGGCGCAGGGTGATATGGCCCCGTGTGGTGCCCCCACGGTGGCCTGGCCCGCGATCAGGGCCCACCGATCCGCGGGCGGGCCTGTGCCGTGGGGGCACTCTTTTCCTTCCGCCTTCGCCACAGTCTCCACCATGGCGGAGGCGGAAGAGACTCCCTCCACAACGCAAGCACGGGGATGCCATCAGCGGCCGCTAACGCTCCCGCGCATGCGCCGCCCGGCAATGTCATTTCCGCGCCAGCTGGCGGAAAATCAGTCCGGCGCGGGCCTAGCCCCTTAAGGTTGGGGCTCGGCCCCCCAAATTTCGGAGCATTCCGCACCTTTGGGGCGGCGCGATGCCCGACTGATTTGCGCCGTTTTGGGCGCCGGTCGGCGGACATCCCGCCGATACCGGAGAATTTTGCCCCACAACCCCGCTGAGTCCGTGTCTGATGTGAGCCTCTGCAATCAGCTGAGAGAAAAGTTGGAGATGCAAAGACGGGCAGCGGAACAGAAGGCGTAGGCCATCAGCACGCTGGACTGAAGGGTGGAGGAATCTGTCCACAATCTGTCTGATGCCGTGGCACATCAAAGTCTCCGTGGGAAGGTGGCGGCCACCTTGAGACTCGGGTCGAACGGTTTCTGCCTGATTTACAATTGGACCCGCACACCATTGCTCTCGCCATGCGTGCATTCCAGAAGTGGAGGGGCGAGATGGGGAGGGGACAATTCGACATCCCTCCAGGTACCCCTACTCCTCAAGGAGTCGGGGTGGGTCCCTCAGGCACCGAAAAGGAGGAGGATTGTGAGCCAGGCACCCAGCGGAATCCACCTAGGATATCTCGAGGGTCTCCAGCTGCACCAAACCCCCTCTATCTGTGATCCCATCAACTCCATATCAGACCAAAGACGGTGCACCTGGTCCAGAGCAGGATATCCTCAGCAGGCCAGGATCATCCAGGGCTTGGACCCCCAGAGGATACCCACCAAAGTCAGCTCAGACAGGCAGGCACTGTAGTCAGTGTGGTGCCTCTACCTCTGCTACGGATATTGGGGCTGCACCTAGACATAAATAATAATAATAATTAATAATCACTTATTGTCGCAAGTAGGCTTCAATGAAGTTACTGTGAAAAGCCCCTAGTCGCCACATTCCAGCACCTGTTCGGGGAGGCTGGTATGGGAATTGAACCCGCGCTTCTGGCCTTGTTCTGCATTACAAGCTAGCTATTTAGCCCACTGTGCTAAACCAGCCTCTACATAGCGGTAGAGTTACGAAAATTAAGACGTTTTGAACATAGAACAGTACAGCACACTACAGGCCGTTCGGCCCACGATATTGTGCCGACCATTTATCCTAATCTAAGATCAACCTAACCTACACCCCTTCAATTTACTGCTGTCCATGTGCCTGTCTCAGAGTCGCTTAAATGTCCCTAATGACTCTGACTCCACCACCTCTGCTGGCAGTGCATTCCACACACCCACCACTCTCTGTGTAAAGAACCGACCTCTGACATCTCCCCTATACTTTCCTCCAATCACCTTATGTCCCCTCATGATGGCCATTTCCGCCCTGGGGAAAAGTCTCTGGCTATCCACTCTATTCATGCCTCTCATCACCTTGTACACCTCTATCAAGTCACCTCTCTTCCTTCTTCGCTCCGGTGAGAAAATCCCTAGCTCCCACAACCTTTCTTCGTAAGACACCCGCCCCCCCCCCGGTCCAGGCAGCATCCTGGTAAATCTCCTCTGTACCCTCTCCGAAGCATCCACATCCTTCCTATAACGAGGCGACCAGAACTGGACACAATATTCCAAGTGTGGTCTAACTAGAGTTTTATACACCATGGTTGCACAGGTGTTCTTCACGATATATAATCTGTGACATGAACAGAGGCACTTCCTCCATGAAAATGATGGCTAGTCAAGACACATGTGACCCTTGCATCTCATCAGAATGTGACCTCCTGAGATTTGTTCACCACGGTTAGTAATCCCCCTGATGCTGTTGTAACAACGTCTGTAGTTCATGGATGTTATAAATATTTGTCGCAACCAACGTTGGGAGTCTTTTCACCCAAGTGCTCTCTGTAATGGCATTCATTTGAGTTTTGGGGAAAAGTGGTATTCTTCATCCAGCCTTTTGTTGCTCTCTGCAGCGTTTTTTCGGCTCCCTATTTAAGGCTGAATGTTATTCCCACTCTCCCTGTATGATGCTGCGTGATGAAAGTTGGTTCCACTTGGTGGCATTTGAAACATCTGGGAGAGGGGAATGAGTGTGTGATGTCAGAGGTGTGTGTGATGCCAGAGGTGTGTGTGATGTCAGAGGTGTGTGTGATGTCAGAGGTGTGTGTGATGTCAGAGATGCGTGTGATGTCAGAGGTGCGTGTGATGTCAGAGGTGCGTGTGATGTCAGAGGTGCGTGTGATGTCAGAGGTGCGTGTGATGTCAGAGGTGTGTGTGATGTCAGAGGTGTGTGTGATGTCAGAGGTGTTTGCTCTTCCTGATGAACCAGTCTAGGGAATCCCTCAAGTGAAGTCACAGAATGCAAATCAACATGAAAATCATTGCATGACTGTGCACTTGGGAGTTCATGGAAACGGTTGGCCTTTGTGAGGTGGACAATGTTGAGGCTGTAATGGTATGGAAGTGATGGTCCAGCACATCTCCTGAGTGCTCAGCAGGATCTATGAAGGGAAGGCAGTGGCATAGTGGTGTTGTCACTGGACTAGTAAATCCAGAGGCCCAGAATAATGCCCTGGGGGCCCAAGTTCAAATCCTGCCAGAGCAATTGGTGCAATTTGAATTCAATAAAAATCTGTAATTAAAAAATGACAGCCATGAAACCATTGTTGATTGTCGTAGGAGAGGGGCACATAGGAATTTGAAAAGTAGTTTTTGTTCTTCAGGTTCAAACATGATACATTTCATGACAAACTGATGTCCACAATTTATTTAAATTCTGCTTATTTGTTGGAATTGGTGTAGTATTATCCAATGGACATAAAAATTACATGAGTACATCATACTTGTAGCATTTCTTTGTTCCTTCTGGTGTTTAGATATATGTGTATATATAAACTGTCTACATGAATTGCAAAGGCACCTGTTTCTTGTTCAGTTATTTTTGCATAGACAGAAACCACATTGTTTTTTGATTGGTTGGAAACGTCTTTGAATTAAACATTTTCAGTCAATTGAGTGATTAGTTTTGGAGGTTTCACTGGCAGAGTGACAGATTAAACTTCAAATGTACCTTTTTTTTGTTCTGCGCAGTGCAAACCACAATACATGGAGGAGGTAGGAAGATCTACTGAAGTGGGTTATTTTAATCATGTTTGGGGGAAGGGTGTATTTGAAAGGGATTAACATTTGGAGACAGAGTCATAAACCCAGGGCTGAGTCAGCAGATGTTAACTCTGCTCCCGTGCACTGTCAGCCTCAGTAACACTTGCTATCAGCACTTACTGATTGAACAGAAATGTTTTGGAAGTTGGAAGGGGACAAATCAGAAGGAGACAAATGTTGACTATACTTATTTCTAACTTTGGCTTTGGCGTGGCTCGAAGATCTCTTCTAAGTGGCTAATTCTGTCTGTTATTCCCAGTCCCTGGAATATAAGCTAGAAAGCCTAACATGTCCACCGAGCATTCTTTTGTCAGCTAGTTGAACTCGGGCGCTTGTTTAAATTGGGCAAGTGCTTCTGCTCAAAGATGCACTGTCCTCCTAACTCTACCCTCTCATATCACCAACAGTAATTTCAAGCTTTATAACTCTTCCTTATATGTGACAAAAGGCTGAAACTCTGGTCCTCAAGTAAAATAACTTTATTTGCAAACTGCTGGAAGCTCTGTATTTCTGCTGACGAGACAGTCAAGGAGGCTTTGGCGTTGTTTCTGAAATGTGGCCTATTTATCATTTTACATACAAATAGAACTTATTTAAAAGAATGCTTGGAAATATAGCAGAAATAAACACATGTGTAAATAAATACCACTAAAGCGTCTGTAAGCTTTAAAGGGCTCTTTTGTGGAATTTAAAATAAGAAATAGCAATTTAATTTCGATGTTTTCCCCCCCCAAAAAAATATCCAATATGATATCGCTGCTTTCATTGTTTATGAGTTGCTGTGGATTATCTGGCAAACAATGATTGACATATTAGTGGAATTCATTGGGAATTCATTCCCACAATCCAGATCGATACTTCAGTGCAGTACTGAAGATGCTCTGCATTGTCCGAGGCGCCATGATTTAGAAGAAACAAGAAACCATGGCCCTGTCTGCCTGTTCAAATAATAGTTGTGGGATATTTTTGAAGTGCAAGGATTGGCCTGGTCAACATTCATTCTTCAATCTACATCACCAAGAACAATAATGAGTTGGTTATTCATCATGTCTTGCTGGGTGTCATTGGTCTACACGGCTATCCTTTGTGGCAATCACTCATCAACCTTCAAAATTAATTTGGGGTTTCTGCTGTCTTGTTTAAGGCGAGAACGTCTGGGAACGGCAAAGCGATAGTTCTGTGATCATTTCAATTGTGTGTTTTGAAACAGAACTTCAACCTTGCCTGGTGTTGGCATGGTTGTATGCCCCCCTCCGAGGCTGTTTCTGTTGGGGAGGGGAGGGGGGTGATGGGGCTGGGCGGCAAATTGAACTGTAACTCCTTTCCCTGTTGCGATGTGTTTTGACGAGGGTGAGCATTGGGGCCAAGGCAAAACTCACTTTAGATTCCTATGAGGTGTTTTTATTGATGCATGTCGAGTAGAGCCAAAGTGGCTTTCAAAGATGTTGAAAGTTGGCGGAAATAAAACAAAAACGATATTCCATCGGACCCCAGTGGGTTTTAGTCTGACTTTATTTGGAAATTTAACTCTGCACTTTGAGCATAATTTAGCATTAATCTTGGAGAGAGACTTTAGAGTCTTTTCAGCATTCATTGGTCAGCCGCCTGGATATTTTGATGTCTGTCGACCATTTCCTTTTTTTGCGATGTGAGAACACTTTGGGGACACTTAGTTTCATGTGTTGCACAAAGCTGCATCGTGAGGGTCAGAGGAATGTTTAAAAGTTATTTTTGTTAGGCTGGTCATGCCAGATACATTTTTCATTGGAGGCAGTGTGTACTCGAAGCAGACTGAACTACAAGCTTAAATACCTCTGGTGGCAGGGGGTACTTTTCAGAGAAAAATGTGAACTTCCCCATCTGAATGTACAGGTGAGAGAGGAAAGTTGGGTGAAAAAGTGTGATGGTTTTACTAGGTTACGAACAAACGTTCACCATTCAGAAAGTTTCAGTAATGTTGCCAACTTCCAGCCATTGCCCGAGCTAAATTAGGTGAAAGTTCACAAACTGCAGAACCTTCAGTGTAGAAAGAAGCAAGTGGTTTGGAGGTGGTTCTAATAGTGAAAATGTTGACGAACACAAGGTCATTTGCTGGTGTGACACAGAAAAAGACCCAAAATATCAGGGGATGGATTCTCTCAAAATGGGGCTATGCCCCCACGCCAGCGTAAAAACGCAAGCGTTGCATTCCTAAGTTTCCTGAAAGAAATACCAGCAGATTCACTCACTCACCTGCAGGGGGCACTCACTCACCTGCAGGGGGCTAGCAGGGACACGGAGTGCTTCACGCAGCTTTAGTTGTGGATACGGGCTCCCGCACTTCCGGTTCTGAGTCCACGCATGCGCAGGGCGGTGGCCTCCAGCGGCCATGCCGAGTGCCATGACGGACTAGGACCGCGGAGGCATCTGGAAGATGTAGGACCCGCCCCCCCCCAATCAGCCGCGCGCCCAATCTCTCTCCCGCCCCCCCTCACCAGGGCGGCCGCGGACTGAGTCAGCAGCCGCCACGCGAGACTCCCGACCGGCCATAGCATGTTCGTTCCACGCCGTCGGGAACTCGGCCGGTCGGGAGCGGAGGTTCGTTGGGCGGGCCTCTGCCAATGGGCCCCCAGCCGCGCGGCGTAATTCGCGGACGTGCGGATATTCGGGGACCGGAGAATTCCGAGTGGGGCCGGGCCCATTTCCGTCGTGAAATTTGATTGTCCACCCTGCGCCAAACGCGGTTTTGGCATGGGGCTGCGGAGAATCAGCTCCAGAACTATAAAAGCAACCTTCGAAAGGAGTTGCAATAAATTGCTTTACAGAATCCTGCCAACAGAACCTCTTTCAACACTTCAGTTGTTATAAAGGATTGAATGTTATATTTATTGGTGCAGATTTGGAAGGATTGCTAAATCTTGAAGGTGTGATTAGTCTGAATGAAGAGTTGCTGCTGAACTATTGCAGGTTTCCACTCGACGACGGTGAAACTCTCTGACGTCTGGGCTCAATAATAGTTGAAAACCAGTGCTCCACGATGCCGCCAAATACTGACTACTGACACTACAAGGAAACTGACCACTGGTTGAACCAGTTTAACTAACTTTACTGCTAATTGTGATCCTTTGCAGTGGTCCAGACTGTAAAAGGAGTTTAGATGATGAGATTTTCTTTAAATTCATAACTTTATGGTTTAAAAAATTCATCCATGGACATGTAAACAGGAATCTGTTTTGCAGTTCTTGTGAGAATTTATACCTCTCCATTTGAATTGAAGCTGTGTTACTTTAAATTCAGCAGTAGCCCGATAGTATCCACGCCCTTTTACCCGGCCTGCCTTTTCAGTGAAGTCGTGAGGGAGTGCCGCATTGTCAGAGGGTCAGTACTGAGGGAGTGCCGCATTGTCAGAGGGTCAGTACTGAGGGAGTGCTGCACTGTCAGAGCGACAGTACTAAGGGAGTGCTGCACTGTCAGAGGGTCAGTACTGAGGGAGTGCCGCACTGTCAGAGGGTCAGTACTGAGGGAGTGCCGCCCTGTCAGAGGGTCAGTACTGAGGGAGGTCTGCACTGTTAGAGGGTCAGTACTGAGGGAGTGCCGCACTGTCAGAGGGTCAGTACTGAGGGAGTGCTGCACTGTCAGAGGGCCAGTACTGAGGGAGTGCCGCACTGTCAGCGGGTCAGTACTGAGGGAGTGCCGCACTGTCAGTGGGTCAGTACTGAGGGAGTGCAGCACTGTCAGAGGGTTAGTACTGAGGGAGTGCTGCACTGTCAGAGGGTCAGTACCGAGGGAGTGCCGCACTGTCAGAGGGTCAATACTGAGGGAGTGCTGCACTGTCAGAGGGTCGGTACTGAGGGAGTGCCGCACTGTCAGAGGGTCAGTACTGAGGGGGTGCAGCACTGTCAGAGGGTCAGTACTGAGGGACTGCAGCACTGTCAGAGGGTCAGTACTGAGGGAGTGCTGCACTGTCAGAGGGTCAGTACTGAGGGGGTGCAGCGCTGCCAGAGGTTCAGTACTGAGGGAGTGATGCACTGTCAGAGGGTCAGTACTGAGGGAGTGCTGCACTGTCAGAGGGTCAGTACTGAGGGAGTGCTGCACTGTCAGAGGGTCGGTACTGAGGGAGTGCCGCACTGTCAGAGGGTCAGTACTGAGGGGGTGCAGCACTGTCAGAGGGTCAGTACTGAGGGACTGCTGCACTGTCAGAGGGTCAGTACTGAGGGAGTGCTGCACTGTCAGAGGGTCAGTACTGAGGGGGTGCAGCGCTGCCAGAGGTTCAGTACTGAGGGAGTGATGCACTGTCAGAGGGTCAGTACTGAGGGAGTGCTGCACTGTCAGAGGGTCAGTACTGAGGGAGTGATGCACTGTCAAAGGGTCAGTACTGAGGGAGTGCTGCACTGTCAGAGGGCCAGTACTGAGGGGGTGCAGCGCTGTCAGAGGGTCAGTACTGAGGGAGTGATGCACTGTCAGAGGGTCAGTACTGAGGGGGTGCAGCACTGTCAGAGGGTCAGTACTGAGGAAGTGATGCACTGTCAGAGGGTCAGTACTGAGGGAGTGCCGCACTGTCAGAGGGTCAGTACAGAGGGAGTGCCGCACTGTCAGAGGGTCAGTACTGAGGGAGTGCTGCACTGTCAGAGGGTCAGTACTGTGGGAGTGCCGCACTGTCCAAGGGTCAGTACTGAGGGGTTGTAGCACTGTCAGAGGGTCAGTACTGAGGGAGTGCTGCACTGTCAGAGGGTCGGTACTGAGGGAGTGCTGCACTGTCAGAGGGTCAGTACTGAGGGAGTGCTGTACTGTCAGAGGGTCAGTACTGAGGGAGTGCCGCACTGTCAGAGGGTCAGTACTGAGGGAGTGCTGCACTGTCAGAGGGTCAGTACTGAGGGAGTGCCGCACTGTCAGAGGGTCAGTACTGAGGGAGTGCCGCACTGTCAGAGGGTCAGTACTGAGGGAGTGATGCACTGTCAGAGGGTCAGTACTGAGGGAGTGCTGCACTGTCAGAGGGTCAGTACTGAGGGGGTGCAGCGCTGTCAGAGGGTCAGTACTGAGGGAGTGATGCACTGTCAGAGGGTCAGTACTGAGGGGGTGCAGCACTGTCAGAGGGTCAGTACTGAGGGAGTGATGCACTGTCAGAGGGTCAGTACTGAGGGAGTGCCGCACTGTCAGAGGGTCAGTACAGAGGGAGTGCCGCACTGTCAGAGGGTCAGTACTGAGGGAGTGCTGCACTGTCAGAGGGTCAGTACTGAGGGAGTGCTGCACTGTCAGAGGGTCAGTACTGAGGGAGTGCTGCACTGTCAGAGGGTCAGTACTGAGGGAGTGCCGCACTGTCAGAGGGTCAGTACTGAGGGAGTGCTGCACTGTCAGAGGTCAGTATTGAGGGAGTGCTGCACTGTCAGAGGGTCACTACTGAGGGAGTGCTGCACTGTCAGAGGGTCAGTAGTGCGGGAATGCCGCACTGTCAGAGGGTCAGTACTGAGGGAGTGCTGCACTGTCAGAGGGTCGGTACTGAGGGAGTGCTGCACTGTCAGAGGGTCAGTACTGAGGGAGTGCTGCACTGTCAGAGGGTCGGTACTGAGGGAGTGCTGCACTGTCAGAGGGTCAGTACTGAGGGGGTGCCGCACTGTCAGAGGGTCAGTACTGAGGGGTTGTAGCACTGTCAGAGGGTCACTACTGAGGGAGTGCTGCACTGTCAGAGGGTCAGTACTGAGGGAGTGCTGCAATGTCAGAGGGTCAGTACTGAGGGAGTGCCGCACTGTCAGAGGGTCAGTACTGAGGGGGTGCTGCACTGTCAGAGGGTCAGTACTGAGGGACTGCCGCACTGTCAGAGGGTCAGTACTGAGGGGTTGTAGCACTGTCAGAGGGTCGGTACTGAGGGAGTGCTGCACTGTCAGAGGGTCAGTACTGTCGGGGTGCAGCACTGTCAGAGGGTCAGTACTGAGAGAGTGCTGCACTGTCAGAGGGTCAGTACTGCGGGAGTGACGCACTGTCAGAGGGTCAGTACTGAGGGAGAGCTGCACTGTCAGAGGGTCAGTACTGAGGGAGTGCTGCACTGTCAGAGGGTCAGTACTGAGGGAGTGATGCACTGTCAGAGGGTCAGTACTGAGGGAGTGCTGCACTGTCAGAGGGTCAGTACAGAGGGAGTGCCGCACTGTCAGAGGGACAGTAGTGAGGGAATGCCGCACTGTCAGAGGGTCAGTACTGAGGGAGTGCTGCACTGTCAGAGGGTCGGTACTGAGGGAGTGCTGCACTGTCAGAGGGTCAGTACTGAGGGAGAGCCGCTCTGTCAGAGGGTCAGTACTGAGGGAGTGCTGCACTGTCAGAGGGTCAGTACTGAAGGAGTGCTGCACTGTCAGAGGGTCACTACTGAGGGAGTGCTGCACTGTCAGAGGGTCAGTACTGAGGGAGTGCCGCACTGTCAGAGGGTCAGTACTGAGGGGTTGTAGCACTGTCAGAGGGTCACTACTGAGGGAGTGCTGCACTGTCAGAGGGTCAGTACTGAGGGAGTGCTGCAATGTCAGAGGGTCAGTACTGAGGGAGTGCCGCACTGTCAGAGGGTCAGTACTGAGGGAGTGCTGCACTGTCAGAGGGTCAGTATTGAGGGAGTGCTGCACTGTCAGAGCGTCAGTACTGAGGGAGTGCCGCACTGTCAGAGGGTCAGTACTGAGGGGTTGTAGCACTGTCAGAGGGTCGGTACTGAGGGAGTGCTGCACTGTCAGAGGGTCAGTACTGTCGGGGTGCAGCACTGTCAGAGGGTCAGTACTGAGAGAGTGCTGCACTGTCAGAGGGTCAGTACTGAGGGAGTGACGCACTGTCAGAGGGTCAGTACTGAGGGAGAGCTGCACTGTCAGAGGGTCAGTACTGAGGGAGTGCTGCACTGTCAGAGGGTCAGTACTGAGGGAGTGATGCACTGTCAGAGGGTCAGTACTGAGGGAGTGCCGCACTGTCAGAGGGTCAGTACAGAGGGAGTGCCGCACTGTCAGAGGGTCAGTACTGAGGGAGTGCCGCACTGTCAGAGGGTCAGTACTGAGGGAGTGCTGCACTGTCAGAGGGTCAGTATTGAGGGAGTGCTGCACTGTCAGAGTGTCACTACTGAGGGAGTGCTGCACTGTCAGAGGGTCAGTACTGAGGGAGTGCCGCACTGTCAGAGAGTCAGTACTGAGGGGTTGTATCACTGTCAGAGGGTCGGTCCTGAGGGAGTGCTGCACTGTCAGAGGGTCAGTACTGTCAGGGTGCAGCACTGTCAGAGGGTCAGTACTGAGAGAGTGCTCAGTTTGGATGGGTCATGAAATCAAGGCCCTGTCTGCCTTCTCAAATTGATATAAAAGATCCAATCCGTCAAAGAGCAGGGGATTTCCCCAGTGTTCCGGCCACAATTCCTCAACCAACATCGATTAAAACAGATTATTTGGTGACTTGTCTTATTCCTGTTTGTGGGACTGTCTTGTGAGAATACCTTTAAGAAATGGGTGTTTATAAAAATAGCTGTAGTGAATGTACCTTTAAGAAATGGGTGTTTATCAGTGATGTCAGGGTGTGGGTGGAGCTGGGCTGTCTGTCTGCGTTTACTCGCTTTGGGCTGTCTGCTACATGGTGTGTTTGGTTTCGTTTTAGTTTTGGAGAAGCTGCAATCACAGCAGGGTGCGTGTGAATCTCTGCAGGCTGGGGAATGTTCATTTGGTGATTTCAAAGTGGTAACTGCTCTCAGTAGAGAAGTTAAACCTGATGTCTTTCTGTAAAATGGGTTCTTTTCTGTCTTGTGGATGTTGCAAGGAAAGATTAAGAGTTACTTCTAGAGGGCAGCACTGCTGCCTCACGGCGCCGAGGTCCCAGGTTCGATCCCGGCTCCGGGTCACTGTCTGTGTGGAGTTTGCACATTCTCCCCGTGTTTGTGTGGGTCTCACCCCCACAACCCAAAGATGTGCAGGGTAGGTGGATTGGCCACGCTAAATTGCCCCTTAATTGGAAAAAATGAATTGGGTGCTCTGAATTTATTTTTTAAAAAGAGAGTTACTTGTAGAGTACTGCATTCTTTGGGGGATGATTGGTGTTGATTGTTGTTCAGATGTTTACTGTGGGTTTGTAAAGTGTTAACCGGTTTCATAAATAAACATTGTTTTAATTTAAAAGTACTTTAACTCTCTGTTGCACTACACCTGTAAGATCGGCCCGTGTGCTCCCCATAACCACAATCTATTAAAAGTTGTGGGTCAGGTGAACTCCATGATACACTTTGGGGTTTTCCAACCCTGGCCCATAACAGTACCTTGCTGGGCAGAGATTTGCTGTTATCCTTAGCCTAAATTACAGTCATGGCTAAATTTTCAAAATACTTAATTGGCAGTAAAGCAGTTTCTGCTTCCTTGAAGCTATGAAAGGCACGATATACAAAGCAGCTTCTTTATTTCTACTTGCTCCGCTCTATCTTGTTTTATATACAACCTTCACAGTCTTCGCTAAAGCATACCGATTACCCGTGTCTAAATTGGAGACCTCCCAGAAACGGCATCATTGTCGTGCTAATCTTTGTACTGTGATTGGCAAGTATCAGCTGACTCCCCAATTGAGTGAAAATAACAGATGTCGGGAGGTTAAAAATGGACAAATTTTATTGTCATTCAATTGTGAGATATAAGTCCGCAACCGGGGGTAGCACCGGCAGAGTGATCAATGGGCCAGCGACTCTGAACCCATCTCGGCTAGCGTTCCCCGATATTGGCAGTAAAGTCCATCTCGGCTAAGAGCAGCAAGGGCCCAGAAAGACACAAGAGGACCGAGTGACAGAGTCTACATTAGGAACTTCGCAGATTGCGCCCCGTGGATCGCAGGAACGATTCTTCGGCAGTATCGTAACCATGTTCAGGCACAGGGTTACATGAAGAAACATGTCAATCATATCAGGAACAGGAGGCCAGCGATGCACAGGACACACCTGGGCAATTTTCCACATTGCCGGGTAGATGTCAGTGTTGTAGCTGTACTGGAACAACTTGGCTAAGAATGTGACAAGTTCTGGAGCACGGGTCTTCAGTACTATTGCCGGGATATTGTCAGGGCCCAGAGCCTCTGCAGTGTCCAGCGGCCTTCAGCCGTTTCTTGAGTTCACGTGGAGTGAATCGTATTGGCTGAAGACTGACATGTGATGCTGGGGCCCGCTGGAGGAGACCGAGATGGACCGTCCACTCGGCACCTCTGGCTGAAGATTGTCTTTTGCACAATGTGCTGGTCTCCTCCATCACTGAGGATGGGGATATTTGTGGAGCCTCCTACTCCAGTGAGTTGTTTAATTGTCCACCACCATTCACGGCTGGATGTGCAACCCGGGGTCAGAGGTGGGTCAATCACGGGCCTTCATGTCTGTGAGCCTTTAGGTTTAAAGGGAGAAGGCGGCTGATTTGCAGGAAACACTTTCTGTGTCCTCCTTGCGGAGGTTGTGGCGATATAACCGGTGAAGATGGCCCTTCCAGAGTGGCAAGTGGGTGGGACGAGGCGAGTCCACAGGCTCCGCACAGGGGCCGACTGAGGACAAGTGTTGGAATCTGATGAGGTGGCTGGGAGACAGGTCATTGTCAATATGTGATGGGTGTGGTAAGGGGTGCAATGTGAGACATGTGGAGATGGACTTGCTCCGGCTGCACAAAGAAGGCCATTCACCTTCGTCCAGCACATAGTCCTGTCTTTTTATGGAACGAGCTGGCACTGACTACCGCGGTAGTGAACTTGTTTACTGGATGTCTGGTCGATCGCTGGTACAGGATGTCACACCTCTGCTTGACACCATCCAGAGGTTTGGTGAGGGTTGCCTCCGTGAATCATGAACTGTATCCCTGGCAGCCATTCACCCGACCGTACTTAGAACAAGTGCTGGGGAGGCGTTTAAAAGGAGTGCTCTGCTGTTTACAGAGAAGTTATCACAGGCCTTGCTGGGCAGAGATTTGCTGTTATCCTTGGCCTAAATTACGGTCAAGTGATACCGAGGTATGTGATACCGAGGCAAGCCTCCATGAGCGCGTCGTGAAAGACGTGGGAAACATTTTTTTTGTTAAAGAGGCTGAATATATGGTGAGTTTTCCTGCCGTTGGCAGCAGCGGCAGTCTCATAGTGACCGGAAAATTCTCCCATTTATTTTTTTTGTGGAGTAAGATCGAAAGCTCCCTCTGGCTCAGTCGACAAGACTAGCCCACCCTTGACACCCACCCCGACCCCACCAAGCCCAATGACCTCCCTGCCCCACAACGATCTCCTCCCCATCCCCGACACCCTCTCTCCCCAACTCGCCACCCCCGATCCCCATCATATCCCTGTTTCCCTACTCCGTCACCTCCCACTCTCCATCACCCCTCCTCCGTCCCGGACCTCCTCCCGGCCCTCGGGCCCCTCCCCCAACCCCTTACAATTTCCTTCCCCTCCCCAATCCCCTTCCCACGCTCTGCCTCCTCTTAACCCTCTCCATTCGCTCCCCATCTCCCCCCCTCTGTCCACGCCCTCTCTCAATTTCTTCTAGATTATATAATTCTTACCCAAAGCTGATCATCTGAATTAAACAGATAACTCATCTCTTTTCTAATTCTTGGTTTTTGATACTTTGAAGGAGATGGCGAAACCCATGCATTGCGCCACTCCAGCTGTAAGACCTGCACATCCAAACTTGTTCTAATATCTTTAAAGCTGTGAAACAGGCTGAGTTGGTTTGATGTTCTGAAATTTTATCTGATATCTATAGCTGGCTGTGTTTGTGTTTTAAAAAAATTTCTTGTGCAATCCCTTCAAGTCCTAAATAAACCTAAACATGTCATTTACTTTGCAGCTTTGCACCTGTGCATTTGAAGGGCTCACACTGGCGTGTTTCTCTTTTACAAGTGTCCAACCCCTGGGTTCAGCTAAACATTGCATTAACCTGTAAAAGTTAATTAGATTTTTAATATTTAAATATTCGCTCCACAATTCTCGGAAATGGAGGGCATTACATAACTAATTTTAAAAAACCTTTGGGAAGTAATGTGTTCTTGAGATGTGGGCAATGAGATACTGGCAACGATACAGTTATTGTCCGTCTCCACTGTTGGGGCACTGCGGAGAGGGAATTGGCAAGTCAACCATGCAGTGTGGGCTCGGGCCCGTGTTCCGAGACAGAAGAGGTTATGGTGACAAGTTTCCTTTGCACAGGATATGTGTGCAGCAGTTGTCTGTCTCAGTAAGCCGATTTTCACGGTGATTTCTTTGTTCCTCGTCCCAGACTATTAATGACCAGATTTGTCAAATCCAATTTCACAGCAGTAACATTTGAACTCTCAACCTCTGAATAGTGAGCCCCGTTGTATAATCACTATGCTACTGTATTGCACTTGAAGAGCAATATACTTAAGGATTTGTACTTGGCTTAAAAATAAAGCTCAAAGTGTGCTGGACTTGACAATTGGTGTTTATTTTGGAAATCGGTTACATTCAGAGACAGTGTTCCGCTGCTGAAATAACTTGAATTTTATTTTTTTAAGTTTGGAACATGTGAATGTTTAGATTTGACTTTTAAAGGCAGCTATCTCAATGGAGAAAGGACAGGTTAATATCATGCCAACAAACTAGGTCTGTGTGGTAAGCCACTGTTAGTATATTATATGTATTGTGGTAAACTGTTACTGTACTACATGTATTGTGGTAAACCACTGCCTGATGGCTCTGCCTCCCCTCGGGCTCGGTATAAAGGTGGGTGACCTCCGGCCCTGCCTCAGTTCAGGATCAGAGGCCAGGAGGCTTTCTGTTTAGCTTATTAAAGCCTCAGTTTCATTCACTACTCGTCTCGTGTTTAATTGATGGCACATTAATTTAATACGCTAAACAGAAAGCCTCCTGGCCTCTGATCCTGAACTGAGGCAGGGCCGGAGGTCACCCACCTTTATACCGAGCCCGAGGGGCGGCGGAGCCATCGGGCAGTGGTTTACCACAATACATGTAGTACAGTAACAGTTTACCACAATACATATAATATACTAACAGTAGTTTACCACAGTCTGGGGTAACATATGTTCCCAAAGTACCAACCTGTCCTTTCTCTCTTAGAAATCATAAGATCATAAATTTGTAGGGGCAGAATAGGCCATTCAGCCCATCGCGTTTGCTCCACCATTCAATGAGATCATGACTGATATGATAATCCTCAACTCCACTGTCCCGCTCATCCTCAATTCCTTTACTGGTTAAAAACCTGTCTCTCTCAGCCGTGAACACACTTAAAAAAAAATGTAGAGTACCCAATTCATTTTTACCAATTAAGGGGCAATTTAGCGTGGCCAATCCACCTACCTGCATCTTTGGGTTGTGGGGGCAAAACCCACGCAAACACAGGGAGAATGTGCAAACTCCACATGGACAGTGACCCAGAGCCGGGATCGAACCTGGGACCTCGGCGCCGTGAGGCTGCAGGGCTAACCCACTGCGCCAAGGTGCTGCCCTTGCCTGGAACATACTTAGCGACCCAGCCTCTACAGCTCTCTGCGGTAAAGACGTTCACCGAGAAGAAATTCCTCCTCAGCTCTGTCTGAAATGGGTGAACCCTCACTCTAAGATTAACCCCTCTGATCGTAGACTCACCCACAAGAGGTAACAAGCTCTCAGCATCGACCCTGTCAAGTCCCCTGAGAATCTGAGATGTCTCAATAAGGCCACCTTATTGGCATCCAGCACAAACCAGCATTGTTTCCAGCATCTTGTGTTCTGAGATTTCAGCAGTGTTTCCTGTGTAATCTCTAGATTTCCTTTCTAACCAACAATCGTACAGTTCCACAGTACGATTCATAGGTTGTGCTGAAGAAGGAATTTTAGAAGCGGGAGTTCTTCTGCAATCCATTCAAATTCTTTTGCCAATCATTCTCCTGCAATCCAGGAAGGCAGCCTCCATGTTTTCCACGTCCAGCGTCATTCCTTTCAATGGTGGACTGGTCAGGCCATTGTGTGCATGTCCAACTGGAATTTTGATTCCCTTGCACAGCCTGGGAGAGAATGTTTAAAATCTCTGCTGCCAGCAGTTATATTTACAGTGTTTAGATGAGATACATTCTCAACATTGACATGTATTTTTTTAAAAATAAATTTAGAGTGCCCAATTAATTGATCCCACCCACACTTTCAGCAAATGATTGTTTTGAACCCAACTTGTACAAAACCCTCTTTTGTCTCCAGGTTAAGTTGAGCATCTCTGGCAAGGTCGGCATTTGTGATCCATCCCTAATTGCGCTTGGCATGAGCAATAATGGTGGACCGCATTCTTGAACTGCTGCAGTCCATGTGGTGGGGGTACAGTGCCATTATGGAGGGAGTTCCAGGGCAAGGATGAAGAGTATCGTGATCCATTCACACAATCTAATGAAAACTCTCATTTTGGTGATTCACTACAAAAAAAGGGAATGGTGTTATGTCTAAAGTCTATTTGCCAATTCTGATGAACCAAAGAACCCTTATAATTTTATCACTAAATGTTTGCTTGTTCCTTACATGATTTTACTAAGATTTTTATAAATTGAAAAAGGAGTTACAGAAGTTGTGGATATGATGGAGGTGTTAGTCATGCAGTGTGAGTCTGCAGGATGTCTGCAGTGTCACAGAGGGCTTGCTGTACTTAGGGAAACTTCCACCCATTACTCAAGGTTGGAAAAACCACAGGACATGTTACTGACACGAAAACCAGAAACTTACCTTCCATAAGATAAATAATGTGGATGCTGGAAGTCTGAAATGAAAAGAGAAAATAATTGAAATACTCAACAGTTTATGCAGTATTTGTGAAGAAAGAAACCGGAGTAAATTTTATAGGGGTGGGTGGGGGGTGGGGGTGTAGGTAGCGGCTGTTTCTGAGAGTACAAGGAATCCCGTAAAGGAAGAATGGATAACAAACTTACAATTGTGGGGTGGATGGTTTGGAGCGAGATTGGGGTCCACCTGGAGGGAGGTGGGGCACCGGGTTGTGGAGGCCATGAGGGAGGCACAAAGGGGGGGAGCCATCTCTGGGCACAAAGCGTCTCTCAAACATGGTGCCACCTTCTTCCCCATCTTTTACCCCTAAGTCCTGAGAGAGTGGACTGGCTTCCTTCGTTACGCTTTCCCTGACCACCATGTATTGGAGGTGGAGGAAGAATTAAGCCTTTATGGTAGTGGATGAAGAATTAAGCCTTAACTACCTATTAATTGGTCAGTTGGGGGCCTCAATAAGCCTAAGGGGAGGTGGACTGATTGACGCCGTACCCACCCACTGTATTGTGGGGGAGAGCCCTGGGATGGGCAAGAGACGGTGGGTTAGTCGCCTACAGAAATGCCAAGGGGGGCTGTGAAAATCCCTCCAAGCTAATATTTCAATTGAGTGTTCTGATCAAAGATGATCAACCCAAAATGTTAATTTTGTCTCTGTTTTCACAGGTGCTGCCTTACCTCCTGGGTTTTTGCAATATTTTCTGTTTTTATTTTCCAATCTTTGAACTCTGATATTTTGCAATTGCTTAATGTGATACCCAGAGCTGGCCTTTAATCAGCGGCACCCCCTTCTCATCTGAATTGCTGCAGTCTCCCTCTGATATCAGTAATTCCTGTCCTCTCTGAGCTGCTGGGGAAATGATCTCCACGTTGGATGCAAAGTGGTTTGCATTTGTTGTTCTGTGATATTAAATCCATACGTATTTATATTCATAGGATTTTACTTCCCTGGGTAATGCATGACCATGATGACTTGGGGCCTGAGGGTGGTTGGGTGGAGTTGTTGTCGGATGTGAGATTGCTCCAGGCAGCGAGGAGAATCCCATTCGCTGACTCTAATGTGACATGTCCAGCATTCTAGTTGTGTATTCGCCAGTGGCTGATGGGATCCCTTAATTTAACACACCAACCCTCGTCTAATTTAATCCAGAGGATCTCCACGTCAAAGCTGGTCTGATTATGCTGCTGGAATGCACCTAACAGGTGCCATAACCAGATTTACAAGATATGTCTCATTTGAAAGAAGAAAATTCCATTTTCACGCCGTCCTGGTTTGATGTGTCCAATAACGTAAAGAAGGAGGTGTCCCCAGTTGGCTTATGAAAAGTTCAAAGCGAGGTAATAAATTAAAACTGTATAGCTCTGTAACTATTGCTGCAATGATCTGCTTATAATAGTCCCCTGTCACACCACTCATTTCTTTGCACTTTTTATTGGCACAGAAAGTCGTTCTCACTTTGTTTAGTGCTAACTGTGCATGTTCCGCATACCATGGTGTCTCACACGTCTCTGGTCTGCTTTATCTGGTGTGGTCTGTCATGACCTTGTTCTAAATTTAAAGTGCCTGGTTCAAGGTAACTAGGTTGACCTGCGTGTTTCTGCTCCCAGCCGGAGACTGGGGAGGTATGAACAGTCCCATGTTTGACAGTCCTACTAATGACCGATTCCAAAAAAAGCGGATCATTTTTTGCACTGCTTTTAATCAAAGCTCAGCACAAATTCGCCCATTATAAACAGTTAGTGAACCTTTTACTCACATTTGTAATTCCATCAAATGACCATCATTATGAACAATTTCACTCTTCATGTTTCTTAGATTATGTCTGGCGTCACATGCAGATATATTATCTACACAAACACATGAGCTGTTGACAATGGTCATTAACTATCAGATGAAATATCCTCGTCAGTACTAAAATCGGGAGAAACTGTAATTTTCAGAAAGTGTAGGGTACTTAAGGAACTGGAATACGTAATTCAACATTAAACCATCATTTTGGATAATTTAGTTTGCCTAAATACTCGTGTTTGTCCATGTGGAGTTTGCACATTCTCCCCGTGTCTGCGTGGGTCACACCCCCACAACCCAAAGATGTGCAGAGTAGGTGGATTGGCCACGCTAAATTGCCCCTTAATTGGAAAAATAAGAAATAATTTTAAAGAGGTTGACACCATCCAGGCAAAAGCAGCCCACTTGCTCCCAACCATCAACTTAACATTCACTTCCTCCACCAAAGATGCACAGTGGCAGCCGTGTGTACCATTTATAAGATAAACAGCAGAAATTCACCAAGACTGACAGCTGGCCGAACCACATGATCTCTACCACCTAGAAGGACAAGAGCAACAGATGCATGGAAACACCAGCAGCAAGTTCCTCTCCAGGTTACACAGCATCCTGACTTGGAGCTACATCATCATTGCTTCCCTGTTGCTGGATCAAAATCCGGGAACTCCCTTCCTAACGTCACTGTGGGCGTAGCTCATACCCCAGCGATGTCCTGGAGGATGTGCTGAGGGACCCCCTGGAAGTCCACGAATTGCCTGGGAAGTTTAAACTCTGATGGGCACCTGGACCAGTATATTGATTAAAATCAAAACCTTAGCAAATCGTTACACAGGAAAGGATGGAAGGATTAAAACCACTTCTAACTCTTGGGTAACTATGGATGGGACCTCCCCCACCCCTCCCCCCATTGTGTTGCGGTGGTAGAGGCAGCCAGCCATTGGCCGTGTCTTCGGGTTCTGCAGTCAACTGGTTTTCCCGTTGTTTGCACCCTCCGCCACTTGGAAACCCATGGGGGTGGGTGGGTGGGCGTGTCACCATTGGCAGGACCCCGAGATCCCGCCAGCAGGAATGGCCGGCAAGTATCAGCCGAGATTACTGACCCCTCTTACTTTTAGGAATATTGAGTACCTTCTCCTCCCTAAGAAAATAAATTAAGCAATACCTCTAAAATCCTCAATCCCCTTCTCAGCACCAGTGCCCAATTTAGATATCAGTTGACCTCGAGTCAACTTCATTTCCTGTCAGTCTTATCCCACATGTCTACTATCCCATAGAGAGTTCTTGACCTATCCTCAAGGCTTTACAATTTTATACTGATGTTCTTTATTCAACACTCATTATCCAAATTAAATTGTTTGTTTTGGTGTTATCTACACCTTTTTGGATGCTGTAGATTTTTCCCAAATTTATATTCGAATTTCAATGCATGTAATCAACGTAAGGACAGATTCTGATTTTCAAGTGGCTTCAAACCATACCAATTTAGTCCTTCTCTACCAAGTCCATTCCCACCCAATAACATTTTCAAATTTAGAGTTGTGGTTGTAAGGAATTTCCTTTTCATGTTGCAGTAGATTAAGTACAGTTTTGGTTTTTCATAATTAAAGGTGTCGTTGCCGATGTTCCAAGCTGCACAAAACATTGTGCCCTCGAGGGATTACTAAGTTCTTGAGTACATAATATGGCAGGGATCAAAATTAATTTTGGAGATATTTTATTGAAAGTTTAGAGTAACCTTGTGTGAAATCTCCGACCCCCTGCCGGGTCGGAGAATCGGCAGGGGCTGGCGTGAATCCCGCCCCCGTCGTGTCCCGAAGTCTTTGCCACCAGAGATTTGGCGAGGGCGGGAATTGCGCCTTGCCGGTCGGCGGGGGCGGGAATCGCGCCGGTCGGCGGGCCCACCCCCGCCGATTCTCCGGCCTGCGATGGGCCGAAGTCCCACTGCTGGAATGCCTGTCCCGCCAGCGTGGATTAAACCACCTTTTGAACGGCGAGACAAGGCGGCGTGGGCGGGCTCCGGGGTCCTGGGAGGGGGGGGGCGATCTGGCCCCAGGGGGTGCCCCCACGGTGGCCTGGCTCGTGATCGGGGCCTCGATCCGCGGGCGGGCCTGTGCCGTGGAGGCACTCTTTTTCTTCCACCTTCGCCATGGTCTTCACTATGGCGGAGGCGGAAGAGACCCCCTCCCCTGCGCATGCGTGGGGATGACGTCAGCAGCCGCTAACGCTCCCGTGCATGCGTGGACCCGCGTCGCCCGACGAAGACCTTTCGGCCCCGGCTGGCGTGGCGCCAAAGGCCTTTCCCGCCAACCGGTGGAGCAGAAACCGCTCCGGCGCGGGCCTAGCCCATGGTGAGGGTTTGGCCCTTAAAGGTGCGGAGACTTCTGCACCTTTGGGGCGGCCCGACGCCGGAGTGGTTCCCGCCACTCCATCACGCCGGGACCCCCCACCCCGCCGGGTAGGGGAGAATCCTGCCCATGGGTTGGCAGTGAAATAGTTCCAGCATTACATTAATTCGATCAACGTGTCCGCACAAAGCACTTGTTCATTCCAAATACTTTGATTATCAACGTTATATTCTTGGGATCCCTGCTGGTCCAGTTTGAGGATCTGAGTGCACTAATGGATGGATTGGGCAGGGGCTGGTTTAGCACAGTGGGTTAAACAGCTGGCTTGCAGTGCAGAACAAGGCCAGCAGCGCGGGTTCAATTCCCTTACCGGCCTCCCCGAACAGGCGCAAGAATGTGGCGACTAGGGGCTTTTCACAGTAACTTCATTGAAGCCTACTTGTGACAATAAGTGATTATTATTAATTATTATTCTAATATGATGAAGCAACTGTTCTTTACAGAGTCTGAAGCCATGGTGTAGGAGCCAATAGAAATTGACAACAGCCATGCAGATTTTAAGGTTAAAAGAGGAGAGTGAAAATGTCACCTGATGCTTCTCATCCGCTTGCTTTTGGGTTACTTGAGCAGTGTGTATTAATGGATTGTGACACTTGACTTGATATTGACTCACTTACTAGAATCTCTGGTGTGTTCACCAATATCATAAATTTCGGATTCTTCCAAGAATCAAGAACATTTTGTACCGCTCGGCCTCAGCAGGTACCAGTGTTCTCAAGGTGGGTGTTCCCCCCTGCAATAGCTGAACAAGCAGAGTATCTGAATGCAGCCTTTTCCTTTGGCCTTTTTGATGTCACTGAACCATTTTCTGACATCCTGTTGGGCTCCCTTATTATGAGCGATCTCGTGTGACCTCACAGAAACCTCCATTGTATGCTTTTCTCTAGGGCTTGGGGATCATGGTGGTCCTGGAGATGCAGAGCTACCTTTTCAGATCAGCTCTGTGATCAAATTGACTTTGACTTCAGGAAATATTCCCTTTCTGTTAATGTGCAGTAAATTATGAGTATTCTCAGGTCACTGCTGGTTTAGTTTGATTAAACCAATCAACAAAGAAATATACATTTGATTCAGTATTGTATTGCACATGTAACTTGCCTTAAATGTGTGCACACTTAACGTTTCCCCCTTTCGTTCCTCCCAGCACCAGATTTTATATTTTGCTTGTTTTCGTAAAACTTCTATCCACTTAGGAAAGTTAATTTTGGAATCTATTTCGGAAGCATTTTTCAGTAGGTGATACGAAACCTAATTGATTTGTTGTTTGTAAATTAATTTCTGTTAATGATAACCCCCAGCTGACCCTTTCAGACTGTTAGAAACATTTTGCTATGTTTAAATCAGAGTCTTTACATTACAAATTACGGCCAGAATTCTCCGGCCGTTGGGATTGACTTTTCCTGCTCACCCACGGGTTTCCCGCTGGCTTGGGGTGGCTTCACTGGGAAATCCCATTGACAAGCGGCGGGAGTATAGAATAACGCAGCCAGCGATCCTTCGGAGAAACACGCGGCTGGGGAATCCCGCCCTACATTTCTGGCAGTTCTGCGGATCAGCCCAAACGAGAATGGAGATTTTATTACTCAGCTGATGAAAATCATGGGATTGTTCTGAAGTAACTATGCACCGGGTTCCAAATCCAGGTCCTCATCCCGTTCAAACATGTTTTTTCCCCTTTTGATTCACAGGAACGTCCTCTTCTGCTCCGATTGTCTGCGCACGGAGGTGTAAGTGTTGCACTGTCGGAGTATCCAGCAATTCTAGAACTCCATTCTGCACTTACTGTGGTGCAGTGCTGAGGATGTGCTGCGCTGTTGGGGGTTCCCCATAACGGAAGGCCAGTCTATCCTCAGGTGGATGATAAAGATGTCTTCTGATGTTTCCATTATGCAGTGCCTGCAACCTACAACTGGCCACTCTAATTTGCTTCAAAGTAATGCCAATGCTTTTCTCCATAACAGGAACATTTATGTAAAGGTGACCTTACGTTATATCAGAGATGAGTGCTTCAGCCTACTTGCTGGTAACTGCTCTGTTAATATTCGTGGTTTTGTGATAGCTATGTTCAAGTTAATGTTCTTGGGCTCGCGATCATCAGGGTCATTCATTCTGTTATTGCCAAAATAACAGCAGTAGTTGAACTGGCAGCTTTTTATTAATAGGCACTGTTTGACCTGGTGGGTGCCATCACTGTTACACTTTTTCCATTAATAGATCCTGAAATTGAAACATACTCAAGCAGACAGACAAGAGACCCTATTTTGATGTTTATGTTCTAAATGAGATTTGTCCTACTCCACTTCATCTCATACTAACAGCAAAGCTTTCTTTTGTGAGGGCCACGAAGAATCCAGCACGAGTTTTAAGGATACAAAGTAATAACATTTATTTACAATAACATATATATATATATATAACAGCAGCAGCAACTTCCCTTGCTGCACACTCCTTCCTGCTGGTTCCTAAACTGGCCAGCTTTATTTATACTAGGAGTTTACTAATGGTTTCTCCGCCCCCCTCATTGGGGAAGCTCATACTCCCACAGGATTGTGGGATTGTCATTAGTCCCCAGCCAATGGTAAGTAGGCAGGTTATAACATCCCTCCCCCCCCAAAGTCCAAGGAATCCACCGAAGACCCTGGCGAAGGAGGGCGTCGGACTCGTTTTGCCGCAGGCCGGACACCATTTGCACGCGGCGCTGGATCAGGCGGCGTGTAACGAGACGGAGACCAGCGCTTCCGTGATGAACGGCGCAACGGTTGTACATCCACGGCCCATGGACCCGAGGATTCCCCCTCTGATGCATCCTGTGTCTCCATCTCGGAGTCAGAGTCTGCTGCCTCCGTCATGTCAGCGTCTCTATCTCCATTCGGTTCTGTAACGACCTGCGCAGGCTTCGAGTGAGGCACCAGTGGAAGATTGTGAGGACTACCTTCCCTTGTCTCTGGTCTCTGCGGCTGTAGAAATGAGCTCCGGGGGCGGGGAATCTTTTGAGGGGATAGTCTTCTGGACCGAACGTGGTCTACATGTTTGCGCTGGAGACGACCCTGGGCTTGCAGCTGGTAAGATATAGGGCCCGTTTGGTGAAAGATTACACCAGGAACCCACTGGGCACCACCAGCAAAATTCCAAATGAACACTGGGTCACCGGGTGCAAACTGCCGAATCGGCCGCTGCCGAGAAAATCCCTGTCCCTGCCGTTCTTGTGTGCGGCGTACTTTTGCGCCAATGTCCGGGAAAACCATACTAAGGAGGGTGCGAAGTCTCCGGCCCATTAGGAGTTCTGCGGGAGCTACCCCAGTCACCGCATGGGGGGTGGTCCTATACGTAAACAAAAAGCGAGCCAGTCTCGTGTCCATTGATCCGGAAGACTGCTTTTTTAGGCCTCTTTTGAATGTCTGCACATTTTCCCCAAACCAGGCTGGAATACATATGGGTATCGTCCTAGCACCTCAGTCAACCCTTCAGAAACTGATTGGAGGATGTGCTGCCATTGCAACCGCAAATGGCGCAACCAGTCCCGACCCAACAGGCTGGGCCCATGGCCGCGCACCACGATAAGTGGGAAACGCCCCTCCTGGCGTCCATAGACAACAGGGGTCATTGTAGTTCCTGCAATGTCCAGTGGTTCCCCCGTGTAGGTGGCCAATCTGGCCTGTGAGTCGGTTAATGTAAGGGTCTGTATACCCTGCTTGATGCGGTCGAATGTCCTCTGGGCGATCACGGAGACCGCTGCGCCAGTGTCCAACTCCATCTCAAGCGGGTGGCCATTGACCTGTACTGTCACCTTAATGGGGGCCACACGGGGAGCTGCCACACAATGCAGCTGCAGGCAGTCGTCCTCCGTCTCCACGTCCTCAGGAGTAGTCGTCGCAAGTTCATCCACATGGAAGGTATGGCCCCTGGGCTGGTCCCAGTTACGGCCCCTGGGCTGGTCCCAGTTTTGGTCAGAACGACGGCGCCTCTGGCGCCCCCAGGACCGCCGTCCGCGACGGGGTCGGCGCCTACAAGTCTGACACGGACATGGCTCCTCATCCGTTGGTTCTGGAGAAGGCGCCCTTCGGGGAGGAATGTCCGACGGCCACTGGCGTCGGTCCGGACGTTGCCTCGCCCAAGGTACCGCAGGCGTGCGGGGGGACATTTTCGGACGGAAGGGGTTGCGTCCCAAGGCATGCACTTCCATTCCCTGTAGCTCCTGCACTCCTCGTTCTGCGCTCTCTCGGGACAATACTATTTGAATGGCCTGTTGAAAAGTCAATGTTGGCTCAGCTAACAACTTTCTCTGGGTGCATTGTTAATACCGCAAACCAAATGGTCGCGTAACATTTCTGACAAGGTCTCACCATAGTCACAGTACTCCGCAATCCTGCGTAGCCTGGATAGAAAATCGGCAAGGGATTCTCCAGGGGTCCTCTCAGCGGTATTAAACCGGTAACGCTGGACTATCGTGGACGGGGTTGGGTTAAAATGTTGCCCCACTATATTCACAAGTTCATCAAACGTTTTTGTGTCCGGTGCAGCTGGGTACGTAAGGCTCCTAATCACCCCAAACGTATGCGGGCCGCAGGCGGTGAGCAATATGACCACCTGCCGCTCGTTTTCGGTGATATTGTTTGCCCGGAAATAGTAACGCATTCGTTGTGTGTACTGGTTCCAGCTTTCCAGCGCAGCATCAAAAACATCCAAACGTCCGTACAGAGGCATGGTATAATAGAAAACAACTTCCAACCTGTATCCAACAAAAATCCAGGGAGGTGGCTTCAGCAGCGTAGATAGCTATTCACTTTAACCTTCGTTGCCAGTTTTGTGAGGGCCACGAAGAATCCAGCACGAGTTTTAAGGATACAAAGTAATAACATTTATTTACAATAACATATATATATAGCAGCAGCAACTTCCCTTGCTGCACACTCCTTCCTGCCGGTTCCTAAACTGGCCAGCTTTATTTATACTAGGAGTTTACTAATGGTTTCTCCGCTCCTCTCATTGGGGAAGCTCATACTTCCACAGGATTGTGGGATTGTCATTAGTCCCCAGCCAATGGTAAGTAGGCAGGTTATAACACTTTCTATTCATTTTTCTCCATCTTGTGTTTGTGTAGTTTCCCCTTTAACGTATCTATGCTGTTTGTCTTGATCACTCCGCCTGGTAGAGAGTTACACATTCTTGCCACTCTCTGGTCCCTTGGCTCTGGTCTCCCCCACAAGTGGAAACACCTTCTGCACATCTACCCTTTCCAACTCCTTTATAATTTTAAAGACCCTTGTTCAGTTACTCCTCACACTTGTCTTTTCCAGAGATAAGGAGCTTTACTCTGTTTAGCCTATCCTGATAATTATAGCTTCTCAGTCCCTTATAAATCTTTTTGCATCTTCGCCATCCGCTATTGTGGAGTTGTCTTGGGATTCTTGGTTTCTTACTCTAGAAGAGATCATGTTGGAGGCAATGGTCTTTATCCAAAATACCTTTATTTATACCCTTAACTATTCCCAAGACTATAGAGCATTAGGGCATAACTAAAGCCCCTCTCTCAAATGTTTTGCATGCTTCTTGTCTCAGTGAGTGACATCACTGAGACATAGCGCCTTACACACATGCTCGGTAACTATTATTCAAGTTTACCCTTTACTCCACATTCCAGTTTGTCAGTATCCCTTTAATGGGAGACATAATGCAGCGCGAGTGTTCTTTGACCTGTTGCTGTTACTGTCCTGGTTTGGTGGTTGAGTATCATTTCAAGTGCTTCTGCTACATGTTCAATTGTTTGTGGAGATTAGATTCAACAGCCATGCAACTTGCCAGTTCCAATTCTTACTCACTCACCACCTGACCAAAGCCTCCTGCACAGCCATGGCCAGTTTGTACATTTCCACCTCTTTGTGCTGCAGTTGTTATTATTTTAGTGGCTTATTTTCCACAAAGAGAGTTAAAGGGTTAAGTCCCTTATTTCCTGTTTGTTCAAGTGCTAACCTGTGATTACTGTGGTGAGGCTGAAGTGAATCTACTTTAAGTTGCCGAGATGCTTAAAGCATCTTAATCTTTGCGAATTTGAAAATAGCTTTGTATATTACTGAACAAATTTTATATTGTAAACTTTTGTTGCTGAAATGCTGGGGCGGGCACATCAGATTCATTTATTCATAGAAAATCCTTTTTGGCCATAACCAGATTCATTTTCAGTGAGGGATGTAAAATCTTTCTGATGAAGGTGGAGGATATTCTGTGTGTGTGTGTGTGTGTGTGTGAATGCATTAAAAAGCTGTTAATTTCATTATGAAGAATGTATTTCCAATTTTGCCACACGTAGTATGCAGGGGAAATCCTCTCCATTGTAAAACCAGAATGAAGTTACACATCTGCTATTAGTTTCAACAAACTTTTTCATGCAATTTTGTATCCTGGGTATTCAGGAATTTTCTGTGACTGATGATTGCAAAGACAGCTCCTCGTACGTATCAGAGTCATTTTAACCTTCAAAGGGTTTGACCACCTTGACTTCTAGAACGAGTCTACGAAGGGCGATGATTCCCAAGCCACGCCCCCCCGGCGACTGGAAATCCCCACCCAAGGTCATTGGATCTTTACATGGTCTATGGCCCGCCCATGGCGATCTTGCAGCAGGCGGGGGGGGGGGGAATCTCCGGCCTCCCCACCACATGTTTCCCGACTGCACGCCTTCCGCTGACACTTATCAACGGGATTTCCCATTGAAACCATCCCGTTCCGCTGGGAAAGCCGTGGGCTGGGGGTGCGCCACCAAAAAGTGCGATATAAACGCAAGTCTTTTATTTCCTTTTCTACATGTTTGGGGCGCTTGTGTACAAAGCTGATTTGGACTTTAGCACAACTTGAGTTCCTCAAAGGCCCTGGGTCTGGAGGACTGGGGTAAGCTTCTCCTGTGGATTTAGACTAATTAGTGAGCAGTCATTTTTCCACCAATCAGGATTCCATTCCCCCCCCCCCCTCCAGTTTTCCAGATCCAAGATGTTCAAAGAGTTAAGCCTGAAATGTTCCCGTTTTTAGAGGGGAAGGAAGGAAGGCACAAATATTTGTTACATAGATTAGGGATTTGAATGTGCATGGGCCTCAGATATTTTGTCTGGAGTGTTTGATATTGTCTGTGGAAGGGTTTTGTGTTTTTTTTATGTAGCAGGCTGGGATCGTTTTTGCATATGGTGTCTCTGACATGTACATAGCGGAGTAAATGTTTGCGTACAGTGTTTGGATGGTTCATGGACAAGGTTTGTTTTTTTGGTGGGGGCTGTATTTTTTTGTATAAGGTGGGTGTTTCAATTTTGGGCACTTTTTAATGTATCATGTTTCTCTGTAAACACTACAGACCACTTTCAAGTTGCGACTTGTTTATGGGGCCAAAAGTTCCAATTATGTTGGAACAATCATACTTTAAAGGGACAGTGGGGGTAAAATTGAAAGCCATTGGGCAGAGGAACTGATCCACTCCCACTCATTATGCATCCCTGCCAATATTGAATTTTCCCCTTGGCCTGAGTAAAAATCTTTGGCAACTTTCTTCTTTGCGGGGGGAGTAGACTGATGCATTCTTTATATGACACTGATATCATGGGGTAGATTTTCATCTTTACTGCCTGAGCATTAAGCATCGACTGACTAGAGGACAGAGAGGAAAATTTGATGGGGGAAGGATCGCATATCATAAGGGAAGAAGAATGAAGAATGTCATTGTCTTTCCTGAAATCAAGGCACATGGATTTCCAGGCCTTTAACACTTTCCTTCCTAATTATTGAGTGGAAAATTAATCAATTTTACTGGAAAGAATATGCTGTTTAGAGTACAAGATTAAACCTAAATTGTTAGTTAGAATTAGCAGCATTAAAAGTTATTAGTCCACTATTTATTGTTCCAAATATTTATCCAGAATAGTTTGTGATAAACTTTGGTGAAATGGTATTAATTCGATTCCTGACAATTCCGATAGATTCAATTTGGCACGTGCTGTGCAATGATGATGGAATTCCTGGAAATACCTTGTGAAAATATTTGCATCCAACCCTTGAGCTTGTGAAAACACCTCTGCTGTATTTCAAAATGGGACAGATCAGTGTACCAATTGTTACATTCCAGCAGTAACTCCAGACTGATTGAACTATTACATGCTCTGAAAACCATGAATGAGCTGCTCATTATGTAGCCAAGTCATGGTTCATTGAACATGCAATTCATACTTGGGTCATGTCAAGATGTGACCGCATTAAAATTGCTCGCGTTTAGCCGAAACTTAAAGGAATGTTTTATTGCCGACCACTGTGAATGGTGATTTATTTCATAGTAATAATAGAAATGGTTAATATAAATAGCACTTACACTTTTCTAAAAAGCAACACTTGCTTCACACCTCAAATTTAGTCATGCTGACAATGTTCTATGAATGATAAGCAGCTACACAATCTGGGTAATGGTGATCTTTGTTTCTGAAAGGTTCACGATCCAAGAGGACATTCAATCTTATCACAGGTTTTTGTAATGATCAATGCAAATGATTTATTTTATAGGAGTGTTTTATGTATTTAAGTTAAGTACTTCCATTTTTTGTTTCAAGTTTTAAATGCTGGGTTCATTTTGAGAGGCTGGAAGGTATTTTGTTAATTACTGTTTGATGTGCTTGTTTTGTATGCAAGCTCGGAAAATGTGGGTTGTAAAGATCCAAGATCATTTGGAAATATGGATTACTTGTCTCTATTTCAAAAGTGTAATTATTTTTAAAGCTTATAATTTTAAACTCTATTTATCTGAGAATAGACCATACCCCCAAGGAAACATTAGGCACTCAAAATGGAAAGGTGCAAGATAGATACATTCTTGATGGTATTAAGAGCTCTAGAGAAGAACTGTATGCATCTGCAGTTAAACTGAGTTAGATCAGCCTTAAAGCCTAGTGTTCCATAACAGGTTACAAAGAAGGAGATCTTTAAATGCGGTGGATTCTTAATTAAGCTTTGATTGTTTACATTTGGACTCTGATTTGTTTTAATAATCATATTAATAAATAGGGTATAGTACATGCATGCACAGAAACCTATTCGCATTCTCCATTTGCTAACAGTTGCACTAATTCTGCTTACTATTTTCACACTAGGACCACCAGGAGAAAAAGGAAGACATGGTCGCAGAGGTGTTCCAGGTAGGTGGCACAGAAAATCGGAGGTATATCCTTAAAATGGCGAGCAAGCTGGTCTTATTTTACCTGTTATAGACAGGGAACCAAGAAAACAGGTGAATTTTAGGAAAGCTAGCTCATTTATTTGGTTACCAGGCTTTGTATCTCTGCAGGGAAAATGCTTGTTTGAGATACAGTGGGCGGGATGCTCTCATCCCGCGGCAGAGTGTGCACACTGTCATAAACGCCGTCGCGTTTTACGATGGAGTGAACAGGCCGCTGCCAGGACTAATTTTGGCCCCTACAGGGGGCCAGCATGGCGCTGGGGCAGTTTGCGCCACTCTAGCTGCCGATCCCGGTGCGAACTGAGCGCCGCGGGATCCGCGCATGCTCAGTGGCGCCGGCGCCAACGTGCGCATGCGTAGTGGCCTCCTTCAACGCGCCAGCCCCGACGCAACATCCCCCAACCCCCCCCCCCTCCCCCAACAGGCCGCCACCTGACCCTTCCACACTGTGGTCCCGCCGGCTGAGAGCAGGTTAGAACGGCGCCGGTGGGACTCAGCGCTTCCACCACGGCCGCTCGGCCCATCCCAGCCCAAGAAGCGGCGGGCCGGCCGCATAGCGCGACTGGCGCTGCCCCAAACACGGGTGCCGATTCTCCGCTTTGCGGAGAATCGTGTGCCGGCTTTGGGGCGGCGTGGCCCGGTCGCGGGGATATTCTGGCCCGGCCCCGGGCTGAGAGAACCCCGCCCAGTATTCAGGTGGCCTACTTATTAAGGAATTATTATGAAGCAGTTGTATCTATTTTCTGTAACAGTTCATTGGATTAAAGACATATCAGTAGCAGGGATAAATATTACTGTGTTGCTATCTGAACTCCCAAGCTTTCATTATGGATGAAGTCAAAAACTTACTTCCCGAACATAAAATAGGATTTCAAAAGATGCTAATTGTGTTTTTTAGTGTCAGTTCAGCTGTTGCTTCTGGTCGGAGCTTGGAGAAATCAGCACACGAGTCGCTTGTGTGAATGTGTTATCAATTACATTCGATTAAGTTACCAAAGTGTGATTTATTTCCTTTGCAAGGCGTGAGCTAGTTGCTGAAAGTGCACAAACTGTGCATAATTTAGAAGTCTATTTCCAGACTGGTTCCATGAAATCAGAGGTAATCGATTCGAATCTCACCAACCCAGCCCCGAACCCAATCCACCTCATCTGCACATCTTTGGACTGTGGGAGGAAACCAGAGCTCCCAGGCGAAACCTATGCAGCTACGGGGAGGATGTGTAAACTCCACACAGACAGTGACCCGAGGCCGGAATTGAACCCAGGTCCCTGGAGTTGTGAGGCAGCATGGTTTGAGTATTGGACTAGCCTCCTGGCAGAATATTAAACGGAAGATAGAAACTGGATCTGAACTCACACCAAAGTACAAGGTTATAAACTTTGGTAACAGGAATGGAGGTGCAGAGTATTTCTTCAATTGGGAAGGATTGATGTCCTTGTTCATGAATCACTGAAAGCTAACATGCAGGCACAGCAAGCAGTTAGGAAGGCAAATAGCACGTTGGCCTTTATTGGGAGAGGATTTGAGTACAGGAATAAAGAATTCTTTATGTAATTGTGTAGACTCTTAGTTATACCACACCTGGCTGGAGTACTGTGTACAGTTTTGGTCTCCTTATCTAAGAAAGGGCATACTTGCCAGAGAGGGAGTACAGCAAAGGTTGACCAGACTGATTACTGTAATAGCCAGACTGTGTCATAATGAGAGGGTGAGGAGACTGGGACTGAGTTTAGAAGAATGAGGTGATCTCACTCAAACACATAAAATTGTCAAGGCGCTGGATAGTTCTGGGCAGATGGAGAAAGGATGTTACTCCTGACTGGGCAGTCTAGGGCAAGTCCAGAGCAAGGGGACACACTCTCAGATGGGGGAGTGAAGGGCACACACTCTGAGGGAGTGAATCTCTGGGATTCTCAATCCCAGAGGGAGGTGGAAGCTCAATCATATTCAAGGCAGAGACGGATAGATTTCTTGACACTAATAACACCAAAGGAAGGGGATAGTGCAGGAAAATGAGAATGAGCTAGATGGTCAATCATGATCGTGTTAAATGGTGGCGCAGGCTCGAGAGGCTGAATGGCCTGCTCATGCTCAAGGTTGAATAGCCTACTCCCCCCCCCCCCTACGATCCTGTGTTCAGAATGAACTGGAGTGTACTGCATCCTAAAATGTCAAGAAAATCAGAAGTTGACCTCAATTCTGTCTCTCCCCCTTGTATAAACACAAACACTTCACTCTGCACAATCATCTGTTTGAACTGGAAGTTTATTCATTTTTAAGACATGCAATTTGTTCATGAAAAAGTGAATTAAATCTGGGAGAAAACTTGTATTAATTCCATAAAGAACATTGCAGCAGTGTAACAGATTTTCCCCTCTCTGTTCTTATGTTCACAGGACCATCTGTAAGTACAATTGCCTGTTGGAGCAGATTGGGTAAAAAAAAAACTGTTTCTGTCGGTAACACATAGTGTATTGCACTGTAGATATTAACTTGTTTCTGCTAAATCTTTGCAGTATCGTCATAACTTTTCCTTAGTTCTTGTGGAATTTACATTTAATATAATTCTAAATTACTTGACAAATAAACACCTAGAGTAATGCATCTTAGTGTATACTTTACTTTCTTAAACAGAAGCGTAATGAACTTAGCTTTATTCCTTTTGTCTTTGGTGCTATGTATGTGATATGTTCATTTCTTTCCTCCTTGCTACTGATTTTTGTTCTTTTCAGGGTCCTCCAGGAAGAGATGGTTTTCCGGTAATTACTCTAACTGCACTGCTCTCCTCTCCTGTCCTGTCCTGTGTTTGCCCTCCTTTGCGTTTTCTTCCTCCCATTCCCTGCAGCTTGCCTCTTTATTAACTTTCTATCCACTCCCACTTGATCTCATTAATTAATTCATTTACTCCATTTTTGCTTTTAACAAAACAGAAAATTAAAAAGCCTTTCTTCGGGTGAACTATCTCAAAGGTTGATTTCCCAGATCTTAAAACCGACCTAATAGACGTCGCCTTTTGTCATTCTAATCAACCATTCCAGCAACACTGCTCCCCCAAAGTATTACCCTGGCTCTTGCTACATTTGTTTTCGGGCTGTGTTTGGAAATTTATCTAACTGGTGGTGTGGTTTCAGCATCCAGTGATCATAATTTCAGCTTTGTTTTGGGATAAGAGCTTTTTTTCCCCTGAGAGTTAACTCTTGGCCTAGCAGTCTGGTAGTTTGGTGTGTAAAGCTCTAAAATAGCAGCATCTAACAGGAAGCCTTCATGCTTTGGTAAACGAGCATTAAATTCTGGAAAGCTTGCTCTGATTTGGGGGCAGACAACTTTGCTCGATGTGCGGCTGGTCATCTTTTTGGGTGAAATCGCAAAAAACTCTTCCTTTGCAGCTCTGACTGTACATTGATTATTAGGGAAACAAAGGATCTATGGGCCTACCAGGGAGAAGGGTAAGTTCAACTTATTGCATCTAATTTTAGCCTTGTGGTTACATAAACCTGATGCCTTGTGTTGCTTCGGAGGCACAATAAATGATCATTTCAGCTGTTCATTCACGATCTGTCAAAGAAAATAATCTTAAAGCTGCAATATCCTTCCCTACACCTTTCCTGGACACAACACAACTAAAATTGAGTTGAATTGCAATATTTTATCCGTATTAACACACACGCAGAATTAGTTTGTGTCTGTAACCTTTGGAAAAAGTTGCACCATTTTTAGAAGTGTCATGTTCTCCCTGAAGGATCATTGTATAAACATTTATCAAAGGTCAGAACAACATCTGGCTCGCGGAGATGCATGTTTTTTGTTAAAGTGACATTGTGCAGCTTTTTAAAAAAAAATTAATTTCAGATTCCCAGATAATGCAGCCTTAAACCATTTATTTGACAGTGCGGCACTTAACTGCACCTTTTTCCAAGAGAGTTTTGCACTTTCCGCTGGCTCCAGCTTACAATTTGTTATATGACCAATTCCGCCAGAGTTACAAACTGAAATGTATCGGCTTCTATGCATTTTGAGATGAATGTAATGTTGGCTTTAAGTGAGCTTCTTGTCTGGATTGGGTTTCTGTGAAATGTGCAAGGTTTTCTTGCTGTGATGCTCGGCAATTCTGATTTGCAATTGATTTTGAGAAACGCTACCTGTCCTGAATTGCACCTCCTGCCTTTAAAGCATGGGTCAGTTAAATGGGCTGTTTGGTGAACATTATTCCCCTTAGCAAAACGCTATAAACGCATTCGCTGGAATTGCAGCTAATTTGGAAAACACGGGCAGTAGAATAGAATTCATTTGCGGGGACTTTATAGTTTAATATTTGTAAGCAATGAAGTCTTTGGGATCTGTGAACTTCCTGAATGTCACCAAGAAATCTCTTGTGCATCCCATTGATTTTATAATAAATAAAAGCAGAAAATGCCGTAAAAAACTTAGCAGGGCTGCCCGCATCTGTGGAGACAGAATCCGAGTTATTGTCCCGAGTCCAGAGGGCTCTCCATATTTTTATTCCTTCTTAGAACTAAAGGCGTATAAAATATTTTCAATATTCATTTCTATATTCAAGGGGTAAAATGCATTTGTAAAAGTGTGTAATTTTATCTATTACTCTGACTAACATTACAGAAAGGTCAAAGAGCAAAGGGCAGGGTCACTGGAGATAATATTATGGATATCTTCGCTGTCCTCTAATACTGAACAGCCTCTTTGAAAAGGTGGCCCATTGCTGTGGGAATGCTGTAGGCTAACCCGATTGCCATGTATCTGGCATGATTCATTATCATATTGTATGTATGTAAGCAAAGGTACTTGGAAAACTTTATTTCATAAGCACATTTATCACAAAGCTTTGGTTTTTCGCAGAAATAAACAAACCCACTCCAAACTCCCCTGTCGCTTTAAAAGGAAACGAGTTTGAGCTGTGTGTGGGCCGCAGCTCATTAAATGGGGAAATTCCAGGGGGGATCAATTAGGTTTTTAAAGTTAGCCTGTCACCACCATATCTCGGTCAGTGGCTGTGACGCTGGAGACGACAAACACTGTTGCAGGCATTCTTGCAAAAGGCAACAAGTTTCTCTAGTAATTATACTATTTTTAGAACAATCACTTTGGAAGTTTCCTTGGTCCTACTTGTTTTGGATCACTCTATTAGGACGAGGAAGTGCTCGCAGCGAAACCTCCTGCCATTCGTGGCACAGATGTTTCTTTTTGAAAGCCCAGTTTTTGTGGATGGACCTCAACTGGACATGACTCGAAAATCATTGATTTGTTTGCCTCCTGTAAATGCACTTATCACACATTGGCTCACAGAGGTCTTATCCTATTAAAGTAAAACAACGACTTAATCATCACACTGCCCTGTCAAACTCCCAAATCAGAAACACAGTTGCAGGCAATCTAGAGTAACATACTTTAGAGGACAAATATGCGTCAAATGTTATATTTTCAGGTATTTGAATAGTTTAAAGAGTTAAGACCAATTACCATGTGGATGAAGAATAACTGCACAAGTGACTTACTAAAGATTATGGGGAAGGAATTTACCTTGGGTGGTATCAGCATTGAGCGCCTGGCTGGATATTTTATTCAGTTGACATTAACAGAATTGAATATCAATCAGGACGGATAAGAGGCAGCTAATGACCTGCAAAGCCACTCGACAAAATTACCCCAAAGGTTTGTGCTAATTATGCTGAGGTTTCTCTTTTTATTTGGTAAAATTCCATCTAGTTCACCAGTGCTACAACCAACGCTTTTGCAAATTGATTGGGGCTGTCCGATATCCATGGGGCAGAGAGTGAAATAGAAACAGGGTTGCAGTGTGAGATGGTCAGGCCTCTTACAGGATCGAATATTCACTCCAGCTCTTTTTCCAAACGATCTGCTGTCCTCTGCAATCTGCCAAATGCCTTTGGTTTTGGTTTAGCTTCATGGATCTAATTAGATGTTTAGTATAAAATAAAAAAGGATATCACTTGGCTCTGTCCCCAATTGCCTGGGGTTGTCTAGTACCCTGGGAGTCATTCCCCCCGGGGTCAGTCCTGGTTCACTCCTGGCTCACCAGTACTAAACGACGGGATGGTGAGGTCTTGCCGGCGTGACCGTTGGCTCCTCGAGGGCGCCGGGTGAATCCAGTGTCCGGCTATTTAAATTAGCTGGGCGGAGAGAGTTGGGCGATTCGCGACAGGGCCGTTGCAGAGCCAGATTTGGGGCTCTCGCGCCACTCACCTGTTGCACCAGGTACTGTGCGGGATGCAACAGGGTTGCTGAATCGCGTCAGTGATGACATCTCGGATGGATAATTTTTCACCTTGAGCTTTATGTTTTAATGAAATATCATCGACCCGAAACGTGGGCGTGATTCAGCGACCTCAGCGCGGATCCGGATACAACGGGTGAATCACGCACCTGCCCCAAATTGGACTCCACGCCAGGCACGAAACCTCACGCAAGTCACCTGACTCGCTCTGCCCGGCGGGGCGAGATCCAGATCCGAATTTTTAAATTAACAAAATTTGTCATTTGAGTACCCGGATACCGGGTTCACCCCCCCCCCCCCCCCCCCGGGACTCATCGGCCGCACCTGGGAGACTTCGCCAGGCACCAATCGTAATGGCACTCGGAGAGGGGGGACGAGAGGGGTTCTCCCAGGCCATTGCAGACCTCTGGGATTTTGGGGGCAGGGCAGGTTGGCACTGGCTGTGCCACCTGGGCAACCTGGCACTTCCATCCTGGCATTGACACAGTGCCAGGGACATTGCCAAGGTGCCAGGCTAGCAGTGCCAGAGTGTTCAGGTGCTAAGTTGACACTGCCAGGGGTTAGAACAGCGCAGGCCTTGCCAGGTAGAGGTGGGGGGAGGGGGGGGGGGGTTCCAAGGGCATCCCCAAGGTTGTGGGGGGAGTGACAGGGGGGTCAAGAGAATGGGGGTGGGGGGTCTGGAGTCAGAGGGAGGGGAGAGATCGGGCAGCCTCAGAATCCCTACAGTGCAGAAGGAGGCAATTCGGCCCATCGCGTCTATACCGACCCTTTGAAAGAGCACCCCTACCCCAGCCTGCAACCCAGTAACCTCACCTAATCTTTTGGAAACTAAGGGGCAATTTAGCATGGCCAATCCACCTAACCTCCACATCTTTGGACTGTGAGAGGAAACCGGAGCACCGGAGGAAACCCACGCACACACGGGGAGAATGTGCAAACTCCACACAGACGGTGACCCAAGGTCAGAATTGAACCCGGGTCTCTGGCGCTGTGAGGCAGCAGTGCTAACCACTGTGCCCCAATATGTGAGGAGATGTTTCTCGGCGCTGCGACTACCGAGAACCCCCCCCCCCTCCCCCAAACGTGCCGTTCCGCGGACTTTAATTGAGACGGCTGAATTGTGCCTATTTACTCAGTCTCAGTCTCCATAGATGCTGCCTGACCTGCTGAATATTTCCAGCATGCCCTGTTTTATTTCGGATTCTCCGCATTTGCTGTATTTTGTTTGCTGCACGAAGCTGAGGCTGCGTTTTGCAACCCTCTCCAATTTATAATGTGATAACTGTGCTTTTACAAGCATGATTAATTTTGAATTTGTATGACATTTGTTATATTTTACTTGCTGGCTGTATTGTTTATTAGTATTAACATGTAAATGCAAAGTTGTGAGCAGGTTTAAATTTACCAGATTCTGAAAGATTTCACGTGAATTCTAGTCCTATAATCAGACCTGAAAAGGTGAAGGATTGGGGTAAGTCACCAAATCTTTGCACATCTACAGCAACAACCTATACTATTAGAGCAACTTTGACATCCTAAAATGTCTCAAGGTGCTTCAGAGGAATGTTCCCCAACAAAGCATGACTCCTGTGCAAATAAGGAGATAGAAGGTGAGCAAATAATTGGTCAGAATTGGATGGGGAGCTGCTGTAAAATCGCAAGATAATTAAAAATGAAGAGACCCATTTGACTGCTCTGAAATGTTTGGAAATGCCCTCTCCCCATTTCCATATCTATAATTCCATGGTTTGCACCTCCACTCTTCATTCCACACAAATCAATTCCAAGTATTGAGGCTCTTGTGTGGAGAAAGACCCTGAAATGTTTGTGGTTGAGATGTATTTTTGAGGTCAGTAAGGAACCCCAATGCCTGATCGACCAGTGCATGATCCTGAGATTGGATCTAAAGAAGAAAAATGTCTTATTCCTGTAGCCACACGTTTGAATGTGCATAACCTCCCCCCCCCCCCCCCAAAAAAAAAAGGAGTAAACGTTTATGGAAAGATACATGTTCACAACTTTGCTTTAAGCATGGTAGGATTACACCCTGAATAATCAAGATAATGTTGGCACAAACTGAACCCCGTCTTATCGACCACCTGCTGCCTGGGCCCTCACCAATGATCAATTATTGCGAGATGCCCCAGGAATTGGGGAACCCGGGCTTAGGATGTCTATGGAATTACCTTTGGTGCTTCCCATTCGATGACATAACCCAAAATTAGGGCCTGTGTGGGAGCAAACACAAGAGCTCGTTGTCTCACAGGGAAGCCCATTACTTGTTGCAGTTTTATTCTTAGCTCTGCCTCTGTGAGGTGCCTGGGTTTTTCTTCATACCTTACAGGAGCTGTATTAATAGAGGTTGTTTTACTATTGTCCAGAATGAATGATTCCGATGGGTGTAACCTGTTGCTGTGCCGTTTGCTTGATGTTTGTTGCAGTGTGCTCCAATGCAGACACATTTTGGCTGCATAAATCTTTAAGTAGAAAGCTTTAGAGAGGTACTGATAAGTACATGTTGTCTTTTATTTGGTCTAATACTAATCCTCTATTTGTGTCTCTCCTTCTGCATGCTGTGCTTGCTGTGACTGCCCAGGGTCTAAAGGGGGAGCCAGGTGAAGAGGTGAGTCATAGAAAAGGGAAGCCTGTCCTTAATTTCCATTTCTGGCAGTATGTTAACAGGACGTCTCAACGCTTCCTTGTTTGAGTGATTGTTTATTAGGGTAGAACAGACACTTCACTCCAGCTGATCTCAAAATTCCAGTGTCAAGCTGTGCTTTAACTCCAGTGGATGTGGAAAAACAGAGAAATGTTTAATTAGGATACAGTTCTGGAGTAAATATCAAACTAAATTTTATATCCCCTCAAGCAGCAGGTTTTTGTAATTATCCTTTCGTAAATCAATGATTGGAAGCTTTTTACATTTCATTCTCTTCAATATTTAAGTTAGATAAACGTGAAAGGAAATACATTTTTCTTTTGGCCATTTTATTCTGTGGGTTTCCCTTGAGGTCCAGTTTGGAATTGTCACACTGTCTCCATCACAGCCAAACTTTAAACAGCATCTTGCCACCAATGGTATTCCACCAAAGTTGTGGCTTAATGCTACCTCACATCCACTCTGTCCCAACAGTGCAGAAGGAGGCCATCTGGCCCATCGAGTCTGCACTGACCCTCTGGTTCTGTCTTTTTATTTATCTGTTCATGGCATGTAGATATTGGTGACCAGGCCAGTTTTTATTGCCTATCCCATGAGAAGGTGGTTGTGAGCTTCCTTCCTGAACCCCTGCACTCTGTGTGGGGTAGGTGCTCCTAAGAAGGGAGTTCCAGGATTTTGACCCAGCGACAGTGAAGGAACGGCAAGTTATTTCCAAGTATTGGTGGTGAGTGACTTGGAAAGGAACTTGCAGGCGCTGGTGTTTCCATCAGTCTAATGCCTTTGCCTTCTATGTGGTAGAGGTCGTGGGCTTGGAAGGATTGATTTAATTGGTTTGATTTATTGTCACGTGTACCGAGGTACAGTGAAAAGTATTGTTCTGCGTACAGTCCAGACAGATGGTTGCACACATGAAAAACATAAGACATGCATAAATACACAATGTAAATACATAGACATCGGGCGAAGAATACGGGGCGTCATTCTCCGCCGGCGGGAGTCTCCGTTTTGCCGGCGCCCGGGGGTTTCCCGACGGCGTGGGGCTGCCCCACAATGGGAAACCCCATTGACCGGCCGGTGTTACGGAGACTCCCGCCGGCCGGTCGGGGCAGAAATGTGGCGGGGCGGGTAGGAGAATTTCGCCCACGGATTGTAGTAGTACTCAGAGAAGATGTGCGAAGAGCACAATTCAGTCCATAAGAGGGTTTTTCAGGAATCCAACAACAGCGGTGAAGTATCTATTTTTGAACCTGTTGGTGCGTGTTCTCAGACTTTTGTATGTTCTGCCTGTTGGAAGAGAGAATAACCCGGGTGGGAGGGGTCTTTGATTATGCTGTCTACTTTCCCAAGGCAGCCGGAGGTGTAGACAGAGTCAATGGCTGTTGATTGAATCTTGGCGAATTGTTGCAGTGCCTGTTATACCTGGATTTTATGTCTCATCTGTTGGTTTTTATTTTTCCATCAAGCAAGAGATGCTAAATGCTCTGTTCTGTCTTCCCAGTGACGTGCTCCTCTATTTTGAATGATTTCACTTTGTGAACTTCTCCAAAATCTGGGTTCCTTTTGTAGGGAAGTAGTACAACCGCTACACCTTAATATCCTTTCTGTCAAAGAACAAAGAAATGTACAGCACAGGAACAGGCCCTTCGGCCCTCCAAGCCCGTGCTGACCATACTGCCCGACTAAACTACAATCTTCTACACTTCCTGGGTCCGTATCCTTCTATTCCCATCCTATTCATATATTTGTCAAGATGCCCCTTAAATGTCCCTATCGTCCCTGCTTCCACTACCTCCTCCGGTAGCGAGTTCCAGGTACCCACTACCCTCTGTGTAAAAAACTTGCCTCGTACATCTACTCTAAACCTTGCCCCTCTTACCTTAAACCTATGCCCCCTAGTAATTGACCCCTCTACCCTGGGGAAAAGCCTCTGACTATCCACTCTGTCTATGTCCCTCATAATTTTGTATACCTCTATCAGATCGCCCCTCAACCTCCTTCGTTACAGTGAGAACAAACCGAGTTTATTCAATCGCTCCTCATAGCTTATGCCCTCCATACCAGGCAACATTCTGGTAAATCTCTTCTGCACCCTCTCTAAAGCCTCCACATCCTTCTGGTAGTGTGGCGACCAGAATTGAACACTATACTCCAAGTGTGGCATAATTCATCGAGTGGGACAATGAGCTTTTCTCATTTGAATTATTTGCTGTTCCTTCAAGTTCCCCACAGGTCCAATCACCTTTGGCTGCACTGTCACTCGTTTCTTTCTGTTTCCAAATACTTTGTTTCAATCTGAAATGGCTTCCCTACAACTTGTCATCAGACAACTCGAATTCTTTTTGAAAATATCTGCGTCTGTTGGAGATGGAGCTAATCCGCCAGCAGAGTGAAAGGCTAATTTAACACCCAAATCCCCCGCAGAGAATGAAAATGCTGAGCCGAGCTCTCTGTACACTTTGCTGGAACCAGTGGATACACTGGGGCGGGCGGGATGCTCCAGGCCGCCAGCCACGTGCTATTCGGCCGCGCGCCGTTGGCAGGTGACGGGATTCTGTCGGTTTTCAATGGGATTTCCCGTTGTAACCACCCCATGCCGCCGGGAAATCCATGGGCAGGGCTGCGTTGCCGGTGGAAAAATGAATCGCAATGGCCGAAAAATTGCGGCCATCGTCCTCCTTGAATTCTATTTGTGTTGAAATCAAAGCAATTCTGAGTGTTTTGATGGGAAACACATTCTGTCACAGTCTGCGGATACGGGGTAGACCATTTAGGACAGAGTTGAGGAGACATTTCTTCACCCAGAGAGTGGTCGGCCTGTGGAATTTGTTACCACAGGAAGCAGTTGAGGCCAAAATATTGTGGCCGCGCGGTTCAACTATATGGGAACAAAGTCCCTTAGCGAGCGCGTTTAGCTGCGTGTTTCCACGCACGCAGCGTCGGGAAACACATGGCTATTCAACACCACTCGCATTAAAAACTGCCCGGCTGGAACTGCAAGGGTGCCCAGGTGACACCAGGAATGCCAGGGAACCACCCTGCCCAAAGGGAATGCAGCTGGGGTCCTCCGATCCTCCGGGAGACCTCCACCGTGCCGTCCTGTCTGGTCCCCGTTTGTGGGGCGAGCTGTTTTTTGGGCGTGGCTGTTGGATCACACCCTGTATATTTTCAAGAAGCAGTTAATATAGAACGTAGGACAAAGAGGATGAAAGGATATGGGGGGGAAAGTCTACTGAGTTTGATGATCAGCCATGATCCTAATGAATGGTGGAAGAGACCTGAAGGGTCGAATGGCCTCCTCCTGCTTCTAGAACATAGAACATAGTAAAATACAGCACAGAACAGGCCCTTCGGCCCACGATGTTGTGCCGAACCTTTGTCCTAGATTAATCATAGATTATCATTGAATTTACAGTGCAGAGGGAGGCCATTCGGCCCAGTGAGTCTGCACCGGCTCTTGGAAAGAGCACCCTACCCAAGGTCAACACCTCCACCCAACACTAAGGGCAATTTTGGACACTAAGGGCAATTTATCATGGCCAATCCACCTAACCTGCACATCTTTGGACTGTGGGAGGAAACCGGAGCACCCGGAGGAAACCCACGCAGACACGGGGAGAACGTGCAGACTCCGCACAGACAGTGACCCAAGCCGGAATCGAACCTGGGACCCTGGAACTGTGAAGCAATTGTGCTATCCACAATGCTACCGTGCTGCCCTTAAGAACAAATTAATCTACACTATATCATTCTTCCGTAATCCATGTACCTATCCAATAGCTACTTGAAGGTCCCTAATGTTTCCGACTCAACTACTTCCACAGGCAATGCATTCCATGCCCCCACTACTCTCTGGGTAAAGAACCTACCTCTGACATCCCCCCTATATCTTCCACCATTCACCTTAAATTTATGTCCTCTTGTAATGCTTTGTTCCACCTGGGGAAAAAGTCTCTGACTGTCTATCTATTCCCCTGATCATCTTATAAACTTCTATCAAGTCGCCCCTCATCCTTCTCCGTTCTAATGAGAAAAGTGGATACACTGTCATTTGAAAAGATATTCCAGGTAAGTGAAACATTTGCCCAGAGAGCTTGCTGGATAATACATTTGGTTGGGGAGGAAATAATTTGAACAGTAAACAATCTTAAAAGACTGTAGCTCATTGTTAAAGGGGAAGACTGAAGCACTGACTAATTATTCCCAATGGTCCAGCAATGATTTGTGGGTTGGACTTTTCCTTTGTTACTAAATGGCTGGTGGTCTCGCTGCAGGATATTCACCACATGAGGATGGTCTTATTCCACATGTCCCAACCCAACCCATTAGAAGCTCGGTAGAAGTTGCAAGGAGGGGTCTAATGAGCCATTTCTGTAATTTTTCTTAACTTTCAAATAATGTACACATGTTGGTCTGCGGCCTTTTAAAGACACCATGGCTGCTGCTTGAAAAATGAGCATACATAATAATTCCTCTGGTCATTTACCACCTGAACATTAACTAAAGTTCAAATCCTTTCCATTTATGCAAGCCTATGATCACTGCCTCCTATGTGGATGGCATCCAGAACATGCAGCAGGCAAGGCAGCTGTTGAATATAGCAACCCACAGACAGAATGTGGGCTACTCTGGCCAGGCCAGAACTTATTGTCCATCCCTAATTGCCCTTGAGAAGGTGGTGGTGAGCTGCCTTTTTGTGATGTAGGTATACCTACTGTGCTGTTAGGGAGGGAATTATGTGCTGTTAGGGAGGGAGTTCCAGGAGACCTAGCGACAATGAACAAATGGCGATATATTTCCAAGTCAGGATGGTGAGTGATGTGGTGGAGAACGTGGTGGTGATCCCAGGCATCTGCTCCCCTTGTCCTGGTAGGTGGTAGTGGTTGTGGGTTTGGAAGGTGCTGTCAAAGGAGCCTTGGTGAGTCACTGCAGTGCATCTTGTAGATGGTACACATGGTTGTCACTGTGTGTCGGTCGTGAAGAGAGTGGATGTTGAAGATGGTTAATGGGGAGCAATCAAATGGACTGTTTTGTCTTGAATGGTGTTGACCTTCTTGAGTGTTGTTGGAGCTGAACTCATCCAGGCAAGTGGAGAGTATTCCATTACACTCCTGACTTGTGCCTTGTAGATGGTGGACAGGCTTTGGGGAGTCAGGAGATGAGTTACTCGCTACAGGATTCCTAACCTCTGAACTGCTCGTGCAGCCACAGTATTTATATGGCTAGTCCAGTTCAGTTTCTGATCAGTGGTAACCCCCAGAAGTTGATAGTGGGGGATTCAGCAATGGTAATGCCATTGAATATCAAGGGGAGATGGTTAGATTCTCTCGTGTTGGAGATCGTCCTTGCTTTGCACTTGTGAGTTGCGATACTTCATGAGCAAAGCGTTTGTCACTAACCTTATACTTGAGTGCATTTAGGGAAGAAAATCTGCCATCGTTACTTGGTCTGGCCTACACGTAGTTGACTCTTAACTGCCCTCTAAATTGTCACCAGCACGCCACTCAGTTCAAGGGCAATTAGAGATGGGCAACAAAAGCTGCCCCAGTCAGTGACGCCCACATCTAATAAATTAATAGAAATTGCAGGCTGACTGACTTGGCAAATGTTTTGGGTATTCGATTGGAAGGACACAGTGACACAAATCCTCCCATTGTGCTAACGTTCCTCTGCATGGAGAGACCTGCTCTAGTCCAAATGTTAGCCACATTGTCCAGCATTTGGTGCATCTCCATGGCAGCCACTCTTAGGAATGAGAGATGAACAAGATAGTTCTTTGATCTGTCCATGGAGGTATACTAAATTCCAAAAGCACAGTTCCCAGTATAGTGAAAGGCGAAGGGAAGATATTGTTCGTGCTCCATTTATTGGCCACTCCAAATCTCATTACCTGAATCCAACAGACTTTCAACCCCATCAGTACCTGCTTTGATACTTTAAATGACGCCAGAAAAAGAGTTATTCTAGCAACATCAACTAAAACATGGAGCAAATGTGAACAAAATAAATTACAATTGTAACTTATCTTGAAGAAGATAATTGGCGTTGGTTTGATCCCAAGAACCACAATAGCCCCAGTTTTGTGGGCAAAAGGTGTGTGTTGTGGGTTAAGGGAATCCCAACCACTGCCCACTGTCCATGAGATCCCACTTGCAAACAGCAAAGCCTTGGGAATATTTGTCAATTGAATGTAAGGGGTCAATAAATATTTTAATTGTTGGCTGGGAATGAGAAGATTTGTATTTGACCATTGTGTCTGATTTGGTTTGGAAATTGTGTCGAGTGGGTGGAGGAATGAATGACATATCCCGTCACAAGGTGAATACTCGTCTGATTTGAAAATCTTGGGAGGATAGGTGCTCTCAAAGACTGTGTATATTATTTTGCCCTTCCAAACTTGTCCAAATCTTGGCATGAATCCTATTCTAAATTTAGTCAAGCCTAGTCAAGTCTCGACTATCAGCTTTGATTGGTTCCACCCAATTAGAACATGTGTTCAGGATAAGGCAGCCTACCTGGCCCAATGGTAATTAAGCGAAGCGAACACAAACGTTGTCTGCAAGCAATGGCTAATGCAGTGTAGGGATTGGGTTTGAAGTAAACCACATTGGCATCAGTTCAAGCTTGAATTATAACAGGCTGCAGACTTGTCATTTTCTGTGGCTAGTTTGATTCATACTTCAGCAAATATCCTGGTGAAAGGCAAATCCCTTCAAGAACCAGGCTTGAAAATGAGATCATCGTTGTGCGGAAATGCAATGTGACCAGAAAATTGGCTTTCTTTGAAGCACACCTGGCAAAAAGATTATTAGTTGTATGATGAATGATTATTTATGCACTGGAAATCCAAAAATGTTGGTCACAAATGGTACCGTGCAGGAGCTGTTATGGTGTACAATTCATTCAGAAACTGGGCTTTTCTTCGCTAATCAGTGGTTACTGAAGAAATTATCACATTGTGCAAACTTTTCACAATGCAGACTGTAACACCGACCGGTAACCATGCAACGTAAATTCAGGGATTGAAAACAATACCTGAAACCAGAGCCGTGATAAAACTGAGGAAAATGAGAAGAAATCTGTAGATATCTATATTTCATATGTTGCATAATCCTAGAACTTTAAAGATAAATTTTTTGATGTTGGTATTTTCTTTTATTCCTTCAGCCTACAGTTTAGTGCAGGAACTGGTGGTAACACGTTCGATCTCTCGCAGCTGATGATGCTTGAATCCATAATGTCGCTTCTCTCCCAAAACTTGCATCGTGAAAAAAATGTTTTCTAAAATAGTGCCAGCAGCAGCAAATAAGTGCGCTGCAACTGAGATTGGGTTTGTTTGCTTCATGTTGAAATCGTAGCAAGATGTTATCCAGGATTTGTACCAAGAGTTGTAACTATACTGAAATAGGATCACAGTGGGCAGGATTCTCCGACCCCTCGCCGGGTCGGCGAATCGCCGGGGCGGGGGGGGGGGGGGGGGGGCGTGAATCCTGCCCCGCCGCTCCGACGCCAATTGCCGAATTCTCTGGCGCTGGTTTTCGGGCGGGGATCGCGCCGCGCCAGTCAGGGGCCGTTGGCAGTGGCCCGCCCGGCAATTCTCCGGGCCCCGATGGGCCGAGCGGCCGCCCGTTTTCAGCCAGTCCCGCCGGCGTGAAATGGACATGGTCCATCCCGGCGGGACTGGGCTTGTCGGCCGTCTAGCGGGGTCCTCGGTGGGGGGGGAGGGGGGCGGGGGAATCCCCCACGGTAGCCTGGCACTCTTTCCCTCCGCGCCGGCCTCTGTAAAGCTCCGCCATGGCCGGCGCGGAGAAGAAACCCCCTGCGCATGCGCAGGAAACACGCTGGCAGTCCCGCGCATGTGCCAACTTGCGCCAGCCGGCGGCGGCCCTTCGGGGTGGTTGGCGCGGCGCCAACCCCTCCAGCGCCGGCCTAGCCCCTGGAAGTGCGGAGGATTCCGCAACTTCTGGGCAGCCTGACGCCGGAGTGGTTCACGCTGCCCTTGCTGCCGGTATGGGCTGCCCCACCATTTGCGGGGGAATCCCGCCCATTGTTTCCTGATATGTAATATCAGTTATTTTAAACAGTCCCAGAAATAAGGGATGATGAATCCTTTAAAAAGCACTGCCGTAATTGTCTGACTGTTACCGACAGCATTAAAACTGGCTGAAAGGGTGGCACGTGGCGCAGTGGTTAGCACTGGGACTACGGCGCTGAGGTCCCGGGTTCGATCCCCGCTCTGGGTCACTGTCCGTGTGGAGTTTGCACATTCTCCCCGTGTCTGCGTGGGTTTCACCCCCACAGCCCAAAGATGTTCAGGGTAGGTGGATTGGCCGCACTAAATTGCCCCTTTATTGGAAAAAAAAAATTAAGTGCTCAAATTTATTTTTGAAAGAACTGGCTGAAAAAGAATAAAAACCCAATATATTAAAACGGTGTTTCAGCCACGATTCAGGGATAGACACTTATGAACGAATGAAGCTCAATTCTCAACCCCTACGAAGTCATTTGAGCTCCACGTTTTAAAGGATTCATTTATGTAAAACATAACAAATGATTCTCAGATCTGAGCAATTTCACCAGTCCTGAAATATTCCAGACAGGCAACCCAGGGTCTGGTTGTTTGTAGAAATGATGCTGGAGGGTCGGATGGTGACCCCAGTCCGGGTTCGCTCCAATTAAGTGAGAAGTAGATCATGATGGATTAAGGCTGTCCTAACCTTCAGATTGATATTACTGAGTAAAACATGCTCCAGTGCAAACTGATAGCTGCAACTGACTTTGTAAGCAAATATCAACGATAACCCACTACCTTCGGACCGGCCAAGTGAACACGGAGTTATAACACATGATTATACAAGCTTATTCAAACCTGGTTTTGGGATGAGGAAATTGTAACCATTGGCCAACAAAACCTAACTATGGATAGTTCTGTTCCGTTGCTTTCCTTAAAGCAGCACGGTAGCATAGTGGTTAGCACAATTGCTTCACAGCTCCAGGGTCCCAGGTTCGATTCCCGGCTCGGGTCACTGTCTGTGCGGAGTCTGCACGTTCTCCCCGTGTCTGCGTGGGTTTCCTCCGGGTGCTCCGGTTTCCTCCCACAGTCCAAAGATGTGCGGGTTAGGTGGATTGGCCATGCTAAAAAATTGCCCCTTAGTGTCCAAAATTGCCGTTGGGGTGGGGTTACTGGGTTATGGGGATAGGGTGGGGGGTATGGGCTTGGGTAGGGTGCTCTTTCCAAGAGCCGGTGCAGACTCGATGGGCCAAATGGCCTCCTTCTGCACTGTAAATTCTATGATTCTATGATTAAGGAACCTAGAGGTGAGGATTGTATGCGATTCCAGACCTACAACAATGTGATTGACTCTTAAATGCCCTCTGAAAATAGCCCAGCCATCCACTCAGTCCAAGGGCAATTAGGGAAGGACAATAACTGCTGAATCAGCCTGAGATGCCGATGTCCCCTGAACAAATTTAAAAAAACATTTGTCCTGTGTATATGGTCCTGTAGCACATATTTGGTTTGATGGATTTGTGATGTTCTTGAGGTTTCAACCAAAATGTAAATCTTAGTTTACAAGATGTTCGAATGGTTGAGATTCATTACGTAATATAACACGCAGCAGGACACACCAGAGGCGTCATTCTCCGACCCCCCGCCGGGTCGGAGAATCGCCGGGGGCTGCCGTGAATCCCGCCCCCGCCGGTTGCCGAAGTCTCCGGCACCGGATATTCGGCGGGGCGGGAATCGGGCCGCGCCAGTTGCCGGGCCCCCCCCCGCTCGATTCTCCGGCCCGGATGGTCCGAAGTCCCGCTGATAAATTGCCTGTCCCGCCGGCGTGGATTAAACCACCTTTTGAACGGTGGGACAAGGCGGCGCGGGCGGGCTCCGGGGTCCTGGGGGGGGCGCGGGGCAATCTGGCCCCGGGGGGTGCCCCCACGGTGGCCTGGCCCGCAATCGGGGCCCACCGATCCACGGGCGGGCCTGTGCCGTGGGGGCACTCTTTCCCCTCCGCCTCCACCACGGTCTCCACCATGGCGGAGGCGGAAGAGACTCCCTCCACTGCGCATGCGTGGGAAACAGTCAGCGGCCGCTGACGCTCCCGCGCATGCGCCACCCGGGGATGTCATTTCCGCGCCAGCTGGCGGGGCAGAAATTCCTCTGCCGCCGGCCTAGCCCCTCAATGTTGGGGCTCGGGCCCCAAAGATGCGGAGCATTCCGCACCTTTGGGGCGGCGCGATGCCCGTCTGATTGGCGCCGTTTTGGGCGCCAGTCGGCGGACATCGCGCCGTTGCGGGAGAATTTCGCCCCAGGTCTCAGTCGGGCCCGTGCTGAGTCATATTCATTCAGTTACAGAGGTCGCTGATAGAAGTACAAGTGATAACATTCATCTTAGTATCTCCAGGCTAGCAAGGTGGAGGAAATTGGGTATGAACCTCGAATTGCTACAAAGCTGCTGGGCGTGCCCATGTAACTGTGGCCAGCTGAAGACAGCAAGAGGCTTTGATGGATTCTGTTGTTATATTGTGTGCATACTATTGTAATATTAAGGTGCTCAGCTAAGAAAGGGTTAACATGGGATTGGAGAATACCGTGCCCATGGTATGATATATAGAGTCACATGGGAATAGACTCTGGGAGAACAGTCTAGAGACAACCTGCCTGGAGACAGCACCATGCATGCCAGTAAAGATTACCAATAAACAGTCATGTTTAAACATGCATGTTTCATGATCATTGAGACATCACCACACCCAACATTATATCAGTTTCCATGGCACCCGATGATTCAAATGCTCTTTCAAAGAGCTATCACAGGCAGTACAGGCTGAATGGCCCCCTTTTATGCTGTAAAATTCTAGGTGGAGAAATGGGAAGAAAGTGTGTATGTAATGGGTGGTTTGCATGCCTTGCAAGACAGGAAATCGGTGAAAGAGCATGGTGATAAAAGGTCGCTGGAACTAGGTGCTCTAACATGCACTTTACAAGTGGTCATAGAACAACATAGCCACACGCCCAACCATAAATTACCAGCTAACTCTCTTCATGAGCAATCAACATGGGAAAGGCAGGCAAAGCAAGGTTTAAAAACATGTTCTAAGATTGTGAAAGGCAGTCAAATGTCTAATATATCTTGGATTGTAACAAATCAAAAAGCACTTGAGCTATATCTATTTTCAGGAAAATACACCATTTTGTTCCTTGAGAGCCGATTATGAAGGATGGCGGGTATGATGAGTTGCCTACTAGAGTAAATGTCATACAGAGCAGAGTGCGGAGCTACGTTAATGCTCCATGAAGATGCTTCCATTTGGAGCAGTATTGACATTCAAACCTCTGCAGAGAGTCAACAAACCATAACTCTTTAGGGCATGTAGCCGATTTAATCAGATTCTTGGCTTAGACCAGTCACTGATGAATCCAAGCATCGCAGAGATGTTTCTGTCAGGAGATAGTATATACAAGATGAGATTCACAAAAAGCCTTTGTGCAGATTTGAATGGGTGCTTCTTTTCTGATTGTCTTTCCCCTTCTACTGCAGGGAGCTCCAGGGGATCCTGGCATCTCAATCATTGGACCTCGTGGCCCTCCTGTGAGTCCTCTCATTTATTATTGATTGCTTGTTTCCCGTTATGCTCGGGTGTGATGTGTTCGTACAGGAAATAGTGGAGTATCTACCAGTGCAGCTGCTGACTGTTACGTCGCAGGAATGTCACCATAGCCATTGCTTTCTCGGTTTAAGAGTCTCTCATTGCTGCTGCTGTCGTGTATTTTGTTTTCTTTTACTTTTTCAGTGGCCGTAACATAGTTTATTTGAGGAAGGATCATTTTACTCTGTAATTTGTGCAGTGTGAAAGATTTCAATATAATTCAGGGCCGCAGGGTGGCACAGAGGTTAGCACTGCTGCCTCACCGCACCAGGGACCCGGGTTCAATTCCGGCCTCGGGGTGACTGTCCGTGTGGAGTCTGCACGTTCTCCCTATGTCTGCGTGGGTTTCCCCCGGGTGCTCCGGTTTCCCCCCACAGTCCAAAGATGTGCAGGTTAAGTGGATTGGCCATGCTAAATTGCCCCTTAATATCCTGGGATACGCTGGTTAGGTGGGGTTATAGGGGGGATAGGATAGGGTGAATGGGGGAGTGGACATTGGTAGAATGCTCTTCGAATGGCCGCTTTCAGCTCTGTCAAGATTCTATGCCTAATTGGCATGCCAGAGACATCAAGATATAATTGACTCTAACATTCCTTAATTATTTTTTGCTATGAATTCCTTAAAGGAACTGGGTCAAAATGCTGGAATGTCCTCCCAAACAGTTCCCTGGGTGTATCGACACCACATGAACTGCAGCGGTTATAGAAGGTGACTCACCACCACCTTCTCACGGGCAATAAAGGATAGATACCAGCCTTGCCAACGACTCTCGATGGTTTGATAGGGATGGCATAGAGAGGATGTTTCCACTCGTGGGGATGACCATAACTACAGGCCATAAATACGAGATGGCCACAAATAAATCCAATGGGAAAGTCAGGAAAAACCTCCTTACCCTGAGAGTGGTGAGAATGGGGAAGTCGAGGTAAATTTTATAGATGCATTTGAGATGAAGCGAGGTGAATGCATGCGGGAGAAATTAATAGAAGGATGTGTTGATCGGATTAATTGAAGAAAGCTGGGAGGTAGCTGAGGTGGAACATTAACAGCAGCGCGGATGAGTTGGGCCAAATTATCCATTTCTGGACTGCGAATCATTCCATGGTTCCACCTTCCCTATCTCTGTAATCTCCTCTATCCCTCTATCTGTCTGAACTCCCTCGTCTCTCCCATTTCAGGCCTCTTGTGTATCTCTGATTTTAATCACTCCATTGTTGGCAGCCTTGCCTTCAGCTGCTGAGCTCTTAAACCTTTCCTCCAACATACTCTTCTCTCCTCTCCCAAGATGCTCCTTAAACCTGTCTCCTTGGTCTTTGCCTTAAAAACTTCTTCTGTGGTTCCGTGTCACATTTCGTTTGATAATTTTGCTTGAATCCCCTCGGGATGTTTTACTACATCAGTGGGTGCTATATAAATGCCAGTTGTTGCTGGGAAGAATTTTCACTGGGCGAGATTCAGCGACTCCCGTTGCGCTGGCGCAGATCTGGCCATAACGGAAGCCCCAAATCAGGCTCCACGTAGACCGATCATGAGTCACCCGATTCTCTCCACCTGGGGCGATGTGGAACTCACCCTCGCTGGCTCATTTAAGTACTGGTCTCAACGGCAGCCCCTGGGAGATCTTGTCAGTGCACCATTTAGTACTGGCTCACACAAACATGGACCAGGTGTAACGGCACATGGGGAGGTTCCCGCAGGGTGGCACCTTGCAGTGCCGCATTGCCAGACTACCATGTTGGCACTTCCAGGTTTTGAGCCCAGGGGTCCTTGCCAATTGGAGGGGGCGGGGGTTCCCAGGGGCCTCGGCAAAGTTAGGGGTTGAAGGGGGAGTTGATAAAGTGGGGGTGGGGTGATGGTGATCGCGACTGCCGTTCAAAATGGCACCCCATTCTGTGAACAGCCATTCCTGCTGGCGAGACCAGCTCATCGGTGCAGGAAGAGATCGGGGCACCATTTTTACATACTGCCCTGATCTCTTGACCCACCACTGCCCAAACCTACCTCTTAGGGGGTCTTTGAGCCCTCCCTCTCGCCCCACCACTTGTGGGCAGGGCAGCTCCAAGCCTGATCCCTGGCACCCGGGCATCTTGGCACTGTCCTTGCCAGCCTTGCACCCTGGCACTGCCCCTGGAATGCTGGCACTCTCCCTGCCAGCCTGGCACCCTGGCACTATCCCTTCCGACCTGGCACCATGGCACTGTCCCTGGAACGCTGACACTGTCCCTGCCAGCCTGGCACCCTGGCACTCTCCCTTCCAGCCTGGCACCATAGCACTGCCCCTGGAACGCTGGCACTCTCCCTGCTGGCCTGGCACCCTGGCACTATCTCTTCTGGCCTGGCACCATGGCACTGTCCCTGGAACGCTGGAACGTCCCTGCCGGCCTGGCACCCTGGCACTATCCCTTCCGGTCTGGCACCATGGCACTGTCCCTGGAACGCTGGCACTGTCCCTGCCGGCCTGGCACCCTGGCACTATCCCTTCTGGCCTGGCACCATGGCACAGCCCCTGGAACGCTGGCACTCTCCCTGCCGGCCTGGCACCCTGGCACTATCCCTTCTGGCCTGGCACCATGGCACAGCCCCTGGAACGCTGGCACTCTCCCTGCCGGCCTGGCACCCTGGCACTATCCCTTCCAGCCTGGCACCATGGCACTGTCCCTGGCACTCTGGCAGTGACTCTCAAGATTTAACGGCATCGCTTCGGGTGCAAGCCCATTAGTTCCCAGGCTCCAAGAGAATACTGCCCAAGCATATTTAAATGAGCCATATGGCTGATCTGGATCTTGTCCTGTAAGGGCGAGATCCATATTGTGACGTCTCGCGAGGTTTGAATGAATCTCGCGAGGCATCTCGTGCATCGGGATTCTCGTGAAGGCCACCCGCGAGGCTCCTCGGCCTCGCCGTGCCCGACTTGGTGGGTCAAAACCCAGGAATTCCCTCCCTAACAGCTCTGTGGGTATACCTCCACCTCTGGGACAGCAGCGGCTCAAGAAGGCAGCTTACCACCACCTTCTGATCGCAACTAGAGATGGTCTAGCCAAAGATGCCCACATCCCGTCAATGAATAATCTTTTAAAAATAATTTGCCTGGGCAATGCCTTGACCAACCAGGGTAAAGCTGCCAGGATTAAATTTCAAACAATGTTTGGCAGTTAAATCGTGCATTCTCCAAGGCAACACCAATCAGAGCCCGCTTGCCAACCAATAAGCACTCTCTTCACCTACAGTGTAAATTGTTGTTTTCCACTTATACTGGTAATGAAGTGTCGCGATGAGTGCAAGACAAAAAGCTTTGACAATACTTTTTTTTCAGCAATACTCAAATTGTCTGTGCGAATGAGTACATCTTGTGATGAACAAATTATTTGTGACTAAATGCATCGCCACCTTAATGATCCAGCAGATAATTAAAAGTCTGGCTATATTCAATCTGTACTTGGGTTTCCTTAAATCCAAAGAGCATGGTGAATATTGCCGTGCCTTTAAAGGAGTTGCTGAGAGTGGACATGTCACTCTGCCAGGAAAGGCATCTTCCTTTTACAGATGAGAGGAAAGGATTTCAGTTCTTTGATATGTTATTTCCGGTTTGAAAATACCAGAAAGAATTGATTTATTTGTGGCGTTTTTGACTCTCGTTGGGCTTCCGTCAGGGTTACAGAAATGTGACAACATAGTTCGACCATCTGGTTTTGCAGTTAGCCATCAAGCAGTGTGATAAACCGTTGCTAATGAGGAACAGCTTGAAACCCAGTTACTCGTCCTTACATTTAGCATTTGACAAATAACAAACAAGTAACAGGCCCTCCCCGTCTTCAAAGGGAGCTGCCTTTCTCCAGTCACCTTAATTACAATGAATTTAAAGATTGTCCTCAGAGATCATGGTGTGGCTGGAGAGAGATGGCTGCCCAGTGAACCAGACGTCTGCAGAAATCATTGCTCGAAGAACGTGCTCGTCACACATTTTGAAAAGCCACTAATTTTTGAATCTTCCATGATTATTTGAAGTGTCTGCAAAAGTAGTTGAAATGGGGGTGATTCATTAATCCAATCACATCCTTCAAATGCGAAGATTAAACCTAATTTATGCTCAATCTCTTGTTGGTAATTTGAAAAATTGTGGTAAACGTGCTACTTCAGAAAGATTAGATTTCACAGAATCCTGGCATTATGCTGGGATTATAATGTTGTAACTATGGCAGTAAATGTGGATAGAGAAACTGCAATTTAATGTAATTACGCAGAGACATGACAATCTACAGCTGATTTCACATGGGTATCTTTTGAACAGTAAAGGGAGATAAATCTGCCCCGATTATTCAGCTGGCTCAGACCAGCGCAGCTTGAGGGTTGATTTCTCTGGGCTGCTGGGTTAACGTGTGGTCAGCTGCAATGATGACAGGGCGGTAGAATTCACACCCTGCGTTTGGTGGGAAAAATCAGCCAGTGCTTCTATTTCTAATATTAGTGCTGCAGACTGAAGAACACATTTCAGGCACAGCCCTAGACTGAACTGCGTTGAGATGCTTTCCCGCAGTGAAGGGTTTGCCAGTCTGGCGTGTCGAAGCTTGCAGATTTATGGTCACTTGGATGAGAGTTCTCGGTATGATACTGTTTTAACCCGCACGGATCTTACGGGGTAGGGCTGATTAACTACCCCATGGATCTTGCAGAATAAGAGCTCCCCCGATAAGGGGGCAGGGGACCCTTAACAATACTTGGCTTTGTATGAATAGAATCGGCCAGTTAGGCACCGACTAGGGAAGACCCAGTAGGGAACTACTAGAACTGTAAATAATAATAATTGGAAAATAAAGTAAGTTTTTGTTTCGACCTACTCAGCAATTCTCCGTTGCTCTTACAAAAGATACCTTGTTTTTTTAAAATATAAATTTAGAGTACCCAATTCATCTTTCCAATTAAGGGGCAATTTAGCGTGGGCAATCCACCTACCCTGCACATCTTTGGGTTGTGGGGGCGAAACCCACGCAGACACTGGGAGAATGTGCAAACTCCACACGGACAGTGACCCAGAGCCGGGATCTCGGCGCCGTGAGACTGCAGTGCTACCACTGCGCCACCGTGCTGCCCCAAAAGATACCTTGTTGTTTAATTTTTCAAAAACTTTGAGAAGAGCAGAGCTTCTGTCTGCTTCACGAATGTACTTCATTTCTTTTGAACTACTGAAGGGCTTATAATGTGTGCCACAGCACAGGTTGAGATGTTGTACTCCACTATGCCTTTGTGGATCCTTGCATGGCAGGAGTGGAAGTCGGGGGCAGCACGGTGACTCAGTGGTTAGCACTGCTGCCTCACGGCACCGAGTTCGATCCCGGGTCCCTGTCCGTGTGGAGTTTGCACGTTCTCCCCGTGTCTGCGTGGGTCTCACCCCCACAACCCAAAGATGTGCAGGGTAGGTGGATTGGCCACGCTAAGTTGCCCCTTAATTGAAAATAGGGGCTGTTTAGGGGCTGTTTAGCACAGGGCTAAATCGCTGGCTTTGAAAGCAGACCGAGGCTGGCCAGCAGCACGGTTCATTTCCTGTAACAGCCTCCCCGAACAGGTGCCGGAATGTGGCAACTAGGGGCTTTTCACAGTAACTTCATTTGAAGCCTACTTGTGACAATAAGCGATTTTCATTTCATTTCAAAATAATAATTGGGTACTCTTAAATTTAGAAAACAAAAGGAGTGGAAGTCAGAAGTTTGAGCGAAAGCCCATGATTTACCATCTATTATGCAACTCTTTATTGCCTTAAAATACCCTCTGCAAACCTGAGCTTTTCTAAAACTCTGCTCTCCATATCCGAACTTACGCTAGTTCCAATCATCCATCACCCACTGTGATCGCTGACCTACAGTTACTTAGTCTGGCAATGCCTCCATCCTCATTTTCAAACCCTTCCAGGACCTTGCCCCTATTAATGCTCTGGCAATTGAGTGCATGGTCTCGTTGTTATTAAGAGCAGATGATACTAATTGGCGAAATGTTAGGGCACATATACAAGAATCGAGGGTGGGAGGGGGGGGAAGTTATGTGGAAAGGAAAAGTAGTTTGCAGTTATGATGTATTGAGTTTTTTAATTAAATCTGTGTTGAAAACAGGCTGGCTCCAGCTTCTTCCCTTACCAGGTATATTCGCTGAATGAACAACCCCTCCCTCTCTGCAATCTCCCCCAGCCCTACAACCCTCAAATCTTTGCACTCCTCCAATTCTGGCCTCCACTCGCAGCCTTGTTTTAATGGCTCCACCATTGGCAGCCACACCTTCAACTGCCTAAGCTCTTGAATTCCTTTCCAAAATTTCTCTGACTCTGCAAGATGTTCAATAAGAGGCTCATTAAGATGCTCTGTCTCTATAAGATGCTTCTTAAAACTAGACTCTTGACCAGGTGTATGGTCATTTGTTCTAATACCTCCTCCTGCGGCTCTAAGTCAAATTTTACTTGATCATTCTCACGTGAAGTGGCTGCAGATGTTTCACTGCAGTAAAGGAGCTATACAGATGCAAGTTGTTGTTGGGAAAAAATCAAAACTTCCATTATTTATAAACTTTAATGTGAATAATGTTACTGCAGTTACTCCAGGCTTCAGTGGCTGAAAGAGTGGAAGCAATCTATCAGCCACGTCGCGCCTGACCCGGGACAAGACAAGGACGGTAACTTTCCCGAGCAGCCGGTTGCGAGATTTACCGACCTTGTCACGCCTCGGGCTTCCCGACCTGGGTCCTGCCCATTGAGGTCAGGACCCAGAGTTGCATCTTCAAGTGAGAAGTTTGCCTCACTTGAGTATGTCTGTGCCGTGATCTACCCAACACCTGGGACCTAACACCCTCGCCTCGGAGACCCCCAGCGGCACTGGTCTCCACAAATGCGGACCAGGCGTGCCAACGCTTGTGTGGGTTCTCCCAGGTAATTGGGGACCTCTGGGTGGTCGGACTTTGGGCAGGGTGATAACCTGGCACTTCTGATGCACCTGAGCACTGGCAGCCTGACACCCTGGCAGGGTGCCCAGGTGGCACTTCCAGGCTGGCAAGGGCCCAGGTGGCATCATGCCCATGCCAGGGATCGGGCCCATGTACCCTGCCCTTATGAGGTGGGGTGCCAGAGGCTCGTTGACCCCCTGATTGGCGAGTTGGGGCTTGGGGGGAGGGAGGGGTGGGAGAGGGAGGGGGGAAGGGGAAGGGGGGAGGGGGGGGAGAGGGGGAGGGGGGTCCGGTCCGGGGGCCGGGATGGGGGCAGTCTAGAAATTGGGTCGTCATCTCTTCCTGAGCTGGCGGAAGTTATGATTCCAAGTGATTTGTAACTTCCGTATTTCCTTGTTCTCTTTCCCTCCTCAATGAAATGCTTCATCTAGACCCTGAAGCAATCAACAAGAGTGAAGCTTCAATAGAAGGAAAATATTGCAGATGCTGGAAATCAGGAATAAAAATGCAAAGTGCTGAGTTTTTCTCTCACTTTCTGTTTTCATTCCAAGAGTGAAATAATGCTATTGCCAGTGTACTGAATGTTTCATTATATGAACTACCTCCCTTGTTGGCCTAGGAAAGCTTACTGGAAAAATCTGAAGAAATGAGTTTACATTCAGAAACGTGTAATGAATGCAGTGATGGTGAGGAGTGTTTTTGATGACAAAAGTGTGTACAATGGTGAAAATATCTCCATTGTGGAACCCTGACATAACTTCCTCACCTTTCTGTTGCTGTACATGTATCAGGTCCCTTTCTCAAAAATAATTTTTGCTTGTGTTTTAAGATAAGTAAGTTGTGCAGATTCGCTAATCGTTTAGAAAACCTTGCTTGAGAAGAGAAATCGTAACTCGTAAGAAAAAGCCCTTGCTCTGTGCTGTGATATAGAACCAGGTACAAGGTGAGGAAGTGGATTAATCATTTTTTCCCCGCTTGTGTTTTTGTTCTTCGATCCAGGGTCAGCCAGGAGCAAGAGGGTTCCCAGGATATCCGGTGTGTTGATGCTTGCGAGACTTTTCCCTTGGAATCTCTTTTGTTACTCATTCAGTAATATTTTAACAGCTTGCTCAGATAACCAGATTACTTTGTTTTTTCCCGCATACAATCGACCAACATCCATGAATGAATGGTCCGCTGAGACGAATTAATTGTATATTTACGCCTCTGCTAGTGCTTTTGAGTTACAAGTACCTAAATGATACAAGCTGTTTGCCATGTATTCATACTGTTCGATCATTATGCTGCTGTAAACTAAAGAGCTAGCTCACTACACTTAAAGCTGTTTTGTAATGTTTTGGGGTTCCATCCTAATCAACTTAATTGAGCATCTGCACTAAAGACTCCACAACAAATGTCCTTATTTAACACCCCTGTGAAGTGCCTTGGTACATTTTCATTACGATAAAGGCACTATATAAATGCAAGTTGCTATTGTCAAAATTATCACTTTACTACTAAGTGTTCTGCAATGTTGTGCAGGCTGTGGGTGTGTGAAAGATGATTATGATTCTGCACTGCTGCAACAGGAGAGGCTGGTAAGGGCTGTATTTCAGAGACAGGGCTGCTCCATCAAGCTCCAGCCTACATTGCTGCCCATCATGACTCCCAATAGGAACATTTACTTGTAGAACCATCTCGATAATACACTGTACTTAAACGGCACACAATATTTTCCAGTGTGTTTGCATTATTAAAGTGGCGCAGTTGGTTAGCACTGCTGCCTCACGCCGCCGAGGTCCCAGGTTCTGGGTCATTGTCCGTGTGGAGTTTGCACATTCTCCCCGTGTCTGCGTGGGTTTCACCCCCACAACCCAAAGATGTGCAGGGTAGGTGGATTGGCCACGCTATATTGCCCCTTAATTGGAAAAAATTAATTGGGTACTCTAAATTTATTTTAAAAAGTAAATAGACTAATATTTGAGGATTTTAATATCAATATATAAAGAGCCATTTTTGTCATTTAAGAATTGAATGTGAGGTTCAGCCAACATTTAAGATGGTGGATAAGTGGATCCGAACTCAATGAAAAAAGAAATGAGCTTACTGAGCCAGCTGTTGTCACTGTCCCTGCTTTACTGATTCTTCACCAATGTTTAGGCCAATACCACTCCGAATTTGTGAATTTATCAACGATTTAAATTCTGCATTGGGAGTAACGTTGGGAACCTATCTTTATCACTGAGCTGTTACCTCACTTGATTGGATTGCATTTTCACCTTAATTATGAATGGTCTGCCACGGAGACAACTTGTGAATCTTAGCCACTTGAGCTGGAGATGTCAATAAAACATGGAGCCAGCTTTTGACTCATGGTTCAGCTGCAGTCTGGACTCTGCAACACGCATGCACATATGTGTACTCACACGTGCATCCAACAAATAGCTAATGAGAGTGTAAGCAAGGTGATTAGTGGGGAAGTAATGAGGTTTGGAAAAGAATATCCTCGGCATGAGGTAGGTGTAAGAAAGCTGAGATTGTGGATTGCATTGTTCACTACAAGAATCCTGTGCATACCTTGATACCTTATGGGCCATAATTCATTTCTTGAAGGAAAGCCTGCATTTATTGCAAGATGTTTCAAATAGCACTGTGTTTACATTTGCCCCATCTGAAATGTAACAGCACTTCAAATACCCGCTCACGTACATTTCATTTGCTCACACCTTCAGTAAAGTGTTAAATGAGCAGAGGTTGAGTGTGAGTTAAGTGCCTGAGCTTGCGCCAAACTGGAAAAAATACATTTTAACAGTTCGTGTTGTCAAAACTGATTTACCATTTAACATATTGATTTCTTGCCAGCTGTGTTTCGCTCAATTTGCCACGCTGCTTCTGTCTGTTTTCCTTTTATGGTGAACATATTGAAACAATAAGAGTGACCAGGTTTGAGCGTGCTTTACACACTTCACTACCAGCTAAAGGGAGCCATTTGAAATTGCACCTTAACAGAACTACTGGTTGTTAAACAATTCTGTGAAGGAGCATTGTTGTTCTCTGCCTTAGTGTTTGAGCTACTAACAATTCCATTGCTGAATTTTCATTTAACCTTTCATCTAATTAACTCACTGTCACGTTGATGTTTAAATCTTTGCCAGGTTGACGTTATTTTCAATATGATTTTATGCTCTGACACCGCTCGTTCATATTTTTATATTCGTTAATTTTTAATTTGTTTTGAAGGGTCCGATAGGGTTGGATGGTAAATCAGTGAGTATTTTATGCGATTTTTAAGTTTATTGCTGCAAGTTAATTTAGCAACAACATGTATCTTCTTTTCCAGTTTGTTGCTTCAAATACCTTGGCCGGGATTCTCCGGCCGTTGCGATTCACTTTTCTCGCCAGCAGCGCACTCCCGCCCGTGGGATTCCCGGCAGGGTGGGGTGGTTTCAATGGGAATCCCGTTGACAAGCGGCGGAAAGATAGAATCCTCCGCCAGCGATCGGCGCTGCCGAGAAACACGCGGCTGGCAAAGCGGCGAATCCGGCCCCTTGTCTGCCATTAGTTTTCACAATGGAGTGACTCGCTCGGCCACTTCAGATGGCATGAGGAAGGTGAAATTAGTCTTGCATATTGTGCAAACTGGACGACAATTAATTCAAAGCCGGTTTTGTACACTGCTTCAATTCCTCTCCCATTTCACACTACAAATTGCAGATATAGATCAATTGCACCCCCCCCCTCCCTCCAAAAGTCAACCATATAATATGGGAGGGGAGTTACATGCAGGTCAGATCAGACAGAGTGGTAGGTTAGTAATATAAAGGCAAATTACTGCGGCTGCTGGAATCTGAAACAAAAACAAAAAATGCTGGACAATCGCGGAAGGGAGCTAATGTTTTGAGTCTGGATGACATTTTGTCAAAGCTTTGAGTCATCCAAATGCGAAACGTTAGCTCCGTTCTCTCTCCACAGATGCTGTCAGACCCGCTGAGAGTGTCCGGCATTTTCTGTTTTGGCAGGATAGTAAAAGATGTTGGGTGTTTGCATGTTTCTTTTCTCAATCAATCCCACAATTTGCTGTGGGTGTATTTGAACTCTCTGTTATTAGGCGGTGGTTGTACCTTGATGCCCTCTGCTTGATATTCTCAGATTAGCAGGGTTGTGATTTTTGGCCTTAATGGTGTTTTAGTGTAAATACTGATTCCTGTAAAAGTCTGAACCCTTATCTTTGGATGAATATAATTTTTGAGATCAGAACAGTGGTCTTTGACACCAACGAAAATCAGATGGGCAGCTGACCTGATAACACAGATGTGATTGGGGCTGTCATCACAGATGTAATAATACAACATTTATCTATCTGTGAATGTTGCTTTCATGTTCCAGACTCAAATACAACAAAGCAACACTTGCATTGATAACATTTTTATCCAATTTTCACAAGATATTTGGGCAAGGAAGGGGGAAGAAATAAATAATGGGCAGCACGGTAGCACAGTGGTTAGCACTGTTGCTTCACTGCGCCAGGGACCCGGGTTCGATACCTGTCTTGGGTTACTGCCTGTGTGGAGTCTGCACGTTCTCCCCGTGTCTGTATTGGTTTCCTCCGGGTGCTCCGGTTTCCTCCCACAAGTCCTGAAAGACGTGCTGTTAGGTGAATTGGACATTCTGAATTCTCCCTCTGTGTACCCGAACAGGCGTCGGAGTGATTTTCAGAGTAACTTCATTGCAGTGTTAATGTAAGCCTACTTGTGACAATAAAGATTATTATATGATAAAATCAAGTAAATATTATAAATATTATTATCAACTGCATATAATTTTATTTCCTGTTTCAGGGAAAAGCTGGTCCTAAGGGTGACATGGTAAGACTGGAACTAGAAACATACTCTTTTAAAAATAGCAAAATGCTTGGAATAGACATCAGGGCCATTAACACCTGACATATAAACAAGTGAACATACCTGATGCAGACTCTGTCTGCGTTATTCAGTGTATAATCCAACACTTACTGTCTCAGATTTGGGGCATGGTAGTATTGCTTTAAATAAGCCTTCATGACCCATAAGTAAATATGGGAACATTTTATTGCAGGTGTAGGAGATTAAATGATGTGGGTCACATTTTTTAAACTAATGCTTGTGAGGTGGCATTGTGTGGTTGAAAGTGAAAACGGGAATTCGATGTCTGGCACACAACAAGCACAATTTTCCAACCGTTCTTTTGTGTAATGGACAGTAGATGATTCCGATCCATTATTACCCAACCAAAACCCCTAATATTAGCTTGTAGCACGTGGAACTTTGCAATAGCCGCATTAAATAATAATATTTCATCCCATGAACTAAAATTTTGAAATAGCTGTTGATGACTAAAATTATTATCAAGCTTTTGAAAGTTTTTTTGAAACAGTCACCATAGAGACCATGAGCTGAATAGCCTCCCTCTGTGTTGTAATCAAAGTATGGGAGCGATTTGACAGGTAGAAAACAGAGTCCTGTTGTGGGCAGGATTAGCAGGGTGATTCCCGCTGCTTGTAGGGCCGAGAACGACCCCGCTTTCGGACGGGATTCTGCTATTTTTCAGGCCTCCGTGGGGAACGCCCTGCCAAGGCCACACTTACCTTCACTTCCTGCACCGAAGAGCTGGAGGCCCAATCTCTCGGTCCCCCAACCCAACCCACAGATTCCCCCCCCCCAATGCCTCAACTTACGTATTGGGGGGTGGGGTCCTCGAGCCCCTCCGCACTCCACCTCCTAAGGGCATGGCACCCCTGGGCCCAATCCTCGGGACAAGCAAATGCCACCTTGGCTCTGGCACACTGGCAGTGCCTGGCTGGCAACTGGCTGGCAGTGCCAAGGTTCCCAGCAGCGTTGTCAGCGCCAGGGGTCGACCTCCCGAGGGCCTCCAATCGCCTGGGCGATTTTCCCCACTCCCAAGTGCCATTCCACCTGCTTCCAGTTTGTGAAGACCAGTGCTAACTGGCGCCCAGCTGGGGTCTCCTTGGTGAGGGGTTTCAATCCTAGGCCCCACTTACATCCGGCGAGTGCATATTTAGGTACCTCCCATTGTGGGCGGGATCCAGATTGCGGCGTCTCGCGTGATCCTGTTAGATCTCCAGTAGCATGCCAGGTAAGTCCCGCGAGCAGCCTCTTGTGAGATTTACCGGCCGCATTGTGTCCCAAGTCGAGCACGGTGGGGCCATTAGATCGCGCTCTATGTACACTTTTGCCAGTTCCTTCAAGACGTATGAATTATAGATAACATTCCTCAGATGCTTCATCCAATGTCTTCAGTTCTCGCGCATCTTTGTGACCATTCTATGCAAGATTGTAAAAACACTCTTCTATGTGAAACGGAGCAGAGCTCTCAATCCACTGGACTGTTTGTTGCAGCCCTGACGGTTTTTTTTTTCATTCTTACCACAGGGTTTTCCTGCCCCAAAAGGTGAAAAGGTAAGCAAGCTTTCCACCATTCTCTCTGCAATCTGATCAATTTTAAGACTATACAGACTGTGGGCAAATTCCCTTGTCTAATTGTTGATATTGATTTCCAAAAGGGAGACTCTGGGCAGAAAGGAGAAAAGGTGAGTTGTGACTCTGAATTAAACACATGTTAAGCAATGAGATTAATTCTGCAAGGATCTAGCAGGAAGGCATTGATAGATTTTCGGGCTGGAGGAAGGTTTGCCGTGGTGTTCCCCAGGGGTCAGTGGTGAAACCCTGGCTTTTCCTGATTTCAAAGTATGCGGATGATACAAAACTTGGAAGAATTGTGAACTATGAGAGGGATGGAGCAGACCTTCTAAAGGACACAGACAAGTTGGTGGAGTGGGCAGATAGGGGGCAGATGAAGTTCAATGTGGAGAAGTGTGAGATGATTCATTTTGGCAGGAACGACATGGAGAGACGATATAAAATAAAGGATAACATTCTAAAGGGGGGGTAAGAGCAGCGAAACCTGATGCAAATGTGCAGAGATCATTGAAAGTGAGAGGACAGGTGGAAAGGACAGATAGTATCCTGGGCATTATTAATAAGGGCACAGAGTACAAGAACAAGGAGGTTATGCTGAACTTATACTAGTTAGACCTCAGCTGGAATATCGGGCACAGTTCTGGATGCCACACTACAAGGATGTGAACACATTGGAGAGAGCGTAGAAGAGGTTCACAGGAATGGTTGCAGGAATGAGAAACTTCAGTTATGAGGATAGATTGGAGAGGTTGGGACTGTTCTCCTGGGAGAAACGAAGGGCAAGAGGAGATTTGATAGGGATGCTCAAAATCCTGAGGGGACTGGACAGAGTAGACAAGGAGAAACTGCTCCCGCTCGTAAAAAGGATCGAGAACGAGAGGGGCACAGATTTAGAGCGATTTGCAAAAGAAGCAAATGTGATGTGAGAAAGAGCTTCTTCACACAGCGAGTGGCTGGGGTCTGGAATGCACGGCCTGGAAGTGTGGTGGAGGCAGGTTCAATCGAGGCTTTCAGGATGGCATTAAATGATTGTTTCTATTCAAATAATATGTAAGGAATATGGGGGGGAAGGCAGGAAAATTGCACCAAGTCATAATTGGGAAAAAATGATTGGGTACTTGAAATTTATAAAAGTATTATAAAATTGCAGTTCTTTGCAGGTGATCGCTTGAGTGGCAAAGGTCATTGCGTGAGTGTGGAAACATCTCCTCACTCACTAGTCTAACAATATGTAAGAGTGATTCAGACTTTGATAATAAATGAAGGGGCTGTAAGAGGGGCTGTGTTTATGTCGCAGGGCATTTTGTACATCAGCCGGACAAACAGTTAAGCTATTGTGTCATTGTTTTAAAGTTCAGCTTTACGTCTGTAAGTGGCTGCTTTACATTACAAGCAAAATAAACTTTGGTCTTTTTATATTCAGCTGTCCATCTGCCACTTTGCCAGTGATTGCTACCTGTATACGCCAGCAATTGCAAAATGACATCTATTATCTGTGACGTGACAAGTTGCCTGTACCTGTTGTTTCCCCCAAAAATAATTTTTGTACCTTTTTTATGCTTGCCTTCAAATTTTTAATTTTGGTATTTGCTCATTACCACAGCCTCCGTGAAGCTATGACACAAACTGTCTTTAAAAAATATTTGAAAGGGACTTCTGGTGGCGGCCATGGAGGAGTAGGTCGCACATTTGAAAGCTCCCGCCTGTATCGGACTTTTGGACCTTTTTCCCCCGTTTTTTCCCGGATTTTATGGGATAAATCAGTGGCGGGTGAGACAGTAAGGAGAAATCCCCCTCCTGTGTATGGAGAATTGGACCAGAAGTGGCCGTGTGAGATGACAAAGTCCTATAAGGGAGACACAAGCAGAGCTGGTAACACGGGACAGTATGGCGGAGAGCAAGGGCCGCGGGGAGACGGCACAGTGGTCGACGGAGCAGCTGGTGAAGTTTTCCGAGGATTGCTTCGCCAAGCTGAAGAAGGACACTCTGGACCCGATTAAGGCTTCAATTGATCAAGTGGTTCAGAATCAGAAACCCATGGGAGAGCGATCCAGGAGGTCAAACAAAAGTTGTCCGAGCACGAGGAGTATATAACCGTGCTGGATAGCAAGGTGAGGATGATGAACGACCGCCAGAAAAGGATGCTGGAGAAGCTGGAGGACCTGGAGGACAGGTCCTGGAGGCAGAATCTCAGAATTGTTGGTCTCTCTGAAGGCAGAGGGGGATCGGATGCGAGGGCCTATGTGACGGACATGTTGGAGAAGTTGATGGGGTCTGGGGTGTTCTCTTGGTCCCTGGAATTGGACAGAGCGCACACAGCCCTCGCGAGGAAGCCCATAGTGAACGAGCCGCCGAGGGCCATGGTGGTACGTTTTCACCGTTTCGTGGACAAGGAACACGTTTTGCGGTGGGCCAAGAAAGAACGGAGCAGCAAGTGGGAGAACTGTGAGTTGCGCATCTCTCAGGACCCGGGAGCGGATTTGGCCAAGAGGCTGGGTTCAATCGGGCAAAAACGACCCTCTTTAAGAAGGGGGTGAAGTTCGGGATGCTGTACCCGGCCCGTCTGTGGGTCACACATGAGGAACGGGACTTCTACTTTGAAACGCCAGACGAAGTATGGACCTTTGTTAAAGAAATGAAGCTGGAGGCGAATTAAAAAACACTTTTAGAAGAACTGTGGCCGCGATTTGCGGCGCTGGATTGTATAAATTTCAGTAGCTCGATGTGGAATAACGGGCTGTGTGGGTGGTTAAAGGTTGATCTGTCTCGCAGGGACCTTGTTAGAGGGGGGATGGGCTTTGAATTTAGTTCTGCTGTTTGGGTGACTATTTTTCTAAAGTGACTGTTTCTTCACTGTTATTTCTGTTGTTTGTTTACTGGGAAATATGATGTTTTTAAAATGTTTATTCCTGTGTGGGGGGGAGAGAGGAGAGTAGAATAGGGAGACAGACTGCTTGGTGCCAGGGGCGGGAGCTATCGAGTCAGCATGGGTCAGTTGACTCTCAGAAGCGCAGTAGGGGGTGAGCAGGTGTTAAGCTGGAGCTTGACTTGGGGGATTGGGTTTCTAGTGTTGTTGCCAGGGGGGAGGGAGGGGGGGAGCTGCTTTGCTGACAGGGGAGGAACTGTTACTCGGGGACAAATGGGAGGTCGGGAACGGCGACAGCTCGAGTGGGGACTCGAGGAAGCGGAGGGCGCGAGCTCAAGGCTGGCCTAAAAAGGGTGATGGCTAGTCGGCGGGGGGGGGGGTTTGGAAGCTCCCCGTCCAGGCTGATCACATGGAACGTGAGAGGACCGAATGGGCCAGTCTAGAGGGTTCGCGCATTTGAGGGAACTGAAGGCGGATATGGCAATGCTACAAGAGACACACCTAAAGGTTACAGACCAGACGAGATTGAGGAAGGGGTGGGTTAGCCAAGTGTTCCACTCGGGACTGGACTCAAAGACCAGGGGGAGAGCGATCTTGATCAGGAAACGAGTGGTATTCGAGGCAGGGAGAATCGTGTCAGACAAGGGGGGTAGGTACCTAATGGTGAGTGGGAAGCTGGAGGGGGTGTGAGTGGTACTTGTGAACATGTATGCTCCGAATTGGGACGACGTGGAATTTACGAGGCGGGTGTTAGGTAAGATCCCAGACTTAGAGTCACATAACCTGATCATGGGAGGGGACGTCAACACAGTCATTGATCCGGAACTGGACAGGTCAAAATCCAGGACAGGGAGGAGGCCGGCTGCGGCAAAGGAATTGAAGGGTTTTATGGAACAGATGGGGGGAGTCGACCCATGGAGGTTTGCACGGCCGAGGACGAAGGGGTTTTCCCTTTTATGACATGTCCACAAGGTATACTCTCGCATCGACTTATTTGTTCTGAGCAGGGCGCTAATATCGAAGGTGGTGGATACTGAGTACTCGGCAATTGCAGTGTTGGATCATGCCCCACATTGGGTGGATCTACGGGTTAGTGTGGAGAGAGGGCAACGCCCGCTGTGGAGACTGGATGTGGGGTTGATAGCGGACGAAGCGATCTGTGGACGGGTTAACAAGTCCATCCAGAACTACCTGGAAAGAAATGATACGGGGGAGGTCGCTGCAGCGGCGGTCTGGGAAGCTTTGAAGGCAGTAGTCCGAGGGGAATTAATCTCGATACGGGCCCACAGAAAAAAGGTGGAACGGGTTGAGAGGGATAGATTACTGGAGGCGATACGCCAGGTGGACAGGAGGCCCCGGACGCGGGGCTACTGAGGGAGCGGCAGAGGTTACAGGTGGAGTTTGGGCTGTTGACCACAGGGAAAGCAGTGGAACAGTTGAGGAAGGTAAGGGGGGGCGATCTATGAGTACGGGGAAAAGGCAAGCAGAATGTTGGCGCACCAGCTCAGGAAAAGAGAGGCAGCCAGGGAGATAGGTAAAGTAAAGAGTAGAGATGGTAATACTGTCCTGGGCCCAGCGGGGGTGAACGAGGTGTTTAAGGACTTTTACAGTAAATTATATGAGTCGGAACCCCCGGCTGGGGAGGAGGGGATGAGGCAATTTCTGGATCAGTTGAGGTTCCTGAGGGTGGAGGAGGACCTGGTGGAGGGGGTGGGAGCCCCAATTGAGAGTGAGGAAATAATCAAGGGGCTGGAGGGCATGCAGTCGGGCAAGGCCCCGGGGCCTGACGGCTACCCGGTGGAATTCTATAAGAAGTTTTCAGAGATATTGAGCCCACTGCTGGTGAGGACATTTAATGAAACAAGAGAGAAGGGAGTCCTCCCCCCAACAATGTTGCAGGCCTCGGTTTCATTGACCCTGAAACGGGAGAAGGATCCGGAGCAATGCAGGTCATACAGGCCGATTTCTCGACTGAATGTGGACGCCAAACTGCTGGCTACGAAAGTGGCCACAAGGATAGAGGACTGTGTCCCGGGGGTGATAGGGGAAGACCAGATGGGATTTGTTCAGGGCAGGCAGCTCAAGGCCAATATTCAAAGGCTTCTAAATGTTATTATGATGCCCACAGAAGGAGGGGAGATGGAGTTGGTGGCAGCGATGGATGCGGAGAAGGCGTTTGAGCGGGTGGAGTGGAATTACCTGTGGGAGGTGCTGGGAAGGTTTGGGTTTGGTGAGGGCTTCATTGACTGGGTGCGGTTTCTCTATCAGGCACCAGTAGCGAGTGTGCGTACGAACCGGCTGAGGTCGAGGTATTTTGAACTACACCGAGGGACGAGGCAAGGGTGCGCCCTCTCCCCATTACTGTTTGCTCTGGCCATAGAGCCATTGGCCATGGCGTTAAGAGCCTCTAGGAACTGGAAAGGGCTGGTTCGGGGGGGGTGCCCCGGGTCTCACTCTGTGCAGATGACCTGCTCTTGTACATTTCGGACCCGTTGGAGGGGATGGGGGAAGTGATGCGAATCTTGGGGAATTTGGCAATTTATCAGGGTATAAATTGAACATGGGGAAAAGCGAGATGTTTGTGATCCAGGCAAGAGGACAGGAGAAGAGACTGGGAGAGCTGCCGCTTAGAATGGTAGGGAAGTACTTTCGATATCTGGGAATCCAGGTGGCCCGGAAATGGGAGGTACTACACAAGTTACACCTATCCCGGTTGGTAGAACAAATGGAAGGGGACTTTAAGAGATGGGACATGCTCCCGCTGTCACTGGCGGGGAGGGTACAAAAATGTACAGATAAATGATGCTCTTCATCAAAATCTAGAAACACAGAATCATTGAATGAGATGGCCTAGCTGAAGAGGCCTTTTGGTCCATCATGCCTATGACCGTTCTTGATTATCCAATTAATCCCCCTCCCCTGATCTTGGCCAATAGCCCTTTAAAATTTTTCTTGCAAGTATTTATCCAATTCTCTTTTGGAAGATATTAGTGAATTTGTTTTCACCTCTCTTTCACACAATGCATCACAGGTCAAATCAACTCACTGTTTTTTTTAAAAACTTGCCTCTTGTCCTCTCTCATTCTTTTAAATCTGTCCTCTGGTTACAAACTCTTCTCCGCCACAAGAAAGAGTCTCTCTTTATTTATTCTATAAAAACCTTTTATGATTTTTAATACTTCTTATCAAACTTCCCCGTGATCTTTTCTGCTCATTGACATCGAGTGAACGTGAAGAGGTTTTGTACATTTGAACCCTGGACCGGCATGCAAGCAGATGCACCTGGACCCGATTCCATGATCTGCAAATTGTCACTGCTTTGAAATCTATTGAATGTTAAACTTTCTTCGATCATTGTGAGTTGCTAATATATGCATTCCTGGTTGCTCTCGATATTTTGTTTCATTCCACATGCAGTATAATAAATATGTTTTCACTGAAAAGTACGTTTCTGATCTAAATTCTTATTTATTGATCTTAATAATCATTCAGTTGTTTATGACAGCGTGTCCTAAACTTTAAAGAGACTATTTCCTTTATTTTGCCACAATGACATTTCAACATGACTCCTTGCTTGTGTTTGCACAGGGTCAGAATGGTCCAAAGGGTGATAAGGTGAGCTTGGATTATTGTTTCCAGTATTGTTGAGCTTATAAATGTACCTATTAGTTTGCGAATTTGAGAGAAGATAGAAAGCCGAACTTCCGATTTCAGCAGGGATAAGGGATCGGCACTAGAGTGACTTCAGTGGAAAGAGAAATCAGGCAGGGAGTGTGACATGTGAATTACGAGCATGGTGTACGACAGTCAGCTGACCCACAATCTGCCGTTTCATACACACATCTACTTGGAAAGTATGATCATAGTTTACAACAGTTGATGATATTACATTAGGCTTTCACTGGGAAACATAACCTCTGTGAAATTGATTAATGAACCTTGCGTTTAATTAAAGAGCCTCCAACTTCAGGGCCTTGTGATCCAAAAGTTATTTCTGTGCAGAGAAAACTTTGAAAGTCTGACCTGTGGGACCCGTGAGTTAAACTAAAATATTATAGATTTTGTTTTCTTCTATCAGCAGGAATGACTAATGATTTTATAACAAACTCCGAATCTGAACATTTTTTCAAGCTGATCTTTCACCAGCTTGTCGCCAAATACAATTTCCCCAGGTGTATCTTAAACTCCTCCTTCCAAAATGTCCCAGATTGAACATTTGAGTTAAACTTGTAGCATCACTTGTACTTGTCCGCACTCAGTGCCGTGCAATTGTGATGCCATCTGCTGAGTTCCTCGGATTCGGATTAAAAAGGAATGGGGGTGGTGGCACAGTGGCGCAATGGTTAGCACTGCTCTCTCACGGCGCCGAGGACCCGGGTTCGATCCCATCCTCAGGTCACTGTCCGTGTGGAGTTTGCCCATTCTCCCCGTGTCTGCGTGGGTATCACCCCCACAACCCAAAGATGTGCCCGGTAGGTAGATTGGCCACGCTAAAATTCCCCTTAATTGGAAAAAAAAATAATTGGGTACTTTAAGGAATAGCACCATATCATGCCTCTAATCGTTAAATAAATAAGCGTTAAATGTTTTTAAAAAGTAAATGCTATATTTAGCAATGAATGTAATATTTGGGATCTGTTGTAATAATTCATAAATCCATCATAGAATTTACAGTGCAGAAGGAGGCCATTCGGCCAACTGAATCTGCACCGGCTCTTGGAAAGAGCACCCTACCTAGGCCTAATCCCCCACCCTATCCCCGTAACCCCACCTAGGGGTAATTTAGCATGGCCAATCCACCAAACCCGCACATCTTTGGACTGTGGGAGGAAACCCGAGCACCCGGAGGAAACCCACGCAGACACGGGGAGAACGTGCAGACTTTACACAGACTGTGGTGGGAGTGGTTTAAGCACAGACACTTGAATTGACTGACTATCCAGAAATGCAAATAGTTTTTCACACTTCAAATGGTTAAAGATCAGGTGGCTAATTATATCTTAATGTTTGCTCAGCGGGGTTATTTTTATTGGATTTAAAAAGCGGTTTAGGTTATGAAAGGACATCTCATATTTTCTCAATATACAACTAATCAGTCCCTGGCATTTCTTAATTTCTTTTTACATTTAATGATCATTCAAATTTTTCTCCGACTTGCACATGTTAAATAATGTACTTGAATTTTTTCACAGCTCGACATTGTTCACACATTTTTGCAAAGTTCCCTGCAGTGTCGGTGTAGGCAGACAAGATCTGACACAGACACGGGCACCCAGGAGAATCCAAGCTTCTATCGTGAATAAAAATTCCCAGTGCCGCTGACCTCCACATCAACCAAAACGATAACTTTCACTTCACACTAATCAATCAAATAATTGTATAACAGGCTTGTCCAACCTTTTCACATGGGAAGGGTCACATTTCCAATTTTTCCTCACTCAAGGGGCCGACAAGCACATTTCAGAAAGTTAGGGGTTTGGCACAAAATTAAACATGAATTTCAAAATAACGTTTTAGGTATGAAAAAAAGAATCGACTTGCTGAGCAAAAATAAAGCAATGGCTGTGGTTTAACGGGAAGAGACACACTTTGGGCGTGAATAGTGGGGTGTGGCGCTGAGAATGAAACTGGTATCAAATAGGCCTTTGCGAGGAATGTCCCCTGAGGCCACTCAGCTTGTCACTGCAGGGAGAGGTCGGGGCACTATTTCTAAATACCGGCCCCATCTCTCGAGCCCCCCACCACAGCGGCCTCCGGACCCTCCCAACACCCCAACTTATTGTTAGGGGGTCCTTGAGTACCCCCTCACCCTGGCAGCGACCTGGCACCCTGACAGCGCTGGCAGTGCCGAGGCAGCACGGTGGCGCAGTGGTTAGCACTCCTGCCTCGCGGCGCCGAGGTCCCAGGTTTGATCCCGGTTCTGGATCGCTGTCCGTGTGGAGTTTGCACATTCTCCCCGTGCTTGCGTGGATTTCGCCCCCACAACCCATAGACGTGCAGAGTAGGTGGATTGGCCACGCTAAATTTCCCCTTAATTGGGAAAAATTAATTGGGTACTCTGAATTTATTTTTCAAAAAAAGGCTGGCAGCGCCAAGGTGCCCAACTGGCAGTGACAGGGTACCACCCTGCCCATAGCCCGACCCAGGGCCTCTGACAGCTGGAAGACCCCCCCCCCCCCAAGGAGCCGTTACGCCTGGTCCACGTTTGTGTGAACCAGTACTAAACGGTGCGATTGCGAGGTCTCCCAGGCACGGACATTCGATTCCGGGACTTGGGAGAAACCAAAACAAACATAGTTAAGTGAATCCAACCGCTCACTTAAATATGCAAATCTGGATCCCGCCCAATGAGGGCGAGATCCACATCGCAGCGTCTTGTGAGAGAGGCATCCCGTAGGCAATTAAAAAATCTAAGTTTAGGGTTAGATGATTTTTAAACTCACTCTTAAACATTAATCATTTTCCTGTAAAAACACGTTTATTGACATTGTGAATCTGATTAAATGTCCATTTTCTAGGGTCAACGTGGAGATTCTGCACTCACTGTAAGTAATCGGACTCTCAAACTATATTTACTTATAGACCTGTGAATATAATGAATGAATATCTAGCCTTCCAATGTGATTGTTTTTACATTGAGATTTACTGATAACTAACATAGGGAGCAGAAAATTCTAACTCTCAACATGATTTTCTTTACACTTCACTTTTTTTACATTTTTAACAGTTCAAGGACAAGATCCACCCTCTATCTCACTCAGCTTTAGCTATTCTGTTATAAACGCTTACATTTTTCAAAAATTAATGTCGGCTCACAGTTGGTGTTCAAAAGTTAATTTCAGTTTGAACATTAACTCTTTCTTTCCTTTTCACCTATGTACCAGTAGCTATGGAAGCTACTGGCTAACATTCAAATTATCCAATAGTTTGGAGATACAGGCGTACTCCATGACCCTGGGTGCCAATGGCCATGTCGTTCATAGCGTGAATCTTGAGACCTCGCTCTCCCACGCTTTTGCAGTTGGTTTTCCATTGGTTTGCGCACATTTCAATCTTTAAATGGGATCTGGTGCTATCACCTGTAGACAATTTATCATGATTTTTTAAAATCCTGCCTTGTAAATAAGAGAAAATATATCCGCGGGTAATCATCCACTAAAATAATATCCATGATTGTCAGGGTTTGTGAGTCAGTGTTTTTCTGGGATGGATTTCACCTCCGATGTTTACTACTGGAGAACTTGGTCATTTCCATTTTATCGTTACAGAGCAGTTAGTAGATTCAGGACATAAGACACTTTCTTTGATACTCTATGCGATGGAAAGTTACTTTCTTTTTGCACTCGTGGCTTAACAGTGTTGCATTTGCAACTTTAGAAAAAGTACACATTTGACTTCATTAGTTCTTCCAATAACCTGATGTCGGGTTGTGTTTCGCTATCACGCTATTCCTTCTCCTGATTGCTCCATGATTACCTCACCGTGCCACTCTCTGCTGGTTTCACAGGCCATTGCTTATCTTGGGGACACCCTCGACCCATCAATAAAATCTAGCTGATGTTTTTGTTTTGAAAGGACAATGGCTCTACTTGGGGCAGATTTGTCAATAAAGAATTCGATGAACTAGAGCTGGAGATATGTGATGTTGTTTTACTGCCAATGCTGTGTCTGCAACGTCTCAAACCAGAGTGGACAATCACCTTGATAACAGCGAGGGAGATCAGGGTACGGCCTGGTATCTGCACAACCATCATATTTAACTTGGGAAATCGCCCTGGTGTGGGCTGTATTTCCCATCTATCCTGGAGCGACAGGCAGCCGTGTAACTGCCTCTTTCCTCTGTTATCGCAGTAGTTCCCAATCTCCAAACTGGCAGAAACATTGAGGAGAAAGGTTCAGTTTATTTTTAATGCACAGCTTTAAATAATCTGCTTTACATTTCATCGCTGTTTGATGAGAATTCAGTTTTATCTTCCATTAAACCATAACCTGGAATAACTTTATAAACTGAGTAATCCTAATCACCAAGATTTGTGTTCAAGTAACAGGAGCACCTCACAGTATCCGTTTCTTGGATATAATTGTTACCGTATATACTTGTGCAGAAGGCAGGTTTTTGAGACCACATGTTTAGGTAAAAATGTAAGGATTCAAATTATACGTGAATAATAGTGTCAAGGGGTTGAAATAATTTTGCACCAAGACCAACGGAGCATGTACGACCCAATTGGCACCATGTTACAGTGGCCTCTTACACTCCCCAAGACTCTCTTTTCTACCTCACCCCCCCCCCCTACACACACACACACACTCACTCTCTCTCTCCATTTCCCTACCAACTCTCTTCCTCGCCATTTCCCTGCCCAACTCTTCTCTCTCTCTCTTTCTCTCTCTCTATCTCTTTCCCTCTCTCTCTTTCTTTCTCTCTCTTTCTTTCCCTCTCTCTCTTTCCCTCTCTCTCTTTCCCTCTCTCTCTCTCCCTCTCTCTCTCCCTCTCTCCCCCTCTCTCTCCCTCCCCCTCTCTTCCTCCCCCTCTCTCTCCCTCGCCACGACCTTGCCCAACTCCCTCTCTCTCCCTCTCTCTCTCTCTTTCTCCCTCTCCCTCTCTCTCTCCCTCTCTCTCCCTCTCTTTCCCTCTCTCTCTCTCTCTCTCTCACTGTCCCTCTCCCTCCCCCTCTCTCCTTCTCCCTCTCTCTCCGTCTCCCTCTCTCTCCCCTCCCTCTCTCCCCCTCCCTCTCCCTCTCTCTCTTTCTCTCCCCCTCTCCCTCTCTCCCTCCGCCTCTCTCTCCCTCGCCACAACCTTGCCCAACTCGCCCTATCTCACTCTCTCTTTCTCCCTCTCCCTCTCTCTCCCTCTCTCCCTCTCCCTCTCTCTCCCTCTCTCTCCCCCTCTCCCCTCCCTCTCTCTCCCCCTCTCTACCCCTCCCTCTCCCTCTCTCTCCCTCGCCACGACCCTGCCCAACTGATTTTCTTTAAAACAAATCTATCTCGGGGGGGATTTCTACAGAAACCAAGTCGGTGAAAAATACGGTCAAAATGTCTTAATTGTGTGTGTCTAAATGGCAAGAGTTCTGAGGTTATGTAATTAGTCTGTCAGAACATAGCTTCCAATATTCAGAGATGTTTAAGGTTCATGTCCGATCCAACAGTCTAACCTAAAATGCAGCATTAGGGATATGTTGATAACACAGAAGAATTAAATCCCATCCTCATGACTCTGCACACACTCTTCACAAAGACGTGTAGAAAATTGTCTAAATTGACACCAGACTGTAAAGCAAACCATTTGGACATTTTAGTCTGTGGCATGTCTGGTTGTTTTGTTAACAGGAACAGCTGAACTTGTGCTCTCTGTGGTACTTCATTGCCCTTTTTTTGCATCAAAGCAGTTTTAAAAGCACTTACAAGTCGATTTGTTTGTTGCATAGTTCTTGTTGGATGATTTAGTGCACTGCTTTTTTCTGCAGTGCCTTAGGATGGTGTCAAATGAAACAGTCTTAATTCCAACTCCCATTGCCTGAAGCATTTCTGTAGAAAAGCTACCTTCAAGGCTTGAGATTTTGATATTTATCTAAAGAAATGTTTTGAAAATTGATCGTAATGTTTCAAATTCCAATATTTATTATAATGTGCTGTATACCTACGGAGAAAGATCGAGTCAGCGTCAATCTAAATAGCCGTAATCTGCCCTGTCTTCCCTTCAGTATGACAAAGTGAAGACACCCCAAGATCAATGAAGAATTGAGCGATCAAGCTTTTATTTTACTTATTGGGAATACTGATGAATCAAGTGACTTTGTCTTATTGTCACAAATAATTAAATTGATGAGATTACCTGTTTTTAAAAAAATGTCTAAATGAATAATGCACCTGGAATATCGGTTGGAGAGACCATTGTTTAAACTCTTCTTCAAAGTCACATCAACAGATATGGCCATAAACCCACCTCAATTCCGAGAAACTATCCATTTCTTCGCTACCTAATTTGCAATTCAAAAGATTCTTGTGGAAAAATCAGTATAGAATTCTGCACCTGCCATTCCTTTTTGTTGTTGCACATTTTCCTTGCTTGCGATTTTCTCTGTGCTTCAGTTGAAACATTGCGGTGGGTGTCCCTTTGTGTGTGCAGCTTTCTCTATGGTTAGGGTTAGCCAAGGATTGTACGTTCTTTCAGCATAACCTGCCAGGCTCATAGCTGCAGGCGATTTTACCGTGCACATCTAAATGCCCTGGAATATTTTGTTATGGGTGGGGGGAAAGCGTATGAATCGACACTTCTCATTGCTTTCTGTCCATCACATACTCTGGCTGGGAGCAGAGGTCCTGTGTCAAGCACACAACTTATCACTTCCCAGTCTGTCCTCATGGTTTTGCACTCCTGCTGTCCTGCAGTGCAACCTGCCCTGAGTCTCTGAGGGACTGTGTCCTCTATCTCTGTCAGATATCCTGCAGAACCATGCAGATTGGCAGCACCATGACCCCAAAACAAATCATTTGTGAAGAGGTTACATAAATCTACAATTAGATTGACGGTAAGCAAGCAAATCTTTTCTTAAAGTATCTATTTTAAGGATGTAGTGTACATTTTTTTGGAGGGAACAGATGAAGAGGTATGATTGTGTCTGCCTGTGGATAGAAGTTTCTATGTTGCATTCTGTAGGAGTTCCCTGGGACTTCACTAGCAGCGCAGCGGCTAAATCAGATCCTAACTGTGAAGGTTTGTGGGTGCTTTCACTGTTGTTACGGTCAGTCTTACAGCAGAGTGTGTGTGTTCTTCCCAAATGGTTCAAAATTGTGTTTCGGTCCTGGCTGATTTCATTTGGAGCTCAGAAAAATTCCTATTCCTAATCCCATTTGGATATTCGCCTGTATTTTGTTAAAGTTTAGTCGACAGTTGCAATCTGAACTGAAGTTTGATTTAATTAGTAGGGTTGCCAACTTGCATTGGGTGTATACCTGGCAGGTTCGTCACTTGACTTGGTGTCGCAAACCTCTGCACCCCTACACTTCTGCCATTTGGTCACCCAACATCTTCCTGCAGCGAATTGTGAAGCAAACATACCCATGTTCAATATTTCTATAACTAATAATTGTAGAAGTGTTCAGCGGCGTTTTGGCTAAAGCAACAATATTTAAAACCTCAAATCATTTTCCTCCTGGATTATTGCTCACAACAGTGTCCTGGAGATTAACCTTTAATTCCTGAAGACTCCAGGATGGTATTGGAAAGTTGGAAACCTTATTAATTGATATTGCTCAGTTTCAACTGGGAAAGTCCATAAAAATGTTCTGAAATCACACTTCACTTTGTTATAAGACTTGCTCTTATTTCTCTCTATTTAAAGCCAGCAACAAATTCTGAGGGTAGTCCTTTGGTGAAAAAAACAGTCTGACTTTAATTTTTTTGCCTTATTTTCTTATAACATTTGACAAAAGATTTTCCTGTCACCAACTACACACCCCCGTAAAATTATTTCTGTTGCTGGCTTTCTCCCTGGCATCGAGCACTGCTGCTTTTCTCAATATTCTTGTCTTTTTTCCCCCTCCCTCTTCTATCTGCCCCCTTCCCTTCCAAAAAAAAAAATCCACACCAAACGTCATCTCATGACCTCTGGCTTTGTACTGACCTGTGACCTCTGGCTCACCTACCTGTTCAGTTTGCTCCACCTCGATTGAAAATACTGCCACCTGCTGACCAGTTCATCAGACGCCTCTACCTCAAGGTAAATGCCTTTTCTGTTTCCAGCACCACTTTGTTCTCTTCTCTGCTCCTATTCCTCCCCCTTCCCAATCTAATAACCTACTCGTTGGTTACGAAATATGCTTTTTGGCTGCTCTACTTAATATCAATTACTTGCTCCGTTAATTGGTGAACAAGTTGCAAGCCAATTGTTCTAAGTATTACCTTTATGGAACTTGGTGGCTTTTGATTCAATCCCAGGGTGAACGCGGACAAGCCAATAGCAACTGTTCTCCGGGGCCACCTGGACCTCCGGGCCCTAAAGGACCCCCTGGCTCATCTGGAAAACCAGGCACTGACGGATTACCAGTAAGTTTTGGCTGTTTCCATTTCTCCGTCCATTGGACTTCTGCCCTGCATGTTAAAAATGTCAACATTAGCCTGGCAGACGCATCACAATAGGGTTAAGCAAGTAACCATCTTTAGGCTTCCTCCTGTTGACCTACTTATTGCCTCAATGTCTGAATCTTAAACGTCTAAGAACCTTAGCAAACAATGCCACACTTCAGTGGTATCCAAAAGTGTTGGCAGTGTTGATTGCGCTCAGTGTTGGGTGGCACAGTGGTTAGCATTGCTGCCTCACAGCGCCAGGGACCTGGGTTCATTTCCGGCCTCGGGTGATTGTCTGTGTGGAGTTTGGTCATTTTCCCTGTGTCTGCGTGGGTTTCCTCCGGTTGCTCCCGTTTCCTCCCACAGTCCAAACATGTGTAGGTTAGGTGGATTGGCCATGCCAAATTGCCCCTTAGTGTCCAAAAGGTCAGGTGGGGCTATTGGGTTACTGGGATAGGGTGGGGGTTGGGGCCTAGGTAAGGTGCTCTTTCAAAGGGTCGGTGCAGACTCAATGGGCTGAATAGCACTGTAGGAATTCTATGATTCTATGAACTGTAGGTAGAATGGTTTCAAAATCTTTTCCAAATAGTGAACTATCTGCATTATGATTTCATGGCGCATTTAATCACTCTGATGGTAGAAGTTCCTTCAGTTGGCTAGGCCCTAAACTCACGGATTCCCTCCTCAAACCTTTCCACCACTCTATCTCTCTCACCTCCTTTTACAATGCTGCCTTAAACTTTACCTCCTGGACCAAAGTTTTGGTCGTCTATGCTATACCTTATGTGACTCGGTGTCAGATTTTGTATTGTGCCTTGTGATGTCTCACTACACTAAAGGTGTTATATAAATGCAAGTTATTGTACACAGTCACAATTAGTCATGCCTGAATGGGAACCAGAGAGAGAAAGTAGTGGGAGACCGGTGCTGAGAGAAGGATTTGTGTACACTTGAAGTTAATTATCCATTCCTGCCACAGACCTGCCCAGACACAGCTGAGAGAGAACAGCGACTAACCCATAGGCAGCTGGGAAATGGTTTTGGAGTGGGGATTGCTGAATTATTGTTGTTTCTTGCTGAAGAAATTACTGGGAAAAGCTGCACGACCGTTGGAAAGGGTTTATCTTGAAAACCAACAGAACAGCACACTGCTGTGATCAATTTTATTTTCCATGAACTCAGCCAGTGCATCTAATAATGTGGGAGTTTGTGTTTGACAGTCAGTCATGTTTGTGAAGCAGTTGAGAAATTACCAAAGGAGCAATAATCAAAGTGGAAAATAATAATTGTCTAAATGATTGGATTTAGTCAGTTCATTTCTACCGTGATACAGGTAATAACTGAGTTCTTCCTTCCAGGGGAAACCTGGAGATCCGGGGAAACCTGGAAGAGATGGAATCAGGGTAGGTAATTAAAGTGACTTTTCCACATGGATCACCTGATCAAAAGCATATTGTTTCTGCAATAGACATTTTTTCTGTGTATTTCTTGGTTTGTTGCCACTTTTCTGCAGTTTCAATCCTCCCCTCCCCATTTCCATTGTACAAGACTTTGCTGCAATTCTGTCTGTGCTGCGTGGAACCATTGCACGCCCGGAGTGCCGTCCATTTGGACAGGAAGCGATTTACGTCTTTTTTTCTGGGTGCCCTTGCTGAACTCTAACTGAGACAGGCACTGCACCAGATGCTGGGTTACAGCCGGTGGAGGCAGCCTGACGCAGCACATCAGGCCCCTGCTGCCCTGTGTGGAGGCGATGCCCTGTGCAATGCCACAGAGATCCCTTAGGGCAACAACTGAGGTTAAATCTGCAAGCACAATGCCCACAAGCTTCCAATCGGTGCCACAAGCAGCTCAGGTAGTCACCACAATTTAAAAATCTTTCCCTAACATGAAATGAGTCTGTGTGCAATTGCCAATCCACTAAAGGAAAACAGAAACCCATTAAAAGCTTTTAATGCTTTATTTCCATTTACGGTAAAACCCAAGTTTAGATATTCGGAGAGCACCATTGCCAAACCCACTTTGAAAAGATGAATGTGAACACATTCACAGACTGTCAACAGCCATACCCCAATATTGTGTTCAAAACCTAAACTCTATTAAAGGAAACCTGTTGATTTCCCAGCCCGTTACCATTGCTGATTTTAGATCTTAAGCATTATTTACCGATGGTGGCAATTTAGCACTGATACTTTGCCTTGACGAGATGCATGGCAGGATGTCACCTTGAGCGATAACAGACAGCTACTTTATTAAAAAGAGGAATCTAATGCAGCAGAATTGACATTAACGTAGTTCTAATTCTTCACAAAGGTTCCCTTTACCTATACATGATCCTCTTGCAGTGCGTTGCCTGCTGGGAGAGCAGAGAGGGATAGCATGGGTTGTTTTATGTGAATGTGGCAGCCGGTTTGCGCACAGCAAGACCCCACAAACAGCAATGAGGCGAAAGGCCCTTTTTTGGGTTATGTTGATTGATGCACAAATGCTGACCAGGACTCGGGGGAAGAGTTTGAAAGATGCACCAGATTCTGAGAGGAAAAAATGCTTCTCATCTCTGCCTCAAATGGGAGACCCCTGATTTTGAAACTATGTGGCCTGGTTTTAGTAGAGTTGGTAAAACCCGAATCGTATATATCTGAGGGATGGCCCCTCTGACAGCACTGCATTGATTCAGGGCTGCACGGAAATGACACCTGGATTAAATATCCAAGTCTTGGTCCCATATCCATCTAACTCAGCCTTCCTCTGAGCCAATTCAAAGTTTAAATACAAGTTTGAATAGGATCTAAGCAGAAGGACTCGAATCTTATCACTACCTTTTTGATTTTTCAGGGTGCATCAGGAATGCCTGGATTGAAGGTAATTAACAATGCCTGTTTTAATATTTGTGACTACATCCAGAATTTTAATTTGAGGTCTCCGTGGAACTGTAAAATTGGGAACTATTTTTAGCACTTCCTTTGACATGTGGTGCAGTTGAAAAGCCGAGCGCAAGGCTCCCCATTAAAGTAACAGCTTCTTGCCTTAATGTAATGCCTATGCGATACGATTTTACCATTGCTCATCAAAATTTGCTTATCTCTTACTTAATTCAACAGTGCCGATGAGCTGGGTTCGACCTCAGCATCGGGTCACTGTCCGTATGGAGTTTACACATTCTCCCCGTGTCTGTGTGGGTTTCACCCCCACAACCTTAAAAGATGTGCAGACTAGGTGAATTGGCCATTCTAAATTGCCCCTTATTTGTAAAAATAGTAATTGGGTACTCTAAATTTATTTTTTAAAAAGCTCTTACTTAATTCTGCTCGAGCTCCAGAAGACAGCCACCAAAGTCATCTCAGACAGCTGCGCATTGCAGTCAGCAAACTGCATCCACTGCTGCCAGTGTTGGGCTGCACTTAGAGGTGGTAGTGTAGGCCTCCTGAAAATTAAACAGTTGTGAATGCCCACTGGCGGCACAGTTGTTCGGTCACTGTATGTAATCTGCATTATTCAATGAAGAATGCAGGAGGGCATTCTGGGAGCAGCACCAGGCATACCTAAAAATGAGGTGTCAACCTGGTGAAGCAACAACACAGAACTACCTGTATGCCAAGCAGCATGAACAGCAATTGATACACAGCTAAGTGATTCTACAGCCAACAGATCAGATTTAAGCTCTGTAGTCCTGCCGCATTCAGCCGTGAATGGTGGTGGACAACTAAACAACTCACAGGAGGAGGAGGCTCCACAAATATCCCCATCCTCAATGATAGAGGAATCCAGAACATCAGTGCAGATGATGAGGCTGAAGCATTCGCAACAATCTTCAGCCAGAGGTGCCGAGTGGATGATCCATCTCGGTCTCCTCCGGAGGTCCCCAGCATCACAGTCCCCAGTCTTCAGCCAATACGATTCACCCCACGTGATGGCAGGAAACGGCTGAAGACACTGGATTCTGCAGAGGCTATGGGCCCTGACAATATCCCGACAATAGTACTGAAGATCTGTGCTCCAGAACTTGCCGCACCCTTAAGCAAAGCTGTTCCAGTACAGCTACAACACTGCATCTACCTGGCAATGTGGAAAATTGCCCAGGTTTGCCCTGTACACAAAAATGAGGACAAATCTCAACTGGCCAATTACCGCTCCATCAGTCTACTCCCACTCATCAATAAAGTGATGGAAAGAGCCATCAACAGTGCTATCAAGCAGCACTTACTCAGCAGTAACCTGCTTATGGACACTCAGTTTGGGTTCCACCAGGGTCACTCAGCTCCAGACCTCATTATAGCCTTGGTTCAAACATGGACAAAAGAGCTGAATGCTAGAGGTTAGGTGAGAGCCCTCAACATCAAGGCAGAATTTGACCGAGTGTGGCATCAAGGAGCCCTAGCTAAACTGGAGTGAATGGGAATCAGGAGAAAACTCTCCCCTGGTTGGACTCATACCTGGCACAATGGTTGTGGTGGTCGGATGTCAATCATCTCAGCTCCTCCCCCCCACGCTAAATTGCCCCTTCATTGGAAAAATTATTTGAAAAATACTTGCTAAAGTTGGTGTGATCAATGTAATGTTTTTGAATGCAAATCTGAATATTTCAAATTATTTGACAAAGAATAATTGGACTCGAAACGTTCGCTCTTTTCTCTCCTTACAGATGCTGCCAGACCTGCTGAGATTTTCCAGCATTTTCTCTTTCGTTTCAAATTATTTTACCATCAGCCTCTGAGAATCCAAGTGGAAACTTGGGTACAGTTTTATAACAGCAACTTGCATTTATATAGCACCTTTGACATAGCAACACATCCCGAGGTGCTTCGCAAAAGTGTCACCAGAAAAAATTGATACCAATCTACCTAAAGTGATATTAGGTCAGGGGACATAAAGTTTGGTCAAACAGATGACTTTTAAGAAGCAACTTGATGAATGAACTCCAAAAATGAGGGCCCAGGCAGCTGGAGGCAAGGCTACCAGTCATGGAGCAAGGGCAATCATGGGTCACCTTTGGCAATTTTAAATGTTACACCCTTGGGAGGGAGATGACCACATGATGTCGAGCTTCATGTTGGTACCCATGCCAGGGCCTCCCTCAGGGTTTCTGTGTTATAATCTTAAACAGGCAACTCCCAATAAACTGGCCGAGATGGGGGCAGAGCAAAGCAAATCAGTTGAGGAAATGGAGCAGTATAAAGTTCAGAGGCATTGCCAGGAAGCTGTGCACAGGTGGCTTTAACGCGAGAACTTGTTTATGTAACGAAGGCAACTTTTATTGAACTGCTGACCGAGTTTAATACTCCGCAAAAAGTTACATCAGTGGTGTTCCTCCTGAATAATGAAAACAAACACATTCCTTTTATTGTTTCAGGGAGAACCAGGAATAACAGGACTGCAGGGAAAACCAGGAATGCCAGGGCTCCCAGGAAGAAAGGTTAGATAAACTCTCTTGCAGCCATGGGCGAGTCCTTTTGCAGAGTCTCCGGTACAAGTGTTGATTGAATGAATCTACCATCGTGAGACTGGCGATCTAGGCATCTCGACAGGTCTATGCTGCACATGGCGCACAATACAATGGGCGCCATATAATGCAGACATTCCCAGATGTTTTATTTGTAATGTGTATGGTGATGAAGTGGTTGGTATATAAAGGATGCAGATAAAGCTACGGTACAGGACACGATCAAATGCTTCAGTGTTAAATCTGAACTTTGTTAAAATAACTTGATAACTAGCTTTTTAAAAAATATATTTGATGGGATGTGGGTGGTACTGGCTCGCCCAGCATTTATTGCCCATCCCTAACTGCCCGGGAACTGCTGCAATCCATGTGGTGTAGATGAACTGGCAGTGCTGCTCGCATGTCAGTGGTTTGCTAGTAAATTTAGTGGATTATGTTTTTGACCACTCGCTATAATCACGCTGATTTTCTGAGATTCCTTTGTCAGGGGGAAACCCGTTTAACTAGAAGGTACATTTGGGCTCCTTCAAGGAATTGCTTATTTTTAAAATGGAGAAAGTTGAGGGTTTTTACAGCACCTAGTTATTCCTGCAGTGTTTCACTCCAAGAAAACAGCCCGTCTGGGAATGTTGCTGATTACATCAGCTTGTCCCATTCCCAGACTGAGTAAACCACTTAAAATGAGTTGGCTCTTTCACATTTAATTGTCGAATTATTTTATTATAGTTTCTTGTAAACAGAACTGTAAAACAATCTGACTGCAATGCTGTTATTAATAATGATTTAACCGCAATGCTCAATATTGCTTCCATCTATTAGGTCGCAGACAGAATCTGCGACTCAGTTGACTTTTATTGCTCGCTCTTTCACCTGAGGCGTTAGCATAATTTCTTTTTGGGATTAGTGTAAATTCTGATATTGAGGATAAGCTGCTTTAAAGATCAGGGTGTTCAACATTCCACCCTTTAAAAGGTTCAGAAATTTAAGAACCGGACATGTTACCAAATTTGTGAGCTGCTCTTTAAATGGACCATAGCAACACTAAGTGACTTGGCTAACAACTGCAGTGTTGTTTAGTTGTGGGTGTTGATGCGGAGTGTGGGGAGGTGTATCTTAATTAAGATCTATACCCCCGCTGATTCATAGTGTGCTGTCTGAAGCACAACTACTGCACAGGATAACGGCTGAAAAAAATCAAAATCACTTGGAAACCTATTATTGTTTATGGTATAATAGAACTATTTAGTGTTAAAGAATATGAACTTCCCAGAATGTGACCAGCTTTTGGAACCTGTCTATAAACAAGTTGCCATTTGAAGATGTAAAGCATTCGGACCTTATGAAGTCCACAAGGGGAGAGGAGGAGAGAAAGAGAGGCTGGAGGAGGGAGAGAAAGGGAGAACTATGGCTCCCTCTGGATATCGGTTTCAAAGAGTCAATCCGATTTCTAATTTTATTTTTATTTTTTAACTTGTTAACACTTTGTTCCTTTAGCTGCATACTAATATAATCCATTTTCCTTTTGGGTAACTAATTCACTATTTTAGAATTTATTAGATGAAGTCCCCAGGGAGGATCAAAGGTCAACTGGAACATGTTTAATCTCCAGAAAGCCTGATGTAAATTCACTTGAGTTTTTGTATTGGTAGTCTTGCCTGGAAGAAGTCAATTGAATCTTCAATCATTTGCTTTAGATAAACAAGGAGATGATAAGTTTAAAATGTACAATGATGTTCCATTGTTGTCGGGATTATAAAAGCAACTTTCATAGAATATAAATTGGACAGCTCGGTCATGCTGCTTTTCATAGAATCCCTAGAGTGAAGGAGGCCATTCGATCCATTGAGTCTGTACTGACCCTTTTAAAGATCACCCTAGCTTGCGCTGTGAGGCAAGTGCTAGCCACAGTGCCTCCGTGCCGCACTCGAGAGAGTCTACGAAAACTTGCTTCAGATATAGAAACAAAAGATAGCAAGCATATAATACTCATGAGAAAACTAAAGTTTTTGAGACTTTTCCAGAGAGGAATTGAGTAAACGCTAGCGTGACCCATGGGGAGGTACACTCATATCGATGTGGTGACTACGTAGAGAGCACAATAACTTGCCTCCTGGCTCAGTGGAATGAATTTGGTGAGATGAAGTTCGATGGATGGAGGCTGGTATGGAACACATGCAGTAGCACAGATTAGCAGGGTCAAATGCCTGTTTCTGTCGCTGTACATACTAAGTAATTTGAGACGACAAGATTGCAGATCTAGTTGCCAAGTGTCTGGTACACCAGGCCGCCCGTCCCCCACCCCAATCTTATCTGGCAGCACTCCGATCTGTGCAGCCATGTATGTGTATTCAGGATTGAGCTCAACTAGGGCAACTGAGATTTGTCCATCATTGGGTGAGAGATTCCAACATCACAATGCCATCAACGATATTGAATACTTGACAGTACTGTACAGGAAAATGTACTGTCCGTGCATCACCAACCTTCTTTGTCAGTTTGTTTTAGTCACTCTAACTACATCACCTAACCCCGAGTTTTATATAAGGATATATTGGCTTTGAAAGGATTCGCCTGAATGTTTCCAGGGCTTGAAGCATTAGATTATGAGGAGAGATTACATAAACTAAGGTTGTATTCTCTGGAATTTAGAAGGTTAAGGGATTATTTGATTGAATTTTTAGGATTTTAAAAGGAATCGATAGATGAGATAGAATCTATTTCCACTGGTGGAGAGTCTGGAAAAGGCAGTATAACCTTAAAGTCAGAGCCAGGCCATTCAGGAGAGGAGTTAGGAAACACTTCACTCAAAGGTGGGAGAAATATGGACCACTCTCCCACAATAAGCAGTAGGTGGTGTAACAATATGTATATTGTAAGGAATACAAAGAGTTAACAATTTGGTGTTAATACTTCTCACCACCAGATGGAGATAAGGGGCAGTCATATAAATATCATGTGACTCCTGGGATTCTGGAAGAAGATGTTTATGCGTGAGATAGATTAGTTGCATAGTTCTGCAGTTAGAGATAGCATAGTTTAATTTAGTAACCGTATACTTTAGGAATACCTATGAATCTTATTTAGTAGTGTTAATAAATTAGTTTTATTAGTTAACAAAGTTTGTTGTTTTTTATTCGACACTACGCATCCAAGCCAGTAAAGTAAAACAGAAAACAACACATGGCCAACAGAGAACATCATAGGTAGTAGTTTAATTAGTAATTTTAAATCTCCAATTGGTATATTTTTGCTAACCGAATGTATTAAAGATGTGGAGTCGAGGCTGATGGATGGAGTTACGATACAGATAAGCAGTGGTCTAATTGAATGGCAGAATAGGCTCAGGGCGGTGGGGTGGGAAATGAATGGCCTCCTCTTGTTCCTATGTTCCCCCCCTTCTGTCCTCGTTGTGGGCCAGGGATTCCATTCCTAGAGTGATGGAGTTCTGTGTTTGGATGGGGAAACCAGCTCCCCCGTCCCACTGCTGCTGGTTGCAGGGCCTGACTTGACCCAGCTTTGTATAGTGCAGTGGGAGCCAATGTGCACCAACCGAGGCTCTGAAAGCAGAAACCACCCAATGGACAGGATTCCCGGGGTGGCAGATCTGGCATCTCGCTGCTGGGAAAGTCGCTGTGAAATTGGCCCTCACTCCGTGGGTTGCCCAGCAACCAGCTACTGTACGGAGGAGTATTAATTGGCTCAGGACGAGACTCGCACCCCCATCTCGGGGACCTCCCTCTGGGAGTTGTCAGGGAATCTGATTGGGCAGAGGCTCTGTGATCCTTGTAGCACCACCCTGGACAGTGGCCACTGCTGAGACTGCAGCGTGGCCCTGAAGAAGACCCAGGAGGAGGGTGATGGGTAAGCTGGGGTGTTCCTCATGGGCCCAGGGGAGGAGGACCCAGGTGAGGACCTAGGTGCATGGGCCAGTTGCAGAGGATGCATTAATTGGTCATATAAGGACCGTGGTTAATGCGGGGCCTGCGCCCAAGACCTCAAACACCGGCCGCCGCCTCTTAAATTGTGGCCCGGTTAGGGGTGGGTGGGCAGGTAGCTGGCGGGAACGGCGCACACAGAATTTTATTGTCCTCCCTGCCTGCAAATCTACCCAAAGGTCACTTTTAAAATTCTGCCCTTTGGAACCATTCTGCCATAAGCAGAGGTAATGGGACTGATAGCTGACTCTATTGACATTTTCAGGCCTTCAGGAGAATTCTTAAGTTCAAATTCCGCTGAAGCTTTTTCAGGACCTATGTGAAGCCCCTGACCCCCTTCCCCCTCCCCGTACCCACAGACACCCCCTCTAATTGATCATGCGATTCTCATACATCCAGTCTAAATAAAGCAGAATCTTGACCGATCCTGGGCTCCACCCATATGACCGATCTCCCACCCTCTCCAGCCCCATGAATTTCAGCAAAGGTTTGTTTAACTGGTGAAGTTGGACCTGTGTAACTGCACTCGTTAAATGAATCTAAGCAGTGTAATTGGGCACTTGGATGGTTCAAATGTCTATTTAAATTCTCCCAAGTAAGTAATCTGTAAAGCACTGCTGAATGCATTGGGGAGTAAACCGGAGGTGATGAATATCTAACCTCACCATTGGAAAAAGGAGTGTTTATACACCTCCTGCCACAGACCATGGGTGCAATTCTCCGCTCCCGCGTCTAAGTGCCCACACCGTCGTGAATGCCGTCGAGGTTCACGGCGACGCGAAACGGCCCCGATCTCGACCGATTCAGGGCCCGAAAATGGGCTAGGATCGGGGCCGCGAGAAACCCGGGGGGGGGGCGTGTGGCAAAAGCAGCGTCGTCAGCACGCCCCGGGCATTGGCGCCGCGTAAAAGCGGCGCCGCTAAAATGACGCGGCCGGCACCGCGTAACTGCCGTCACCCGCGGCGGGTTGGCGGGCGCCATGCGCACGCGCGGTTGCCGTCCTCCCCGAGGCCGCCCCGCAAGAAGATGTCGGGTGGATCTTGCGGGGCGCGGAGGAAAGGAGGTCCTCCTTCAGAGAGGCCGGCCTGCCGATCGGTGGGCACCGATCGCGGGCCAGACCCCATTTGAGGCCCCCCCTGGTGTAGTAACCCCTCCTCCACCCCCCCCCCCCCCCCCCCCCCCCACAGGCCGTCCCCCAGCGTTCCTGCACTGTTCCCGCTGGCAGCGACCAGGCGTGGACGGCGCCGGTGGGAACCCGTCGTATTGGGCAGGCCGCTCGGCCCATCCGGGCCGGAGAATAGCGGGGATATCAGAGAATCGCCATTTTGGGTGTCTCGGGCACTTCTCCGGCCTGCGCCGCGCAGAACACGACGGGGCCGTTTGGGTGAATCGCGGGAGGGTGTCGGACTGGCGTCGCGTGGAAAAATGGCGCGCCAGCCGATTCTCCCAACCGGCACGGGAGCGGAGAATCGCGCCCAATAACTTTGGGCAGCCATCTTTTCCATGTAGAGTGTCCAACTGGAAAGCCTATTCTTTTATATAGCTGAAGTCTTTATTGTGCATTGCCAAATAACGTCTTGTCAGATTTCATTGCATTGCTGGTCGAATGGGGAATAACAACAAAATTTTAATTATTTTAACAAGTGGTGCTGTCCAGAAATCCACCGCACGTATATTCCTAAACTTCTTGCAGTAATTACAATGCAAATTCAGAATTTGTAAGGATATCTTCAAGTGGCAATTGAATGGAATGGTTGATGTTAGCGTGACTACCATAGCTGCGAAACACACGGTAACACGTGGAGCGTGAATGCATTTTACTGGAAGCTGGATAAACACAGGAGGGAGAAAGGAATAGAAGGATATGGCGATAGGGTGAGATGAAGCAAGATAGGAGGAGGTACGTGTGGGACATTAACTCCAGAATGGACGACTTTGGCTGAATGGCCCATTTCTGTGCTGTAAATATGATGAAATACAAACTTAAAATTACCATTTGAGAGTGACACCACTATATATTTCCTATTTTTAATATATGGTGTATCTGCGATTTTGTTGGAACCCTGTAATAGTCCGTTCGTAGTTACATTAGTCAGTAACATTAGCATGCCCGTCAGTGAGGAGCTAATTTGTTTAATTTGTAATTATCACTGAATAAAGCGGAACAATGTACAAGTTCCCTTTTACCTTTTTACTTTGCATTCTGCAATCACAAGAGCGGGATTCTCCGATATCGGCGCGATGTCTGCTGACCGGCGCCAAAAACTGCGCGCATCAGTCCGGCACCGCGCCGCCCCAAAGGTACGGAAGTCTCCGCATCTTGAGCGGTCGAGCCTCACCTTGAGGGGCTAGGCCCGCGCCGGACTGATTTCCAGCTGGCGGGAAAGGCCTTTGGTGCCCGCCAGCTGGCACGAAACTGACTTTGCCGGGCGGCGCATGCACGGGAGCGTCAGCGGCCGCTCACGGCATCCCCACGCATGCGCAGTGGAGGGGGTCTCTTCCGCCTCCGCCGTGGTGGAGACCATGGTGAAGGCGGAAGGAAAAGAGTGCCCCCACGGCACAGGCCCGCCCGCCGATCGGTGGGCCCCGATCGCGGGCCAGGGCACCGTGGGGGCACCCCCCGGGGCCAGATCGACCCGCGCCCCCCCCCAGGACCCCGGAGCCCACCCGCGCCGCCGTCCCCCACCATCCCAAAGGTGGTTCAATCCACGCCGGCTGCCGTGGGTTGACAGCGGCGGGACTTCGGCCCATTGCGGACCGGAGAATCGCTGGGGGATTCCTGCCGACCGGCGCGGCGCGATTTCCACGCCCCCGCCGAATCTCCGGTGGCGGAGAATTCGTGACACTGCGGGGGTGGGATTCACGCTGGCCCCCGCCGATTCTCCGACCTGGTGGGGGGTCGGAGAATCGCGCCCATACATGTTCTCTGGAAAACTCTCTCCAATTCTCTAATCCTGGGCGTCATTCTCCGACCCCCCCAGCGGGTCGGAGAATGGCCGTTGGCCGCCGTGAATCCCGCCCCCGCCAGTTGCCGAAGTCTCCGGCACCGGATATTCGGCGGGGGCGGGTATCGGGCCGCGCCGGTTGGCGGGACCCCCGCTGGATTCTCCGGCCCGGATGGCCTGAAGTCCCGCCAATAAATTGCCTGTCCCGCCGGCGTAGATTAAACCACCTTTTCAACGGCGGGACAAGGTGGCGCGGGCAGGCTCCGGGGTCCTGGGGGGGGCGCGGGGCGATCTGGCCCCAGGGGGTGCCCCCACGGTGACCTGGCCCGCGATCGGGGCCCACCGATCTGCGGGCGGGCCTGTGCCGTGGGGGCACTCTTTCCCTTCCGCCTCCGCCACGGTCTCCACCATGGCGGAGGTGGAAGAGACTCCCTCCACTGCGCATGCGCGGGAAACTGTCAGTGGCCGCTGACGCTCCCGCGCATGCGCCGCCCCGACATGTCATTTCCGCGCCAGCTGGCGGGGCAACAAAGGCCGTTTCCGCCAGCTGGCGGGGCGGAAATTCCTCCGGCGTCGGCCTAGCCCCTCAATGTTGGGGCTCGGCCCCCAAAGATGCGGAGCATTCCGCACCTTTGGGGCAGCGCGATGCCCATCTGATTGGCATCGTTTTGGGCGCCAGTCGGCGGACATCGCGCCGTTTCGGGAGAATTTCGCCCCTCGTTAGTAAAAAAAGCACCGCTTTTTTATGGGGTTTAAGTTGTAGAACTGAATCAAACCAAAGAAAAAGTTACTTTGTTTCTAGAAAGAGACGTTATAATAATTTCCAAGGGTTTGTTAATTCTGTCAAGAATTGTGACGTCAGCAGAAAACATTTGGTTACAGTTAGATCATAAATATTCTGAAATCTGAAGGATTAGAGATATTGACAGAGGTATCAGTTTTTCACACACCACGGAACTGTTCGAATTGGATAGAATCACATAGAATTTACAGCATAGGAACAGGCCATTCGGCTCAATCAGTCTTTGCTCCTCCCACCATTCCTTTTCCAATCCTATTTGTTTAATTTCTTTTGCTCTCGTGCGTATATAACTTCCCTTTAAATTTGCCTGCGATATTTACGTCAATCAATCTCTGTGGCAGCATTCTCCCCACTCTGAGGAAAGAGGTTGCTACAGAATTCCCCACTGGACCTATTCGTGGTCATCTTCTATTGATGGTTGCTCATTCTGGTCTCCGACACAAGTGAAAATGCCTTCTCTGTGTTAACCCTATTGAAACCCTTCAGAATTATAAACATCTCTATCAAATCACCCTTCCTGCCTTCCCCTTTGTAGAATTCTTCATGTCTTTTCTCTCCAGTTATTTGCTCTATCTTTCCCTTCACTGCTGTGTGCTCGGCAGTTGCACTCCTCAATCTTCGCTCGCTTTATTTTTCTTTTCTTTCTCTCAGGGAGATGTTGGTGAACTTGGCCTTCCTGGTGCAGCTGGCCTACCTGGACCTGTAGGGCGAAAGGTAAAAGTGGAGGCCTGCTCTGTGCTTTCTGTTAGTTGGATATACCAAATTATTAACGATTAATTACTCGTTATTATTGGGAAGCACTAAACCATGTTTTTAGATGGAAAATAAAACCTCTGAACACCAAGGGTAATATTGTTGCCAAGTTTGATTAGCCAGATCATCATTAAAAGGCTTCAGTTTTCATGAATGAAGCAATGACAGCCTTTAGGTTATATTTTTAATTTTGAAGATGATAAATTCAGATCCTTCGAATTTTCAGGCTGGTTAAGTTGAAATGTCAGTTGTCAACTTGTGTGTGTGTGAATGTTATCTCAACAGTTTGAACGATGCTGAACTCTAAATTGTACATGATACATTAGCTGGCCTCATTCTCTTGCGTGCTTCTCTCTGAATTCTATATGGTGACTTTTCTCTGCTTTCCTTCTGCCTTTACTATTTCTGTTAACAGGGAGACGGAGGAGACATAGGACAGAAGGTAATGAAATAGAGCCATGTCTCTCCTTTCACCTTTAATCTGTTTTGCCTGCCTTATTCTGTTTTGTCCTGCATTGCTTAACCTATCTTGTTTTAATCAATTAATCTTTCCACCAATCTGAATCAAATGGATCAATTTCATATGCAAGGAGACCCATTAAGAAAAGCGAGTATGTATTGTGCTGGAAGAGTTGACTTTTCATGCACCAATTTTGAAACTCAAGTCATCTAACCAAAACCACAGTATTTCCTAAGGTGCAAAGCTTTGAAGGCTGCAGGTAGACAGCATGTCGGTCAGTAATGAACAGATACCGGTGGCGCAGTGATCAGCACTGCTGCCCCACAGCGCCGAGGATCCGGGTTCGATCCTGGCCCCGGGTCACTGTCCGTGTGGAGTTTGCACATTCTCCCTGTGTCTGCGTGAATCTCACCCTCACCACCCAAAGATGTGCAGGGTAGGTGGATTGGCCACGTTAAATTGCCACTTAATTAGCAAAAAAAAAATTGGGTACTCTAAATTTATTTTTTAATAAGTAATGAACAGAAACCAGGAGATTAACATTTTCTTCATCAAATTGTAACTTGCTGCCTGGGTGTAAAATCATTGTTGCTGCATTTTCATTTCCAGTGATTCTGAGAGAAATGTCATTGCCTTCTGGGGAGGTGCTGGAGAGCCACATGGGAGGGGGAAGGGCTGGGGGTAGGGGTTTCGGTGGTGGTGGGGATGGGATTAGGGCAGGAGTGGGGTGAGGAAAGGTCAAGACTGGGAGAATTCCCCTCCTCCTGCCTTTTCCACTTGCCTTGGAGAGTCACTTGTTTTCATGGAGTAACTGCAAGCCTGGTGTATATCATCGGCATAGATTCACATCAGGCTACGGATAAAACCCAGCCCTGACCCTGTGACCATAATTAACGTAAGGTCACAAAGCTCCCTACCAGCTCATCTACCTGCAGAACACCACGGATAAAAATGGGAAGTGGGTTGAACGCGAACACAATGACAAAGCAGTCATGTCACCAGAATAGTCAAAGGCCCGGGCTTTTAATGCTCAGCTGACATGGGTTCAATTCCCACCATGGTAGCGGGCGACATTTAAATTCCATTAATAAAATCTAGAATTCAAAAATAATGGTGACTGTGAAAATAGAGTTGATTGTTGTAAATACCCAACTGGTTCACTAATGTCTTCTCGGGAAGGAAATCTGCCATCCTTACCTGGTCTGGCCTACACGTGACTCCAGACCCACAGCAATGTGGTTGATTCTTAACTGGCCCTCTGAAATGGACAAGGAAATCACTGTTCAAGAGCAATAAGGGATGGACAACACATACTGACCCAGCCAGGGACACCCAATAAAGAAAGAAAATGGGAGGGGCAAGGAATCTATTTATTTTTTGACTGCCATCCCACCTTGTTTCCAGTTAGAATCCATACAGTGAAGAAGGAGGCCAGTTGGCCCATCGAGTCTGCACCGCCCCTCGGAAAGAGCACTCTACCACCCCCACACCCTCCACCCTATCCCCATAACCCCACCTAAACTTGTTGACACAAGGGGGCAATTTTAGCATGGCCAATCCACTTAACCCACACATCTCCGGGAGGAGACCGGAGTAGCCGGAGGAAACCCACACAGACACGGGGAGAACGTGCAAACTCCACACAGACAATCACCCGAGGCTGGAATTGAACCTGGGCGCTGCAGCTGTGAGGCAGCAGTGCTAACCACTGTGCCACCATTCCACCCCTTTCTGCAATGGGCGCCGTCCGTGAGAGCAGCTTCCGACCTGGGCAGTAACTGGGGACTTTAGATTCGCATGTCAGAGATTCGCCTTCCCTCTTTCAGATGTAGACTGACCTGCTGGGCATTTTCAAGGGGCTTTTCCTGCATCAGTGTATTTTCATTGCAGCAATCTGGTGTTCCAATCCAGATATAACGATTGAAAACTAATTGTCTCGCATGTTCCTAAATGTCAGCATGAGGCTGCTTCTCACTGGCCACCTTGGATCACTCGCCCCACACGGAGAACCAGGAGAAGTGGCTCATGCAGGTGATAAAGGAGAAAAGATAGTTTTAATCTGACTTCAGAATCTCCTGTTTTATTGTGCGTGCACCGAGATTCATGAATGGACTTCAGCCTGGCTGACGTTCAGTAACTACTACAGGCTGAGACACAGCTTTCAGCAGTAGGATTGGAAATTGATCATTTTCATTATTTCTGTTAATCAATTGGAAACAAATGTTTTGTAGAAAAACTCATTTACTAGAACAATTATACCAAATTTAACATGTTAAGAATCCCACATCACCTTTTAGTATAGCACTGATTTAAACTGGACAATTCCTAGTCTTTGAACAACAAAGCTTTCATACGAAAATCCTTTGTCCATTATTTAAACATTAATTTTTAATTTTCAGCCTACAGACTGTCTATATGTTTTTTAAAAGGAAAGATTTGAACCAAAAATGGATTTTTTTCCTCAAAATCTCAACGGCAGTTTCGATTGGTGCAGTGGTTTCCCAGAAACTACTTTTAATTCCGAAATTGTCACTGGTGAAATTAGCGGATGAAGGCTTAACCCAGTCTGCGATATTCCTTTGACCGCTACCTTGATGCAAGCCTCCACCCAAAATAAGAAATGAGCATTGTATGACTGTGTTAACTCTCTGAAGACGACACTAGAGTAGCGATTGCTTTGTGATGCACGTTGTTATGATCTCGGACTAGACCCCAATAGTTGTTAGGGTGCCAGGCAAGAACCTCGAATACTTTCTTTACTTTGTAAAAATCCTTTCTTTCATCTAGTCAAAGGTGTTTGCTTAATACCTCCAGAATCATATGACCATTTAACACCAAACTACTTGTATAGCCAAACAAATTATAGAAGATGCATAACCTAGCCAACTGCTATTAAGGTTGATCACCCAGCTGTCCATTGCTAATAGTTCAAGTGAATTCCATTTGCTGTTATGTCAGGTATTTAGAATTCTAAATACAGATGATCTTATAGCCCCATATTAGCAACTACTCCACATTATAATCAACAATGGTTATCCGATCTGAGTGTCCTACAGTGTAAGATCCTAGTCAATTGTAGCAACTTTGCTCTCTTTACAGAAGTGTGCAAAGTTTTTAAAATCTGACTGGAAAGTTTTGATCCAGAAATGTTACCTTTATTGTTTCGCAACCGTGACTCCACTTGAAAAGTAATTCATTAGCTGTCGGTGCTCTGGGATGCTCAAGAGGTTGTGAAAGGTGCTATATAAATGCAATTTCTTTCTTTCCAACTCAGGGTAAATATAGCCAGTGTTCAGCCTTGCTTGAGCTACCTATTTGACGATGTGAAGCTAAATGTGTCAATCACTCTGGTCAGCTGCAACTCGGATGTGTTTCCAAAGTAAAATTATAGATTCAAAATATATATCTTTTCCAATTAAGGGGCAATTTAGCGTGGCCAATCCACCTACCCTTCACATCTTTTTGGGTTGTGGGGGTGAGACCCACGCAGACACGGGGAGAATGTGCAAACTCCATACGGACAGTGAGCCGGGGCCAGGATCAAACCCGGGTCCTCAGCGCCGTGAGGCAGCAATGGACTTAAAATATATCTGCGCCAAATTGTTGGCAAAGGTCCTGGCATCGAGGATAGAGGACTGTGTCCCGGGGGTGGTGCACGAAGACCAGACAGGGTTCGTAAAAGGGAGACAACTGAATGTTAACGTGCGACGACTATTAGGGGTGATAATGATGCCCCCAGTGGAGGGGGAGGCAGAGATAGTGGCGGCAATGGACGCAGAGAAGGCATTTGATAGGGTGGAGTGGGAGTATTTATGGGAAGTGTGAAGGAGGTTTGGGTTTGGGAACGGGTTTATTAGCTGGGTTAGACTTCTTTATGGGGCTCCAACGGCAAGCGTAGTTACAGGTCGACATAGATCGGAGTATTTCCAACTATATAGGGGAACAAGACAGGGATGCCCGCTGTCTCCATTGTTGTTCGCGTTGGCAATTGAACCTCTGGCCATGGCGTTGAGAGACTCCAGGAAATGGAGAGGGGTGATTAGAGGGGGAGAAGAACACCGAGTCTCATTATACGCGGATGACCTATTGTTATACGTGTCGGACCCAGCGGGGGGGATGATAGAGGTTATGCGAATTTTGAGGGGGTTCGGGGATTTCTCGGGGTATAGGCTAAACATGGGGAAGAGTGAATTATTTGTGATACATCCAGGGGACCAGAGTAGAGAGATAGAAGGCTTGCCTCTAAGGAAAGTGGAAAGAAACTTCCGATACCTGGGGATTCAGATCGCTAGGAGCTGGGGAACCTTGCACAGACTTAATCTGACACGGTTGGTAGAACAAATGGAGGAGGACTTCAAGAGGTGGGACATGCAGCCTCTATCGCTGGTGGGCAGGGTGCAAGCAATTAAGATGATGGTCCTCCCGAGGTTCTTATTTGTATTTCAATGTCTCCCTATACTAATCACCAAGACCTTTTTTAATAAAATAGACAGGAGCATCACGAGTTTCTTGTGGGCAGGGAAAGTTCCGAGAGTAAGGAGGGGGTTCCTTCAGCGTAGTAGGGACAGAGGAGGATTGGCACTACCGAACTTGGGCGATTACTATTGGGCCGCCAATGTGGCAATGATACGTAAATGGATGATGGAGGGTGAGGGAGCGGCGTGGAAAAGACTGGAGAGAAAGTCCTGTAAAGGGACGAGTTTAGAGGCGCTGGTGACGGCGCTGCTACCGATCTCACCTAAAAAGTTTACCACGAACCCAGTGGTGGCGGCAACATTGAATATCTGGGGACAGTGGAGGCGACAGAGAGGGGTGCGGGGAGCCCTGGTGGGGTCCCCAATCAGGAACAACCATAGGTTCGCCCCAGGAAGAATGGATGGAGGATTTCAGAGCTGGTACCAGTTGGGAATTAGGAGGGTGGGAGATTTATTTATAGATGGGACTTTTGTGAGCTTGGAAGCATTGGAGGAAAAGTATAAGTTGCCCCGGGGAAATTTCTTGAGATATATGCAGGTGAGGGCGTTTACTAGACAACAGGTGAGGGAATTTCCATTGCTCCCGACACAGGGGATACAGGACAGGGTGCTTTCAGGGGTGTGGGTCGGAGAGGGCAAGGTGTCAGAGATTTACCAAGAGATGAGGGAAGAGGGGGAGGAGTCGGTGGGCGAACTAAAAGGAAAGTGGGAAGAAGAACTAGGGGAGGAGATAGAGGAGGGTATGTGGGCTGATGCCCTAAGCAGGGTAAATTCCTCTTCCTCATGCGCCAGGCTTAGCCTGATTCAATTTAAGGTGCTACATAGAGCACACATAACGGGAGCAAGATTGAGCAGGTTCTATGGAGTGGAGGACAAATGTGGGAGGTGTGGCGGGAGCCCGGCAAACCACGCACATATGTTTTGGGCGTGCCCGGCACTGGAAGGGTATTGGAAGGGAGTGACGGGAGTGATTTCGCGGGTGGTGAAGGCCCGGGTCAAACCAGGCTGGGGGTTAGCTCTATTTGGAGTTGCGGATGAGCCGGGAGTGCAGGAGGCGAAAGAGGCCGACGTTGTGGCCTTTGCGTCCCCTAGTAGCCCGGCGCAGGATCCTACTCATGTGGAAGGAGGCAAAACCCCCCGGACTGGAGGCCTGGGTAAATGATATGGCGGGGTTCATTAAACTGGAGCAGATAAAGTTTGCCCTGAGAGGATCGGCTCAAGGGTTCACCAGGCGGTGGCAGCCATTTCTCGACTACCTAGGGGAACGTTAGAGGGAAGACAGATGACCAGCAGCAGCAACCCAGGGGGAAGGGGGGGGGGGGAGGGGGGGAGGGGGGGGGGGGGGGTTTAGTTTAGTTTAGGTCAAAGATAAAGGGGTTTTGTTACTTGTGTATTGTTAAAAATTTCTGTATTGTTATTGTTGCGTTTGCTTTGTAAGAGGGGAAAAATTGTTGTTTGGGAAAAAAATTTCAATAAAACATATTTAAAAAAAAAAAAAAAAATATATCTGAAAATTAAAGTTTTATCTGCAGATTTATGATGTAATTCCATCCTGAGCTACATGATCTCGGTGTGGTATCTTATCAGAGTCAGCCAGTAACCAGCGGTATATATACTGGTCCCACAGCACACATTCTCATTTACATCCTGCAGGTGCTGATTTAGCACACAGGGCTAAATCGCTGGCTTTTAAAGCAGACTAAGGCAGACCAGCAGCATGGTTCAATTCCCGTACCAGCCTCCCCGAACAGGCGCCGGAATGTGGCGACTAGGGGCTTTTCACAGTAACTTCATTGAAGCCTACTTGTGACAATATGCGATTTTCATTCATTTCATTTCATGAAGTTCAGTTCTGATTGAAATGGTCCCAGCTTCTCTCTGGATATTTTTTGCATTCAGCAACAGCAGAGTGTTTCCCCCCCCCCCTTCATTCATTTATGGAATATGTGTGCCACTGACAAGAACAGCATTTATTGCCTAACCCCCTAATTGTCCTTAAGAAAGCATTGGTGACTATCCTTCTTGAACTGCTGGAGTCCATCGGGTGCAGGTACAGTGTTGCTGCACTCTCCGTTCTGGAGTGCTCCTGCCATTCGAGAATCTGGACTGGTGCTAAGAATGGCACCCAGTTGTGAGTCTCTGTCCTTGACCACGCAAATATATACCTGGTGGAGAGCTCACCGAGTTCCAGGATGCCATTATGAGCGGGCAGGAAACCAGATGCCACCCCTCCGCTACAACACTAATCCTGCCACCCCCACCCCCTGCCGTACAAACGGGGCATCCTGATCCGTACCATGGGAATAACGGGACACTTTTCCCCCCCCTCCCGCCCCACCCACCCCCGACAGCACGCATGCATGATGGTGACCCAACCACCCCGTCAGAGACCCCCATCAGTCACCCGTCACTCCCCCCCCCATCAGAGACCCCCATCAGCCACCGCCCCCCATCAGTCACCCCTTACTGAAAGCTGAAGAGCAGTCCAGGCAGCAGAGTGAAAAATCGCTGCATTTTCACTCACCCTTCCCTAACATCTGCTGCCTCAGATAAAGGTGTTTAAAGCAGCAGCTGTTACAAGTGTCAGCAGGGTGGGGGGGGGGGGGGGGCAGGATTTGTGTTGGTGGATGGGCTCTTCCGATGGGTTTGGGGGGGGGGCAATTCAGTTATGCGTTGACCCCTTTGACCCACCTCGGGGTCGATCGCGTCAGGGCCACGCATGGTCAAACATGCACCGAATCCCGCCCATTGTATATCCCACCGCGGGGGGTCGGTGCATAATGAGTGGTGGTGGGGGGGGGGGGGGGGGGGGGGAGCGGTTGGAGATTCCAGCCAATTACTTAAATTGAAATGGATGCAAATGACAGACTTGCATCCTCTCGCCAGGGTGGGGGGGGAGGTATCCCCCTGAGGCCACCAGCAGAGGATCTGAGTATCGCAATGTGTTTGGCGTCTTGGCACCAAACCCGGGGGATGTTTCAGTCTCCGCCTGATCTTGAATCCCGATCGTGGGGTCAGGCAATGGGGAATTCACTCCATAGTTCCAAGTTTTCCCGTGTGTCTGTTACCCCTGTCACACAGTGGTTAGCACTGCTGCCTCACCGTGCCAGGGTCCTGGGTTCAATTCCGACCATGTGTGACTGTCTGTGCAGAGTCTGCACGTTCTCCCCGTGTGTGCGTGGGTTTCCTCCGGGTGCTCCGGTTTCCTCCCACAGTCCAAAGATGTGCAGGGTAGGTGGATCGGCTATGCTTTATTGTCACTTTGTGTCCAACGGGTTAGGTGGAGTCACTGGGTTGCGGGCCTAGATAGGGGGCTCTTCCAGAGGGTTGGTGCAGAGTCAATGGGCCAAGCGGCCTCCTTCTGCATTGTAGGGATTTTATGATGAAGGTTGTGTGTTTGGAAGTTCCTGTCAGATCGAGGATTGATGAGGAATAATCTGGTCAAGGCCAGTGATTTACTGGAAATCACATGACAGACCAGTTTTAAATTTTGGACCTGTTGATTTTGAACAGTGTGTGTTTTGAGGAACAAGTCGAGAAGGAGGGCTGCCCTAACTTGCTCCCCCCCCCCCCCCCCCCCCCCCCGACTTCCTGAAATTCCATGTGACATTCCATGCAGCCGAAGCCAGAGAATCCTCAGCGGAGTGTAAATTGTCTGCATTTGGAACCCTGGAAAGCTGAGACGAGAAGAATTGATCCAGCTCCATATTCTTCTCATGTCGAAGCTCCTTTGGAGAGAACCTCCAGAAATCTACTTCGACCCCGCGGCCTGCCGTCGCATGACGGAGCTCCAGATCGATGGCATTGAAACCCTGCAAACTTTATCTTTTATCGTCTCTTCTTCAAAGCACATCTGCGCAGAGACCCCATCTGTTTGCCCTTACCGTGTGTGTGCGTACAGGCATGCTGGGATATTTTTAAAAAGCGATAGAATCCCCACAGTGCAGAAAGAGGCCATTTTGGCCATCAAGTCCATACTGACTCTCCGAAAGAGCACCGTACCTAGGCCCAATCCACCGCCCTGTTCCGGTAACCCCACCTAACCTTTGGACACTAAGGCACAATTTATCATGGCCAATCCACCTGACGTGAACATCTTTGGACTGTGGGAGGAAACCGGAGCACCCGGAGAAAACCCACGCAGACACGGGGAGAACGTGCAAACCCCACCCAGACGGTTCCCCCAAGGCCGGAATTGAACCCGGCTCCCTGGAGCAGTGAGGTGGCAGTGCTAACCACTGTGCCCCCGTGCCAATAGTTACACTTCCAGATTACAAATTGTGCAAACCAGTTCTTGCAACCTGTTTTAAAAAGTTTTTTTGCTAATAAATCCATCAATCTGAGTTTATTGGAAGAGGCCTGGTTAAAATCTCTCTTATTCTGGGTCTAACAGTAGTGAGGGTAAATAATTGGCTGTTTTCGTGAGTGAATTAATCTAACGGTATGACCTGCAGAGCAGGGGGGCTGGATAAACTGTGCATCCTCCCATCCCGGTGTATGTACTGGGTCACCTGGGCACACTTCATCACTGAAAATCAAGCAGAGGTTCATGTCCGTAAGGCAGCACTCCGTATTTTTGGGATGTTAATTTAAATGGTGCGTGTAATCTTCCGCCCCAGATTTCTCTTTGTGCTCAGGTGACTGAGTAGTCTCACGCACCGCAACAGAGAAACCTGGCTGGACATTGGTCGGAGATATTTTATTTTTGCTACATTAGAGACAAATGGAACCCTAAGGATGCGCCATAAGATTAGAATTTGAAAGCTGAAATGGAGCTCCCAGTTATCCGTAAACAACGGGACTTGGTGCTTGAATTGTATAACCTGTCTGGTGTTGCCGTACATTTTAATGATTAACTTCACCTCGCATCGCTTTTTGAAGTTTGGCCCTCGGTGGTTATGTTCTGAGAGTGCCCTCTGCTGGTCCCTCTCGAATTTGAGTTGGTTTGTTGGTGCAAAAACCAAACCTCCATCTGCAGTTCGGCCTTCAGCTACCTAGACACAACACTCTTGAATTTCCAATCCAGACTCCTCTGCCTCTCTACCTACATTAAAATCTCCTTTAAAACCAGCATCTTTAGACAAGCTTATGGCTGCCCTAGCTAATCTCTCCTTTGACTCAGCGTCTGTTCCCCCATGAAGTGCTTTGGAATGTTTTTCTCTGTTAAACGTGCTCTAGTTACACAAGTTGGTGATCTCTTTAACATTACCTCATCAAGATCCTTCGAATGACTTTATGCATATTTCTGTTTTTCGCTTCTTTTGTCGTTAAATGACATAATTCTCATTATTTCCCATGGAGGAACTGTCCAGAAAGCTTTGTCATCGTTAATATAATAATTGGTATCTACCGGAATCATACCTTTCCTCTATTTGAGAGATAATTGTTACCAATGAGGTGCTTTGCATTTTCAGAGTGAAACATGTCCAGCAGATTTGATTATACAAAAGTCAGAAGCCAGCTTTTCATCGAGTTTCAATTCTGCCAAATTTCTGATAATCGGAGCCAAAAGATTCCGTGATCAGAAAAATAATCTGACAGAACATGGAATTGCACCGTTTAAAATAATAATGCTAAGCCTTTGGGGACCGTCTTGTTCTGGTGCGTTGAATGACTGCCCATTTTACATCACAGAACCTCAGCTATAACGCAGCTTAAAATCTGCCACTGTTCAACCATGTAAAATAGTTGAAGCAGAGAACAGTGCAAATCCCAAACCTTTGGTCAAAACATCTCAAACTAATTACATTGGCAACAATATTATTCAATGCTGGTGGTCTTAACAATTCGCAATGACGCCCAGCCAGAAGCTTGGGATGTCAAGTCCCAGAATTATCATTTTCGTTGCCTTCAGCTTGGAAAGTTTATGTAAACATTCTCCAGGCTCAAAAGTATGGGATTTGATTTATACATGTGGGTTAATGGTAATGAAAGATGGCAGGGTTAGTTGGAAGTACAGTCCCATTCTCCATTTGGGGGATGAAATGATGCCAACAGCAGTGAGCAAGTTGCCTTCCAAAAGTGCATAAACCCTCACAGCCCCTTATTGCTACAAGCCGGGTTATTCAAATCTTAATGTATTTAAATCTGTTTTTGTTTTTCTTGCGGCTATACAAACAAAATGGCCAAAAGTATACAAAACCTCAAGATGTATGTACCATATGTAACAGTGGCTAAGAACCACAGCAAATATTTGAATATGGGTCTGCGCTGTAAAAACTCCTCCGTGTGAACCATCCAGATGAAACATCCCCCCCGGCCCCCCCTCCCACCAGCAGCTTAAATGGAAATGCACATGGTGAGAGAAAACTCTTCACATTCATTCTAGCTGTTGTATTCTCGGCTTTGTTCCACATGAAGCAGCTGCAGGGCATTCCGAATACAAGAGCAATATACTGCGGATGCTGGAAATCTGTAACTGAAACAGACCAGGCTGGAAACACTCAGCAGGTCTGGCACCATCTGTGGGGAGAGGAAAAGTGACAGTGCCTTAGGTCTGTGATCGTTCATCAGAACAGGGGAACCAGTAGAAGTAGCAATCTTGAATTTCCAAAAGGCATTCAATTAGGAGCTGCAAAGAGATATAGACGGGGTTAAGTGAGTGGGCAGCAAGGTGACAGAGTGGAATGTGAGGAACGGTGAAGTTATTCAATTTGGCCGTATGGTCAGAAAACCAGAATATTTTCTCAAAAGGTTCAGAGAGACTTGTGTGTACTCGAACAAGAACATGGAAAGTTAGCAAGCAGATGCAGCAAACAAATAGGAAGTGATACCTTGTACTTTGTAGCAAGGGTATTGGAGTGCAAGAATAGGAAATCTTGCTACAATTGTACAAGACTTTGGTGAGAGCATAACCCTACGTTTGGACACCATGGGTGCGATTTAACTAAAGAAAAATAGTCTGTTCTGAGTGGGATTAGTGGGGTAAAGTGCCGGGAACGTTCCCGCTATCGACCGATACACTGTGTTGTTTCCGGGCCCCAGCGGGGAACGGCCCCGGGGCCTTACTTCAGCGTCATTTCCTGCACTGAGGAGCTCCGCGAGTGGTGACACCCAGGTGGCACTGCCAGGGTGCCAGCATGGCCGGGGCCGACTACACGAGGCCCTCTGATCGCTAGGGAGACCCCCGTCCCCCCCCACCCCCAAGTGCCATTCCGCCTGGTCCCCCTTTGAGAAGCCGATAGATGCCGATTAGATCTGGCGGCAGTATAGCTAACTGAGCTTTTAAACTCTTTTAACGATGTGAGCCTGGGGGTGGGATCCAGGCCGCGACATCTCAAGATCTCGCGAGGTGTAACGATCATTGGGAATCCTGGAAGCGGTCGGATCTTATCGGCTGTGTCCCATCCCGATTCCGGCGGGATGCGGCCGGTATATTGAACTCCATATTTAAGGAAGGATATGCTTGCATAGGAAGCAGTACAGTGAATCTTCACTAGATTGGTCCCTGGAATGAGCGGGTTGTCCTATAATAAAAGGCCGAGTAAATTAAACCTGTGCCCTCTAGTTTTAGACTCCCCTACCTTTGGGAAAAGATGTTGACTATCTACCTTATCTATGCCCCTCATTATTTTATAGACCTCTATAAGCTCACCCCTAAGCCTCCTACGCTCCAGGGAAAAAAGTCCCAGTCTATCCAGCCTCTCCTTATAACTCAAACCATCAAGTCCCGGTAACATCCTAGTAAATCTTTTCTAGTTGAAGCCAAAGATCAGTCAGTATAATCATATTGAATGGTGGAGCAGGCTCAATGGGCCACGAGGCCTACTCCTACTCTCATTTCTTATGTTGCTACGTTCACCCTTCAGCTGCTGATTGGGTGGCGAGCCCTCTCCCTGACCTTTAATTGGCTGCAGCTTTGAAAATCCAGTGCATTATGGGATCAGGTTCGGGAACTAGACCCATTTCCATGAAATTGTGCAACTTCACAAAAAGCATGGTCCTCGTCCTTTGTACAGTCACAGCTCTTTTTCCAATTCTATAGCATTCACAGAAATAGCGTTAACCTCTGAACATTGCAAACTAAAATAATCATTAACGCCCTTCGGGTTAGAAAAACTCCGATGTGTTTCTTTTTCCATTCTAAATCTTGATGAAAGAATTTTAAGCTGATGTATTTTACACATGTTTGGAAGTGGATAATATTCCAACAAATCTGTTAGCTGTTATCTCTAGAGGTTTCTAACTATAGAAAGATGATGTTAATTAACAAGTTGACTATAATACAGTCTAGTATTCAGAAAGTTATAACCCTGCCATAATGGTTTTATCATCAGCAAGATAATTATTTAAGGCTAAAAAAGCTGGCATTAGGAATATATTGTTCGCTTCTCACATGGCCCAGCTCAGTACTGCTCTATAAAATATTTATACATGCAATGACTAAGTCATTATTCTTCTATTTTAAGAACCGGAACTTGCAATAGTTTGTTTGAAGTAGCATTTTAATCTTGATAAATGATGAGCAACAGTAAGCTGGAGATTAAAGTTCCAGTTTTTCACTGCCAGTGAGATGCATGTTTGTAATCAAAATGATTTTTAGAAAGCATGACAGCGTTCGAAAGTGAGTGTGTCTGCGTTTTGATATTGAATGATTTATTAGATGTAAACTTCCCCATTTGCTTATGAAATGGATGCTGTTCCCCACAAACGTGGAGGTTTTGGGGAAACACAAGCTGTCAAGGTACAGCATTTATTCTGCTGTTGTTGGTGGTCATTAGTGGAACCATACAGCCCATGACATTCCTGGGTTCCATCCCCAGTCTGTGCCATTAACTGGACTTGAGAGCAGCAGTAGCCGTTTGACTGGGTGTCCCCACCCGCAGGTTCCTGGTCCCTGTTTGCTGCCCAATCAGCCATGCTGGAAAGTGCCTCAGACACATGGAATATCTCTGCCATTCTTCACTGACGAGGCTCGCAAAGCGATCACAGCCGTTTGAATAAGGCAGCAGATGATGGTCGGTGTCATGGCACCTTGTCCATGATGCATAATTGCCTTCTGGACAGAGGGAAGTTTAGAGAAAGAAATGGGGGCAGTAGGGTGCAAAATCATGTCATCATCCATTGGTCACGTTTTCTTAAAAGACTAATTGATTGATCTTCTCACTGAAATAAAACTAAAGAAATCCTACTGAAAGGGCAACAATGGAAAAGGTGGGCTGCATTTTACATGGCCCTGGCAGGCACGAAACCGTGCGGGTCGTGTAAATTGGGTTAGGTGCCCTGTCCACCATCTTCCCACTTCCCTTCCCAAGCTCCCTCCCCCACAATATTGGGTGGCCGGGGTGGGGGTGGGGGGTGGGGGGGAGGGGGGGGGGGGGTGCGGTGCTCCCTCCCCCACAATATTGGGCGGCCCGGGGGGGGGGGGGGGGGGGGGGGTGGGGGGGGGGGGGGGGGGTGCGGTGCAATCAATCAGGCACTGAAATCAGCAGCCTGCCGGCACGGTACCACAGTGGTTAGCACTGTTGCCTCACAGCGCCAGGGTCCCAGGTTCGATTCCCCGCTGGGTCACTGTCTGTGCGGAGTCTGCACGTTCTCCCTGTGTCTGCGTGGGTTTCCTCCGGGCGCTCCGGTTTCCTCCCACAAGTCCCGAAAGACGTGCTGTTAGGTGAATTGGACATTCTGAATTCTCCCTCTGTGTACCCGAACAGGCGCCAGAATGTGGAGACGAGGGGATTTTCACAGTAACTTCATTGCAAGTGTTAACAGCAAGCACCCATTAATCTGCGAAAGAGAAAGGAAAGAAATTGCGTTTAAATTTATTGCATCTTGACACATCCTCATGGCATCGGCGCTAGGTACTTCACACCCAGTGAGAGGTTCAGTCACAGGGCAGCTACTGTGACTCGGAACAGTTCTACAAACAATAGAGAGGACCAAAGTAGTCTTCGTGTCACTGTGACCTGAACTGATTTTATCCTTCGAGTCTACCTGATGTCCAAAACGTTGGCATTGTAACTGGTTAAATACATTAACCGTTGAGAGAGAGAAATTGTCATTTCACATGGTTCACATATATGATTGGAAACTATCTAAGCTAACACCATCACTGAAGATTCATTATCAGCTGGTTGATATGGAATTAGACCTGTATTTACAGCGCATGTATCCAGCTAAAATGGTCTTTCCTATTGTTCTCCCTTCCCTGTTCCCTTGTCTCTTCTCATTCCCACCCCATTCACTATTTCGTTACAATTTATTCCAATTACTTTGAAACATGTCTCTGTTTTCCCGTTTTTTCAGGGGGAGATAGGAAGACCTGGTATGCCAGGAAAACCAGGAATAAAGGTATCCCGCACTGTCGGATTTCCCTCCCATAACTTGTGCGCTCACGAATGAAGTGACGTAAATTGAAAACATTTCAAAGTAAAAGCACATTTTGCTGTGTTAATCCAACATAAAGGCCTATTAATATTTTAAAACAGTTACAAGCAGACTACTACTTTATTGCTTCAATCTTTTCCTAAAAGTTTGGAGTATTTATAAGTCAATATTAAAACATTGCAGTGTTTAAGATGTTCCTTGAGGTGCTAGAGAGAGAATTTGCCAAAATCCGGCCAGACTAACTAAGGCATGATCCCAGCGAATCAAAACATCAATCCAATCATATTTCTAGTTCCAGGCAGCCAATCTGCTGCCTCTCCTGTCTTTTCACCAGGTTTTGTGTGTGAGATGATGATTGAAAATCATTCTTGTGGGTTCCATTAACGTGACATATCTTCAAATGTTGTGCACTTCATTTCAAACACTTAAGATCTGACTTACACAGATAGATAATGAAATATGTTTAAAAATGAAATTAGTCAGTGAAGCTGGTTCTAAATGCAAAACAAGACGATTAATTTTGTGGAGAATTACACGGCAGCAGAGAATGGTCTCCATCTCCCACTTTCATTACTGCCCTCAACATTACAGTGCATTTGCGGGGGGGGGGGTCGGTGCAGACTTGATTTGTGTTCCAAGCCCCACCTCTTCTCCCTACCCTGTTTTGCTGGATGGAGGTTAAGGATTTTGGGTACTCCTGACTAATTTATTAATGCGTGTCACAGAATTATTTTTTAATGTTTCTATAACTCCTCTTCTTCTCTTCTGTACGTCCATATACTTGGTGCTGATTTCTGACCCGTGCTGTTTCCAATCTTCAATCGATAGGGCTCACTTACTTCAACCCTTCCTGGGTTAAAGGTTAGTCACGGTGCAGCACATTCATTGAACCGGATTATTCTTCGCGTTTAATTTGCATCTTTGACTCTATTCTTTGCTGATCTATTTTCTGCTCCTGCTTCCCGCTGATCACAGGGCGAGGCGGGACAGACTGGACTAACTGGACAAAAGGTAGCGCTCCAACTCAGTTCATAGGTTTATCGTTTATTTAATATTAGTCTGTTCTTTGTGCACTTGAGTCACCGCCTAACAACGCAGTAACATCAGGGTGACCAGTATCACCAGTTTGAGCCAGCATTTCCTGAATGTTTTCTATTAGGTCAGATAAAAATTAATCTTTTACTTTTTACATTCTGCTTTTTCCTTCACTTCCACTCCACCATCCCACCTGCCCCTGTCCGTCCCTAATCTCCCTGGCCGTCCCTAATCTCCCTGACCGTCCCTAATCTTCCTGTCCATCCCTAATCTCCCTGTCCATCCCTAATCTCCCTGTCCGTTCCTAATCGCACTGTCCATCCCTAATCTCCCTGCCCATCCCTAATCTCCCTGTCCGTCCCTAATCGCACTGTCCATCCCTAATCTCCCTGTCCGTCCCTAATCTCCCTGTCCGTCCCTAATCTCCCTGTCCGTCCCTAACCTCCCTGTCCGTCCCTAATCTCCCTGTCCATCCCTAATCTCCCTGTCCGTCCCTAATCTCCCTGTCCGGCCCAAATCTCCCTGTCCGTCCCTAATCTCCCTGTCCGTCCCTAATCTCCCTGTCCGTCCCTAATCTCCCTGTCCGTCCCTAATCTCCCTGTCCGTCCCTAATCTCCCTGTCCATCCCTAATCTCCCTGCCCGTCCCTAATCTCCCTGTCCGTCCCTAATCTCCCTGCCCGTCCCTAACCTCCCTGTCCGTCCCTAATCTCCCTGTCCGTCCCTAATCTCCCTGTCCGTCCCTAATCTCCCTGCCCGTCCCTAATCTCCCTGTCCGTCCCTAATCTCCCTGTCCATCCCTAATCTCCCTGTCCGTCCCTAATCTCCCTGTCCGTCCCTAATCTCCCTGTCCGTCCCTAATCTCCCGGTCCATCCCTAATCCCCCTGTCCATCCCTAATCTCCCTGCCCGTCCCTAATCTCCCTGTCCGTCCCTAATCTCCCTGTCCGTCCCTAATCTCCCTGCCCGTCCCTAATCTCCCTGCCCGTCCCTAATCTCCCTGTCCGTCCCTAATCTCCCTGTCCGTCCCTAATCTCCCTGCCCATCCCTAATCTCCCTGTCCGTCCCTAATCTCCCTGTCCATCCCTAATCTCCCTGTCCGTCCCTAATCTCCCTGTCCATCCCTAATCTCCCTGTCCGTCCCTAACCTCCCTGTCCGTCCCTAATCTCCCTGTCCGTCCCTAATCTCCCTGTCCGTCCCTAATCTCCCTGTCCGTCCCTAATCTCCCTGTCCGTCCCTAATCTCCCTGTCCGTCCCTAATCTCCCTGTCCGTCCCTAACCTCCCTGTCCATCCCTAATCTCCCTGTCCGTCCCTAACCTCCCTGTCCGTCCCTAATCTCCCTGTCCGTCCCTAATCTCCCTCTCCATCCCTAATCTCCCTGCCCGTCCCTAATCTCCCTGCCCGTCCCTAATCTCCCTGCCCGTCCCTAATCTCCCTGTCCATCCCTAATCTCCCTGTCCATCCCTAATCTCCCTGTCCGTCCCTAATCTCCCTGTCCATCCCTGATCTCCCTGTCCGTCCCTAATCTCCCTGCCCATCCCTAATCTCCCTGCCCATCCCTAATCTCCCTGCCCGTCCCTAATCTCCCTGTCCATCCCTAATCTCCCTGCCCGTCCCTAATCTCCCTGTCCATCCCTAATCTCCCTGCCCGTCCCTAATCTCCCTGCCCGTCCCTAATCTCCCTGCCCGTCCCTAATCTCCCTGTCCGTCCCTAATCTCCGTGTCCGTCCCTAACCTCCCTGTCCGTCCCTAATCTCCCTGTCCGTCCCTAATCTCCCTGTCCGTCCCTAATCTCCCTGTCCGTCCCTAATCTCCCTGTCCGTCCCTAACCTCCCTGTCCGTCCCTAACCTCCCTGTCCGTCCCTAACCTCCCTGTCCGTCCCTAACCTCCCTGTCCGTCCCTAACCTCCCTGTCCGTCCCTAACCTCCCTGTCCGTCCCTAATCTCCCTGTCCGTCCCTAATCTCCCTGTCCGTCCCTAATCTCCCTGTCCGTCCCTAATCTCCCTGTCCGTCCCTAATCTCCCTGCCCGTCCCTAATCTCCCTGCCCGTCCCTAATCTCCCTGCCCGTCCCTAATCTCCCTGTCCGTCCCTAATCTCCCTGTCCGTCCCTAATCTCCCTGTCCGTCCCTAATCTCCCTGTCCGTCCCTAATCTCCCTGTCCGTCCCTAATCTCCCTGTCCGTCCCTAATCTCCCTGTCCGTCCCTAATCTCCCTGCCCGTCCCTAATCTCCCGGTCCATCCCTAATCTCCCGGTCCATCCCTAATCTCCCTGCCCGTCCCCTGCCACCTGCCAACTCCTTCTCTCCAAACCCTGACTTATGTAATGCCTGCTTTTACACTTTGACAATCATGCATGCAAGCTTGCAGCCCCAAATGTCAGCATTGTCCTTGTTGTGGTCTGTTACTCGGTATTGTGCTTTGGAGATTGAAGCCTTGGCCGAGGCTATTATACAAACTTTAAACGGCAGAGGTAAACCAGAGAGAACTGAGAAAAAGCTTTTAATTTTACACAGCAAGGTGGCGCTGCCAGCAGGTGGCACCAGCGGTGCTGGGGCAGCACCCTGCCCAAAGGGCATACAGCTGGGGGACACCGACCCCCTTGGAGATCCCCACGAGTGCCGTTCCATCTGGTCGCCATTTGTGGGGCCCAGTGCTGAACGGCGCTCACCCAAGGTCTCTGGCCACGAGGTTGAATCCCAAAGCCTCAGGTACCTCGGGAATCTGCACATTACAGTGAGACTAACTGCCTCGCTCCAATATGCAGATTTTCCAAAAAGTGATCGCAACGCAACATTGCAACGTCTTGTGATTGCATTGACTCTCGCGAGGCGCTGCGTAGATCCTGGGAGCGGGGACTCCCGGCTTTACTGGGCCGCGGCAAGCTGCTTTTCTGGCGCAGCGTGGCCATTGGATCGTGCCCATAGAAAATAGGAGCAGGAGGAGGCCATTCGGCCCTTCGAGTCTGCTCCACCATCATTATGACCACCGCAGATCATCCAACTCAACAGCCTGATCCCAATAGCCCCATGAGCTATATCGAAATCTTTCTTGATGTTTCGGCCACAACTACTTTCTGTGGTGATGGATTCCACAGGCCGACCACTCTCTGGGTGAAGAAAGTTCTCCTCATCTCGGTGCTGAATGGTCTACCCTGTATCGTCAGACTGTGACCCCTGGTTCTGGCTCCTGATATTGAGATCTTGGAGCGAAGCAATCAAACCAATCCCCTCGACATTTAAGGCAACGGTATTTGAACAGCTGATGATGTTTGAATTCCAAAGCCTCTCATGTTGTATCACATTCATAATTTAATAAGTTTTATAGTCAGCACTGCTCTACATAATGAGCTGTAAGAGTTTTTTTTGCAGAATCCCTGATAAATCATTAAAAATTTAAAACAGATAGATATAATGAGATGATGCAGTCAGTGTCAGAACTGACAGCTTCATCTCACATCAATGTAAACTCTTGGAACTGTAAAGGAAAATAGATCCGACTGTCACATTCCTCACATCATAATCCCCCCTCCCCCGACCCAACCGCTCAACACAATCTCCCTGCCTGACCCCCGCGACCCAACTCAGCACCTCACTCCCCCTGACCCAACCTAATCACCGGACTGCCACCAACACCCCGCACTGACCTGACCATACGACCGCCCCCCCCATCCCGACCAGACCACACCGCCTGACTCCCCCCAACCCAACCTTATCACCCGACTGCCTCCCTGACCCACCTGCTACCCTATCCCCTTGCCCACCTTCACATTCGCTCAGACATTCGTACACTAACACACACCCAAAAGCTGTTTAAACATCCCAGCTTTTCAGTGTATTAGTGAACATTTAACCAGAATATGGCAGCCAGTGCCATAAAAAGGAGGGGTGGCCTGTCTACCCCGACAATCCAGTGTCTACCCCTGACCATCCAGTGTGTACCCCGACAATCCAGTGTCTACCCCCGACGAGGTTGAGAATGCGGGAGTGGATCATCAATACCAGCATGGATCAGTTTGGTTGAATGATGTTTCTACGCTGTGACTGATGTGTAATATTGTATCATTTCCATATGGACTCTCGGATCTATACATTTTGCTTCATAGATTTTAGCATAAATGACTTGTTATAATTATAATTTCCACTTTGAATATAGACTAAGAGTCAGGTGAACCTGTAGCTAAGGAACTATTGTGTGTGTTGCATCTGCAATTGAATTCTGGCAGTGAACTTTGCAATTTGGAAGTTTTAGAATGTATTCAATTATTGCTGAAGTATTAGTTCTACCACAGTTAAAGTCCCTTCATAACATGTCTTAGTTAAGTGCATGCAACTCTGATTTACCATATTCGGGTATCATAGTCACAAACTGATGGGCTTTTAAAAAAATGTTTTATCCCGTTTTATCGTTAAAATTACAAAGCCAATGTGCAGAGTGGACGGGGCAAACCCTTAATCCACCTCATTGCGTGCTCCAAAAACCAATTCAAATTCAAATTGAACCCAATTCATGGTCTCCACAAGAAAGACACACATGATCTAAGCTGACAAGAAAAGGCATCGCACCTGATCTTGGGCTCGATCTGATGCTTGATCCCAACCAAGAGGCCGAGAAGCAATACAACTTAATGGTATTCGACATATCTCTGATTAGGTTCATTTTTTAAAAAAGAATTGTCTTTCAGTGTAACGTGTGTGCTCCCTCGCTGTGAGGAATGGGCCTGGAGTGGGAAAATGCTATGAAGATGATTGTGTGTGCCTTCATGTTTGGAATTATTGATTGTGGTTATTGTCAATAACTTTATAATATCATAATATATTAATACTGGGGAGGTCAAAGCAAATTACTGCGGATGCTGGACTCTGAAACGAAAGAGGAAATGCTGGAAAATCTCAGCAAGTCTGGCAGCATCTGTAGGGAGAGAGAAGAGTTAATGTTTCGAGTCCAATGACTCTTTGTCAAAGCTGGGGAGGTGGTTGCGTAGTGGTATTGTCACTGGACTGGTAAACCAGAGAGCCAGAAACCTGGCTCTGCGGACCGGGCTTCAAATCCCACCACTGCAGATGGTGAAACTTGGATTCAGTACACATCTGGAATTAATGATGACCACGAAACCATTGTCAATTGTTGTGAAAACCCACCTGGTTCACTAATGTCCTTCAGGGAAGGAAATCTGCCGTCCTTACCTGGTCTGGCCTACATGTGACTCCAGACCCACAGCAATGTGGTTGACTCTTAACTTCCCCCTCAAGGGCAATTAGGGATGGGCAATAAATGCTGGCACAGCCTGCGATGCCCACTTCCCGTTAACGTATAAAAAATGGGAATATAATATATTAATATGATGCATATATTGACATAAAAGAATATTACAGTAGGGTTGAGCTGTAAAGCAGGATTCACAGCTGCACGTGACAAATGTTCACTGTTCACATCCGTTGGCTCACATGCAGCTGTCAGCTTAGCTGTGACACGTGTGAATCATCATCAATAGATCGGAAGTATTGCAGGAGATTTGTTTGCACAGAGCATTGCTTTCAACACTGGACTCCTCTCAGGCTCAAAAATATCACTTCCAGCGCAATAGTGAAAAGTTACAAATTTGTCTTTTCAAATGCTTAAGCCTCAATCAGAGAGAACTTTATTTTTAAATGGCCTGTGGAAGTCAACTGTTTTAATAAATAAAATTCCGACCGTCAGTCAGGAAGTATTTGAAAAGTTGGTATTTTATAATGCAGTCAGGACTAATAGAACAACCGACAAAATAGTTCATCAGATGAAGGGTTGTGGAGGTTGTGTTACTCCCACTAATAACCAAAGAGGATGTTCTTTACAACATAATATTATTAATAAGGGAAATTTGCATAATTCCAAACCAAAGTTGCCAGATGCAAGTAGAAGTGAGTGAGAAATAGTAGCTGAATTTTAAGTTGATTGGAAGAGATAAGAATGTAAGTTTATGAGTAATTCAGCAACAATTGTGAAGATGTACCATTAATTGATCCCAATTACTGGGTGTAATTATTCATTAACCACCAAGCTACGAAGAAAGCTAATCCCGTATTGGGACGAGTCTCAACAGTATTTGACTACAAATTGGTATAAGCTGTGCTAACCTGTGTAACTCTTGTGTAGTTTTGAGCAGCATGTCGCCTACAGGATCTTAATACTTTGGAGAGGGTTCACGGGAGAGTGGCGAGCATGATTATAAGACTAGAGGTTACCAGGTTTCAAGATGAGATTGATATATCTGAATATTGAAGAAAAGCAGTTTGAAGAGGAGCATGCTGGGAGCGTTTCAAACAGACGACTTGAGCATGTTCTATCGTTTTGGTAGCGGGTGAAGAACGTTATTCACCCGCTACCAAAATATCATTGTGACTGATTAGCAACTGTTCAATTATCTATTTTTGATGTTAGTTAGTCAATGGCAAGCTGATAGATTTTTATTTTTAAAAAGGTGGGCAAAGGTACTGCTCGTGTTCCAGCTCATCAATTGGAGAGGGCGTCTGATAAGTTTTTTAAAAATGTATTCACAGGATATGGCTATCATTGGGCCAATGTTTATCACCCATCCTTGATTGTCCTAAACTGAGTGGCTCGGTAGATTCGTCTGTGAGGGAGATGAGCCAATCAGATAGTCTTTTAAGATGATGGTAATAATTACTGATATTAGCTTCCTAATTTTTAGTTCATTCGCTGAATTTAAATTTCCTAACTGTAACAGTGGGATTTGTACCCCTATCTCTAAGGTTGTTAGTACAGGCCTCATGTTTGATGGTCATTGATTCTGCTCCCATACCCTGTGTTTTGCAGTGTAATGACTGGTAATATTACAATTCATTCTTGCTGTGTTTCCTGTGGCCTTTCTAGTTTTTGTTTGCTTTTTCAAAAGTTTCGAGCGTCTGAACTTTCAGGATAGCACAGGTTGAAGAGTCTGTGGGAACACCTCTCCGCTGCCTCCATTGGTCCGGATGCAATTTCATGTTCTAACGGGCTTGATTGGCATAAGGTGGGATTTCCAACCCTCACCCAGGAGGAAGTCCTGCCTTGGGGAGCTGCCAATCAGTCGAAAACTTGAGCCTGCTGGAAAATGGCCCATATGTGACCACTTTAACACCTTAATTGGACCAAGGGCAAGTTTCACGTCCGAGATCAAGCTCGCCGCAGAATAAAATCGCTATTAGGTCGGGGCGAGTGGGAACCTGGAGGGAATCCCATTCGTGCAATTACCCGCCCCACCTCATAACCCAGTGGGGGGGATGGAGGAGTGTAAAATTCTGACCAAAGTTTTTCTCGTTTACGATAAGACTGTCACTTTCTCATGAATTGGAATGTTGCATGCCAGACACAAAAAAATAGAAAATGACTCAGTTGCAAACATGTGTGTGTGTTTGATATTGCGCAGGGTGAAAGTGGTACGCCAGGAAAAGGTGGTGAAGTCGGACAGAAAGTAAGTTTGCTCTCTGTCTTGTATTGAATACCTCATGTAGATAACTGCTCTAGTTACAGGTATGGAGCCCATTTGACATTTTAAAATATTTAAAATATTGCCATAAACTATCCGTTCACATGCTGCTGATAGATTTATATTTGTGGAGCAGGATGGGACAGGTTATTTCTACCCCATGCCGTATAGATACCTTCAGCACCAATGGCTGCTGAATCCCCTTTCACCTGCGTTTTCCCCTCCTCCCCCCACCAACACCTATTTTCTTGCTCCATGCTGCCCCTCCAGGACGGTGGGGAATTTGCACACGCGTTCACCACGCACTCAAATGACAACATGGGCGCAAAATCCCATGAGAGCTGGAAAATGAAACTCTCACCTGCGAGATCTCGTTTTCTGACTTTAATCGACCCCCTGCCAGTGATGTAATAAAATTGTCAATCTTCTGTTCAAATCCCACCATGGCCTCAACCCCACTCCTGTCCTCCAGCCCCGCTCTCCTCCGAGATATCTGCATCCCTCCAACCCTGGCCCATTCTCCATCATTCATGGCTTTCATCCCATAATTGCCAGCTACACCTTCAGCAAACTAAGCCCCAAATTCCAGTAGTCCCTCTCTAAACCTCTCTGTCTCTCACCGCCTCTAAGACCATCCTTAAAAATAATTCCATAGCTAATATTTTTAGGTACCTTTCCCAATATCAAATCTTTTGGCTCTAGGTTTGACAGTGCTCTTGTGGAGCAACTTGGGGATTTTTCTCTTGTTCAAGGCACTATGCGAATGCAGTATGTAATTGCTTTGCGTCAATGGGGGGCACGGTAGCACAGTGGTTAGCACAGTTGCTTCACAGCTCCAGGGTCCCAGGTTCGATTCCCGGCTTGGGTCACTGTCTGTGCGGAGTCTGCACGTTCTCCCCGTGTCTGCGTGGGTTTCCTCCGGGTGCTCCAGTTTCCTCCCACAGCCCAGAAATGTGAAGATTAGGTGGATTGGCCGTGATAAATTGCCCCTTAGTGACCAAAAAGGTTGGATGGGTTTGCTGGGTTATGGGGTGTGGGTGTGGGTTTGGGTAGGGTGCTCTTTCCAAGGGCCGGTGCAGACTTGATGGGCCAAATGGCCTCCTTCTGCACTGTAAATTCTGTGATTCTATGAGACTGATAATTAAAGGCATCACTGATTTGGTGCAGGCAGGAGGGTCTCTGCGTGGTACGTGAGTCATCAGGAGGATCTCCAAAAATAGAGGGTGTTTTCTGGAGTCGGGAAAAACACAACTATTGGAGTGGAGAAGGAGCATGCGAATCATTTTGGGAGTTATTAACATTGATATATATATATATAATCTGTGCACTCGTCTCCTTAACTCTGCGACAGGAGATTACTGATTATGAGTTTAATAACCAATGTTTGACCATGAAGAAAACTCTGCTCTGTCTATCACTGTTTTATGTAGCAATATGGTCTTGTTAAATAGGGTGAAAGAGGAGACTCGGGATCGGCTGTTGGCGGAATTAAGGGTGAACCGGGTCTTCCAGGTTTACCTGGACCTTCTGGGCCCCCAGGACCATTGGTTGGTGTTTCTTTGTTTATTTCTGACTACATATAATTCTGGTCAAATGTTGTTATCAAGATTTGGTTGTTTGAAATGGCTGTCGATTGTTTACTGACAGTTTTAGGAATCGAGAAAAACACGCAATTATAAAGCACCTTTCACAGCTTCAGGTCGCCCAAAGTGCTTTACAACCAATTACTATAGTCGTTCTGTTAGGAAAAGTGGCAGCTAATTTGCACTCAACAAGCTCACACAAACAATAATGAGATAATGACAGAATCATGTGTGCAAGAAAATGTTTTTTGAGGGATAGTTTTTATTAGGAACACCAGGGAGAAAATCCCCTCTTCAAAAATTCCGCCAACGGATCTTTTATTACAAGTGACAGTCAGACAGGATCCTGCTTAACGTCTCCGCTCTAAATCGACAGCTCTGACGGTGCAGCACTCATTCTGTACTCCCCTTCGACAATACAGCATCATTCTGTACTCCCCATCGACAATACAGCATCATTCTGTACTCCCCTTCGACAATACAGCATCATTCTGTACTCCCCTTCGACAATACAGCGTCATTCTGTACTCCCCTTCGACAATACAGCATCATTCTGTACTCGCCTTCGACAATACAGCATCATTCTGTACTCCCCTTCGACAATACAGCGACATTCTGTACTCCCCTTCGATAATACAGCGTCATTCTGTACTCCCCTTCGACAATACAGCGTCATTCTGTACTCCCCTTCGACAATACAGCATCATTCTGTACTCCCCTTCGACAATACAGCATCATTCTGTACTCCCCTTCGACAATACAGCATCATTCTGTACTCCCCTTCGACAATACAGCATCATTCTGTACTCCCCTTCGACAATACAGCATCATTCTGTACTCCCCTTCGACAATACAGCATCATTCTGTACTCCCCTTCGACAATACAGCATCATTCTGTACTCCCCTTCGACAATACAGCGACATTCTGTACTCCCCTTCGACAATACAGCATCATTCTGTACTCCCCTTCGACAATACAGCATCATTCTGTACTCCCCTTCGACAATACAGCGCTCATTCTGTACTCCCCTTCGACAATACAGCATCATTCTGTACTCCCCTTCGACAATACAGCATCATTCTGTACTCCCCATCGACAATACAGCATCATTCTGTACTCCCTTTCGACAATACAGCATCATTCTGTACTCCCCTTCGACAATACAGCATCATTCTGTACTCCCCTTCAACAATACAGCATCATTCTGTACTCCCCTTCGACAATACAGCGACATTCTGTACTCCCCTTCGACAATACAGCGTCATTCTGTACTCCCCTTCGACAATACAGCGCACAGTCTGTACTCCCCTTCGACAATACAGCATCATTCTGTACTCCCCTTCGACAATACAGCATCATTCTGTACTCCCCTTCGACAATACAGCATCATTCTGTATTCCCCTTCGACAATACAGCATCATTCTGTACTCCCCTTCGACAATACAGCATCATTCTGTACTCCCCTTCGACAATACAGCATCATTCTGTACTCCCCTTCGACAATACAGCATCATTCTGTACTCCCCTTCGACAATACAGCGCTCATTCTGTACTCCCCTTCGACAATACAGCATCATTCTGTACTCCCCTTCGACAATACAGCGACATTCTGTACTCCCCTTCGACAATACAGCATCAATCTGTACTCCCCTTCGACAATACAGCATCATTCTGTACTCCCCTTCGACAATACAGCATCATTCTGTACTCCCCTTCGACAATACAGCGTCATTCTGTACTCCCCTTCGACAATACAGCGCTCAGTCTGTACTCCCCTTCGACAATACAGCATCATTCTGTACTCCCCTTCGACAATACAGCATCATTCTGTATTCCCCTTCGACAATACAGCATCATTCTGTACTCCCCTTCGACAATACAGCGTCATTCTGTACTCCCCTTCGACAATACAGCGCTCAGTCTGTACTCCCCTTCGACAATACAGCATCATTCTGTACTCCCCTTCGACAATACAGCATCATTCTGTACTCCCCTTCGACAATACAGCATCATTCTGTACTCCCCTTCGACAATACAGCATCATTCTGTACTCCCCTTCGACAATACAGCATCATTCTGTACTCCCCTTCGACAATACAGCGTCATTCTGTACTCCCCTTCGACAATACAGCGTCATTCTGTACTCCCCTTCGACAATACAGCGTCATTCTGTACTCCCCTTCGACAATACAGCGCTCATTCTGTACTCCCCTTCGACAATACAGCATCATTCTGTACTCCCCTTCGACAATACAGCATCATTCTGTACTCCCCTTCGACAATACAGCGTCATTCTGTACTCCCCTTCGACAATACAGCATCATTCTGTACTCCCCTTCGACAATACAGCGTCATTCTGTACTCCCCTTCGACAATACAGCATCATTCTGTACTCCCCTTCGACAATACAGCGTCATTCTGTACTCCCCTTCGACAATACAGCATCATTCTGTACTCCCCTTCGACAATACAGCATCATTCTGTACTCCCCTTCGACAATACAGCATCATTCTGTATTCCCCTTCGAAAATACAGCGCTCATTCTGTACTCCCCTTCGACAATACAGCATCATTCTGTACTCCCCTTCGACAATACAGCATCATTCTGTATTCCCCTTCGACAATACAGCGCTCATTCTGTACTCCCCTTCGACAATACAGCATCATTCTGTACTCCCCACTGACAATACAGCATCATTCTGTACTCCCCTTCGACAATACAGCATCATTCTGTACTCCCCTTCGACAATACAGCGTCATTCTGTACTCCCCTTCGACAGTACAGCGTCATTCTGTACTCCCCTTCGACAATACAGCGTCATTCTGTACTCCCCTTCGACAATACAGCGTCATTCTGTACTCCCCTTCGACAATACAGCATCATTCTGTACTCCCCTTCGACAATACAGCAACACTCTGTACTCCCCTTCGACAATACAGCATCATTCTGTACTCCCCTTCGACAATACAGCATCATTCTGTACTCCCCTTCGACAATACAGCATCATTCTGTACTCCCCTTCGACAATACAGCGTCATTCTGTACTCCCCTTCGACAATAAAGCATCATTCTGTACTCCCCTTCGACAATACAGCATCATTCTGTACTCCCCTTCGACAATACAGCATCATTCTGTACTCCCCTTCGACAATACAGCATCATTCTGTACTCCCCTTCGACAATACAGCGTCATTCTGTACTCCCCTTCGACAATACAGCGCTCATTCTGTACTCCCCTTCGACAATACAGCGTCATTCTGTACTCCCCTTCGACAATACAGCGTCATTCTGTACTCCCCTTCGACAATACAGCATCATTCTGTATTCCCCACTGACAATACAGCGTCATTCTGTACTCCCCTTCGACAATACAGCATCATTCTGTACTCCCCTTCGACAATACAGCATCATTCTGTACTCCCCTTCGACAATACAGCATCATTCTGTACTCCCCTTCGACAATACAGCATCATTCTGTACTCCCCACTGACAATACAGCGTCATTCTGTACTCCCCTTCGACAATACAGCATCATTCTGTACTCCCCTTCGACAATACAGCATCATTCTGTACTCCCCTTCGACAATACAGCATCATTCTGTACTCCCCTTCGACAATACAGCCTCATTCTGTACTCCCCTTCGACAATACAGCATCATTCTGTACTCCCCTTCGACAATACAGCGCTCAGTCTGTACTCCCCTTCGACAATACAGCATCATTCTGTACTCCCCTTCGACAATACAGCATCATTCTGTACTCCCCTTCGACAATACAGCGTCATTCTGTACTCCTCTTCGACAATACAGCATCATTCTGTACTCCCCTTCGACAATACAGCGCTCATTCTGTACTCCCCTTCGACAATACAGCGCTCATTCTGTACTCCCCTTCGACAATACAGCGCTCATTCTGTACTCCTCTTCGACAATACAGCATCATTCTGTACTCCCCTTCGACAATACAGCATCATTCTGTACTCCCCTTCGACAATACAGCATCAGTCTGTACTCCCCTTCGACAATACAGCCTCATTCTGTACTCCCCTTCGACAATACAGCATCATTCTGTACTCCCCTTCGACAATACAGCATCATTCTGTACTCCCCTTCGACAATACAGCGCTCATTCTGTACTCCCCTTCGACAATACAGCGTCATTCTGTACTCCCCTTCGACAATACAGCATCATTCTGTACTCCCCTTCGACAATACAGCATCATTCTGTACTCCACTTCGACAATACAGCATCATTCTGTACTCCCCTTCGACAATACAGCATCATTCTGTACTCCCCTTCGACAATACAGCATCATTCTGTACTCCCCTTCGACAATACAGCATCATTCTGTACTCCCCTTCGACATTACAGCATCATTCTGTACTCCCCTTCGACAATACAGCATCATTCTGTACTCCCCACTGACAATACAGCATCATTCTGTACTCCCCTTCGACAATACAGCATCATTCTGTATTCCCCACTGACAGTACAGCGTCATTCTGTACTCCCCTTCGACAATACAGCGTCATTCTGTACTCCCCTTCGACAATACAGCGTCATTCTGTACTCCCCTTCGACAATACAGCATCATTCTGTACTCCCCTTCGACAATACAGCATCATTCTGTACTCCCCTTCGACAATACAGCAACACTCTGTACTCCCCTTCGACAATACAGCATCATTCTGTACTCCCCTTCGACAATACAGCATCATTCTGTACTCCCCTTCGACAATACAGCGTCATTCTGTACTCCCCTTCGACAATACAGCATCATTCTGTACTCCCCTTCGACAATACAGCATCATTCTGTACTCCCCTTCGACAATACAGCATCATCCTGTACTCCCCTTCGACAATACAGCGTCATTCTGTACTCCCCTTCGACAATACAGCGTCATTCTGTACTCCCCTTCGACAATACAGCGCTCATTCTGTACTCCCCTTCGACAATACAGCATCATTCTGTACTCCCCTTCGACAATACAGCATCATTCTGTACTCCCCTTCGACAATACAGCATCATTCTGTACTCCCCTTCGACAATACAGCGTCATTCTGTACTCCCCTTCGACAATACCGCATCATTCTGTACTCCCCTTCGACAATACAGCGTCATTCTGTACTCCCCTTCGACAATACAGCGTCATTCTGTACTCCCCTTCGACAATACAGCGCTCATTCTGTACTCCCCTTCGACAATACAGCATCATTCTGTACTCCCCTTCGACAATACAGCATCATTCTGTACTCCCCTTCGACAATACAGCATCATTCTGTACTCCCCTTCGACAATACAGCATCATTCTGTACTCCCCTTCGACAATACAGCGTCATTCTGTACTCCCCTTCGACAATACAGCGTCATTCTGTACTCCCCTTCGACAATACAGCCTCATTCTGTACTCACCTTCGACAATACAGCGTCATTCTGTACTCCACTTCGACAATACAGCATCATTCTGTACTCCCCTTCGACAATACAGCCTCATTCTGTACTCCCCTTCGACAATACAGCGCTCATTCTGTACTCCCCTTCGACAATACAGCATCATTCTGTATTCCCCACTGACAATACAGCGCCATTCTGTACTCCCCTTCGACAATACAGCATCATTCTGTACTCCCCTTCGACAATACAGCATCATTCTGTACTCCCCTTCGACAATACAGCATCATTCTGTACTCCCCTTCGACAATACAGCATCATTCTGTACTCCCCTTCGACAATACAGCATCATTCTGTACTCCCCTTCGACAATACAGCGACATTCTGTACTCCCCTTCGACAATACAGCGTCATTCTGTACTCCCCTTCGACAATACAGCATCATTCTGTACTCCCCTTCGACAATACAGCGTCATTCTGTACTCCCCTTCGACAATACAGCATCATTCTGTACTCCCCTTCGACAATACAGCGTCATTCTGTACTCCCCTTCGACAATACAGCATCATTCTGTACTCCCCTTCGACAATACAGCCTCATTCTGTACTCCACTTCGACAATACAGCGCTCATTCTGTACTCCCCTTCAACAATACAGCATCATTCTGTATTCCCCACTGACAATACAGCGTCATTCTGTACTCCCCTTCGACAATACAGCATCATTCTGTACTCCCCTTCGACAATACAGCATCATTCTGTACTCCCCTTCGACAATACAGCATCATTCTGTACTCCCCTTCGACAATACAGCATCATTCTGTACTCCCCTTCGACAATACAGCATCATTCTGTACTCCCCTTCGACAATACAGCGACATTCTGTACTCCCCTTCGACAATACAGCGTCATTCTGTACTCCCCTTCGACAATACAGCATCATTCTGTACTCCCCTTCGACAATACAGCATCATTCTGTACTCCCCTTCGACAATACAGCATCATTCTGTACTCCCCTTCGACAATACAGCATCATTCTGTACTCCCCTTCGACAATACAGCGTCATTCTGTACTCCCCTTCGACAATACAGCATCATTCTGTACTCCCCTTCGACAATACAGCATCATTCTGTACTTTCCTTCGACAATACAGCATCATTCTGTACTCCCCTTCGACAATACAGCATCATTCTGTACTCCCCTTCGACAATACAGCGTCATTCTGTACTCCCCTTCGACAATACAGCATCATTCTGTACTCCCCTTCGACAATACAGCGTCATTCTGTACTCCCCTTCGACAATACAGCGTCATTCTGTACTCCCCTTCGACAATACAGCATCATTCTGTATTCCCCACTGACAATACAGCGCCATTCTGTACTCCCCTTCGACAATACAGCATCATTCTGTACTCCCCTTCGACAATACAGCATCATTCTGTACTCCCCTTCGACAATACAGCATCATTCTGTACTCCCCTTCGACAATACAGCATCATTCTGTACTCCCCTTCGACAATACAGCATCATTCTGTACTCCCCTTCGACAATACAGCGACATTCTGTACTCCCCTTCGACAATACAGCGTCATTCTGTACTCCCCTTCGACAATACAGCATCATTCTGTACTCCCCTTCGACAATACAGCATCATTCTGTACTCCCCTTCGACAATACAGCATCATTCTGTACTCCCCTTCGACAATACAGCGTCATTCTGTACTCCCCTTCGACAATACAGCCTCATTCTGTACTCACCTTCGACAATACAGCGTCATTCTGTACTCCACTTCGACAATACAGCATCATTCTGTACTCCCCTTCGACAATACAGCCTCATTCTGTACTCCACTTCGACAATACAGCGCTCATTCTGTACTCCCCTTCGACAATACAGCATCATTCTGTATTCCCCACTGACAATACAGCGTCATTCTGTACTCCCCTTCGACAATACAGCATCATTCTGTACTCCCCACTGACAATACAGCATCATTCTGTACTCCCCTTCGACAATACAGCATCATTCTGTACTCCCCTTCGACAATACAGCATCATTCTGTACTCCCCTTCGACAATACAGCATCATTCTGTACTCCCCTTGGACAATACAGCATCATTCTGTACTCCCCTTCGACAATACAGCGTCATTCTGTACTCCCCATCGACAATACAGCATCATTCTGTACTCCCCTTCGACAATACAGCATCATTCTGTACTCCCCTTCGACAATACAGCGTCATTCTGTACTCCCCTTCGACAATACAGCATCATTCTGTACTCCCCTTCGACAATACAGCGTCATTCTGTACTCCCCTTCGACAATACAGCCTCATTCTGTACTCACCTTCGACAATACAGCGTCATTCTGTACTCCACTTCGACAATACAGCATCATTCTGTACTCCCCTTCGACAATACAGCCTCATTCTGTACTCCCCTTCGACAATACAGCGCTCATTCTGTACTCCCCTTCGACAATACAGCATCATTCTGTATTCCCCACTGACAATACAGCGCCATTCTGTACTCCCCTTCGACAATACAGCATCATTCTGTACTCCCCTTCGACAATACAGCATCATTCTGTACTCCCCTTCGACAATACAGCATCATTCTGTACTCCCCTTCGACAATACAGCATCATTCTGTACTCCCCTTCGACAATACAGCATCATTCTGTACTCCCCTTCGACAATACAGCGACATTCTGTACTCCCCTTCGACAATACAGCATCATTCTGTACTCCCCTTCGACAATACAGCATCATTCTGTACTCCCCTTCGACAATACAGCATCATTCTGTACTCCCCTTCGACAATACAGCATCATTCTGTACTCCCCTTCGACAATACAGCGTCATTCTGTACTCCCCTTCGACAATACAGCCTCATTCTGTACTCACCTTCGACAATACAGCGTCATTCTGTACTCCACTTCGACAATACAGCATCATTCTGTACTCCCCTTCGACAATACAGCCTCATTCTGTACTCCACTTCGACAATACAGCGCTCATTCTGTACTCCCCTTCAACAATACAGCATCATTCTGTATTCCCCACTGACAATACAGCGTCATTCTGTACTCCCCTTCGACAATACAGCATCATTCTGTACTCCCCTTCGACAATACAGCATCATTCTGTACTCCCCTTCGACAATACAGCATCATTCTGTACTCCCCTTCGACAATACAGCATCATTCTGTACTCCCCTTCGACAATACAGCATCATTCTGTACTCCCCTTCGACAATACAGCGACATTCTGTACTCCCCTTCGACAATACAGCGTCATTCTGTACTCCCCTTCGACAATACAGCATCATTCTGTACTCCCCTTCGACAATACAGCATCATTCTGTACTCCCCTTCGACAATACAGCATCATTCTGTACTCCCCTTCGACAATACAGCATCATTCTGTACTCCCCTTCGACAATACAGCGTCATTCTGTACTCCCCTTCGACAATACAGCACCATTCTGTACTCCCCTTCGACAATACAGCATCATTCTGTACTTTCCTTCGACAATACAGCATCATTCTGTACTCCCCTTCGACAATACAGCATCATTCTGTACTCCCCTTCGACAATACAGCGTCATTCTGTACTCCCCTTCGACAATACAGCATCATTCTGTACTCCCCTTCGACAATACAGCGTCATTCTGTACTCCCCTTCGACAATACAGCGTCATTCTGTACTCCCCTTCGACAATACAGCATCATTCTGTATTCCCCACTGACAATACAGCGCCATTCTGTACTCCCCTTCGACAATACAGCATCATTCTGTACTCCCCTTCGACAATACAGCATCATTCTGTACTCCCCTTCGACAATACAGCATCATTCTGTACTCCCCTTCGACAATACAGCATCATTCTGTACTCCCCTTCGACAATACAGCATCATTCTGTACTCCCCTTCGACAATACAGCGACATTCTGTACTCCCCTTCGACAATACAGCGTCATTCTGTACTCCCCTTCGACAATACAGCATCATTCTGTACTCCCCTTCGACAATACAGCATCATTCTGTACTCCCCTTCGACAATACAGCATCATTCTGTACTCCCCTTCGACAATACAGCGTCATTCTGTACTCCCCTTCGACAATACAGCCTCATTCTGTACTCACCTTCGACAATACAGCGTCATTCTGTACTCCACTTCGACAATACAGCATCATTCTGTACTCCCCTTCGACAATACAGCCTCATTCTGTACTCCACTTCGACAATACAGCGCTCATTCTGTACTCCCCTTCGACAATACAGCATCATTCTGTATTCCCCACTGACAATACAGCGTCATTCTGTACTCCCCTTCGACAATACAGCATCATTCTGTACTCCCCACTGACAATACAGCATCATTCTGTACTCCCCTTCGACAATACAGCATCATTCTGTACTCCCCTTCGACAATACAGCATCATTCTGTACTCCCCTTCGACAATACAGCATCATTCTGTACTCCCCTTGGACAATACAGCATCATTCTGTACTCCCCTTCGACAATACAGCGTCATTCTGTACTCCCCATCGACAATACAGCATCATTCTGTACTCCCCTTCGACAATACAGCATCATTCTGTACTCCCCTTCGACAATACAGCATCATTCTGTACTCCCCACTGACAGTACAGCGTCATTCTGTACTCCCCTTCGACAATACAGTGTCATTCTGTACTCCCCTTCGACAATACAGCGTCATTCTGTACTCCCCTTCGACAATACAGCATCATTCTGTACTCCCCTTCGACAATACAGCATCATTCTGTACTTTCCTTCGACAATACAGCATCATTCTGTACTCCCCTTCGACAATACAGCATCATTCTGTACTCCCCTTCGACAATACAGCGTCATTCTGTACTCCCCTTCGACAATACAGCATCATTCTGTACTCCCCTTCGACAATACAGCGTCATTCTGTACTCCCCTTCGACAATACAGCGTCATTCTGTACTCCCCTTCGACAATACAGCATCATTCTGTACTCCCCTTCGACAATACAGCATCATTCTGTACTTTCCTTCGACAATACAGCATCATTCTGTACTCCCCTTCGACAATACAGCATCATTCTGTGCTCCCCTTCGACAATACAGCATCATTCTGTACTCCCCTTCGACAATACAGCATCATTCTGTACTCCCCTTCGACAATACAGCATCATTCTGTACTCCCCTTCGACAATACAGCAACACTCTGTACTCACCTTCGACAATACAGCTACATTCTGTACTCCCCTTCGACAATACAGCGTCATTCTGTACTCCCCTTCGACAATACAGCATCATTCTGTACTCCCCTTCGACAATACAGCGTCATTCTGTACTCCCCTTCGACAATACAGCGTCATTCTGTACTCCCCTTCGACAATACAGCGCTCATTCTGTATTCCCCACTGACAATACAGCGACATTCTGTACTCCCCTTCGACAATACAGCATCATTCTGTATTCCCCACTGACAATACAGCGTCATTCTGTACTCCCCACTGACAATACAGCGTCATTCTGTACTCCCCTTCGACAATACAGCATCATTCTGTACTGCCCACTGACAATACAGCGTCATTCTGTACTCCCCTTCGACAATACAGCATCATTCTGTACTCCCCACTGACAATACAGCGCTCATTCTGTACTCCCCTTCGACAATACAGCATCATTCTGTACTCCCCTTCGACAATACAGCATCATTCTGTACTGCCCACTGACAATACAGCATCATTCTGTACTCCCCTTCGACAATACAGCGTCATTCTGTACTCCCCTTCGACAATACAGCATCATTCTGTACTCCCCACTGACAATACAGCGCTCATTCTGTACTCCCCTTCGACAATACAGCATCATTCTGTACTCCCCACTGACAATACAGCGTCATTCTGTACTGCCCACTGACAATACAGCATCATTCTGTACTCCCCTTCGACAATACAGCATCATTCTGTACTGCCCACTGACAATACAGCATCATTCTGTACTCCCCTTTGACAATACAGCATCATTCTGTACTCCCCTTCGACAATACAGCATCATTCTGTACTCCCCTTCGACAATACAGCATCATTCTCTACTCCCCTTCGACAATACAGCGTCATTCTCTACTCCCCTTCGACAATACAGCATCATTCTGTACTCCCCTTCGACAATACAGCGTCATTCTGTACTCCCCTTCGACAATACAGCATCATTCTGTACTCCCCTTCGACAATACAGCGTCATTCTCTACTCCCCTTCGACAATACAGCATCATTCTGTACTCCCCTTCGACAATACAGCATCATTCTGTACTCCCCTTCGACAATACAGCGCTCATTCTGTACTCCCCTTCGACAATACAGCATCATTCTGTACTCCCCTTCGACAATACAGCGTCATTCTCTACTCCCCTTCGACAATACAGCATCATTCTGTACTCCCCTTCGACAATACAGCGCTCATTCTGTACTCCCCTTCGACAATACAGCATCATTCTGTACTCCCCTTCGACAATACAGCATCATTCTGTACTCCCCTTCGACAATACAGCGCTCATTCTGTACTCCCCTTCGACAATACAGCATCATTCTGTACTCCCCTTCGACAATACAGCATCATTCTGTACTCCCCTTCGACAATACAGCACCACAGCATCATTCTGTACACCCCTTCAACAATACAGCCTCATTCTGTACTCCCCTTCGACAATACAGCATCATTCTGTACTCCCCTTCGACAATACAGCGTCATTCTGTACTCCCCTTCGACAATACAGCGTCATTCTGTACTCCCCTTCGACAATACAGCGTCATTCTGTACTCCCCTTCGACAATACAGCATCATTCTGTACTCCCCTTCGACAATACAGCATCATTCTGTACTCCCCTTCGACAATACAGCATCATTCTGTACTCCCCTTCGACAATACAGCGTCATTCTGTACTCCCCTTCGACAATACAGCATCATTCTGTACTCCCCTTCGACAATACAGCGCTCATTCTGTACTCCCCTTCGACAATACAGCATCATTCTGTACTCCCCTTCGACAATACAGCGTCATTCTCTACTCCCCTTCGACAATACAGCATCATTCTGTACTCCCCTTCGACAATACAGCATCATTCTGTACTCCCCTTCGACAATACAGCATCATTCTGTACTCCCCTTCGACAATACAGCGTCATTCTCTACTCCCCTTCGACAATACAGCGTCATTCTCTACTCCGCTTCAACAATACAGCGCTCATTCTGTACTCCCCTTCGACAATACAGCATCATTCTGTACTCCCCTTCGACAATACAGCATCATTCTGTACTCCCCTTCGACAATACAGCGTCATTCTCTACTCCCCTTCGACAATACAGCGTCATTCTCTACTCCCCTTCGACAATACAGCTTCATTCTGTACTCCCCTTCGACAATACAGCATCATTCTGTACTCCCCTTCGACAGTACAGCATCATTCTGTACTCCCCTTCGACAATACAGCGTCATTCTCTACTCCCCTTCGACAATACAGCGCTCAGTCTGTACTCCCCTTCGACAGTATCATGCTCCTTCAGTACTACATTGGTGTTGCGCTCGAATGTCTGGAAATGACCCAATCCTACAACCTTCTGACTGACAGGGATGGATGCAGACTGCTGGTAAAGTTCCATCTGCTGGGGCCGGGCTGGATGGTGGGGACGTGGATGGAACCTTTACTTCTGCCCACTGATAAAATTGACATGGGGTTCCAGGGCGCCATTCTCCAGCCAGGAAATGCAGACAGAAGCAACAGGACTGTTCGATGGTGCGGATTGCCTTCGGATGCCTTCTGACTCGAGGAGGGTTTCGGGCAGGGGGAAGTGTCTGTTTCAGGGGAGAGGAAGGGTGGATTTAACAGGAGCTCCAGGAACAGAGGGCAGAGTCTGGAGTCGGGAACACCATAACCTTTGGCGTGGAGTACCAGAGGAACAATCTTGCCCATCCTGGCCCCCACAAAGGAATTTATTCAATGCTCCTGAGCTGTCTCCTCATGTTTCAGACCAGATTTCCACTGATTTGATTTACCCATTCAGGCAGGGCTTGAGTAAAATCAGTGTCCACAATACTGTATTTGTGAATGGAATTTTGCGGGAGTTGGTAAGCACATAAATTTTTGTACTAACTATAAAATTTGCATAATAAGATTAATCGCCAGTCTCTGTGTAATTGTATGTTCTGGAATTTCTTACAGGGTGAAGCTGGAGTGTTAGGACCACGGGTAAGTTGAATTTTGTTTCAACTTAATGTAAACTGCTGAATTGTTGTTGCGATATATATTATCCTTTAGTTTACATAGAGACTGAATGTAATGGGCACTGTGTATGAACAATTCCTGATACCTGACTTGCTGCTTCGAGTGGCAGGTTGTTTAATGGACTGTGTCTGCTCTGTAGGGTCCATCAGGTCCCAAAGGTGAACCAGGAAAAACAGAGATAATTGACTACAATGGTAACATTAATGACGCACTCCAGGTATGCATGAATCAAAGAGCAATGTCACTCGCTGAGCTTTCTTATCAAATATATTTAGAATTCTGTTAAGAATGTTGCCCAAATGCTGTAAGCGCAGATGTTGTGCATCAACACTAACTCCTGCCAACGTACGATGACCAGTCTGCACATGTACAATGGTCCACGCATGCGGGGAACACCAACGACGTCATTCCACTGCCAGTATACACCTCTGTATATCCGTGAAAATGTTTGATATCTGTGTGGACGCACTGCCTGCAATGAATATCGTTGGAAGTTTAGGTTTAGAATGAAGAACAGTAACTCTATCTTTTAATTAGTTAAGACTGTTTATAAGCCAGATATCTTTCCAAAATGCAATGCTAAGACAGTCAAACGCAGTCACAATAAAGTGCCCTGATAATTGGAGCAATGAGGAGGGGTTGGATAGGCTGGGGTTGTTTTCCTTAGCACAGAGGATGTGGGGCAGGCGTGCTAAAAAATTGCACTTAGTGTACAAAAAAAAAGGTTGGGTGGGGTTTCTGGGTTACAGGGATAGGTTGGAGGTGTGGGCTTAAATGGGGTGCTCTTCTCAAGGGCCGGTGCAGATTCGATGGGCCGAATGGCCTCCTTCTGCACTGTAAATTCTATGAAATCTCGTTGGATCTCACTAGGAGTTCTGAGTGTCAGAAATCTTGCAAGAGGCCTCTCACGAGCTTTAATGGCATCGCCGCATCACCCAGTCGGCCATTAGATTGGGCCCTCTGTCGACAAGTTTGTTTTTCACTTACTGAACGCTGATGGCCTCCCTATAATCAGAATCCAATCTTGTCTCACAATCATTTATTGAAACAACCATCCCTCTGTCAAATCCTCCTCATCTGTTTGGAACAAGCACCTCACCATCTGCAGCAGCCGAAAGCCTGACAACAGCTGAAAACAGAATTTCAGGATTGGGTTTCCTTCACAGTGGCACCAGACAATAATCCCTTAACATTTGGGTTTGGGGTATTTAAAGTAACTAACAATGTCCACGGGCTCCAATTATCGTTCAGTCCATAACACCCTTTATGATCTCAGAACATAGCACCTGACCTACATTCCTTTAGATAACTTAGTGCAAGTTTTTGTATATGAAAAAGCAAAGCTGATTGTCCTTTTCTGTGAAGCTTCCCATTGTCCCATGTGATTTATATTTAGGGTCCTCCCGGGGTTCCAGGAATGCCAGGACTTCCAGGCCAGAAGGTAACATTTTCACCTAGTTGGATAACTCGGAGGGAATAAAATCTGTTTTGGGTGATGGCGAATTATCAGTCCATTAATCTGCATTGACGAATGCCAACCACAGAAATTTGCATTTCTATGTCTTTAATGTAATGAAGTATCTCAATGCAGGAGTGATTTGACATCAAACTACATAAAGACCAGGACTATCAAAATTTAGTTCAAATCTCGCTTAAATTTACAAAGCACCTTAAAGGAGGAAAATGAGAGAGAGACGGAGAGGTTTAGGAAGGGAAATTCTAGGGGCTTAGGCTGCTATTGGGGGAGCAGTGAAAATTGGGAATCCTTAAGGGGCCAAGATTGGAGGAACACCAATAGCTCAGAGGGTTGCATTGCTGGAGGAGATCAAAGAGATGGGGAACGGCAAGGCCATGAGAGATTTGAAAATAATGGTGAAAATTTGAAATCATGAATCCCAATTCGCCACCATCCACTTGGTTGTATTGCAGCCCAAGACAGATTTCACCCACAAGATCTCAAAAGTTCTTCATTATCTTTCCAGGTGGGGTGAAAGTAATTATAGCAGCAAATAAAAATACCCTTCCTTTGTTGGGTTAGTTGCTTGATTCAAACTTACACTATGGAATTTTTGAAATCTTGCAAAATGGAAATTTGAATAGAATTCTCATACTGTTAGCATTACCCAAGTTGAACGTACATATTGACACAGGACTATCTATTTACAGGGTGAAATTGGCTTGCCAGGGGTACCTGGACTTGACGGAGAAAAGGTAATTATTCTTATTTCTCTTTAAGAATTGATTGCTACAGTTGTGTTGTTTGTTAAAGTTCCTGATATCTCACCAAAGGGTTTCATTTTAGCCATTATAAAAAAAAGCTTTCCAAGATGCTGTCCTTTGTTATTCTAGGGCTCTCGTGGTAAGAATGGTGACCTTGGACCTTCCGGCCCAGAAGGACCATCAGGACCCAAAGGAGAGACCGGAATTATGGGATTCCCAGGATCCAAAGGAGATAAAGGAGATACTGGACTGACAGGATCTCCCGTATGTTTAATGTGTTATTTCCAATGCAGGCACTGGATTAATTACCACATGTTATAAATATCAATGTACCGTGTTGCACATTTTAGCCATCTGTCCATCCCATATAATATTTTCATGTTGTATCGATAAACTAAGATCTTTCCCTGACAATATTGTAATCGCTCACACAAAGCTTTGCCTGCACAATATAGATTAATTTAATTACTGATGTAACCTATTTATCTAACCACTGCATTGGAAATCTTTCTTGCAAAAGACTGTATCAAGTTGATCATGCAACAACAGTAGACTATCAAGCTGATTATGTGATGTTAGTTAGCATTGTGTAACAGATACACTCAAAATTAACAACAATTCAAAATGAAATGCAATGAAATGAAAAATGAAAATCGCTTATTGTCACAAGTAGGCTTCAAATGAAGTGACTGGCACATTCCGGCACCTGTCCGGGGAGGCTGGTACAGGAGTTGAACCGTGCTGCTGGCCTGCCATGGTCTGCTTTAAAAGCCAGCTATTTAGCCCTGTGCTAAACCAGCCCCTAATTCAAAATTATTCCAAAATTGCTTTTGATCATTAAGCCCCATTTAGAAACAGTCCAAATCTCAAAAGCTTAAAAACATATTTGAATTATCCATAAATGTTATTCAGTAATTTTATTTTGTATTTAATTAACATTTAGGGTCTAGATGGGCCCACGGGTGAAAAGGGAGAAAGGGGAGAACCAGGATTGCAAGGCCCACCAGGGTTGCCGGGGCCCGTAGGTCTCCCTGGCTCAACTGTAAGTATTTGCAGAATCAGCCAGTACCTTTTGCTTGGCACAAAGGGAGTGAAATTGGTTTTGGTGTTAACAAACAGTGGACGGTGAACACATTAGCTGCCAATTTTACACCTGCCCCAGTTTACTCTTCACTTTGTGTCACACTCGGCCTCTTTCACATTCATCTCTTTTCTTTGTCATTGATGTCAGGGTGTCGGGCAGATTTCCTATTCGCCATGTCCCACTTTGAGCCACTTCCCAAGACCATCTTCATTCCCAGTGACAAGTCAATATTGATGGTGTACAGAAGACCAGCCAGTCTTGTGTCCTTCCAGAAGGCAGCGGTGTTCTGGATTAACCAAAAAAAAAACATTTTTCCTGCTAAGTTACTACGGCAGAGGGTTAGATGTTCCTCTTTTTGGGATACTCTATCCCATGTTGGCAGTTGATGGGTGACTGAGATGTGAGTGTCTTCTTACACCAAATGTTCCTCTGTCGGTTCATGTGTTCATTTATGTCATTTGAGATGTAGGTTTTGGTGTGTCTCAAGACTAGATGTGGGAGATGAAACTATCAAGTAAAATTTTAAGAGAAGTTTAGGTTTTAAGACCTTAAATATCTGAGGAAGGAATGGGGATCAACCCCAGAGGGCAACTGTTTCCTCAAACGGCCACAATTGTTTTACATTGGGCAGAAAAAATGGTTTTCTCCAATTGTTTACCCAAGTCAAATCTGCAGAGTGTCGCTCTGAATTCCCAGCATTCCTTCAAGGTGACGTCCTCGATTTGAGTGTTGGTGCAAGACATGGTTCAGTCTGTGATGACCATGACTAAGGGTCTCGACACCATATTTCAGTCGCTGAGGGACGTGCCCCAGACACAGGTGGACATTGCCAAGGCACTGGAGAGCGTGGCTTAGTCACTGAAGCCGGTAGCTGAGGGCGTCGACACCATGGTGCAGACAATGGGGAGCCGCCAGGACTGACAGAGGCCCCTGGAGCTCACTCCAGCTGTCTCTCCATCCCAGGGAGTCCCCCAGAGCCCTGCGGACGCCATCAGGGAGGAGGAGGTGCTGGAGGCCCACCCAGGGCCTGTCACCAAGGAGACAAGAGCGGTCTCCAATTCTCGTGAAACCCCCCCCCCCCTCCCGCGACATGGGCACATCTCAAGGGCAGCGGGCAGAACAGGGCAGCAGGGCGAAGCCAGTGACACCAGCGGTAGGTCGACAGGGACCCCGGCTCTAGGCCCTCCAGAGGACATCCGCCGAAGGCCACGGGGCTCGGGAAGCAGCAGGTTGCCTCCTCCTCTGATATTGACCACTGTGCCGCCTGGCAGAAAGGAAGATAGTTGTCGGAGGTCAATCGTCTCTGCCATAAGACATCGTTGCAGGAGTTCCTCAGGGTAGGTTGGTCCAACCATCTTCAGCTATTTTACCTTCCTTCCATCATAAGGTCAGATGTGGGGATGTTTGCGGATGACTGCACAATGTTCAGCACCATTCGGACTCCTCAGATACTGGAACAGCCCATGTCCAAATGCAGCAAAATCTGCTCAATATTCAGGGGTGCGGCTGATGGGTGAAAGGTAACATTCACGCCACACATGTGCCAGTCAACTACCATCTCGAACAAGAGAGAATCCAACTATCTCCCCTACATTGCGTTACCATCACTGAATCCCCCACTGAATCCTGGGGGTTACATTGACCAGAAACTGAACTGGACTCGTCATATAAATACTGTGGCTATGAGAGCAGGTCACAGGCTGGGGATACTGCAGAGGGCAACTCATGTCCTGACTCCCCAAAGCTTGCCCACCATTAACAAGGCTTAAATCAGGAGTGTGATGGAATACTCTCTACTTATCTGGTTGAGTGCAGCTCCAGCAACACAAGAAGTTTGGCACCAGCCATGAAAAAGCAGCCCGGTTGAGTGGCAGCCCAGCCACCAACATTCAACATTCACTCCCTCCAACACCGAGACACAGTGGCAGCCGTGTGCACCACCTACAAGGTGGACCAGGCCCTTCAACAGCACCTTCCAAACCCACAACCTCTACCACTCATAAGGAACACCACCATCTGCAAGTTACCCTCAATGTCATTCACCAAAATGACTTGTAACAATATCACCCCTCCGTTCCTTTACTGTCAGTGGGTCAATGCCCTGGAACTCCTTCCCTATAAGCACTGTGGGTTTACCTACACTACATGGACTGCAAAGGGTCAAGAAGGCAGCTCACTCCTACCTTCACCAGGGCAACTAGGGGTGGGCAATAAATGGGCCTAGCCATAAAAATTAAATAAATAAAAAATGAATAAAGTATCGATGGAGTATCCCACAGACCCAGCTCGCAATAATCCCAGCAGCTCATACAGACAGCATGGCTAATGTGGCTTCCTTGCTGATAAAAATAGAAGAACAAGAGCAGCAGATACATGGGAACACCACCACTTGCAAAACCCCTCCAAACCACACTGCACCCTAACTGCACTGTGGGTGTACCTACACCACAGGGACTGCCGCAGTTCAAGAGGACAGCTCACCACCATCTTCTCAGTGAAATCAGGGACGGGCAACAAATGCTGGTCGACCCAGCAATGGCCAAATTCCGTAAATCAATTTTTAAAAAAGAAATAAAGCAAACAATTTCTGTTTTGTATGTATTCTCGTTTCTCTAACTCGTGGAAAACAGGCTTTTCTCCTGCTGGTAACTATTTAACTATTGACGCAAATGGGATGCTCCTGATGGCAAAACCATTGCCGTAGAGACTGATGAATTTTTTTAAATCTTTGATTTCAGGCAGATAAAGGGGAGAAGGGAGATGCGGTAAGGACAGTTACTTACTATTTACAAGTAAAATATTGAACATTACAATGCTCAGATGATTTCAGCATGTAATTCCTGCCCCTTTCTTTATGAATTTCAAATACCAGTTAGCACCTCAGACAGAAGGAATTATTTAGTGTTCAGAAGCTATCACTGCAAGCAGTAAATTGTCGGCTTGTACATTATCAGGATGAAATGTTAGAAATGTTTTATATGCTTTCAATTCCTATAATTCACTGATTCAAAGTACTGAAATAATTCCGTGTCACTGCTTCAATGTGTTACCTGCCCAAAGCAACAGCCAGTGCACGATCTTCAGAAGTTCAAAGTACTAGAATCCCTACTGTGGAGAAGGAGGCCATTCAGCCCATCGAGTCTGCCGAACCTCTCGAGGAGCTCATTTCATCGGCCCACACCCCCACTCTGTCCCCCGAAACCCCAACTAATACTTTTGGGCACTAAGGGACAGTTTAGCAAGGCCTACCCACCTAATTCTCACTGGAGCGAAGAAGGAAGAGAGGTGCGTGTTTTCTCGCTGCGTGGACTGCACTGCCAGCAGCGACTCTTGGACAGGCACATGGACAGCAGTAAATTGAAGGGGTGTATGTTAGGTTGATCTTGGATTAGGATAACTGGTCGGCACAACATCGTGGGCCGAAGGGCCTGCACTGTGCTGTGCTGTTCTATGTTCTAACTTGCACATCTTTGGACTGTGGGAAGAAACCGGAGCACCCGGAGGAAACCCACGCAGACACGGGGAGAACGTGCAGACTCCACACAGACAGTCACCCAAGGCTGGAATTGAACCCGGGTCCCTGGCGCTATGAGACAGCAGTGCTAACCACTGTGCCACCGTACCGCACTTGCCGCAAAGTCACACCGTGCAATTAATGGAAAAGACGAGAAAATACTGAATGGCTGTGAATTCGAGCAGTGCGAATATTCACATTCAAAAACTTTTGGAAAGATACATCCAAATAGTTGCACTGACATTGCCCTGCTTGTTTCCTCCTGCAAAAAATGACCTAATTTTCTTTTGAAAGTTACAATTAAATCTGCAGGCAATGCATTTGAAATCACAATGAGCCGCGAAATGTCGATTCTGACTAAACCTGTCATAAATGAGGTATCAGATATATTATTTGAAAACTTAGAACAAGCCTGTACACAATACAACAATAACCATCGCTGAATAATACTCACTTTAGTTGTTTTAAATGTCTTGCTGCACTATATGCACTGCACTCTCTGAGGGATTTGCACCCAGTTATCATAATTTATAAGTCTGATGGAGTAGAACTATCTCAATTCCTCAAATCCATGAATTCTTTGCGGCGGTTGACTTGTGTATGTACTGAAGGACGTTGGTTACTTTTATAGGTGAGTGGTCCTCCAGGACCGCCCGGGCCAGAGGGGCCTCCAGGTTCAATGGTAAGATTTCAATCTCTTCACATCACCAGGAAACCGGTATTGTATGAAAAACTCCAACCAAGATGAAGTTTAGAGACAATCTTGTGGAAAAGAGGGGAACGGAGTAGGTGGTTAAGCTCATGAAAAGTTTAATTTTAAAGTTAGTAGGAGTTCTTTTAAAGTTCTTCATGTCGCTGGGGGAGGGGGGTGGTTTCTGGAAAAAGATGTAAACTTCGATTTAAATTGCATCCTCTGATGGTGCTGTAACAACACTTGCGGTTTGCTGTCCGGTAGAAAGAAATAACTTACACTTTTAAAACACTTTTCAACACCTCCGGATGTTCCAAAGCAACATTATTGAAACAGTTGCGTTTTTAAAGAAAACATATAATTGACATGCAGTGAGATCACATACATGTAGAACACGTGAATGATTCACACCCATTAGTTCACCCTTAATATATATGCCCGGTTGCTTTAAGTGAATCATATCGTGTATCTAAGGACCCATAATGTCTCAAATTTTCCTATTAGAATATACAAATAAGCAAAGGTATTATCTGTATGAAATGTCATTTATATTTAAAATTGGGTTTCTGATCTGTTTTGTCCAGGGAACACACGGTCTTCCAGGAACAAAGGTAATTTTAATTACACTCAAACTACTTTGCAGGTTCTGGAAATGTCCTTGGTGCCTTTCTTTACTCTAATCTTTTCCCTACATCTGTGTTGGTTAAAATGTGTAGACTGCTAAAAATGGAAAATAGTTGTGAATTGTGACATGCTTTTTAATATTGAGAATATAAGAACTAGGAGCAGGAGGAGGCCATTCAGCCCCTCGAGCCTGCTCTGCCAGTCAGAACGATCATGGCTGATCTCATCTTGGCCTAAACTCCACTTCCTGCCCATTCCCCATAACCCTTCAACCCATTACTAATTAAAAATCTCTCTATCTCCTTAAATTTACTCAAAGTCCCGGCATCCATCGCACTCTGGGGAAGTGAATCCCACAGATTCACAACTCTTTGCGAGAAGTAATTTCTCCTAATCTCTGTTTCAAATCTGCTACCCCTTATCCTAAAATAATTGCCCCACAAAGGAAGCATCCGCTCTACATCCACTTTGTCAATATCTTTTATCATCTTGTATACCTCAATTAGATCGTCTCTCATTCTTCTAAACTCTGAAGAGTATCGGCCTAAACTGCTCAATCTCTCTTCATTAGACAATCCCCTCATCACTGGAATCAATCCAGTGAACCTCCTCGGAACTGCCTCTTAAGGCAACTACATCCCTCCTCAAATAAGGGGACCAAATCTGTACACAGTACTCTAGGTGCGGTCTCACCAACGCCTTGTACAGTTGCAGCAACACTTCTCTACTTTTATACTCTATTCCTTTAGCTATAAAGGCCAAAATTCCATTTACCTTCCCTATTCCCCGCTGTACCCACATACTAGTTTTCTGCGATTCATGCACAAGGACACCCAGACCCCTCTGCAACAAAGCACTCTGAAGCTTCTCTCCATTTAAATAATAAGTTGCCTTTCCGTTTACCGACCAAAATGGATAACCTCACACTTATCCACGTTAAACTCAATCTTCCAAAGGCTGGCCCACTCACCTAACCTAACTATTATCTATTTGTAAATTCTTTATTTCTTTGTTGCAACTTACTATCCAACCTATTGAAATGAAATGAATGAAATTAAAATCGTTTATTGTCACAAGTAGGCTTCAAATGAAGTTACTGTGAAAAGCCCCTAGTCACCACATTCCGGCGCCTGTTCGGGGAGGCTGTTACGGGAATTGAACCGTGCTGCTGGCCTGCCTTGGTCTGCTTTCAAAGCCAGCGATTTGGCCCTGTGTTAAACAGCCCCATATATTTTAGTGTCAGCTGCAAATTTGGCTACAGTACAGTACAACACCTTATCAAATACCTTCTGGAAGTCCAGATATACTGCATCTACTGGATGTCCATTGTCCACTTGGCTTGTTACATCTTCGAAGAACTCTAGCAAATTAGTCAAACAATATTTACCCTTCATAAAGCCATGCTGACTCTGATGGATTGTGTTTTGACTTTCCAAATGTCCTGTTTTCATTCCCTTAAGAATGGATTTCCCAACAACAGGTATTAAACTAACTGGTCCATAGTTTAGAACTTCAGTGAAGAGTCATTCAGACAAAATATTAGCTCCACTCTCTCTCCACAGAGGCTGTCAGACCTGCTGAGATTGTCCAGCTTTTGCTGTTTTTGTTTCAGAATTCAGCATCCGCAGTAATTTGCTTTGATCTCTGGTCCATTGTTTCCTATTTTCTGCCTCCCTCCCATTTTGAATAAGGACGTTGGGTTAACATTTTTCCAATCAATTGGAACCTTTTCCACATCCAGGGAATTTTGGAATGTTGTAACGAATGGATCCACTGGGCCCAATCTTGAGGCTCCTTCACCACCCGTGGGGGCTGTTTTCCTCTGCAGCTGCTCTCCCTTCCCTGCTGTTTTCGCTAATCAGTTCCACCTCTGTCCGCGCTGCTTCTTGCTCTGAAGCTGCTCTCCCTTCCCCGCTGTTTTCACTCACTCGTTCCACCTCTCTCACTGTTTCTCACTCTCTGAACGGACCTCACAAGAAGCAAGCTGTCCTGACCATCATCTTGGAGTGATTTTGCTCCCTCGAAAGGGGAAGATCGTTGGCTAGAAATCCATGAGCTTTCATCTTCCCCATGGTTTTAACATTTAGCTTTTATTCCCACCCTCAGAATCCCCCCATGGAGCTGATGTTTAAACAAGTCAATAGTGAGCAATTTTAGAGACTGGTGTGACTTGTTTAAGATGATTCTGGTAAACCCTTTATCCATGATGTAAGTCTGGCAAATGGGATTAGGTGGGCAGGTCAGAGCCTTTCATGCACCGGTACAGACTCGAGGGGCCGATGGGCCTTTCCTGCATTGTAGTATTCTGTGATTCTGTGATGATGCCCTTGTAACATTTGCTGTCCTCAAAACTTTGTTCCATTTGGTTTGTGTCATGATTGTTTAAGTTCTTGGTCCTGGAAGGCTAGTTATTAAACACTGTGAATATAATGACCTGGAAACATTTTTGACCAGCAAAGTTTTAATATCCTTGAGCACTAACAGAGTGCTGAGTGAATCTGTCTGTGTCCAGTCCTGTGCCAAATGTATCTGGCCACTAACAGATGCTCCCACTCACTCCACCCTAGTTTCAGTTAACTGTCAACGTTCCCACATAACCTGGTCACTTTCAGTCTCCCGGGATTCCATCCAGATGCTGCATCCACATCTGGTGCATTGTCCTAGAGCCTGGAACACAACTTGGAGCTTATGCCTCACAAGTTAGTTTACTGCCAGCTGCCATGTTGCTACCGTTATTCCATCTTCAAATTTTCCTTTTCAACTGGGACAATTTTCAAAGATATTTGAACTTGGTGTTTCCTTAACCCTGGCATTAACTTAATTACATTATTCAGGCTGGTATTAACATAAAGTCTGCCAAAAATTTGTGTTAACAATAGTATCAAATGCCATGCTCATGGGACAGGGCCTGGTGGTATGATGATGGTGAATGGGAGAGGGGGGGGGGGGTGAGAAGGCCCCAGTTAGGATAGTCACGTGGAACGTGAGGGGGTTAGGAGGTCTGGTCAAGAGGTCAAGGGGGCTTGCGCATCTTAAAAGTTTGAAGGCCGAGTAGCAATGCTGCAGGAGACTCACTTGAGGGTGAAGGACCAGGTGAGACTTTAAAAAGGGTTAGTCAAGTGTTTCTTTCATTCTGGATTTGACGGAAGAGCTCGAGGGATAGCGGTAATGGTCAGCAAAAGAGTACACTTCCAGATGGAGAAGGTGGTGGCAGATCAGGGGGGTAGATATGTGATTGTGACAGGGGCGCTGGAAGAGAGGTTAGTGGCGCTGTAAAGTGTATACGGTCCCAATTGGGACAATGTGGGATTCACAAAGAAGGTGTTTGGATCCATCCCCGACTTGGACACACACAAACTGATAATGGGGGGTGGACTGGAACTTGGTGCAGGAGCCAAGGTTGGACAGGTCAAGGCCGCGCTCGCTGGTCCCGTCAGGGGGGGCGAAGGCATTGGCTGGGCTAATGGTGGAAATGGGAGGGGTGGACCCTTGGAGGTTTCTGCACCCGAGGGAACGGGAGTACTTGTTTTTCTCAGCAGTCCATAAGATATACTCGCGGATCGACTTTTTCGTGGTGGGGAAGGCTTTGCTGGCTGCGGTTAAGGGGTCGGAATACTCGGCAATTGCAGTGTCAGATCATGCCCTGCATTGAGTGGATATGGTGCTGGAGAAGGGGGTAGCGCAGAGGCCGGGGTGGAAATTAGATGTGGGACTTTTGGGGGACCAAGGGTTCTGTGTCAAAATTGTAAAGGTAATTGAGGAAAATGTAGGCTTCAACTGTATGGGTGAGGTGTCGAAGGCAGTTGTCTGGGAGGCTCGAAAGGCAGTGGTGTGGGCTGAGGTGATTTCGTTTAAGGCCAGGGTGGACAAAGAGGAGAGGTTGGAGCGGCAGAGGGTAATAGATGAGATGTTGGAGGTAGATAGGAGTTATGCAGAAGATAGGGACCAAGCGAAGCTGGAAAAGAGGAAGGAACTACAGGCGAGCTTTGACCGACTACCTACCAGGAAGGCGGTACGCCAACTGAGACGAGCAAGGGGTGCAGTTTACGAACATGCTAGCAGGTCAGCTCCGGAGGGAGGCAGCAGTAAGGGAAATTGTTCAGGTGAGGGATGGGGCAGGGAAGTTGGTAGAGCTCCGGATCTGATTAACAAAGTTTTTGAGGAATTTTATGAGAGGTTGTACAGGTCAGAGCCACCTGGGGGAGACCATGAGATGCAGGAATTTCTAGATGGGTTGGAGTAGCCGAGGCTAGGGGAGGGGGACAGGGCTACATTAGAAGGAGCGATAGTGGAGCAGGAGATAAAGGATGCGATTGGGAGGATGCAGTCGGGGAAGGTGGCAGGGCCGGATGGGTTTCCGGTGGAATATTGTAAACAATTTAAGGATAGGTTGGCACCCCTGATGGTGGGGATGTTTGAGGAGGCGATAGGGAAGGGGTGTTGCCACAAACCTTGGGGCAGGCATCGATTTCCCTGTTGCTAAAAAAAGATAAGGATCCGATGGAGTGTGGGTCGTATAGGCCCTTATCACTTCTAAATGTGGACGCAAAAGTGTTGGCGAAGGTACTGGCGGGTAGGCTGGAGGAGTGCCTCCCGAAGGTGATAGGTGAAGATCAGACGGGGTTCATGAGAGGGAGGCAGCTCTTTTCAAACGTTAGAAGGGTTTTGAACGTCGTTATGGCACCGGCAGAGGGGAAGGAAACAGAGGTGGTTGTGGCATTGGACGCTGAGAAGGCGTTTGACCGGGTAGAATGGGGGTACTTGATGGCAGTTCTGGAGCGGTTTGAGATTGGACCAAGATTTGTGAACTGGGTAAAGCTACTATATAAGGAGCCGAGGGCGAGTGTCCGCACAAACAACATCAGCTCGAGATACTTTTCTCTCCACCGTGGGACTAGGCAGGGATGTCCTATGTCCCCCCTGCTGTTTGCACTCGCGATTGAGCTGTTGGCCATCGCATTAAGAAGTTCAGGGGTATGGAAAGGAATAGTGCGGGGAGGGGGGGATAGAGCATAGGGTGTCCTTATATGCCGATGACTTGCTGTTGTACGTGTAGGAACCAAGTGTGTCGATAGGGGCAATATTGGAGCTGCTTCAAGTGTTTGGGTCTTTCTCGGGGTACAAACTAAATCTAGACAAGAGTGAGCATTTTGTGGTGTCTCAGCCAGGGGTGGGGGCAGGGGTGGGGGGGCTGCCATTCCGTTGGGCCGGGACTCACTTTAGGTATCTGTGGGTGCAGGATGCCCGAGAGTGGGGGGGTGGGGGGGGGGGCTCCGCAGGTACAACATTTCTAATTTGATGCGGAGAGTGAAAGCTGATCTGGCAAGGTAGGATGGTCTCCCCTCTGTCACTGGCGGGTCGGGTACAGGCGGTTAAAATGAACGTGTTGCCGCGATTCCTGTTTATTTTTCAATGCCTGCCGATTTTCCTGCCAAAGGCTTTTTTCAGAGAGATTGAGGGAAGGATTACTTTGTTCATATGGGGAGGGAAGGTGGCCAGAGTTATAAAGGTGCTGCTACAAAGGGGAAGGCAGGCAGGGGGTTTGGGCCTTCCGAACCTGGTGTATTACTACTGGGCGGCGAATGTGAAGAAGTTGCGGAGCTGGGTCAGAGGGGTTGATTCCCAGTGGGCCAGAATGGAGGAGAGTTTGTGCAGGGGGTCGGGATCGAAAGCACTGGCAACAGCGCCGCTCCCGATGGCCCCGAAGAAATACTCGGAGTCCGGTAATAATACCTTCATTGAGAATTTGGCGGCAGTTTCGCCAACACTTCGGGTTGGGGGCAGGGTCAAGGGAAATGCCGATTCGGGGGAACCACAGATTTGAGCCAGAGAGGTGGGATGGAAATTTTCGGAAATGGGAGGAGAAGGGGATTAAGACACTGAAAGATTTGTTTCCTAGGGGTCGGTTTGCTGGATTGAAGGAGCTGGAAGCAGGGGGAAATGTTTAGATACATGCAGGTTCGAGATTTTGCTAGAAAGGAGGTAGCTTTCCGGTGGAGCCGGCCTCCACATTGCTGGAGGAGGAGCTGACGACAGGGGGACTGGAGAAGGGGGCAGTGTCAGCGGTTTACGGAGCTATTTTAGAAGAGGAGAAGGCACCACTGGAAGGGATCAAAGCAAAGTGGGAGAAAGAGTTGGAAGAGGATATGGAGGAGGGGTTCTGGTGTGAGGTGCTCCGGAGAGTGAATGCCTTCACCTCGTGCGCGAGGTTGGGGTTGATACTGCTGAAGGTGGTATACACCTCACGAGGTCGAGGATGTGCCGATTCTTTGTAGGAGTAGAAGATGTGTGTGAACGTTGCGGGGGGGGGGGGGGGCCGCTAATCACGTTCATATGTTTTGGTCCTGTCCAAAGCTAGAGGATTACTGGAAGGAGGTTTTTAGGGTAATTTCTAAAGTGGTGTCGGACCAGCCAGGGTTGGAAACGGCTGCAGAGGCAGATATTGTAGCCTTCGCCTCGTTGATCGCCCGAAGGCGGATCCTGATAGGTTGGAGAGCAACCTCTCCACCCAGTGCCCTGGCATGGCGGAGGGACCTGTTGGAATTCTTGACTCTTGAGAAGGTTAAGTTTGAACTGAGGGGAAGCTCGGAGGGGTTCTACAATTCATGGGCGTTATTCATTATGCACTTTCAAGAACTGGATAACATCGAACATTAGTTGAGGCGTATGGGTGGGAGGGTTGGGGGGAGGGGGGCTGTGTGTGTTAATGGCGACTATGGGTGATCCCTAATTCCTTTTTGTCATTTGTTTGTGTGAACATGCGGGCTAATGTTTGGGGGTTGGTGGGAGGATGGGATCATTGTTATTGATTTGGGGATTGACATATTTGTTACTGATTATTGTTTATTGTTGGTGGGTGTAAATTTGGGGAAAAATGTGAAAAAGGAGGAGAATAAAAAGTATTTTTAAAAAAACAATAGTATTAAATTTGCAGCTACTACGATAGATGACTGGTTCAATAACATGTTACTTACAAAACTGGGACGTGATACACCTTGATGTCTCTATGATAGATATGACATTGTTGAGGGTAATGTGCTATTATTTTGTCATTGCTGCAGGGTAATCCTGGGTCGGGTGGTGTAAAAGGTGATCGAGGTGATCGAGGTCCCCTAGGACTGCCTGTAAGTTACATCTCCTGCTGCAAACACCAGACCACGGTTCTGGCATGTAGTTGTCATTTCAGGGCATGAGAGTGTGTATAACATATACTTCAAATCAGATTAACCCTCAAAGAGCTAATAATGTAGAAAGCATCTAACTATAATATGTGTGTGAATGCACGTCAGACTCGAGTTTCTAAGGTTAGGTAACTCAAAGTCATGTACAGCAAGGTGACCAGATCCAGAGATCAACATCTGACCACCCAGGCTTCCTTCGAAACGTTTGAACTCAACACCCTGTGGAGGAAACTGGAATAGTCCTTTACATTCTGCAGAAACATAGCCCCCATCCATCAACCTGAGAGATGTCTTAGTCATGCAAACCACGGATAATTCCACAGCACCCACGCCTACCCTTGCAACAAAACTAGAGTGGGGAAAATAAAACTTTCACTTTTCACAGAGAGAATGGAAGACAGTCGGATTGGAGAAAAGAGGTGGAAGGGCAAAGGTCCGAGCCTGGGATATGGAAACCAAGTCGCCAGTTCTAAGTCTTGCCCCCAGAGGGCTCCACTGACGGAACCACTGTGTTTAAAAGTGCGAATGCCAACTGAAACTTTGTGAATTCGTGTCCTCGACATACATAAGAATGAATTTGGCACCTGTGTCCGATTTGGGTCTGAGAGAGGAAACAGGACAAACTGGGAAAACATTGTCACTTTTGCAATGTCCACCTGTTCAATGTTTGGACCAACAAGAACTGCTCTGAATTCAATTGGCCAAATATTATCCAGCTGTGCGTGCATGCCCTCAATTATGTTTAGGCCGTCTATCTTGATAAAAGATTAGATAAATTGACAAACTGAACAAAGAAACCACATGGCACTGAATCCTGAAATTATGGAGTAGGGATAGTTTCTTTAACTCCCATTGACCAAATTTCCATTGGTGGAGTGGGCAATCAAAATTTAAATGACTAACTTTTCCCCAATAATTTGCAGCTATCTGTAAAGTGTCATTTCAATTGCGTAAGAACACAGAACTAGGTGTAGATGGAGGCCATTCAGCCCCTAGATCCTGCGGTGCTATTCATTAAGATCGCGAATGATCTCCCACCTCAACTCCACCATCCCATACTCGCCCCATACTGAATTTCCTAAGTGCTCAGAAAGCTATTGAACCCAGTCTCCGATGACCGAGCACCCACTGCTCAGAATTCCAAAGATGGACTTCCTTCTGAAAGACAAAATTTCTCCTTAACGCGATTTTAAATTGTTGAGCCTCGAACCTGCGTCCATGACCCCCTCATTTGCGACTCTGCAGCCATTGGAAAGAGCTGTGGAAACCTCCAAAAGAATTTTGTACATTATAATGAGATCGCTTCTCATTCTGCTGAACTCCATGATGGACAGACCCATTCTACTCCATCTACCTAATATCAATCTCAGTAACTGGAGAAAGATCTCTCCTCATTACAAGACTGTCAATAGAACTATGAAATAGGTGAGTGAAAATACAAGCATAAATTCAACTTAAGCAGCATTGAAACAACGAGAGGTTCGTCAGAACGAACTAAGTATTGAATGCTGAAATGTTATAGCCTGACCTCAAGACCCAAGTGTTATGATAACCATTTTCTTTCCACATTAAATATTTTATTGTCCATTAAAGGAATAATATAATGGACAGAAAACGTTGCTGTATCATCCACATCGGCACAATTCATCGCTAGTCCAATCCACATGTATCATAATTCAGTTTCAACCACATGCCATGCGGGTCATACTCTCTACCAATTGTAGAGATTTACCATTCAGATTTTCACAACTAGAACTTGGACTAGTTTCAGAACGTTCCCACTGCCAGGTAGAAATGTAAAGCAGGTAACTCTAAACTGTGACATTGGTTCTATTACCAAGTACACTACAAAGAATTAGAAATCTTCATAGCCAACGAGCTTGAAATACTCAACTGTATGGTTTGTTTTTCTAAGGGCATTCTTGTGTGCTGACAGATATGTCAAGTCCTCATCTCTTTCAACGTTATGTCATCACCTTTCATTGAGTTGTGCCAACACATGTCCCTTTTCACTGCTACACTCATATCTTCCCCACTGTTCTTTCCACTTCTAACACTTCATACACCGTCCAGGGTGCTTCTGGCTTTGACGGACAGCCTGGACCAGTGGTGAGTTCTGTACATCCATTCTCCTCGATCGTTCATGCCTGCTCACTGCTGTTGGACTGCATTATGATTTTAATATTGCTGGATTACATGCCTGCTCAGTGGATCGTTTCCATTCTAAATGAAGCATGGGAAATATGCCAATGCATGCAACTGCTTATTTAACCTTTTGGTCAAACATTTATATTAGGAACTGCTTAAGTAACGTGACTGTTCACTGGGTACAAATATTTTAGCCACAGTGTTGTAATTCTGGTAAATTAACAAATGTGGGAGGTCAAAATTTAGCCCCTTACTGTTTTTTTAAAACAGGGTGTTCTTCTGAACAGTACCCAATTTTGGTTCTATGTTTGATATTTTCAAATGTCCTACATTTACATGTACCAAAGCAATCTGTGGTGTATCATAAATTTATTCTGTCTTAGTAGATCTGAAGCATTTGATGTTGACGTGTATCTTGGGCCCATGACCGTAGAGCTATACTGACCAAAGCACACCCTTAAATTACAGGGGAACATGTCTTCACACTGAATAATTCGGTACAATGATTATTGAATCATTGGAGTGAAATTCCAATTCAGTGGAAATAAAATTGGGCAGCTGACTCCCTGCCACTTGTTTTGTATAATTGCCCGAATTGAATTTCACCGCTATCACGATTTGTTTACATTGCTAGAATGCCTCATCTCTGGGAACCCTCCACCCATGCTTAAATTTCTTCAATTGACACCTGTTTGTACAATCTCTGCTTGCTAAATTATAGAATGAATATTCTCTTCCCATGGGGACACAGTCCATTTACGTCAGGTAGCATCGTTGACAATTAGAGGAGCCAAATCTTAGGGACCCCCAATTGTGTGGATAGTACTGCAGGGGGTAAACCAGCTAAAACTGTGAAACTTAGCAGAACAAGCCGCTCCGACCAGGACTAGTCCACCCATTAGGTACAAGATCAAAGCAGCTCCCAGTGAATGATCCAACTCTCGGGAGCAGGGCCAGCTCAATACATCAACCTTCCTGGGGTACTGAGGTTCTCGGTCAGTATATCTACTGTAGGCCGTTGCTTTGGATTCAAACTTTCACCATCAACTGCATCATCTTAGAGCTACCTCGATTCCAAAGAGACCCCACCTTCTTCCCCTAGTCTCCATCGAAAGAGGAAAGTCACAAGCTCCATAAGCAACTGTGGCTTTGAGCCCCCTCCAGGTTATCACCAAGTAACCGCCCACTGGATACACCCACCATAAATAAACCAACAGTTCCAGATGCAGAACTTCAGCAGTAATTTGTTTTCTGTCTGAACGTCAGCCCTGGAACGCATATCTGTCTCATATCCAGCCTCCAGCAGTGTCTGTCAATAGTTGGACACATAATCTCATCACTTTGGGGTAAACAATTCCGTTCAGCAGGGTGGATGTGCCTAACAAAGCGATTTACACTGTGCCAGGCACCTTGGATCTGGACATCCCCCGACAATCACACAGTTTTACATAAGTAACGGTTGATTATAGTTTGAATCATTGCCTTCGAAGAATGTGTTGTTAACCCAGGGATGCAGAAAGTCTGCAATGCAGTTAGTACCTCCCTTCCTGAGGATGACTAGATTTTAAGTGGATTCCACTTTTTCAACTGATAAATCCTCTGACATTATTTGTTTAAGCAAAAAATAAATAGTTTATAACAATGCATAGGGTTGCCCATGGAGCTGTAAATTCTATATCCATTTCCCCATGAAGTTCTACAGTAAGTTTGTCAACATTAATTTATTTGCTAAGACAGTGAAATGATGTTATTATCTCTGCCTGTCTTGTCAGACTGTTAATTGGACCTGCGCAACTTTGACGAAATCCGTTCATTGCCGCACTCTGACCATTTAAATTTACCTGTGATACCCGGGGAAATTAACCTAATTTTCACACAGGAAATTAATATAGAAAAGAGGGCCATGAAAAACCCTACTGTTCCCACCCAAAAAAAGCCAATTTATATCTCGTTGCTAATGTCAGTGACTTTCCTTTCAATCATTCACCTAAATCACAGAGAAAACATGTATCAGATTATACGATTTATATTTGTCTCATTATGAAGAAGAACGTCATGTCGTGGAATGGATGTGTAGGATAGAGTCTCCCCTGATAGCGCATTCCTGAATCCAGCCCTGCCATCTCTGATGGGGGAGGGGGGAGAGAGACACAATACAGAGAGAAGAAAATTGGAGGGCAGGTTACCTCGAGCCATTTTCGTCCTTCCACCTGTACAACACACTGATAATTGGCTTGCACAATGGAAATCACTGAGTCCTATTCACACCGGTGGAGTAAACCCAGGATTATGTCACCAACAGAAATGCCCCAGTCCTACTAAGAGAGTGCTACTTAATTTTCTTTAGGCTGAGCAATTGGTCCGTGTACTGTTCTCTGAATGAGCAAAGTGCTCTTCCGCTCTAACGTTGGGCCTTCTTCGTATATGGTATTGTTGTCTACGGTATTGTATACAGTATTGTTTACAGTGTTGTATACAGTATTGTTTACAGTATTGTATACAGTATTGCTGCTAGATAATGGGAGGAGATAGTCTGATGTTCTTCAATATATTCATTTCTATGTAGGGTGTGCCAGGGCCAGCAGGACCGAAAGGAGAAAGGGTAAGAGTGAGACAAAATGTGGGACGATGAGCTAAAATGATTTAATTTTGAGTTTATATGAATGCTGTTTAGAAACAGGTAGCAGCAAATAGTCTCCTGAAAGTGTCTACAGGCGTTTGGTAATCATCTGAGCATCAAACCAAATTCACCAAGGTTCTTGTGTAGTCTCCTGTGAACATGTTACCGGTAACTCTGCTGGACTGGAGCACAAGGTCTTCATTCTTCACTTGAGTATTTGTGGCCATATTCTGGCTTGGCTCTGAACAGATTGGTTGAGTTTGGTGATGTTGTTGATTTCACTACAGCCCTTCATTCATCAGAAAGGTAAAGAGAGCGAAAAAGAGAACGCTTTGCACAGCCAAACGTGATGGTTCGATCTCGCTCCCTCTTTCTCTCCTTCCTCTTTCGTTCTCCTCGCTTTCTCTACTCTCTGCTTCCTTCTCTCTATTCTCTCTCCCCTCCAGCCCCCTCTTTGTCTTTGCCCGCCCTCTCTCACCTCGCTTTCTATACATCATCTCTCTGCACGAATGGAAATGTGAAAGTGCCTTGTTTCCATAAATAATGGTGGAGAGCAGGCTTGACCAACCTTTCGGGAGCCCGGGGGGGCACATTTCAAACATTCTCTCATTTTAGGGGCTGACGAGCAAGTTTCAGAAAGACAAAGTTTGGCACAAGTTAAACCTGATTTTTTTAAATTCAAACCTGATAAATGAAAAACAACTTGCTGAGCAAAAAGACGCTAAGTATTTAGAGTGTAATATGGTGAGAGTGTGTGTTCCCAGCTCACTCCTAGTCTCGGGGATCTCACCCTCACCCACTGAGAGTGGCTGTGTGTGTGTGTGGGTGAATGAGAACCCTGATTCTGGGAATAAGCCAGACATATGGACACACTCTGCCCCTGCACACACAGTACCCCCCCCTCCCCAATCATGCACACTCCTCTCACACTCACTCCATGCACCCGCACACAGTCTCCACTCACTCACTTATTCAGATGCCAATGGGTCCCGCTCTGACTGTCTCACGTCCTACTCCTGGGTGCCACTCTGGACACCTGAGCCACACTTCAGCCAGCCCGGGCCCCAGCTCGAACTCACCCAGGCCCCAGCTCGAGCTCATCCAGGCCCCAGCTCGAACTCACCCGGGCCCCAGCTCGAGCTAACACGGGCCCCAGCTTGAGCTCACCCAGGCCCCAGCTCGAACTCACCCAGGCCCCAGCTCGAACTCACCCAGGCCCCAGCTCGAGCTAACTCGGGCCCCAGCTCGAACTCACCCAGGCCCCAGCTCGAACTCACCCAGGCCCCAGCTCGAGCTAACTCGGGCCCCAGCTCGAGCTAACTCGGGCCCCAGCTCGAGCTCACCCAGGCCCCAGCTCGAACTCACCCAGGCCCCAGCTCGAGCTCACCCGGACCCCAGCTCGAACTCACCCAGGCCCCAGCTCGAGCTAACTCGGGGCCCCAGCTCGAGCTCACCCAGGCCCCAGCTCGAACTCACCCAGGCCCCAGCTCGAACTCACCTCGGCCCCAACTCGAGCTAACTCGGGCCCCAGCTCGAGCTCACCCAGGCCCCAGCTCGAACTCACCCAGGCCCCAGCTCGAACTCACCCAGGCCCCAGCTTGAGCTCACCCAGGCCCCAACTCGAGCTAACTTGGGCCCCAGCTCGAGCTCACGCAGTCCCCAGCTCGAACTCACCCAGGCCCCAGCTCGAGCTCACCCAGGCCCCAGCTCGAACTCACCCAGGCCTCAGCTCGAGCTCACCCAGGCCCCAGCTCGAACTCACCCAGGCCCCAGCTCGAGCTCACCCAGGCCCCAGCTCGAACTCACCCAGGCCCCAGCTCGAGCTCACGCAGGCCCCAGCTCGAACTCACCCAGGCCCCAGCGCGAACTCACCCAGGCCCCAGCTCGAGCTCACCCAGGCCCCAGCTCGAACTCACCCAGGCCCCAGCTCGAACTCACCCAGGCCCCAGCTCGAACTCACCCAGGCCCCAGCTCGAACTCACCCGGGCCCCAGCTCGAACTCACCCGGGCCCCAGCTCGAACTCACCCGGGCCCCAGCTCGAACTCACCCGGGCCCCAGCTCAAACTCACCTGGGCCCCACTCAAACTCACCTGGGCCCCACGCAAACTTGCCTGGGCCCCCCTTGAACTCGCCTGGGCCCCCCCTTGAACTCGCCTGGGCCCCCCCTTGAACTCGCCTGGGGCCCCCCTCGAACTCGCCTGGGCTCCCCTCAAACTCACCTGAGCTCTGCACCAGCCCACCTGGGCTCGAACTCGCCTGAGCCACACTCCGGGGCACCTTTGCTCCCTGGCCACAATCCCCAGGCCCTAAACGCATCATTACTGGTGTTCGCTGCTGCTCCACTCGAAGATTGTTTCTTTCCCACATTTGCTGCTGATAGACTCGCTAGTTTGACCGGCATTTTGAAAACGGGCTCCACGGGCCGTGTGGAGGGACTTTGAGGCTGCGTCCAGCCTGTGGCCGTACGTTGGGACCATCCCAATCAGCAACCTGGGTGGAAATTGCAGCTGGAATTGCAATGGTTTCCAAAGAAGTTATTGCTGAAGTTTCTGCTCAAGCTCATTTACATCGTCACAAATGTCAAATTGTACATGAAGCAGCAAAATCAGCGCGATAGGATGTAATTGCTTCAGGAAAATATTCTTCGATGTGTTTAAGATTGGGAGCTTGGTGCAGTTTGATGTATACATTTTGGAAATTGGCTTACGGCCCCAAAAAATAAGTTTTGAAGAAATTCTAGTCCTCTGCCTGTGAGTAACCTAATTTTAAATACCTGAAAATGACCAAAAGAAGTATACTGAACCATTTAGTCGCTTCATTAGTAAAGCATTCTTTAATATTTAAAATCTTTTAACAGGTTCTATTTAGTGCCTTTGCGATAACAAACGATTGGTTCAGTTTGAAAATCCTCCTGAATTGGCCACAAATGACAGAAAGTCACCAAGCTAATTAGTTCAATATGTGGGCTGGACCACTTCCAGTGCAATGTTTTTAAACCAGTAAAAAAGATCACGGAAATTAAATTCCATTTAATTTGCACCAAAATTTCCTCAATCTATTACACGGCTTTGGTCAATCAGTCGAATTGCTCTGGGGGAAATCAGCAAAAACTCTGGGTTGATGTGTTCTTAAAGACTGTCAAAAACATTAGTGATATGAGTTGAGGATGGTTTTGAGTGTGTGGAGATGTTACCTGCACTTGGCCATGAGCGAGTGGATAATGGACAAGGAAGAGACTGCAGCTGTGTGGGTGCTAGGGGATGTATATCAGTACCAGATACTTGACTTACCTTGGCCATCTTTGTGAGGTCCTTGAGCTTTTTCTGTTCTGTGTGGCTTTGCTTGGTGTGATGGTGATCGCATTGAGCTGTTATACAGCAATAAGAGTGGGTGATGAATAATATTTCCGTGGTCGAAGCAGGCAGGCTTAGTAACTGACTAGATTTGGGGTTTGAAGGAATTTGAACTTTGGGAGTGAGCGAGATGGTCATCATGTTGAGTGAATATTATCAACAGTTTTTTTTCAATAATGAGGTGATACCCAGGGATTTTGGGAAATGGGGTGACAGTACTGTACCTGAAAGAAGCTGAACATTGGGTCTGGAGTTGAGTCAGGGGTGAGTTGATAAGAGTGGGTGAAGGAATCCGGTAACAGGTTTCGCGGAGGGGATGGGCATGGGATTGTAGAGTTTGGAAAGAAGGAAGTATCCTGTGTAATTTCACATTATGAATATTTAACTGGGGACACAGAAGACAGTTGCCCGGTTCACTGTCGCCAATTTCAGCATCATGCAATCATCAACCAACCTGACTGATAACACATGCCAAGGGAGTTTTTGGTACAAAGATCTGTGGGAATTTAAATCAACATTTTGCCTAATATTCACCATTCATTCCCCACTGTTTTTTAAAGCACAATTGTGATAGTTAAGAAAGATATAATTACAGTTTTAAAAGTTCTGAAGTTTTGCTGAAAGTTGGATACAACTGGTTAAAGTTATTTTCATCTTTTCCAGTGCTATATGTATATGTTTTTTAACCAACTTGCACGGTGGCACAATGGTTAGCACTGCTGCTTCACAGCACCAAGGACCTGGGTCCAATTCCAGCCTCTGGTCACTGTCTGTGTGGAGTTTGCACGTTCTCCCCGTGTCTGCATGTGTTTCCTCCAGGGGCTCCGGTTTCTTCCCACAGTCCAAAGATGTGTGTGATAGGTGGATTTTCCATGCTAAATTGCCCCTTAGTCTCCAGAGATGTGCAAGTTAGGTGGGGGATGCAGCCTAGGTAGGGTGCTCTTTCAGAGGGTTGGTGCTGACTCAATGGGCCGAATGGTCTCCTTCTGCACTGTAGGGATTCTATGAACTGTCTTTGTGCAGTTGCTGCTCTGCACTTCCCTTCCCACGTTTACTGTCTTTCTGAAGATGTAAACGTCGGCTGGGATAGAGTTCTACATACCTGGCAACTTCACTGACCCAAATCTAACTGACCATCCTTGACATGAGCTGAGACAAGGGGTCATTGTAAACGCACACACTGGACAGGAAACCTGCAGCATCCCAGTCCACGGTAACACAGTGGTTAGCACTATGGCTTCAGAGTGCCAGGGTCCCAGGTTCGATTCCCGGCTTGGGTCATTGTCTGTGGGGAGTCTGCACGTTCTCCCCGTTTCTGTGTGGGTTTCCTCCGGGTGCTCTGGTTTCCTCCCACAGTCCTGAAAGACGTGCTTTTTAGGTCATTTGGACATTCTGAATTCTCCCTCCGTGTACCCGAACAGGCGCTGGAATATAGCGACTAGGGGCTTTTCGCAGCAACTTCATTGCAATGTAAGCCAAATTGTGACAATAAAAGATTACTATTATTAGCTACAGTGGAGAGTGAAATCAGGCAAGAGTGTAAAACTAGAGTTGCTCCAAATCCCAATAAATGGATTACGTTAAAACTAACGACAATATGTCAAAGTGGAATTTCTTTGCGGAGACCATCACACACATAAATGTGTACATTTACACACTCAAAACACGCACACTCATTTGCTCACTTACTTTCTAGCAAGAACCATTGAATAATGATTTTGAATGGAAACTCTGGCATACTTTTTCCTTTACCTATTCCTGGCACATAAACCACTGCCACATCACTGCACAAAGAGAGGAGAAAGGTCACGTGGTTCTGCTCAATCTGTCTCGGTTCCATTTATATTATTCCATTTATCAATTGAGCCATTTCGGAGCTAAAATGTTTATTTGTTAATGAAATGCGTGTATCTTGTAATTGGGAATGCAGATATGTTTGTACTGCTGCAAAATGCATCCTGCCTTCTTCCAAATGAGGCAGCAGAGCCATTGGTATTTTTACACTCATTGTGACTTTAATAACGGGTTTAGCACCAATAATGTATTGAGCAAAATCATTGTTTAAATTGATCTGTTTGCAATATTTATCTAACTGTGTTGGTATTTGTTTCAGGGGGATAAAGGAGATCCTGGATATGCCGGGCCAATTGGACCACGGGGATTACCTGTAAGGAAGCTGGTTAATATTTTGTGCTTTGAGACTAACATAGTCAGTGAGAATGGAGTGTGTGTGGTTGATGCCACTAAGGTGTAAAATTGTGCTGGTTGGAAATCCTCACCCAAACACTCCTTACTCTCACCGTGTGTGTTGGATTGAAGTTAGATTTAGTTTTTGTCATGTGTTGCAAGTACTGTTTATTCTTCCAGATGAGACTGGAATCCACGGGGAGATAGGTGTGAATTTCAGTAAGGTGCACAGTTCCGTACCAGACAGGTGGAGCAAACTGAAAGCTATTTGGTGTTGGGTTCTGTGTTTACCATACTCAGTGAGTTGAAGACAATCCCCCAACCCCCCGGTTCTGAAATTCATTATTTTACTTTATATTTATTTATTTATTTTATCCCAGTCCGGAAGTAATTTTCTTGCCTTTACATCCCTGCCAGAATATACCAATAACAAAGTATAGGACGAGCACATCTTTGGGCAAACCCTAGATACACCTGTAACTTGGGCATTGTGGGCCATTTCGTTACAAATCAAGACAGTGTGACGTTGTAGCGACAGTGTGACGTTGTGGTAACAGTGTGACGTTGTAACGACAGAGTGACGTTGTAGCGACAGTGTGACGTTGTGACTGTGATGTTGTGGTAACAGTGTGACGTTGTGGTAACAGTGTGACGTTGTAACGACAGTGTGACGTTGTGGTAACAGTGTGACGTTGTGGTAACAGTGTGATGTTGTAACGACAGTGTGACGTTGTGGCGACAGTGTGACATTGTGGTAACAGTGTGATGTAACGACAGTGTGACGTTGTAGCGACAGTGTGACGTTGTGGTAACAGTGTGACGTTGTGGTAACAGTGTGACGTTGTAACGACAGTGTGACGTTGTGACAGTGTGATGCTGTGGTAACAGTGTGAACAGTGTGACGTTGTGATAACAGTGTGACGTTGTAACGACAGTGTGACGTTGTGGCGACAGTGTGACGTTGGGGCGACAGTGTGACATTGTGGTAACAGTGTGATGTTGTAACGACAGTGTGACGTTGTAGCGGCAGTGTGACGTTGTGGTAACAGTGTGACGTTGTGGTAACAGTGTGACGTTGTAACGACAGTGTGACGTTGTGACAGTGTGATGCTGTGGTAACAGTGTGAACAGTGTGACGTTGTGGTAACAGTGTGACGTTGTAACGACAGTGTGACGTTGTGACAGTGTGATGCTGTGGTAACAGTGTGAACAGTGTGACGTTGTGGTGACAGTGTGACGTTGTGGTGACAGTGTGCCGTTGTGGTGACAGTGTGATGCTGTGGTGACAGTGAACAGTGTGACGTTGTGGCAACAGTGTTTTGTGGCGACAGTGTGACATTGTAGCGACAGTGATGTTGTGGTGACAGTGTGACATTGTAGCGACAGTATGACGTAGCGACATTGTGAACAGTGACGTTGTAGCGACAGTGTGAACAGTGTGATGTAGCGACAGTGTGATCAGTGCGACGTTGTAGTGACAGTCTGACGTTGTGGCAACAGTGCGACGTTGTGGCGACATTGTAGCGACAGTGTGATGTAGCGACAGTGGCGTTGTGGTGACAGTGTGACATTGTAGCAACAGTGTGAACGGTGTGACGTTGTAGGGACTGTGACGTTGTGGTGACAGTGTGATGTTGTGGCAACAGTGTGGCGTTGTAGCGACTGTGTGGCGTTGTAGCGACTGTGGCATTTTGGCAACAGTGTGTCGTTGTGGCAACAGTGTGACGTGGTAACAGTGTGACATTGTGGTGACAGTGTGATGTTGTGGTAACAGTGTGGCGTTGTAGCGACTGTGTGGCATTGTAGCAACTGTGTGGCGTTGTGGTAACAGTGTGGTGTTGTGGTAACAGTGTGACGTTGTGGTGACAGTGTGGCATTGTAGCGACTGTGTGGCATTGTGGCAACAGTGTGACGTGGTAACAGTGTGACATTGTGGTGACAGTGTGATGTTGTGGTAACAGTGTGGCATTGTAGCGACTGTGTGGCGTTGTGGTAACAGTGTGGTGTTGTGGTAACAGTGTGACGTTGTGGTGACAGTGTGATGTTGTGGTAACAGTGTGACGTTGTGGTAACAGTGTGACGTTGTAGCAACAGTGTGGCATTGTGGTGACAGTGTGACGTTGTGGTGACAGTGTGACGTTGTAGCAACAGTGTGGCATTGTGGTAACAGTGTGACGTTGTGGTGACAGTGTGATACTGTGGTGACAGTGAACAGTGTGACGTTGTGGCAACAGTGTTTTGTGGCGACAGTGTGACGTTGTAGCGACAGTGTGACGTTGTAGCGACAGTGTGATGTTGTGGCGACAGTGTGACATTGTAGCGACAGTGTGAACAGTGACGTTGTAGCGACAGTGTGACGTTGTAGCGACAGTGTGATGTTATGGCGACAGTGTGACATTGTAGCGACAGTGTGAACAGTGTGACGTTGTAGTAACAGTGTGACATTGTGGTAACAGTGTGATGTTGTAACGACAGAGTGACGTTGTAGCGACAGTGTGACATTGTGGTAACAGTGTGATGTTGTAACGACAGAGTGACGTTGTAGTGACAGTGTGACATTGTGGTAACAGTGTGATGTTGTAACGACAGAGTGACGTTGTAGCGACAGTGTGACGTTGTGACTGTGATGCTGTGGTAACAGTGTGACGTTATGGTAACAGAGTGACGTTGTAGCGACAGTGTGACGTTGTGACTGTGATGCTGTGGTAACAGTGTGACGTTGTGGTAACAGTGTGACGTTGTGGTAACAGTGTGACGTTGTAACGACAGTGTGACGTTGTGGCGACAGTGTGACATTGTGGTAACAGTGTGATGTTGTAACGACAGTGTGACGTTGTAGCGACAGTGTGACGTTGTGGTAACAGTGTGACGTTGTGGTAACAGTGTGACATTGTAATGACAGTGTGACATTGTGACAGTGTGATGCTGTGGTAACAGTGTGAACAGTGTGACGTTGTGGTGACAGTGTGACGTTGAGGTGACAATGTGCCGTTGTGGCAACAGTGTGGCATTGTGTTGACAGTGTGATGCTGTGGTGACAGTGAACAGTGTGACGTTGTGGCAACAGTGTTTTGTGGCGACAGTGTGACATTGTAGCGACAGTGATGTTGTGGTGACAGTGTGACATTGTAGCGACAGTATGACGTAGCGACATTGTGAACAGTGACGTTGTAGCGACAGTGTGAACAGTGTGATGTAGCGACAGTGTGAACAGTGCGACGTTGTAGCGACAGTCTGACGTTGTGGCGACAGTGCGACGTTGTGGCGACATTGTAGCGACAGTGTGATATAGCGACAGTGGCGTTGTGGTGACAGTGTGACATTGTAGCAACAGTGTGAACGGTGTGACGTTGTAGGGACTGTGACGTTGTGGTGACAGTGTGATGTTGTGGCAACAGTGTGGCGTTGTAGAGACTGTGTGGCGTTATAGCGACTGTGGCATTTTGGCAACAGTGTGTCATTGTGGCAACAGTGTGACGTGGTAACAGTGTGACATTGTGGTGACAGTGTGATGTTGTGGTAACGGTGTGGCGTTGTAGCGACTGCGTGGCGTTGTAGCAACTGTGTGGCGTTGTGGTAATAGTGTGGTGTTGTGGTAACAGTGTGACATTGTGGTGACAGTGTGGCATTGTAGCGACTGTGTGGCATTGTGGCAACAGTGTGACGTGGTAACAGTGTGACATTGTGGTGACAGTGTGATGTTGTGGTAACAGTGTGGCATTGTAGCGACTGTGTGGCGTTGTGGTAACAGTGTGGTGTTGTAACAGTGTGACGTTGTGGTGACAGTGTGATGTTGTGGTAACAGTGTGACGTTGTGGTTAACAGTGTGACGTTGTAGCAACAGTGTGGCATTGTGGTGACAGTGTGACGTTGTGGTGACAGTGTGACGTTGTAGCAACAGTGTGGCATTGTGGTAACAGTGTGACGTTGTGGTGACAGAGTGATACTGTGGTGACAGTGAACAGTGTGACGTTGTGGCAACAGTGTTTTGTGGCAACAGTGTGACGTTGTAGCGACAGTGTGACGTTGTAGCGACAGTGTGATGTTGTGGCGGCAGTGTGACATTGTAGCGACAGTGTGAAAAGTGACGTTGTAGCGACAGTGTGACGTAGCGACAGTGTGATGTTATGGCAACAGTGTGACATTGTAGTGACAGTGTGAACAGTGTGATGTTGTAGCGACAGTGTGAACAGTGACGTTGTAGCGACAGTGTGACGTTGTAGCGACAGTGTGATGTTGTGGCGACAGTGTGACATTGTATCGATAGTGTGAACAGTGACGTAGCGACAGTGTGAACAGTGTGATGTAGCGACAGTGTGAGCAGTGCGACGTTGTAGCGACAGTCTGACGTTGTGGCGACAGTGTGACGTTGTGGCAACATTGTGACATTGTAGCGACAGTGTGAACAGTGTGATGTTGTAGCGATAGTGTGAATAGTGTGACGTTGTAGCGACAGTGTGAACAGTGACGTTGTGACAGTGTTGACATTGTAGCGACTGTGTGGCGTTGTGGTGGTCGTGTGAACAGTGTGACGTTATAGCAACAGTGTGAGCAATGTGACGTAGCGACAGTGTGGCGTTGTGGTGACAGTGTGACATTGTAGCGACAGTGTGAACGGTGTGACGTTGTAGGGACTGTGACGTTGTGGTGACAGTGTGATGTTGTGGCAACAGTGTGGCATTGTAGCGACTGTGTGGCGTTGTAGCGACTGTGTGGCGTTATGGCAACAGTGTGGCGTTGTGGCAACAGTGTGATGTTGTGGTGACAGTGTGATGTTGTGGCGACAGTGTGATGTTGTGGCGACAGTGTGATGTTGTGGCAACAGTGTGGCATTGTAGCGACTGTGTGGCGTTGTGGTAACAGTGTGACGTTGTGGTGACAGTGTGATGTTGTGGCAACAGTGTGGTGTTGTAGCGACTGTGTGGCGTTGTGGTAACAGTGTGACGGTGTGGCGACACTGTGACATTGTGGCAACGTTGTGGCGACAGTGTGACGTTGTGGCGACAGTGTGACATTGTGGCAACGTTGTGGTGACAGTGTGGCATTGTGGCAAAAGTGTGAACGGTGTGGCGTCATAGCGACAGTGTGGCGTCGTAGCAAAAGCGGGACGTAGCGACAGCTTGACGTCGTGGTGTCGGGGCGACAGTGTGGCATCGTGGTGACAGCGTGGTGTCGTGACAGCATAGCGTTGGGGCGACAGCGTGATGTCGCGGCGACAGCGTCGTGTCGTGGAGACAGTGTGACATTGTAGCGACAGTGTGATGTTGCGGCGACAGTGTGACATTGTGGTGACAGTGCCATTTTTTTGCCATCTCCCCATAACCTCTGATCTCCTTAAGAACACCTGATTTGTGCTTGAGATGCTGTTACCAACAGGGCTACAGAGTGAGAGCTGAAAGATTGAATTAGACAGAATAGTTATTTGTTGGAACACAAGAACTGGGCTTGGGAGTAGATCTTTTGACTCTGCTTTACAGGAAAGATCTGACTCCTGACAGACCCATGCAGAAACTCTGGCTGTATGTCTTCAAAAGGTCTTTTCAACTGGCTTGTTTCAGCTCCCCTTTGTTCTCAGACAAGTGAGAACTGCTTTAAATATTGTTAATGTCTTTCAACCAACCTACAGTGAGATCAAGCTGCCTTACTTATGGTCTCCGCTTCAACCAGATCAGAATTGAACTGAAAATTGCTCTACCCAGCAATGCCATTGGGGGCGGGTTTAGCTCAGTTGGCTGGAAAGCTGGTTTGTGATGCAGAGTGAGGCCAGCGAGGCCAGCAATGTGGGTTCAATCCCTGTACTGGTGAGGTTATTCATGAAGGCCCTGCTTTCTCAACTTTTCCCCTCGCCTGAGGTGTGGCGATCCTCAGGTTAAACCACCACGAGTCCGCTCTCCCCTTCAAAAGAGGAAAGCAAACTATGGTCATCTGGGACTATGGCAACTTTACTTTTGGGCGACACAGTGGTTAGTACTACTGCCTCAGAGCACCAGGGTCCCGGGTTCAATTTTGGCCTCAGGTGACTGTGTGGAGTTTGCACTTTCTCCCCATGTCTGCGTGGGTTTCCTCCGGGTGTTCTGGTTTCCTCCCACAGCCGAAAGATGCGCTGGTAAGGTGGATTGGCCATGCTAAATTGCCCCTCAGTGTCTAAAGAGGTTGGGTGAGGTTACTGGGTTACAGGGATAGTGGGATAGGGTGGAGGCATAGGTTTAAGTAGCGCACTCTTTCCAAGGGCCGGTGCAGACTCGATGGACCGAATGGCCTCCTTCTGCACTGTAAATTCTATGATTATCTATGATCTCACCAAGCTGAAAACTAATTAACTCCCCAGGGAATTCCCTTAATCAAAACAAAATTGCATTAGCCAAACATTTTACGATGGATAATTGCACCTCTGGCTCCCAAAGCCTTATTGTCTCTCAACCTAAGAATCTTTTAAAATATGATTTCAGCAGCCAAACACACAATAACCCAGAACTTTAACCCTTACTGCACCAAATACCAAAATACAATACATCTCAAATTCCTACATTCATCACACGTGCCAGCAGGAAATTAGAGCCTTCAGTTTTCTGACTGGCAAACTTTGTTTCCTGCATGAATTTGAGGTCAGCAGATGCTGCTTCTTGCCGTCTTGGAGACTGCACATTACTTTGCTCATATTGCGTGCTGATATCAAAGCTGGAAACGGGAGGCAGGCGAAGGCTGGAAGAGGTGGATGGGATAGTTCCTTTGGCACTAGTATGGCACCTGCACCTTCAACCCCGTGAGGTTACAGCAAAGACGGCAGCTTCCTGCCTACACCCAGTGCTGATTCGTGCAAGATTGTGTGTGTTCAGCTGGCCCAGCCCCCAGTGCAAATCCCTTCCGTGCCCTCCACTGAACTTAGACTTCAGAAAGGATGAATCCAGGGCAAATGTCGTCTTGGCCACCTCGGCCAAGTTGGTGCTGGTCACAAAGAGCAAAATACTGCAGATGCTGGAATCGTGAAACGAAAACAGAAAATGCTGGAAATACTCAACAGCAATATCTGCAAAGAGAGAAATCTTCAACATTTCGAGTCATGACCCTTCATCAGATCAGCTCTAAGCAATTAGATCATAGTAACCAAATCAGAAACCACACCAATGTTGTCTTTTGCAGGGTTCACTGGGACCAAAGGGTGAAAAGGGAAGTCGGGTAAGAACGATTGGTCACCTGCATGTCTCACTTCATTCTACAATCACTTTCATTTGCATGATATCTTCCAAGTTAAGGTTAAATCTCGGGGCTGTATTTTCCTCTGGGTATTACTTTTGATAGAAAGCAGAAATCTGTGCAAGAGGAGCAGGGTGTTAAACAAACTATAGGAGGCCATCTGCTTTCTGCTAAAATATTCACAGTGGAAATGATTAGGGAAGAAACCTTTCGAGCTTATCTAGGGCAGGTCAGTCAACAAGGCTTGACAGAATTGCATTTAGATAATGGGCTGAATAGTGAGCCTTGAACTCTGGAAGATTACTCGGACTTGTGAACAATACAGAATGTGTGTGGTGGCCATTGCCGAGTGTCTCAGTCTGACAGGAGAAGAGAGGTTTCAGAATGAAGCGGCCATAATTTGCAGGACACATTACCCAGATGTTGTGAGAATGGAAGGCAACCTGGATGGTGAGGCTTAGAGTTTGTAGAGAGACAATGACTAAGTTGGGGGGGCTCTTGGTTTACAAAATCCTGGAGGCTAGTTTCCCATCTGCACAGCATAATGAAGATCACTATTGACCCTCAACATTTACTCAAGGGGTCTTCAAAGCAGCCAGAGAAGCCGCTGTATGATTCAGGAGATAGATGAAACTCACTCACCGGCCTACATTCCAGACCACAGGATTATTTAATTCTCAGGCCTTATTGAGGTAAAGCCCCTTCAAGATGAGACATTATCAGTAGATAATCGTACTTATCCATCTAAATGCTGAATTATGAATGATCAACTGTGTATTCAGCAGGTATATCGACTCACACTGTCAAACATATAAAGGCAAACTGGGAGAGGCTGAAAGCCTGGACTGGAGCATTGCTAAACAGGAACGAAGCCGGAAAAAGGGCAAGCCAGATTCCTTGGCTTGCACAATCACGAGCCAGGTTCTGTTCGGAGTCTAGTCCACTGGGTACTTCTCGATATTGAATTATGTACATAGACAGATTTTGGACCATTCACGCAAGCAGAGCACATTAGCTGCTTCCGGAGAGTTAAAAGAATCATGACTGGCCACTTTTTGCTATTTTAACTAACAAAATAGTAGCACAAAACTGTCTGAACCAGGTTTACACACAGTGCCCCTTAGATTGCAGTTTTTTAATATCTTTGGAAAAAGGCACTTGGCACTTGATATTTGAAAAACAGAGGAAAATATAGCCCTCAATGTGTTGTGAATAAATCAGACAGCAATGCTGATTTCAATTAGTTGTTTATAGAGTGCAATATAATAATTGATCATAAGTAATATGCCTAACTCTGGAAGTACAACTTGCACTTATTAAAAAGATTGATTTAACTTTGTAAAATGTCTGGTTGATTTTAACAAAAAAAATCTTTTACTCAAATTGTAAAATTGATATATATTGATCTTTGATTTTTTTAAGCAAGTAAACTAATTTAATTCCTGCAGAAATGCAGATCTAAATATTGCTAGGATTAGTGTGTGTATCATTTTTTTTGCAGATGTTTAAATGATGCGGTGCTGTTTCCTTTTTGCTTTGCATTTTCTCCTGTGTTCTTCTTCCTTCCGACAGGTCTGCCTTGCCCCCTTCATCCCTTCCTTCTAGTCTGCATTAATCCCAGATTAGCATCCTTGCTCTTTACTCAAACAGCACCACCTTCTCTCCCTGACAATGATCCTAATGTGTGAGCTATTCCTTTTCTACTCGATCTGCAAGCCTCCCTGCTTCCCATAATGTTTATTGCATTCATTATGCAATTCATTTTGATGTTTAGAAGAAGATTGTAAGCTTTAGTGAAGTGGCCACTGTAACTTTTTAAAGGTCAAAATAATTGAGAACAGGGAACTGATTTTTTTTAACTGTGCACTCAGATCTTTAAACCTTTTTGAAGGAAAACTATTTTTGCTTCAAATATAATTTGTGAAAAAGAAGTGCGATGAATTTTTAAAAAAAAAGAAAAAAGCAGGCTAGTCCTCTGAAGCACTGACACATTGTGTAGAATATAAGCCTTTTGTCGACTCTGCTTGTTTAAGCGACAGTCTGTCACCAGACACAACTCCAGTGTTTAAGTGCAGGCATATCTTCATTATCATTCCTGTGAAAAATGTAGATGATACTGGAGTTTACATTAAGGCTTAAACTTCCTAACAATTTATTCAGTCCCGTGCAATAGTTTTCTTTATATTCAGTATAATAAATGGCAAATGTGACTTCAACTTTTCCCCCCCTTTTTTGCTAAAGTTCCTTGACTAATAAAAATATTGTTTGCAGGGGGAGAAGGGAAAGAGAGGTTCTAAAGGGCCAAAGGGGGATGAGGGAGACCAAGGCGTGCCCGGATTAGATGCACCTTGTCCATTGGTATGTTCTTGTGATGTCATTGAAAATGTCGGATGTTGTAATGGAAAAATAAGGGAGGAACAAGAAAGTAAGTCCAAAGGTTCCACTAAAATGGACTCCGTCGTGGCAGACCTGAAGACTACTTTTACACAAGATGTGGAATCACCTCGCCCCCACTTAGGTCCAGCCTCTACCCACTGACAATGCAGTACTGCTCTGTGGGTCCACATTGCCACAGGAGCTACACAGACAAATGCAAAGTGTGGCTCTGGAGAAGTTCGGAGCCATGCCTGCTGATGTAGGCTTCACTTACCAAAGTTTTGCTTATACTCCAGTGACCAAAATCAGCTGGAGTTCCTTTGCTTGCCTTGGCTGTGCATCTTCATCTCCAACAATCAAAGTGTTTCAAACCTTTGCATTTCCCTCTGAGCGTGAGGGTGAGAGTTATTTGTGATGCTCAATGGGCACCAAAGAGAATAAGCCGCACTGGACCAAGTCACTTTCTAATTCCTTGTTGCACGTTAACTTGTCTACTTCGAAGTCCTCCCTCCTTTCTCCATCTTTGTGAAAGTCAATTCAAGATGCTTTTGTATTAACCAAGTCAGTTCATTTTGTAAACAGGGATTCCGAGGCTTCAAAGGAGAGAAAGGTGAACCGGGCCTTCCTGGCCTGGATGGGCTAGATGCCCCTTGCTCATTGGTATGGTGTATCTCCCTTCCCTTCCTGCATGTTGATCATTGTGATCCATCTTCATGCATGCGAGTGACCTAATAACTCCAAATGCAATCTGCATAAAGTACAGCTCTATTCCTACATAGCCATCCAAACTTCTTCACAACCAGTAACAAATCTGCTTACTAACATTCCGATTTTCTCGATCGAGTTGTTCGTTGCCATTATGAATTTTCCACATGTACGGAAACACTTTATATAAAATATTGCTCACATTGGCAAAGGCAATTTCAAATGTCTTTGCTGCAATTTAAATCAATATCTGCTTTCCCAAATAACACACGAGGAGCACAAATTGTAGACAAAATACATACCTATCAAAACTAACTTACATCAGAAGAAACAAATATAGAGTTGCCTTTCACAATTAGACCTGCCAGTAATTATACTCACTGATTGTGAGATTGCTGCATTTCACACCTGAAAAGACATATTTCTAATCAATGTCAATGACATTGGGTTGGCACAGTGGTTAGCACTGCTGCCTCCGTGTCAGGGTCCCGGGTTCAATTCCAGCTTTGGGTGACTATCTGTGTGGAGTCTGCACGTTCTCCCCGTGTCTGCCTGGCTTTCCTCCAGGAGCTCCGGTTTCCTCCCACAGTCCAAAGATGTACAAGTTATTGTACAGGATTGGCCATGCTAAATTATCGCTTTGTGTCGTAAAGGGTAAGTGGGGTTACTGGGTTACGGGGATAGGGTGGGGGGGTGGGCCTAGGTGGGGTGCTCTTTCTGAGGATCGGTGCAGTCCTGATGGGCCGAATAGCCTCCTGCTGTTGGGATTCTAAGTGGTTACTGTTAAAATCATCTATTATTAAACTTCTGTTGGATAGCTGCAGTGGGAAGTTTGTAATGTAAGATGTGCATTATTGTACGATATCTTTTGTGAGAGGCTTCTGCAGACTGGATGATACTGAAGATGGATCTTTCCATCTTCACCATGGTGATACAATGTCACTCCAGGGAGTGACAGTGGAGGAGTGGCAATGTCACTGGACAAATAATCTAGAGGTCCAGGCTAATGCTCTGGGGGCAAGGGTTCAATTCCCACAACGGGCTGCATGGGCTAAATTTAATTAATAATTGAATAATGGAATTGAAAGCTGGCCTCTGTAGTTTCAACCAATGTCCCTTATGGAAGAAAACCTCCTCCCTGCACCTGGTCCTCTCCAGTGATGCCACAGCCACAAAAAAACAGTTGATTTGGTTGACTTTTCGTGAGATCTTTCAGTCACACACACGTACATCGCTAAATCCTCAACCGCCACCTAAATACTGATCTGTGATCTGATTGCTGTTTGTGGGAGCTTGCTGTGCCCAAATTAGTTGCTGAGGTCCCTGCAGTGCAACAATGGCTACACTGCAAAAGAACGTCATTGACTATAAATGGCTTCTGACCATCCTCAGGTATTGACAGGCTGTACATAAGTGTAATTCCCTTCCATCCTTTCACAATTAAACAATGCTAACCCAAACCTCCACCACAGTTCACTATTCTCACTTTACTGCCTTTTTCTTTGCTATATCAAAAACCAGGCACTGCCATCAAACCTCCCTTACTGATTGGATGTGGCTGCAGCAAATGTCCTCGCAGACTCCTTCCTTATTTATCATATTGATCTCCTGTTTCCCTTTTCGGAACCGATTCAGAATTAACATTCCCTCACTTCCTTCCTACCCTGCCTTCTCTGACGCTTTCCCGAACCCTGCCCTGAATGCACTACCACAGAGTACCAATGGGTTAATATCAAAATGAGATTTATGCCTAAATAAATTCATCTTTTTCGTGTGTCTCTGAGAAATCAAATTCTGCTAACTGTGAAGTGTAGCCTAAGAATCCAATTTGAAATGTATAACATTTCATTTAGCACATATTTGAAGTGTACAGATCCTGTTCTTTTAGTATTACTATTAAATTGGAAAAAGGGTTTACTGGAACATTTATACTGGGAGTAGTTCAATGCATGAGCATTAGTTTTAAAGCTTGCTGATAGTTCTTGTGTTTATTTTAAAAACAGCATGTTGCATACAACTTGTGCACAGTCATAAATAAATGTACTTTTTAATTGGTGCTCGAAGGGGTACAATAATCCTTCTTGGCATGATTAAAGAAAGACCATCAACCAGGGGTAGGTAATCCACTAGTTTTGTCTCGGAAAACTGGCAAAGCAGTCACTGGGTTCACGATTCCTGGCAGAGTGGTCGAGGGAAAGTCTCCCTTTTCAATGCTGCAACATTTCTTCACCGTATCTTGTGTGCTTTCCGAAAGGGCTCTTGCCATTGATTTTTACTTGGTCATCACGTGGCGTTGAACCAACTTTTGCCACGATAATTACTTTGTTTTGAGAGTGTCGGCAGTTGGTAACGTTGGCATTTGAACAATAAATGACCTCCTCCCTCGAGTTCCCAGTTGTAATGTTAACCCATTTTGAACAATGGCTGACAGAGGAATGTTCTAGCAAAGTGACAGACATTCATCCAATCCTGCCACCATCCATAAGTAGTGTCAAGATTATTGTCCCTTCCAATAAAAATGACCAGGGTTCAAGTGAAATGGAATGAAAGTTTAAAAAGTTAAATGAAAACCATCCAGCAGAAATAAAGTTGGTTTTGTTCTTTTTTATCAGGATGGAGTTTGGGATTTAGTGTATCCATCTGGGTAAATCTCAAGGGAAAAACAGGGCACTGGCCAATCAACATAGCTTTACAAGCAGTCCTGTTAATGCCATGAAGAAAGCCATCTACTATCGAGCTCCATTAGAGTAAAGCATAAATACAATTAACTGCAGATTATTTTTCTAGCATGTTATCAAATCAAATGTGACATTCCAGTTTATGAAGTTGAATGCACAGACCCATGTCCATGTAGTCAACTTTGTGTTACAGATTGAAATCCTAGCAATGGCTCCAGATTTCCAGCATTTCCCATTAACTGCCCTTGATCTCCTCTCTACTTTTTAAAAAAGAGATTTCACGAAGGCACAAATTCATTCAAAATGAATCACATTAACGAGGATTTCGAATACTAGCAGATTATTTTTAAGCCTCTGAAGTTGAGAGCTGGAGGAGCAAACGCTGTCGGTTTGAATGAAGGAAGGTGACAGGTGATTCAGAGATTGAAAATGCATAGAAAGCCTCGAGCAAAGGCTGAGATAATAAAACTTGATTTTGTTGGAAGAAAAAGGATAGCGATGCAACATAATCCATGTCTTTAAAACGTCGAGGTTTGGCGATTGTGGGTGTCATCACGTTACTTAATTAGAGAGCGTGAGTAGAATAATGGCAAGCTTTAACTGAGGTTAGAGATTATTCTCCTTGCAGGATCATAGGATAGGTGGCTATAAAAATGATCTGAAGCCATATTTATTCCTCCTTTGTTTGAAAAAATATTGGACAAAATCTGGGGGACCAGAGATTTGAGAGGTAAGCATTGAGACTGAGAAACAGGTTAGAAAAAGAACTATAGTTCCATGTTGGCACCTATGAATCAACCAGTCAGGATTAGTACAGTTCATAATATTAGATTTACATAGGTGGAATTTTCAATCTACTGTCTTCACAAGCCAAAGTGAATTTTCAGGATTTTGTTTTCAAGTTTCGCCTTGCCCAAGAAGATGTTAGGTTTTTCAGCAATAAAAGCGTAAGATTTTGTTTAGATTTTGACATGTGATCCAGCACAAATTTCCAAATGTGGAACTAAGTTTCCACAACTACAAATAGCATCTCCTCTCCCAACACCAAACGTAACATTTAACTTTTCCAAAACATATGCGCTAATTGGAATCGCCGTCAACTATTAGACCAAAGTCATTGCAGTGAAAACTAGATCAGACAAGCAACCCGAAATACATAAGAAAAGTATCAGTCGAATGCTTACAAGACCAGAGGCTTTTATTTCTCATTGGAACCAGCCCTTTTTTCCCTGCAGTTCCTACAAACACTTCTCATCGCACATAATATTGATCGAGGGGAAATGAGAAAGATGGGAGGGAACAGGAGACATAAAAGGTCATGTGAATGAGAGAACTAAATGGTAGAAATGGATTAAAAAGTGGGAAAATGTATGTTTTTTTAACAAAAACCTCTGCTTCAAATTGTAGGGTGAAGATGGTTTACCAGTACAGGGTTGTTGGAATAAAGTAAGTAAAGTCGAAATGAATTGAAATTCTGAACAGCTTAAGTTTGCTCATGTGTAGCATGCAATGTGTCTTTGAATTGACTATAGTGTGGTAATTGCTCAGCCTGTACCACGAGTAGATACCCGACTAATCAAATGCTACAAGAAAGCCCACTATTGGAAGCCACAGCTGTAGCATTGCTTCAGAAGTTTGATTTTGCAATGTTCTCTTTATGATCAACTTGTTCATTACTAATCATGAATAGAGTGCTGGCTTTAACAGTGGCACTTTTGAGTGTTACAGCTCCCGAATGTTTTCCACTAGGGATCAATATAAATTACTATATAATCCTGAGATTGGACTCTAAAATTCCTCGCAATTAAAATTAAGTTTGCACACTTGGAAAAATGCGAATAAATTATTAACTGCACATTGGACCGACATCGTGTCTGAAAGAACCTACTGCAATAACCGAAAAATGTGAACACCCTCGAGCCTGAAAATAGATGCGGTTAATTTCAGAACATGCACATACAATATGGAATGGTATAATCTGGATTAATACCAGCAGAACAAAATACATATGTTTGCAAATTGTGCTTTAATTAGGATTACAGAAGTTGAAGTAAAAACTCTAAACACCATCGTAGAGCAAAATGCAACCTTGGCAATGACAGTTGATGAATATTAATATACTTTCATCATTAAAACTGAGTCACTAGATTTTAAAAACAAAAATATAAATAATACAGAATTTGCTGCTTATCAGCTTTATTTCCAACGTGAAAAATAATCTATGTCATATAAACTTCAATTATCACTTTAGAAATTATGCTACATGATATTACAATGCAAATATTTGACATATATTTCTGAAATTATTTTTTGCCTTGATAATGGACACGTTAACCCATTAGTTTTAAGCAGGGTAACATATTCATTTCAAAGAGCAACTGGAAAACACAATAACAATTATATGGCCTAATATAATTCATAAACTTTGATTTTTATTCTCTGACTGAGGCGCCCAGACAGGATAACCTGAAAATAATACTTGGAATTTGTTTGGATTAGACTGGGGAGCAGGGCACATTGCTTTGGTGAAGAGGGAGGAGGCAATAGTTGTGTTTGAATGATGTGAAGATATACTGTCGGAAGGGCCACATAAATTTAAAAAGGGATCAAATTGAGTCAACTTTAATAGCAAAATATAAAAGTGATTCATGTGTGAGACTGGCCTTCTTACTCCTCAACATTTGGCAACATAATACCGATCAAATTCAATTCCCCCTCTAATTAGTTAATGACCTGTTCTTCAATAGCTTGATAAAGTGCTGACGTTTGAACTAACATGAGGTTACTTTGTTCTTTTTGCAGTGATGATGATCTAACCTCAGAATGGAGTGTGTACATAGAATATTTATTTTTATACAGTTTTTTGCAATTATAAAAGTTATCTTTTTTAAAGACGATTGCATATTTTAATAAGTTCACATTTTTGTATAAATTGTATTAAATTTTGTGTTGTCTACCTTGTCCTTGTACCTGTGTGTATTCATCTACTAATTTTGTTGCATAATACAGCAGTATTATTTGCATGATATTTGTGCAGAATATATATAGATATATATATATATAAACACTGTTGCATTATAACTTATTGTATTATATGGATTAGGCAGTACTTCATTGCAGACTTGGCTATTTGAAGTCAATTCCCCAGGCCACCAATTGCAAAATGTATGTAGCCCTGTCGTGGCTATATTTGTCTCTTCTTACTTATATAATACTTGTTGCACAAGTGTGCACCAATCCTAGTCCTCGTGCCTTAAGAGCAAGCAAAGCAATCCAACTACTTTACCACAAGTTGCTGCTAATGGAAGTTGAGAAGGGACCGATAAATTCAGTTTTGTTTTAATCCTAAAAGAAGTACAAGGAACTTTTATTTTAACCTGTTAAATTCTTGAATGTGTTGACGCCGAATATCTGAACCTTTTTCAGATAATCGCAGATTGTGCCCAGGAATAACAGAAATAAAAATGTCTTAGCGTTTTCACACTAGGTATGGTTAATGACACAGGAAAGCAGAGTTACACAAATCTGAGGGTTACTATAAATCCCGTAGCTACAACAACTTGGCAACAGTTCAACGGTGAGGTTTCAGGTGATGAAACTGTGGGTGATATGGGGCGTCATTCTCCGACCCCCCGCCGGGTCGGAGAGTGGCCGTTGGCCGCCGTGAATCCCGCCCCCGCCGAAGTCTCCGCTCCCGGAGATTGGGCGGGGGCGGGAATCGGGCCGCGCCGGTTGGCAGGACCCCCCGCTGGATTCTCCGGCCCGGATGGGCCGAAGTCCCGCCCAGAAATTGCCTGTCCCGCCGGCGTAAATCAAACCTGGTATTTACCGGCAGGACCAGGCGGCGTGGGGGGGCTCCGGGGTCCTGGGGGGGGCGCGGGGGGATCTGACCCCGGGTGGTGCCCCCACGGAGGCCTGGCCCGCGATCGGGGCCCACCGATCCGCGGGCGGGCCTGTGCCGTGGGGGCACTCTTTCCCTTCCGCCTCCGCTACGGCCTCCACCATGGCGGAGGCGGAAGAGACTCTCCCCACTGCGCATGCGCGGGAAACCGACAGCGGCCGCTGACGCTCCCGCGCATGCGCTGGGAAACTGTCAGCGGCCGCTGACGCTCCCGCGCATGCGCCGCATTTCCGCGCCAGCTGGCGGGGAAACAAACGCCATTTCCGCCAGCTGGCGGGGCGGAAATCCCTCCGGCGTCGGCCTAGCCCCTCAATGTTGGGGCTAGGCCGCCAAAGATGCGGAGCATTCCGCACCTTTGGGCCGGCGCGATGCCCATCTGATTGGCGCCGTCTTTGGCGCCAGTCGGCGGACATCGCACCGTTGGGGGAGAATTGTTCCTGCCAAACACCGACACCCTCTCACTGAAATTGTTTTTTTAGATAGTTGGGATTGTTCAAGGCGCCAATGAAGATGTTCACCCATGACAGCTTTAATAAATGTGAGGCTTTGTGTTTGATTTTAATGTTAATGATTCAGAGAAATTCCATTCACACTATTGACAGTTTCTTGACTTAATATACTAAATCTAAAGTTTACATAGAATATACATTTGCCAAGATGCTGGTGCGGATTATGCCCACTGTCGGCCATTATTGACATTTTAGAGTTTGGTTTATGCCTGGAAAACAGGCCCAGCATCAACTAATTTTAGGCTACACAGATGGTGCTATCAATGGTATTTTACTTTTGCTATAATGGAATCATAATACACTGCTCTCCACATGACTGAATTCTCACATCCCTGGTACCATCTAGAAAATCTCTTCTGCATCCTCGCCAACACCGTGACATCCCTCCTGAAATGTGATGCCCAGAATTGGGCACAATACTCGAGCTGGGAGCTTACTCGTGTTTTATAAAGGTTTAGCATAATCTCCTTGTTTTTCGTACCTAGTGCCTCTTATCAATAAAGCCAAGGATCCTGTGTGCTTTTCTCTGTAACTAGTTTTACTCCAGAAATTACAATGGTGATATTAGCATAAAATAAATGTATTTGTCTTGCATTTCTTTGCAGTTTTATCACAAACATTAGCAAGTTTAATTAAAATGTATTTCAAAGCAGGCTAAACCTGTGATAAATTGCAGACATAGGAACGTTAATCTGTTAAATACACTAAAGCAATTTCCAAGCTAATGGTTAGTTTTGAAGTACTTCCTTCTGCAGCTCATATTTTTCCCATTATCGTATCCCGTGTTCATTCAGTGCCTTCTGCACAACTGCATGACCTGTAATTCCATTTCCCTTCCAACACAAAGTGGTTCATGAAGGCAGACCTCCGCTGGTTTCCATAGCTAGTAATTCCCGGAATATGGCACTAGTCTGTTGCCAGAGGCGTATAGCTCAAGGGGGGGGCTACTCCACATCAAGTGTGGTTGACCAGGAGTCTCTCCTGCTCTTAACGCCAGCCATTGGCACGTTTGGAAGGATTTTGAAGGTTGAAACTCCATCTGTTTGACCGCGTTACGTACGCACCTTCTGTGGCCGTCAAGTCCTGGAGTGGGACTCGAACTCGATGCTTCTGGCTTGGACTTGGGGCAGCTACCCAGTGCGCCACCAGGCCTCCTTGGCCTGTTAGTTTAATTGTAATTATTATCCTGTAAATACTGTACAGACTGGACAGGACAGACCACACAATTGGGTCAGCAGGAAGCTGAAACGTTATGGATTTTGTTTTGTACATAAAGTACACACTTGAACAAAGTATATCAGTCAGGATTTGTAACCGGGCAGTGGCTAAAGCCATCTGCATGTTCCTGTAAGAAAAACAGAAAATTCTGTAAAAACTCAGCAGGTCGGACAGCATCTGTGAAGAGAGGAACGGAGTTAACGTTTCGAGTTTGTATGACTCCAGTGCGAAAGAGAGGGAAAAATATGATGGAATATATACTGTATAAGAAGAGGAGGAGCAGAGTAAGAAGTCAGTAGTAGGTGGGGGTAGGAGAGTTTGTAACAAAGATGTGTAGGTCATGAGAGGGAGGAAGCATTAATGACAATATGAAGGGCTATAGAAGATGCTGATGGTGGTATAAGGGTAAAATGGCAGTATGTGTTAATAGTAGAAAAAAAGGTCTGTGCTCAGTGACAGCGAAGCTAACAGATGTCCTGATTGGGGGGTTTGAATTGGAACAAAAATGTTGTGGACATAAAATGCATGTTTCTGCACCTGGTGTGGCATGTGCTGTGTGTGCGGACGTTGCTAATGATTGCCTCCAAGAGTTCTGAACTGATGTATTTACCACTGCCAGGGCCAGACACCATGGCTTAATGCTAAAAAGTAATGAAGTTGGCCAACACTGGGAATGATTTGAAATGGCTGCAGAGAAACCTTCCATGACTCCTCGTCAAAAAAATGCTTGACACAAACAAATATTGGAGGACAGGAGCGCTGAAAGTTTTCTAGTTTCAGAAGGTCGCTTCCAGTCTAGAGCGCTGGTTTGTGTCCTGAGCTCGCTAAGATCTGTGGATTGAGCCACATTCTTCATCACGCTTCCAGGTGGCGCGTGGCAAGCAGCAAAATGTGTGTGTGCATTTTGACTGGAACTGCCGGGTCCGTTTTAATTCGGATGTGGGCCTCGTGCTTTCAGTTCGAGCTGGATCGATCTATTGAGCGGTTTTATACATTTTTCGATACTTGGTGGATCACTAACTAAAGGCCACCATCACTGTGCATTTTTATTTTCTCTTCATTCTGTAAGAGTAACAGTTAAACCCACTGCCAAGAATGAAATGATTCCTTTTAACAGTTGTAATTTAGAGAACTGACCAGAAATGTTGGCAATTCTCATCATTTATTTTTGAATGGCTTAGTTGATTTGAATAATTGTTATCATCAACTTTCTTTGAGTAAGAGCATTCTTGCTTTCCCTACATTTTGGGGGGAAAGGAGAGAATTTTATTTATTATCTGCCCTGGGTTTTAGTTTGTAAGACTCCATAATCTGTTTTTCAAATAATTGAATTTAGATTTTAAAAAGGTCAGTTTTTCTTTTTTACTTTATATTCAAATCAAGACCTTCGTCTATCAGGCCGACACCATGAGTGTTTGATTTTATATTCATCCAGGGCACAGTATTCAATGCAAAGATCCTTTTCTAAATGGACAAATGCTCCTGCTCATACCAACCTTCTGTTGCTGCAAAGACCCATACTTTAAACAAACTGCAACTAGTCTGCAGGAAAAAAAATAATGGCCCATGAAGAACACATTTTAAATCCACTAATGCATGTTTGATAATTATGGAATTAGTTATTTTTAACAGGCAAGATCTATTTGGCACATGCCTTTTTGAGACAGCTGTGTTTGGCATCCAGTCATTCCTATTTAATTGACTATTGTCGTTTTTGTAATTCATTGCAGTGTTATATAAGATGCAGTGATTAAATTCCACTTTGCAGTAATTCCATGTAAAAACTAAAATCGTAGAATGATACAGCACCGAAAGTGGCCATTCAGCCCATGAGCCAGTGATGGCTCTTTGGTCGAGCTAATCAGTGTAACATCCACAAACCAAACTCTTCAACAATCAGTGCCATAGTTTTGAGTTCTCTCTCTATGAACCTGGTCCAGCGAGTCGGTTGGTTGAATTTACACTTGCGAGATACGTACTTATATATCATTTTACTGCACTTGAAAACTAAAGAAAAAAAGTTTAAATTGTTGTAAAAAATTACTATTTCAGTTTTTGTAATAAACGAATCTCGAGAAGCAACGATTTCTGATAATATGCCATCTCTTTATCCAACACATTTTCATATCTTTGTAGAATGCTTTCACATTCTGAAAATTTTTTTTTTTTTTAAACCGTCTGTTATTGCTCTGAGCATCATTGGGAGATTCCCAAACAGCAACTTTATTGTTACAGGAGTCATTATTTAGAACTTGGGATAGAACCTTTATCATGGCTGCAGACATTATCTGGGCTGTGCCTTCATTTTTAATGACCAGATTTAATTGCAACGTATAATGTTGCGTTTATGATGCTTAACTTATTTTAAAGCTTTTGACTTTAATTTAAAAATATTTGTTGAAGCGTATTCATTAGCATTAATCATTTCAACAAATTACAAAAATTTTATATTGAGATTTGTTTTTGTAGCATAAGATGTATGATACTATAAAACACCTGTAAATGAACTTGTATTATATTTTTTGAGTTTTATTATGTGGAGGACAACAATGAATATGACTCCCAATTTCCAGTTAATTTTTTTTGAATGTGTTTGCTGACTGATTCTGTTTGTGATTGTTCACATTTACCAATGGCATGCGATATCTTTGACTGTATATATATCATCTTTTTAAGAAATCTGTTTTTTTCAAAAACGCTTTGTCTGCTGTAACTTGCTCTCCCTACGCCTGTAGTGCAGGTAGCCTTCCTGCTTTGTGTGGGATTTTGCAGCTGATCTGAAAGCATCATTTATTTTCCCTTGCAAAGCTGTAAAGGGCTTTTTGCTCCTATGATGGATAATCTGTGGCTTAAGACAGCATTTGGCTGATCTGTTTTGTCTCTGTAATATCTGCTGTACAGAATATAAAATTTTCAAAGTGAAATACTGCTTGTAGTTTCTTTATTGATGGCGATAAACAACGCCTAGAACGGCCCTGCTGTTCAACGGGACTCTGCTTCTTTTTCGGGCCCTGCTGACTTTGACCCATTTCCTGCTCAGCTTGCCAGTGCAGGAAAGGTTTGGGGCGCCTGTTTTGAAAGCAGTGATTAAACAGATGACTTTAATCAAATGATCCTAAAAAAACAAGACTTGCATTTCTATAACCTCTTTCACAGCACGATGCAAGTGTTGCAGGAAAAGGGGCAGCCAATTTGTGCACAGCAAGCTCCCACAAACAACAATGCGATAATGGCCAGACAACCTGTGTTGTGATGTTGATTGAGAAATAATATTTGCCAGGGCAATGTGGATAGCTCCTACTGTTTTTTGAAAGATTGCTGCGGATCACAGTGCATCAATTTAATGGTAAGTGTTGTGCAGTACACCACCTCCCTCCACTCCACACAATATCGAGTATCCATTCCATCCAATGTTGTCATAGAGTCATAGATGTTTACAGCATGGAAACAGGCCCTTTGGCCCAGCTTGTCCATGCCGCCCAGTTTCTAACACTAAGCTAGTCCCACTTGCCCACATTTGGCCCGTATCCCTCTATACCCATCCTGCCCATGTAACTGTCTAAATGCTTTTTAAAGGAAACAATTGTACCCGCCTCTACCACTGCCTCTGGCAGATCGTTCCAGATGCTCCCCACCCTCTGTGTGAAGAAATTCCCCTCTGGTCTCTTTTGTATCTCTCCCCTCTCACTGTAAACCTTTGTCCTCTAGTTCTAGACTCCTCTACCTTTGGGAAAAGATGTTGACTATCTACCTTATCTATGCCCCTCATTATTTTATAGATCTCTATAAGATCATCCCTAAGCCTCCTACGCTCCAGGGAAAAAAGTCCCAGCCTCTCCTTGTAACTCAGACCATCAAGTCCTGGTAGCATCCTCTTAATCTCTTCTGCACTATTTCTAGTTTAACAATATCCTTCCTAGGGTGACCAGAACTCCATGTGTGGTCTCACCAATGTCTTGTACAACTTTAGCAAGACGCCCCAACATCCTGTATTCAATATTCTGACCAATAAAACCTAGCATGCTGAATGCCTTCTTCACCACCCTGTCCACCTTCGACTCCACCTTCAAGGAGCTATGAACCTGTACCCCTAGATCTCTTTGTTCTGTAACTTTCCCCAACTCCCTACCATCAACTGTGTAGGTCCTGCCCTGATTTGATCTACCAAAATGCATCACCTAACATTTATCCAAATTAAACTCCATCAGTCATTAATCGACCCACTGGCCCAATTGGTCAAGATCCTGTTGCAATCTTATAGAACCTTCTTCACTATCCACTGTGCCACCAATCTTGATGTCATCTGCAAACTTATTAACCATGCCTCCTACATTCTCATCCAAACTCTTAAAGTATATATAACAAGTAACAGTGGACCGAGCACCGATCCCTGAGGCACACCGCTGGTCACAGGCCCCTAGTTTGGAAAAGCAACCCTCCACAACCACCCTTTGTCTTCGGTCACCAGGCCACATTTGTATCCAATTGGCTACCTCACCCTAGATTCCGTGAGATTTAACCCTTCTCCAATATCATTGTTTCCGAGACCTCAAAGGTGCGAGTAATCTTTCCTCTCTGACTTTTCTCCTTTTATCAATTACAAAGTTTAAACCCCAAGTTTTGTGACAACTGATTTTCTCTTTTTTTTAAACTTTGCCGACTCAGTTTGAATGGTTAACTCTGGGGGAGGGGAGGGAGATGCAACACCCTCTAGAGAAATGGAGTTTAATGAGGACAAGAAATTATTATGGCCAATTTCACGAAAAGGTCAAATTTTCAAAGCCAGTAATGGTTACAATGTGGGAATAACATCCCACCATTGCCGGTACATAACTCACAATGCACTTAGATCATTTGTCTTATCAGAAAATCTAAAGCTCTAATTCATTTAAACGTACATCAGACACTCCCTCGATCCACATTGACAAGCAATCCCTCGGAGACAGTCTCCGCCTCTCGATGGGAGGAAGGAAGCTGTAGACTTGTCAGAAAAATTGAGATAAATGCGAGAAGAAAAGACTGATGTGCTCAGACTTAAAAGAGTCTGGAAAAGTTTGCAAGTTGCTTAATGGATATTTAACATGACACCGAGTGTCCCATCAGCGAATTGCTCAATATTTATTTTCGGTGAGCAGACGTATACATTCCTGTTAACTCGGGAAAGGAATTAAAATGCTTGTCAAGTTGATCTTTAAAAAATCAAATGCTGAAGCAATTAGGTGCATTTTCACGGAGATGACAGCGGGACCAGAGTGTTTTTGGGCATGCATGTTTACACTTACTGGATATTGTTAAAATATATTAACTTCCAAAGATTGTTCTCGCTGAATAACAAGGCTTGTTGAGACAATTTTGAAAGCTGTTCCTCCTATTTAATCATTTAGAACTTTGATACAGCAAACTTTCTGCAGTTGTAGCTTATGTTGCTGGTGAGTGTCCACAAAGCTTTCGCTGACCGTGAAGTTCATTTTTACACAGCACGTTGTTATGGTCTGGAGCCCGCTGCCTGGAAGGATGGTGGAAGCACAGTCAATAATAACTTACAAATGGGAACAGGATATATCTGGTGAAGTCGCCACAGTCCCAGATGACCAGAGGCTGCTTTCCCTTTTGAGGGGGAGAGCTGACCGGTGGTGGTTTAACCTGAGGGTCACCACATCTCAGGCGAGGGGCAAGGTTGAGAAGGCTCAGTTTGTGAATAACCTGGATATATACATGAAGAGTAGGGACATGGGACTAAGTGGTTAGTTGCATGTCCTCTGCTGTGGCTGGCATTCCTGGTTGAGTGCAGTCGGAGAAGACACTAATTCCTCAGTGAGGAGCTCCATATTGTCATGCCCGACAACACCACCATTGCTTCTTGTCAACTTTACCCCAAATTTGCTTGTAATAGACAGCACAGTGGTTAGCACTGCTGCCTCAGAGCACCAGGAACACGGTCCATTCTGGCCTTGGGTCACTGTCTGTGCGGAGTCTGCACGTCCACCCCGTGTGTGCGTGGGTTTCCTCCGGGTGCTCCGGTTTCCTCCCACAGTCCAAAGATGTGCAGGTTAGGTGGATTGGTCATGTTCAATGTGTGGGGTTAGGGCTTAGGGTGGGAAGGTGGGCTCTTTTGGAGGGTCAGTGCAGACTTGATGGGCTGAAAGGCCTCCTACACTAGGGATTCCTCCTGTTCCTATGTGCTCTGGTTCCAATAGAACTTGCAGTGCTTTTGCGTGCTATGGTCTGAATGTGGTTTTAACTGTAGTTGAATTGGTTTGTAATAATTGAATCATTACTGCATATTAAGATGTTAAGTATTTAGAATTGGCTTAATGTAGAAAACAAAACACCAGCTGGGTATTTTTTTACATTGTGGTTATATGGAATACAAATTTCTCTAATTAAGCTGTTTTCAGTGTACCATGACAAACAATGATTGGTTGGCAAATGCATAATAATTTAATGCTTTGAAACCAAGTCAACTAGAAACTCAACTAAAATCAAAATAGAGCTGCTGTTTATTCAGATCAAACTTTAAAGTGAAAAGCTGATTTCTTTATGTCAGATAAGGCAAACATTTTCAGCTGACGAAAAATGTTCAGACTGTAAATATTTAACACATTTTCAAATAACCTGTGTAGAATATAATCCAATTAATGTAAAAACTCTTCACATGGGACTTTTTGATTGTTTTGGACAAGCTTTGAGATCGCTCACCAGATTTTCACCGAAAATGGGCTTTGATGCTGTGCTTGGATTGTTGCGTTTTGCTGCCCCCTGGAGGAGCAGAAGTGAATTCTGCTTTATTGTGGGACTGAGATTTTTCTTAGCCACAGAGTTTATGTGAAGTTGGCATTGATCTGGGGCAGCACGGTGGTGCAGTGGTTAGCAATGCTGCCTGACGGCGCCGAGGGCCCAGGTTCGATCCAGGCCCCGGGTCACTGTGTGGAGTTTGCACATTCTCCCCCTGTCTGTGTGGGTCTCAATCCCACAACCCTGGGGGTGGGTACTCGAAAATGTTTTTTAGCAGAGTTGGAATAGACCATTTGAGTCTGCAGTTTGCTCAGAAATTCAATCAAATCATGGCTGACCTTCCTCAACCCCACATTCCTGCCCTATCCTCATCCCTCCATTTCCTTAGTCACCAGAAAACTATTGATCTCTGTCTTGAATATATTCAACTGCACATCGGTTGCTCCTTGGGGTGTTCCAAAGATGCACAACCGCTGAGGTGAAGAGATTCCTTCTTGTAGGGCGCAATATACTGGCCGCGTCCCACCAGGACCGCGATGCAACGCAGCCGGTCAATCCCACCAGAGGACTCCCCTGGCTTCCCGACGGCCGTTACGATCTGAGTATTGCCCACAATGCCTACTTAGCCGTGCTCACGCCAAATCTAACGGCCACCCCGCATCTATCGGCCTTGCAGAGCTGGGTGCCGTTCAGTACAGGTCCCACTAACTGATACCAGGCGGAACGGTACCTGGGGGAGTGGGGGACAGGCGACCGGAGGCAGCTGGGTGGTCAGGCTCTGGGCAGGATGGCAGCCTGGCACTAATGCCACCTGGGCACCTTGGCACTGCCACCTGGGTGCCAGACTGGCAGGAGCAGCCAAGCTGGCATTTTGCCCACGCCGGGATCAAGCCCTGGCCAAGTGAGGTGGGATGTAGGGGAGGGGATTCGATGACCCCCTTATAGGTGAATTGGGGGGTTTGCGTAGGGGGGACGAGAGTTTGGGATGCCATTGAAAAATAACGTGCTGATCTCTTCCTGATTGGAGGCGCTCCACTGGCTGGAACTCCTCAGTGCAGGAAGTGACACTGAATGTGGCCTCGGTGGGGACATTCTCCCTCATTGCACTAAAAAACAGTTAGATAGCGGGCCAGTCCTCACATTTATACAATGCCGCTTATCCACCCAGAACAGACTTTTTTTAAAATATAAATTTAGAGTACTCAGTTATTTATTTTTTTCCAATTAAGGGGCAATTTAGCGTGGCCAATCCACCTAACCTGCACATCTTTGAGTTGTGGGGGTGAAACCCACACAGACACGGGGAGAATGGGCAAACTCCACATGGACAGTGAACCATGGTGAGGATTCGAACCCGGATCCTCAGTGCCCTAGTCCCAGTGCTAACCACTGTGCCACGTGCCGCCCTCAGACTTTTTAAAATTAGATCGCGCCCATAGTCTCACAGTCTGCAGTGGCCGCATTTGTAGCTGACGGGGTAGTACTAATGCCTCGATGTTAGAAAGTTGTAGATTAAAGTCCCTTCTTTAATCCCACTTCAAGACTTAAGCATCAAATCTAAGGTGAGATTTCCGAGCCGTTCTGAGGGAGTACTGCACAGTCGGAGGTGCGTCTCTCCGATGAGTTCCTCATCTGTCCTCTTGTGTAGATGTGGAAGAGTGCAGGTGTTTCCCGCTGTGTTCTGACCAGGATACATTGTGATGAATATCGGAAATGATTATAGATCGGGCTGGATTCTCTATCACCTACCACCGATAGTGGACTTCCCGATGTGGCTGAGAATCCCGTGTAGCCAAACGGTGCCGATCCCGTTCCGATGTTCTGGTCGCCCGTTGGCAGCGGCATCGAGGTTCGCACCTGCGCCAGTTGGAGGATGCAGGTGGATCAAATTGACCGATTGACATTCTATTAACGGGCCGGGCACCAGATTTTCCGAGCCCACGTGAATCTCCGGTGGTCTGGTCCAGGGTTCACCTGGGTGAGAATTGGTGGAGTATTTCCCAGCGTGGCCCTGGCACGGCGGGCGAAGAGGGTAACTTTAAGGGAGTTGCCCCCAAAGTATATTGGAGGGCACCCCCTGAACCCCAAAATGCACATCTTGCCCACCCCATCCCCACCAGACCACCCAACCAGGGACCCCCCCCATAAGAGAGACCCCCACCAGTGTGCACACAGCCAGCTGTCTGGATTGTTTAATTTCATTTTCCTTCATGCTTGAATGGATCTCAGGTGCCCAGCTGTGAAAGTAACCTCAATGTGTGTGAACATCTACCTACGATTGACAGCTCTTGGAACACACAAAAGCAGTTAAGTGCTTTCTGCAGCGAAAAAGAGGAAGTTTATTGGGGGGGGGAGGGGTTCTCTGGTGGGGGTCTCTCTTCTGAGCCAGTCTGTTGGGGTCACTCATGGGGATTTTCTGATGAGGGTCTCTGGTGTGGGGGGCTCTGTAATGAGTTATCCGGTTGGAGGGGGCTCTGTAATGGGTTATGTGGTGGGGGGCCTCTGTAATGGGGGTATCTCAAGGGGGTCTCCCTTATGGCAGGTCCCTGGTGGGTGGCTCTGTAATGGGGGGGTGTCTTGTGGGGGAGTCGGGTCACCATCATACTGCGTGGGGGGGGAGGTGACCTAGCAAATGCTGTGGTGGAGGGGGGCGGAATTGCATTGGGGGGGTGAGGGGGCCAACCATTGAGCCTCGCTATCAGACCACCCATTCAAATTGGCGGTCCAATAGTAGGATTCGCAAGGGGATCCCTCTCAATTCCCACCATGCATAAATCTGCACGGAAATGGAAAGTGAGCCGCCTCTGGATTCCCGCTCCGAGCGCAAGTGCAAATCAGAGGCGATTCACCTCCGGGCGGAGGACATAGGGCTGGATTCTCCGATTATCCACGCTGAAATCGCATTCGCCGATTGGCCGGAGCGTCTGTTTTGACGTGGGAATCGGCCCTGGCAGATGCCCCCGGGCAGCGGCCCAACTGTCAGCGCACTGTTGGACATCGTCAGTACCCCCTCCCGTACCCTGCTGTGGGTAGACTCAGAACCTACCCTTGGGCTAAGATTTTGGCCCCAATGTCTCGTGATGTGGTTTGTTCTGGATTTCTTAGCCCTTCGAACACTTACACAATGTATGAGGAAAAAGTACAACATGTGACTAATAGAAATGGGTATACATTGTCAAATTATAATGAAAGCTGTCTGGCAAAATGTTTTGTTGTCAAATGATATCAGCAGCCAGATTTGGTGGGTTTTTACAGCACTTTCTACTTTTATATAAATGGCTCCAACGCTGTCCTCAGCCTCCTTCCTTTGCTGATTATAAACTTGGATCTGGAATGCGAATGGGGAGACATCATGGATTCGGCACGTGAGTTTTCTGAATTGTCACGCGTTTCCCCCACATACATGGGGCAGCAGGATGGTTAGCACTGTTGCTTCAAAGCAGCAGGGTCCTGGGTTCGATTCCCGGCGGGTCACTGTCTGTGCGGAGTCTGCACGTTCTCCCCGTGTCTGCGTGGGTTTCCTCCGGGTGCTCCGGTTTCCTCCCACAAGTCCCGAAAGACGTGCTGTTAGGGATGAGTGTGGGACCAGGAAGATGGATGGCGTCTGCTGTGGACCGGTTGCTGCAGTATGCGAATTACAGTGGCTCAAGGCATTCTGGGAGTTTGGAGGTGATGCACTTCATGACCAACCTCTCGAAGCACTTCATTACAACTGAAGTCAGGGCCACCGGACGGTAGTCATTGAGGCACGTTGCCTGGTTCTTCTTTGGCACTGCTATGTTCTCCCCGTGTCTGCGTGGGTTTCCTCCGGGTGCTCCGGTTTCCACCCATAAATCCCGAAAGATGAGCTTGTTAGGTGAATTGGACATTCTGAATTCTTCCTCCGTGTATCTGAACAGGCATCGGAATGTGGCGACTAGGGGCTTTTCACAGTAACTTCATTGCAGTGTTAATATAAACCTGCTTCGGACACTAATAAAGATTAGATTAGATTCTTTCCCCTCTCCACTAGAGGGAAGTGGTGAGATGGACAGATCTGTCCCAATGCTGTGGGATGTGGGATTCTCCTCTCTCGCCACCAGTGTGTCACCCTGGACCTGCTCAGCAGAGCGAGAGCCCAGAGACAGGGTACAGCACACAGTCCTGCTGCTGCAATGGGGGGAGCAGCATTTCTACATCACTTCACTCAGTAACTGCTGGGACGCGGCAACATCAGCTCTGAGGAATAAATATTGGCGGATTGTCAGCAGATTGAAGGGAGTCAGCATCATATCAGTGAGTTCCCAGTGAAATCGTAAAGAGCTGAATGTTTGCATTTCAGTGAGATTCTGCTTTAATGGTCATTTTGATAGAAATATCCTTAATCTTTCGTTATTTCCCACAATGACTGAATAAAACCTGTTTTAACTTTCACCACTGAGGTATGGGGAGGGGGGTGAATATTGAAACGATTTCATGACAATTCGTTGATTTATTTGCAAGGAGCTGACAGGATGTTGCGTTTTCCTACATCGCCTTTGAACAATTTCCTCAAAGGTTTCCTGATGTCATTTTAAAATCGCAATTTACAAACCAGCCCCTTGTTTAATTTCAGTACTCTCGCTCTCTCTCTTCTTCCATCTGTTAGTGTTTCCGGTTCCTCGCCCACTGTTCACAAGTTTCGAGGCTGAGAGGGGGATCTGATTTGATTCTTGTCTGTCTCTCTGTTCCAGGGAACCACAGGGTTTAGGGCAATCAGCCTGAGTTCTGCAGCAGCCCCAGTTCTGAGAGAGATTGTCTGGCTCGCCCTCCCTGTGATCCATTTTCACACCGGGTTGCAGCGTTAAAGAGACAGTATTTAACAAAACCATTTAACCCTCGACTTTCCAAACCATTCAAGGAGAAAGCAGACTTACAGTTAATCAATGCTGCAAACAGAGGGGGGTTTCAGAGTGATTGTTGTTTATTTAACTGAATGTTTAGGGCAAGATTTTTATTCTTCATTGGAGTCCCCATTTCCCCATATCCTGCCTCATTTCCCTCCTTTCTTATCCCCCTTTCTGAATGGTCCAGTCACTGGATATTTCCGTGGATTGGGGCTAATGCTGCTCAGTGGCAGCGTTCCCGTGGAATCCTCCGTCCCGCCAGCAGTAGGGGGGGAATTCAGCACTTTCCTGGCTTTGAAATGAAAATGAAAATCGCTTATTGTCACGAGTAAGCTTCAAATGAAGTTACTGTGAAAAGCCCCTAGTCGCCACATTCCGGCGCCTGTTCGGGGAGGCTGGTACGGGAATTGAACCACGCTGCTGCCTTGTTCTGCATTACAAGCCAGCTGTTTAGCCCACTGTGCGAAACCAGGAAAGGGGGAAGGGTTAGTGGGAAAGGGGGAAGGGTCAGTGGGAAAGGGGGAAGGGTTAGTGGGAAAGGGGGAAGGGTTAGTGGGAAAGGCGGAAGGATTAGTGGGAAAGGGGGAGGGGTAAATGGGAAAGGGGGACGGGTCAGTGGGAAAGGGGGAAGGGTCAGTGGGAAAGGTGGAAGGGTTAGTGGGAAAGGGGGAAGGGTCAGTGGGAAAGGGGGAAGGGTTAGTGGGAAAGGGGGAATGGTTAGTGGGAAAGGCGGAAGGGTTAGTAGAGAATGTCTGGGTGTCGCTGAAACATGGGGCCTGATTCTTCCCCTGGCGACGGCGGAAACGTGAATCACAATTGGGCAGAGAACCGGGTGTCCAGCAGTGATCGAGTTTCGTGCCTGGTGCCGATTTGGGTGTCAGCCCCTCCCTGGTGGCCTAAACGAGGTTTATGCCCCACGTTGGCGGGGGGCATGGAAACCCACATTTGCATTCGTTCACATGTAGTTAGCGGGCTTGACCCACTCTGCTCCGGGCTTCCCCGATTCTGCACCCCTCTCATGCAGAGGTCTCCCGGGCGCGGTTTCCTACAGGTATTTCCAAACACGGACTGGGCGCCATGGCTGCTGAGGGGTAGAGAAGGTGAGGAATCTTTCAAAAAGTGTAGCACTTGCCGGGGGGGGCGGGGTAGTGGGAAGCGACTTGCTGACAGCTCCGTGAGTTCGGGGTCCCTACCCCTCGGGATCGGGGGGGCCTGGCCCAGATTTGGTTTAAACACACCCATTTGGTACAAGTTCCAGGCCCCTGGCAGCTCGCCGTGCTGACTGCTCACGGTGTCCTGTAAATGTTCACAGAGCCTCTGGTCATTTGGGGGCCCACCCAGGCCGTCTCTCTGGAAACCCTCAGACCCCGGCTGACCCATCCCCGGGATGGGCGTGGCCAAGCTCAATCAGTGGCCGACCAGGTGCTGCCACTCCTCAGCTCACTCATCAGAAGCTCAGCCCCTCGGCAGGGGAATCGCAGAGCTCACCCCAAACAAAGGACACATGCACCATGGCCTTTGGCACCCTCCCTGGCACACTGCCCCTCTTGGCAGAGGCCTGACCAGTGACACTATCAGGCAGCCCACTCCACAGGACCACCAGCTGTCGACAAGCCCTTCCTGCCCACCGCGACCCTGCTCCCATCCATCCTGCCCCGGACAGGTTGTCACAACCTCTGTGTCACACCCAGGACCCACATCACACGGCAGCTACACTCCCAGGAGACACACACTTCCCTCGCTCACTCCCATCTGTAGGACCTGCCCACGCATGGTGCTAATTGGTGGCACACAGTGACCCTCTCTACCACATAATGAGCTGCCACCCTGCTGACAGGATAAAACACGGCCCACTCAGTGAGGACACCCACCGTCGACCCCACTGGGGAGACAGGACAGGGGGCCACAGAGCCTATTGCTGACACAGGTTGTGGCAGACAATAGTACCCCTGTTGACAGGGATGGCTGGTGAGGATAGAGGCTCCCCACATCACAGACCCAGTTCCACTCACTGATGGGGACAGGGGTGCAGTGAGGAGGGCAACATATTGGAGGGAACGCCTGAGGGGTGGGGTGGGTTTGGGGGGACATGTGGAGGGTGGAGCTGAAGTGCGACTCAGGGTGACTGTGCAGCCTGTTGGATCTGGATGGGGAAGGGAATACTCCCTTGCTAACAGGTCTCCCACCCCCGGCGGATGCACAGAAGGTGGGGATGCAGGCTCCGCTCAGTGAGGACTGTGCACGAGAGGAACCTGCCCCAGAAGAGCCGGAGCCAGCCACTGAGGGCCGAGCCCACTGCCCAACAGACCGAGGGGGAGGTGCGAAGGAGGCTGGATGCCCTATGCTCCCGGGCAATGGACTGTATAAAGTTCAATCTGGACCAGGCACAGCAGGATCCCTGGGACACAGGGTTTGCTGCCATCACTGGCATGCCCCAGGTCCAGGGGCTGATCGATGGCACGCACGTCCCCTACGAGCACCGGCTCGTCACGGGGTGCCCTCAATAGGAAGGGGTTCCACTCCCTGAATGTTCAGTTGGTGTGTGACGACCCAGGCAGCGCGCATGATGCTTACATCCTGGCACACTCTCGGTTCCCGGCATCTTCAAGGTGCTCCCTCAGGTGAGGTGCTGGCTCTCGGACAACAAGGGTTACCCACTGAGGTCTTGGCTAATGATGTCTGTCCGGAGGTCCCCGACGCAGAGAACTGCTATAATGACGCCCATGCAGCAACCAGGGGCGTCACTGAGCTGTGCATCGGCATCCTCAAGATACGCTTCCAATTCCTGGACCGCTTCATCGGGACCATGACTGACACTCAGGAGGCTGATAGGCTGCAGCCGCACATACACCCTTCACTTCCCGCACACACTCGTCCCAGCCAACAAGACGGCAGTGTTTGTGCTGGAGTGCGCCCATCCTGTTGATGGGTCGGTCGGGGTCAGAGGGCTCCTAAGGGAGGGGGGGGGGCGGGGGGGATCACCCATACGACCCGTGGCACTAAGTTCACAGTGGGCAGTCGGCGACGTGCGCAACTGCATGGCTGCCTTGCAGGTTGTGGCAATGGCCGACCCCACAGACCACCTCCTGGCCACCCCACTCCTATCCGGCCCTGGTAGATGCCCCCCGGCCAGCAGCACAACTGTCAGCAAACTATGGCGATGTTGGTCCAAGGCAGGCCAGCAGCACGGTTCAATTCCCGTACCAGCCTCCCCAAACAGGTGTCGGAATGTGGCGACTAGGGGCTTTTCACAGTAACTTCATTTGAAGCCTACTTGTGACAATAAGCGATTTACATTTTCATTTTCCATGGTATAAATATTACTTCACTAGTTTGGGCTCATCTGCTGATTTACATTCATACAAACTATACTGAGAATGGAAAGTAGATCAAACACAGAAAAATAAACTCCACATGTGAATAATTATATAGAATTTGTCTTATTTAACAATGCGCGAGAGTTTTATTGCATATTTTCTTATTGAGATATAAATCCAGCTCTGAATATTTGGCTTGGTACAAGCTGAACACCATTGATTTGTTTAGGGTGTGGTTGTTGGATGTCCTCCTGCTTCCTGCTTATTCGTCTGGTAATAAAATAATAAAACTGCAAAAATTAAACAATGTGAGGAGGTTATTTAGACCGGAAACATTTCAGCAAACAGGTGATTTAAGATTCCGGCCATCTGTTGGATTTGTGACATTAAATCTGGACCTGTTATCAAGAAAAGTAATTTGTGGTAATCATTGTACAGATTAATCACTTTGAGGAGGAGGGTTATATGATTCAATCGTTTTTATTTCTGCAAATATAATTACTGACTGTTTCTATTCCATAAGCCAGGGACTAATGGTGTCAGCCATGGCTCTGACTCTGAGATGGGAGGTTCTGGGTTCAATCCTGCACCTGAGAATTGAGCATAGCAATCGAAGCCGACACGACCAATATTTATCTCCCAATCAAACCACAAAAATCAGATTACCGTGTCATTATCACATTGCTGACTGTGGGAACTGCTGTCTGTAAATTGGCTGCCAGGTTTCCCACATTATAACATATCATTAGCTCAGCTTTGTGTGAATAATGGAGTGGAACAGACATCCTACCACCCTTGGGGATATTGGGCAAAGGTTTAAGCCAAAATGTTGCAGGTGATTTTCAATATCACTGTTATTTTCAGATATAATTCATGCAAAGAGGAGATGATTGTTTATGGAATAGAAAATAGTCATTAAAGAGCTTCAGATCACAGCCACTTGGCAACCTGTGTTCTCAATGATATTCCCACTGTGTGAATGTTTTTATTTCTACAGCAATCTGTCCAGGACAGTGTGGAGAGGTGTTTGGGATGATTTATATCTTCACAATGGGAAACGGGTCTATAAGAGCGGCGAGACCTAAGGAAACTGACTCTACCCCCAGTCTGAATGGACCCTCGTTGGAGATCTTAGAGAAGCTCAGGAGGAAGATTCTCAGCCTCGAGGAAGAACTGAAGAAGAAAGATCTTCAACTGAAGCAAAATTCAGAGAAAATAAAGTTCCTGGAGAAGGAACTGAAAGGAAAACGTTCCCAAATAGACAAACTTCAGGATGCTATCGGATACAACACGACGCCTGTGTCCAACACTATCAAACGACACAAGAAATTGGTCAGTGTCATAAATGAGGGGCCAAAACGGTTTGCCCAGGTGGCGACAGAGATTCACCAACGTCTGAAGGCCAAAGAGGGAGTGTCCGCAGAACCGACCTCCTGGAATTATTACTGTCACAATCTTCAGAAGTTCCCCATTTCGCAGGTTCGGGTGCGGAAGGACTCCAGGTGAGAAAGGAGAATGTGCCCGTCCTGGGGAACACACAGGTTAGAAAATAAAAGGAAAGAATTTGAATGTCCAAACTGTCTTTCTCAAGCCCGGGGCTTTCCATAGCGAATAGCCACCATGTTTGTGAATGATGAATGTTGCGTTCATTCATTCACGGAATGTAACACATGGCACCATGGATCTCTCCTGCGGGTTAACTTCCTCTGTGACATTGGTATGAGGTGGTAAGGAATCCACACCCCCAACACTCCACCAGAGGGAGGAGAAAGGGCGGCGAGAGTGTGTCACCATTTCCCTGCCATCAACTGGAGATCTGAGAAAAAATCCTCAATTCCCTCTATTAGCTGGAAGAATGGAAAAGGGTGAAATGAAATTCATTCCCCGGTCCCTGCTAAGCAAAGAAACGTGTTGGAGGTTAAAGATTAACCCAGCAAAATAATGTATCTTAAAAGTTGTGGCAATGTATTAAGATGGGCAGCACGGTAGCACAAGTGGCTAGCACTGTGGCTTCACAGCGTCAGAGTCCCAGGTTCGATTCCCCGCTGGGACACTGTCTGTGCGGAGTCTGCACGTTCCCCCCGTCTCTGCGTGGGTTTCCTCTGGGTGCTCCGGTTTCTTCCCACAGTCCAAAGACGGCAGGTTAGGTGGATTGGGCATGCTAAAATTGCCCTTAGTGTCCAAAAAAGGTTAGGAGGGGTTATTGGGTTATGGGGATAGGGTGGAGGTGAGGGCTTAAGTGGGTCGGTGCAGACTCGATGGGCCGAATGGCCTCCTTCTGCACTGTATATGTTATGTTCTATGTTCTATGATCTTTGTGGTGATGATTAAGGATCAGATATTGATGGCTCAGTTGCCAGCACTCTCACTTCTGAGTCACCAAAGTTCTGGGTTCAAGGCTCACTCCAAGGCTTGAGCACAGAAATCTAGTTTGACTTGCCTTGTGAATGACTTGTTAAACTGAGGCCCCCATCTACCTCAGGTGGATGTGAAAGATCCTGTGAGACTATTTCAAAAAAGAACCAGGGAGTTCTTCCTGGTCCTCTGTTATTTATCACTCAATCAACACCATTAAAATACAGACTATCTGGTTATTAACACATTGCTGTTTGCAGGATCCCACGATGCACAACTTGGCTGCCACATTTCCAACATGATACCACATCACTGCACTTCAAAAAGTACTTGATTGGTTGTAAAACACTTTCAGATGTCCGGTGGTTGTGATAATTGTCTTTTATGATAATCAGAAAATTGATATATTTGGCAGCTTAAAGAAACTGATCACAGATGCGATAATGCACAATGATTTCCTGAAGAAGCTGGAATCTCAGCATGTGCGTGAGATTGTTGAGTGCATGTACGAGAGGAGCTACCAGAAAACAGACCTGGTCATTCAGGAGGGAGAACTCGGAAACCATCTCTATGTTCTGGCAGGTATGTAGGAATGTGTTGGTAACTGTGCACTGCCAGTCACAAGAGGTTGTAGACACAAGATTGCCGGCAAAAACATTTCGGGGCGATGGAAACTAGGAACAGCGCCTTTTGTGTTCCTTCAAAAACAGTGGCTCACGGTTCAGTACACTGACTCAGGACAGTGAGGGATTTGTGATGAATGTAGCAATTGTTATATATTATATTTTATATTCTATGGCAGCAATATTATTATTAGCCTGGTTTAAAATACATACAGGCAGCTTGTCCACTAAAGCTATAACTAAAGAGTCGTAAAAGGTAAGGTAATCATTCATTCCAACCACTTACTTGATTACAGATAAAGGGCTAATGGAATAGTGTTGTGATTGCTGGAGATTCCCTGGGGTGTAGATAATTTATGGGGGGAGTGGTGTTTGGTCCTAGCTAAACAGGTCATGGAACCTAGTGCAAAACAAATGATGTAATTAATGGGAGGAGCCAGGTCTGTCTGTAGTTTTGCAGTCTATTGTAGGATTTTAAGCTGACTGGCCATTTTGCCATGGTGTACATTTTGAGCATGTGTACTGGATTTGGCCTTGAGAGGATCTCTCTCCAAAGGTCTCTAGACACATAAGCAAGTAACCTGTTTTGTTAAATGTATTTATATGTGGCATTTGAACTGTATTAGGATGCTTAACAGTAATTAATAGCAGGTGTAGATAGTAAATTAAAATGTTTCCTTTTATTTAAGAATCGCTTAACTGTTAATTAATCGGGGTGGCACGATGGCACAGTGATTAGCACTGCTACCTCACCACGCCAGGGACCTGGGTTCAATTCTTGCCTTGGGTCACTGTCTGTGTAGACTTCTCCCCTTGGTTTGCATGAATTTTCTCCGGGTGTTACAGTTTCCTTCCACAGCCCAAAGATGTGCAGGTTAGGTGGATTGGCCATGATAAATTGCCCCTCAGTGTTCAAAAGATTATGTGGTGCTCTTGGGTTACAGGGATAGGGTGGGGGGGTGAGCCTAAGTAGGGTGCATTATAGTGATTCTAATTGTAAAGCTATTTCTTTGATATTAATGTGACTAATACTGTTAAAAATGAAGTTTGTTTGACCATAAAAGATGCCTATTGGTCAGAATCATGACTCCTGAGGTGAAGTATCCATTTCTCAGTTTTCCAAATTTAAAATTGTTTTGAGTTTTTTATCTGGTATCCTAACAGATTACCGAGGAAAAGAGAAGATAAATTTCCCCTTTAGTCCAAAGTTTGTCTTTTGGTCCTGGCCACGGTTCACTAACCCTGTTCATTTTGTCTCCATTATAAAACCAGATCCTAATTCTGAAAGGTAGCCCCTTCCACCTGCTTCCACTTTTCTGGTCATCACCTTCTCCTTTTCCCCTTACCCCTACCCCCAACCTTTCCCCCTCTTCCTCTTGAATAAGAGTTAAAGAGAACAACACTGTTGATTACCAACTTGATTGGGACTGAGTTCTTTTTGAAAACTGGAAATGTTACTCTAGTTAATACATGAAAAATATCAGCCTCCTTCCCGCTTGTGAGTGTAAAATGTTTCTATGTGGCGAAGACTATTATAGTGGTGGCAACAGATTAATTCACTTAATAATGAATGAAGGACATCTGAAGATTGAGCCGAGGCCTCAACTCGTCCGAGTGTAGCTGCCATCCATTCAAAACTGTAGCAGATGTATCAGTTTAACAAGTGCCGCAACCTCATTAGAATCAGCCCAGTGTGTAAAAAGGGCAATCTGCGTTGTCTTTTATATCATTATTAAGGTGACTATAAAAACAAAGAAGTCTGTAGCTATACTTGTTCACGTTTTAAAAAAATGTTGATCAATGTTTTCCAGAATGGTGTAACATTGTCAACTCAGCTGTGACGAACAGTTAGAACATAGAACATACAGTGCAAAAGGAGGCCATTCAGCCCATCGAGTCTGCACCGACCCACTTAAGCCCTCACTTCCACCCTATCCCCGTAACCCAATAACCCCGCCTCACCTTTTTGGTCACTAAGGGCAATTTATCATGGCCAATCCACCTACCCTGCACGTTTTTGGACTGTGGGAGGAAACCGGAGCACCCGGAGAAAACCCACGCAGCCACGGGGAGAACGTGCAGGCTCCGCACAGACAGTGACCCAGTGGGGAATCGAACCTGGGACCCTTGGAGCTGTGAAGCCACAGTGCTATCCACTTGTGCTACCGTGCTGCCCGTAAGCATATGTTAGCATATGTGAAAATATTTAAAGGATTACAGGATAAGATAGGATCATCATGAACAGGAGGAGGCCATTCAAGCCTCAGGCCATCCTCACTATTCAATTACATCATTGCTGACTTGAGAATTCAAACTGACCCTTTTTTGAGGGAGAGAATTTCAGGTTAGCACCGCCTTTGTGTGAACCATTGCTTCTTCATGCTGCATCAGAATGGCCTTCAGACGGTATTCTGGACTGATGGATCCTTAACTCATTGAGGACACGTTGTGTACATCTGGGAGCACTTGGTGGGGTGATGGACAGATGGTCCCTTTAATTTTCAAAGTGTTTATACACCAATTGTTTTTCAGTATATTAAAGCGGGACTCCACCTGATGGGGGAAAATAAATATTTGAGGGCCTTGCTCTAGAAAAGAGAAGTCTGAGGGGTGAACTAACAGAGGTCTTCAGGACTGTGAAAGGGTTTGATGGGCAGAGGTACAGAAGATGTTTCTACTTGTGGGTGAAACCTGAATCAGGGAGCCATCAGTAAAAAACGGTCATTAATCAATCCAATCAAAAATTCAAGAGTGGTGAGAATGTGGAACTTATTGTAGTGACATGCACAATGTAGGGAGTGTAAAGGGTTAACAAGATGAGGTTCATGTATCACAACACTAGATGACATCACAGAGTAGTCATATAAATACACTGTGACTCCTGGGATTCTGGGTGAAGATGTTAGTGGCAGGTTAAGATAGGTTGTTCATTGTATTAGAGAGAGATTAGACAGCATAGTTAGTTCTTTTAGATTTCTGTAGCATAGATTTAACACTGTTCTTTTCTTAGCTATTACTTAGTAAGGTGTACAAATCATTTAATGTAGTGTAAGTAAACTAGCTTTGTTTGAAATACACAACTTGATGTTCTTTGTCAGCAATATGACTTTTGGCCATCTTGAGGGACTCAACAGCGAACATCACACTTATTACCACAGGTGAATGGCCTCGATGCACTTAAAGGGAATAGGCATGAGGGAGAAATAGGAGGGAGTGGTGATGGTTTGAAGTGAAGAGGGGTCGGGGGAGACTCATGTGGAGCATAAATGCCATTGTAGCCCTGATGGGCAGAATGGACTGTTTCTGTGCTATGGGATAACAATGTTACCCTGTGCTGGTGTTAACATAGACTCAAAAATAAGACCAAAAATAAACAACTCTCCAATCATGGGGTTTCCACATCCAGCCTTGTGTATCAGTGCTGAGTAACGGTGACTGTTGCTGTGAATTTTCACTCTCATTTTAAAGATGGGATTTTGGAAGTTATGCAGAATGGCAAATTACTGGGACAGATGCATCCTGGGACTGCATTCGGGGAACTTGCGATCCTGTACAACTGCAAAAGGACAGCTACAGTCAAAGGTAATAACAACACTCTCTGTAAATGTCTGTCTTTCTGTTGCAACATCTATCTCACTACCTGTAGGTTCACAACTGGCCTGTAATTATGGACGGTACATTGGGGAGACTGGTCTGACAGCCACAGAGGCACCAGTGACACCTGTTGGACATGTCTTCTCTGGAATGGGGTTGTTATCTCCCCGGCTGCCCCCTGGTTGACCAATTTGCGCACTGTCCTGCCATCTACACTTATCACATATGAGATGGGTCCAGGTTTGGACATGATCCTGCCTGGTACCCAGAGAGGGACGGAGGCAAAATTCAGAACCAGATCACTCACCTGAAATGACATGTCACCTTTTTGTGAAGTATGTTGGTTCCTGTTTCCAGGGCCCCATGCTTTCTCTCCATTGGTTGGGGTTCGCGCGCTCCCACGCGATTGGCCCTGGCCAGTCACCTGGATCACAAGGACCCGCCCATTAAAGGGACATATATCAAAGTGGGGGTTGTTAATATATTATAGACAGTGACAGTGTTAGAATCCCAAATGGTCTCCGAAAACAAGGCACATGGAGTTGTTCGGGATTGGTGCTAACTAGTGATTCCTAAAGACATCTTATATTAATTGAAATATTACTATACATAGACAACATTAATTCTTCATTAGTAACACATGATCCCTATTTGTCAGACCCCGAGCTTTCCCAGCTGTTATAGCAGCTGAATTCACCCAACCAACGTGACGAATTGTGTCCCTCGTCTTTGTGCCTTCATTGAGACAGCGCCCCCTGTCCTGGAACCGAATCCTGCACGGGCAAGGAGCAGAGGAACATTCTATCTCACTGTGAAGAACTAAGTGGTCAAACAGCTCTTGATGTGTCTTTATGCCAATGGACAGGTGGAAGAGATTGTCCTAGGATAGTGTTGCGAGGTAACTAGTGAGATGTCTGAATCCCTTTCACAGTTTTATCACAGAAGAACGTGGTCTTTGGAACATAGGGACAGGAGTAGGCCATTCAGCCCATCAAGCCTGCTCTGCCATTCAACACGATCACGGCGGATCGGACACTTCAATGCCTTTTACACACATTATCCTCATAACACTCTGTCAATCTCTACCTTAAACATACTCAATGACTGAGCGTCCATGGCCCGCTGGGGTAGAGAATTCCACAGATTCACAGCCCTCTGTGTAAAACAATTTCGCCTCATTTTGATCCTAAGTGGGATTCCCATATCTACGGCAATAACATCCTTTCTGAGGTAAGGGGTCCAAACTGCCCACAATGCTCCACACAATCTAACCGAGCTTCATGAAGCAAGTTCTCACTATGCCCACACTCAAATCCTCCTGAGTTACTATGAGTACAAAAATGAAACACTAGTCCTTTCAATTTGTCTCTCGGTGTTCATTGTTTCAGTGCTGTGTGTTTTTCAGCTGTGACGGAATCTTGGATTTGGGTTCTGGATCGTCAGGTTTTCCAGAGCATAATGATGGTGACAGCACAGGCGAGAAACAAGAAATATTTTAACTTGCTCAACAGGTGAGAACTCACTGAGCTTCTCCAGCCCTCTGGGGCATCACTGGGTGCACATGATACTGAAAATCGGATACTGTGGAACCACTGCCTGCCCAGATTGGGTACTGACCATCTCACTGCTGAACTGATATACATTGTACACCTGAGAAACATATTCAATATGTATCAGATTCAGCTGTCATCATTCTTCTCACATATTTGAAATCGGTAATGAAACTTCTCTACTGAAACAAGTGTTGGAATAGTCAGTGTTAAAAATGGAAGACATCACTACTGCCTCACAGCACCGAGGACCCGGGTTCGATCCCGGCCCTGGGTCACTGTCTGTGTGGAGTTTGCACATTCTCCCCGTGTCTGCGTGGGTTTTACCCCCACAACCCAAAGATGTGCAGCATAGGTGGATTGGCCGCGCTAAATTGCCCCTTAATTGGAAAAAAAATAATTGGGTACTCTAAATTTATTTTAAAAAAGAAAAAAAAATGTTAACTTGAGACAGAAAGCTGAGGGTATCTACAAAGAGAATACTGACTTCTTTGCAACTCACTCTCAACTTTCACATTGTCTAATTAAAGATATCTGAGTTCTTTGGAAAAGAGTAAAAACAACAGGGTTGTGGTGATGGGAGACTTCAACTTCCCCAATATTGACTGGGACTCACTTAGTGCCAGGGGCTTAGACGGGGCAGAGTTTGTAAGGAGCATCCAGGAGGGCTTCTTAAAACAATATGTAAACAGTCCAACTAGGGAAGGGGCGGTACTGGACCTGGTATTGGGGAATGAGCCCGGCCAGGTGGTAGATGTTTCAGTAGGGGAGCATTTTGGTAACAGTGACCACAATTCAGTAAGTTTTAAAGTACTGGTGGACAAGGATAAGAGTGGTCCTAGGATGAATGTGCTAAATTGGGGGAAGGCTAATTATAACAATATTAGGCGAGAACTGAAGAACATAGATTGGGGGCGGATGTTTGAGGGCAAATCAACATCTGACATGTGGGAGGCTTTCAAGTGTCAGTTGAAAGGAATACAGGACAGGCATGTTCCTGTGAGGAAGAAAGATGAATACGGCAATTTTCGGGAACCTTGGATGACGAGTGATATTGTAGGCCTCGTCAAAAAGAAAAAGGAGACATTTGTCAGGGCTAAAAGGCTGGGAACAGACGAAGCCTGTGTGGCATATAAGGAAAGTAGGAAGGAACTTAAGCAAGGAGTCAGGAGGGCTAGAAGGGGTCATGAAAAGTCATTGGCAAATAGGGTTAAGGAAAATCCCAAGGCTTTTTACACGTACATAAAAAGCAAGAGGGTAGCCAGGGAAAGGGTTGGCCCACTGAAGGATAGGCAAGGGAATCTATGTGCGGAGCCAGAGGAAATGGGCGAGGTACTAAATGAATACTTTGCATCAGTATTCACCAAAGAGAAGGAATTGGTAGATGTTGAGTCTGGAGAAGGGGGTGTAGATAGCCTGGGTCACATTGTGATCCAAAAAGACGAGGTGTTGGGTGTCTTAAAAAATATTAAGGTAGATAAGTCCCCAGGGCCTGATGGGATCTACCCCAGAATACTGAAGGAGGCTGGAGAGGAAATTGCTGTGGCCTTGACAGAAATCTTTGGATCCTCGCTGTCTTCAGGGGATGTCCCGGAGGACTGGAGAATAGCCAATGTTGTTCCTCTGTTTAAGAAGGGTAGCAAGGATAATCCCGGGAACTACAGGCCGGTGAGCCTTACTTCAGTGGTAGGGAAATTACTGGAGAGAATTCTTCGAGACAGGATCTACTCCCATTTGGAAGCAAATGGACGTATTAGTGAGAGGCAGCACGGTTTTGTGAAGGGGAGGTCGTGTCTCACTAACTTGATAGAGTTTTTCGAGGAGGTCACTAAGATGATTGATGCAGGTAGGGCAGTAGATGTTGTCTATATGGACTTCAGTAAGGCCTTTGACAAGGTCCCTCATGGTAGACTAGTACAAAAGGTGAAGTCACACGGGATCAGGGGTGAACTGGCAAGGTGGATACAGAACTGGCTAGGCCATAGAAGGCAGAGGGTAGCAATGGAGGGATGCTTTTCTAATTGGAGGGCTGTGACCAGTGGTGTTCCACAGGGATCAGTGTTGGGACCTTTGCTGTTTGTAGTATATATAAATGATTTGGAGGAAAATGTAACTGGTCTGATTAGTAAGTTTGCAGACGACACAAAGGTTGGTGGAATTGCGGATAGCGATGAGGACTGTCTGAGGATACAGCAGGATTTAGATTGTCTGGAGACTTGGGCGGAGAGATGGCAGATGGAGTTTAATCCGGACAAATGTGAGGTAATGCATTTTGGAAGGGCTAATGCAGGTAGGGAATATACAGTGAATGGTAGAACCCTCAAGAGTATTGAAAGTCAAAGAGATCTAGGAGTACAGGTCCACAGGTCATTGAAAGGGGCAACACAGGTGGAGAAGGTAGTCAAGAAGGCATACGGCATGCTTGCCTTCATTGGCCGGGGCATTGAGTATAAGAATTGGCAAGTCATGTTGCAGCTGTATAGAACCTTAGTTAGGCCACACTTGGAGTATAGTGTTCAATTCTGGTCGCCACACTACCAGAAGGATGTGGAGGCTTTAGAGAGGGTGCAGAAGAGATTTACCAGAATGTTGCCTGGTATGGAGGGCATAAGCTATGAGGAGCGATTGAATAAACTCGGTTTGTTCTCACTGGAACGAAGGAGGTTGAGGGGCGACCTGATAGAGGTATACAAAATTATGAGGGGCATAGACAGAGTGGATAGTCAGAGGCTTTTCCCCAGGGTAGAGGGGTCAATTACTAGGGGGCATAGGTTTAAGGTGAGAGGGGCAAGGTTTAGAGTAGATGTACGAGGCAAGTTTTTTACGCAGAGTGTAGTGGGTGCCTGGAACTCGCTACCGGAGGAGGTAGTGGAAGCAGGGACGATAGGGACATTTAAGGGGCATCTTGACAAATATATGAATAGGATGGGCATAGAAGGATACGGACCCAGGAAGTGTAGAAGATTGTAGTTTAGTCGGGCAGTATGGTCGGCACGGGCTTGGAGGGCCGAAGGGCCTGTTCCTGTGCTGTACATTTCTTTGTTCTTTGTTCTTTGTTCTTTTTTACTTTCCACCCCTATCTGATCTCATTCATGGACAAAACGACCAAGGTCTCTGACCAGCAAATGTTGCATTTCATGTGTTGTGTTCATACACAGAGGTGGAGGAGTCCAGGGCTCGTTGTCAGTATGTTGGTCAGTGCAGACATGGAGTAAGCTTCAAAGTGATAACGCAGTTAAAAATAAATGTGTATGTTTTTTACTCAGCGTTTCCCTGCTGAAGGATTTGCCCGAAGAGAAATTGTCAAAGATTGTAGACTGCCTGGAAGTTGTAAGTACTAATTGTGTCAATGAAAGAACCTCTGGAAACTCTTTCAATTATGGACAGAACCCTGTCTGAACTAATTATTTTTCTCACCTATTTAACATTGTCAAAGGGTAATATGGTGGCAATATCTGAGTTTTAAACTGACAAAGAACCAGTTCTATTAATATACATTGAAAATTGGATATTTTGGCAGAGAGAAATATATGTCTAATGAAAGGTGGAATGAAAAGAGGTTTTCCTGTTGGCCATCCACTCAACTGTCTTTATCAAACTCAGATATGTTAGGCTTTATTTTAACCTGTGCAAAGTGGACAGGTTTAGACTGGGTTAATACCTCACCTGTTACCTTCTCTGAGTGTGGGAACAGAAACTTAACTTTTGTTGGACTGTGATTTTAGAAGCAAGTTAACCCTTCAAACACATGAAGCAGGTAATCTGGGGAATTATTGGCCAGTTTAACTCTGCAGTGTGGAAGCATCCGAGCTTCACCTGTCACAGTGTCATGAAATTCCCCTCTCTCAGGTCCAGCTAAGCCGGGACAATAATTCCTCAACAGTCAGGATGGTCCTAGCTGGACAACCAGTGGCATCCTGCTCTGATAATCGACTTGGTTTTAACTGTGCAACGCCCAGTGCAATCTAAAGATAGTACTGTGCACACAAGGGATCTCTAAATCTTGGACCTGCAAACCTGCAGATTCTCTGGACTTGGGTAATTGGAGTAATTGTCCCCACAGGAGAGCATGTGCTTCCTGTGAGTCCAACAGAAATCCTCCGGCTTCCTCCGCAGCTTCATTTGATGGTTTTAAAATGTGGAGCTTGGTGATATGCCATCAATGAATACACGACGAGTGGTGAATGTAACTGAGGCTTTAATAAACTAAACGGAAAGCCTCCTGGCCTCGGATTCCAAACTGAGGCAGCGGCGGAGTCTAGCCACCTTTGTACCGAGCCCGAGGGGAGGCGGATCCAGCAGGCAGTAGTTCACCACATTATCTATAATACAGTGGCAATTTACTACAATACACATAATATATACTACAGTGGTTCGGAGCCAGCAGGGACAAGCCCAGGCATGTAACAATACAATACAGTGGTTTACCACACTTGGTTTGCTACTCACAAGGAAAATTGCCTCCATTTCTGCTTCTCAATCAAGCACCACAAATCTGGATGCCAGTTTACACCGCCAGCAGTGGCATCATTGTAAAAGTGCTTTCAATGTCAAACCAACAACATGTTGTTTACAGATTGACTTATGAAGAGGTTCAAGTAATGCTTTTAGCTTTCAGCTGGATGCCATAATAATGTTAAGAAAGTGAGCCGAATTGGCAATATGTAGCTGGGATATTCAAATTGAAAGAAGCAAAGAGGAGTAAATGTTCACCCTCTCCTCGGGATTTGAAATGATGTGGGATTGGCCAAAGGAATTGAAGAGAACACAAATAGTACAAATTCATTCTTTGTCAGTAATTTAAAATTAGCCTCCAGCATATCAGTCCAAGGTTTATTTATTCTAATTATTAAACTATTAGTTTTTGAAGCTTATTTTCAGTGGCTGATTCCAGTTTGTAATCTCTCCATAGGATTATTACGATAAAGGAGATTATATCATTCGTCAAGGAGAGCAAGGGAATACCTTCTTCATTATTGCAAAAGGAGAGGTAGCAGTATTTATTAATCTAGTTCTGGAATGTAGAAAGAATTCCGTTCTTGGGTGAAGAAGGTTCATACGGCCCCGGAATGTTGGGCAGGAGTCCTCAGTTGCGCCCGCCCGCCGACCGGATATTCCCGTCCGAGGGCAATGGACCCTTACATGGTCCGCTTCCCACCTGTGGCGGGCGGGGCGGAAGAATCCAGCCCTCTGTTTCTCGCAGGGCGGCACGTGGCGCAGTGGTTAGCACTGGGACTGCGGCACCGAGGACCCGGCTTCGAATCCCGGCCCTGGGTCACTGTCTGTGTGGAGTTTGCACATTCTCCCCGTGTCTGCGTGGGTTTCACCCCCACAACCCAAAGATGTGCAGATTAGGTGGATTGGCCATGCTAAAATTGCCCCTTAATTGGAAAAAAAAATAATTGGTTACTCTAAATTTATATTATTAAAAGAACCTCTGTTTCTCTCTCCAGAGATGCTGCCAGACCTGCTGAGTTTTTCCAGCATTTTCTGTTTTTAATCCATTCTTTGTTTCGACTGTTTAAAAATAGCCTCCAATGGGTTTTAGGACAGATTTGTGAAGCTGTTTCTTGGATTGAAGTTCTCTCTACACTTTGCGATGTGGGTGGTCAATGAATGATTTCTTCTTGGTGTCAGTGTGGCTCAGTTGGTAACACCTCTGTCTCTGAGTTAGAATGTCACAGGTTCGAAACCTGTGGCTTGAGTTCATACTCTAGGCTCAGACTTTGGTGCAGAAACAAGGGAGGTCCCTGCACCCTGGGGAAGGTTTCCTTGGTGTCCTGATCAATATTTATCTCTCAATCAACATCACAAAAGCAGATCATCTGGCCAGACTCACATGGCTGTCTTTGGGAGTTTGATGTGTGTAAATTGGCTGCTGTGTTTCCTATGGAAAAACTGTGACTACACTTTGAAAGTATTTAATTCGGTGCAAAGAACTTAGGGAGGTACTGAGTTTGTGCAAAATGCTAGCTCCGTTGGCTGGGCAGCTGGTTTGTGATGCAGAGCGAGGCCAGCAGTGTGGGTTCAATCCCCGTACCGGCTGAGGCTACTAATGAACGTTGCCCCTTGCCTGAGGTGTGGTGATCCTCAGGTTAAATCACCACCAGTCAGCTCTCCCCCCTCACAGGGGAAAGCAGTCTCTGGTCATCTGGGGCAATGGAAACTTTACCATATAGAAATGTAAATTATTTATTTCTGTTGGGAGAGATTGAAGATGATTTTTTTAAGAGCAAGGGCATAATTTGATTAACATTCCTCCCTCATTCAAGCATCCAAAATAAACAGATTAACTTTTGGATTCAGCTCATTGCTTTTTTGAGCAATCTCATTGTGCTTATATTGACTGTGATGAATTTTTATATTAATATCAGTGTTTCTCTTAAGGTATGAAACCTCCCCATGCCCTTTTTAACTGGCAAAATATTGACACGATTGTGTTGACCTGATACAGGTCCGTGTGACACAGACAAGAGATGGAGATAAAGACCCACAAGAAATCAAGACATTAGGAGCAGGAGAATACTTTGGAGAGAAGGCGTTAATCAGGTACAGGATTGGGAAGCGCACTAAATGACGTTAATCTGTTCTGGGCTGAACAAGGAGGGGGCAGATTGCAAAGGTCCAGAAGAAAGCATCCTGGGATACATTTAAACCATTTGGTTTCTTCCTCGGCGTTGTTATGGCCTGTGGAAACTCCAGCCCCACCACTCCATGGGCGAACTGCCCTATCAGCTGATATAGGGAGAGTTCAGGCCATGGAAAGAATGTTAATGTTGCGTCCTATAAGAATGTCAATTAAACCTACAAATTATTTGAATGCGTCACAGTATTCCTCAAAAGGAAGGTGCAAAGATACAAAAACAACAATGACACCACTCTGTCAGAATGTTCCTCAGCGTGTGGACCTTCCACTACTTTCTCCACAGACCATTCCCCAGGGGAGGAGTGCGAAAATACAAAAACATGCAGCTACTCGAAGGGTGTTTGGATTCTGATGTGCAATAGGAGCCTCCATGCTGCCAGTCATTGGCTGCGATTTAGCTCCACGTTATGCCTGCCGTGGATCTGGGCGTGCTGCGTAAAGAGCGGGAAAGGCCAAAATCGAGATTGGCACTGGGCGTGAACCAGTTTGCAATTCACCGCCCGCTCCTGATGGCAAGTTCCGAAAGTGGCGACCACATCATTGACCCTCATTCGCATTCGTTTCGATCTCTTTCACCACATTGAGTTCGAATGCAGCGGCCTCCCGGGAATTCCCCAACTCCCCAGCGAGAAATCACAAGGGCGTCGTTTAGTACTCCCCTTTTTCAAAAACGTGAAGCTGGCGCAGTGGCTGCTGAGAGGAAGTGAGGAGGTGAGGAGCCATTTCCATTTTCCAGCGTGCAGCACAAGGGTACTGGAGTTGCTGCCTCAGTGCTCGGAGGGTAGGGGACCCCTCATAGGGGTTGAGTTGGTCAGGGGACTGAAGCGATTTAGGTCGGAGGTCACCCCTGGGCAGATAGTGTGAGGCCTGCAATCCATTTTTAAATATCGTGGAGACCCATAACAGGGGCATCCACAGCTTCAGCCTATCTAACCGACCAAACTCTCCCAGGACAGAGCCATTTTGCAGCCTGTCTGTTCCACCAAACTCTCCCAGGACAGAGCCATGCTATGGCTTCTCTCCTGAAAGTCAATTTCACTCCCTTTGACTGTGAGCAGCCTCTAGCTTCACAGCTGAAGGCTATTTCAACTGGGGACTTAGACTTGTTAGTTGTGAAAGCACTTCAAGCTTCTCAACTTTCAGGTGCCTCCTCGAGGGCACATGTGCCATATCTCAGAGGATGATTGTATACTGCGTGAAGCCTGGACAGTTTGCCTGATTACTAGGAGCATCAGCACTATAGAAGGAACGGCCAACAATCAAACACTGAAGACCAGGGCTTCAGCACTGGGGATCTTCTTGCGACCAAAGGGTAAGTCTGTGGATCGGGAAGGGCACCTGAACACAACCTCCCTAATGCTCCCAGCAGAGGTCTGGGGCATGGGGCTTAGGGGCTCCTGATGTGGCCGGGGCGAGTGTGCAGAGTGAGGTTCTCCAGTACAACTGGCTCACTGGATGGCTCTCTGAGAGAAGGCGGGACACGTAAGGGTGATGGTTTGGGGGATTTGAGGGTTCAGGAACTGATTGTTAGACTATCTCCTTGTCCAATTCCTTACAAATACCTAATGATTGTTGGTGTCAATCCACAGCAGCTGCCCTCGTGTTGCTTTTGGCAGAAGCCAGAGAGGCAGCAGCAACAGCAATGGCCGGAAGTGGCACCCCATGTGCAGGGGGCCGCTGCACACCCTGAATACCCGGCTGCCCATCAGGCCGAGGAGGGACTCAGAAGGGGAGGCGAGCGATGGCCCATGGTGTATAGGCACCATTGGTCATTCAATGAGATACACACACGACTGCGTGGCAAAATTTGGCTCCAGCTCCCTCTCCAAGTTTGCTGACGACACGACCGTAGTGGGTCGGATCTCGAACAAATATGAGTCAGAATACAGGAGTGAGATAGAGAACCTAGTGGAGTGGTGGAACGGCAATATTCTCTCCTTCAATGTCAGCAAAACTAAGGAGCTGGTCATCGACTTCAGGAAGCGAAGTGTTGTACACCCCCCCATCTGCATCACTGGTGCCGAAAATCCGATGTATTTACCGTATGTCCTATGTTTTTCATGTATGGAACGATCTGCCTGGATGTACACAGAACAATACTTTTCGCTCTACCTCGGTACACGTGACAATAAACAAATCCAAATCAGTGCTGGTGAAAGGTGGGAGTGAAAACTGACGCCTCGCCACTGGTCTCCCTGGAGCTCTCCTCCAAGGTGGTCTCTTGGGTGGCCGGGTTGTGGGGTGGAAAGGACTCTGGATGCTCCGACCTCATCCGATGGAGATCCGGCAGGACAAATGGACACATGGTCAGTGAGAGGGAAGGATCATTTTGTCTCACTTGAGACAGGTCATCTGGGTGAAGGGCAGGGGATCCTCACCTCTCTGGTAACTGCTCTCTCCTTGGGCAACCCACCGATCTCCGCCGCCCGTTCCTCATAGGAGTGAGGTCTCGGATCTCTGGCATCCTGCCCCCCATCTTGGGCTTTTCCCACTTATTTTGGGCTATCTTCTCTTGTGGGGACAAAGAGAAGGAATTGAGAGCCGGACGCTTGGTAAGTTGGGGGGTGGGGGGTTTTAAGCAGGTGGCATGTGTGGGCACCCCATCTGGGCAGGAATGGGTTGTGCTGGTGGGTGAAGTGGGGACTCAGGAGCAAGCACAAAGTTCAGACGTGGGGAGGGTCGAGGAGTCAGCCAGTGATTTGTCGGGGGGGCGGGTTGGGAATCTGAGGGGTGGCGGGTGGAACTGATGGCAGGAGAGAGGTGGTAACTTACCCTGGCAGCTCGGTGGAGATCATTGGTCGACTTCCAGTACTGGATGGCTGTTCTCCGGGTCAGTGCCACTGCCTGCCAGGCAGCATTGTTGACCCTGCTGTTGGTCCTCTGACCCCCCCCCCCCCTCCTCCCCCCCCCCCCCCCCCCCCCCCCCCCCTCAGGGGAACAGGATGGCCCGCCTCTCACTCACAGTGTAGCGAAGCCTGGCCAGGTCAACATCGCCAAAGAGAGGAGCGGGTCTGCGCGCTGCCATGCTTGTGAGTTGGCTGGGAGTGAGTGGTGAGGCAGCGTTTAAAAGCAGCTGCCACTTGTTAACAGTGAGATGCTGAGACGCGGGTCCGGTGATTCAGACAGCGAGACAGCCAGGAATGCGAGAATCTTGTGGGGGCTCACTAAATGCTGTTGAATACAGGCCACGATCTCCCTAAAAAGGCCGCCAAGGAGCAGCCTGCCAAACGCACGGCTGCACGGCAGCATAGTGGTTAGTACAATTGCTTCACAGCTCCAGGGTCCCAGGTTCGATTCCCGGCTTGGGTCATGGTCTGTGCGGAGTCTGCACGTTCTCCCCGTGTGTGCGTGGGTTTCCTCCGGGTGCTCCGGTTTCCTCCCACAGTCCAAAGATGTGCAGGTTAGGTGGATTGGCCATGATAAATTGCCCTTAGTGTCCAAAATTGCCCTTAGTGTTGGGTGGGGTTACTGGGTTATGGGGATAGGGTGGAGGTTTAGGTTTGGGTAGGGTGCTCTTTCAAAGGGCCGGTGCAGACTCGATGGGCCGAATGGCCTCATTCTGCCCTGTAAATTCTATGAAACAATCCCAAAATGACACTTCAAAATTTTTCCGTTGAATTGCACCCACTGACTTAGTTTATCTGGTTTCCTGGTGTGCACAACATTTCTGGTTATGACGGGATAATTCTATTTCACGATTATCTTCGTTTGGAAGAAGGATAGCAAAGTGAAAATAAGCTAAAAGTCAAAGAACCCGTTAAAACAACAAGTGGCTCCATTGTCCTGATCCCAGTTCTCCCACCCAGTGCAACTTTGCAATTACAGACAATCCTGAACACACAGTTCCACTATTTACTCACTCCTCCACTGCAGACAGGAGACTCATTGATTGAAGCTGTTCCTCTCCCAAGTCACACACACTAACGTCAGTGCTTGGGCAGTGTACAGGGAATGTTTCCTCATTGCTGTCAGTTTGTTCTGAGGAATCCTCACAAAGATCAGACAGACGATTTCAACCACTCGTTAAAATAGAAAACGAATGCTCCTGATTTGAGTTGTGCAGATATTTTTGTGACGTCTGTCTGTGATTAACCATAAAGGTTAAGGAATTTAGTGAGTGTCCACTTCATGGTAGTGGCAACACGATGTGAAGTATGTCACTGACATTTTTGACCGATTTTTAGACCATAAGGCATAGGAGCAGAATTAGGCCACTCGGCCCATCGAGTCTGCTCCGCCATTCAATCATGGCTGATATTTTCTCATCCCCATTCTCCTGCCTTCTCTCCATAACCCCTGATCCCCTTATTAATCAAGAACCTATCTATCTCTGTCTTAAAGACACTCAGTGATTTGGCCTCCACAGCCTTCTGCGGCAAAGAGTTCCACAGATTCACCACCCTCTGGCTGAAGAAATTCCTCCTCTCTGTTTTTTTAATAAATTTAGAGTAGCCAATTGTTTTTTTATTTTTTCCAATTAAGGGGTAATTTAGCGTGGCCAATCCATCTAACCTGCACATCTTTTGGGTTGTGGGGGTGAAACCCACGCAGACATGGGGAGAATGTGCAAACTGCACACAGACAGTGACCCAGGGCCGGGATTCGAACCCGGGTCCTCAGCGTCGCAGTCCCAGTGCTAACCACTGCGCCACATGCCGCCCCTCTCATCTCTGTTTTAAAGAACCGTCCCTTTAGTCTGTGATTGTGTCCTCTGGTTCTAGTTTTTCTTACAAGTGAAACATCCTCTCCACGTCCACTCTATCCAGGCCTCGCAGTATCCTATAAGTTTCAATAAGATCCTCCTTCATCCTTCTAAACGCCAACGAGTACAGACCCCAGAGTCCTCAGCCGCTCCTCATGCGATGGAGACTGCACGTTCTCCCCGTGTGTGCGTGGGTTTCCTCCGGGTGCTCCGGTTTCCTCCCACAGTCCAAAGACGTGCAGGTTAGGTGAATTGGACGTGCTAAATTGCCCTTAGTGTCCAAAATTGCCCTTAGTGTTGAGTGGGGTTACTGGGCTATGGGAATGGGGTGGAGATGTGGGCTTGGGTGGGGTGCTCTTTCCAAGACTCGATGGGCCGAATGGCCTCCTTCTGCACTGTAAATTCTATGATTCTATGACAAGCTTGAACATCTTCCCTCTCTCTTTCTGCTTGTATATTTGTTCACCAAAATGCAGAAAATCAAACATCTACTATTCTGGGATGTAGTATTCAATTCACGTTGATGAATAACGAGAAATAAATTCTTGATCAAATCGAATTGAATGGGGCAACGATGCAGATTTCCTGAGGATCCCCCATAGATAAATCTGTCAGACGTCCTGTTTGCATCAGTTTTGTGTAAGATCTGCAGCATCAGGGCAAACAAGCAATTTGGTTGTGACCTGAATACTTCATCAGGTGTCGGCACGGATGCTAATTTTCTGATTGCTAAACTCGCATATATTTGAAATTATATTCTTGAAAATCGATTAACGTGGGAAGTGTAATGCGTTTAGTTTAGAAGAGGGGGTTAATATTTTAACTCTTGAGTGTTTGAACAGTCAGATTAAGGGGTGATTAAGTCTTGATCGGTCTTTGCTTCCAAATTCTCAACCTCTTCTTTCTTCACACAGTGAGGACCTTCGCTCTGCAAATATAATCGCAGATGATGATGATACACAATGCTTGGTAATAGATCGCGAGTAAGTCTCACTGGAGAGTGAGCTTGCCACCAATGTGAGCTCTTGGTGTACTGGAATTCCGGATGCTGTTTTTAACTTTGGTGTGAATAATATCGTTTCACATAGAGTCACGAGTCATGATAGTCAGAATGGTTCCCACCAACTGAGGAGAGCGACTGGCCAAAAAATAGCCAACGGCAACATAATGTATAAAATAATAACCTCCATAGCGACAGACATTTATTTGTGCACACTAAATTTATCGAAACAAAAGACATTTACACATTTATACAGTTTTATTCAGTTTTTATCACGGTGCATAATGTAGCACCGAACGTGACTTGAAACCCATAAAAAATCATCCTCTTTCTCATCTTCAGAATCAAATAACACATCCCAATCTGCTCCCAATCAGCAGCAATCATATTGCCATGGGTCACATTCCACAAGTCAGCATCTCCTGTCCTGTCAGGTGAACTGGATATCCCACATTTCTTGGATGAGTTGATGACAATCTCCGCTCTGATATCATCCCAGGTCTCCACCTTCCATTCACACAGGGTTTCTAACCGGCTGCCTGCAATGCTGCCTCCTTTGGTGAATTTCCTCTCTCCTCCAAACATTCAGTCATTCACCCTTTCTCTCAGACTTTCCCTGAAAGGCTTCATTGGAGAGACATCCAGTGGTTGCACAAGGCTGGTTAGGCTCCCAGAATATTATTGTTTTGCAATCTAACTTCAGCAACAGTTTCATCGACACGTTCCACATTCCATTTGAGAGGACTTTTTTCCTTCACATAATCCTCCTGGTCGGAAACTAGAAACTTCCTTCAGCCATATTTTCCAACCAGCTTCATCCATTCATTCTTTATTATCACAGAGTCATAAAACCGTACAGCACAGAAACAGGCCCTTCAGCCAATCATATCTGTGCCAGCCATCAAGCACCTCGTCAATCTCATTTTTCGAGCACTTGGTCTATATCCTTCTCTGCTAGGGCATTTCAGGTACTCGCCTAAATGCTTCTTAAATGTTGTGAAGATTCCTGCCTCTACCATCTTTCAGGAAGTGAGTTCCAGATTCCCACCACCCTCGAGTGAACACAGTTTTCCTCAAATCCCCTCTAAACCTCCTGTCCATTTTCTTCAATCTATGCTCCAGGTTATTGACTCTTCACTGAGGGAAAAGTTCCTTCCTATCCACCCTATCTATGACCATCATAGTTTTGTACATCTCAATCAGGTCCCCTCTCAGCCTTCTCTGCTCCTAGGACAAAAACCCCAGCCTAACCAGCCTCACTTCACAGCTGAAACGCTCCAACCCAGGCAACATCCTGGTGAATCTCCTCTGCACCCTCTCCAATGCAATCACATCCTTCCTATAGCGTGGTGACCAGAGATGTACACAGTACTCCAGCTGTGGCCTGACCAGCATTTTATACAGCTCCATCATAACCTCCCTATTCTTGAATGTGAGGTATCTCCTTTTGGGATATCTTGGGATATCACCATTGACTGTGGCTTTGTTCCATTGGACGTATATGAGAGCACAATGGTGTCCCAGCCGTCTTCATTAGCACTACATTTCTCCAACTATGCTCATTGTCATATCGAACTTCATGGGAGTTTCATCCATGTTCCAATCAGGACGCTCTATCCCCATTTTCTTGGCTATGTTTGATGGTAATTCTGTCAACAAATTCTCCTGGAGACACTAGGAATTTTTTTTATTCATGGGAACTGGAAGTCACTGACTGGCCCAGCATTTGTTGCCCATCCCTAGTTGCCCGTGAATGACGTAGATAGCCATGGCATTTCAGAGGGCAATTTAAGAGGGCATTTAAGTCAACCATGTGGATATAGAGTCAGATGTAGGCCAGACCAGGTCAGAATGGCAGATTTCCTTCCCTAAAGGGGCATTAGTGAACCAGAAGGGTTTTTAATCATCTGCCGAGGTGGGATTCGAACCCGGGTCCCCAACAGTACCCTGGGTCTCTCTGGATTACGAGTCCAGCGACATTACCACAATGTCACTGCCTCCCCCTTGGCCTTCCGTCTTCTATTCATAAATCTGATAGACCACCCAGGGCTGGCTTTGAAATCTCCAATGCCTAATATTTTGGCTTGTCTCAGGGCAAAGATCCGGGTAGATCTGCAAGAAACTGAGATGAGGGCGGATTTTCATTGACATATTTTGCAACTTAATTTTCCCAACTGGAGCTAGTTGCTAGGCTTTCACTGTTTCTACATTTATTCTTCGACATCTGCCTGTGGGGAGAGCTTCCTCCAATCTCTAATGTTCTTCTCCAACACCTGGGATTCTTGCTGCTGCTGTACATAGAACATACATAGAACATAGAAAATACAGCACAGAACAGGCCCTTCGGCCCACGATGTTGTGCCGAACCTTTGTCCTAGATTAATCATAGATTATCATTGAATTTACAGTGCAGAAGGAGGCCATTCGGCCCTTTGAGTCTGCACCAGCTCTTGGAAAGAGCACCCTACCCAAACTCAACACCTCCACCCAACACCAAGGGCAATTTGGACATTAAAGGCAATTTATCATTGGCCAATTCACCTAACCCGCACATCTTTGGACTGTGGGAGGAAACCGGAGCACCCGGAGGAAACCCACGCAGACACGGGGAGGACGTGCAGACTCCGCACAGACAATGACCCAAGCCGGAATCGAACCTGGGACCATGGATCTGTGAAGCAATTGTGCTATCCACAATGCTACCGTGCTGCCCTTAAGAACAAATAAATCTACACTATATCATTTTCCCGTAATCCATGTACCTATCCAACAGCTGCTTGAAGGTCCCTAATGTTTCCGACTCAACTACTTCCACAGGCAGTGCATTCCATGCCCCCACTACTCTCTGGGTAAAGAACCTACCTCTGATATCCCTCCTATATCTTCCACCTTTCACCTTAAATTTATGTCCCCTTGTAATGGTGTGTTCCACCTGGGGAAAAAGTCTCTGACTGTCTACTCTATCTATTCCCCTGATCATCTTATAAACCTCTATCAAGTCGCCCCTCATCCTTCTCCGCTCTAATGAGAAAAGGCCTAGCACCCTCAACCTTTCCTCGTAAGACCTACTCTCCATTCCAGGCAACATCCTGGTAAATCTTCTTTGCACCTTTTCCAGAGCTTCCACATCCTTCCTAAAATGAGGCGACCAGAACTGTACACAGTACTCCAAATGTGGCCTTACCAAAGTTTTGTACAGCTGCATCATCACCTCACGGCTCTTAAATTCAATCCCTCTGTTAATGAACGCGAGCGCACCATAGGCCTTCTTCACAGCTCTATCCACTTGAGTGGCAACTTTCAAAGATGTATGAACATAGACCCCAAGGTCTCTCTGCTCCTCCACAATGCCAAGAACTCTACCGTTAACCCTGTATTCCGCATTCATATTTGTCCTTCCAAAATGGACAACCTCACACTTTTCAGGGTTAAACTCCATCTGCCACTTCTCAGCCCAGCTCTGCATCCTATCTATGTCTCTTTGCAGCCGACAACAGCCCTCCTTACTATCCACAACTCCACCAATCTTCGTATCGTCTGCAAATTTACTGACCCACCCTTCAACTCCCTCATCCAAGTCATTAATGAAAATCACAAACAGCAGAGGACCCAGAACTGATCCCTGCGGTACACCACTGGTAACTGGGATCCAGGCTGAATATTTGCCATCCACCACCACTCTCTGACTGTAGTTATTTGTCTGTTCTGCAAACTCAACGACTTTAAGTTTGAATTGGGCCATGTATCTGACATTCCTTCTTGATGCCATAACTTCAGGAAAAATGGCTCGACATTTATCTGGCAACAGTACTTCAGGGTGATCGTGTTTGAGACTGGCGGTGATTGTCAGCTTCTAGATTCCCCAGTTTGAATTTCAAGTTCTTTTCGTCCTCTCAAATAGCGTCATAGAATGTAATGTCAATCAATGAAGCAGAGGAAATTCTGAGGAAAATGCAAATTGTGAGGATAATCCAAAAAGATTAGTACGTAAGACCATAATTTTGTTATGCACCAAAAGCATGAAAAAACATGCCCACTATCCCACAACCAATACACGAGTTGCAGGGAATAATAAGGATTAAGGATTTTCTGCCAAAATTCAGGGGTCAACTTTTACACGAGTTGGCTATTATTCAAGTAAATACAGGATTGTTGTAACCCTCAACTGCGGGCAATTGTTATTGATATGCAGATTTATTATCATTTCATGAGAGAATTAACATGACCAGATTAAAGATTTTTTTGAAATACGTGAGTCCAGACGTTTGAATATGTTTTTAAATGTGCCCCCAGCATTTTTAACCAAATGGTTGGAACGTACGAGGAGCTGCAGACAAACCTGAAGGAATACGTGGAGCAATTGTCCCGTAATGATAAACAAAGGAATGCAGCGTCAGTATTCTCCAAATGTCTAAATCATTTCTAATTGTTCAGCTATAACAGTCAGGTTGGGACAGAGATCGCTGATTTGTTGTATTTACTTTCCAGTAAGATGCTGCATGCAGGTTTTGTGAATTTACAGCAGATGGTTAGATGTCAATGCGCCTCACAGTGGTTAGCACGCCCATCTCTCAGTCGCAAGGTTGTGGGATCAAGTCCTACTCCACAGATTTGCGCACAAGTTAACCCCAAGAGATTGTTTCCACTGGTTGGGGAATCGAAAACATGGAGGTTCAGGGTAAGGGGCCAATTGTTTAAGACTGAGATTAGGAGAAATTTCTTTATTTAGAGGGTTGTGACTCTTTGAGTTCTCTTTCCCACAGGGTCCAGCGTTGAATATATTTAAGGCTGAGATAAACAGAACTTTGGTCCCTCACAGGAAATTAAGGGATACGTGGAGTGGGTGGGAAAATGGGGTTGAACCCCAGGATCAGCCATGTTTGTATTGAATGGCAGAGCAGTCTCGATGGGCCGAATGGTCTACTCCTGCTTCGTTTTCTTATGATTTTCAGTTCTTGGGCGGGATTCTCCCCCCCCCCCCCATCCTGGGACATGGGCAGGAGTGCGCTGCCTGCAGTACCAGAGAATGCCACCACCAGCGAATGGGGCACCACTGAGCAACACGCGGCTGGGGAATGGGAGATTCCGGCCAATGTGTTCCCAACTACAGATTTTAAATTCGCACAAAATTCTGCAATGATTATTCTTGTTCCTATCTCAGAGGCATTTTTTTTTATTTTAAAGAATCTCATAATTATTTCAGACCTATAAATTAATTTGTTTTTGTTCTGTTCAATTATTTTTTATTTGAATGTAAGTATAGATATATAGATAATTAATGTACAACATTATGGGGCATTTACGAATAATCGTTTGCAAACTGTAAGTGAAGTTCTGTGGAAAATGAAGCTCTGACATATACTGACCTTCACATCAATGCAGTATTTACACAGAGAAATCTTCTGCTCCAATCTTATTTGTAATTAACCGTCATTTAATATTGCCAAAAATCTCATAAAGCGTAGAGGACATTCGCCCTTTCATCAGTCTGTGTTTTTGTTGTCCCAGAGTCCTTTTAAAAAAGGGTGCACTTAATAACCAGAAAATGAATGAAAATCGCTTATTGGCTCAAGTAGGCTTCAAATGAAGTTACTGTGAAAAGCCCCTAGTCGCCACATTCCGGCGCCTGTTCGGGGAGGCTGGTACGGGAATTGAACCGTGCTGCTGGCCTGCCTTGGTCTGCTTTAAAAGCCAGCTATTCAGCCCTGTGCTAAACCAGCCCCGATGTTACAACATAGAAGGAGGACATTTGGCCCATCATGTTTGTGCTAGCTAACTGTCAGAGCACCTCAGCTGGTCTCAGGCCCTTGCAGCCCTGAAAATGTTTTCTCTTCCGATAATTATCCGCTTTGCCTTTGATTGAATCTGCCTCCATCACACTCAGACTGTGCTTGTAACTGTGCCACAAGTCATTAACAGGCTCTCTCTCCCACGCATTAAAAATTATAATTCCTCTCCAGTCATTGTTGTAATCTGCATGTAATTTTATTTTTGGATCTGAATGCATGTCGCTACCTTTGCTTATAGAATAACTTCAAGGTTTGCCTAGAGCGCCACATTGGTGATTTAGTGCAGACATTTATGAATCCTGGTTGAGACTCTCTCTCAAACCCCACTAACTGATTGAAACATTAATAAACAGTGATTCAGGCCTTCAATTATTCATGAACACAGATAGAAACTAAAGACTGTAGAACAGGATAGGATCAAGGACGATCTCGCTTTTTTATGAAACTCACCTCGACAAGCCAATAAATTCACCCAAATAGTTTAATTTAAATAACAAACTGAAAATCAAATCCAAAGGCGATAAAATAGATGTTTTTTATTTGACAAGAAGCAGTTGTGAGAAAACACTAGTTGTAAAGGAGTCGATGGGAACAGATTTTACAATGAAAATGCCCATTAGTTACCAATTGCTAACTCCAGCAAAGGTGACGAAAGAGGAATTCAGAAACCAAGGAGAGTTGGGCAGAAAATACATAGTTCCCGATCTGCAGAGATAATAACCACTTCCAGTTTCTATTGGTTTTGCGTTTATAGACAGGCTGTTGCACATATTGTCTGATATTTGATGTCATGATTGCTGCTGATTGCTTGTTTCAGATCACAGTCTCTGTTGTTCCTTTCCCTCTCTTCACTGTTACTGAGCGTAAATGGAATTCTTTTTATTCCCCAAGGCCACTCACATTTGCTTCATCTGAGTGCAGGGAGACCTTGCAGCTGAGGGAAAAGGTTGCCAAGTTTTCAAGCTCCTGTCCTTTCAAAAACCTTGACATCGTTGCCACTCTGGGCATGGGAGGTTTTGGGCGTGTGGAACTGGTAAGTGGTAGGAAGGTGGTAGATGATGCTGAGGAACAGATGAATAATGATGGGCGTAATAATGTCACAATATCATTGTCTAACGATGATGACACTTTGTTCTTGTACATGCGCCCACCCTCTTTTTAGCTTAAAAGTACACGACAGACTCTCGCTCCTTCATTGATACACCCAATAATCCTGTTTTAAGTTAAAGAGGGATTTGTGTTCGTATTTCTCAGGCTTGTTGGGACAAGGTAGCACAGTGGTTAGCATGATTGCTTCACAGCGCCAGGGACCCAGGTTTGATTCTTGCTTGGTTCTCGTCTGTACAGAGTCTGCATGTTGCATTGGGTTGGATTGGATTTGTTTATTGTCACATGTACCGAGGTACAGTGAAAAGTATTTTTAAGCGAGTAGCTCAACAGATTATTAAGTACATGAAAAATTAAGGAAATACAAGAAAATACATAGTAGAACAAAGAACAAAGAAACGTACAGCACAGGAACAGGCCCTTCGGCCCTCCAAGCCTGCACCGACCATGCTGCCCGTCTGAACTAAAATCTTCTACACTTCCGGGGTCCGTATCCCTCCATTCTCATCCTATTCATGTATTTGTCAAGGTGCCCCTTAAACGTCACTAAAGAATAGGGCAACACAAGGTACACAATGTAACTACATTACACCAGCATTGGGTGAAGCATACAGGGGTGTAGTACTAATGAGTTCAGTCCATAAGAGGGTCGTTAGGAGTCTGGTAACAGCCGGGAAGAAGCTAATTTTGAGTCCGTTCGTGCGTGTTCTCAGACTTTTGTATCTTCTGCCCGATGGAAGAAGTTGGAAGAGTGATTAAGCCGGGTGGGAGGGGTCTTTGATTATGCTGCCCACTTTCCCCAGGCAGCGGGAGGTGTAGATGGAGTCAATGGATGGGAGGCAGGCTCGTGTGATGGACTGGGCTGTATTCACGACTCTCTGAAGTTTCTTGCAGTCTTGGGCTGAGCAGTTGCCATACCAGGCTGTGATGCAGCCCGATAGGATGCTTTCTATGGTGCATCTGTAAAAGTTGGCAAGAGTTCATGTGGACATGCCAAATTTCCTTAATTTCCTGAGGAAGTATAGGCGCTGTTGTGCTTTCTTGGTGGTAGCGTCGATGTGGGTGAACCAGGACAGATATTTGGAGATGTGTACCTCTTGGAATTTGAAACTGCTAACCATCTCCACCTCAGCCCTTTGGTGTCAATGACCAGCTCTTTAGTTTTGCTGACATTGAGGGATAGATTGTCGCTGCACCACTCCACTAGGTTCTCTATCTCCCTCCTGTATTCTGACTCATTGTTATTCGAGATCCAGCCCACTATGGACGTATCGTCAGCAAACTTGTGGATGGAGTTGGAACCAAATTTTGCCACACGGTCGTGTGTGTACAGGGAGTATAGTAGGGGGCAAAGTACGCAGCCTTGCAGGACCCCGGTTTTGAGGACTATTGTGGAGGAGGTGTTGTTGTTTATTTTTACGGATTGTGGTCTGTGGGTTAGAAAGTCGAGGATCCAGTTGCAGAGTGAGGAGCCAAGTCCTAGGGTTTGGAGCTTTGATATGAGCTTGGCTGGGATTATGGTGTTGAAGGCAGAGCTGTAGTCAATAAATAGGAGTATGATGTAGGAGTCCTTTTGTCGAGATGCTCTAGGGATGAGTGTAGGTCAGGGACTTGGCGTCTGCTGTGGACCGGTTGCGGCGGTATGCAAATTTCAGTGGATCAAGGCGTCCTGGAAGTATGGAGGTGATGCGCTCCATGACCAACCTCTCGAAGCACTTCATTAGGACTGAAGTCAGGGCCACCGGACGGTAGTCATTGAGGCACGCTGCCTGGTTCTTCTTTGGCACCGGTATGTTCTCCCCGTGTCTGCGTGGGTTTCCTCCGGGTGTTCTTGTTTCCTCCCACAAGTCCCGAAAGACATGCTTGTTAGGTGAATTGAATATTCTGAATTCTCCCTCTGTGTACCCAAACAGCACTGGAGTGTGGCGACTAGGGGATTTTCACAGTAACTTCATTGCAGTGTTAATGTAAGCCTACTTGTGACAATAATAAAGATTATTATTAGTTACTGTAAGGGGAAGGAAACTAGTAACCACTTTGTGTTGTTTTTGGAAATGTTTCAAAGCTGTTAATCATTGCTTTGTTTGCTCAGTTCAATCAATAGAATCCATAGAATCCCTACAGTGCAGAAGGAGGGCGCTTGGCCTATCGAGTCAGCACCCACCCTCTGAAAGAACACCTAGGCCCACTCCCATACTCTTTCCCCCAATCCTGCTCATTGTTCATGACCAATCCAGCTAACCTGCACATCCTTGAACACAGGAACATTTTAAAATGCTCCTTTGTCACCAACGTAGCTTCTCAGAAATTGATCCTCAACATTTTGTTGGACTCTCAAATTCATTGTTTTGTGTTTAGCTTCCTGTTTTTAAATGCAAGTTGCTTCATCTGGCGTTTTGCCCTTATAGTCTGATTATTGTTGTCGGACGTTTAATAATACATCATGCATTTATTGATCGAAGGCACAAGCCATTACTTCACCTCACTTATAACAATAGTTATTAAATTGTGTCGCAAACATCTTTGATTGCTCCAGGTGAAACTGAAGGATGAAGACATCACCTTTGCCTTGAAATGTATCAAGAAGAAACACATTGTGGAGACTCGGCAACAAGAGCATGTTTACTCAGAGAAGAACATCCTGCTTCAGACCAAATCTCAGTTCATTGTAAGGTAAATTAAGCTTCATCGACAGGACAAGGTCATTAGGAAGCAACTGCATGCTTTCTGAATTTTCTCAAAGCTAACTGTCGATTGATTTCAGTCAGTGTGTGTTTGTGTGGGTAAGCATGTCGGAACATAGGAATATAGGATCAAGAATACGCCATTCAGCCCCTTGAACCTGTCCCGCCTTTCAGTGAGATCATGGCTGATCTGTGACCTATCTCCATATACCTGCCTTGGGCCCAGATCCCTTAATATCTTTGCTTAACAAAAATCGATCTCAGATTTAAAACTAACAACTGTTCCAGCTTCAACTGCTGTGTGTGGGAGAGAGTTCCAAACCTCTCCACCCTTTGAGTGAAGAAGTTCTTCCTAACATCTCTCCTGAATTTTCAGACTATGCCCCCTAGTTTTAGAATCTCCAACCAATAGAAATAGTTTATCTTAATCTACCCTATTTTCCCCGTTAATATCTTGAATACTTCAATCATATCACTCCTTAGCTTTCTAAATTTAGGGAAAACAGGTCTTCTTTGAGTAATCTCGCCTCCACCCCTGTAATCCAGGTATCATTCCTGTAAACCTGTTGCACTCCCTCCAAGGCCAAAATATCCTTCCGAAGGTGTGGGGTCCAGAACTGCTCACAGAGACTCCAAGTGGGGTCTAACCAGGGTTTTGTATAACTGCAGCATAGCTCCCATGTCTTTATATTCCAATTCTCTCGATAAAAAGGCTAGCATTCCATTAACCTTTTTGATTATTGTCTGCATTTGTTCCTGGTATTTGTTCACCTGAACCCCCAAATCTCTTTGGACATCCACTGTACCTAATCTCTTTCCATTTAGACAGTACTCTGCTCCATCCTTTTTTTGTCCAAAATGGATAGCCTGACACTTGCTTACATTAAATTCCATCTGCCACAATTTGCCCACTCACCTCGTCTGTCAATACTCTTTGTAATTTTATGTTATCATCTCGGCTGTCTACAATGCCACCTAACTTTGTATCATCTGGAAATTTGGATAAATGACTTTCTATAACATCACCCAAGTCATTAATGATAGTGTCCATATTGAGGCCCCAATACAGATCCATGTGGTATACCACTAGTGACCTCTTGCCAATTAGAGTAATTACCCATTATCCCCACTCTCTGTCACCTGCCACGCAAATAATTTCCTAATCATGTGAATAATTTGCCCTCAACTCCAAGGGCTTTCACTTTAGTTAACAGTCTCTTGTGTGGAACTTTATCAAATGCCTTCTGGAAGTACATTTAAATGACATCCATAGATGTTCCCCTGTCTACGACCTTAGTCACCTCCTCATAAAATTCAATACAGTTAGTCACAAATCCATGCTGGCTCTCCCTGAACGACCAAAATTTTAAACGTGTTTGGTTACCCCCATCCCTGATTATAGACTCCAGCCCCACTACAGACGTTAGGTTAATTGGTCTGTAATTCTCTGGTTTCCCCCTTTCACCCTTCTTAAAAAGTGCAACGACATAGATCATAGATCATAGAATTTACAGTGCAGAAGGAGGCCATTCGGCCCATCGGGTCTGCACCGGCTCTTGGAAAGAGCACCCTATCCAAGGTCCACACCTCCACCCTATCCCCATAACCCCATAACCCAGTAACCTCACCCAACACTAAGGGTCCTGGGGATTTGTCACTCTTTAGCTTCATTAATTTCCTAATTAGTAATGCTGTACGTACGTTAATTGTAAGTCCCTGTCCTCTATTGACTATTCATTTTTCGGGGACTTCTGGCAAATTGTCCTCCTTTTTCTACTGTAAATACTGAGGCAAAGTAATTGTTCAACATGTATGCCATTTCCCCAATATCACTGACAATATCTCCATTTTCAGCTTTTAGTGGGCCTACATTGTCTCTTTTATATAACTATAATATTTCTTATTGCTTTTGATGTCCCTTGCAAGTTTCCTTTCATAATTCCTTTTAGTAACTCTTACAAATTGCTTTGTGACCCTTTGCTGGTCCTTGTGTTATCCCATTCGTCCAGATCTGTGCTGTGTCTTGCATTTTTGTAAACCCTTTATTTTAGTTTTATGCTATCCCTAACCTCTTTAGTTGTCCATGGCTGTTTTTTTTTTGTGAAGCGGGGCCTTTTCCTCTCAGGGGTATGTACTTGCTCTGTATCTCATTAAATGTTTCTTTAAATATTCTCCATTGATCTTCCCAGTTTCCCATGGACAGTCTCTGCCTCATCCCGTTAAAGTCAGCCTTACCCAAGTTTAAAATCCTAGTATCTGAATCGTGCTTTTCACTGTCAAACACAACACTGAATTCCATCATGTGGTCACTATTTGATAAATGTTCGTGCACAGTTAGGCTACTAATTAAGTTGCCTCATTACTCATAACTAAATCTAATATTGCCTGTCCCCTTGTTGCTTCTGGAACATATTGCTGCAGGAAACTATCCCAGACACATTCCAGAAACTCACTGCTTTCCTGACAGATACTTATCTATAGTACCCAATCTATGTATAGTTGAAATCCCCCATTAATATTACTCTGCCTTTAGACTTGTTGGAACACGGTAGCACAGTGGCCGACTCTGCTAGGGTGGCAACCGGAGTGGAAAGCCTGGAGAACGACATCATCAGCTTGAGTGGTTGTGTCCAAGGCATGGTTCAGTCTGTGACGACCATGGCTGAGGAGTCTCCTGCAGCACATGCTGTCCGTCATCTCCTCAAAAGATCAATGATGTCAATACACCGTGGGCCATTGCTGGCGTCCCCTTCTGGGTTCCTCCTCCGCCTGATGGGCGGCCGGGTCTTCAGGGTGTGCGCCCCCTGTACATGGGATGCCACCTCCAGAATGCGTTGATGCTTCTGCTGCCTTGTCCGACATCTGACCCCCCCTGGGCATCCACTAGCATTGCGACGGCAGCCTCTGCCGGGCCGACATAATCAGCCAAATCGTTAATATCTGGAAGGAATTGGAGAAGGAGAAAGACTGACAATGATTTAGGGCTTCCACCCTGGGTGCCTCAAAACCCCCAAGCCTCCCCCATTCTCCCCCACCCTGACGTGGCCCGTCTTCTCTCAGAGTGCCATCCACCGAGGGCGCAATGCGGTGGTTAAATCACGCCCAAAATGTTTCCGGTCGATGACCTTTAATTCAATGTTCTCTCACCCCACAAGCTCCCTGAGCTGCTGAGTATTTCCAATGATTATTGTGTTTGTTCCAGATTGCCAGCGTCTTGGAGTATTCTACTTTTCATTTTGTGAGTGTGTCTGTGAGGAAGTTTGTGTAAATCTGCACGGTCTCCCAGCAGTGGACACTTTTCATTAGTGAGTGAGACCTAATCATCTCGAGATGTTCTCTGAAACTGGTTAGTTACTTTGCCAGACAGAGGTTCAGGAATCAATTGCACAGAATTCCCATATTACCGAATAATCAGAAGCAGGGAATTCAGTCCAATGTAATCATTCCACATTATTGAGCAGATTCCATGAGAAACTCCACAGTGCAGAAGGAGGCCATTTGTCCATCGGGTCTGCACTGACCCTCCGAAAGAGCACCCCCCCCCCGCTCCCCCCCCCCCCCCCCCCCCCCCCCCCCCCCCCCCCGCAACCCCACGCATCGACCATAGCCAATCGACCTAATCTTTGGTCCTCCCAAATAATGTTGTAAATCTGAAATAAAATCAATAAATACTGGAAATGTTCAGCAGTTTAAGCAGCATCTATGGAGAGAGAAACCGGGGTGGGGGGGGGGGGGGGGGGGGGGGGCGGGGGGGTGAATTCTGCACCTGCGAGATTCTCCGTTCTGTCGGCAGTGCACCCCGCCCGTGGGTTTCCCGGTGGAGTGGGGTGGCCACAATGGGAAATCCCATTGGCCAGCAGCGGGAGCAGAGACTCCTGTTGCCAGCGACGGCGTGCTGCTGAGGAACACACGGCTGGGGAGGAGGAGAATTCAGCCCAGGGTTAATTTTCAGATCAATGACCTTTCATCAGCGTGGGGATAGTTAGAGGTGTAACAGATTTAAAGCAGGTGCAGAGCTAGGGAAAAGGGGAGGAGGAGGAAAACATGGAACAGAAGGGAAATTCGGTGATGGGCTAGATGGCAGGAGAGATTAAATGATGAAACAGGGGCGGGATTCTCCGATATCGGCGCGATGTCCGCCGACCGGCGGCAAAAACGGCGCAAATCAGTCCGGCATCGCGCCGCCCCAAAGGTGCGGAATTCTCCGCATCTTATGGGGCCGAGCCCTCACCTTGAGGGGCTAGGCCCGCGCCGGTCTGATTTCTGCCCCACCAGCTGGCGGGAAAGGCCTTTGGTGCCGGGCGGCGCATGCGCGGGAGCATTAGCGGCCGCTCACGGCATCCCCGCACATGCGCAGTGGAGGGTGTCTCTTCCGCCTCCGCCATGGTGGAGACTATGGCGAAGGCGGAAGGAAAGGAGTGCCCCCACGGCACAGGCCCGCCCGCGGGTCGGTGGGCCCCGATCGCGGGCCAGGCCACCGTGGGGGAACCCCCCCGGGGCCAGATCGCCCCGCGCCCCCCCAGGACCCCGGAGCCTGCCCGCGCCGCCGTGTCCCACCGTCCCAAAGGTGGTTCAATCCACGCCGGCTGGCGTGGGTTGACAGCGGCGGGACTTCGGCCCATCGCGGGCCGGAGAATCGCCAGGGGATTACCGCTGACCGGCGCGGCGTGATTCCCGCCCCTGCTGAATCTCCGGTGGCGGAGAATTCGCGACACGGCGGGGTCGGGATTCACGCCGGCCCCCGGCGATTCTCCGACCCGGTGGGGGGCCGGAGAATCGCGCCCCAGGTGATAGTGCAAGGCACAAGAAGATGGTAATAAGGCAAGTAAATAAACAAAGTTTGGATCTAAAATGATAGCTGGCCAGAAATCCAGGATCAGGCTAGTAGAACGAACAATGATTTTAGCAAAGGAATCATCCAATTATATGGATAATCCAGGCTGGTTTGATTTGCTCTGTTAGATTAAGGGCACTGCAGTTGTGGATTACCCAGACCAATTATTATCATCAGTAAGTTCTCTGTTTCATTGCGTTTAATAATTTCCCACCTAAATGCAGTACTTGTGAAAATAGCTGGTCTTCTTCTCTCCTCTTCCAACCCACACTTGGGTTCCAGTATCACCTCAACGTTAAATCATTCTCTTCCAAATTAATGTGCTATAATTTTTTGTGATTAAAAAGGTGATAGTCATCTTGAGAAGGCAGTTGAGGGCACTTATGCATCCCTGACACCTGCCGCCTTGTGCTGTGAGGCTATTGTTGCTGAAATCAAAATTGTAGCATGTCATTTTCATATGTCACCAAAAACAGCCATAAATTTCTGATGGAAATGAATTGTCCCTCCAGCTGACAGCACAAATCAATTGATTTTCAATGGATCGTGTCATCAACGACAAAACCTTCTGTTGCAGCGGCTTGTATAGGAGCAGACACAATCATTTTATCACAGAATATTTTACAATAATTTAAAACTAAAAGATGTGGCCACGAAGTAAACACTGATTATTATAGCGAGCGAAGCATCATTTCACATTGAGGTATTTTGCACCATGTGTTATCAATCAACGAGTGTAGTGGATGTTTCACTTTGTTGCAATGTTTCAATCAGATGAAAGAAGAAGTATTTTGTATTAATGTGTACCTTTCCATATGAACAGCAATTTGTTTCCAAGTTGTGATGGTGTGTGTATGACTTGGAGGAAAACTTAACAAGTTGTTGGTGTTCCATTTGCCTTGTTCTTCCGAGTGGTGGAGTTCATGGGTTTGTAAAATTACCTCATTTTCCTGAACTCACAAGTTCCCCACAGTTTTATCCTGTCTTCAAAGCTGTTCCTCCTGCATTACAATCATCTTACCCTGCCCTAACTATTCCTTTGCCAGATATGTTTCTGGTTTAAACATCCTTAGTCTGAGCACGACGAAGAGGAAGCACCGTTCGGACTCAACTGAATCTGATTCTGTCCCGACTGCCCCTGTCATCTGTTATTCCTGCATGTCTCCAGTTACTCCTATGGCGACGTAGTGGTTATGTCACTGGATTAGTCATCTCACGACCCAGCCTAAAGCGCTGGAGACACAGGTTCACCATGGGAGCTGGTACATCTGGAACTGAAAGTTAGTTTCAGGATGGTGACCATGAAACTCTCTCAATTGTTGTAAAAAAATGATCTGGTTCACTGGAGTCCCTTCACTGGGGCTGGTTTAGCACACTGGGCTAAATCGCTGGCTTGTTAAGCAAAACAAGGCCAGCAGCACGGGTTCAATTCCCGTACCAGCCTCCCCGAACAGTCGCCGGAATGTGGCGACTAGGGGCTTTTCACAGTAACTTCATTGAAGCCTACTTGTGACAATAAGTGATTATTATTATTATTATTCAGGAAGGAAATCTGCCGCTGTTATCCTGGTCTGGCTTATTTGTGACTCCAGACCCACAGCAATGTGGTTAACTCTGAAATGGTCCAGCAGGCCACTCAGCTCAGGGGCAGTTAGGGATCGGCAGTTCTTTCCAGTGAGGCCCACATCGCATATTTAAATAAAACACGAGACATTGGGTAATCAGAAGTGATTCACTTGAGATGTGAATGCAACTTGCTTGAACGTTTATCAGAAGCTGGATCTCTTGTTATTAATGAAGGTCAGTTGAGCTGAACATTATCAATGTCTAATAAGGGTTTCTGCTGCCTTTCTCATCAGTAACACCTCAATTTCTTCCTTCTGTGTGTTCCTGTAGTTTCACCTTGCTGACATTTTGACGAATTGGGAATTTATTAGTTCAGTTCAATTGGGCAGTTTGATGGAGTTGAGGTTTATTTTCCCTGAGAGTGTAATTAATCCTGTTTCCATGTACACAGCATCAACAACTCGTATTACACAGCGTCATTAACATGGTCAATCCCCAAGGTGTTTCACAGGAGAATGATTGGACACAAATGGACACCAGGCCTCTGAAGGAGATATTAGGACAGGAGGCAGAACAAGCTTAGTCAGTGAACTAATTTTACAGAGCATCTTAACAAAGGAGAGCAAGGCAGTGAGGCGCCGAAGGAACAGGAGCAGGCGATTCAGCCCCTAGAGCCTGGGTGTCACCAGGAACAGCCAATGTCCACAGTGTAGACAGAGTGAGTGGACCAATGGGGACAAGCGGCTTCTCTCTCGCTTCACCAGGTTGATCTGTCAGAATCCAACATCATTTCTGACTTTCATCAATGGAAAATGACATTAACCATTGTAACTCATGGAGTTTTGTTGTTAGGCATTAGTAATCGAGTGTGGAGATTGTCTAACCTTGAGCGTGTTCCCCCTTACAGATTGTACCGAACCTTCCGTGACTCAAAGTACGTGTACATGCTCTTGGAGGTGTGTTTGGGGGGGGAGCTGTGGAGCATTCTCCGTGACATGTGAGTGTATGTCATTTTCATGATCATGCGTTTTATCATGCTTTGTAGATCAATACAACCAATATGTATCATAGTAGCACTAATAAAACAATTACAGTACAGCAGGAGGCCATTCGGTCCATCAAAAGTCAGTACCGATCTTCTGAAAGAGCATCCTACCCAGGCCCACTCCCCTACCCTATCCCCATAACCTTTGGACACAAAGGGCAATTTATCATGGCAAATGCACCTAACCTGCCATCTTTGATCTGTGGGAGGAAACCGGAGCACCCGGAGGAAACCCAAGCTGACACGGGGAGAACGTGCAGACAGTGACCCAAGGCCAGAATTGAATCCGGGTCCCTGGCGACTTAAAAAGCTGGATGTGTTTAGCCGAGAATTCTAAATTCCTGGGAGAAGACGAGGTCGACGCTGACGCCCAGAATGTAGAGGGAAAGAAAGAATGACTTAACTTGCATTTCTGTAGCACCTTTCCCAAAGCGCTTTACTGCCGATGAACTACTTTTCCAAGTGTTGTAAGGTCAGAGCCGTAACAGACAATGTGAGGTGAACAAGATCCCACAATCGGACACTAACCAAAACGCCAGCTTTAGCCAGGTTGGAGATTGGGCCCAGTGGAACATTTTCCTGAAAGTCCTGCTGAATATTTACTGAGACTGTTCATCAGTTACGTGTTCACATTTTCTCAGTGAATAACTGGTAACCCAACAGCCAAATTACAATTGAGTAAACAGGAATATAAGTTCATATTTCCACACCTTTGGGCTTTGTATTGGGAGCTCCATGAAGTTAAGATATCCTTGAAAATGTTTCTGAGGGTCAAATTCTAATCGTACGGCCACACCAGCCCTGATTGATGGCCATTGCGCCGACCTGTGCAGGGGAATCCGGACACAAGGTTAACACTCTACACGCATCGGATGTGAACCCTTCTCCTTCACAGGTCAAACTGTCAGAACTATTTTGGGCTAATGGATCCTCTGATTTTAACCATCAGCTGCTGTAGACACAGACGGACAGGCAAATTAGCAACAACCGAAACAGGGGCAGCACGGTGATGCAGTGGTTAGCACTGCTGCCTCACAGCACCGAGGACCTGGGTTCGAATCCCAGCCCTGGGTCACAGTCGTGTGGAGTTTGCACATTCTCCCCGTGTCTGCGTGGGGCTCACCCCCACAACCCAAAGATGTGCAGGGTAGGTGGATTGGCCATGCTAAATTGCCCCTTAATTGGGGGAAAAAATTAATAAATTAATTTAAATTAATAAAAAACAACCGAATCAAAATAGCTACAGCAATAACTTTCATTTATATAGCGCCTTTAACACATTAAGACATTCCAAACGATTTTTCAGCAGCAATCATCAAACAAAAATAATTAGACTTTCCTTTCCTCTGTCAAAGCTGAGTTTGTATATTTGTTTTCAGGTGCTTCTTTGATGAACCGACAGCGCGGTTTTGTGTTGGGTGTGTTGTTGAAGCTTTTGATTATTTGCACAATCGAGGTATCGTTTACCGGGATCTCAAGCCGGAGAACTTGCTGTTGGATTCAGATGGATATGTGAAAATGGTACGTCCAATGGGCTGTACCACCCAGCCTGCAACTGAACACTACATACACACATTACAACATCAGGACATAAGAATGTGGAGCAGGAGGGGATCATTCGGCCCCTCGAATCTGCTCCTTCATTCAATGCGATCATGGCTGAACGCTTCCTACTTTCCTGTCCATTCCTCATAATTGCTCAATTTCCTGAGAGAGCAAAAGATCGACAGCGTCCTTCAAACTCTAACACCTGGAGGGATCTTTTCTTAATACAAACTTAATGGAAAAGGTCACGTGAAGTTAGAGCTGCCAACCCTGATTGGCCGTGTTCCTGGAGGTTTGATCACCTAAATTCCCAGCTGGCCAAGATTCATTTTTCTCCAGCTTCAATATTTTAACAATGAAATCCGGCATTTCTGGACATTAATGGAGAACCCTGGAGTATTGGTGACCCTTGCATGTTCAGGTATGAACAGATCTGGCCAAGATCTGTGCAAGAGTGAGCTATACTCAGCATACAGTTTGCTGTATGATAACTAATCAGAGTTTCTGTTCACAGTGCAGACTGAAGCACCATCACTTCCCAGTCCATCAAAATCACTGTTGTCTACAGTTGAAATGTGTCCATTAGTTTCCAGGCAACATCTGATCATTAGCTGCGCACAGTTTGGCCCTGTGTTGGATTTTTACCCTGTGCAATGTCAAACCCGAGTGATGTGCGGCTGCCTATTTGAGCAGGTTGACACTGAGGTCCTCCAGAGAGCAGTCAGAGCTCAGCTGCAGAATCCAATCAACATCACGGAGCTATGCGATATTTGCAAAGTTTTCAATTTTCATACTGCACCACCCAAAGACAATCAACTCACAGCTCCACATTGACCCGTGATGTGGGCAGGGAGCTGACTGTGATGTTTTTTTCAGATAAATGTCCTTAAACTCCACATTGTAAGCAGAACACAGAAGCTTTCTTCGTCCTTACAATACGAGTGATTGTGAGAACTGCACATGCGGCAGAAAGTCTGTTTTAATACCTAATCAGCCTTTGTTTTGAAATTATGAAGTGTAAAATCAGAGGAACTATTTTCAGTGACAGGAAAGTCAGTGAGCAGAAACACAGATGTAAGATAATCCGTAAAATCAGCAAAGAGGGCTGTGGAGTGAATGTTTTGGTGTCTCATTGGGTTGCACTCTGAACTTTGAGCCAGACAGTTGTGGGTTTGAGTGCCACACGAGAGGCTCGTGCACAAACATCTAGGCTGCCTTTTGAATGAGATGTCACATTGAGGCCCTGCCTGAGGTGGCTGGAACACATTCCCGCTCTCTCTTCTCCACCCCTTTCCCTCTCTCTGCCTGTCACCCAGTTACTTTCTCTCTCCTTCCCCCCCCTCCCACTCAAAGAGTTGTGAATCTTTGGGATTTTTTACCCCAGAGGGTTGTGGCATCGCTGAATATATTTACGGGTCTGATAGACAGATTGTTGGTCTCTCAGGGAATCGAGCGATTTTGAGAGCGGGCAGGGGAATGGGGAGGAAGCCCAGGGACAGCCCTGATCGTAATAAATGGCGGAGGGGGGGGGGGGGGGGGGGGGCTCACTGGGTCATGTGATCTGCTCCTGCTCCTGTTTCTTATATTTTATGTTCTCCCTTTTCACTCTCTCTTACATTCTACCCTCTTTCTCCATCTCAACTCCCTGCCTACTCCCTTTCAACACCCTCTCTGCCCACCTCTTTCCCTGCCTCCCTCTCCCACCTTTCTCACTCTTGTCTCTCCTTCCCTCTCTCCCCTCCCACACTCTCCCTCCCTCTCTCCCCCTCCTACTCTCCCACTCTCTCTCTCCCTCTCTTCCTCCCTCACTATCTTCCCCCGTCTCCCACTCTCCCTCTCATCTCTCTCGCCCTCCTCTTCCACTCTCACTCTCACTCGTCTCTCTCCCTCCCCTCCCACTCTCCATCTCTCCCACACACCCTCCTCTTCCACTCTCCCTCTCTCTTCCCCTTAGGCTGATTTTGGTTTTGCGAAGTGGATTGGCCTTGGCAAGAAGACTTGGACATTCTGTGGAACCCCAGAGTATGTTGCTCCTGAGATCATCATGAACAAGGGACATGACGTTGGGGCAGATTATTGGTCTCTGGGAATCCTGGTCTTTGAGCTGCTGACTGGAAAGTGAGTATTGAGGATACAGTTACACCTGGTTTAACACAGAGGGGCAAATCTTCACTTCATGTGACCGTTTAAACAGGTGATAGCAAATTAATGGATGGGATTTTCTGCATGCTTTCTGCCAACGGAAGCGGCCTGTTAATGGTTGGCGGCAGATCAGGCCAGGCCTTTGGCGGGACCTGACATTCCCAATGGTGGGAAAGCTGGAAAATTCAGTCCCTTTAGAATTGAAGAACCTTCTAGCACAGAAGGCGACCATTCGGTCCTTCCTTAATTTGCAAATTAATGACAGGGCAACCGTGTCAATAACATGTGTTCACTTTATCACTACGCTCAGCGGGTGGTAAATATAAACATCTCTGTTACGTTCTGTCAGGTAGGAACGATACGACATTGAATTAATAGAGCGCGATTTGCCGGCACTTCACGTTGGCGGAATATTCCGGTCCCGTGCTGACGCACGGGTTTCCCGGTGACGAGGGGTGCAGTCCCTGGGAAATCCCGCGGACAACGCCGGGGTTGGTAAATCCCGCTGGCGGGTCACCTCCGCTGCCAGAAAACACAAGGCGGGTTGTTTGGTAAATCCCGCCCTAAAATAAAATGTCATCTGGTGATGTTGGAATAGTAACCAGGAGGTGTACCTTCCGTGTATACTCACCGTGAACTCAGTGAACTCACACTGTGCCTTAATGTGAATGTACCATCTCACATACACAATGCAGAGGGGCAAGGCTCGTGTCTGAGAGGCACTGCAGGTTTACACTGGCATTTTCTTTCAAAGTCATGTTGTCCATTTGCAGAGCTAGTGCAGACAAGAGGCCTGAATGGTCTCCTTTGGCGCCGTAACAATTCTGTGCGAGGTCTTCACTGTGCCCATTCTTTTTTGAGACGATGGGATTGTAGAACAAATGTAGGGATTTAATATTATTCATAAGTTGCAGCTTTCGCTTTACTTTCACTTGGCCAAGGAGATGATGCCATCAGGTGATTTGTTCCAACACCAATGTCGGTGAATCACGGGTTTTACCATTAGCTAAACGAGAGAGATTGCCCAAAACAACTCTGTGACGATAGAGTCTCCTTCGCATGTTCATTTCATCCTACTGGCGATTAAATGAACAGATTCTGTTTTTAAAAATGCTATTTATTCAGCAACAGCTGTCCCATTAGGCATCACTGACTAACCATGAGGTACAGATGTGCCTTTTGTTGGTCAGGTTGTGTACAGAACAAATTCAGGTGTCAAGGTACCATCTCGCCGTGCTATTCCTTTTTAAAAGCTCCTTCATACATATGATAATCAACGTTCTGTATTTGAATGAGGTGGGTGATTAACATGTTTGTTTTGTGAAATGAAACATGTCCCTCTTACTCTAAGTGGGAGGCGGGATGTTGATGATATCTTGCTGGGGGATTGAAAGCGGGGGAACACTGTGGTTATGTTGGGACCTGTAAGGACAGGGGATTATTCTGGCTCCAATGAGTAATTCTTCTTTATAGAAGGTTAAATTGATTGGAATAAGCGCTGTTCTCAATGCAGAATTTACTCTTTAACAGAAAGCAGTAATTAACACCGCAGCAAGATCTCACAAAAACCTGCAACTTCTGATCAGGTGCCCATTGTCCTGATGTAAAGCCAAACAGAGAATGTCAGCCCGCGTAGAATCAGGCCATTCAGCCCATCTGCTCCACACATTTATGCTTCACAAGAGCCTCCCACAACTTTCTTTCTCGCCCTGCCACCATATTCTTCCATTTCTTTCTCTCTCATGTATTTAGCGAGTTTTACCCTTAAAGTCATCTATTCATCTCAATCTCCCTCTGTGGTAGCGAGTTCCACATTCTCTGCTGCTAGCATCTTTCAGGGCAATATTTTCTTTTAAAATTTGGAAAGACATCGCATCATCTGGTCACTGACCTGGATTTATTTTTTGAGAAGATTGTAAGTTCACCGAGGACTGTCAATAACCTTGCTTTTCCTTGGAAACCACATCATTACAGCGAACTGATCAACCTGACATTTTGATGGGGAACCATAGAAATTATACAGCACAGAAGGAGACCATTCCGCCCATCTTGTCCATGCCAGCCCGAGGACACCGAGGTGCCCTTTCCAATCCCACCGCCCTGCACCCAGTCCATAGCACTGTAGCATACAGCACTTAAGGTGCAGGTCCAGGTATGTTTTAAAATAGTTTAGGGTCTCTGCCTCCACCACCAACTCAGGCAGCGAATTCCAGACACCCGCCACCTTCTGCATACAAAGGTTTTTCCTCATGTCCTCTCTAATCCTTCTGCCAAGGACCTTCCATCTATGACCCCTGGTTTCTGAGCTCTCTGCCAAGAGAAACAGGTTCCTCCTCCTGACTACTCCATCTCACTCCTCAGTCTTCTCTGTCCCGAGGAAAAGAGCCCGAACCTCTCCAATCTCTCCTCATAGCTACAATTCCCAGCCCTGGCAACATTCTGCTAAATCTTCTCTGCACTCTCTCCAGAGCAATTACATCCTTCCGGTAATGTGGCGACCGGAACACACAATACTCCAGTTGTGGCCTCACCAGTGTTTTCTACAATTCCAACATTTTATACCCACTTTTCTATTCTATACCTCTACCAATGAAGGAGAGCCGTCCATATGCCTTCTTTACAACCTTACCTACCTTTAGGGATCTATGCACCTGCACGCCAAGATCCCTCACTTCACCTATCCCTCTCCATATATTCCCGTTGATTATGTATTCCCCTTTACTGTTTCCCTAAAAGCATTACCTTACACGTATCTGAGTTGAACTCCATCTGTCACTTTCCTTCCCCACTCCACCAACCCATCTACATCATTTTGGCGCTTACAGTTATCCCCTACATTATCCACCACGCGGCCAATTGTTGTGTTGCTTGTACATTTCCCAAATATGCCCTCCACGTTCAAGTCCAAATCGTTAATATATAAAACAAACAGCAGAGATGCCAACACTGAGCCCTGCACAACACGGGCATCATTGCGCTTGAGCGAGAGCGTAATGCGGCTGGAGAATCGCGGCCGATGTTTCCAATTGTGTTGAGCCCAGAACTAGGGGTCATAGTTTGAGGATAAGGGGTAAACTGTTTAGGACTGAGGTGAGGAGAAATTTCTTCACAAAGAGAGTGGCGAATCTGTGGTAGTGACTTAAGACCAAAATGTTGTCTAATTTCAAGAAGAAATTAAATCTAGCTCTTGGGGCTAAAGGGATCAAGGGATATGGAGGGGGGGGGGCCGGTACAGGAATTGAACCCGCGCTGCTGGCCTTGTTCTGCATTACAAGCCAGCTGTTTAGCCCACTGTGCTAAACTGTGAGTAACCAGGGTTACACCTGAACCACACTGTGATTGATCGCATTAATGGTTTTCAAACAGAGAGAGATTTCCCCCCTCCCCCTGCATGATTGCTGACATTCTGGGCTAGATCTCCATGGTATCAGGGAGGGAATGGGACTAATAGAGCTTTCCCTCCTTTGAAGGATGAGGAGCAACTCTAATTATTCTGATGAAGACGTTTGTAACAGAAACTCTCAGCTGTAGCCTCTTCTTCAGAAACAGACATGTCTTGTGCATTTTTCCAATACATCCATTGGTTACATATTTCCTTTCTTAAGTATCCTTGCTGATAACGTGACGGTTTGTATTTACCATGAACTTTATTGACGCGTCATGTGTGACTTTGCTGAGATTGAACTACTTACCCAGTTATGTAGCCCTGTCAGTTAAACATTGAAAGGATAACTCGGATTACAACCGGCAACACACGCAGACCCAGGCTGATTAATGATCCAGTCTTTCTGTCTCTCTAGTCCTCCATTTACAGGGCCCGATCCAATTCAAATTTACAACATGATTTTGAGAGGAATGGAGAAAGTGGATTTTCCAAAGCGAATTTCTAAGCGGCCCGAGGATCTGATCAGGAAACTCTGCAAGTAAGCAGCAAACACAATTCTTTATTACAACATGATGGTCAGAAACGACAGGCTGATCATGGCTTTTACTAAAGAGACTCACCTGTTGCCCAAGCATTTTAATCCTTCACATTTTTATATCTTTGTTTCTGCAAATCTTTGCCACATTTATTGAATCTGGGGAGTGTCCACATTCTTCCTTTGTGAAGACTGAGGTGGAGAATCCCTAATGGGACGTCCTGATCTTTAACTTTCCAGCTGGTTTTATACTTCTTAAAGCTTCCCATGGTTGTCGCCAATCATCACCAAATGGTCTTCATCCTTTTCCTAATACATTCTTCAGCTGACTCCAAGCATTTGCAGTGAATCCTAGTCGTTGTGTTTTGAAAGTATTTCCGCTTCGTTTGTTAAGTTCAATCAAGCTTTCACGAAACACCAATTGTGGTTCGTGCCTCATCTCTTAGCCTATCTGGGAAAACATGTTATCTGCTGGGATTTTCCAATGAGTCAAATTTTCTTACCTGGGGTGCGTTCAATTATGAGGTGCTCCCAATTTCGCCCCCTAATTCCTGGCATATGCAACAGTCCCAAGAAACCGCCGGCCAGGAATTTTGGGAGGGGGGGGGCGTCAGACTCAGTCAATTTGAATGACTTCAGCTCTGTCTGACCTGCTGTATGTGATGTGTTGGGTGTTCTGGATCACATACAGGTCACCAACACTTGAAATAGTGCAACACTATCTTATTGAATCATTAACTGTTTAAACTTACTGTGGGTTAATCCGATACTAGCTTTAACTAAAGACCTTTGCCTTGTCCTAACCAGTCGATGCACTCAGCACATGGTGAATGTCTGTGTTGCAGGCTGTGAGCTCTGTCCTCCTAGCTAGCTGCAACTCGAATGAGCGGGAACTCTGATGCCCCCTGTCTTTATAGTGAGTGTGCTCTAACTGGTGATTGGCTGCGGTGTTGTGTGTTGACTGGTCCCACTGTGTGTCCATCAGTGTGTGTCTGCACCATGATATACTGGGGTATATTATGACAGTATGTTTCCAACATTTTCTGATTTGAACGGAATCCTAGCTTTCTCTGTTTCGAAGAGAAGTCTATTGCTATTTCAATGTTGTCAGATTTTAATGTGTTTTGCTTGCTGAACAAATTATGCTTTTGAAACTGATTTATTAATTGTGTTCATATTTTAACGTGTCTGTTTGATAATTGTGCAGAGTTAATCCAACAGAACGGTTAGGAAACAAGAAAAACGGAATAAATGATATTCGGAAAAACAAGTAAGTGAGCAGATGATCAAAGGGGTGAGCTGGATGGATATTCGTGCAGTATTGCAGGTGTCGGTGGGAACTGGGGAAGAAAAGGGAGCGAAAATCTGGAACTGACACCCCCAACATGCTGCTGAGGCTGGGAATCAATTGAAAATTTCAAAACTGGGATTGAAAGATTGGTGTTGGATAGGGGTTACGGAATCGAGTCACGTAACTGGAGTTAAGATGCAGCCATGATCGAATTGAATGATGGCACAGGTTGAGGGGCTGATTGGCCCCCTCCTGTTCCTGTGAATGGGTTTGAGGGTGAACACCACTCAATGCTCAATGAGGAGCTGAATGCGTTGGGTGCCACTAGTCAGCTCGTGTGAAGGTTTTTTCAGTGGGAATCATTCTGAGCTGGTATCGACCGCCAGTAACACTCAGCCCTTCTGGCCCCCAGGGACGCAGCTGGCATGGTTAGCAAACCACCGGACAGTGGGCGATCAGGTTTGCACTCTGAGTAGCCAGAGGGCAAGGTTCACATTGGCAACACAGACTACAGGCGGGATTTAATTAAATGGGGACAGAGTCCCATGGCGAGTGCATTTAGCTGCGTGTTTCCCGGCGCTCGCCGCGCTGAGAAACACAACGCTATAAAATGGCTCCCGGGTTAGATAGGGGACCTCAGCAGGGACATCGCGGCCAAGGTTGCGCATAGGCTCGCTGGAAATCCTCAGTGTAGCGAGACCTTTTTTAAATGGTGCCCCGATCTCTGGAATCCCCGAAATGACCCCAGACCCGTTCCAAGCCAGAATGCACTATGAGAGGAACCCCGGGCCCTCATCCAACACTTTCCCTATCACCGCTGCGCAAAAGATGCCAGCTTGGCACTGCAGTACCAGGCTGGCACCCAGATGGAACTGCCTGGGTGCCAGGTTGGCACTGTCAGAGTACCCGGGTGGCACCAGCAGTGAAAGGGTACCTGCTCAGAGGTCACGCACCTGGTGGCCTCCAATCCCCTACGAGTGCCGTTCTGTCTGGTCCCTATTAGTGGAGACCAGTACTGAACGGCAATCGCCCGAGGTCTATGACGCAAAGGGGATAGATCCCAACACCTCGGGTACCTTGGGAATCTGCACATTAAAGTGAGACTTGTTGCCTCGCTTTAAAAAGCAGATTTGCCAAAAAATGATCCCGCCCACAACGGGTGGGATTTACATCGCAACACCTCATGAGTTTGCGTAACATCTCGCGAGGCATTGCGAGCAGGGTAGATCCCGGGAGCAGGATGTCCCAGCTCCTATCCGACACACTGCGATGCACTGAGCTGTTTTTCGGGCGCAGTGTGGCCGTTCGATCGCGGCCTACATAAAATGTAAAATGATCCCTTTATCTGTTTCTGCGCTGGGAAGAAATGAGAGCAAACTCCTTAAATGCCAGAGGCGTGATAATCATCACCTTGATCATCATGATCATTTACCATAAAACAATTGAAATTACAGATTGGAGAATAATTAATGCAACCCCACTACTTAAAAAGGGAGGTAAAGAGAAAACATGGAATTATAGGCCAGCAAGCCTGACGTTGGTAGTGGGGAAAATTCTAGAGTCCATTATAAAATATTTTATAGGAGAACACTTGGAAAAGACTGGTAGAATTGGAAAGTGTCAGGTGGACTTAGGGAAGGAAAACATGCTTGACAAATCTGCTGGAACTCTTCAAGGATGTAACCAATAGAGTTGATGAGGGGGAGACAGTGGATGTGGTTTATTTGGAATTGCCAAAGACTTTTGACAAAAGTCCCACATAAGAGATTAGTGTGTAAAATCAGACCGCATGGGACTGGGGGTAGTGTATTGAGATGGATAGAAAACTGTTTGGCAGACAGGAAACGAAGAGTAGGAATTAATGAGTCTTTTTCTGAATGGCAGGCAGTGACTAGTGGGGTACCACAGGGATCGGTGCTAGGAACCCAGCTATTCACAAAATATATTAATGATTTAGATAAGGGAACTAAATGTAATGTCTCTGTGATGAACGGTTATTGTATTACTGCACCCTTATCATCATGTAAGGTGATGTCCCCTTTAAGACCGGGCTTGGAACCCTGGGGGACTCCGCCTCTGGCTCCGCCCACTTGGGAGTCATATTTAAGGGGCCGTCTTGCAGGCGGCACCCAGTAAGCACCTGTCTCAGCACTAGGCTAGTTCTTAGCTTATTAAAGCCTTCTTTACCGTTTTAATCTCTAGCGTCGTTATTGAGGGTACAACAGTCGCCAAATTTGCAGATGACACAAAGCTGGGTGGGAGGGTGAGCTGTGAGGAGGATGCAGAGATGCTACAGTGTGATTTGCACAAGTTGAGTGAGTGGGCAGATGCATGGCAGATGCAGTATAATTTGGATAAATGTGAGGTTATCCACTTTGGTAGGAAAAACAGGAAGGCAGACTATTATCTGAATGGCTATAAATTCAGAGAGGGGAATGGGTGTCCTCGTACAACCACATCCACTGGCTCCCCCTCATCAAGAGTTACAAGTTAGCTTCAAGAGATACAAGTTAGCTAGGAAGGACCTAAAGAGAGAGCTAAGAAGAGCCAGGAGGGGACATGAGAAGTCTTTGGCGGGTAGCATCAAGGATAACCCTAAAGCTTTCTATCGATATGTCAGGAATAAACGAATGACTAGGTTAAGAGTAGGGCCAGTCAAGGACAGTAGAGGGAAGTTGTGCTTGGAGTCCAAGGAGATAGGAGAGGTGCTAAATGAATATTTTTCGTCAGTATTCACACAGGAAAAAGACAATGTTGTCGAGGAGAATACTGAGATTCAGGCTACTAGACTAGAAGTTCTTGAGGTTCATAAGGAGGACGTGTTAGCAATTCTGGAAAGTGTGAAAATAGATAAGTCCCCTGGGCCGGATGGGATTTATCCTAGGATTCTCTGGGAAGGTAGGAGGAGATTGCTGAGCCTTTGGCTTTGATCTTTAAGTCATCTTTGTCTACAGGAATAGTGCCAGAAGACTAGAGGATAGCAAATGTTGTCCCCTTGTTCAAGAAGGTGAGTAGAGACAAGGTAACTATAGACCAGTGAGCCTTACTTCTGTTGTGGGCAAAATCTTGGAAAGGTTTATCAGAGATAGGATGTATAATCATCTGGAAAGGAATAATTTGATTAGAGATAGTCAACACAGTTTTGTGAAGGGTAGGTCGTGCCTCACAAACCTTATTGAGTTCTTTGAGAAGGTGACCAAACAGGTGGATGAGGGTAAAGCAGTTGATGTGTATATGGATTTCAGTAAAGCGTTTGATAAGGTTCCCCACGGTAGGCTACTGCAGAAAATATGGAGGCATGGGATTCAGGGTGATTTAGCAGTTTGGATCAGAAATTGGCTAGCTGGAAGAAGACAAAGGGTGGTGGTTGATGGGAAATGTTCAGACTGGAGTCCAGTTTTGTGGTGTACCACAAGGATCTGTTTTGGGGCCACTGCTGTTTGTCATTTTTATAAATGACCTGGAGGAGGGCATAGAAGGATGGGTGAGTAAATTTTCAGATGACACTAAAGTCGGCGGAGTTGTGGACAGTGAGGAAGGATGTTACAAGTTACAGAGGGACATAGATAAGCTGCAGCGCTGGGCTGAGAGGTGGAAAATGGAGTTTAATGCAGAAAAGTGTGAGGTGATTCATTTTGGAAGGAATAACAGGAAGACAGAGTACTGGGCTAATGGTAAGATTCTTGGCAGTGTGGATGAGCAGAGAGATCTCGGTGTCCAGGTACATAGATCCCTGAAAGTTGCCACCCAGGTTGAGAGGGTTGTTAAGAAGGCGTACGGTGTGTTAGCTTTTATTGGTAGAGGGATTGAGTTTCGGAGCCATGAGGTCATGTTGCAGCTGTACAAAACTCTGGTGCGGCCGCATTTGGAGTATTGCGTGCAATTCTGGTCGCCGCATTATAGGAAGGATATGGAAGCATTGGAAAGGGTGCAGAGGAGATTTACCAGAATGCTGCCTGGTATGGAGGGAAGATCTTATGAGGAAAGGCTGAGGGACTTGAGGCTGTTTTCGTTAGAGAGAAGAAGGTTAAGAGGTGACTTAATTGAGGCATACAAGATGATCAGAGGATTGGATAGGGTGGACAGTGAGAGCCTTCTTCCTCGGATGGTGATGTCTAGCACGTGGGGACATAGCTTTAAATTGAGGGGAGATAGATATAGGACAGATGTCAGAGGTAGGTTCTTTACTCAGAGAGTAGTAAGGGCGTGGAATGCCCTGCCTGCAACAGTAGTGGACTCGCCAACACTAAGGCCATTCAAATGGTCATTGGATAGACATATGGACGAGAAGGGAATAGTGTAGATGGGCTGTAGAGAGGTTTCACAGGTCGGCGCAACATCGAGGGCCGAAGGGCCTGTACTGCGCTGTAATGTTCAATGTTCTATGTTCAGTTGCTGAAGATGAGCATGTGGTAAAGAAGGTGAATGGTATGTTGGTCTTCATAACGAGAGGATTTGAGTAAAACAGCAGGGATGACTTGCTACAATTATACAGGGCCTTGGTGAGACCACACCTGGAATATTGTGGGCAGGTTTGCTTTCCTTATCTGCGGAAGGATGTTCTTGCTCTGGAGGGAGTGCGGCAAAGGTTTACCAGACTGAATCCCGGGATGGCGGGAGGAGAGATTGAATCAGTTAGGACTGTATTCACTGGAGTTGAGAAGAATGAGAAGGGATCTCATAGAAACCCATAACGTTCTAACAGGACTGGACATGGTCGATGCAGAAAGGATGTTCCCGATGGTGGGGGTGTCCAAATCCAGGAGTCACAGTCTGAGGATTCAGGGTAAACCTTTAGGGACTGAGATGAGGAGACATTTCTTCACACAAAGAGTGATGAGCCTGTGCAATTCACTACCACAGGAAGCGGTTGAAGCCAAAATATTGTAGACGAAATTCTCTGGTACGCCAGCCGCGTTTCCCAGCGCAGCATGTGCCTGCCGGTAGCGGGATTCTCCTTTCCCGCAGCCAGCCAATGGGGTTCCCCATTGTGGCCACCCACGCCGTTGGAAAACCCGTGGGCGTGGATGCGCTGCCGGCAGAACAAGGGTCCCACCGGTGGAGAATTCCGCTCTGCATGTTTTCAAGACGGAGTTGAATACAGTACTTGGGACTAAAGGGATCAAAGAATATGGGGGAGGGGGAAGGTGGGATCAGACTATTGGGTTGGATGGTTAGCCATGATCGTAATGAATAGCAGAGCAGGCTCGAGGGGCCAAATGGCCTCCCCCTGCTCCTATTTTCTATGTTTCTCTGAAATAGAGACTGGTTCAGCACAGTGGGCTAAACAGCTGGCCTGTAATGCAGAACAGGCGCCGGAATGTGGCGACTCGGGGCTTTTCTTCACTGAAGCCTACTTGTGACAATAAGCGATTATTATTATTAATAAAACAACTGTGATGTGATATCAACATGGGATTGCCATATTGTTATAACCCCCACGGGACCCACACGGACAACCCGATTGATCTCTCCATGGGCCACGGGGAGGATGAGCTCCCCCACTGCGGGGGGGGGGGGGGGGGGGAGGCAACAGTGGGCTTGTTAATTCCCCGAGATAAAAGTGGGCCAGGAAAGAACCGGAATATCTGGATGGTCCCAGCTGGGACCTGGACTGTTACGTAGTTATTGTACTTCCCGGTGTGAGTTGGAAATAAACTATTTATGACTCTCCTTTTCGGGACTCCTCATTGACTACAATATATAAATAGATAAATTCAATCAGCGATTCGGCAGAAAAGTCTTTACCCAGAGAATGTGAGAATGTGGAGCTTGCCATCACACGCAGTGGTCGAGGAGAATAAGGTAGATTAAAGGGGAGTGTTTATAAACACAGAACGGAGAAAGGAATAGGATATGAAAATAGTGGAACAGTTGAGCTGAATGGCCCCTACTTCTGTGCTGTAAAATCTATTTAACAATCCGACCAATCCAGAAGGGGGTTCCCAGAAGTTTTAAGAAACTGACTCAGTCAAAATCAATCGCCAACCTTATCAGGGGCCAAGTCTACTACAAAAGTCCTTCAGTAGCATCACACCTGGTAACTCGCAATATCTAGGAGAAAGAAAGAGAAAGAAATGTGAAAATAGTGAGGGTTATTGAGAGGAAAGTATCACTGATGCTGGAGATTGAGCAAAAAGACTGATAAGAAGCTATTCATTTGCTAACACGTACCATGGAGTTGGGGGTGGGTGAATGTGAAAGTTGTACAGTTATATTGACTCTCATTTTAATTCAAACCTCGCCAATTTCCCCAAAAAATCGTAATTCTGCTCTCCAGTCACTGCGCTCTCAAAAAATAATTGAAAATTGGTGCGAAGCACTTGAACTTATTTAGACGGAGAGATGGTTTATGTGCGCAAGATGTGCAGGACAGATCAAGGTGAAATCCATACACTTCCCAATATTCTGCTTTGATATTCAGTGGAACAAAGTGATTGTCATATTTTTCTAATCTGCACATTGTTCTCAGAGTGGGCCTTCAACTCTCACTTTCTAATTGAGGTTGCTACTTCACTGAAATTAAAGGAATAAATTAATTTTATCTTTGCTAATCACGGCACACATTCACTGTGGTTTGATTCACTTTGTTTCAGGTGGTTTCAAGGCTTTGACTGGGAAGGGCTGAGGAGTCGGAAGATGAAGTCTGTTCTCTGGAGAGAGGTAATTATAATGGCTCACAGTTAGGTGTACTCTTCAAATTGGGTTTCGCGTTTCTCAATTAAGGTTAATTAGAAATGCTGATAAAACAATCAATCTGTTCCTTTTTAGTTATGTGGTGCCCAAGATAATCAATATATAGTCAGTGTATAATCAATGTATAGTCAGTATAATCAACATATATTCAGTGTGGTCAATGTATAGTCAACACAGAGTCAGCATAGTCAATGTCTAGGCAATCTATGGTCAATGTATAGTCAGTGTAGTCAATGTGTAGTCAATGTTTTGTCAGTGTAGTCAATATATAGTCAATGTAGTAAATGTATAGTCAGTATAGTCAATGTATAGTCAATGTGTAATCAGTGTATAGTCAAAGTATAGTCAGTATAGTCAATGCATTGTCAATGTATAGTCTGTATCGTCAATGAATAGTCAGTGTAGTCAAGTTATAGTCAATGTATAGTCCCTTTTGTCAATGTATAGTCAGTGTATAGTCAGTATAGTCAATGTATAGTCGGTATAGTCAATGTATAGTCAGTAAGGGCAGCACAGTGGCGCAGTGGTTAGCACTGCTGCCTCACCGCGCCGAGGTCCCAGTTGGATCCTGGCTCTGGGCCACTGTCCGTGTGGAGTTTGTACGTTCTCCCCATGTTTGCGTGGGTTTCGCCCCCACAACCCAAAGATGTGCAGGGTAGGTGGATGGGCCACGCTACATTGCCCCTTAATTGGAAAAAATGAATTGGGCACGCTAAATTTATTTTAAAATTTATATAGTCAGTATAGTCAATGTATAATCAAAGTATAGTCAATGTATAGTTAATATATAGACAATGTATAGTCAATGTACAGTCAATGTGTAATGAATGTATAGTCACTTCATAGTCCGTATAGTCAATGTATAGTCAGTATACTCAATGTACAGTCAATGCATAGTCAGTAGAGTCAAGGTGTAGTCAATGTATAGTCAGTATAGTCAATGCATAGTCAATATATAGTCAGTACAGTCAATTTGTAGTCAGTGTAGTTAATGTATAGTCATTTTAATCGATGTATAGTCAATGTAGTCAGTATCGTGAATGTATAGTCAGTATAGTCAATGTCTAGGCGATATATCATCAGTATAGTCAATGTATAGGCTGTATAGTGAATGTATAGTGAATGTATAGGCAGTGTAGTCTATGTATAGGCAGTGTAGTCAATGTATAGTCAATGTATAGTCATGTATAGTTAATATATAGACAATGTATAGTCAATGTACAGTCAATATGTAATGAATGTATAGTCAATGCATAGTCAGTATAGTCACTGTATAGTCAGTATACTCAATGTATAGTCAATGCATAGTCAGTATAGTCAATGCATACTCAGTACAGTCAATGTGTAGTCAATGCATAGTCAGTAGAGTCAATGTATAGTCAATGTATAGTCAGTATAGTCAATGTATAGTCAATATATAGTCAGTATAGTCAGTGTAATCAATGTATAGTCAATGTATAGTCATTGTTATCGATGTATAGTCAATGTATAGTCAGTATAGTCAATGTATAGCCAATATATAGACAATGTATAGTCAATATATAGTCAGTTTAGTCAATGTATAGTCAATGTATAGTCAGTAAAATCAACGTCTAGTCGATATATCATCAGTATAGTCAATGTATAATTAATGTACAGTCGATGTATAGTCAATGTATGGGCAGTATAGTCAATGTATAGTCAATGTATAGGCAGTATAGTCGATGTATAGTCAATGTATAGGGAGTATAGTCAATGTATAGTCAATGGCAAGAGGTTCAATCTTTATTTCTTCCTTCAAAAGCAATAGAGCAGGGTAAATCTAGGCTTGTGGTCCATCACACTGATTTAAAACATCTCCTTTTACACCCTTCTCCTTTCTCAGAGGAATCTCCTTTTCCTGGATTGATTCCTTTTACCACCTGACCTCACATGGTCTTCCCCTTCTGTGACTGCCCGTCATTTAAAGCCCGGATTCATCCCACTCTTGTCTCTCCCCCTAATCTGCCTGTTTCTGGGTGGAAGTGACTAAGCTGAGTCATGACCTTGTTGTTTCTCAGACTGCTACAGTCAGAGGCCGTCTTCTGTTTGGCAGTCAGGATCCCAGCCACAATGCCGTATTCAATGCACTAGAGTCCATTCTCACACGTTATCCTGCATTATCCGTCCTATTCTATAGGCTAAGGTGACTATTAACTTCCCAGCTGTCAGACTGCTCCTTCATTTACTCCAACAAGTAGAGTTCCTTGGGCAGTAAGAGTGGGAGAGTTTCCTGCTCAGCCATGCTATGGGAAGAATGTTGGAGTCTCTACCATCACTGTAGACTACAACATTTGTGTAAAAAGTGCATGTTGCCACGGCAAATGAATAGCTTGAGAGACTGTTAACATCACAATCGTTCCTATTGATCCTTTAACAGCTCAACTGAATCATCCCTTAATTTTGCACATTCCAGGGAAGACAAGCGTACTCCATGCTGCCTGTCTGCATTATTTAACCCTTTTGAGCCCAGGTGATCTTTTTCTTACTTCTTGCCTTAAGTTAAAAGGTCCAGTAGATCATAGCAACTTCGACAGCTTCACAGCGGAGACTGATGAGCCTTTGGATGAGTTCTCTGGCTGGGATGAGGATTTTTGAGGATTGATCCCCACACCTGGGATGTTTCTGGGATGAAGGTGGAAAACTTCAGGCATCTTCGAGGAGACAGAATAAGATAATGTTCCTATGATCAGCTTTTTTGTCTTTTTTGAAACAAAAAACAACCCATTTCCAATCTGATAGTCCTGTTCAGGTTGGATGTGCCTGGAATTTGGGAGCTTATCTCTCTCTGGTTCCACAGCCTTGGGGAGACAGTGAGAAGGGGATATGGATTTAAGGAAAAAGGTGAGGAACTGATCAGGTGTGACTCTTGTACCACAATTGAGACACTTCCACTTTATGGGTGAGTTGCCCCAGTCAATTGGGGGAAAACTTCCTGCATCAGTTACTCCATCTCCCAGAGACACTATCAGTAGGAAAAGAATAGGTGGCATGGTTGGTGAGCATGGGCAGATACCCTCAACAGTTACTAGTCGCATTGAAAATGCCAATAATTTAGCACATTTCAGAAAGGTAATTTCCCTGGTTTAGAGAGCAACACACAAGAAAACATATTTGGGTAATTGTGAAGCTTAAAGGATCAAGATGTGGCGATGCCGGTGTTGGACTGGGATGAGCACAGTAAGAAGTCTTACAACACCAGGTTAAAGTCCAACAGGTTTGTTTCAAACACTAGCTTTCGGAGCACTGCTCCTTCACCTGAGGACTTTAACCTGGTGTTGTAAGACTTCTTAAAGGATCAAGTTACTGTTCAGTTCAAAAAGACAAATGTAATTTATTGAGAAAGCGCTGACTGGATAGAACCATGGCACAGGAACCTGGCCATTCACCCCCTCGAGCCTGTTAAGCCATTCATTTAGATTCTGGCTGATCTGTTTGTTAACTCTATCCATCTGCCTTGGTCACCCTGGAGTCAGATCTTCGTGATCCCAATTACATCATATCCGTAAATGATTGTCAGTGCAGTTAATTCATCAACTTTATTACAAATGGGGGCAGCACGGTAGCACAGTGGTTAGCACAGTTGCTTCACAGCTCCAGGTTCAATTCCCGGCTTGGGTCACTGTCTGTGCGGAGTTTGCACCTTTCCCCCGTGTGTGGGAATTGAACCCACGCTGTTAGCTTACGCTCTGCATCACAGACCAGTCCCCATATATTTTCTTATACATCCTGCATAATTTATGTTTAAGTAAAGCAAGTCGTTGATTATTAGATACATTGGAATATGTGTAAGATCAAATCACAGAACATGAAAATAACACATGGTGTGTAATCAGGAAGAAATCTTGTGGCTGCCATCAAATCAAGGCCTTTGTGATGTTTTATTTATTCATCCTTTCAATGGCTATGTGACTTAAGTTGTTAAAATGTTTAACATTTTGTTAAAAACAAATAAAATTTTTAACAGATTGAAGACATCTCATATTTGTGTCTGGTGATAAACTGTGTGCAGTCATTCGGTTAATGTGTTGGCCCAGGAGTCTGTAAAACCTGCGAACATTGTACATCATGTTGGTAGCACGGTGGCACAGTGGTTAGCTCTGCTGCCTCACAGAGCCAGGGACCCGGGATCGATTGTGACCATGGGTGACTGAGTGGAGTTTGCACTTTTTCCCGGTATCTGTGTGGGTTTCCTCCGGGTGCTCTGATTTCCTCCCACAGTCTAAAGATGTACAGGATAGGTGGATTTACCATGCTAAATTGTCTCTTAATGTCCAAAGATGTTAGGTGGGGTTATGGGGTTACGGGGATATGGCGGGGGAGTGAGCCAAGGTAGAGTGCTCTTTCGGAGGGTCGGTACGGACTCAATGGGCCCAAATGGCTTCCTCCTGCACTGTAGGGATCCCATGATTCTATTAGCATCATGATGTGGTCTGGGTTTAGAACCATAGAATGCCCACAGTGCAGAAGGAGGCCACTTCTGTTGCAGGAGAACCTGCAATCTCGGCCTACAGCCTAGCCCTAAGAGCCTGTGCTGAAATACTGGACCGAGAGACTGCAGCCTGGGCCAAGTGCAGAAGAGGGGCCTGCCGAATAATTGCACATCTTTTTACTGGTTCATGAGATGTGGGCGTCACTGGCTGGGTGAGTATTTATTGCCAATCACTAGTTGCCCTTGAGAAGGTGGTGATGAGATGCTTCTTGCACCGCTGCAGTGTGGTGTAGGTACACCCGCAGTGCTGTTGGGGAGGGAGTTCTAGGATTTTGACCCAGCGACAGTGAAGGAACAGCAAATTCCAAGACGGGGTGGTGACAGGTTTGGCGGGAATTTGCAGGCGGTGGGGTTCCCATGTACCTGCTGGCCTTGTCCTTCTAGATGGTAGATGTCGTGGGTTTGGAAGGTGCTGCCTAAGGAAGCTTGGGGGCCTGCTGTGTATTTTGAAGATGGTACACACGGCTGTCACTGTGCGCTGGTGCTGCAGCGAGTGAATGTTGGTGGATAGGGTGGCAAAATCCCAAGGACTGTTTTAGCCTTGATCGTGTTGAGCTTCTTGAGTATTACTGGAGCGAGTGTCAGTGTGTCAGATCCGAATAACACTCAGAATCAGATCCAAATAACACTCACAATCAGATCCGGATTACACACAGAATCAGATCCAAATAACACTCAGAATCAGATCCGGATTACACACAGAATCTGATCTGGATTACACACAGATCCGGAATACACACATTTCTGCCCCGACCGGCCGGCGGGAGTCTCCGTAACACCGGCCGGTCAATGGGGTTTCCCATTGTGGGGCAGCCCCACGCCGTCGGGAAACCCCCGGGCGCCGGCAAAACGGAGACTCCCGCCGGCGGAGAATGACGCCCAAGATCCGGAATACACACAGAATCAGATCTGGATTACATACAGAATCAGATCTGGATTACACTCAGAATCAGATCTAGATTACACATAGAATCAGATCCAGATTACACACAGAATCAGATCCAGATTACACACAGAATCAGATCCAGATTACACACATGATCAGATCTGGATTACAAACAGAATCAGATCCAGATTACACACAGAATCAGATCCGGATTACACACAGAATAAGATCCAGATTACACGCAGAATCAGATCCAGATTACACGCAGAATCAGATCCAGAATACACGCAGAATCAGATCCAGATTACACGCAGAATCAGATCCAGATTACACACAGAATCAGATCCAGATTACACGCAGAATCAGATCCAGATTACACACAGAATCAGATCCAGATTACACACAGAATCAGATGCAGATAACACACAGAATCAGATCCAGATTACACACAGAATCAGATCCAGATTACACGCAGAATCAGATCCAGATTACACACAGAATCAGATCCAGATTACACGCAGAATCAGATCCAGATTACACGCAGAATCAGATCCTGATTACACACAGAATCAGATCCAGATTACACACAGAATCAGATCCAGATTACACACAGAATCAGATCCAGATTACACACAGAATCAGATCCAGATTACACACAGAATCAGATCCGGAGTACACATAGAATCAGATCCTGATTACAGGCAGAATCAGATCCAGATTACACACAGAATCAGATCCAGATTACACATAGAATCAGATCCAGATTACACACAGAATCAGATCCAGATAACACACAGAATCAGATCCAGATTACACACAGAATCAGATCCAGATTACACACAGAATCAGATCCAGATAACACACAGAATCAGATCCAGATTACACGCAGAATCAGATCTAGATTACATGCAGAATCAGATCCTGATTACACACAGAATCAGATCCATATTACACACAGAATCAGATCCAGATTACACACAGAATCAGATCCAGATTACACACAGAATCAGATCCAGATTACACTCAGAATCAGATCTAGATTACACATAGAATCAGATCCAGATTACACACAGAATCAGATCCAGATTACACACAGAATCAGATCCAGATTACACACATAATCAGATCTGGATTACAAACAGAATCAGATCCAGATTACACACAGAATCAGATCCGGATTACACACAGAATAAGATCCAGATTACACGCAGAATCATATCCAGATTACACGCAGAATCAGATCCAGAATACACGCAGAATCAGATCCAGATTACACGCAGAATCAGATCCAGATTACACACAGAATCAGATCCAGATTACACGCAGAATCAGATCCAGATTACACACAGAATCAGATCCAGATTACACACAGAATCAGATGCAGATAACACACAGAATCAGATCCAGATTACACACAGAATCAGATCCAGATTACACGCAGAATCAGATCCAGATTACACACAGAATCAGATCCAGATTACACGCAGAATCAGATCCAGATTACACGCAGAATCAGATCCTGATTACACACAGAATCAGATCCAGATTACACACAGAATCAGATCCAGATTACACACAGAATCAGATCCAGATTACACACAGAATCAGATCCAGATTACACACAGAATCAGATCCGGAGTACACATAGAATCAGATCCTGATTACAGGCAGAATCAGATCCAGATTACACACAGAATCAGATCCAGATTACACATAGAATCAGATCCAGATTACACACAGAATCAGATCCAGATAACACACAGAATCAGATCCAGATTACACACAGAATCAGATCCAGATTACACACAGAATCAGATCCAGATAACACACAGAATCAGATCCAGATTACACGCAGAATCAGATCTAGATTACATGCAGAATCAGATCCTGATTACACACAGAATCAGATCCATATTACACACAGAATCAGATCCAGATTACACACAGAATCAGATCCAGATTACACACAGAATCAGATCCAGATTACACACAGAATCAGATCCAGATTACACACAGAATCAGATCCAGATTACACACAGCAATTAAACGGTGAATCCTGTGTGAAATCCTGAGCAAACTGACAACAAAGATCCAGCTTTTCAGAAAGTGAAAGGAACCATAGAAATAGTGAGAAAAGGAGCGAACGAGAGATCGAGGGTGAAGTCGAGAAAGTGCGCGTGAAGGCTTAAGGTAGAAAATCTCAACTAAATGATCATTTATTGCATTCTAACATTGTGCCAAATTGACCGAGCCAATTGTGTGATTTGAAACTTAATCAGAATATAACCATTGAATTATTCCTGATTCTGCAGTACAAAGGTACTTATCAATCAGGTGACTGTTTCTATAGCAATATCTTGTTGACAAAGAAGCCGACAAGAGGCTATGTGTGCTGGTACCATGGCAACACCATCATAACTGAAGACTTTCAATCAAGCTCAGAACACAAAATGTTAGATAAATCGCAGTGTTTCAGAATTAATTTGCTATGATCAGAATTCCCAGGAACTGCGCCAGCCCAGAATTCTCTGGCAGTGCGCTGGTCAGTTTAATACATCGCTGATATTACTGTGTGAATTCTGTAAGCAGCTTTTGATGACAGAGAGAGGTTATGGACACCTCGCCCTCCAGCTTCCCATTATCCCTACTCATTCACTGGATTTGCACAAATGAAGTCCGTCACAGAATGATGGAGCTGGTATTTAAGAGCGTAAGGACCGTTTTAAACACAATTACTCCTGCAATGCTACACAACCTCACTAGCCCAGAAAGGGAAACTTTTAAATTCATCCATGTAGGGAGTCAATTGCTCTGAGTTTTTCGAAGAGGCTCCATTCCGCGGGGGGGGGGGGGGGGGGGGGGGGGGTCACGTGACGTGAGCGCAAGAACGTTTGAAGATTGTTTGCATCTTCACGAGCTCTGGCTCTATTCATCCTTTAATCTGCTATTTCATCCTGGTGCACATTTCAGATTGATCTTTTTTAGGGGGGCTGTATGGTTTGTGCTCTGCCCCTGGTTGCTGTTTCTGCCAGGCGGAGGCGTGATAAAATGTTAATATCCTTGTTGGCGTCTAGCGGTCAGAGTAGAGCCAGGGTGGGGATGCATGCACTGGCGCAGTTGTTGGCTGAATGGGCTCGCGCCTCAGCAGTGCTGTGTACATAGCTGGATCCCCAGCGAAGATGTTGTGGGAGATTTGTCCTGGCTGAAGATCTCCGCTCTATGGTGCAGGTTTTCAGAATTCACTTTCGGGGATTGTGGGGCATTTTTGAGAGAGTGGTGGAGGTGCACAAGAAGGTTCTTGTACTCGAGAGAGTACTTTCTGTAATATCCTGCATGGGGAAATGAGTATCTTCCTTGTGGTCCTTGCGGAGTACGAGCATCCCCGCTAGGGGCGGGGACCTCCATTAAACCTTTGTATAAAAGGTCGGTCAATAAGGCACCAACTGTACCAAGAACCCGGGTCGGGATCTGCGGGCAGTGTACATATCGTGTTGCAAATAAAACTATGTTTCTTTTTTCTAACTCGGTGTGGATTCCCCTTATTTAACTTTTCGTGGTAAGGGTGCGCCTCTGTGCCGTGGCGATCTTGCTGTATGAAGTGTTGTCAATCCTGACAAGTTGAGGATGTGGATCGGGGTGTGCCCCGACCTGGTCCCTGGTGCAAGGTGGCAGACGAGCTCCCGAGTCCCTGATTGGAGGTGGGTTGAATCCGATTCGATGGAGCACAGAATAACCTGTCTTTGAGACCAGGCATCGGTTGGTCCATCGACCATTGGTCCTGTTCTTGTCGCAAAGGGCAGGAGGTAGCAAAGCCAGTCAAGACCCCCCCCCCCCCCCCCCCCCCCACCCCCCCCCCCCCCCCGCCGGCCGGGGCCGAGGCTGTGGACCACCTGGGTGTCGGTCAGGTGGCATGGTGGAGGTGATGATGTCTCGTGCTCCGATCATTGGAATTCTTGAGAGATTCTGAAGAGTGTTCATTGATCCTGCCTCATCCTTTACCTTCTCATGCAATGTGGAAGATGTCTTTATCCTGCAGTTTGCCCTGTGGTTCTTCTGTTATCCTGGACCTTACTTCCTGTTGTCCATGTTGAATATTGTTGCTGTGTTTTTCTTGCAGGGAAATGTAAAGTGTGGGCTTGACGGTCGGTGTCATTGATTCTCCTGAACCAGCAAAATCATATCGAGCCAATTATGAGGAGTGTTTGTTTCACTCATATTGAGGGCAGGGTGAGAGGGGAGAGTTGGGTTGGTAGGGTTAGTTTGTCAGTTTCGGGGGGAGCCTTTCGGAGTCATTTTATTTTACTGAAACTAATTATCCGTTGTCTTTATCCTTCGATGGCCTGGGCAGATTTTTCTTCATCAAGGGGAGGACTGTCTTCCTTTTGATCCTCCCACGAGGTCCTGACTCCTGGGTATCCAAGGGCTTAGTCAAGGCAGTTCTTGTTCTTTATTCCTGATCTTTCTCTTCTTTTGCGATGAGTGTGGTGCTGGTTCTTATTCCTGGTCCAGCTGGGTAATTAAGGGGGGCTTCCTGGTTGTGCCAGGCCGAAGGGAGATGCCACTCCCCCCCCTCTTCTTCTCCACCTCGGCCGTAGCCGGGGTGTTTATCCAAGTTTTAGGCCTTGATGATTCTCCTGTGGGACCCCTAGAGGGTGGGATGCCCTCTTGTTGATTGGGTGGTTGATTTCCCTCTTGTTAGTGGGTGCTTCATGGACACCCACCCGGGTGACTAGGGGCCTGGTTCAGGTCCTCTTATCCGATGGGTTATTCCCGGTAGTTTGAGCCTTTCTTTCCTTCTTTGGCTTCTATAAGAGGCCCTGAAGGTTTGATCACAATCTGAACCTGTTGTTGCCGATCCTCTCTCCACATTTGAATGGAATGACTTTGGTTCTACACTGGGCCCAGATTGGGGTTAAGTTGCGTTGTGTGTCTTGTATGTAACTCCCTTTAGAACTGGGGTTTGAGTGTATTTTCTTGGATTGGGTGTGGTGACTCCGATCTTGGCTCTGACATGGGTGTGGGCGGGTTCGATATCTGAGGAGAGAAGGCTGCGAAGGGTCATTGATGCCTGTAGTGCTGCTGGGTCGAGGTAGTTAAACGTTGATGTGTGCCTGCTCACATTTATCCTGATTATTCCTATTTTGTGTGGTGATTGTGGACTTGTGCAGTGTGGGAGTGTGTGCACTATTTGGCCATGTCTTTATGGCATCAATCTTAACTCACTGATGCAGAATAACTTGAAAACCTCTGTTTAAATGATTCCTGGCATTACAGCTCCAGCACCTGTCTGAAAATACACCCCATTAGTTACCTCAATGCCAAAAACAATTTCCTGATATTAGCTTTTTCTGAGAGCTCTCCATCCTTGCCCCTTGAACCCCTGGAACACCTGGTCCTCATTCTAAAACTCTCGTTCCAGGCTGCCCGACCAGAGGAAATAGTGGCCAGAATTCTCCGGCCCCATTGGGATTCTCTTTTCCACTGACAGCGCACTCCCCCCTTCCCCCTTCCCACGGTTTCCCGGTGGTGTGGGGTGGCTTCGATGGGAAATCCCATTGTCAAGTGGCGGGAGTATACAATCCCGCTGCCAGGGAATGGGGCACTGCCGAGAAACACGCGGCTTGGGAAGCGGAAAGCCCCGCCCAGTTTCTCTGTATCCATCCTATCAGCTCCTTCAACAACCTTGCCAAGTCCCTCCTCTACTCTCACAACTTCATTTGAAATCGTTTGTTTTAATTTTTACCTTTCCATACATTTCCCTGTCTAGACACCCTCTATAAGCCATTTCTCGAAAGCCTTCTTTCAGAGGCGAATAAGAAAGACTGGCATCTATCTAACACTTTACTTCCAGTACGTTTGTAGTGTGGTCACTGCTCTGATGTAGGGAGACTGCAGTCAATTTGCACTCAGTAACCTTCCTTAACTTACTTAATGGTGCAGTAGTAACATTGGTTGCGAACACCTAGACAAAAGGATGAAGTTAAAATTCACCCTCACAGTTTCCAGGGATCTTCTATCTGTCATCGCTCCCTGTCTACAAAGTAAATGGTTCAATTTGATATTATGATCCCTTTATTTCATCTACACAGGACTTGGCTCCCAACGAGCTTCAGTGCTTCAATCAGGTTTTTTTATGTTGAAGATTAAAGGACAACAGGTTTTCAAGTGCACAGATACTGCAACACTTTTGATCAGCAACTGCTTTCACAAACTATATATTTTTTAAAACAACCAGGAGCAACCAAACAGCTTTGTAAAACTTCCTTTTGATCTAAATGTGGAAACTTGCAGCTTGTCTCTGAGCTTTGAGCTCTACCTGCTGGGAAGCAAGGGTTCTGCATAGTGGAAGGATCAGCGCAAAGCACAGGAAGCCACAGATAGGATAACCTTTCCCGTTCAACCCTCTGTAACAAAGCTTCCGTTCTTCCTCCTTGTCATGGAACCTCTGTTCAACATGAGCACATTTTCTCATCCTTCTGTTTTGAACAGTCGGGGAAATTACTTAACTTGGGAGTGCCAGTGTATAAAGATGATGAGAGCAAATTAGAGGCATGTTTTCAATTAGTTTCGCGATGACATGTGAGTAAATTCCAGGCCGCAGCAGTTTATTCCAACTACATGGGGCTGTTAAAAGCCCAGCATAGCCGCAACCCTCCCTAACTCTATAACATCCTCCAGCTTGACACCCCTCAAAAGGATTGGATTGGATTTGTTTATTGTCACGTGTACCGAGGTACAGTGAAAAGTATTTTTCTGCGAGCAGCTCAACAGATCATTAAGTACATGGGAAGAAAAGGGAATAAAAGAAAACACATAATAGGGCAACACAGCATATACAATGTAACTACATAAGCACCGGCATCGGGTGAAGCATACAGGGTGTAGTGTTAATGAGGTCAGTCCATAAGAGGGTCATTTAGGAGTCTGGTGCCAGTAGGGAAGAAGCTGTTTTTGAGTCTGTTCGTGCGTGTTCTCAGACTTCTGTATCTCCTGCCCGATGGAAGAAGTTGGAAGAGTGAGTAATCCGGGTGGGAGGGATCTTTGATTATGCTGCCCGCTTTCCCCAGGCAGCGGGAGGTGTAGATGGAGTCAATGGATGGGAGGCAGGTTTGTGTGCTGGACTGGGCGGTGTTCACGACTCTCTGAAGTTTCTTGCGGTCCTGGGCCGAGCAGTTGCCATACCAGGCTGTGATGCAGCCCGATAGGATGCATTCTATGGTGCATCTGTAAAAGTTGGTAAGGGTTAATGTGGATATGCCAAATTTCCTTAGTTTCCTGAGGAAGTATAGGCGCTGTTGTGCTTTCTTGGTGGTAGCATTGACATGGGTGGACCAGGACAGGTTTTTGGAGATGTGCACCCCTAGGAATTTGGAACTGCGAACCATCTCCCCCTCGGCCCCGTTGATGCTGACAGGGGTGTGTACAGTACTTTGCTTCCTGAAGTCAATTACCAGCTCTTTAGTTTTGCTGGCATTGAGGGAGAGATTGTTGTCGCTACACCACTCCACTAGGTTCTCTATCTCCCTCCTGTATTCGGACTCGTCGTTATTCGAGATCCGGCCCACTATGGTCGTATCGTCAGCAAACTTGTAGATGGAGTTGGAACCAAGTTTTGCCACGCAGTCGTGTGTGTACAGGGAGAAGAGTAGGGGGGTAAGTATGCAGCATTGCGGGGCGTCGGTGTTGAGGACTATTGTGGAGGAGGTGCTGTTGTTCATTCTTACTGATTGTGGTCTGTCGGTCAGAAAATCGAGGATCCAGTTGCAGAGTGGGGAGCCAAGTCCTAGGTTTTGGAGCTTTGATATGAGCTTGGCTGGGATTATGGTGTTGAAGGCGGAGCTGTAGTCAATAAATAGGAGTCTGATGTAGGAGTCCTTGTTTTCGAGATGCTCTTGGGATGAGTGTAGGGCCAGGGAAATGGTGTCTGATGTGGACCGGTTGCAGCGGTATGCGAATTGCAGTGGATCAAGGTGTTCTGGGAGTATGGAGGTGATGTGCTTCATGATCAACCTCTCGAAGCACTTCATTACGACTGAAGTCAGGGCCACTGGTCGGTAGTCATTGAGGCACGTTGCCTGGTTCTTCTTTGGTACCGGTATGATGGTGGTCTTCTTGAAGCAGGTGGGGACCTCGGAGTGGAGTAGGGACAGGTTAAAGATGTCCGTGAATACCTCTGTCAGCTGGTCCGCGCAGGCTCTGAGTGCACGACCAGGGATCCCATCTGGGCCCGTCGCCTTCCGAGGATTCACTTTCAGGAAGGCCAATCAGATTTCGGAAGCTGTGATGGTGGGTATTGGTGGATTATGGGCTGCTGGGGCACTCGACAGCGGATTGTTGCTTACCTGCTCGAACCGAGCATAGAATGCATTGAGTTCATCGGGGAGGGGTGCGCTGCTGCCAGAGATACTGTTCGGCTTTGCTTTGTAGCCCGTTATGTTGTTTAGTCCTTGCCACAACCGCCGAGAGTCTGTCTGTGACTCTAGCTTGGTTTGATATTCTCTCTTGGCATCTCTGATGGCTTTCGGAAGGCCGTACCTGGATTTCTTGTATAGGTCAGGGTCGTCTGCCTTGAACGCCTCAGATCTGTCCTTCAGTAGGGAGTCAGTCTCGCGATTGAGCCATGGTTTCTGGTTGGGGAACGCACGTACTGCTTTCTTTGGCACGCAGTCGTCCACACATTTTCTGATGAAGTCTGTGACGGTGGTGGCATACTCATTTAAGTTGGTCCGCTGAGTTCTTAAATATGGACCAGTCCACTGTCTCTAAGCAGTCACGTAAGAGCTCTTCTGTCTCCTCGGACCAGCACTGCACAACCTTCTTAGCTGGATTCTCCCGCTTGTGTTTCTGCTTGTATGCCGGGAGAAGGAGCACCGTCCTTTGGTCTGATTTCCCAAAGTGCGGTCGGGGGATGGAACGGTAGGCGCCCTTGATTTTTGAGTAGCAGTGGTCAAGAGTGTTGTCTCCCCTGGTGGGACAGGAGATGTGCTGGTGGAATTTTGGCAGTACACTCTTGAGGTTGGCCTTGTTGAAGTCTCCGGCCACGATGAACAAGGCCTCCGGGTGTTCTGTTTCGTAGTTGTTTATTACTGTGTATGGTTGGTCCAGCGCCTTCCTCACTACTGCCTGGGTTGGGATGTAGACCGCTGTGATAATGGCTGAAGTGAACTCACGTGGAAGATAATATGGGCGGCACTTCACGGTCAGGTATTCCAGGTCGGGGAGCAGTAGGTCGCCAGAGTCGCCACATCCAAGCACCAGGAGTTGATGAGGAGGCAAACCCCTCCACCCTTCGCGTTGCCTGATGATGCCGTGCGGTCCGCCGGGTGAATTGAGAAGCCTTCATGTTGTATGGCACAGTCCGGTGAGGCGGGGGTGAGCCATGTCTCTGTGAAACAGAGCACACAGCAGTCTCTTACTTCCCTCTGAGAGGTAAGTCTGGCGTTAAGTTCATCCAGCTTGTTTTCGATCGCTTGGACGTTTGCCAGGAGTATGCTGGGGAGAGGGGTCTTGAAACCGCGTTGCTTCAGTCTAACCTGCAGACCGCCGCGTTTCCCTCGCTTCCTCGGTCGGCGGCTGCAGCTGGATGATCCTGGGATCTGATGGCAGTTGTCAGCTCTTGTAGAAGGTATATGGTTGCGTCTGGTGGGGTCCAAGGCACTGGCAGGGACCAGGGCACTGTTTACATATCCGGGGTCGCACCTGGCAGGGTCCCGGGCGCTGGTTGAGGTAGAGGGGTTGCTAGGGGGGCATGTTTGCGATCCGGATGGGTCCCAGCATTCTGCGGACGCGGGAATACCCTGCAGCGCGTTCGGGTCCTCGCGCGGGGTCTCCGCCGTATCGGGGGTCCTGGGTCGTGGGCAGGGGCTTCCTGAGGCAGGTTGGGCTGGGTCCCGTGGTCTGTTCCCTCCCTGGGCGCTCCTGGGGTCGGATCTTGAAGTAGGCCCGGTCGGGCCACCACGTGGATTTATTTTTCTTCCATCACCAGGTAGGTCGGGTTGTTGGGTAGGCCTCTCCGGGTCGGGTCGCTGGGCGGGTCTCTGGGAGTCGCGTTGGGCTTGGTCTTGCCGTCGGGGGTCGGGTCGGGAGCTCCGGGGACTGGGCAAGGCGATCCGGGGGCTGGCGTCGGTAGTTAGGCTGGGTTGGGAGCTCCGAGGTCCAGGTCAGCTCCAAATCGAGGTCGGGGCTTCATTTACGGTTTGGGCCCTCCCCCAATTCACGTCTCTTAAGCATCCCCAATTTTAATCACTCCGACTTTGGGCCTTAAACTCCGGAATTCTCTCCCTAAACCTCTGCCTCTCTAGCTCTCTTTCCTCATTTCTAATTTCTCCCGATGTGGGTCGTGCCGCAAACTTATTTGATCGCACTCCTGTGAAATGGGATGTATTAAAGACGCTCTCTAATAGCAAGGACTAAGCTGCAAGAGTCCCAGCCACATCGCCGGGACCATTCTGTCCAACCAAGCTTCCTCCACTCCCCCTGGTCATCTCAACACCATCAACACATCCTTCTGTTCTTTACTCCCTCAGGTGATGAGTGTGTATTTACACACAACCTGTTGTAATATAACATTAGTAATATTTAAAACCATTCCATCACAGACGATTATTTAATATTAATTACCTTATTTGTTGATTGCTTTATCTGCTGCAGGTAGGTTTAAGTCCCTAAACTATTCCTTATGCATTGTCAGCATGTGTTGATTCGGGCGGCATGGTGGTGCAGTGGTTAGCACTGCTGCCTCTCGGCACCGAGGACCCGGGTTCGATTCCCGGCTCCGGGCCACTGTCCGTGTGGAGTTTGCACATTCTCCCCGTGTTTGTGTGGGTCTCACCCCACAACCCAAAGATGTGCAGGCTAGGGGGATTGGCCACGCTAAATTGCCCCATAATTGGAAAAAAAATGAATTGGGTACTCTAAATTTATTTTCAAAAAGTATGTAATGGTTCACCATCATTTGTTGTGTTGATAAATATTGATCAGGAAACTGCTGTTCATCTTCAAGATAATGCCACGGGATTGTTTACATCAGCTTAACATCATCTCCAAAAGATGGCACTCTCTCAGTACCACACTGGACTGTCAGCCTGGATATTGTGCTCAGATCAGTGGAGTGACATTTGAATCCACAAGCTTCTGACCCAGTGTTTAGAGCGCTGAGCAGTGTAATGATTAATCTGAATGATTGTATTCTCTCGAAGAGCAAGAGGAAACATCATGTGGTACAGGTTACACCACGAGGCACCCAAGATTTGTTATAAAGAACAGTAAGTGATTCCACAGCACACATGGACTGTGGAACAGCCTGGGTCATGGGTGGTACGGTGGCACAGTGGTTAGCACTGCTGCCTCGTAGCACGAGGGTCCCGGGTTCAATTCTGGCCTCGGGTGACTGTGCGGAGTCTGCACGTTCTCCCCGTGTCTGCGTGGGTTTCCTCCGGGTGCTCCGGTTTCCTCCCACAGTCCAAAGATGTGCAGGTTAGGTGGATTGGCCATGATAAATTGCCCCTGAGTGTCCAGGGGTGTGTCAGTTAGGTTAAGGGGTTATTGAAACAGGTCGGGGAAGTGCGTGCTCTTTCAGAGAGTCGATGCAGATTCGATGGGCCAAATTGCCTCCTATATATGTGCCATGTGGGTGATCATGCGTCGCAGCCTCGGAGAAGCCATAGACATGAATATTTGTCACCATTCCTCGGGGTGTTGAACACAGTGAGTCACAGGATATGCTGCATTGTAAAAATCGATGAGCGTTAACAGGGAAAGTGTTTCAAGACATGAAAATGACACAATACCAGTAGGAAGTGTCGCATTTAATCATTAGCCATATAGAAGAATAAAGTGCCAGAGATTATTACACCAATTACTCAATTTGTTACTTTATTTATAATTCTTCAATAATTAAAATGAAGACCATCAGCCACCCCTCCCATTGCCACTGTGTTAGTGGAATATTTTGCACGGAGTGAATCTGTTCATTTTCAGTGATGCCTATTTAAACCAAAAGGTACTTTTGCACATTATGTTGAAGGCACACATTCCACATGAACCCAAACTCCCCTCATGTGGTTCAAGTCAGTTCAACGTAGGCCTGAAGCACACATGGCAGTCCACAAGGTGGCAGTCATTTTCAACAGAAAAGCTCCCAGGCTCTCTCAACTCTGCCCGATCATTAAAACTGCAACCACTCACCATTATATCCCTGCCACCCCCACCACCCCCACTCCCCCATACCTACCACTTACAGCCAGTAGAGAGGGACCTTCCCTATTATTTCAGAATCATTGAACCTTATTGAGCAGATAGAGGCCGGTCCTTTCTCATTCCACCATCTTGCACATTGCAATAACTTTGCCCTCATGCTAAACGACCATTTCCAACCACTTCTTTACAGTAACTGGAAATCTGAAACGCCAACTTTTAGAAAGTAAAATGAAGGAAGGACGCATGAGAGTGTCAGAGGGAGGGTTCTGCCTGAATGGCAGCCATTCATTTCCATCTTGATGTAACTTTGGTTAATGAATGAAATGAAATGAAATGAAAATCACTTATTGTCACGAGTAGGCTTCAATGAAGTTACTGTGAAAAGCTCCTAGTCGCCACATTCCGGCGCCTGTTTGGGGAGGCTGGTACAGGAATTGAACCGTGCTGTTGGCCTGCCTTGGTCTGCTTTCAAAGCCAGCGATTTAGCCCAGTGAGCTAAACCAGCACCTAATGGTTAATGGTTTTGGATGGTTGTGTGCAATATAAAAAAATTTAATAGACGCATTTTTTTAAATGAAGGAAGAAATCCAAACGGAGCCCCAGTGTGGTGCTGTGAGGGAGTGCCGCATTGTCACAGGTGCAGTCTGTTAACCAACGTTCCCTTTGTCCTCTCGGGTAGATGTTAGAGATCCCATGAAACTATTGCAAAGAGAAAGAGACTTATCCCCGGTGTCCTGGGCAAATATTTATCCCTTAATCACAAAAGACAGATGATCCGGTCCTTATCGCATTGCTGTTTGTGGCATCTTGCTGTGCACAAAGTGGCTGCCCCATCTCCAACTTCACAACAGTGTCTACACTTCAAATACATTTTATTGGCTGTAAAGTGCTTGGAGAAGTCCTAAGGCTGTGAGAGGCGCTATATAAACTCAAGTCCATCCCTGCCTGATGGGATAAGGCAGGGACTACACTTCAAACGTGAATTAATCTGTTCGGTGACAGATCAGGAGCTGGATTCTCTGTTCTGGAGACTAAGTGCCGATGCCAGCTTGCACGTGTGGACTTTCACAACCGAAACTCGGGGTCAAACCCTCACCAATTCTGGTACCGGTGAGGAGCTGGCACCGGGGCAACTGAAACCCCCGTCGCCTGCGCCGGAAACGGCCGGGACCCAGGCCGCACATGCGCATGGCAGACGACCTGCACTGGTCGCGCTGTACAACATGGCGCCGCCGTGCGCGAACGCAACCCACCGTCCGCGACACCACAGCCCACCCCCTGGCCACCCCACACCAGTCTCCCCAATCCTAGCTGAAGCCCCCCGCCCCCCCCTCCCCGGCCATCGGCACTGATCCCGGTCGAGCGTAGCACCGCTGGACACAGTCCGCAGCCGGCGCACCGGGCTCCCGACCACTGGGACTACACGTGTCCCGCGCCGTCGGGAACTCGGCCCATCGGGGACAGAACATCGCGGGTGGGCTGGCGGATGATACGCCAACGCCGTTGAAGTGGCACACGGCGAGCGGAACGACGACGGCAGTTTGGAGGGGGGGCGGATCGGCGTGAAACTGCCGTCGGCCCCGATTTCGGCGTGAAAATCCATTCTCTACCCGATCGCCGATCATGATTTTGGCGTCGCGCTGTTGAGAATCCAGCTCCGTTTGTCTGCCTGCGCTATTTCTGATCTCAGGCTGTCAGCTGATGTGTTATATACTTCAGTGCACCAAATTCAAAAATAAATGTTGATATGTCGCGTGTCACGGTTCGTTTAACATGTGAGACGTCCGCATGACCTGAACCTGTGGGACCTTGCCTGAGCTTTATTCTGAGACTTGCCCCTTCTGAGTGAGTGAGGATGCTTTGGGGAGATGTGCTGTGGCAGTGAGTGGAAATCAGTGCTGGAGGTTTCCATTCAGCACAACAGAATACGGAGATAATCGCATTTGTAGATTGTTCCTGCAGGCTGGGCTTGGGGAATAAAACCTGACTACAGAAGAGGAGTCCTGCCCACATCGCGACATAGCGGATCAGGAAAATGGAGCTGTGCAACAATAAAGCTCGTGTACAACTTGGGGTCTTCACTGCCGACTGTTCAAGTGTCACTCTAAATTTTCAGCTTGGCTACGCAGGAGAAGGCCCAGACTTAACCCCCAGTGACACTGAGGGGAGGCCACACTGAATAGGAATTCCCAAGTCTATACAGCTCAACAAACTGAAGCACATGGGTGTCGAGGAGCTGTCTCCAGCTGCCCTCCTTAGTTACAGGGCCAACTCTGAGAGGTTTCATGCCTCGCCAAAGAAACCATTTCTTTCTAACGAGATCTAATTTGGGCTGAATAGAGGCACCGATATATATGACATTTTCATTGCAAAATAACAAGTGAAGAAATTCAATTATAGCTGAAAGCTCTTTTCTAATAGCTCATTCACTTAGTTTGTCTCCAAATTAGTTTGCATATAAAAGCCACCCAGGTCATTCATCAGCAAACAAAAAGCAGAGAAAATATTTTTCATCGTTTAAAAAAAAACAAAAAGGGGATGAACAATGTGACCAGATTTCAGGACAGACAAAGGAGCTGCTCTTCTCCTGCATGTCTGTGGTCTCCAGTCACTGGGGTCGAGAGCAGAAACCTTTTATATAGTGTTATAGCCAGATAATGTCACCTCAGCACGGTGACAGTTTGGGCCCAGCAACCGTCACAACATAAAGCACGAGGCTACAAATCAGCGAGAAAGTTCCGCAGTTCCTGGTCGCTTCGTGGAAACGTTTTTTGTTTGCGTCGCCTGGAACTCATTGCGAAACTCCTCCAGTAATCCTCATTCAACTCAAGCAGTATCAGTCATACAGACAACCTGCTCGTTCGCTCACTGGTGTTTTGGGGATCTTGCAGTGCACCGTTTGCTGCCAAGTTCCCTACAGTGAATATTCTTTAGGAATATTACATTGGCTGGCAAGCACATTGGGGGAGGTTCCGAGGTTGAGATTAATTTTGAGAGTGAATTACTCGCGTCACTTGAGACGTGGCTTGGATTTCAAGGATTTTCTTCCCCACCCACAGCACAAGTCTTGAGGATTGGGATGTATTTTTCCACATTGCACCTAGATCGCATTCTTACCATTTGGTGCCTCAGAGGAATGCAGAGGCTGTCTTGGAATTCTGCGATTAAGGGACAAGAATCCTGGGATTGGATAGGTCAATAATAGGGAAACCCACTTCCATGATCCCAACAGGTGACTGCATCTGCCCAGATACATCAAGGCAGTCACCCTCCTCCACCACACTCCAGGTAAACAGCTTGCTGCAGTCCACAGTCCTTGAGATGCTTTCTACCTGAAGGACATCTCAGGGAGTTGGGGTTGGAGCGAGAGATGTTTTATTAATTCCCAGTCTGTCACTGTCTCGGCCGACATTTATTTCCAATCTCTAATTGCCCTCGAGAAGGTGGCTGCCTTCTTGATCCGCAGCAGTCCATGTGGTGTAGGTACACCCACTTTGCTGTTAGAGCGTTCCAAGATTTTGACCCAGTGACGATGAAGCAACGACAATATATTTCCAAGTCACAATCATCCCTAAATCACCCACAACTCACAATCATCCCAGCTTGAGTTTATTAATTCAAGGGATGTGGGCATTGCTGAGTCAACATTTATGAATGTTTCCAGACTGGAGAGAACATTGCTCTACTCCCCCTGGCCCCGGAAGCGGTGTAGGTATACTCACAGTGTTGGGAGGAGAGGGTTTCTGGGATTTTGACCCTCAAGGTCAACAGAGAAGGAATGGAAATATATTTCCAAGTTAGGCTGGTGTGTGACTTAGGGAGAAACTTGCAGGTGGTGGTATTCCCAATCATTTGCTGTTCCTGTCCTTCTAAATATGGCAAGGTGGCACAGTGGTTAGCACTGCTGCCTCCCAGTGCCAGGGACCCGGGCGCAATTCCGGCCTTGGGTGACTGTGCGGAGTCTGCACGTTCTCCCCGTGTCTGCGTGGGTTTCCTCCGGGTGCTCCGCTTTCCTCCCACAGTCCAATTCTAAATTGTCCCTTAGTGTCCAATGATGTGCAGGTTAGGTGAGGTTACAGGGTTAGAATGGAGGAGTGGGCCTAGGTAGGGTGCTCATTCTGAGGGTCGGTGCAGACTCGATGGGCCGAATGGCCTCCTTCTGTAGGGATTCCAGGGATTCGATTCTAAGTGGTACAGGTCACAGGCTTGGAAGGTGTTGCTAAAAGAACATTGGTGAGTTACTGCAGTGCATCTTGTAGATGGCACACACGGCTGCTATTGTGCGCCAGTGTGGCAGGGAATGAATGTAGAAGGTGGGGGATGAGGTGCTAATCAAGCGGGCTGCTTCGGGGTATCAGACCAGCCAGATCTATTCCTGGGGAGGAGGGCGGTCGCCCTTGCCTTTGCCTCCCTGATCGCCTGCCGTAGAACCCTGTTTGGCTGGCGGTCAGCAGCACCACCCAAAGCTGCAGACTGGCTGGCGGTCAGCAGCACCCCCCAAAGCTGCAGACTGGCTGGTGGTCAGCAGCACCACCCAAAGCTGCAGACTGGCTGGCGGTCAGCAGCACCGCCCAAAGCTGCAGAGTGGCTGGCGGTCAGCAGCACCCAAAGCTGCAGACTGGCTGGCGGTCAGCAGCACCCCCCAAAGCTGCAGACTGGCTGGCGGTCAGCAGCACCACCCAAAGCTGCAGACTGGCTGGCGGTCAGCAGCACCCCCCAAAGCTGCAGACTGGCTGGCGGTCAGCAGCACCACCCAAAGCTGCAGACTGGCTGGCGGTCAGCAGCACCACCCAAAGCTGCAGACTGGCTGGCGGTCAGCAGCACCACCCAAAGCTGCAGACTGGCTGTCCGACCTCTCGGAATCTCTCCAAATGGAGAAAATCAAATTCGCCATCCGAGGGTCAGACGGCGGCTTCCACAGAACGTGGGAGCCATTCACCCAATTGTTCCGGGACCTGTTTGTGGCCAACGAACAAGTGGAAGAATAGCCAGGTAGCCAAGAATCAGGAGAAAGTAGCCAAGGCATGAGAGGGAGGGATAGACCGGGAGAGGGGGGGGGGGGAACAGCTAAACTTGAGAGGAAAGAAAGGCAAACCACAGGAGAAGTGGAGGTGGGGGGGAAGAGTGAGGAGACAGGGAACAATAGAGGGGAACCAGAGAGGTTGGGGGGAGGGAGGGGAATGACAGCCGGAAGGCGGGCACGGGAAACAATAACAAACTTGGCATCTACAGGAACAGAGAGCAAGGCAAATCCGGGCGAAAGACGGGACAAACGGCTGGAGCGGAGGTGAACGCGAAACAACGGCAGCGAAATCCATCCAGGGGAAGCAAGGGACAGCACCAGACCCACTCGCGTATTGCCCCCTGTAATTGTTTCTCTGGCACCCAAATGTATATCTACCCTCCCAGCTCCCCCCCCCCTCCCACAAACTGATGCCTACTTATGTGTTGTAAATAATTTTGCCAATTGTACAGAGTTGCTGCTGCTTAATACCTTACCAGTTACTTTATTTTATTTTATGTTTGTTCTTTTTGTGGTATGTTTGCGTGTGCTCTAAAGACCATAAGACATAGGAGCAGAATTAGGCCACTCGGCCCATCGAGTCTGCTCCGCCATTCAATCATGGCTGATATTTTCTCATCCCCATTCTCCTGCCTTCTCCCCATAACTCGGGGAGTTCTCTTCTCTTGTATATGTACATATATCTTATTCTGTGTACATAATGGTCAATATACTTTCTTCAAAAACCCAATAAAAAAACATTTATTAAAAAAAATCAAGCGGGCTGCTTTGTCCTGGATGGTTTTGAGTTTCTTGAGTGTTGTTGGAGCTGCACTCATCCAGGCAAGTGGGGAGTTATCCATTACACTCCTGACTTGTAGATGGTGGACAGGCTTTGGGGAGTCAGGAGGGGAGTTTCTATCCTCAGAATTCCCAACCTCTGACCTGCCCTTGTTGCTATGGTAATTTTATGGATGTTCCAGTTCAGTTTCTGGTCAATAGTAACACCTAAGATGTTGATATTGGGAGATTCAGTGATGGTTAAATCTCTCTTGTTGGAGGTGGCCATTGCATGGCACTGCAACTCAAAATCATCCCAAATCAAAATCACCCCATAATCACAATAATCTCAAATCAAAATCACCCCTAAAACACAATAATCTCAAATCAAAATCACCCCTAAATCACAATAATCTCAAATCACAATCAGCCCCAAATCGTAATCGTCCCAAATCACAATTGCCCCTAAATCACAATAATCTCAAATCACAAACAGCTCCAAATTACAACCGTCCCCAACTCACAATTGTTCCCAAATCGCAATCGTCCCAAATCACAATCGCACCAACTCACAATCGCCCCAACTCACAATTGCCCCAACTCACAATCATCCCAAATTACAACTGTCCCTAAATCACAATTGTCCCCAAATCCCGGATGTTCCAAATCACAATTGTTCAAACTCACAATTCATTGTTTAGCCTCTCTCTCCCCCTCTGTCTCTCCCCTCCCAACCCCACCTCCTCTCTCTCCATCTCCCTCTCTCTCTCTCACCTGCAGTGTAAACACCTCGCAGCCCCTTTCATATCCTGACGGCCTGAGAAAATGTTCACTCTGACCGTATATGTTATGAAAAAGTTTAACCTGCGGAGAGAAACTGACCAGAGTTGGGGGAGAGAGGCAGGGGCTTGGGGCTGGGGAAGAGTCTATTGCAGGGTCTGGGTTGTGGTCCCGGGCAGGGTCCGGGGGGCTGGGTGTAGGCTCTGGGACAGGCTGTCTCCAGTCCTTGCGGAGAGGGTTTGACTGGGGAAGGAAGGTGCAGCTGGTTCGGAGTTCATTCTGTGTAACACTGATGACTCACATTTCCTTTCGGGGCTGCGTGTTTGTGTCGGGAAGTGTGTGTGTGGCAGCGGGGCTGGGACAGGGAGAGGGGCTGGGACACAGGCAGAGGGACTGGGATAGGGGCACAGGGACACCGGGAGGCTGCCGTTCTGCACCTTTCACACTCTCCGTGTTGTCTCTGCCCCCCCCCCCCGATCAGACTGAAAGAAAATGGTTCGCATTCTGGCCAATGGAGACATTGTCCAAGATGATGATCCCCGCGTTGGGAGAGGCGCTGAGCGGAGACAGAATGTGAACAGAACCCGACAGGTGGGTAAACTCACAGCTGCAGCACATTTACAGCAGGATGCAAACTCCACACGGACAGTGACCCGGGGCCAGGATCGATTCTGGGTCCTCGGCGCCGTGAGACAGCAGTGCTAACGTGGTAGCACAATGGTTAGCACTGTTGCTTCACAGCTCGAGGGTCCCCCAATGGGGGGGTTAATGGAATAATCTGGGATTGTGCAACTTTACAAAGTTGCCAGGTTCCAGGCTGGGTTTGGGAATTCACAGAATTGTTCCAATGCAGGAGCAGGCCATTCGGCCCATTGTATCTGCACCAACCCTCCAAATGAGCATCATGACTTGGTGCCATACCCCAAAGCCGCTTCACAGTGTTTCTATTCAAATAATCATCTAATACCCTCCTGAACACCTCGACTGAAACTGCCTCTACCACACTCCCAGGCCGTGCATTCCAGACCCCAACCACTCGCGATGTGAAACACATTTTCACATCAAATCACGTTAAATCTGTGCCCTCCAGGGCGCAGTGATTTATTGTCACAAGAAGGCTTGCATTAACACTGCAATGAAGTTACTGTGAAAATCCCCCAGTCGCCACATTTCGGCACCTGTTCAGGTTCACAGAGGGAGAATTCAGAATGTCCAAATTTCCTAACAGCATGTCTTTCAGGACCTGTTGGAGGAAACCAGAGCACCCGGAGGAAACCCACGCAGATACGGGGAGAACGTGCAGACTCCACACAGACAGTGACCCAAGCCAGGAATCGAAACTGGGACCCTCGAGCTGTGAAGCAATTGTGCTACCACGTTAGCACTGCTGTCTCACGGCGCCGAGGACCCAGATTCGATCCTGGCCCCGGGTCACTGTCCGTGTGGAGTTTGCACATTCTCCCCGTGTCTGTATGGGTCTCACCCCCACAACCCAAAGATGTACAGGGTAGGTGGATTGGTCACACTAAATTGCCCCTTAATTGGGGAAAAAAATTTTGAACATCTCGATCAAATCTCCTCTCTGCCTTCTCTCCAGGGAGAACAATCCCAACCTCTCCAATCTATCCTCACAACTGAAGTTTCCCATCTTGGAACCGTTCTTGTGAATCTCTCCTGCACTCTCTCCAATGTGTTCACATCCTTCCTATAGTGCGGTGCTCAGAACTGTGTCCAATATTCCAGCTCACGTCTAACTAGTGTCTTGTATAAGTTCAGCAGAACCTCTTTGCTCTTGAACTCAATGCCCCAATTAATAAATCCCAGAACGCTATTACTGAAGATTCCTCCACCGTCCCTTTGGGCTGTGCATTCCAGGTCACCAGATCTAGCTGTGGGAAAACTCTTTTCTCACATTGACTCTAACTGAAAACATTGGTCAGTACGATGAATATCTCCAAGACCACTACTTACCTTTTCACAGCACAGTTCAGTCACTGCCTCCTTTTAAACGTGTGAGATGGTGTTCAATCAACTCTTTCCTGAGAACCTGACCCACTATCCTTAGAGGGGGAATGGTCTATTCTCTTCTCTAACCCCGACCATGGCCTTTAAACTGCTTCACTGACGTCAATGCCGTTTCTGAATGAGCGCCGATGGTGCTGTGGATCTGTCCCTAGGCTAATAATCTAGAGAATATGAGTTCAAATTCTACCAGCTTCACAAATTGAAGTTACGGAGTTGTTTACAGCACAAAAGGAGGTCATTTCACCCATTGCTAGCTCCAGTCAATCCCATATAGAAACATAGGGCAGCACGGTAGCACAGTGGATAGCACTGTTGCTTCACAGCTCCAGGGTCCCAGGTTCGATTCCAGCCTCGGGTCACTGTCTGTGCGGAGTCTGCACGTTCTCCCCGTGTCTGCGTGGGTTTCCTCCGGGCGCTCTGGTTTCCTCCCACAAGTCCCGAAAGATGTGCTGTTAGATGAATTGGACATTCTGAATTCTCCCTCTGTGTACCTGAACAGGCGGCGGAATGTGCCGACTGGGGACTTTTCATGGTAACTTCATTGCAGTGTTAATGTAACCCTACTTGTGACAATAAAGATTATTAAATTATTAAAAATCTCAAGGCTCTGGAGTGAGATTTGAAGCCACAATATTTTGCTTCATTGGCTACCCGCTGACCTATAGTATTTTGTTTTTAATCTAGTGTCAGTAGAAGGGACGGCAAATATGTCAGATTGCCTTAAAAGCCCAAATGACCTTCAGGGAAGGAAATCTGCTGTCCCTATCTGGTCTCTGCCTGTAGGTGACTCTGTACCCACACCAGCATAGCTGACTCTTACCAGGCCTCTGAAGTGACCTAACGTACCAACTCAGGGCAATTAGGAATGGAGTATAAATCCTGAGCACTAATATTTAAAAAATGAAGTGATGCTGGAATGTTGATTTTTTTTGTTTTTTTTGTTCTCCTACCTTTTCCCATTAGGGTTTCATCCATAACTCCGAGAATGCAAACCAACCTTATCAGGGCCAAGCTAATCAAGGTCGCTCGCTGTTGATGGATTTGAATCAACGCTTGGTTAACATGGAATTTCCACGATGGAATCTGGGAAATCAAGTCATTGAACCAATCATGTCCATCTTTCTGATCCTGTTGCTAATGATGTTCGGGATGCGTGGCCTTCTCCTGATTGGTGGCCTCTTTCTCTTCTCCCGATTTACTCAACGGTAACAGGGTTGGTTGTTGAGTTTTCTATCCAGCCCAGCCCTGTACAAATCTTCATGATTTTTTTCCCCTTTTTCCTCCTGCTTGAAGAACAGGTGAACAGAAAATATTTACAGTTGAAAATCGAAGAAGGAAAAGTACGGTTTAAACGTCAACCGCCCAATTGTCTGGAATGTTTGGACCTTTTCCTGGATCATCGTTGAATAACTGTTTCGTAAATGCGGACTTTGGCGAAAATCATTCCTCACTTTTAATTGCTTTTGGAGCAACTTTACTTGAATCATTGCATCCTGGTTGCCTGAGTGTTCAGGCTAGCTCGTCGGAAAATCTAAAGCTGGCGCTGTGGTGATTATGGTGTATTTGGATGTAAAAACCCATCCGGTTCGCTGATGTCCTTTAGCGAAGAAAATCTGCTTTTCTTACCTGGTCAGGTCCACGTGTGATTGTAGTCTCACATGGCTGCGTTGGCTCTTGACTATTTTAAGATAGTGCCCCCCCCCCCGACCACCTTGTTTTGGATTGACCCAGGTTTTGGCAGACTCTAAGAGAAACTCTGCGATTCTGTATCCAAGTGTAGAATTAGAAATCTGTAAAAGTCTCCTGTGTCCACCAGAGTTCCTGAAACAAGCTTGTATTTTCAACGTTGTTTTGCCCGTTGCCAGTTTGGTGGATCTAGGTGAGCACTGTACAGATTGTGCTGTCGCCTCCTCATGTGGTGCAGGAAGTTCCCCTGGAGGTTGCCTCTGCGCCTGTCGATTGGGAATGTTAGTCCCAGGCCCAATGAAAATTCTCCATCTCCTCATCGTTCTGAACACCCAGCTCGTTGCACGTTGCTGGATGTTCAAAATGCGATTGATAAAATTCATTGAAACGGTTCAGGATAGTGGGAGGTACATCATTCCTTTATATCTCACCCTTAGGCTTACATCAAACTCAGACCTGATAGAACAAAATCCACTTCTCTCTCAGTGAAAAGATAATTAATTTCAAGGAATTAACAGTATTGAAAAATTACCCATTTTGTCTGTGGGTAGTTTCAATTGAAATGGCGTCTGTTAGGTCATTCCCCTGCCTGTACCCAGGTTCTTTCTTCCCAAAAATATAGCCTTATCCCTCCCCTCATTTTCTTAGCACCACCCTCCACCCACCCACCAATGCCTTTGTTGATCTCCCAGTCCTATTCTGAATGTGGAGCTTGATGGTTGATCCCAGGAAGTCCACAGAATCCTGGCATCTTCAGTAAGATCGCCCACCTCCCAGTTTCTGGAGCTGCAGAGGATCCTGCCTGATATCTCCAGCTCAGATATGTTGCCCGTGAGCTGGCAGTTTGTTTCCAGTGTGACTGAAGTGAAAGTCCAGGCACAGAGAACGGGATTCTCCCTTTTGGGGACAAAGTCTCCACACCTGCCGGAAAACGGGCGAGAATCACTCCTGACTCTTTCCTCAAAAGTCCGGGATGATTCCCCGTTCTCCAGGGGGCTAGCAGGCCTCCGACGTACGTCCCGCAGCTTAGGCTGCCGGCCGGGCCCTGCTGGACAGACCGCGCGGCTGCGCATGCGCACGTGGCCGCAGTCCCTGCGTGCGCGCAGCAGCCTACCTCCGCGCGGGCGCCGCCAACATGGCAGAGCCACACAGCGGGCCCGCGCGGAGGAAGATAGGTCGCTCCCAGATCGCGATGGCCCGGCGATTGGTGGCCCCCGATCGCGGGCCTGCCCGTCGTCGAGGCCTTCCCCCCGGTGTCCGATCCCCCCCCACCATAACGCCCACATCAGTCGCGACTCCGAGTTCCCGCCGGGTGGAACCACATTAGAACCACGCCGGTGGGCATTCAGCCCGTCGAGCACGGAGAATCGCCGGGGGGGGGGGGGGGGGGCTTTTCCAACGGCCCCCGACCGACGCTGCGTCGATCGCGTGCACAAATGCCGGCAATTCTCCAGTCGGCGGAGAATCACGTACCGTAACTTGGGGGCCGATTTTGGGTAATTCTCCGCCCCTGCGCCGAGCGCGATTTTGGCGCGGAGGGTCGGAGAATCCCGCCCAGAGTATCTGGATGCTGCCCAACAATTTCTGAAAACCTTTTTGGGAGGTCCCAGTGACTATAAACGGCCGAGGGTAGAGTGGGGACTGTTCCTGGTTCCCCATCGCCGTGGCAGAGTGAGTTCACCTCTGAGCCACCCAACCACAACAACCAAAGCGGAGAATGTGGTACAGCACCATCATGGCACTGTGCATTTGGGTATCGCCAGGCTGCACACTATCCAAATGGTGGTGGGTTATCAGGCTGCCTTCCTACTGCGCTGCAAAGGCCCAGCGCTTTTCCATTGTCACCTGTGCTCTTGCCTATCCGGTCGATGCCAGTGAGAGTGGAACCAGTGGAGGACACGAATAAGGACTGTGTATTCGTCACATCGTTCATTAGCACCTTCACCAAATTGTGATGCCGTTCTCTTTCATTCAGAGTCACCTCTGAAATAACTCAAGAAGCTCTGGAATGTTACGAGGATATTGTTGCGATTCATCTACCCTATATTTTGACAAGGTGATTCTTAGACTGACTGTAAACTGGAAATCTTTACAAATAACTGTTTCCAAATAATGGAAGACAATGAATTAAATCTTACTTCCTTTTAGAAATTTATAGATTACAAACAATTAGCGGTGTGTATCTGATAAAACCTTTTTAAAAGTTGTATTCCAGAAGGTATGACAGCTGATATCTTTGCTGTTTCTTCTCAATGAGTCGTGTGTGTTTTTGGTTTTCCTGTGTGAAAAACTTCACAGGAGCTCTGGAAAAGCAGAATGTTTTTAGGAATGGGTAGAAATTGGAGAAATAATTAATTATTGAATAAAGGTCTGTACAGGTCTTCAGTCTTTACTCTCTTGTGTTTCTATTCTGATTTAGCACAGGGCTAAATCGCTGGCTTTGAAAGCAGACCCAGGTTAGCCAGCAGCGCGGGTTCGATTCCCGTACCAGCCTCCCCGAACAGGCGCCGTAATGTGGCGACTGGGGCTTTTCACAGTAACTTCACTTGAAGCCTACTTGTGACAATAAGCGATTTTCATTTTTCATTTCATGCTGGTTGGAGCTGATCAAATTAACTTCAGAGTTAAGAAGAGCAGTAAGAGGGTTTGGAACATGGGAAGAAATCTTGAAGTCGTACAACTGACATTCAATCATATAGATTTAGAACAGCACGGTGGTGCAGTGGTTAGTTCCGGGTTCAATCCCAGCCCCGGGTCACTGACCTTCTGGAGGGACAATTTAGCGTGGCCAACCCACCTACCCTGCACATCTTTGGGTTTTGGGGGTGAGACCCATGCAGACACGGGAAGAAGGTGCAAACTCCACCCAGACAGTGACCTGGGGCCCGGATCGAACCCAGGTCTCCAGCGCCATAGGCAGTAGTGCTAACCACTGTGCCACCCTTGTCCCCTCAATTCAGAAACCTATATTTGAAAGATGTGTTGGTCCATTTGCACCTTTTATTAGGGACATGTCTCTTATTCATCAATGGTCTTTGTTGTATTCAGTGCAATTTGGAATCTGTTGCAGATTTTGAGGATTTATTTTTTGTCTGGTAATTTGCGTGCTCCAGAGGTTTGAGAATGTAACATTTGTCCACTGCTAATACACACAGTCCAACAGCCGCATCCTGCATTTAGGTTGCTGTAGTTTTACAATCAAGAAATCCCCCTTTCTAAACGAAATCCAGCCTCACTGACAGAGACTTCTCTTCAATTTCTTTTGGTCTCTCCCACATCGTTGGGGTCATCACAATGCTGCTTAGTCAGGAGCACAGATTGAAATGAGTAAAGTGTGGTTCCTCATCTCGGTCGAGACCAGTAACCTATATTTGAAATCCCGGTTATTTATTGAAAGAAGTAAGCAACAAGATCCACGGTTTAAACAGAAGAATGTTCACTGTACAAGTGTCAAACAAAGCAAACGCTATATATTAACTTAGGTAACCACCTATATATAATCAAAACCCCAAAATCAACATAAGTTAAACATGAATGAACGGGCAGTGATAAAAGTAAAATAGACCGAAATCGTGACCGACACTGGTGTCACACCAAATTGCAATTCTCCATCGCCTCTACAGTGGCGTAAATGTGTTCCAGAATGCACGTACAGTAAACGCCGTTGGCATATCATTAGCGGGCATGACCCGATATTCTCTGGGGCCTCCGCGATTCTCCGCCTCCACCGGAGTGAATTCCCGACAGCGAGGTTCACTTGTGCTTTCAAAAATCATGAAACAGGCGCCGCGACTGCTGAGGGAGAGGGGGGACGGAAAGTGTCCAACATCACCATAGTTTGCTGACAGTTGTGCCCCAGGCTGGGGGGGGCGTCTGCCAGGGCCACTGAGGGGTGGGGGGGGGCGGGGGGGGGGGGGGGGGGGGGCGGGCAGGAGGTGGGCTGTGGGGTCAGGGTGAATGCGCACGGAACACCATTGCCCCAGCCGGCAAAGCAGCTATGCATCTGCGCACACCACTAACTGCCCACTGTGAACTTAGGGCCCCAGGTCGTATAGGTGTCCCCCCAGGTCACCCCCCTAGGTGCCCTCTGGCCACAGCCGACCCACCAGCGGGATGGATGCACTCCAGCGCAACCAGTGCCATCTTGTTGTCTGGGATGGCGTGTGTGGGGAGTGGAATGTGTATGTGCGGCTGCAGCTTGTCAGTTTCCCGAGAGTCAATCACGGACCCGGCGATCCCACACCGTTTGCCATTGGAATTGATTGTGTTCCACGTGGCTCCGGCGCCAATCCCTCAACAGTCGCTGAATCGGTCCAGGTGCGGCACTGGATTTGCTGTCGTGGAAATCCACGAATCCTGCCCCGGCGTCAACACTTGTCTCAGGAACGGAGAATCCCGCCCAGAGGCTCTGAAAACAACTATAAAATCACAGTGGAATAACGTTTTTGAAATGATTTGAGTTCTGTTCTCTTGAAAGTGAAGTCCCTTCTCAGGTTCCTTATTCCAGAGTCATCTATCTTATGGCTACTTGTTAAAAGCTTCTCAGTTTTACTCCAATGAATTTTACTCACTGGCCTTCCGTTAATGCACGCATGCCATGAATGGATATTTTAATAATGAGGGTTGTACCTTTGAGACTTGTTTTCAGGATTGTGCACTTCTGTTTTCGATCGGGTTGTGCTACCATTGGTGGAATTGAACCTGTTGTGGAGAGGAAAACAGACCAAAGTACATTGCATCAAAAACAACAATCCTGCCGCACTCGGCCATCAACTGTAACTCGAAACAGACAAAGGAAAGGGAATGTTGAAGTCAAACCGACCCAGACCCAATCAATGAGATAAGAGCCTATGGTGTTGGGGGTAGTATATTAGCATGGATAGCGGATTGGCCAACTGATAGAAGACAAAGTTGGGACAAGAGGGACATTTTCAGGATGGTAATCTGTAACTAGTGGAGTGCTGGGGCCACAATTATTTACAATATATACCAATAATTTGGACGAGGGAATTGAATGTACTATTGCCGAGTTTGTGAATGACACAAAAATAGGTGGAAAGGCAAGTGGTGAGGATGACACGAAGTGTCCACAGAGGGAAATAGACAGGTTAGGTGAGTGGGCAAAAACAAGTTGATTGGGAAGAGAAATGGAATGTTGGCCTTTATTTTAAAGGGATTGGAGTATAAAAATAGGGAAGTTATGCTAAAACTATACAAGGCACTAGTTAGACCACACCTGGAATACTGTGAAAGGTTTAGGTCCCCTTATCTAAGAAAAAATATACTGTCATTGGAGGCTGTCTAGAGAAGGTTCATGGCATTAATCCCAGATATGGAGGGATTGTTTCAAGAGGAGAGGTTGAGTACTGATTGGAGTTTAGAAGAATGAGGTGACCTTATTGAGTGATGTAGGATTGTCAGGGTGAGTGGTTGTTTACCCTTGTGGGAGAGTCGAGGACCAGAGGACATAATCAAAGAGTGAAGGGGTCGTCCATTTCAGACAGAGATGAGGAGGAATTTCTTCTCTCAGAGGGGAGTGAATCTGTGGAATTCTTTACTGCAGAGAGCTGTAGAGGCTGGGTCATTAAGTATGTTCAACACTGAGATAGGCAGATTCTTAATTAGTGAGGGAATCGAGGGTTATGGGGTTAAGGCGGGAAAATGGAGTTGAGGATTATATCAGATCAGCCATGATCTCATTGAATGGTGGAGTAGAGTCGATGGGCCGAATGGCCTACTCCGCTCCTAGGTATAATGGTCAGACCTGCACTCCGGACATTAAGCAGCGACGTTTCACAATGACTGTGCTTTCTGAGAAACCTGTTGTCTATAAACTCCAAACGCAAACAAAGACCGGGACAGACATCTTTGTGAAATGTTGATGTTTCAAATTTTAGTTCAGCTCATTGTTCTGTTATTTTCATGAATACCTTTCCCCCTCCCCCAACTCTTCCTTTGGGTTCTGTTCCAAACCTTTAATTCAGTTTTGGAATTTGAGTGAGATTATTTCAGTCTCCATGGAGTTGCCCTTTACAAATTGAGCCCGAACGTGCTGGGCTGGCATCTCACCCTGGAGTTAATTCAGTTAGTTTCCAACTTCGACAGCAGCAGTTTCCCATGAAACCTCTTGTCGATGTAACTTCTTAAAGACACAGTGCAAATGGAAAGCGCTTTGGAAAATTTATTTTTATAAATACGTTAGTATAAGAGCCTCCATTAGAATTGAGGGGGGCGGAGGATAGGGGTAATTATCCCAGCAAAAGGGGCAGTATGTGGTGCAGTGGTTAGCACTGGGACTGCGGCGCTGAGGACCCGGGTTCGAAGCCCGGCCCTGAGTCACTGTCCGTGTGGAGTTTGCACATTCTCCCCGTGTCTACGTGTGTCTCACCCCCACAACCCAAAGATGTGCAGGGTAGATTATCATAGATTATCCTAGAATTTACAGTGCAGAAGAAGGCCATTCGGCCCATCGAGTCTGCACCGGCCCCCGGAAAGAGCACCCTACCCAAGGTCAACACCTCCACCCTATCCCCACAACCCAGCAACCCCACCCAACACTAAGGGCTATTTTGGACACTAAGGGCAATTTAGCATGGCCAATCCATCTAACCTGCACATCTTTGGACTGTGGGAGGAAACCGGAGCACCCGGAGGAAACCCACGCACACACGGGGAGGATGTGCAGACTCCGCACAGACAGTGACCCAAGCCGGAATCGAACCTGGGACCCTGGAGCTGTGAAGCAATTGTGCTATCCACAATGCTACCCTGCTGGTAGGTGGATTGGCCACGCTAAATTGTCCCTTAATTGGAAAAAATTGGGTACTCATAAAATAATTTATTTATTTTAAACAAAAGAAAAAAATTATCCCAGCAAAACCGGGAACTCGAATGTTCTCGTTTCGACAAAACATCCCGTCTGCCGATCAGATTGATCAGCGGGCAGGTGCCAGGAGGCCGCAGCCTGGATCCCCGAGGAGCACTGAGTGGAAGAGATATCAGACTATCAGAGTGGGTGACCAGGAAGAGCTGCAGATCCCATCATGTTAAGAGATCAGAGGGGATACACCGGGGTTTGGGAGGGGGGGTTTAAAACCCGAGGTCAATGTTTTTGTGAGTCAAAAAACACAACAAAATATAAGTAAAGAACTCAAAACAACACCTGACACAAGACCTACGAAAGTGTCTTAAACCCAGGTAGGCATAAATCGGAAAGTCTTACTGGGAAATGCCAGGGGCCCAGATCATAATACAGACACCAATGGGATACTGGAACCCTGGTTTGCAAACCTGTCCTTGAGAGAATTGTCTGAGTGCTGAGGACAGTGATGATTCAATTGTGTTTTTTAGAGAGATTAAGGGAAAGGTTGGGTAAGGCCTTTACTCTCAGAGAACATGTGCTATTTCCAGTGAAGCCGATCTAATGGTGGATCTTCAGAGGCCTCACTCCTGGGTGAAGATCATGATGCCGTGAGCTACAGAGAACATTGACCCCCACCTTGGTAAAATATCTCATTGTAATTTCACTGTCACTTCTAATGTAACTTCCCAACTGACTGTAGGCGGACTGATTGGAAAAGATACAGCTCATTAGCTACACATTAAACCCAACCCCTCCCCAAATCTTTATTTTAAAGGTACCTTGCCATTGAGCCAGGAAGAGGAAGGTGTGCAATTAGTGTACACAACTGGGACCACAATGTTATCACAAACCATTCCTGCTCGAAGAAATGATACAGTAGCGAGTTCCAGACTGTACAGCTGGGGACTGAGGAGGGCAGAGTCTGAGGTCTGGAGAGTTCAGGGGCTGTAGAGCTGGAGGAACTCTGAAGAGATTTAACTGCTAGGATGAGAATTTTAAATTGGAGGTATTCGGGGACCGGCAGTCAATGTACCTCACTGGGCACAGGGCTGCTTGGTAATTACCATTTGAGTTTTGTTATACAAGAGGAACGGTTATGACATCAAGACAGGCAGATATTGAGATACAGATTAACCATAACAGAACGGACTCAAGGAACTGAATGACCTACTCCTGCAGCAATGGGTCTTTGAGCAGGACTTGGTGTAGGACAGGATCTGGGCAAAACAATGCTCCCAGAATGAATCCAAATCAGTCCAACCTTGTGTAGTCTGACATATATTGAAATGTCAAATAAAGCCCATTCAGGACACGTATTCCCATCAAAAACTATGGGCTGGATTCTCCGTGTCTGAGGCTAAGTGCCGACTCCGGCGTGGGAACAGTGGCATTTTACGATGCCAAAATCGGCGCCAAACCCTCACCAATTCGGGACCTGTGAGGGGCTAGCAGCGGCACTGGGTAAAACTCCCGGATCCTGCTCCAAAAATGGCCGGACAATGGCAGGGTCCCTGGCTGTGCCTGCGCACGGCGGCGACCTACAGTGGCCGTGCCGTACATCATGGCGCCAGCTGCGCGTGGACCCGACCTGCCTAATATGGCCCCGCAGGACAACCTCAGCCCTCGGGGAAGCCCCCCCCCCCCCCCCTGGAGTAAACAGGTAACACACAACTCTGAATCTTCGCGCCTAAAAAGGACCTTACTTAGTTTAAAATCCTGACTCCTGCTATGCCCAGATGCACTCAAGCTGTATCACTGTCCGTGTGGAGTTTCACATTCTCCCCGTGTCTATGTGGGTCTCACCCCCACAACCCAAAGATATGCAGGTTAGGTGGATTGGCCGCACTAAATTGCCCCTTAATTGGACAATAATGAATTGGGTACTCTAAATTTTAAAAAAGAATTGATATTCACGCCATATCACAATGGGTGGCCTCCTTCCACTTTAGACAAATCTGAGTTACAATCTTTATGCCTTATTCAAAATCATTTTGTAATATATATTTGTTTGAATTCGCTAGAGCAGCAGTGTGATCGGGGTTTAAAATGCTCTTTAACCTAAGTGCTGACTACAATTTCAATTCTCCACTAGAAGGCAGCATTTTTCTTAGAGCCAGCCAAACTACTTCACAGATAAATCCAAATGGCATTTCGGAAACGGTTGTGTCAGACCAGTTTGTCCACAAATAGCATTTGCTCGCAAAGACTGTTCCAGGCTTAGATAATTCTTCAGCATAAAAAATGCAAAGTTGTAGAAATCGTAAAGTGTCAGCTTTCAAAGTTACAACAGGACAGAGTAAGCAAATCATTGAAATTGACAAAAATGACGTGTTACCAAGTCATCTTGAAATACATGTGAACGGTTAAGCTAATATTGTGGGTAAGGGATGGCGGATAGAGGGTAAGGGGTGGAGGGAAGTAAGAGCTGGAGTAGGGGGATGGACTGCGGGGCTGGAGGATAGAAGGATTTAGCAATGGGAAATTCCAAAACAGATTTCTGATGGAGCTGCGTGTGTGTCATCTGCTGCAATAGTTCCAACTGGGACTTTTTCCAGCAAGTGAGAGCTATCAGGATAGAAGGACCTGCATTTATATAGTACCGTTCAAAACCAAAGATGGTTCAAAAGTGTTTTAATTGTCCATTAATGCATTTCTCATTATTATCTGTCTTCAGTAAAGATATGTGCTGCCAATATCAGAGTTAGGAAGAGGTGCAGTGATTATTGAATAGAATAAAGATGGAGAAAGATAGATAGAGTTGTCAGCACTCAAAGTAGGAAAGTGGCCAGATGCAGTAGGAATGCATTGGGGAGAATGGGATCAAAGGCTATGGGGAGAAAGCAGGATTGGGCGATTGAGTTGGATGGTCAGTCATGATCGCGATAAATGGCGGAGCAGGCTCGAAGGGCCAAAAGGCCTCCCCCTGCTCCTATCCTCTATGTATCTATGTATCTATCTCGATGTATCCTAGTTTACTGATGGAAGGAAGAGTGGAAATGCCAGAGGCTCCGCTACAGTCTTCCAATCTTCTTCCAATCTCGGAATGGTGTCAGAGGGCTGGACGTTACACCCTGAGGATAACCCTTGTAACTGCAGGCCAGACCGCCTAACTCTGATGGTGGGAAGACTTCAGTTTTTCATCCTTGCATAATGGGAGTCAGAAAAATTCCCACCAGCCCAGCTGAGGAGGAAGTGCCCCCAAAGGTGGGATCTTCATTGTTGGAGGACAGGGCGGGTGTGGGCTGGAATCGGGACAGCCAATCTGAAAAGAGGTTCAGAGGCGGCCACAGGGGCCACCGGGTGCAGAGGCGGCACAGTGGTTAGCACTGCTAACTCACAGCACCAGGGACCCAGGTTCAATTCCAGCCTCAGGTTTCCTCTCAAAGTCCATCTATGTGCAGGTTAGTTGGGTTGGTCATGATAAACATGCTAAGTTGCCCCTTAGTGTCCAAAAAGGTTAGGTGGGGTTACCAGGTTACAGGGATAGGGTCAGGGCATGGGCCTAGGTAGGGTGCTCTTTCCAAGAGTTGGTGAAGATTCTGTGGGCCGAATGGTCTCCTTCTGCACTGTAGAGATTCTCTGATTCTAAAGGCCTTCCCTGGTGCCTTGGGACTTTGTTAAAATAATACCACAAAAACCCTCCAACCCTCACCCCCCTTAAACATTCCCCTTTCCCCATCTATATCACCTCATGCCCCCATCCAATGCCCCTTTGCGAAACTGTGGCACTTCCATGCCCTTTGGTTCACAGTTTCCAGGGGGGTTGGGGGGGGGGATAATCCATTCATAACTTTCTCCTATGTTGAAAAAAATCTGCACTACAAGCTGATAAAAGTGTTGATCCTTCAGGTTCTTAAAGTTAACAGAAAACACAAACCACAAAACCTTGAGTTGTGTAAACAAACATTGTGAAATTGACAGTAACGATCAGAGAGCTGAGCTGCAATCACACAACGTTTTCCCAGGGTGCAGCTGTCTAGGCTCTCAGCCAACAAAACATAATTAAGCTTGGTTACGATCCCAGGCACCCATTACATTTGTTGAAACAGCTACTCCCCAGAGAAATTGACACTTTTATCTATCCCAGATTTGGGACCTGCCCGCCATCTTTAAAAGGCTCATGAGTCAACCTGACTGTGAAAATCCAAAAGAGAAAATGCTGGAAAATCTCAGCAGGTTTGGCAGCATCTGTAGGGAGAGAAAAGAGCTAACGTTTCGAGTCCAGATGACCCTTTGTCAAAGCTCTTTTATCTCCCTACAGATGCTGCCAGACCTGCTGAGATTTTCCAGCATTTTCTCGTTAGGATTCAGATTCCAGCATCTGCAGTAATTTGCTTTTAATCGGTGAAAATCCAGGTCTATAAAAACACTGGTTAATAAATGGCAGCCTGTGCATGTTTCTCAAAGGCAATTCACATCTGACAAGCTTGATTGCATTGTCTGATGAGGAAACGGTGGGGACTGATGAGTTGATCTGCAGACGGATTTTCAAAAGGTGTGAAATAAAGTGCCACATAATAGCGATCTTAACAAAATGAAACAAAACTAACGGGCATTGGCTGTGGTGGATACAACATTGGCTGAGGGGCAGAAAGCGAAGAGCAGAGCCAAAATATTATTTGATCGCCTGAAGGGACGTATACAATGTTGTTCACGCACCATTAGGAAACGTGCTTTCTTTCGTACATAGTACTAAACTGGATGTGGGTGCACAGGGCATGATTTCAAAAGTTTGAGGGTAATTTGAAATTCAGAAATGTAATAATTATTCAGGAGAACAGCAACACATTTGAAACGGCCACAGACAGGGTGGTAAAACGGGCAGACACAGACACAAAGCAGATGGAACTTTACCGCAGAGCAATGTGAAAGAATGAGCAAGGCAATGTAAAGTCAACAGTACAACTTTAAGTGGGTGCAACAAATAAGAGACCTTGGAAACAGATATTAAAGGAGGCAGGAAAGGTTGTGAAGGTTGTTTTTTAAAAAAAGATCCTCGGGACTTTGCTTCATAAATAGAGACAGCATACATAAGCACGGAGATTTCAATTATGCGGAGAGACCAGAGAAGATTAAGAGCAGATTTACTGGAGGTGTTCAAAATTCCGAACTCTCTTAATGTAGACAAGAGTGAGAAACTCTTTCTTCAGCAACAGAGATGATAAATCATAGACTGCAGATTTAAGATCATTGTCAAAATAACCAGAGAGAAGATGATGAGAAATCTTTTCACACAGTTGTGACCTGGAAGGTGCTGTCTGAAAGGGCAGGGGAACCACAGTATAGAGTAACTTTCAAAAGGAAATTAGACAAATACTTGAAGAGGTATTGTGTACACAGAGTTTAGAAGGATGAGGGGGGATCTGGTTGAGGTGTATAAAATACTAAAACGGATTGATAAAGGACACGTAGACCAAATGTTGCCTCTTTTGGGGCAATCTAGAACGAGAGGTCACAGATAGAGGTTGAGCGGCGCTAGATTTAGAACTGAGATGAGGAGGAACTACTTCTCGCAGAGGGTGGTGAATTTGTGGAACTCGCTGCCCCGCAGTGCGGTGGAATCGGAGTCATTCAATGGTTTCAACGCCGTGTCTGCGTGGGTCTCAACCCCACAACCCAAAATGATGTGCAGGGTAGGTGGATTGGCCATGCTAAATTGCCCCTTAATTGGAAAAAATAATTAGATACTCTTAAAAAAAAATGTAATTCAACGGTTTCAAGAAGGGGATAGATATATTTCTGATTTTTAAAATGAGTTGAACGGATATAGGGAACAGGTAGAGAGGTGGATTTGAGACCAGGAAGAGATCAGCCATGATCTGATTGAATGGTGGAGCAGGCTCCAAAGGCTGAATTGCCTATTTCTGCTCTTAATTCCTATGTTCCTATGTTCCTATGTTCCTATGTTCCTATGTTCCTATGTTCCTATGGGGAAAGAGCATGGGAGTGACAGTAATTGGAGAGATCTTTTTAAAAGCTGGCAAGGGTTTTCTGTTAATGAATGGGATTGTGGAATACCCTGCACACTGCAATACAATTCCATAATTATATGTAATAAAATAAACTCTCATGATTAAACGACTTTTAAAAGCCAGTGGTTCTGTTCACTGTCTATTGCCTCTCATTAATTCGCACATACAAGAAGAAATATTGGATAGAATTTCTATCACAACCCTGGTGAGAAATAGTTGTCATCATCTAGTGTGTCAGAACCAGCTCTATGAAAAACTTATTAAAGTTTGTCTAAACCCGTTTTCATTCTAAGTATATTTAAATTAAAACCTATTCAGATAAATTTATACAGGTCCAAAATCCCCAGTGGGGCTTAGGGCAACAGTCCCAATGGCTTGCAGCGTTTAGAGTACAGACTCCCACAATACAACAAAAAGTATGTTGATAGCAAACTAATGCTTGCAAACTCTTTTCAGTGAGTAGCTGTGCGGAATAATGCGTAATAGCCATGTGTGCTGGCCATTTCCTCACACCTCCCAAAGCTTTTGAGTTTATCCTGCATTCAGAATGGTGCAGAATTACCATAATTATCTGCACCTCCTAGCCCGAGAGCACCATCATCACATGACTCGACAGAGGATTATTCCAATTGGATGAAGTGGTGCTTTACCCCCCTGTCCTTTTAATGATGTTTTGGATGCCAGGGGTGATGATTTGAATGCAATCAACAGATCGGAACTTGCAATGTTCTTTTCACAGACAGAAACAGTAGACGGTCTCCAGACAGAGGGACGGTTTGAGCTCAGGCTCACCAGCGTAGCGGCAAAAGAACATCTACCTTGACCCTTGATTTTTTTTTTTGTTTTCAGATTATTTTTCTTCAAGGATTGAGAGGATTTATTAGCCATTTTGAACCCTGCCTAATAAGTGTTCTCCTTTGCTGAGGGCTAACACAAATCCTCCTTCAATCCCCTTGCTTGTGGACCAGCAGTAATTCTCATGTGCAGATGTCTCCTCAATTTACCAATGAACACATGTAAAAGCCCATCTGTCACAGCCCCAGATTTAACTCCAGTCATCCAAAGGGCCCAGATTAAACCCACATCAGAGAGCAATGCTCCTGCTCATGACATCACTTTCAGCCTGGAGCGTGTAAACCGCTCAGACCGAAGACTGGAAATCCAACCATTCCTCCCACAGTTCCGAATTGAAGAAATCAACCTTTGCCTCTGTTTTTCCAGAACGTTTCTCCATAAACAGTAGAGTTGCAAAAAGAAGCCATTGAAAGTGAGAGTTCTGTTTCTGTATCGAAGTTTGTCCATAGGCAGTTCTACAAAAAGAAACATAGGAAACTGTTATACTCTAAACTTTCATTAATGGAACCATCCCCAGAACGTTATAGCTCAGTATTGGCAGGAGGTAGTCTGTGAGTCAGATAGGATGGTTGAGGGTTCAATGCCCATTCTCCGGGCTTGTATTTATAGTTTAAGCAGATACTCCACTGCAGTACTGGGGAGTGCTGCATTGTCAGAGATGTTCTAACTCAGGTAAGAGGTTAAAGCAAGTCACTGCCCGCCCTCTGGGGGGTTGGGTGTAAAGATCCCACAGCACCGTTTGGTGAGCAGGGATGTTTTCCCCAGTATCCTGATCAATATATTATGCTTCAACCAAAATCATTAAAGCCGACTATCCAATCGCAGCGGAGACACCCAGTCCCGGGCAGCGGAGACACCCAGTCCCGGGCAGCGGAGACACCCAGTCCCAGGCAGCGGAGACACCCAGTCCCGGGCAGCGGAGACACCCAGTCCCAGGCAGCGGAGACACCCAGTCCCAGGCAGCGGAGACACCCAGTCCCAGGCAGCGGAGTCACCCAGTCCCGGGCAGCGGAGACACCCAGTCCCAGGCAGCGGAGTCACCCAGTCCCAGGCAGCGGAGACACCCAGTCCCAGGCAGCGGAGACACCCAGTCCCAGGCAGCGGAGACACCCAGTCCCGGGCAGCGGAGACACCCAGTCCCGGGCAGCGGAGACACCCAGTCCCAGGCAGCGGAGACACCCAGTCCCAGGCAGCGGAGACACCCAGTCCCAGGCAGCGAAGACACCCAGTCCCGGGCAGCGGAGACACCCAGTCCCAGGCAGCGGAGTCACTCAGCCCCAGGCAGCGGAGACACCCAGTCCCAGGCAGCGGAGACACCCAGTCCCAGGTAGCGGAGATACCCAGTCCCGGGCAGCGGAGACACCCAGTCCCAGGCAGCGGAGACACCCAGTCCCAGGCAGCGGAGACACCCAGTCCCGGGCAGCGGAGACACCCAGTACCAGGCAGCGGAGACACCCAGTCCCAGGCAGCGGAGACACCCAGTCCCAGGCAGCGGAGACACCCAGTCCCAGGCAGCGGAGACACCCAGTCCCAGGCAGCGGAGATACCCAGTCCCGGGCAGCGGAGACACCCAGTCCCAGGCAGCGGAGACACCCAATCCCAGGCAGCGGAGCCACGCAGTCCCAGGCAGAAGACACCCAGTCCCAGGCAGCGGAGACACCCAGTCCCAGGCAGAAGACACCCAGTCCCAGGCAGTGGAGACACCCAGTCCCAGGCAGCGGAGACACCCAGTCCCAGGCAGCGGAGCCACGCAGTCCCAGGCAGAAGACACCCAGTCCCAGGCAGTGGAGACACCCAGTCCCAGGCAGCGGAGACACCCAGCCCCAGGAAGCGGAGACACCCAGTCCCAGGCAGCGGAGACACCCAGTCCCGGGCAGTGGAGACACCCAGCCCCGGACAGCGGAGACACCCAGTCCCAGGCAGCGGAGACACCCAGTCCCGGGTAGCGGAGACACCCAGCCCCAGGCAGCGGAGACACCCAGTCCCGGGTAGCGGAGACACCCAGCCCCAGGCAGCGGAGACACCCAGTCCCGGGTAGCGGAGACACCCAGTCCCAGGCAGCGGAGACACCCAGTCCCAGGCAGCGGAGACACCCAATCCCAGGCAGCGGAGACACTCAGTCCCAGGCAGCGGAGACACCCAGTCCCAGGCAGCGGAGACACCCAGTCCCAGGCAGCGGAGACACCCAGTCCGAGGCAGCGGGGACACTCAGCCCCAGGCAGCGGAGACACCCAGTCCCAGGCAGCGGAGACACCCAGTCCCAGGCAGCGGAGACACTCAGCCCCAGGCAGCGGAGACACCCAGTCCCAGGCAGCGGAGACACCCAGTCCCAGGCAGCGGAGACACTCAGCCCCAGGCAGCGGAGACACCCAGTCCCAGGCAGCGGAGACACCCAGTCCCAGGCAGCGGAGACACCCTGTCCCAGGCAGCGGAGACACTCAGCCCCAGGCAGCGGAGACACCCAGTCCCAGGCAGCGGAGACACCCAGTCCCAGGCAGCGGAGACACCCAGTCCCAGACAGCGGAGACACCCAGTCCCAGGCAGCGGAGACACCCAGTCCCAGGCAGCGGAGACACCCAGTCCCAGGCAGCGGAGACACCCAGTCCCTGGCAGCGGAGACACCCAGTCCCGGACGGCGGAGACACCCAGTCCCAAGCAGCGGAGACACCCAGTCCCAGGCAGCGGAGACACCCAGTCCCAGGCAGCGGAGACACCCAGTCCCAGGCAGCGGAGACACCCAGTCCCGGACAGCGGAGACACCCAGTCCCGGACAGCGGAAACACCCAGTCCCAGGCAGCGGAGACACCCAATCCCAGGCAGCGGAGACACCCAGTCCCAGGCAGCGGAGACACCCAGTCCCAGGCAGCGGAGTCACCCAGTCCCAGGCAGCGGAGACACCCAGTCCCAGGCAGCGGAGACACCCAATCCCAGGCAGCGGAGACACCCAGTCCCAGGCAGCGGAGACACCCAATCCCAGGCAGCGGAGACACCCAGTCCCGGGCAGCGGAGACACTCAGTCCCGGGCAGCGGAGATACCCAGTCCCGGGCAGCGGAGACACCCAGTCCCAGGCAGCGGAGACACCCAGTCCCAGGCAGCGGAGACACCCAGTCCCAGGCAGTGGAGACACCCAGTCCCAGGCAGCGGAGACACCCAGTCCCGGGCAGCGGAGTCACCCAGTCCCAGGCAGCGAAGACACCCAGACAGCGGAGACACCCAGTCCCGGGCAGCGGAGACACCCAGTCCCGGGCAGCGGAGACACCCAGTCCCAGGCAGCGGAGACACCCAGTCCCGGGCAGCGGAGACACCCAGTCCCGGGCAGCGGAGACACCCAGTCCCAGGCAGCGGAGACACCCAGTCCCAGGCAGCGGAGACACCCAGTCCCAGGCAGCGGAGACACCCAGTCCCGGGCAGCGGAGTCACCCAGCCCCAGACAGCGGAGTCACTCAGCCCCAGGCAGCGGAGACACTCAGTCCCGGGCAGTGGAGACACCCAGTCCCAGGCAGCGGAGACACCCAATCCCAGGCAGCGGAGACACCCAATCCCAGGCAGCGGAGACACCCAGTCCCAGGCAGCGGAGACACCCAGTCCCAGGCAGCGGAGTCACCCAGCCCCAGGCAGCGGAGACACCCAATCCCAGGCAGCGGAGTCACCCAGTCCCAGGCAGCGGAGACACCCAGTCCCAGGCAGCGGAGTCACCCAGTCCCAGGCAGCGGAGTCACCCAGTCCCAGGCAGCGGAGACACCCAGACAGCGGAGACACCCAGTCCCGGGCAGCGGAGACACCCAGTCCCGGGCAGCGGAGACACCCAGTCCCAGGCAGCGGAGACACCCAGTCCCAGGCAGCGGAGACACCCAGTCCCGGGCAGCGGAGACACCCAGTCCCAGACAGCGGAGACACCCAGTCCCAGGCAGCGGAGACACCCAGTCCCAGGCAGCGGAGACACCCAGTCCCGGGTAGCGGAGTCACCCAGCCCCAGGCAGCGGAGACACCCAGTCCCAGGCAGCGGAGACACCCAGACAGCGGAGACACCCAGTCCCGGGCAGCGGAGACACCCAGTCCCGGGCAGCGGAGACACCCAGTCCCAGGCAGCGGAGACACCCAGTCCCAGGCAGCGGAGACACCCAGTCCCGGGCAGCGGAGACACCCAGTCCCAGGCAGCGGAGTCACCCAGTCCCAGGCAGCGGAGACACCCAGTCCCAGGCAGCGGAGTCACCCAGTACCAGGCAGCGGAGACACCCAGTCCCAGGCAGCGGAGACACCCAGTCCCAGGCAGCGGAGACACCCAGTCCCAGGCAGCGGAGTCACTCAGTCCCAGGCAGCGGAGACACCCAGTCCCAGGCAGCGGAGTCACCCAGTCCCAGGCAGCGGAGTCACCCAGTCCCAGGCAGCGGAGACACCCAGTCCCGGGCAGCGGAGACACCCAGTCCCAGGCAGTGGAGACACCCAGTCCCAGGCAGCGGAGTCACCCAGTCCCAGGCAGCGGAGACACCCAGTCCCAGGCAGCGGAGACACCCAGTCCCAGGCAGCGGAGTCACCCAGTTCCAGGCAGCGTAGACGCCCAGTCCCGGGCAGCGGAGACACCCAGTCCCAGGCAGCGGAGACACCCAGTCCCGGGCAGCGGAGACACCAAGTCCCAGGCAGCGGAGACACCCAGTCCCAAGTAGCGGAGACACCCAGTCCCAGGCAGCGGAGACACCCAGTCCCGGGCAGCGGAGACACCAAGTCCCAGGCAGCGGAGACACCCAGTCCCAGGCAGCGGAGACACCCAGTCCCAGGCAGCGGAGACACCCAGTCCCAGGCAGCGGAGTCACCCAGTCCCAGGCAGCAGAGACACCCAGTCCCGGGCAGCGGAGACACCAAGTCCCAGGCAGCGGAGACACCCAGTCCCAGGCAGCGGAGACACCCAGTCCCAGGCAGCGGAGACACCCAGTCCCAGGCAGCGGAGACACCCAGTCCCAGGCAGCGGAGACACCCAGTCCCAGGCAGCGGAGACACCCAGTCCCAGGCAGCGGAGACACCCAGTCCCAGGCAGCGGAGACACCCAGTCCCGGGCATCGGAGACACCCAGTCCCGGGCAGCGGAGACACCCAGTCCCAGGCAGCGGAGACACCCAGTCCCGGGCAGCGGAGACACCCAGTCCCGGGCAGCGGAGACACCCAGTCCCAGGCAGCGGAGACACCCAGTCCCAGGCAGTGGAGACACCCAGTCCCAGGCAGCGGAGACACCCAGTCCCAGGCAGAAGACACCCAGTCCCAGGCAGCGGAGACACCCAATCCCAGGCAGCGGAGACACCCAGTCCCAGGCAGCAGAGACACCCAGTCCCAGGCAGCGGAGACACCCAGTCCCAGGCAGTGGAGACACCCAATCCCAGGCAGCGGAGACACCCAGTCCCAGGCAGTGGAGACACCCAGTCCCAGGCAGAAGACACCCAGTCCCAGGCAGCGGAGACACCCAGTCCCGGGCAGCGGAGACACCCAGTCCCAGGCAGCGGAGACACCCAGTCCCAGGCAGCGGAGTCACTCAGCCCCAGGCAGCGGAGACACCCAATCCCAGGCAGCGGAGACACCCAATCCCAGGCAGCGGAGACACCCAGTCCCAGGCAGCGGAGTCACTCAGCCCCAAGCAGCGGAGACACCCAATCCCAGGCAGCGGAGACACCCAATCCCAGGCAGCGGAGTCACTCAGCCCCAGGCAGCGGAGACACCCAATCCCAGGCAGCGGAGACACCCAGTCCCAGGCAGCGGAGACACTCAGTCCCAGGCAGCGGAGATACCCAGTCCCAGGCAGCGGAGACACCCAGTCCCAGGCAGCGGAGACACCCAGTCCCAGGCAGCGGAGACACCCAGTCCCAAGTAGCGGAGACACCCAGTCCCAGGCAGCGGAGACACCCAGTCCCGGGCAGCGGAGACACCAAGTCCCAGGCAGCGGAGACACCCAGTCCCACGCAGCGGAGACACCCAGTCCCAGGCAGCGGAGACACCCAGTCCCAGGCAGCGGAGTCACTCAGTCCCAGGCAGCGGAGACACCCAGTCCCGGGCAGCGGAGACACCAAGACCCAGGCAGCGGAGACACCCAGTCCCAAGTAGCGGAGACACCCAGTCCCAGGCAGCGGAGACACCCAGTCCCAGGCAGAAGACACCCAGTCCCGGGCAGCGGAGACACCCAGTCCCGGGCAGCGGAGACACCAAGTCCCAGGCAGCGGAGACACCCAGTCCCAAGTAGCGGAGACACCCAGTCCCAGGCAGAAGACACCCAGTCCCGGGCAGCGGAGACACCCAGTCCCAGGCAGTGGAGACACCCAATCCCAGGCAGCGGAGACACCCAGTCCCAGGCAGCGGAGACACCCAGTCCCAGGCAGCGGAGTCACCCAATCCCAGGCAGCGGAGACACCCAGTCCCAGGCAGCGGAGACACCCAGTCCCAGGCAGCGGAGTCACCCAGTCCCAGGCAGCGGAGACACCCAGTCCCGGGCAGCGGAGACACCCAGTCCCAGGCAGCGGAGTCACCCAGTCCCAGGCAGCGGAGACACCCAGTCCCGGGCAGCGGAGACACCCAGTCCCAGGCAGCGGAGACACCCAGTCCCAGGCAGCGGAGTCACCCAGTCCCAGGCAGCGGAGACACCCAGTCCCGGGCAGCGGAGACACCCAGTCCCAGGCAGCGGAGACACCCAGTCCCAGGCAGCAGAGACACCCAGTCCCAGGCAGCGGAGACACCCAGTCCCAGGCAGTGGAGACACCCAGTCCCAGGCAGTGGAGACACCCAGTCCCAGGCAGCGGAGACACCCAGTCCCAGGCAGCGGAGACACCCAATCCCAGGCAGCGGAGACACCCAGTCCCAGGCAGCGGAGACACCCAGTCCCAGGCAGCGGAGTCACTCAGCCCCAGGCAGCGGAGACACCCAATCCCAGGCAGCGGAGACACCCAATCCCAGGCAGCGGAGACACCCAGTCCCAGGCAGCGGAGTCACTCAGCCCCAGGCAGCGGAGACACCCAATCCCAGGCAGCGGAGACACCCAATCCCAGGCAGCGGAGACACTCAGTCCCAGGCAGCGGAGACACCCAGTCCCAGGCAGCGGAGACACCCAGTCCCAGGCAGCGGAGACACCCAGTCCCGGGCAGCGGAGACACCCAGTCCCGGGCAGCGGAGACACCCAGTCCCGGGCAGCGGAGACACCCAATCCCAGGCCGCGGAGTCACCCAGTCCCAGGCAGCGGAGACACCCAGTCCCAGGCAGCGGAGTCACCCAGTCCCAGGCAGCGGAGACACCCAGTCCCAGGCAGCGGAGACACCCAGTCCCAGGCAGCGGAGACACCCAGTCCCAGGCAGCGGAGACACCCAGTTCCAGGCAGCGGAGTCACTCAGTCCCAGGCAGCGGAGACACCCAGTCCCGGGCAGCGGATACACCCAGTCCCAGGCAGCGGAGACACCCAGTCCCAGGCAGCGGAGACACCCAGTCCCAGGCAGCGGAGACACCCAGTCCCAGGCAGCGGAGACACCCAGTCCCAGGCAGCGGAGACACCCAATCCCAGGCAGCGGAGACACCCAGTCCCAGGCAGCGGAGACACCCAATCCCAGGCAGCGGAGACACCCAGTCCCGGGCAGCGGAGACACTCAGTCCCGGGCAGCGGAGATACCCAGTCCCGGGCAGCGGAGACACCCAGTCCCAGGCAGCGGTGACACCCAGTCCCAGGCAGCGAAGACACCCAGACAGCGGAGACACCCAGTCCCGGGCAGCGGAGACACCCAGTCCCGGGCAGCGGAGACACCCAGTCCCAGGCAGCGGAGACACCCAGTCCCGGGCAGCGGAGACACCCAGTCCCGGGCAGCGGAGACACCCAGTCCCAGGCAGCGGAGACACCCAGTCCCAGGCAGCGGAGACACCCAGTCCCAGGCAGCGGAGACACCCAGTCCCGGGCAGCGGAGTCACCCAGCCCCAGACAGCGGAGTCACTCAGCCCCAGGCAGCGGAGACACTCAGTCCCGGGCAGTGGAGACACCCAGTCCCAGGCAGCGGAGACACCCAATCCCAGGCAGCGGAGACACCCAATCCCAGGCAGCGGAGACACCCAGTCCCAGGCAGCGGAGACACCCAGTCCCAGGCAGCGGAGTCACCCAGCCCCAGGCAGCGGAGACACCCAATCCCAGGCAGCGGAGTCACCCAGTCCCAGGCAGCGGAGACACCCAGTCCCAGGCGGCGGAGTCACCCAGTCCCAGGCAGCGGAGTCACCCAGTCCCAGGCAGCGGAGACACCCAGACAGCGGAGACACCCAGTCCCGGGCAGCGGAGACACCCAGTCCCGGGCAGCGGAGACACCCAGTCCCAGGCAGCGGAGACACCCAGTCCCAGGCAGCGGAGACACCCAGTCCCGGGCAGCGGAGACACCCAGTCCCAGACAGCGGAGACACCCAGTCCCAGGCAGCGGAGACACCCAGTCCCAGGCAGCTGAGACACCCAGTCCCGGGCAGCGGAGTCACCCAGCCCCAGGCAGCGGAGACACCCAGTCCCAGGCAGCGGAGACACCCAGACAGCGGAGACACCCAGTCCCGGGCAGCGGAGACACCCAGTCCCGGGCAGCGGAGACACCCAGTCCCAGGCAGCGGAGACACCCAGTCCCAGGCAGCGGAGACACCCAGTCCCGGGCAGCGGAGACACCCAGTCCCAGGCAGCGGAGTCACCCAGTCCCAGGCAGCGGAGACACCCAGTCCCAGGCAGCGGAGTCACCCAGTACCAGGCAGCGGAGACACCCAGTCCCAGGCAGCGGAGACACCCAGTCCCAGGCAGCGGAGACACCCAGTCCCAGGCAGCGGAGTCACTCAGTCCCAGGCAGCGGAGACACCCAGTCCCAGGCAGCGGAGTCACCCAGTCCCAGGCAGCGGAGTCACCCAGTCCCAGGCAGCGGAGACACCCAGTCCCGGGCAGCGGAGACACCCAGTCCCAGGCAGTGGAGACACCCAGTCCCAGGCAGCGGAGTCACCCAGTCCCAGGCAGCGGAGACACCCAGTCCCAGGCAGCGGAGACACCCAGTCCCAGGCAGCGGAGTCACCCAGTTCCAGGCAGCGTAGACGCCCAGTCCCGGGCAGCGGAGACACCCAGTCCCAGGCAGCGGAGACACCCAGTCCCGGGCAGCGGAGACACCAAGTCCCAGGCAGCGGAGACACCCAGTCCCAAGTAGCGGAGACACCCAGTCCCAGGCAGCGGAGACACCCAGTCCCGGGCAGCGGAGACACCAAGTCCCAGGCAGCGGAGACACCCAGTCCCAGGCAGCGGAGACACCCAGTCCCAGGCAGCGGAGACACCCAGTCCCAGGCAGCGGAGTCACCCAGTCCCAGGCAGCAGAGACACCCAGTCCCGGGCAGCGGAGACACCAAGTCCCAGGCAGCGGAGACACCCAGTCCCAGGCAGCGGAGACACCCAGTCCCAGGCAGCGGAGACACCCAGTCCCAGGCAGCGGAGACACCCAGTCCCGGGCAGCGGAGACACCCAGTCCCGGGCAGCGGAGACACCCAGTCCCAGGCAGCGGAGACACCCAGTCCCGGGCAGCAGAGACACCCAGTCCCGGGCAGCGGAGACACCCAGTCCCAGGCAGCGGAGACACCCAGTCCCAGGCAGCGGAGACACCCAGTCCCAGGCAGCGGAGACACCCAGTCCCAGGCAGAAGACACCCAGTCCCAGGCAGCGGAGACACCCAATCCCAGGCAGCGGAGACACCCAGTCCCAGGCAGCAGAGACACCCAGTCCCAGGCAGCGGAGACACCCAGTCCCAGGCAGTGGAGACACCCAATCCCAGGCAGCGGAGACACCCAGTCCCAGGCAGTGGAGACACCCAGTCCCAGGCAGAAGACACCCAGTCCCAGGCAGCGGAGACACCCAGTCCCGGGCAGCGGAGACACCCAGTCCCAGGCAGCGGAGACACCCAGTCCCAGGCAGCGGAGTCACTCAGCCCCAGGCAGCGGAGACACCCAATCCCAGGCAGCGGAGACACCCAATCCCAGGCAGCGGAGACACCCAGTCCCAGGCAGCGGAGTCACTCAGCCCCAAGCAGCGGAGACACCCAATCCCAGGCAGCGGAGACACCCAATCCCAGGCAGCGGAGTCACTCAGCCCCAGGCAGCGGAGACACCCAATCCCAGGCAGCGGAGACACCCAGTCCCAGGCAGCGGAGACACTCAGTCCCAGGCAGCGGAGATACCCAGTCCCAGGCAGCGGAGACACCCAGTCCCAGGCAGCGGAGACACCCAGTCCCAGGCAGCGGAGACACCCAATCCCAGGCAGCGGAGACACCCAGTCCCAGGCAGCGGAGACACCCAGTCCCAAGTAGCGGAGACACCCAGTCCCAGGCAGCGGAGACACCCAGTCCCGGGCAGCGGAGACACCAAGTCCCAGGCAGCGGAGACACCCAGTCCCACGCAGCGGAGACACCCAGTCCCAGGCAGCGGAGACACCCAGTCCCAGGCAGCGGAGTCACTCAGTCCCAGGCAGCGGAGACACCCAGTCCCGGGCAGCGGAGACACCAAGACCCAGGCAGCGGAGACACCCAGTCCCAAGTAGCGGAGACACCCAGTCCCAGGCAGCGGAGACACCCAGTCCCAGGCAGAAGACACCCAGTCCCGGGCAGCGGAGACACCCAGTCCCGGGCAGCGGAGACACCAAGTCCCAGGCAGCGGAGACACCCAGTCCCAAGTAGCGGAGACACCCAGTCCCAGGCAGAAGACACCCAGTCCCGGGCAGCGGAGACACCCAATCCCAGGCAGCGGAGACACCCAGTCCCAGGCAGCAGAGACACCCAGTCCCAGGCAGCGGAGACACCCAGTCCCAGGCAGTGGAGACACCCAATCCCAGGCAGCGGAGACACCCAGTCCCAGGCAGCGGAGACACCCAGTCCCAGGCAGCGGAGTCACCCAATCCCAGGCAGCGGAGACACCCAGTCCCAGGCAGCGGAGACACCCAGTCCCAGGCAGCGGAGTCACCCTGTCCCAGGCAGCGGAGACACCCAGTCCCGGGCAGCGGAGACACCCAGTCCCAGGCAGCGGAGTCACCCAGTCCCAGGCAGCGGAGACACCCAGTCCCGGGCAGCGGAGACACCCAGTCCCAGGCAGCGGAGACACCCAGTCCCAGGCAGCGGAGTCACCCAGTCCCAGGCAGCGGAGACACCCAGTCCCGGGCAGCGGAGACACCCAGTCCCAGGCAGCGGAGACACCCAGTCCCAGGCAGCAGAGACACCCAGTCCCAGGCAGCGGAGACACCCAGTCCCAGGCAGTGGAGACACCCAGTCCCAGGCAGTGGAGACACCCAGTCCCAGGCAGCGGAGACACCCAGTCCCAGGCAGCGGAGACACCCAATCCCAGGCAGCGGAGACACCCAGTCCCAGGCAGCGGAGACACCCAGTCCCAGGCAGCGGAGTCACTCAGCCCCAGGCAGCGGAGACACCCAATCCCAGGCAGCGGAGACACCCAATCCCAGGCAGCGGAGACACCCAGTCCCAGGCAGCGGAGTCACTCAGCCCCAGGCAGCGGAGACACCCAATCCCAGGCAGCGGAGACACCCAATCCCAGGCAGCGGAGACACTCAGTCCCAGGCAGCGGAGACACCCAGTCCCAGGCAGCGGAGACACCCAGTCCCAGGCAGCGGAGACACCCAGTCCCGGGCAGCGGAGACACCCAGTCCCGGGCAGCGGAGACACCCAGTCCCGGGCAGCGGAGACACCCAATCCCAGGCCGCGGAGTCACCCAGTCCCAGGCAGCGGAGACACCCAGTCCCAGGCAGCGGAGTCACCCAGTCCCAGGCAGCGGAGACACCCAGTCCCAGGCAGCGGAGACGCCCAGTCCCAGGCAGCGGAGACACCCAGTTCCAGGCAGCGGAGTCACTCAGTCCCAGGCAGCGGAGACACCCAGTCCCAGGCAGCGGAGACACCCAGTCCCAGGCAGCGGAGACACCCAGTCCCAGGCAGCGGAGACGCCCAGTCCCAGGCAGCGGAGACACCCAGTTCCAGGCAGCGGAGTCACTCAGTCCCAGGCAGCGGAGACACCCAGTCCCGGGCAGCGGATACACCCAGTCCCAGGCAGCGGAGACACCCAGTCCCAGGCAGCGGAGACACCCAGTCCCGGGCAGCGGAGACACCCAGTCCCAGGCAGCGGAGTCACCCAGTCCCAGGCAGCGGAGACACCCAGTCCCAGGCAGCGAAGACACCCAGTCCCAGGCAGCGGAGTCACCCAGTCCCAGGCAGCGGAGACACCCAGTCCCAGGCAGCGGAGACACCCAGTCCCAGGCAGCGGAGTCACTCAGTCCCAGGCAGCGGAGACACCCAGTCCCGGGCAGCGGAGACACCCAGTCCCAGGCAGCGGAGACACCCAGTCCCAGGCAGCGGAGACACCCAGTCCCAGGCAGCGGAGACACCCAGTCCCGGGCAGCGGAGTCACTCAGCCCCAGGCAGCGGAGACACCCAGTCCCAGGCAGCGGAGACACCCAGTCCCAGGCAGCGGAGACACCCAGTTCCAGGCAGCGGAGACACCCAGTCCCAGGCAGTGGAGACACCCAGTCCCAGGCAGCGGAGACACCCAGTTCCAGGCAGCGGAGTCACTCAGTCCCAGGCAGCGGAGACACCCAGTCCCAGGCAGCGGAGACACCCAGTTCCAGGCAGCGGAGACACCCAGTCCCAGGCAGCGGAGACACCCAGTCCCGGGCAGCGGAGACACCCAGTCCCGGGCAGCGGAGACACCCAGTCCCAGGCAGTGGAGACGCCCAGTCCTAGGCAGTGGAGACACCCAGCCCCGGGAAGCGGAGACACCCAGTCCCAGGCAGCGGAGACGCCCAGTTCCAGGCAGCGGAGACACCCAATCCCAGGCAGGTGAGAAGGCCATTTCGCCCATCGAGTCTATACCGACCCTTTGAAAGAGCACCCTACCTAGGCCTCATCCGTGTAACCTCACCTAAGCTTTTTGACACTAAGGGACAGTTTACCACGGCCTACCCACCTAACCAGGAAACCGGAGCACCCGGAGAAAACCCCCGCAGACACGGGGAGAACGTGCAAACTCCACACAGACAGTCACACATGGTCGGAATTAAACCCGGGACCCTGGTGCTGTGAGGCAGCAGTGCTAACCACTTTTTTTCAGATTATCTAAAGGTGCTAGGGATATGGTTTGGAATAGCCTGGGTGTATGGGAGGAGCGCATTGCGAAGGTAAAGCAGAAACTGGACGTGCAGGAGCAATGCTCCCTCTCCACTGAACTCTCGGTGTTGCTGTACATGGTGCAGGACTAGCCCATTCCCGATCCTCCGCTGCAACAGTCACCTGAGCCATCTTCAAGTTCATCTGGAGTTCAAATATGGATCGTGTCTGAAGGGACACCATGGACAAATCTCTGGATAAGGGAGGGAGAAATGTACCCAACCTCACCCTGCTTCTCATGGCCACCATTGTGTGCAGCTGTATTGAGCTGTGCGTAGACCCTCAGTACACAAACACTTTCTTTCTCTATATGCTGAGGTTGTACCTGTCCCTGGTGTTGTGAAGGGTAAGTCTGGCCACCTTGTGGAGGAACGCTCCAAGTAGTTGGGCTGTGCTGTATCATCTGTCCATCATGGAAAAGATTGTTCAGAAAAACATGTTTGATCACAAAGCGATCAAGCAGTGCCCTGCACGTAATGTTCCCAGGGACCCCAAATTGGGTGGGAGGGTGAGCTTTGAGGAGAATGCAGAGATGCTTCAGTGTGATTTGGACAAGCTGAGTGAATGGACAGATGAATGGCAGATGCTTTACAATTGGATAAATGCGAGGTTGTCCATTTTGGTAGCAAAAACGAGAAGACAGACTATTATCTGATTGGCCATAAATTAGGAGAGGTGAATGTGCAATGAGACCTGGGTGTCCTCGTACATCAGTCACTGAAGGCACCGAGAGGCCGGTAACCAAGTAAAGCCCCTCAGCCTGTGTGCTTCATCCTTCCCATATATAACTGTATTGAAGCTTCGCAGACTGCAACATGACCAATGTATATATTTGAACAGAATTGTACTCTCTGTGATGAAAATATTGAAATGTTTGTCTCAGAGTGCATCTGGTTTAGCACACTGGGCTAAATCGCTGGCTTTTAAAGCAGACCAAGGCAGGCCAGCAGCACGGTTCGATTCCCGTACCAGCCTCCCCGAACAGGCGCTGGAATGTGGCGACTAGGGGCTTTTCACACTAACTTCATTTGAAGCCTACTTGTGACAATAAGTGATTTCATTTTCATTTTCATCTGGATCTCTGGAGAAAATGTGAATATCATTCCACTTCCCTGTTAGGACAATCAAAGTGGTTTATAATGTTTCTTTCAGATATTTTATGGATAAAGTATATTTTTGAAAAGAAAACATTTATCATCTCATTGGGCAATTTCAGGTGTGGCTACAGTTTCAAAACAAAATTAGGAACAGTTTGATCTACTTTCACTGTTTAAATCAGGGTGTAAACTACTTTGTAAACTAGATACTTGCTTTCATTGTAACCAAAATGGTTAAAACGTCATTTTTGAGGATATGAGTTTTATTGCAAATACAGTCACTTTCCTTCATTCTCAGTTTACGGGCAAGATAAAGTGGCTAAAACATTGTCTGAATGACCTGAAATGTTTTGAATGAGGATTGTATATTTAAACCACTGAGCTGTAACTTTATTTAATGTCTGTTCCCTGAAATCAGTTGACCAAATGTGGTGACACAGAACATACCACAGTGTGAAAAGAATAAAGAAGATATTTGCAACTTATTCATGTCTCATTTAATGTAAACACCGTGTTGTTTCTTTATTTTAAAAAGTCATTAAGTACGAAGGATCCTTTCTGAGTGAGTGAGGATGCTTTGGGGAGATGTGCTGTGGCAGTGAGTGGAAATCAGTGCTGGAGGTTTCCATTCAGCACAACAGAATACGGAGCTAATCGCATTTGTAGATTGTTCCTGCAGGCTGGGCTTGGGGAATAAAACCTGACTACAGAAGAGGAGTCCTGCCCACATCGCGACATAGCGGATCAGGAAAATGGAGCTGTGCAACAATAAAGCTCGTGTACAACTTGGGGTCTTCACTGCCGACTGTTCAAGTGTCACTCTAAATTTTCAGCTTGGCTACGCAGGAGAAGGCCCAGACTTAACCCCCAGTGACACTGAGGGGAGGCCACACTGAATAGGAATTCCCAAGTCTATACAGCTCAACAAACTGAAGCACATGGGTGTCGAGGAGCTGTCTCCAGCTGCCCTCCTTAGTTACAGGGCCAACTCTGAGAGGTTTCATGCCTCGCCAAAGAAACCATTTCTTTCTAACGAGATCTAATTTGGGCTGAATAGAGGCACCGATATATATGACATTTTCATTGCAAAATAACAAGTGAAGAAATTCAATTACAGTTGAAAGCTCTTTTCTAAAAGGGTTCGTCTCCAGTCTGGTTAGCATATAAAAGCCACCCAACCATCCATCAGAGAACACAGGCACTAAAGGAAAATATTTTTAATTCTCCACATGAGAAAACACAAAGTTAAAGACCAAATAAAAAGTTCAAACCCTCCTGTAATTTATTTTGTATATTTGCAAGTGGAATATAGATTTTCAACTCACTGAATTCCAAGTGACAAAATAATATGCTCTCTCCAGTTTCTTAATAGTACTACCCTGAAGAAAATTAATCTTGCCTTGTTTTTAAAGGAATTGACTTCTTTTGGGATGAAGGGGTGGGGTGGGGTTGGGGGGGTTGTGTGGGGGAGTGCGATAGTTGTGACAATTTAGTTACCATGACAAAGTAGTATATGTGACCTCTTCCTATAATTAAGCTTCATGTAGTAATTAACTTTAAAGTTGATGGAAGACACCATTTTTTTGTTATGAAGATGTCTTTGAGCTCAGGGAGTTTCATCCATTCAATCTTTCTATAAAGTGGATTTTTGGATTGGATTTGTTTATTGTTACGTGTACTGAGGTACAGTGAAAAGTATTTTTCTGCGAGCAGCTCAACAGATCATTAAGTACATGAAAAGAAAAGAAAAAGAAAATACATAATTGAGCAACACCAGGTACATAATGTAAATAAAAGCAAATTACTGCGGATGCTGGAATCTGAAACGAAAGAGAAAATGGTGGAAAATCTCAGCAAGTCGGGCAGCATCTGTAGGGCGAGGAAGGAGCTAATGTTTCGAGTCTGATGACTCTTTGTCAAAGCATATTTACATAATGTAAATACATAGGCGTTGGGTGAAGCATACAGGAGTGTAGTTTAATCAGGTCAGTCCATAAGAGGGTCGTTTAGGAGTCTGGTAACAGCAGGAAGAAGCTGTTTTTGAGTCTGTTCGTGCGTGTTCTCAGACTTCTGTATCTCCTGCCCGATGGCAGAAGTTGGGAGAGTGAGTAAGCCGGGTGGGAGGGGTCTTTGATTATGCTGCCCACTTTCCCCAGGCAGCGGGAGGTGTAGATGGAGTCAATGGATGGGAGGCAGGTTCGTGTGATGGACTGGGCTGTGTTCACGACTCTCTGAAGTTTCTTGCGGTCCTGGGCCGAGCAGTTGCCATAATAGGCTGTGATGCAGCCCGATAGGATGCTTTCTATGGTGCATCTGTAAAAGTTGGTAAGAGTTAGTGTGGACATGCCGAATTTCCTTAGTTTACTGAGGAAGTTTCGGCGCTGCTGTGCTTTCAAGGTGGTAACATCAACATGGGTGGACCAGGACAGAGTTTTGGAGATGTGCACCCCTCGGAATTTGAAACTGCTAACCATCTCCACCTCAGCCCCGTTGATGCTGACAGGGGTGTGTACAGTACTTTGCTTCCTGAAGGTTCAAAGTATCGTCTTGCATCTTTGACTTTGTCTATATAAATGTTTCTGGAACCTACCTCTTCATTCACCTGAGGAAGGAGCAGTGCTCCAAAAACTAGTGATTTGAAACAAACCTGTTGGGCTTTAACCTGGTGTTGTGAGACTTCTTACTGAACTAAATGGAGGTGACTGGATAATGGACATCATGAGGACCAATTTGGAGCTGATGGTGTCCATCTACCCAATCTCCCCCGATCCCAGCATCCTCCCCATATTGTGCCCCCACCCCCACCGGGCACTGCCCCACCTGCACCAGGCACTGCCCCACCCCCACCAGGCACTGCCCCACCCACACCAGGCACTGCCCCACCCACAACAGGCATTGCCCCACCCCACCACACACTGCCCCCAACCACACTTGGCACTGCCCCCAACCCCACTGGGCACTGCCCCCCCCAACCCAAATGCACTGTTTTCATTTGAAATTCGGAAAAGTTCCCACAACAAAAACATCAGTAGCACACTTCAGTGTTGAAACCAGGATCAATTGATTGCTAGCCCATGCTTAATAATGCCTCATAAATAATCCCCTTGACTGCTATTTAAATAGTGCCGCTTCCCCCATTTAAAGTGGGTTAAATGGGTTACGGCCTTCTCAGATAGCAACACAAAGGAATTGCATTAAAATGTGTTACAGGAACCTATCCTGTACCTGAACATTAACGCTATGAATTCCAATCACTATGGCAGAGGTTTTACACTCCACTACACAAACTCTCTTCCATCTGAGCTGGGGAATGTCCTACTGTTGAGCCACAATTTGTCAACAATTAGTTCGGTATAAAGATGGTAATCAAGGACGCGTTCTTTTTGAGTTGCACCAAGTGCGGGAGGCCTATGAGAATGGAGTTGGAGAATTTATTTCTTGCTCTGTTAGGACGTGGAAATGCAGTTGTTCCGTGAAAGGAACCATATTCAAATGGGTGACGATTGACTCTTTTCTCTCTTTTATAAACAGTCAGTGGTCTGGCCAGAGACAAAACATCCTTGTGTTTGGCACCATAGTGCAGGCAACATGCGCATTTAACAGCGCCCGGGTCCTTGCTGATGAGTGGCAGAACATCACTGATATTCACTGACCCTTCACTGCCCTCTGGAACACGGATCATCCATCATAGCAAAGCCGATCCATTTAGAATAGGGGCAGCTCAATTAGTTCAGTCGTCTATCAGCAGAAAAGACAATGCGATAATTCATAATGCTTGTGATCACCCTGACCTTGAATCCTTTGAAGTGCTGATATTCTCGCCATAGGGCGAGGCAAGCAAATGCAAATTTACCTGTAAAAGTTTTTTTTTATCGGGGGTTGGATTTGGTCGTAGATGGCTCGGTGAACAAGTTGAATAGTGAGAAAAAAAAGGCCTAATTAGTGTGAGAGAGGATAATGGATTCAGCTGCAAGTCTCAGTTCCAACTCCTCCCCTTCTCGTCAGGGTGGCTTGCTATTCTTAACATACTCCCTGGCTTTGTCTCAGCCTCTGACTCTTGTTCAAACTTTTGTGCGCACACTTGGGCAGAGAAGGAGAATTGGATGATGATGGAGACCGTATTTTGCTCTTTCAGTGCAGAACAACACACTCTCTCGACTAACTCCACACATTCTACATCAAAAAGAGACAAGACGCCTCCTGCAATAAGCACAAGGCAATTTGAACCTTGAATAAAATCCATTCAATACCTTTGCAAAGCCCATTTCAACGTCTGGATTCTCCATCCTGTGCTATTCCAAATATTGAGTTTGGAGGCGGCAAGTCACTCACTCTGCAGCCTGATGTGTGTAGTTTTGGTTAGTTGTTACGGTTAAGGAGATAGCGTTAGGATTACGATAGGGATGTTAAGGGTTTTAGGTTTAGAGGTTATAGTTAGGGTATTAGGGTTGAGGGTGGGGTTAGGGATTATGGTTAGGGTATTAGAATTAGGGTTAGGGTATTAGGGTTAGGGGGTTATGCTTAGAGTATTGAGGTAAGAAGTTATAGTTTGGGGTAATGACTGTGTATTATAGTTAGGGGTTATCATTTAGGTGTTCAGGGTTATGATTAGGATTTGGGATTATCATTAGGGTGTTAGGGGTTAGAGTTAGGGTATTAGTATTAGCAGTTAGGGTTAGGAGGAGGGGTTATGCTTAGTGCATTAGAGTTGGGGTAGGATTAGAGGTTAGGGTTAGGATATTAGAGTATTGGGGTTAGTGGTTGGTTATTAGGGTAGGTGTTAGGGTTAGGGGATTAGGGTTAGGGTATTGGGGTTAGGGTTAATGTTTAGGTATTAGGGTTTGGGGTTAGTATTGCGGTTAGGGGGCGGCACTTGGCACAGTGGTTAGCATTGCTGCCTACGGCGCTGAGGACCCGGGTTCGAATCCTGACCCTGGGTCACTGTCCGTGTGGAAATTGCACATTCTTCCCATGTCTGCGTGGGTTTCACCCCCACAACCCAAAGATGTGCAGGGTAGGTGGATTGGTCACGCTAAATTGTCCCTTAATTGGAAAAAAATTGGGTACTCTAAATTTATAAAAAATAATTGGGGTTAGGAATATTAGGGTCAGGAGTTATGGTCTGGTGTTAGGGTTTATACTTAAGCTTAATGTGTTATGGGCAGCACGGTGGCACAATGGATAGCACTGGCGCCAATGTCCCAGGTTCAATCCCAGCTCTGGGTCACTGTCCGTGTGGAGTTTGCACATTCTCCCAGTGTTTGTGTGGGTTTCGCCCCCACAACCCAAAGATGTGCAGGGTAGGTGGATTGACCACACTAAATTGCCCCTTTAAAAAAATTAGGTTGAGGGTGCTGTACCTCAATCCAACTTTTGTCTTGACTGCTTCCTCGTAACAGGTTGAATTTTGAAAATAAAATGTAATGTTCCACCATTGAGATTCTAAAATTATCAATTAATAACTGAACACTTTCGCTAGGTGCCTCTATGTGCCTCAATACATTTCTCTATTATGCACCAGTCATGAGACCCAGTAAGATGTTCCTGTGAATGTCTTGGTAGATAATAGTCCAGGGTGCATGATTCCTTTCTCACTGGTGTCACCTCTCTGAGAAAGAATTCTACAAATGGTAGAATAAGTTGGAACATTTGGGCTTGTATGTTTACCCATAGTCAATGCACTGGGGTTAGGGTTAGGGTTAATGTAGCTTTAATTGGATAACAGGATAATGACCTGTTTCATTGCTGTACAATCTATGTAAATTGATTAAATTAATAATGATTGCTTTTTAAAATAATTTAGAGTATCCAATTCTTTTTTTTTTCAATTAAGGGGCAATTTAGCGTGGCCAATCCACCTACCCTGCACATCTTTGGGTTTTGGGGGCGAAACCCACACAAGCACAGGGAGAATGTGCAAAAAGTTAATAGATATTGTTGAAGGTTCATGAAGCATTTGAAGATAGAGATAGCTGCAAACACATTGCTGGGAGAACTCTCCTGTTCCTGACCAATCAGTGGGGGTAAGAGCAAGGCAGTTATGGTAACAAACGCTCCAGTAGCAAAAACATAGAAAATAGGAGCAGGAGGAGGCCATTCGGCCCTTCGAGTCTGCTCCGCCATTCATTATGATCATGGCTGATCATCCAACTCAATAGCCTAATCCCGCCTCCCCACCTCTCCTCCACCCCCACCCTCACCCCCGTCCCATGTCCTTTGATCTCCTTCGCCCCATGATTCTCCTGGTCATATTCCAGTATATTCTGAACTTCAAACAATTTTTCATATTTTAAAAACTGACCACAAAAGGCTGACAAAGGTGCTTGCCCAAGGACCACCGGACGTTTTTGTGGATTAAACTGGAACCAAAGATCAATGCTGAATCAAAACTTTCTCCTGAAACTAATTCAATTGAATGGGTTATTCAAATACAAAGACACTAACTGTCTCCAACTCTCGAGATGTGAAACAAGAACACAGGATTTGCAAACAACAGACAAATTGTTTGGAAAATTACTTTGAACTTTTTTGGATAGTCAGAGGCTGTTCCCCAGGGTAGAGGGTCAATTACTAGGGGGCATAGGTTTAAGGTGAGAGGGGCAAGGTTTAGAGTAGATGTACGAGGCAAGTTTTTTACACAGAGGGTAGTGGGTGCCTGGAACTCACTACCGGAGGAGGTGGTGGAAGCAGGGACGATAGTGACATTTAAGGGGCATCTTGACAAATACATGAATAGGATGGGAATAGAGGGATACAGACCCAGGAAGTGTAGAAGATTGTAGTTTAGTCGGGCAGCATGGTCGGCACGGGCTTGGAGGGCCGAAGGGCCTGTTCCTGTGCTGTACATTTCTTTGTTCTTTGTTCTTTGTCACATGTTGAGGAAGCCAGTGTGATTGTCTGCTTTAAATTCAGCAAAAGTTGCTTGCAGAGCGAGAACTCAACGAAAAGCCATCGACCCACCTGCAAGCCATCCAAACAGCCAAGGTAATAAACAGGAATAGCTTGAAAGTCGGAGAAGGACTCCCCCCAACATGTTCCACATTTGAGTTCACTTGAAAATAAACTTCCTGGAAATTGGCCTCCAAGAAAAGTGCTTTCTGCTTTTGATGTGGTGAGGAGCTGTCAATTATACCGAAGAGTGTTGTGTGAACAGCCAGTGGTCATGGTACACATTGGTACAAACGACATAGGTTAAAAGGTTTTTAAAAAAAGGGAAAAGATCCTAAAAGCAGATTATAGGGAGTTAGGAAGTAAGTTGAAAAGTTAGGTCCTCAAAGGCAGTGTTCCCAGGATTACTACCAGTACCACGAGTAGAAATAGGAGGATATATCGGATGAATACGCAGCTGAAGAGATGGTATGAGGGGCAGGGATTCAGATTCCTGGGGCATAGGGAGCAGATCTCGGGGTGGTGGGATCAGTACAAACTGAAGGTGTTACACCTGGGCAGGACCGGGACTGATGTCCTAGGGGGAGTATCTGCAAGAGTGATTGGAATGGGCTTTGACTCAAATGGCAGGGGGCTGAGAACCTATGCAAGGAGTCAGAGGAGCGAGAATTAAGGCCAACAACAAAAAACTGAAAGGGGAATAAGAAAAGTGATAGGCCTGTGCGCGAGGTTGGGACTGATGCAGCTGAAGGTGGTATACAGAGCACACCTCACAAGGGCGAGGATCAGCCGGCTCTTTGAGGGGGTAGAAGATGTGTGTAAGCGTTGTGGGGGAGGCCGCGCAAACCACATTCATATGTTCTGATCCTGTCCAAAGCTGGAGGATTATTGGAAGGAGGTTTTTAGGATAATCTCTAAAGTGGTGCGTGTGAAACTGGACCCGGGCCCTCGGGAGGCCATATTCGGGGGGTCGGACCAGACGGGGTTGGAAACCGGTGCGGAGGCAGATGTTGTAGCCTTTGCCTCATTGATTGCCTGAAGACGGGATCCTGTTAGGGTGGCGATCAACCTCTCCACCCTGTGCCCTGGCGTGGCGGGGAGACCTGCTGGAATTCTTGACTCTTGATAAGTTCAAATTTGTACTGAGGGGAAGGATGGAGGGGTTCTACAATTCATGGGCGTTATTCATTATGCTTTCGAGAATTGGATTACATCGAACATTGGGGGGGGGGGTGCTGGGACGGTTGGGGGTGGGGGCTGTATGTGTTAATGGTGACTATGGGTGACTCCTGATTCCTTTTTGTTATTTGTTTATGTTAACATGCGGGCTGCAGTTTGGGGGTTTGGTGGGAGGATGGGATTGTTGTTATTGATATGGGGATTGACATTCCATTCGTTACTGATTATTGTTTATTGTTGGCGGGTGTAAATTTGGGAGAAAATGTGAAAAAGGAGGAAAATAAAAATATTTTTTTAAAAAAAAAGATGATGGGCAGAAAAATCAAGGGTCAGAATCAAACAGGGCCACAGAGAAAAACAATGTATGTTAAAAAGACAAGTCTTATGGCTTTGTGCCTTCATGCACAGAGCATTCGTAATGAAGTGGATGGTGCAAATAGGTGTAAACGAGTATGATTACAGAGACATGCCTGTGTCTGTGCTCTCTCAGACTCTGACACTGCCTGTGTTTGTGCTCTCTCAGATTCTGACACTGCCTGTGTCTGTGCTCTCTCAGACCCTGACACTGCCTGTGTCTGTGGTCTCTCAGACTCTGACACTTTCTGTGACTGTGCTCTCTCAGACTCTGACACTGCCTGTGTCTGTGATCTCTCAGACTCTGACACTGCCTGTGTCTGTGCTCTCTCAGACTCTGACACTGTCTGTGCCTGTGCTCTCTCAGACTCTGCACTGTCTGTGTCTGTGCTCTCTCAGACTCTGACACTGCCTGTGTCTGTGCTCTATCAGACTCTGACACTGTCTGTCTCTGTGCTCCCTCAGACTCTGACACTGTCTGTGTCTGGGCTCTCTCAGACTCTGACACTGTCTGTGTCTGTGCTCTCTCAGACTCTGCGCTGTCTCTGTCTGTGCTCTCTCAGACTCTGACACTTTCTGTGACTGTGCTCTCTCAGACTCTGACACTGCCTGAGTCTGTGCTCTCTCAGACTCTGACACTGCCTGTGGCTGTGCTCTCTCAGACTCTGACACTGCCTGTGTCTGTGCTCTCTCAGATTCTGCACTGTGTGTGACTGTGCTCTCTCAGACTCTGACACTGCCTGTGTCTGTGCTCTCTCAGACTCTGACACTGTCTGTGCCTGTGCTCTCTCAGACTCTGCACTGTCTGTGTCTGTGCTCTCTCAGACTCTGACACTGCCTGAGTCTGTGCTCTCTCAGACTCTGACACTGCCTGTGGCTGTGCTCTCTCAGACTCTGACACTGCCTGTGTCGGTGCTCTCTCCGACTCTGACACAGCCTGTGTCTGTGCTCTCTCAGACTCTGACACTGCCTGTGTCTGAGCTCTCTCAGACTCTGACACTGTCTGTGACTGTGCTCTCACAGACTCTGAAACTGTCTGTGACTGTGCTCTCTCAGACTCTGACACTGCCTGTGTCTGTGCTCTCTCAGACTCTGACACTGCCTGTGTCTGTGCTCTCTCAGACTCTGACACTGCCTGTGGCTGTGCTCTCTCAGACACTGACACTGCCTGTGTCTGTGCTCTCTCAGACTCTTCACTGCCTGTGTCTGTGCTCTCTCAGACTCTGACAGTGTCAGTGTCGGTGCACTCTCAGAGTCTGCACTGTCTGTGTCTGTGCTCACACAGACTCTTCACTGCCTGTGTCTGTGCTCTCTCAGACTCTGACACTGTCTGTGGCTGTGCTCTCTCAGACTCTGACACTGTCTGTGACTGTGCTCTCTCAAACCTGACACTGTCTGTGTCTGTGCTCTCTCAGACTCTGACACTGTCTGTGACTGTGCTCTCACAGACTCTGACACTGTCTGTGACTGTGCCCTCTCTGACTCTGACACTGTCTGTGACTGTGCTCTCTCAGACTCTGACACTGTCTGTGTCTATGCTCTCTCAGACTCTGACACTGTCTGTGTCTATGCTCTCTCAGACTCTGACACAGTCTGTGGCTGTGCGCTCTCAGACTCTGACACTGCTTGTGGCTGTGCTCTCTCAGAATCTGACACTGTCTGTGTCTATGCTCTCTCAGACTCTGACACTGCTTGTGGCTGTGCTCTCCCAGATTCTGACACTGTCTGTGACTGTGCTCTCTCAGACTCTGCACTGTCTGTGTCTGTGCTCTCTCAGACTCTGACACTGCCTGTGTCTGTGCTCTCTCAGACTCTGACACTGTCTGTGTCTGTGCTCTCTCAGAATCTGCACTGCCTGTGTCTGTGCTCTCTCAGCCTCTGACACTGCCTGTGTTTGTGCTCTCTCAGACTCTGACACTGTCTGTGACTGTGCTCTCTCAGACTCTGACACTGCCTGTGTCTGTGCTCTCTCAGATCCTGCACTGTGTGTGACTGTGCTCTCTCAGACTCTGACACTGTCTGTGACTGTGCTCTCTCAGACTCTGACACTGTCTGTGTCTGTGCTCTCTCAGATTCTGCACTGTGTGTGACTGTGATCTCTCAGACTCTGACACTGCCTGTGTCTGTGCTCTCTCAGACTCTGACACTGTCTGTGCCTGTGCTCTCTCAGACTCTGCACTGTCTGTGTCTGTGCTCTCTCAGACTCTGACACTGCCTGAGTCTGTGCTCTCTCAGACTCTGACACTGCCTGTAGCGGTGCTCTCTCCGACTCTGACACAGCCTGTGTCTGTGCTCTCTCAGACCCTGACACTGTCTGTGTCTGAGCTCTCTCAGACTCTGACACTGTCTGTGACTGTGCTCTCTCAGACTCTGACACTGCCTGTGTCTGTGCTCACACAGACTCTGACACTGCCTGTGTCTGTGCTCTCTCAGACACTGACACTGTCTGTGTCTGTGCTCTCTCAGACTCTGACACTGTCTGTGGCTGTGCTCTCTCAGACTCTGACACTGTCTGTGACTGTGCTCTCTCAGACTCTGACACTGTCTGTGACTGTGCTCTCTCAGACTCTGACACTGTCTGTGACTGTGCTCTCACAGACTCTGACACTGTCTGTGACTGTGCCCTCTCTGACTCTGACACTGTCTGTGACTGTGCTCTCTCAGACTCTGACACTGTCTGTGTCTATGCTCTCTCAGACTCTGACACTGTCTGTGCCTGTGCTCTCTCAGACTCTGACACTGTCTGTGTCTATGCTCTCTCAGACTCTGACACTGTCTGTGGCTGTGCGCTCTCAGACTCTGACACTGCTTGTGGCTGTGCTCTCTCAGAATCTGACACTGTCTGTGTCTGTACTGTCTCAGACTCTACACTGTCTGTGTCTGTGCTCTCTCAGACTCTGACACTGCCTGTGTCTGTGCTCTCTCAGACTCTGACACTGTCTGTGCCTGTGCTCTCTCAGAATCTGCACTGCCTGTGTCTGTGCTCTCTCAGACTCTGACACTGCCTGTGTTTGTGCTCTCTCAGACTCTGACACTGTCTGTGACTGTGCTCTCTCAGACTCCGACACTGTCTGTGTCTGTGCTCTCTCAGACTCTGACACTGTCTGTGACTGTGCTCTCTCAGACTCTGGCACTGCCTGTGTCTGTGCTCTCTCAGACTCTGACATTGTCTGTGTCTGTGCTCTCTCAGACTCTGACACTGTCTGTGACTGTCCTCTCTCAGACTCTGACACTGTCTGTGACTGTGCTCTCTCAGACTCTGACACTGCCTGTGGCTGTGCTCTCTCAGACTCTGACACTGCCTGTGGCTGTGCTCTCTCAGACTCTGCACTGCCTGTGTCTGTGCCCTCTCAGACTCTGACACTGTCTGTGCCTGTGCTCTCTCAGACTCTGTCACTATCTGTGTTTGTGCTCTCTCAGACTCTGCACTGTCTGTGTCTGTGCTCTCTCAGACTCTGACACTGCCTGTGTCTGTGCTCTCTCAGACTCTGACACTGTCTGTCTCTGTGCTCTCTCAGACTCTGACACTATCTGTGTTTGTGCTCTCTCAGACTCTGCACTGTCTGTGTCTGTGCTCTCTCAGACTCTGACACTGCCTGTGTCTGTGCTCTCTGAGACTCTGACACTGTCTGTCTCTGTGCTCTCTCAGACTCTGCACTGTCTGTGTCTGTGCTCTCTCAGACTCTGCACTGTCTGTGTCTGTGCTCTCTCAGACTCTGACACTGCCTGTGTCTGTGCTCTCTAAGAATCTGACACTGTCTGTGTCTGTGCTCTCTCAGACTCTGCACTGTCTGTGTCTGTGCTCTCTCAGACTCTGACACTGTCTGTGACTGTGCTCTCACAGACTCTGACACTGTCTGTGGCTGTGCTCTCTCAGACTCTGACACTGTCTGTGACTGTGCTCTCTCAGACTCTGACATTGTCTGTGACTGTGCTCTCTCAGGCTCTGACACTGTCTGTGTCTGTGCTCTCACAGACTCTGACACTGTCTGTGACTGTGCTCTCACAGACTCTGACACTTTCTGTGACTGTGCTCTCTCAGATTCTGACACTGCCTATGTCTGTGCTCTCTCAGACCCTGACACTGCCTGTGTCTGTGCTCTCTCAGACTCTGACACTTTCTGTGACTGTGCTCTCTCAGACTCTGACACTGCCTGTGTCTGTGATCTCTCAGACTCTGACACTGCCTGTGTCTGTGCTCTCTCAGACTCTGACACTGTCTGTGCCTGTGCTCGCTCAGACTCTGCACTGTCTGTGTCTGTGCTCTCTCAGATTCTGACATTGCCTGAGTCTGTGCTCTCTCAGACTCTGACACTGTCTGTGTCTGAGCTCTCTCAGACTCTGCACTGTCTGTGTCTGTGCTCTCTCAGACTCTGCACTGTCTGTGTCTGTGCTCTCTCAGACTCTGACACTGCCTGTGTCTGTGCTCTATCAGACTCTGACACTGTCTGTCTCTGTGCTCCCTCAGACTCTGACACTGTCTGTGTCTGGGCTCTCTCAGACTCTGACACTGTCTGTGTCTGTGCTCTCTCAGACTCTGCGCTGTCTCTGTCTGTGCTCTCTCAGACTCTGACACTTTCTGTGACTGTGCTCTCTCAGACTCTGACACTGCCTGAGTCTGTGCTCTCTCAGACTCTGACACTGCCTGTGGCTGTGCTCTCTCAGACTCTGACACTGCCTGTGTCTGTGCTCTCTCAGATTCTGCACTGTGTGTGACTGTGTTCTCTCAGACTCTGACACTGCCTGTGTCTGTGCTCTCTCAGACTCTGACACTGTCTGTGCCTGTGCTCTCTCAGACTCTGCACTGTCTGTGTCTGTGCTCTCTCAGACTCTGACACTGCCTGAGTCTGTGCTCTCTCAGACTCTGACACTGCCTGTGGCTGTGCTCTCTCAGACTCTGACACTGCCTGTGTCGGTGCTCTCTCCGACTCTGACACAGCCTGTGTCTGTGCTCTCTCAGACTCTGACACTGTCTGTGTCTGAGCTCTCTCAGACTCTGACACTGTCTGTGACTGTGCTCTCTCAGACTCTGACACTGCCTGTGTCTGTGCTCTCTCAGACTCTGACACTGCCTGTGTCTGTGCTCTCTCAGACTCTGACACTGCCTGTGGCTGTGCTCTCTCAGACACTGACACTGCCTGTGTCTGTGCTCTCTCAGACTCTTCACTGCCTGTGTCTATGCTCTCTGAGACTCTGACAGTGTCAGTGTCGGTGCTCTCTCAGACTCTGCACTGTCTGTGTCTGTGCTCACACAGACTCTTCACTGCCTGTGTCTGTGCTCTCTCAGCCTCTGACACTGTCTGTGTCTGTGCTCTCTCAGACTCTGACACTGTCTGTGGCTGTGCTCTCTCAGACTCTGACACTGTCTGTGACTGTGCTCTCTCAAACCTGACACTGTCTGTGTCTGTGCTCTCTCAGACTCTGACACTGTCTGTGACTGTGCTCTCACAGACTCTGACACTGTCTGTGACTGTGCCCTCTCTGACTCTGACACTGTCTGTGACTGTGCTCTCTCAGACTCTGACACTGTCTGTGTCTATGCTCTCTCAGACTCTGACACTGTCTGTGCCTGTGCTCTCTCAGACTCTGACACTGTCTGTGTCTATGCTCTCTCAGGCTCTGACACTGTCTGTGGCTGTGCGCACTCAGACTCTGACACTGCTTGTGGCTGTGCTCTCTCAGAATCTGACACTGTCTGTGTCTGTGCTCTCTCAGACTCTGCACTGTCTGTGTCTGTGCTCTCTCAGACTCTGACACTGCCTGTGTCTGTGCTCTCTCAGACTCTGACACTGTCTGTGTCTGTGCTCTCTCAGAATCTGCACTGCCTGTGTCTGTGCTCTCTCAGACTCTGACACTGCCTGTGTCTGTGCTCTCTCAGACTCTGACACTGCCTGTGTCTGTGCTCTCTCAGCCTCTGACACTGCCTGTGTTTGTGCTCTCTCAGACTCTGACACTGGCTGTGTCTGTGCTCTCTCAGCCTCTGACACTGTCTGTCTCTGTGCTCTCTCAGACTCTGACACTGTCTGTGTCTGTGTTCTCTCAGATTCTGCACTGTGTGTGACTGTGCTCTCTCAGACTCTGACACTGCCTGTGTCTGTGCTCTCTCAGACTCTGACACTGTCTGTGCCTGTGCTCTCTCAGACTCTGCACTGTCTGTGTCTGTGCTCTCTCAGACTCTGACACTGCCTGAGTCTGTGCTCTCTCAGACTCTGACACTGCCTGTGGCTGTGCTCTCTCAGACTCTGACACTGCCTGTAGCGGTGCTCTCTCCGACTCTGACACAGCCTGTGTCTGTGCTCTCTCAGACCCTGACACTGTCTGTGTCTGAGCTCTCTCAGACTCTGACACTGTCTGTGACTGTGCTCTCTCAGACTCTGAAACTGGCTGTGACTGTGCTCTCTCAGACTCTGACACTGCCTGTGTCTGTGCTCTCTCAGACTCTGACACTGCCTGTGTCTGTGCTCACACAGACTCTGACACTGCCTGTGTCTGTGCTCTCTCAGACACTGACACTGTCTGTGTCTGTGCTCTCTCAGACTCTGACACTGTCTGTGGCTGTGCTCTCTCAGACTCTGACACTGTCTGTGACTGTGCTCTCTCAGACTCTGACACTGTCTGTGACTGTGCTCTCTCAGACTCTGACACTGTCTGTGACTGTGCTCTCACAGACTCTGACACTGTCTGTGACTGTGCTCTCTCAGACTCTGACACTGTCTGTGACTGTGCTCTCACAGACTCTGACACTGTCTGTGGCTGTGCGCTCTCAGACTCCGACACTGCTTGTGGCTGTGCTCTCTCAGAATCTGACACTGTCTGTGTCTGTGCTGTCTCAGACTCTACACTGTCTGTGTCTGTGCTCTCTCAGACTCTGACACTGCCTGTGTCTGTGCTCTCTCAGACTCTGACACTGTCTGTGTCTGTGCTCTCTCAGAATCTGCACTGCCTGTGTCTGTGCTCTCTCAGACTCTGACACTGCCTGTGTTTGTGCTCTCTCAGACTCTGACACTGTCTGTGACTGTGCTCTCTCAGACTCTGACACTGTCTGTGTCTGTGCTCTCTCAGATTCTGACACTGTCTGTGACTGTGCTCTCTCAGACTCTGGCACTGCCTGTGTCTGTGCTCTCTCAGACTCTGACATTGTCTGTGTCTGTGCTCTCTCAGACTCTGACACTGTCTGTGACTGTGCTCTCTCAGACTCTGACACTGTCTGTGACTGTGCTCTCTCAGACTCTGACACTGCCTGTGGCTGTGCTCTCTCAGACTCTGACACTGCCTGTGGCTGTGCTCTCTCAGACTCTGCACTGCCTGTGTCTGTGCCCTCTTAGACTCTGACACTGTCTGTGCCTGTGCTCTCTCAGACTCTGTCACTATCTGTGTTTGTGCTCTCTCAGACTCTGCACTGTCTGTGTCTGTGCTCTCTCAGACTCTGACACTGCCTGTGTCTGTGCTCTCTCAGACTCTGACACTGTCTGTCTCTGTGCTCTCTCAGACTCTGACACTATCTGTGTTTGTGCTCTCTCAGACTCTGCACTGTCTGTGTCTGTGCTCTCTCAGACTCTGACACTGCCTGTGTCTGTGCTCTCTGAGACTCTGACACTGTCTGTCTCTGGGCTCTCTCAGACTCTGCACTGTCTGTGTCTGTGCTCTCTCAGACTCTGCACTGTCTGTGTCTGTGCTCTCTCAGACTCTGACACTGTCTGTGACTGTGCTCTCTCAGACTCTGACACTGCCTGTGGCTGTGCTCTCTCAGACTCTGGCACTGCCTGTGGCTGTGCTCTCTCAGACTCTGCACTGTCTGAGTCTGTGCCCTCTCAGACTCTGACACTGTCTGTGCCTGTGCTCTCTCAGACTCTGTCACTATCTGTGTTTGTGCTCTCTCAGACTCTGCACTGTCTGTGTATGTGCTCTCTCAGACTCTGACACTGCCTGTGTCTGTGCTCTCTCAGACTCTGCACTGTCTGTGACTGTGCTCTCACAGACTCTGACACTGTCTGTGGCTGTGCTCTCTCAGACTCTGACACTGTCTGTGACTGTGCTCTCTCAGACTCTGACATTGTCTGTGACTGTGCTCTCTCAGGCTCTGACACTGTCTGTGCCTGTGCTCTCACAGACTCTGACACTGTCTGTGACTGTGCTCTCACAGACTCTGACACTGTCTGTGGCTGTGCTCTCTCAGACTCTGACACTGCCTGTGGCTGTGCTCTCTCAGACTCTGGCACTGTCTGTGTCGGCACTCTCTCAGGCTCTGACACTGCCTGTGTCTGTGCTCTCACAGACTCTGTCACTGTCTGTGTCTGTGCTCTCTCAGACTCTGACACTGTCTGTGTTTGTGCTCTCTCAGACTCTGACACTGCCTGTGTCTGAGCTCTCTCAGACTCTGACACTGTCTGTGTCTGTGCTCTCTCAGACTCTGACACTGCCTGTGTCTGTGCTCTCACAGCCTCTGACACTGCCTGTGTTTGAGCTCTCTCAGACTCTGACACTGTCTGTGACTGTGCTCTCTCAGAATCTGGCACTGTCGGTGTCTGTGCTCTCTCAGACTCTGACACTGTCTGTGTCTGTGCTCCCTCAGACTCTGACACTGCCTGTGACTGTGCTCTCTCAGACTCTGACACTGTCTGTGACTGTGCTCTCTCAGACTCTGACAATGCCTGTGGCTGTCCTCTCTCAGACTCTGACACTGCCTGTGTCTGTGCTCTCTCAGACTCTGCACTGCCTGTGTCTGTGCCCTCTCAGACTCTGACACTGTCTGTGTCTGTGCTCTCTCAGACTCTGACACTCTCTGTCTCTGTGCTCTCTCAGACTCTGCACTGTCTGTGTCTGTGCTCTCTCAGACTCTGGCACTGTCTGTGTCTGTGCTCTCTCAGACTCTGGCACTGTCTGTGCCTGTGCTCTCTCAGACTCTGCACTGCCTGTGCCTGTGCTCTCTCAGAATCTGACACTGTCTGTGTCTGTGCTCTCTCAGACTCTGACACTGTCTGTGACTGTGCTTTCACAGACTCTGACACTGTCTGTGACTGTGCTCTCTAAGACTCTGACACTGCCTGTGGCAGTGCTCTCTCAGACTCTGGCACTGTCTGTGTCTGTGCACTCTCAGACTCTGACACTGTCTGTGTCTGTGCTCTCTCAGACTCTGACACTGTCTGTGTCTGTGCTCTCTCAGACTCTGACACTGCCTGTGTTTGTGCTCTCTCAGACTCTGACACTGTCTGTGGCTGTGCTCTCTCAGACTCTGGCACTGTCTGTGTCTGTGCTCTCTCAGACTCTGACACTGCCTGTGTTTGTGCTCTCTCAGACTCTGACACTGTCTGTGGCTGTGCTCTCTCAGACTCTGGCACTGTCTGTGTCTGTGCTCTCTCAGGCTCTGACACTGTCTGTGTCTGTGCTCTCTCAGACTGTGACACTGTCTGTGTCTGTGCTCTCTCAGACTCTGACACTGTCTGTGTTTGTGCTCTCACAGACTCTGACACTGCCTGTGTCTGAGCTCTCTCAGACTCTGACACTGCCTGTGTCTGTGCTCTCTCACACTCTACACTGTCTATGTCTGTGCTCTCTGACTCTGACACTGTCTGTGTCTGTGCTCTCTCAGCCTCTGCAGTGTCTGTATCTGTGCTCTCTCAGACTCTGCACTGTGTGTGACTGTGCTCTCTCCGACTCTGACACTGCCCGTGTCTGTGCTCTCTCAAACTCTGCACTGTCTGTGTCTGTGCTCTCTCAGACTCTGCACTGTCTGTGTCTGTGCTCTCTCAGACTCTGCACTGTCTGTGCTCTCTCAGAATCTGCCACTGTCTGTGTCTGTGCTCTCTCAGACTCTGACACTGTCTGTCTCTGTGCTCTCTCAGACTCTGCACTGTCTGTCTCTGTGCACTCTCAGACTCTGCATTGTCTGTCTCTGTGCTCTCTCAGACTCTGACACTGCCTGTGTCTGTGCTCTCTCAGACTCTGACACTGTATGTCTCTGTGCTCTCTCAGACTCTGACACTATCTGTGTTTGTGCTCTCTCAGACTCTGCACTGTCTGTGTCTGTGCTCTCTCAGACTCTGACACTGCCTGTGTCTGTGCTCTCTGAGACTCTGACACTGTCTGTCTCTGTGCTCTCTCAGACTCTGCACTGTCTGTGTCTGTGCTCTCTCAGACTTTGCACTGTCTGTGTCTGTGCTCTCTCAGACTCTGACACTGCCTGTGTCTGTGCTCTCTAAGAATCTGACACTGTCTGTGTCTCTGCTCTCTCAGACTCTGCACTGTCTGTGTCTGTGCTCTCTCAGACTCTGACACTGTCTGTGACTGTGCTCTCACAGACTCTGACACTGTCTGTGGCTGTGCTCTCTCAGACTCTGACACTGTCTGTGACTGTGCTCTCTCAGACTCTGACATTGTCTATGACTGTGCTCTCTCAGGCTCTGACACTGTCTGTGTCTCTGCTCTCACAGACTCTGACACTGTCTGTGTCTGAGCTCTCTCAGACTCTGACACTGTCTGTGACTGTGCTCTCTCAGACTCTGAAACTGGCTGTGACTGTGCTCTCTCAGACTCTGACACTGCCTGTGTCTGTGCTCTCTCAGACTCTGACACTGCCTGTGTCTGTGCTCACACAGACTCTGACACTGCCTGTGTCTGTGCTCTCTCAGACACTGACACTGTCTGTGTCTGTGCTCTCTCAGACTCTGACACTGTCTGTGGCTGTGCTCTCTCAGACTCTGACACTGTCTGTCTCTGTGCTCTCTCAGACTCTGACACTATCTGTGTTTGTGCTCTCTCAGACTCTGCACTGTCTGTGTCTGTGCTCTCTCAGACTCTGACACTGCCTGTGTCTGTGCTCTCTCAGACTCTGACACTGTCTGTGTCTGTGCTCTCTCAGAATCTGCACTGCCTGTGTCTGTGCTCTCTCAGACTCTGACACTGCCTGTGTTTGTGCTCTCTCAGACTCTGACACTGTCTGTGACTGTGCTCTCTCAGACTCTGACATTGTCTGTGTCTGTGCTCTCTCAGATTCTGACACTGTCTGTGACTGTGCTCTCTCAGACTCTGGCATTGCCTGGGTCTGTGCTCTCTCAGACTCTGACATTGTCTGTGTCTGTGCTCTCTCAGACTCTGACACTGTCTGTGACTGTGCTCTCTCAGACTCTGACACTGTCTGTGACTGTGCTCTCTCAGACTCTGACACTGCCTGTGGCTGTGCTCTCTCAGACTCTGACACTGCCTGTGGCTGTGCTCTCTCAGACTCTGCACTGCCTGTGTCTGTGCCCTCTCAGACTCTGACACTGTCTGTGCCTGTGCTCTCTCAGGATCTGTCACTATCTGTGTTTGTGCTCTCTCAGACTCTGCACTGTCTGTGTCTGTGCTCTCTCAGACTCTGACACTGCCTGTGTCTGTGCTCTCTCAGACTCTGACACTGTCTGTCTCTGTGCTCTCTCAGACTCTGACACTATCTGTGTTTGTGCTCTCTCAGACTCTGCACTGTCTGTGTCTGTGCTCTCTCAGACTCTGACACTGTCTGTGGCTGTGCTCTCTCAGACTCTGACACTGTCTGTGACTGTGCTCTCTCAGACTCTGACACTGTCTGTGACTGTGCTCTCTCAGACTCTGACACTGTCTGTGACTGTGCTCTCACAGACTCTGACACTGTCTGTGACTGTGCCCTCTCTGACTCTGACACTGTCTGTGACTGTGCTCTCTCAGACTCTGACACTGTCTGTGTCTATGCTCTCTCAGACTCTGACACTGTCTGTTCCTGTGCCCTCTCAGACTCTGACACTGTCTGTGTCTATGCTCTCTCAGACTCTGACACTGTCTGTGGCTGTGCGCTCTCAGACTCTGACACTGCTTGTGGCTGTGCTCTCTCAGAATCTGACACTGTCTGTGTCTGTGCTGTCTCAGACTCTGACACTGCCTGTGTCTGTGCTCTCTCAGACTCTGACACTGTCTGTGTCTGTGCTCTCTCAGAATCTGCACTGCCTGTGTCTGTGCTCTCTCAGACTCTGACACTGCCTGTGTTTGTGCTCTCTCAGACTCTGACACTGTGTGACTGTGCTCTCTCAGACTCTGACACTGTCTGTGTCTGTGCTCTCTCAGATTCTGACACTGTCTGTGACTGTGCTCTCTCAGACTCTGGCACTGCCTGTGTCTGTGCTCTCTCAGACTCTGACATTGTCTGTGTCTGTGCTCTCTCAGACTCTGACACTGTCTGTGACTGTGCTCTCTCAGACTCTGACACTGTCTGTGACTGTGCTCTCTCAGACTCTGACACTGCCTGTGGCTGTGCTCTCTCAGACTCTGACACTGCCTGTGGCTGTGCTCTCTCAGACTCTGCACTGCCTGTGTCTGTGCCCTCTCAGACTCTGACACTGTCTGTGCCTGAGCTCTCTCAGACTCTGTCACTATCTGTGTTTGTGCTCTCTCAGACTCTGCACTGTCTGTGTCTGTGCTCTCTCAGACTCTGACACTGCCTGTGTCTGTGCTCTCTCAGACTCTGACACTGTCTGTCTCTGTGCTCTCTCAGACTCTGACACTATCTGTGTTTGTGCTCTCTCAGACTCTGCACTGTCTGTGTCTGTGCTCTCTCAGACTCTGACACTGCCTGTGTCTGTGCTCTCTGAGACTCTGACACTGTCTGTCTCTGTGCTCTCTCAGACTCTGCACTGTCTGTGCCTGTGCTCTCTCAGACTCTGCACTGTCTGTGTCTGTGCTCTCTCAGACTCTGACACTGTCTGTGACTGTGCTCTCTCAGACTCTGACACTGCCTGTGGCTGTGCTCTCTCAGACTCTGGCACTGCCTGTGGCTGTGCTCTCTCAGACTCTGCACTGCCTGAGTCTGTGCCCTCTCAGACTCTGACACTGTCTGTGCCTGTGCTCTCTCAGACTCTGTCACTATCTGTGTTTGTGCTCTCTCAGACTCTGCACTGTCTGTGTCTGTGCTCTCTCAGACTCTGACACTGCCTGTGCCTGTGCTCTCTCAGACTCTGCACTGTCTGTGTCTGTGCTCTCTCAGACTCTGACACTGTCTGTGACTGTGCTCTCACAGACTCTGACACTGTCTGTGGCTGTGCTCTCTCAGACTCTGACACTGTCTGTGACTGTGCTCTCTCAGACTCTGACATTGTCTGTGACTGTGCTCTGTCAGGCTCTGACACTGTCTGTGTCTGTGCTCTCACAGACTCTGACACTGTCTATGACTGTGCTCTCACAGACTCTGACACTGTCTGTGGCTGTGCTCTCTCAGACTCTGACACTGCCTGTGGCTGTGCTCTCTCAGACTCTGGCACTGTCTGTGTCGGCGCTCTCTCAGGCTCTGACACTGTCTGTGTCTGTGCTCTCTCTGACTCTGACACTGTCTGTGTTTGTGCTCTCTCAGACTCTGACACTGCCTGTGTCTGAGCTCTCTCAGACTCTGACACTGTCTGTGTCTGTGCTCTCTCAGACTCTGACACTGCCTGTGTCTGTGCTCTCACAGCCTCTGACACTGCCTGTGTTTGAGCTCTCTCAGACTCTGACACTGTCTGTGACTGTGCTCTCTCAGACTCTGACATTGTCTGTGACTGTGCTCTCTCAGGCTCTGACACTGTCTGTGTCTGTGCTCTCACAGACTCTGACACTGTCTGTGACTGTGCTCTCACAGACTCTGACACTGTCTGTGGCTGTGCTCTCTCAGACTCTGACACTGCCTGTGGCTGTGCTCTCTCAGACTCTGGCACTGTCTGTGTCGGCGCTCTCTCAGGCTCTGACACTGTCTGTGTCTGTGCTCTCACAGACTCTGTCACTGTCTGTGTCTGTGCTCTCTCAGACTCTGACACTGTCTGTGTTTGTGCTCTCTCAGACTCTGACACTGCCTGTGTCTGAGCTCTCTCAGACTCTGACACTGTCTGTGTCTGTGCTCTCTCAGACTCTGACACTGCCTGTGTCTGTGCTCTCACAGCCTCTGACACTGCCTGTGTTTGAGCTCTCTCAGACTCTGACACTGTCTGTGACTGTGCTCTCTCAGAATCTGGCACTGTCTGTGTCTGTGCTCTCTCAGACTCTGACACTGTCTGTGTCTGTGCTCCCTCAGACTCTGACACTGCCTGTGACTGTGCTCTCTCAGACTCTGACACTGCCTGTGGCTGTGCTCTCTCAGACTCTGGCACTGCCTGTGGCTGTGCTCTCTCAGACTCTGCACTGCCTGAGTCTGTGCCCTCTCAGACTCTGACACTGTCTGTGCCTGTGCTCTCTCAGACTCTGTCACTATCTGTGTTTGTGCTCTCTCAGACTCTGCACTGTCTGTGTCTGTGCTCTCTCAGACTCTGACACTGCCTGTGTCTGTGCTCTCTCAGACTCTGCACTGTCTGTGTCTGTGCTCTCTCAGACTCTGACACTGTCTGTGACTGTGCTCTCACAGACTCTGACACTGTCTGTGGCTGTGCTCTCTCAGACTCTGACACTGTCTGTGACTGTGCTCTCTCAGACTCTGACATTGTCTGTGACTGTGCTCTGTCAGGCTCTGACACTGTCTGTGTCTGTGCTCTCACAGACTCTGACACTGTCTATGACTGTGCTCTCACAGACTCTGACACTGTCTGTGGCTGTGCTCTCTCAGACTCTGACACTGCCTGTGGCTGTGCTCTCTCAGACTCTGGCACTGTCTGTGTCGGCGCTCTCTCAGGCTCTGACACTGTCTGTGTCTGTGCTCTCTCTGACTCTGACACTGTCTGTGTTTGTGCTCTCTCAGACTCTGACACTGCCTGTGTCTGAGCTCTCTCAGACTCTGACACTGTCTGTGTCTGTGCTCTCTCAGACTCTGACACTGCCTGTGTCTGTGCTCTCACAGCCTCTGACACTGCCTGTGTTTGAGCTCTCTCAGACTCTGACACTGTCTGTGACTGTGCTCTCTCAGACTCTGACATTGTCTGTGACTGTGCTCTCTCAGGCTCTGACACTGTCTGTGTCTGTGCTCTCACAGACTCTGACACTGTCTGTGACTGTGCTCTCACAGACTCTGACACTGTCTGTGGCTGTGCTCTCTCAGACTCTGACACTGCCTGTGGCTGTGCTCTCTCAGACTCTGGCACTGTCTGTGTCGGCGCTCTCTCAGGCTCTGACACTGTCTGTGTCTGTGCTCTCACAGACTCTGTCACTGTCTGTGTCTGTGCTCTCTCAGACTCTGACACTGTCTGTGTTTGTGCTCTCTCAGACTCTGACACTGCCTGTGTCTGAGCTCTCTCAGACTCTGACACTGTCTGTGTCTGTGCTCTCTCAGACTCTGACACTGCCTGTGTCTGTGCTCTCACAGCCTCTGACACTGCCTGTGTTTGAGCTCTCTCAGACTCTGACACTGTCTGTGACTGTGCTCTCTCAGAATCTGGCACTGTCTGTGTCTGTGCTCTCTCAGACTCTGACACTGTCTGTGTCTGTGCTCCCTCAGACTCTGACACTGCCTGTGACTGTGCTCTCTCAGACTCTGACACTGTCTGTGACTGTGCTCTCTCAGACTCTGACAATGCCTGTGGCTGTCCTCTCTCAGACTCTGACACTGCCTGTGTCTGTGCTCTCTCAGATCCTGCACTGCCTGTGTCTGTGCCCTCTCAGACTCTGACACTGTCTGTGTCTGTGCTCTCTCAGACTCTGACACTCTCTGTCTCTGTGCTCTCTCAGACTCTGCACTGTCTGTGTCTGTGCTCTCTCAGACTCTGGCACTGTCTGTGTCTGTGCTCTCTCAGACTCTGGCACTGTCTGTGCCTGTGCTCTCTCAGACTCTGCACTGCCTGTGCCTGTGCTCTCTCAGAATCTGACACTGTCTGTGTCTGTGCTCTCTCAGACTCTGACACTGTCTGTCTCTGTGCTCTCTCAGACTCTGACACTATCTGTGTTTGTGCTCTCTCAGACTCTGCACTGTCTGTGTCTGTGCTCTCTCAGACTCTGACACTGCCTGTGTCTGTGCTCTCTGAGACTCTGACACTGTCTGTCTCTGTGCTCTCTCAGACTCTGCACTGTCTGTGTCTGTGCTCTCTCAGACTCTGCACTGTCTGTGTCTGTGCTCTCTCAGACTCTGACACTGTCTGTGACTGTGCTCTCTCAGACTCTGACACTGCCTGTGGCTGTGCTCTCTCAGACTCTGGCACTGCCTGTGGCTGTGCTCTCTCAGACTCTGCACTGCCTGAGTCTGTGCCCTCTCAGACTCTGACACTGTCTGTGCCTGTGCTCTCTCAGACTCTGTCACTATCTGTGTTTGTGCTCTCTCAGACTCTGCACTGTCTGTGTCTGTGCTCTCTCAGACTCTGACACTGCCTGTGTCTGTGCTCTCTCAGACTCTGCACTGTCTGTGTCTGTGCTCTCTCAGACTCTGACACTGTCTGTGACTGTGCTCTCACAGACTCTGACACTGTCTGTGGCTGTGCTCTCTCAGACTCTGACACTGTCTGTGACTGTGCTCTCTCAGACTCTGACATTGTCTGTGACTGTGCTCTGTCAGGCTCTGACACTGTCTGTGTCTGTGCTCTCACAGACTCTGACACTGTCTATGACTGTGCTCTCACAGACTCTGACACTGTCTGTGGCTGTGCTCTCTCAGACTCTGACACTGCCTGTGGCTGTGCTCTCTCAGACTCTGGCACTGTCTGTGTCGGCGCTCTCTCAGGCTCTGACACTGTCTGTGTCTGTGCTCTCTCAGACTCTGACACTGTCTGTGTTTGTGCTCTCTCAGACTCTGACACTGCCTGTGTCTGAGCTCTCTCAGACTCTGACACTGTCTGTGTCTGTGCTCTCTCAGACTCTGACACTGCCTGTGTCTGTGCTCTCACAGCCTCTGACACTGCCTGTGTTTGAGCTCTCTCAGACTCTGACACTGTCTGTGACTGTGCTCTCTCAGACTCTGACATTGTCTGTGACTGTGCTCTCTCAGGCTCTGACACTGTCTGTGTCTGTGCTCTCACAGACTCTGACACTGTCTGTGACTGTGCTCTCACAGACTCTGACACTGTCTGTGGCTGTGCTCTCTCAGACTCTGACACTGCCTGTGGCTGTGCTCTCTCAGACTCTGGCACTGTCTGTGTCGGCGCTCTCTCAGGCTCTGACACTGTCTGTGTCTGTGCTCTCACAGACTCTGTCACTGTCTGTGTCTGTGCTCTCTCAGACTCTGACACTGTCTGTGTTTGTGCTCTCTCAGACTCTGACACTGCCTGTGTCTGAGCTCTCTCAGACTCTGACACTGTCTGTGTCTGTGCTCTCTCAGACTCTGACACTGCCTGTGTCTGTGCTCTCACAGCCTCTGACACTGCCTGTGTTTGAGCTCTCTCAGACTCTGACACTGTCTGTGACTGTGCTCTCTCAGAATCTGGCACTGCCTGTGTCTGTGCTCTCTCACACTCTGACACTGTCTGTGTCTGTGCTCCCTCAGACTCTGACACTGCCTGTGACTGTGCTCTCTCAGACTCTGACACTGTCTGTGACTGTGCTCTCTCAGACTCTGACAATGCCTGTGGCTGTCCTCTCTCAGACTCTGACACTGCCTGTGTCTGTGCTCTCTCAGACTCTGCACTGCCTGTGTCTGTGCCCTCTCAGACTCTGACACTGTCTGTGTCTGTGCTCTCTCAGACTCTGACACTCTCTGTCTCTGTGCTCTCTCAGACTCTGCACTGTCTGTGTCTGTGCTCTCTCAGACTCTGGCACTGTCTGTGTCTGTGCTCTCTCAGACTCTGGCACTGTCTGTGCCTGTGCTCTCTCAGACTCTGCACTGCCTGTGCCTGTGCTCTCTCAGAATCTGACACTGTCTGTGTCTGTGCTCTCTCAGACTCTGACACTGTCTGTGACTGTGCTTTCACAGACTCTGACACTGTCTGTGACTGTGCTCTCTAAGTCTCTGACACTGCCTGTGGCAGTGCTCTCTCAGACTCTGGCACTGTCTGTGTCTGTGCACTCTCAGACTCTGACACTGTCTGTGTCTGTGCTCTCTCAGACTCTGACACTGTCTGTGTCTGTGCTCTCTCAGACTCTGACACTGCCTGTGTTTGTGCTCTCTCAGACTCTGACACTGTCTGTGGCTGTGCTCTCTCAGACTCTGGCACTGTCTGTGTCTGTGCTCTCTCAGACTCTGACACTGCCTGTGTTTGTGCTCTCTCAGACTCTGACACTGTCTGTGGCTGTGCTCTCTCAGACTCTGGCACTGTCTGTGTCTGTGCTCTCTCAGGCTCTGACACTGTCTGTGTCTGTGCTCTCTCAGACTGTGACACTGTCTGTGTCTGTGCTCTCTCAGACTCTGACACTGTCTGTGTTTGTGCTCTCACAGACTCTGACACTGCCTGTGTCTGTGCTCTCTCAGCCTCTGCAGTGTCTGTATCTGTGCTCTCTCAGACTCTGCACTGTGTGTGACTGTGCTCTCTCCGACTCTGACACTGCCCGTGTCTGTGCTCTCTCAAACTCTGCACTGTCTGTGTCTTTGCTCTCTCAGACTCTGCACTGTCTGTGTCTGTGCTCTCTCAGAGTCTGCACTGTCTGTGCTCTCTCAGAATCTGCCACTGTCTGTGTCTGTGCTCTCTCAGACTCTGACACTGTCTGTCTCTGTGCTCTCTCAGACTCTGCACTGTCTGTGTCTGTGCACTCTCAGACTCTGCATTGTCTGTCTCTGTGCTCTCTCAGACTCTGACACTGCCTGTGTCTGTGCTCTCTCAGACTCTGACACTGTCTGTCTCTGTGCTCTCTCAGACTCTGACACTATCTGTGTTTGTGCTCTCTCAGACTCTGCACTGTCTGTGTCTGTGCTCTCTCAGACTCTGACACTGCCTGTGTCTGTGCTCTCTGAGACTCTGACACTGTCTGTCTCTGTGCTCTCTCAGACTCTGCACTGTCTGTGTCTGTGCTCTCTCAGACTTTGCACTGTCTGTGTCTGTGCTCTCTCAGACTCTGACACTGCCTGTGTCTGTGCTCTCTAAGAATCTGACACTGTCTGTGTCTGTGCTCTCTCAGACTCTGCACTGTCTGTGTCTGTGCTCTCTCAGACTCTGACACTGTCTGTGACTGTGCTCTCACAGACTCTGACACTGTCTGTGGCTGTCCTCTCTCAGACTCTGACACTGTCTGTTACTGTGCTCTCTCAGACTCTGACATTGTCTATGACTGTGCTCTCTCAGGCTCTGACACTGTCTGTGTCTGTGCTCTCACAGACTCTGACACTGTCTGTGACTGTGCTCTCACAGACTCTGACACTGTCTGTGGCTGTGCTCTCTCAGACTCTGACACTGCCTGTGGCTGTGCTCTCTCAGACTCTGGCACTGTCTGTGTCGGCGCTCTCTCAGGCTCTGACACTGTCTGTGTCTGTGCTCTCACAGACTCTGTCACTGTCTGTGTCTGTGCTCTCTCAGACTCTGACACTGTCTGTGTTTGTGCTCTCTCAGACTCTGACACTGCCTGTGTCTGAGCTCTCTCAGACTCTGACACTGTCTGTGTCTGTGCTCTCTCAGGCTCTGACACTGCCTGTGTCTGTGCTCTCACAGCCTCTGACACTGCCTGTGTTTGAGCTCTCTCAGACTCTGACACTGTCTGTGACTGTGCTCTCTCAGAATCTGGCACTGTCTGTGCTCTCTCAGACTCTGACACTGTCTGTGTCTGTGCTCCCTCAGACTCTGACACTGTCTGTGACTGTGCTCTCTCAGACTCTGACACTGTCTGTGACTGTGCTCTCTCAGACTCTGACACTGCCTGTGGCTGTCCTCTCTCAGACTATGACACTGCCTGTGTCTGTGCTCTCTCAGACTCTGCACTGCCTGTGTCTGTGCCCTCTCAGACTCTGACACTGTCTGTGCCTGTGCTCTCTCAGACTCTGACACTGTCTGTCTCTGTGCTCTCTCAGACTCTGCACTGTCTGTGTCTGTGCTCTCTCAGACTCTGGCACTGTCTGTGTCTGTGCTCTCTCAGACTCTGGCACTGTCTGTGTCTGTGCTCTCTCAGACTCTGCACTGCCTGTGCCTGTGCTCTCTCAGAATCTGACACTGTCTGTGTCTGTGCTCTCTCAGACTCTGACACTGTCTGTGACTGGGCTCTCAGAGACTCTGACACTGTCTGTGACTGTGCTCTCTAAGACTCTGACACTGCTTGTGGCAGTGCTCTCTCAGACTCTGGCACTGTCTGTGTCTGTGCTCTCTCAGACTCTGACACTGTCTGTGTCTGTGCTCTCTCAGACTCTGACACTGTCTGTGGCTGTGCTCTCTCAGACTCTGGCACTGTCTGTGTCTGTGCTCTCTCAGACCCTGACACTGTCTGTGTTTGTGCTCTCTCAGACACTGACACTGCCTGTGTCTGTGCTCTCTCAGACTCTTCACTGCCTGTGTCTGTGCTCTTTCAGACTCTGACAGTGTCAGTGTCGGTGCTCTCTCAGACTCTGCACTGTCTGTGTCTGTGCTCACACAGACTCTTCACTGCCTGTGTCTGTGCTCTCTCAGCCTCTGACACTGTCTGTGTCTGTGCTCTCTCAGACTCTGACACTATCTGTGGCTGTGCTCTCTCAGACTCTGACACTGTCTGTGACTGTGCTCTCTCAAACCTGACACTGTCTGTGTCTGTGCTCTCTCAGACTCTGACACTGTCTATGACTGTGCTCTCTCAAACCTGAATCTGTCTGTGTCTGTGCTCTCTCAGATTCTGACACTGTCTGTGACTGTGCTCTCTCAGACTCTGCACTGTCTGTGTCTGTGCTCTCTCAGACTCTGACACTGCCTGTGTCTGTGCTCTCTCAGACTCTGACACTGTCTGTGTCTGTGCTCTCTCAGAATCTGCACTGCCTGTGTCTGTGCTCTCTCAGACTCTGACACTGCCTGTGTCTGTGCTCTCTCAGACTCTGACACTGCCTGTGTCTGTGCTCTCTCAGCCTCTGACACTGCCTGTGTTTGTGCTCTCTCAGACTCTGACACTGTCTGTGACTGTGCTCTCTCAGACTCTGACACTGTCTGTGTCTGTGCTCTCTCAGATCCCACACTGTGTGTGACTGTGCTCTCTCAGACTCTGACACTGTCTGTGACTGTGCTCTCTCAGACTCTGACACTGTCTGTGTCTGTGCTCTCTCAGATTCTGCACTGTGTGTGACTGTGCTCTCTCAGACTCTGACACTGCCTGTGTCTGTGCTCTCTCAGACTCTGACACTGTCTGTGCCTGTGCTCTCTCAGACTCTGCACTGTCTGTGTCTGTGCTCTCTCAGACTCTGACACTGCCTGAGTCTGTGCTCTCTCAGACTCTGACACTGCCTGTAGCGGTGCTCTCTCCGACTCTGACACAGCCTGTGTCTGTGCTCTCTCAGACCCTGACACTGTCTGTGTCTGAGCTCTCTCAGACTCTGACACTGTCTGTGACTGTGCTCTCTCAGACTCTGAAACTGGCTGTGACTGTGCTCTCTCAGACTCTGACACTGCCTGTGTCTGTGCTCTCTCAGACTCTGACACTGCCTGTGTCTGTGCTCACACAGACTCTGACACTGCCTGTGTCTGTGCTCTCTCAGACACTGACACTGTCTGTGTCTGTGCTCTCTCAGACTCTGACACTGTCTGTGGCTGTGCTCTCTCAGACTCTGACACTGTCTGTGACTGTGCTCTCTCAGACTCTGACACTGTCTGTGACTGTGCTCTCTCAGACTCTGACACTGTCTGTGACTGTGCTCTCACAGACTCTGACACTGTCTGTGACTGTGCCCTCTCAGACTCTGACACTGTCTGTGCCTGTGCTCTCTCAGACTCTGACACTGTCTGTCTCTGTGCTCTCTCAGACTCTGCACTGTCTGTGTCTGTGCTCTCTCAGACTCTGGCACTGTCTGTGTCTGTGCTCTCTCAGACTCTGGCACTGTCTGTGTCTGTGCTCTCTCAGACTCTGCACTGCCTGTGCCTGTGCTCTCTCAGAATCTGACACTGTCTGTGTCTGTGCTCTCTCAGACTCTGACACTGTCTGTGACTGGGCTCTCACAGACTCTGACACTGCCTGTGTCTGTGCTCTCTCAGACTCTGACACTGCCTGTGGCAGTGCTCTCTCAGACTCTGGCACTGCCTGTGTCTGTGCTCTCTCAGACTCTGACACTGTCTGTGTCTGTGCTCTCTCAGACTCTGACACTGTCTGTGGCTGTGCTCTCTCAGACTCTGGCACTGTCTGTGTCTGTGCTCTCTCAGACCCTGACACTGTCTGTGCTGGTGCTCTCTCAGACACTGACACTGCCTGTGTCTGTGCTCTCTCAGACTCTTCACTGCCTGTGTCTGTGCTCTCTCAGACTCTGACAGTGTCAGTGTCGGTGCTCTCTCAGACTCTGACACTGTCTGTGTCTGTGCTCTCTCAGACTCTGACACTGCCTGTGGCTGTGCTCTCTCAGCCTCTGACACTGCCTGTGGCTGTGCTCTCTCAGACTCTGCACTGCCTGTGTCTGTGCCCTCTCAGACTCTGACACTGTCTGTACCTGTGCTCTCTCAGACTCTGTCACTATCTGTGTTGGTGCTCTCTCAGACTCTGCACTGTCTGTGTCTGTGCTCTCTCAGACTCTGACACTGCCTGTGTCTGTGCTCTCTCAGACTCTGACACTGTCTGTCTCTGTGCTCTCTCAGACTCTGACACTATCTGTGTTTGTGCTCTCTCAGACTCTGACACTGTCTGTGTCTGTGCTCTCTCAGACTCTGACACTGTCTGTGTCTGTGCTCTCTCAGAATCTGCACTGCCTGTGTCTGTGCTCTCTCAGACTCTGACACTGCCTGTGTCTGTGCTCTCTCAGACTCTGACACTGCCTGTGTCTGTGCTCTCTCTGCCTCTGACACTGCCTGTGTTTGTGCTCTCTCAGACTCTGACACTGTCTGTGACTGTGCTCTCTCAGACTCTGACACTGTCTGTGTCTGTGCTCTCTTAGATCCTGCACTGTGTGTGACTGTGCTCTCTCAGACTCTGACACTGTCTGTGACTGTGCTCTCTCAGACTCTGACACTGTCTGTGTCTGTGCTCTCTCAGATTCTGCACTGTGTGTGACTGTGCTCTCTCAGACTCTGACACTGCCTGTGTCTGTGCTCTCTCAGACTCTGACACTGTCTGTGCCTGTGCTCTCTCAGACTCTGCACTGTCTGTGTCTGTGCTCTCTCAGACTCTGACACTGCCTGAGTCTGTGCTCTCTCAGACTCTGACACTGCCTGTAGCGGTGCTCTCTCCGACTCTGACACAGCCTGTGTCTGTGCTCTCTCAGACCCTGACACTGTCTGTGTCTGAGCTCTCTCAGACTCTGACACTGTCTGTGACTGTGCTCTCTCAGACTCTGAAACTGGCTGTGACTGTGCTCTCTCAGACTCTGACACTGCCTGTGTCTGTGCTCTCTCAGACTCTGACACTGCCTGTGTCTGTGCTCACACAGACTCTGACACTGCCTGTGTCTGTGCTCTCTCAGACACTGACACTGTCTGTGTCTGTGCTCTCTCAGACTCTGACACTGTCTGTGGCTGTGCTCTCTCAGACTCTGACACTGTCTGTGACTGTGCTCTCTCAGACTCTGACACTGTCTGTGACTGTGCTCTCTCAGACTCTGACACTGTCTGTGACTGTGCTCTCACAGACTCTGACACTGTCTGTGACTGTGCCCTCTCTGACTCTGACACTGTCTGTGACTGTGCTCTCTCAGACTCTGACACTGTCTGTGTCTATGCTCTCTCAGACTCTGACACTGTCTGTGCCTGTGCTCTCTCAGACTCTGACACTGTCTGTGTCTATGCTCTCTCAGACTCTGACACTGTCTGTGGCTGTGCGCTCTCAGACTCTGACACTGCTTGTGGCTGTGCTCTCTCAGAATCTGACACTGTCTGTGTCTGTACTGTCTCAGACTCTACACTGTCTGTGTCTGTGCTCTCTCAGACTCTGACACTGCCTGTGTCTGTGCTCTCTCAGACTCTGACACTGTCTGTGCCTGTGCTCTCTCAGAATCTGCACTGCCTGTGTCTGTGCTCTCTCAGACTCTGACACTGCCTGTGTTTGTGCTCTCTCAGACTCTGACACTGTCTGTGACTGTGCTCTCTCAGACTCTGACACTGTCTGTGTCTGTGCTCTCTCAGACTCTGACACTGTCTGTGACTGTGCTCTCTCAGACTCTGGCACTGCCTGTGTCTGTGCTCTCTCAGACTCTGACATTGTCTGTGTCTGTGCTCTCTCAGACTCTGACATTGTCTGTGACTGTGCTCTCTCAGACTCTGACACTGTCTGTGACTGTGCTCTCTCAGACTCTGACACTGCCTGTGGCTGTGCTCTCTCAGACTCTGACACTGCCTGTGGCTGTGCTCTCTCAGACTCTGCACTGCCTGTGTCTGTGCCCTCTCAGACTCTGACACTGTCTGTACCTGTGCTCTCTCAGACTCTGTCACTATCTGTGTTGGTGCTCTCTCAGACTCTGCACTGTCTGTGTCTGTGCTCTCTCAGACTCTGACACTGCCTGTGTCTGTGCTCTCTCAGACTCTGACACTGTCTGTCTCTGTGCTCTCTCAGACTCTGACACTATCTGTGTTTGTGCTCTCTCAGACTCTGCACTGTCTGTGTCTGTGCTCTCTCAGACTCTGACACTGCCTGTGTCTGTGCTCTCTGAGACTCTGACACTGTCTGTCTCTGTGCTCTCTCAGACTCTGCACTGTCTGTGTCTGTGCTCTCTCAGACTCTGCACTGTCTGTGTCTGTTCTCTCTCAGACTCTGACACTGCCTGTGTCTGTGCTCTCTAAGAATCTGACACTGTCTGTGTCTGTGCTCTCTCAGACTCTGCACTGTCTGTGTCTGTGCTCTCTCAGACTCTGACACTGTCTGTGACTGTGCTCTCACAGACTCTGACACTGTCTGTGGCTGTGCTCTCTCAGACTCTGACACTGTCTGTGACTGTGCTCTCTCAGACTCTGACATTGTCTGTGACTGTGCTCTCTCAGGCTCTGACACTGTCTGTGTCTGTGCTCTCACAGACTCTGACACTGTCTGTGACTGTGCTCTCACAGACTCTGACACTTTCTGTGACTGTGCTCTCTCAGATTCTGACACTGCCTGTGTCTGTGCTCTCTCAGACCCTGACACTGCCTGTGTCTGTGCTCTCTCTGACTCTGACACTTTCTGTGACTGTGCTCTCTCAGACTCTGACACTGCCTGTGTCTGTGATCTCTCAGACTCTGACACTGCCTGTGTCTGTGCTCTCTCAGACTCTGACACTGTCTGTGCCTGTGCTCTCTCAGACTCTGCACTGTCTGTGTCTGTGCTCTCTCAGATTCTGACATTGCCTGAGTCTGTGCTCTCCCAGACTCTGACACTGTCTGTGTCTGAGCTCTCTCAGACTCTGCACTGTCTGTGTCTGTGCTCTCTCAGACTCTGCACTGTCTGTGTCTGTGCTCTCTCAGACTCTGACACTGCCTGTGTCTGTGCTCTATCAGACTCTGACACTGTCTGTCTCTGTGCTCCCTCAGACTCTGACACTGTCTGTGTCTGGGCTCTCTCAGACTCTGACACTGTCTGTGTCTGTGCTCTCTCAGACTCTGCGCTGTCTCTGTCTGTGCTCTCTCAGACTCTGACACTTTCTGTGACTGTGCTCTCTCAGACTCTGACACTGCCTGAGTCTGTGCTCTCTCAGACTCTGACACTGCCTGTGGCTGTGCTCTCTCAGACTCTGACACTGCCTGTGTCTGTGCTCTCTCAGATTCTGCACTGTGTGTGACTGTGTTCTCTCAGACTCTGACACTGCCTGTGTCTGTGCTCTCTCAGACTCTGACACTGTCTGTGCCTGTGCTCTCTCAGACTCTGCACTGTCTGTGTCTGTGCTCTCTCAGACTCTGACACTGCCTGACTCTGTGCTCTCTCAGACTCTGACACTGCCTGTGGCTGTGCTCTCTCAGACTCTGACACTGCCTGTGTCGGTGCTCTCTCCGACTCTGACACAGCCTGTGTCTGTGCTCTCTCAGACTCTGACACTGTCTGTGTCTGAGCTCTCTCAGACTCTGACACTGTCTGTGACTGTGCTCTCTCAGACTCTGACACTGCCTGTGTCTGTGCTCTCTCAGACTCTGACACTGCCTGTGTCTGTGCTCTCTCAGACTCTGACACTGCCTGTGGCTGTGCTCTCTCAGACACTGACGCTGCCTGTGTCTGTGCTCTCTCAGACTCTTCACTGCCTGTGTCTGTGCTCTCTCAGACTCTGACAGTGTCAGTGTCGGTGCTCTCTCAGACTCTGCACTGTCTGTGTCTGTGCTCACACAGTCTCTTCACTGCCTGTGTCTGTGCTCTCTCAGCCTCTGACACTGTCTGTGTCTGTGCTCTCTCAGACTCTGACACTGTCTGTGGCTGTGCTCTCTCAGACTCTGACACTGTCTGTGACTGTGCTCTCTCAAACCTGACACTGTCTGTGTCTGTGCTCTCTCAGACTCTGACACTGTCTGTGACTGTGCCCTCTCTGACTCTGACACTGTCTGTGACTGTGCTCTCTCAGACTCTGACACTGTCTGTGTCTATGCTCTCTCAGACTCTGACACTGTCTGTGCCTGTGCTCTCTCAGACTCTGACACTGTCTGTGTCTATGCTCTCTCAGGCTCTGACACTGTCTGTGGCTGTGCGCTCTCAGACTCTGACACTGCTTGTGGCTGTGCTCTCTCAAAATCTGACACTGTCTGTGTCTGTGCTCTCTCAGACTCTGCACTGTCTGTGTCTGTGCTCTCTCAGACTCTGACACTGCCTGTGTCTGTGCTCTCTCAGACTCTGACACTGTCTGTGTCTGTGCTATCTCAGAATCTGCACTGCCTGTGTCTGTGCTCTCTCAGACTCTGACACTGCCTGTGTCTGTGCTCTCTCAGACTCTGACACTGCCTGTGTCTGTGCTCTCTCAGCCTCTGACACTGCCTGTGTTTGTGCTCTCTCAGACTCTGACACTGCCTGTGTCTGTGCTCTCTCAGCCTCTGACACTGTCTGTCTCTGTGCTCTCTCAGACTCTGACACTGTCTGTGTCTGTGCTCTCTCAGATTCTGCACTGTGTGTGACTGTGCTCTCTCAGACTCTGACACTGCCTGTGTCTGTGCTCTCTCAGACTCTGACACTGTCTGTGCCTGTGCTCTCTCAGACTCTGCACTGTCTGTGTCTGTGCTCTCTCAGACTCTGACACTGCCTGCGTCTGTGCTCTCTCAGACTCTGACACTGCCTGTGGCTGTGCTCTCTCAGACTCTGACACTGCCTGTAGCGGTGCTCTCTCGGACTCTGACACAGCCTGTGTCTGTGCTCTCTCAGACCCTGACACTGTCTGTGTCTGAGCTCTCTCAGACTCTGACACTGTCTGTGACTGTGCTCTCTCAGACTCTGAAACTGGCTGTGACTGTGCTCTCTCAGACTCTGACACTGCCTGTGTCTGTGCTCTCTCAGACTCTGACACTGCCTGTGTCTGTGCTCACACAGACTCTGACACTGCCTGTGTCTGTGCTCTCTCAGACACTGACACTCTCTGTGTCTGTGCTCTCTCAGACTCTGACACTGTCTGTGGCTGTGCTCTCTCAGACTCTGACACTGTCTGTGACTGTGCTCTCTCAGACTCTGACACTGTCTGTGACTGTGCTCTCTCAGACTCTGACACTGTCTGTGACTGTGCTCTCACCGACTCTGACACTGTCTGTGACTGTGCCCTCTCTGACTCTGACACTGTCTGTGACTGTGCTCTCTCAGACTCTGACACTGTCTGTGTCTATGCTCTGTCAGACTCTGACACTGTCTGTGGCTGTGCGCTCTCAGACTCTGACACTGCTTGTGGCTGTGCTCTCTCAGAATCTGACACTGTCTGTGTCTGTGCTGTCTCAGACTCTACACTGTCTGTGTCTGTGCTCTCTCAGACTCTGACACTGCCTGTGTCTGTGCTCTCTCAGACTCTGACACTGTCTGTGTCTGTGCTCTCTCAGAATCTGCACTGCCTGTGTCTGTGCTCTCTCAGACTCTGACATTGCCTGTGTTTGTGCTCTCTCAGACTCTGACACTGTCTGTGACTGTGCTCTCTCAGACTCTGACACTGTCTGTGTCTGTGCTCTCTCAGATTCTGACACTGTCTGTGACTGTGCTCTCTCAGACTCTGGCACTGCCTGTGTCTGTGCTCTCTCAGACTCTGACATTGTCTGTGTCTGTGCTCTCTCAGACTCTGACACTGTCTGTGACTGTGCTCTCTCAGACTCTGACACTGTCTGTGACTGTGCTCTCTCAGACTCTGACACTGCCTGTGGCTGTGCTCTCTCAGACTCTGACACTGCCTGTGGCTGTGCTCTCTCAGACTCTGCACTGCCTGTGTCTGTGCCCTCTCAGACTCTGACACTGTCTGTGCCTGTGCTCTCTCCGACTCTGTCACTATCTGTGTTTGTGCTCTCTCAGACTCTGCACTGTCTGTGCCTGTGCTCTCTCAGACTCTGACACTGCCTGTGTCTGTGCTCTCTCAGACTCTGACACTGTCTGTCTCTGTGCTCTCTCAGACTCTGACACTATCTGTGTTTGTGCTCTCTCAGACTCTGCACTGTCTGTGTCTGTGCTCTCTCAGACTCTGACACTGCCTGTGTCTGTGCTCTCTGAGACTCTGACACTGTCTGTCTCTGTGCTCTCTCAGACTCTGCACTGTCTGTGTCTGTGCTCTCTCAGACTCTGCACTGTCTGTGTCTGTGCTCCCTCAGACTCTTACACTGTCTGTGACTGTGCTCTCTCAGACTCTGACACTGCCTGTGGCTGTGCTCTCTCAGACTCTGGCACTGCCTGTGGCTGTGCTCTCTCAGACTCTGCACTGCCTGAGTCTGTGCCCTCTCAGACTCTGACACTGTCTGTGCCTGTGCTCTCTCAGACTCTGTCACTATCTGTGTTTGTGCTCTCTCAGACTCTGCACTGTCTGTGTCTGTGCTCTCTCAGACTCTGACACTGTCTGTGACTGTGCTCTCTCAGACTCTGACACTGTCTGTGTCTATGCTCTGTCAGACTCTGACACTGTCTGTGGCTGTGCGCTCTCAGACTCTGACACTGCTTGTGGCTGTGCTCTCTCAGAATCTGACACTGTCTGTGTCTGTGCTGTCTCAGACTCTACACTGTCTGTGTCTGTGCTCTCTCAGACTCTGACACTGCCTGTGTCTGTGCTCTCTCAGACTCTGACACTGTCTGTGTCTGTGCTCTCTCAGAATCTGCACTGCCTGTGTCTGTGCTCTCTCAGACTCTGACATTGCCTGTGTTTGTGCTCTCTCAGACTCTGACACTGTCTGTGACTGTGCTCTCTCAGACTCTGACACTGTCTGTGTCTGTGCTCTCTCAGATTCTGACACTGTCTGTGACTGTGCTCTCTCAGACTCTGGCACTGCCTGTGTCTGTGCTCTCTCAGGCTCTGACATTGTCTGTGTCTGTGCTCTCTCAGACTCTGACACTGTCTGTGACTGTGCTCTCTCAGACTCTGACACTGTCTGTGACTGTGCTCTCTCAGACTCTGACACTGCCTGTGGCTGTGCTCTCTCAGACTCTGACACTGCCTGTGGCTGTGCTCTCTCAGACTCTGCACTGCCTGTGTCTGTGCCCTCTCAGACTCTGACACTGTCTGTGCCTGTGCTCTCTCCGACTCTGTCACTATCTGTGTTTGTGCTCTCTCAGACTCTGCACTGTCTGTGCCTGTGCTCTCTCAGACTCTGACACTGCCTGTGTCTGTGCTCTCTCAGACTCTGACACTGTCTGTCTCTGTGCTCTCTCAGACTCTGACACTATCTGTGTTTGTGCTCTCTCAGACTCTGCACTGTCTGTGTCTGTGCTCTCTCAGACTCTGACACTGCCTGTGTCTGTGCTCTCTGAGACTCTGACACTGTCTGTCTCTGTGCTCTCTCAGACTCTGCACTGTCTGTGTCTGTGCTCTCTCAGACTCTGCACTGTCTGTGTCTGTGCTCCCTCAGACTCTTACACTGTCTGTGACTGTGCTCTCTCAGACTCTGACACTGCCTGTGGCTGTGCTCTCTCAGACTCTGGCACTGCCTGTGGCTGTGCTCTCTCAGACTCTGCACTGCCTGAGTCTGTGCCCTCTCAGACTCTGACACTGTCTGTGCCTGTGCTCTCTCAGACTCTGTCACTATCTGTGTTTGTGCTCTCTCAGACTCTGCACTGTCTGTGTCTGTGCTCTCTCAGACTCTGACACTGCCTGTGTCTGTGCTCTCTCAGACTCTGCACTGTCTGTGTCTGTGCTCTCTCAGACTCTGACACTGTCTGTGACTGTGCTCTCACAGACTCTGACACTGTCTGTGGCTGTGCTCTCTCAGACTCTGACACTGTCTGTGACTGTGCTCTCTCAGACTCTGACATTGTCTGTGACTGTGCTCTCTCAGGCTCTGACACTGTCTGTGTCTGTGCTGTCACAGACTCTGACACTGTCTGTGACTGTGCTCTCACAGACTCTGACACTGTCTGTGGCTGTGCTCTCTCAGACTCTGACACTGCCTGTGGCTGTGCTCTCTCAGACTCTGGCACTGTCTGTGTCGGCGCTCTCTCAGGCTCTGACACTGTCTGTGTCTGTGCTCTCACAGACTCTGTCACTGTCTGTGTCTGTGCTCTCTCAGACTCTGACACTGTCTGTGTTTGTGCTCTCTCAGACTCTGACACTGCCTGTGTCTGAGCTCTCTCAGACTCTGACACTGTCTGTGTCTGTGCTCTCTCAGACTCTGACACTGCCTGTGTCTGTGCTCTCACAGCCTCTGACACTGCCTGTGTTTGAGCTCTCTCAAACTCTGACACTGTCTGTGACTGTGCTCTCTCAGAATCTGGCACTGTCTGTGTCTGTGCTCTCTCAGACTCTGACACTGTCTGTGTCTGTGCTCCCTCAGACTCTGACACTGCCTGTGTCTGTGCTCTCTCAGACTCTGACACTGTCTGTGACTGTGCTCTCTCAGACTCTGACAATGCCTGTGGCTGTCCTCTCTCAGACTCTGACACTGCCTGTGTCTGTGCTCTCTCAGACTCTGCACTGCCTGTGTCTGTGCCCTCTCAGACTCTGACACTGTCTGTGTCTGTGCTCTCTCAGACTCTGACACTCTCTGTCTCTGTGCTCTCTCAGACTCTGCACTGTCTGTGTCTGTGCTCTCTCAGACTCTGGCACTGTCTGTGTCTGTGCTCTCTCAGACTCTGGCACTGTCTGTGCCTGTGCTCTCTCAGACTCTGCACTGCCTGTGCCTGTGCTCTCTCAGAATCTGACACTGTCTGTGTCTGTGCTCTCTCAGACTCTGACACTGTCTGTGACTGTGCTTTCACAGACTCTGACACTGTCTGTGACTGTGCTCTCTAAGACTCTGACACTGCCTGTGGCAGTGCTCTCTCAGACTCTGGCACTGTCTGTGTCTGTGCACTCTCAGACTCTGACACTGTCTGTGTCTGTGCTCTCTCAGACTCTGACACTGTCTGTGTCTGTGCTCTCTCAGACTCTGACACTGCCTGTGTTTGTGCTCTCTCAGACTCTGACACTGTCTGTGGCTGTGCTCTCTCAGACTCTGGCACTGTCTGTGTCTGTGCTCTCTCAGACTCTGACACTGCCTGTGTTTGTGCTCTCTCAGACTCTGACACTGTCTGTGGCTTTGCTCTCTCAGACTCTGGCACTGTCTGTGTCTGTGCTCTCTCAGGCTCTGACTCTGTCTGTGTCTGTGCTCTCTCAGACTGTGACACTGTCTGTGTCTGTGCTCTCTCAGACTCTGACACTGTCTGTGTTTGTGCTCTCACAGACTCTGACACTGCCTGTGTCTGAGCTCTCTCAGACTCTGACACTGCCTGTGTCTGTGCTCTCTCACACTCTACACTGTCTGTATCTGTGCTCTCTGACACTGTCTGTGTCTGTGCTCTCTCAGCCTCTGCAGTGTCTGTATCTGTGCTCTCTCAGACTCTGCACTGTGTGTGACTGTGCTCTCTCCGACTCTGACACTGCCCGTGTCTGTGCTCTCTCAAACTCTGCACTGTCTGTGTCTGTGCTCTCTCAGACTCTGCACTGTCTGTGTCTGTACTCTCTCAGACTCTGCACTGTCTGTGCTCTCTCAGAATCTGCCACTGTCTGTGTCTGTGCTCTCTCAGACTCTGACACTGTCTGTCTCTGTGCTCTCTCAGACTCTGCACTGTCTGTGTCTGTGCACTCTCAGACTCTGCATTGTCTGTCTCTGTGCTCTCTCACACTCTACACTGTCTGTGTCTGTGCTCTCTGACTCTGACACTGTCTGTGTCTGTGCTCTCTCAGCCTCTGCAGTGTCTGTATCTGTGCTCTCTCAGGCTCTGACACTGTCTGTGTCTGTGCTCTCTCAGACTGTGACACTGTCTGTGTCTGTGCTCTCTCAGACTCTGACACTGTCTGTGTTTGTGCTCTCACAGACTCTGACACTGCCTGTGTCTGAGCTCTCTCAGACTCTGACACTGCCTGTGTCTGTGCTCTCTCACACTCTACACTGTCTGTGTCTGTGCTCTCTGACTCTGACACTGTCTGTGTCTGTGCTCTCTCAGCCTCTGCAGTGTCTGTATCTGTGCTCTCTCAGACTCTGCACTGTCTGTGTCTGTGCTCTCTCAGACTCTGCACTGTCTGTGTCTGTGCTCTCTCAGACTCTGACACTGCCTGTGTCTGTGCTCTCTAAGAATCTGACACTGTCTGTGTCTGTGCTCTCTCAGGCTCTGCACTGTCTGTGTCTGTGCTCTCTCAGACTCTGACACTGTCTGTGACTGTGCTCTCACAGACTCTGACACTGTCTGTGGCTGTGCTCTCTCAGACTCTGACACTGTCTGTGACTGTGCTCTCTCAGACTCTGACATTGTCTGTGACTGTGCTCTCTCAGGCTCTGACACTGTCTGTGTCTGTGCTCTCACAGACTCTGACACTGTCTGTGACTGTGCTCTCACAGACTCTGACACTTTCTGTGACTGTGCTCTCTCAGATTCTGACACTGCCTGTGTCTGTGCTCTCTCAGACCCTGACACTGCCTGTGTCTGTGCTCTCTCAGACTCTGGCACTGCCTGTGGCTGTGCTCTCTCAGACTCTGCACTGCCTGTGTCTGTGCCCTCTCAGACTCTGACACTGTCTGTGCCTGTGCTCTCTCAGACTCTGTCACTATCTGTGTTTGTGCTCTCTCAGACTCTGCACTGTCTGTGTCTGTGCTCTCTCAGACTCTGACACTGCCTGTGTCTGTGCTCTCTCAGACTCTGCACTGTCTGTGTCTGTGCTCTCTCAGACTCTGACACTGTCTGTGACTGTGCTCTCACAGACTCTGACACTGTCTGTGGCTGTGCTCTCTCAGACTCTGACACTGTCTGTGACTGTGCTCTCTCAGACTCTGACATTGTCTGTGACTGTGCTCTCTCAGGCTCTGACACTGTCTGTGTCTGTGCTGTCACAGACTCTGACACTGTCTGTGACTGTGCTCTCACAGACTCTGACACTGTCTGTGGCTGTGCTCTCTCAGACTCTGACACTGCCTGTGGCTGTGCTCTCTCAGACTCTGGCACTGTCTGTGTCGGCGCTCTCTCAGGCTCTGACACTGTCTGTGTCTGTGCTCTCACAGACTCTGTCACTGTCTGTGTCTGTGCTCTCTCAGACTCTGACACTGTCTGTGTTTGTGCTCTCTCAGACTCTGACACTGCCTGTGTCTGAGCTCTCTCAGACTCTGACACTGTCTGTGTCTGTGCTCTCTCAGACTCTGACACTGCCTGTGTCTGTGCTCTCACAGCCTCTGACACTGCCTGTGTTTGAGCTCTCTCAAACTCTGACACTGTCTGTGACTGTGCTCTCTCAGAATCTGGCACTGTCTGTGTCTGTGCTCTCTCAGACTCTGACACTGTCTGTGTCTGTGCTCCCTCAGACTCTGACACTGCCTGTGTCTGTGCTCTCTCAGACTCTGACACTGTCTGTGACTGTGCTCTCTCAGACTCTGACAATGCCTGTGGCTGTCCTCTCTCAGACTCTGACACTGCCTGTGTCTGTGCTCTCTCAGACTCTGCACTGCCTGTGTCTGTGCCCTCTCAGACTCTGACACTGTCTGTGTCTGTGCTCTCTCAGACTCTGACACTCTCTGTCTCTGTGCTCTCTCAGACTCTGCACTGTCTGTGTCTGTGCTCTCTCAGACTCTGGCACTGTCTGTGTCTGTGCTCTCTCAGACTCTGGCACTGTCTGTGCCTGTGCTCTCTCAGACTCTGCACTGCCTGTGCCTGTGCTCTCTCAGAATCTGACACTGTCTGTGTCTGTGCTCTCTCAGACTCTGACACTGTCTGTGACTGTGCTTTCACAGACTCTGACACTGTCTGTGACTGTGCTCTCTAAGACTCTGACACTGCCTGTGGCAGTGCTCTCTCAGACTCTGGCACTGTCTGTGTCTGTGCACTCTCAGACTCTGACACTGTCTGTGTCTGTGCTCTCTCAGACTCTGACACTGTCTGTGTCTGTGCTCTCTCAGACTCTGACACTGCCTGTGTTTGTGCTCTCTCAGGCTCTGACACTGTCTGTGGCTGTGCTCTCTCAGACTCTGGCACTGTCTGTGTCTGTGCTCTCTCAGACTCTGACACTGCCTGTGTTTGTGCTCTCTCAGACTCTGACACTGTCTGTGGCTGTGCTCTCTCAGACTCTGGCACTGTCTGTGTCTGTGCTCTCTCAGGCTCTGACACTGTCTGTGTCTGTGCTCTCTCAGACTGTGACACTGTCTGTGTCTGTGCTCTCTCAGACTCTGACACTGTCTGTGTTTGTGCTCTCACAGACTCTGACACTGCCTGTGTCTGAGCTCTCTCAGACTTTGACACTGCCTGTGTCTGTGCTCTCTCACACTCTACACTGTCTGTATCTGTGCTCTCTGACACTGTCTGTGTCTGTGCTCTCTCAGCCTCTGCAGTGTCTGTATCTGTGCTCTCTCAGACTCTGCACTGTGTGTGACTGTGCTCTCTCCGACTCTGACACTGCCCGTGTCTGTGCTCTCTCAAACTCTGCACTGTCTGTGTCTGTGCTCTCTCAGACTCTGCACTGTCTGTGTCTGTACTCTCTCAGACTCTGCACTGTCTGTGCTCTCTCAGAATCTGCCACTGTCTGTGTCTGTGCTCTCTCAGACTCTGACACTGTCTGTCTCTGTGCTCTCTCAGACTCTGCACTGTCTGTGTCTGTGCACTCTCAGACTCTGCATTGTCTGTCTCTGTGCTCTCTCACACTCTACACTGTCTGTGTCTGTGCTCTCTGACTCTGACACTGTCTGTGTCTGTGCTCTCTCAGCCTCTGCAGTGTCTGTATCTGTGCTCTCTCAGGCTCTGACACTGTCTGTGTCTGTGCTCTCTCAGACTGTGACACTGTCTGTGTCTGTGCTCTCTCAGACTCTGACACTGTCTGTGTTTGTGCTCTCACAGACTCTGACACTGCCTGTGTCTGAGCTCTCTCAGACTCTGACACTGCCTGTGTCTGTGCTCTCTCACACTCTACACTGTCTGTGTCTGTGCTCTCTGACTCTGACACTGTCTGTGTCTGTGCTCTCTCAGCCTCTGCAGTGTCTGTATCTGTGCTCTCTCAGACTCTGCACTGTCTGTGTCTGTGCTCTCTCAGACACTGCACTGTCTGTGTCTGTGCTCTCTCAGACTCTGACACTGCCTGTGTCTGTGCTCTCTAAGAATCTGACACTGTCTGTATCTGTGCTCTCTCAGGCTCTGCAATGTCTGTGTCTGTGCTCTCTCAGACTCTGACACTGTCTGTGACTGTGCTCTCACAGACTCTGACACTGTCTGTGGCTGTGCTCTCTCAGACTCTGACACTGTCTGTGACTGTGCTCTCTCAGACTCTGACATTGTCTGTGACTGTGCTCTCTCAGGCTCTGACACTGTCTGTGTCTGTGCTCTCACAGACTCTGACACTGTCTGTGACTGTGCTCTCACAGACTCTGACACTTTCTGTGACTGTGCTCTCTCAGATTCTGACACTGCCTGTGTCTGTGCTCTCTCAGACCCTGACACTGCCTGTGTCTGTGCTCTCTCAGACTCTGACACTTTCTGTGACTGTGCTCTCTCAGACTCTGACACTGCCTGTGTCTGTGATCTCTCAGACTCTGACACTGCCTGTGTCTGTGCTCTCTCAGACTCTGACACTGTCTGTGCCTGTGCTCTCTCAGACTCTGCACTGTCTGTGTCTGTGCTCTCTCAGATTCTGACATTGCCTGAGTCTGTGCTCTCTCAGACTCTGACACTGTCTGTGTCTGAGCTCTCTCAGACTCTGCACTGTCTGTGTCTGTGCTCTCTCAGACTCTGCACTGTCTGTGTCTGTGCTCTCTCAGACTCTGACACTGCCTGTGTCTGTGCTCTATCAGACTCTGACACTGTCTGTCTCTGTGCTCCCTCAGACTCTGACACTGTCTGTGTCTGGGCTCTCTCAGACTCTGACACTGTCTGTGTCTGTGCTCTCTCAGACTCTGCGCTGTCTCTGTCTGTGCTCTCTCAGACTCTGACACTTTCTGTGACTGTGCTCTCTCAGACTCTGACACTGCCTGAGTCTGTGCTCTCTCAGACTCTGACACTGCCTGTGGCTGTGCTCTCTCAGACTCTGACACTGCCTGTGTCTGTGCTCTCTCAGATTCTGCACTGTGTGTGACTGTGTTCTCTCAGACTCTGACACTGCCTGTGTCTGTGCTCTCTCAGACTCTGACACTGTCTGTGCCTGTGCTCTCTCAGACTCTGCACTGTCTGTGTCTGTGCTCTCTCAGACTCTGACACTGCCTGAGTCTGTGCTCTCTCAGACTCTGACACTGCCTGTGGCTGTGCTCTCTCAGACTCTGACACTGCCTGTGTCGGTGCTCTCTCCGACTCTGACACAGCCTGTGTCTGTGCTCTCTCAGACTCTGACACTGTCTGTGTCTGAGCTCTCTCAGACTCTGACACTGTCTGTGACTGTGCTCTCTCAGACTCTGACACTGCCTGTGTCTGTGCTCTCTCAGACTCTGACACTGCCTGTGTCTGTGCTCTCTCAGACTCTGACACTGCCTGTGGCTGTGCTCTCTCAGACACTGACACTGCCTGTGTCTGTGCTCTCTCAGACTCTTCACTGCCTGTGTCTGTGCTCTCTCAGACTCTGACAGTGTCAGTGTCGGTGCTCTCTCAGACTCTGCACTGTCTGTGTCTGTGCTCACACAGACTCTTCACTGCCTGTGTCTGTGCTCTCTCAGCCTCTGACACTGTCTGTGTCTGTGCTCTCTCAGACTCTGACACTGTCTGTGGCTGTGCTCTCTCAGACTCTGACACTGTCTGTGACTGTGCTCTCTCAAACCTGACACTGTCTGTGTCTGTGCTCTCTCAGACTCTGACACTGTCTGTGACTGTGCTCTCACAGACTCTGACACTGTCTGTGACTGTGCCCTCTCTGACTCTGACACTGTCTGTGACTGTGCTCTCTCAGACTCTGACACTGTCTGTGTCTATGCTCTCTCAGACTCTGACACTGTCTGTGCCTGTGCTCTCTCAGACTCTGACACTGTCTGTGTCTATGCTCTCTCAGGCTCTGACACTGTCTGTGGCTGTGCGCTCTCAGACTCTGACACTGCTTGTGGCTGTGCTCTCTCAGAATCTGACACTGTCTGTGTCTGTGCTCTCTCAGACTCTGCACTGTCTGTGTCTGTGCTCTCTCAGACTCTGACACTGCCTGTGTCTGTGCTCTCTCAGACTCTGACACTGTCTGTGTCTGTGCTCTCTCAGAATCTGCACTGCCTGTGTCTGTGCTCTCTCAGACTCTGACACTGCCTGTGTCTGTGCTCTCTCTCAGACTCTGACACTGCCTGTGTCTGTGCTCTCTCAGCCTCTGACACTGCCTGTGTTTGTGCTCTCTCAGACTCTGACACTGCCTGTGTCTGTGCTCTCTCAGCCTCTGACACTGTCTGTCTCTGTGCTCTCTCAGACTCTGACACTGTCTGTGTCTGTGCTCTCTCAGATTCTGCACTGTGTGTGACTGTGCTCTCTCAGACTCTGACACTGCCTGTGTCTGTGCTCTCTCAGACTCTGACACTGTCTGTGCCTGTGCTCTCTCAGACTCTGCACTGTCTGTGTCTGTGCTCTCTCAGACTCTGACACTGCCTGCGTCTGTGCTCTCTCAGACTCTGACACTGCCTGTGGCTGTGCTCTCTCAGACTCTGACACTGCCTGTAGCGGTGCTCTCTCGGACTCTGACACAGCCTGTGTCTGTGCTCTCTCAGACCCTGACACTGTCTGTGTCTGAGCTCTCTCAGACTCTGACACTGTCTGTGACTGTGCTCTCTCAGACTCTGAAACTGGCTGTGACTGTGCTCTCTCAGACTCTGACACTGCCTGTGTCTGTGCTCTCTCAGACTCTGACACTGCCTGTGTCTGTGCTCACACAGACTCTGACACTGCCTGTGTCTGTGCTCTCTCAGACACTGACACTCTCTGTGTCTGTGCTCTCTCAGACTCTGACACTGCCTGTGGCTGTGCTCTCTCAGACTCTGACACTGCCTGTAGCGGTGCTCTCTCGGACTCTGACACAGCCTGTGTCTGTGCTCTCTCAGACCCTGACACTGTCTGTGTCTGAGCTCTCTCAGACTCTGACACTGTCTGTGACTGTGCTCTCTCAGACTCTGAAACTGGCTGTGACTGTGCTCTCTCAGACTCTGACACTGCCTGTGTCTGTGCTCTCTCAGACTCTGACACTGCCTGTGTCTGTGCTCACACAGACTCTGACACTGCCTGTGTCTGTGCTCTCTCAACACTGACACACTCTGTGTCTGTGCTCTCTCAGACTCTGACACTGTCTGTGGCTGTGCTCTCTCAGACTCTGACACTGTCTGTGACTGTGCTCTCTCAGACTCTGACACTGTCTGTGACTGTGCTCTCTCAGACTCTGACACTGTCTGTGACTGTGCTCTCACCGACTCTGACACTGTCTGTGACTGTGCCCTCTCTGACTCTGACACTGTCTGTGACTGTGCTCTCTCAGACTCTGACACTGTCTGTGTCTATGCTCTGTCAGACTCTGACACTGTCTGTGGCTGTGCGCTCTCAGACTCTGACACTGCTTGTGGCTGTGCTCTCTCAGAATCTGACACTGTCTGTGTCTGTGCTGTCTCAGACTCTACACTGTCTGTGTCTGTGCTCTCTCAGACTCTGACACTGCCTGTGTCTGTGCTCTCTCAGACTCTGACACTGTCTGTGTCTGTGCTCTCTCAGAATCTGCACTGCCTGTGTCTGTGCTCTCTCAGACTCTGACACTGCCTGTGTTTGTGCTCTCTCAGGCTCTGACACTGTCTGTGACTGTGCTCTCTCAGACTCTGACACTGTCTGTGTCTGTGCTCTCTCAGATTCTGACACTGTCTGTGACTGTGCTCTCTCAGACTCTGGCACTGCCTGTGTCTGTGCTCTCTCAGACTCTGACATTGTCTGTGTCTGTGCTCTCTCAGACTCTGACACTGTCTGTGACTGTGCTCTCTCAGACTCTGACACTGTCTGTGACTGTGCTCTCTCAGACTCTGACACTGCCTGTGGCTGTGCTCTCTCAGACTCTGACACTGCCTGTGGCTGTGCTCTCTCAGACTCTGCACTGCCTGTGTCTGTGCCCTCTCAGACTCTGACACTGTCTGTGCCTGTGCTCTCTCCGACTCTGTCACTATCTGTGTTTGTGCTCTCTCAGACTCTGCACTGTCTGTGTCTGTGCTCTCTCAGACTCTGGCACTGCCTGTGTCTGTGCTCTCTCAGACTCTGACACTGTCTGTCTCTGTGCTCTCTCAGACTCTGACACTATCTGTGTTTGTGCTCTCTCAGACTCTGCACTGTCTGTGTCTGTGCTCTCTCAGACTCTGACACTGCCTGTGTCTGTGCTCTCTGAGACTCTGACACTGTCTGTCTCTGTGCTCTCTCAGACTCTGCACTGTCTGTGTCTGTGCTCTCTCAGACTCTGCACTGTCTGTGTCTGTGCTCTCTCAGACTCTGACACTGTCTGTGACTGTGCTCTCTCAGACTCTGACACTGCCTGTGGCTGTGCTCTCTCAGACTCTGGCACTGCCTGTGGCTGTGCTCTCTCAGACTCTGCACTGCCTGAGTCTGTGCCCTCTCAGACTCTGACACTGTCTGTGCCTGTGCTCTCTCAGACTCTGTCACTATCTGTGTTTGTGCTCTCTCAGACTCTGCACTGTCTGTGTCTGTGCTCTCTCAGACTCTGACACTGCCTGTGTCTGTGCTCTCTCAGACTCTGCACTGTCTGTGTCTGTGCTCTCTCAGACTCTGACACTGTCTGTGACTGTGCTCTCACAGACTCTGACACTGTCTGTGGCTGTGCTCTCTCAGACTCTGACACTGTCTGTGACTGTGCTCTCTCAGACTCTGACATTGTCTGTGACTGTGCTCTCTCAGGCTCTGACACTGTCTGTGTCTGTGCTCTCACAGACTCTGACACTGTCTGTGACTGTGCTCTCACAGACTCTGACACTGTCTGTGGCTGTGCTCTCTCAGACTCTGACACTGCCTGTGGCTGTGCTCTCTCAGACTCTGGCACTGTCTGTGTCGGCGCTCTCTCAGGCTCTGACACTGTCTGTGTCTGTGCTCTCACAGACTCTGTCACTGTCTGTGTCTGTGCTCTCTCAGACTCTGACACTGTCTGTGTTTGTGCTCTCTCAGACTCTGACACTGCCTGTGTCTGAGCTCTCTCAGACTCTGACACTGTCTGTGTCTGTGCTCTCTCAGACTCTGACACTGTCTGTGACTGTGCTCTCTCAGACTCTGACACTGCCTGTGGCTGTGCTCTCTCAGACTCTGACACTGCCTGTGGCTGTGCTCTCTCAGACTCTGCACTGCCTGTGTCTGTGCCCTCTCAGACTCTGACACTGTCTGTGCCTGTGCTCTCTCCGACTCTGTCACTATCTGTGTTTGTGCTCTCTCAGACTCTGCACTGTCTGTGTCTGTGCTCTCTCAGACTCTGGCACTGCCTGTGTCTGTGCTCTCTCAGACTCTGACACTGTCTGTCTCTGTGCTCTCTCAGACTCTGACACTATCTGTGTTTGTGCTCTCTCAGACTCTGCACTGTCTGTGTCTGTGCTCTCTCAGACTCTGACACTGCCTGTGTCTGTGCTCTCTGAGACTCTGACACTGTCTGTCTCTGTGCTCTCTCAGACTCTGCACTGTCTGTGTCTGTGCTCTCTCAGACTCTGCACTGTCTGTGTCTGTGCTCTCTCAGACTCTGACACTGTCTGTGACTGTGCTCTCTCAGACTCTGACACTGCCTGTGGCTGTGCTCTCTCAGACTCTGGCACTGCCTGTGGCTGTGCTCTCTCAGACTCTGCACTGCCTGAGTCTGTGCCCTCTCAGACTCTGACACTGTCTGTGCCTGTGCTCTCTCAGACTCTGTCACTATCTGTGTTTGTGCTCTCTCAGACTCTGCACTGTCTGTGTCTGTGCTCTCTCAGACTCTGACACTGCCTGTGTCTGTGCTCTCTCAGACTCTGCACTGTCTGTGTCTGTGCTCTCTCAGACTCTGACACTGTCTGTGACTGTGCTCTCACAGACTCTGACACTGTCTGTGGCTGTGCTCTCTCAGACTCTGACACTGTCTGTGACTGTGCTCTCTCAGACTCTGACATTGTCTGTGACTGTGCTCTCTCAGGCTCTGACACTGTCTGTGTCTGTGCTCTCACAGACTCTGACACTGTCTGTGACTGTGCTCTCACAGACTCTGACACTGTCTGTGGCTGTGCTCTCTCAGACTCTGACACTGCCTGTGGCTGTGCTCTCTCAGACTCTGGCACTGTCTGTGTCGGCGCTCTCTCAGGCTCTGACACTGTCTGTGTCTGTGCTCTCACAGACTCTGTCACTGTCTGTGTCTGTGCTCTCTCAGACTCTGACACTGTCTGTGTTTGTGCTCTCTCAGACTCTGACACTGCCTGTGTCTGAGCTCTCTCAGACTCTGACACTGTCTGTGTCTGTGCTCTCTCAGACTCTGACACTGCCTGTGTCTGTGCTCTCACAGCCTCTGACACTGCCTGTGTTTGAGCTCTCTCAAACTCTGACACTGTCTGTGACTGTGCTCTCTCAGAATCTGGCACTGTCTGTGTCTGTGCTCTCTCAGACTCTGACACTGTCTGTGTCTGTGCTCCCTCAGACTCTGACACTGCCTGTGTCTGTGCTCTCTCAGACTCTGACACTGTCTGTGACTGTGCTCTCTCAGACTCTGACAATGCCTGTGGCTGTCCTCTCTCAGACTCTGACACTGCCTGTGTCTGTGCTCTCTCAGACTCTGCACTGCCTGTGTCTGTGCCCTCTCAGACTCTGACACTGTCTGTGTCTGTGCTCTCTCAGGCTCTGACACTCTCTGTCTCTGTGCTCTCTCAGACTCTGCACTGTCTGTGTCTGTGCTCTCTCAGACTCTGGCACTGTCTGTGTCTGTGCTCTCTCAGACTCTGGCACTGTCTGTGCCTGTGCTCTCTCAGACTCTGCACTGCCTGTGCCTGTGCTCTCTCAGAATCTGACACTGTCTGTGTCTGTGCTCTCTCAGACTCTGACACTGTCTGTGACTGTGCTTTCACAGACTCTGACACTGTCTGTGACTGTGCTCTCTAAGACTCTGACACTGCCTGTGGCAGTGCTCTCTCAGACTCTGGCACTGTCTGTGTCTGTGCACTCTCAGACTCTGACACTGTCTGTGTCTGTGCTCTCTCAGACTCTGACACTGTCTGTGTCTGTGCTCTCTCAGACTCTGACACTGCCTGTGTTTGTGCTCTCTCAGACTCTGACACTGTCTGTGGCTGTGCTCTCTCAGACTCTGGCACTGTCTGTGTCTGTGCTCTCTCAGACTCTGACACTGCCTGTGTTTGTGCTCTCTCAGACTCTGACACTGTCTGTGGCTGTGCTCTCTCAGACTCTGGCACTGTCTGTGTCTGTGCTCTCTCAGGCTCTGACACTGTCTGTGTCTGTGCTCTCTCAGACTGTGACACTGTCTGTGTCTGTGCTCTCTCAGACTCTGACACTGTCTGTGTTTGTGCTCTCACAGACTCTGACACTGCCTGTGTCTGAGCTCTCTCAGACTCTGACACTGCCTGTGTCTGTGCTCTCTCACACTCTACACTGTCTGTATCTGTGCTCTCTGACACTGTCTGTGTCTGTGCTCTCTCAGCCTCTGCAGTGTCTGTATCTGTGCTCTCTCAGACTCTGCACTGTGTGTGACTGTGCTCTCTCCGACTCTGACACTGCCCGTGTCTGTGCTCTCTCAAACTCTGCACTGTCTGTGTCTGTGCTCTCTCAGACTCTGCACTGTCTGTGTCTGTACTCTCTCAGACTCTGCACTGTCTGTGCTCTCTCAGAATCTGCCACTGTCTGTGTCTGTGCTCTCTCAGACTCTGACACTGTCTGTCTCTGTGCTCTCTCAGACTCTGCACTGTCTGTGTCTGTGCACTCTCAGACTCTGCATTGTCTGTCTCTGTGCTCTCTCACACTCTACACTGTCTGTGTCTGTGCTCTCTGACTCTGACACTGTCTGTGTCTGTGCTCTCTCAGCCTCTGCAGTGTCTGTATCTGTGCTCTCTCAGGCTCTGACACTGTCTGTGTCTGTGCTCTCTCAGACTGTGACACTGTCTGTGTCTGTGCTCTCTCAGACTCTGACACTGTCTGTGTTTGTGCTCTCACAGACTCTGACACTGCCTGTGTCTGAGCTCTCTCAGACTCTGACACTGCCTGTGTCTGTGCTCTCTCACACTCTACACTGTCTGTGTCTGTGCTCTCTGACTCTGACACTGTCTGTGTCTGTGCTCTCTCAGCCTCTGCAGTGTCTGTATCTGTGCTCTCTCAGACTCTGCACTGTGTGTGACTGTGCTCTCTCCGACTCTGACACTGCCCGTGTCTGTGCTCTCTCAAACTCTGCACTGTCTGTGTCTGTGCTCTCTCAGACTCTGCACTGTCTGTCTCTGTGCTCTCTGAGACTCTGACACTATCTGTGTTTGTGCTCTCTCAGACTCTGCACTGTCTGTGTCTGTGCTCTCTCAGACTCTGACACTGCCTGTGTCTGTGCTCTCTGAGACTCTGACACTGTCTGTCTCTGTGCTCTCTCAGACTCTGCACTGTCTGTGTCTGTGCTCTCTCAGACTTTGCACTGTCTGTGTCTGTGCTCTCTCAGACTCTGACACTGCCTGTGTCTGTGCTCTCTAAGAATCTGACACTGTCTGTGTCTGTGCTCTCTCAGACTCTGCACTGTCTGTGTCTGTGCTCTCTCAGACTCTGACACTGTCTGTGACTGTGCTCTCACAGACTCTGACACTGTCTGTGGCTGTGCTCTCTCAGATTCTGACACTGTCTGTGACTGTGCTCTCTCAGACTCTGACATTGTCTATGACTGTGCTCTCTCAGGCTCTGACACTGTCTGTGTCTGTGCTCTCACAGACTCTGACACTGTCTGTGTCTGAGCTCTCTCAGACTCTGACACTGTCTGTGACTGTGCTCTCTCAGACTCTGAAACTGGCTGTGACTGTGCTCTCTCAGACTCTGACACTGCCTCTGTCTGTGCTCTCTCAGACTCTGACACTGCCTGTGTCTGTGCTCACACAGACTCTGACACTGCCTGTGTCTGTGCTCTCTCAGACACTGACACTGTCTGTGTCAGTGCTCTCTCAGACTCTGACACTGTCTGTGGCTGTGCTCTCTCAGACTCTGACACTGTCTGTGACTGTGCTCTCTCAGACTCTGACACTGTCTGTGACTGTGCTCTCTCAGACTCTGACACTGTCTGTGACTGTGCTCTCACAGACTCTGACACTGTCTGTGACTGTGCCCTCTCTGACTCTGACACTGTCTGTGACTGTGCTCTCTCAGACTCTGACACTGTCTGTGTCTATGCTCTCTCAGACTCTGACACTGTCTGTGTCTGTGCTCTCTCAGACTCTGACACTGTCTGTGTCTATGCTCTCTCAGACTCTGACACTGTCTGTGGCTGTGCGCTCTCAGACTCTGACACTGCTTGTGGCTGTGCTCTCTCAGAATCTGACACTGTCTGTGTCTGTGCTGTCTCAGACTCTACACTGTCTGTGTCTGTGCTCTCTCAGACCCTGACACTGCCTGTGTCTGTGCTCTCTCAGACTCTGACACTGTCTGTGTCTGTGCTCTCTCAGAATCTGCACTGCCTGTGTCTGTGCTCTCTCAGACTCTGACACTGCCTGTGTTTGTGCTCTCTCAGACTCTGACACTGTCTGTGACTGTGCTCTCTCAGACTCTGACACTGTCTGTGTCTGTGCTCTCTCAGATTCTGACACTGTCTGTGACTGTGCTCTCTCAGACTCTGGCACTGCCTGTGTCTGTGCTCTCTCAGACTCTGACATTGTCTGTGTCTGTGCTCTCTCAGACTCTGACACTGTCTGTGACTGTGCTCTCTCAGACTCTGACACTGCCTATGGCTGTGCTCTCTCAGACTCTGACACTGCCTGTGGCTGTGCTCTCTCAGACTCTGCACTGCCTGTGTCTGTGCCCTCTCAGACTCTGACACTGTCTGTGCCTGTGCTCTCTCAGACTCTGTCACTATCTGTGTTTGTGCTCTCTCAGACTCTGCACTGTCTGTGTCTGTGCTCTCTCAGACTCTGACACTGCCTGTGTCTGTGCTCTCTCAGACTCTGACACTGTCTGTCTCTGTGCTCTCTCAGACTCTGACACTATCTGTGTTTGTGCTCTCTCAGACTCTGCACTGTCTGTGTCTGTGCTCTCTCAGACTCTGACACTGTCTGTGGCTGTGCGCTCTCAGACTCTGACACTGTCTGTGACTGTGCTCTCTCAGACTCTGACACTGTCTGTGACTGTGCTCTCTCAGACTCTGACACTGTCTGTGACTGTGCCCTCTCTGACTCTAACACTGTCTGTGACTGTGCTCTCTCAGACTCTGACACTGTCTGTGTCTATGCTCTCTCAGACTCTGACACTGTCTGTGCCTGTGCTCTCTCAGACTCTGACACTGTCTGTGTCTATGCTCTCTCAGACTCTGACACTGTCTGTGGCTGTGCGCTCTCAGACTCTGACACTGCTTGTGGCTGTGCTCTCTCAGAATCTGACACTGTCTGTGTCTGTGCTGTCTCAGACTCTACACTGTCTGTGTCTGTGCTCTCTCAGACTCTGACACTGCCTGTGTCTGTGCTCTCTCAGACTCTGACACTGTCTGTGTCTGTGCTCTCTCAGAATCTGCACTGCCTGTGTCTGTGCTCTCTCAGACTCTGACACTGCCTGTGTTTGTGCTCTCTCAGACTCTGACACTGTCTGTGGCTGTGCTCTCTCAGACTCTGACACTGTCTGTGTCTGTGCTCTCTCAGATTCTGACACTGTCTGTGACTGTGCTCTCTCAGACTCTGGCACTGCCTGTGTCTGTGCTCTCTCAGACTCTGACATTGTCTGTGTCTGTGCTCTCTCAGACTCTGACACTGTCTGTGACTGTGCTCTCTCAGACTCTGACACTGTCTGTGACTGTGCTCTCTCAGACTCTGACACTGCCTGTGGCTGTGCTCTCTCAGACTCTGACACTGCCTGTGGCTGTGCTCTCTCAGACTCTGCACTGCCTGTGTCTGTGCCCTCTCAGACTCTGACACTGTCTGTGCCTGTGCTCTCTCCGACTCTGTCACTATCTGTGTTTGTGCTCTCTCAGACTCTGCACTGTCTGTGTCTGTGCTCTCTCAGACTCCGACACTGCCTGTGTCTGTGCTCTCTCAGACTCTGACACTGTCTGTCTCTGTGCTCTCTCAGACTCTGACACTATCTGTGTTTGTGCTCTCTCAGACTCTGCACTGTCTGTGTCTGTGCTCTCTCAGACTCTGACACTGCCTGTGTCTGTGCTCTCTGAGACTCTGACACTGTCTGTCTCTGTGCTCTCTCAGACTCTGCACTGTCTGTGTCTGTGCTCTCTCAGACTCTGCACTGTCTGTGTCTGTGCTCTCTCAGACTCTGACACTGTCTGTGACTGTGCTCTCTCAGACTCTGACACTGCCTGTGGCTGTGCTCTCTCAGACTCTGCCACTGCCTGTGGCTGTGCTCTCTCAGACTCTGCACTGCCTGAGTCTGTGCCCTCTCAGACTCTGACACTGTCTGTGCCTGTGCTCTCTCAGACTCTGTCACTATCTGTGTTTGTGCTCTCTCAGACTCTGCACTGTCTGTGTCTGTGCTCTCTCAGACTCTGACACTGCCTGTGTCTGTGCTCTCTCAGACTCTGCACTGTCTGTGTCTGTGCTCTCTCAGACTCTGACACTGTCTGTGACTGTGCTCTCACAGACTCTGACACTGTCTGTGGCTGTGCTCTCTCAGACTCTGACACTGTCTGTGACTGTGCTCTCTCAGACCCTGACATTGTCTATGACTGTGCTCTCTCAGGCTCTGACACTGTCTGTGTCTGTGCTCTCACAGACTCTGACACTGTCTGTGACTGTGCTCTCACAGACTCTGACACTGTCTGTGGCTGTGCTCTCTCAGACTCTGACACTGCCTGTGGCTGTGCTCTCTCAGACTCTGGCACTGTCTGTCTCGGCGCTCTCTCAGGCTCTGACACTGTCTGTGTCTGTGCTCTCACAGACTCTGTCACTGTCTGTGTCTGTGCTCTCTCAGACTCTGACACTGTCTGTGTTTGTGCTCTCTCAGACTCTGACACTGCCTGTGTCTGAGCTCTCTCAGACTCTGACACTGTCTGTGTCTGTGCTCTCTCAGACTCTGACACTGCCTGTGTCTGTGCTCTCACAGCCTCTGACACTGCCTGTGTTTGAGCTCTCTCAGACTCTGACACTGTCTGTGACTGTGCTCTCTCAGAATCTGGCACTGTCTGTGTCTGTGCTCTCTCAGACTCTGACACTGTCTGTGTCTGTGCTCCCTCAGACTCTGACACTGCCTGTGACTGTGCTCTCTCAGACTCTGACACTGTCTGTGACTGTGCTCTCTCAGACTCTGACAATGCCTGTGGCTGTCCTCTCTCAGACTCTGACACTGCCTGTGTCTGTGCTCTCTCAGACTCTGCACTGCCTGTGTCTGTGCCCTCTCAGACTCTGACACTGTCTGTGTCTGTGCTCTCTCAGACTCTGACACTCTCTGTCTCTGTGCTCTCTCAGACTCTGCACTGTCTGTGTCTGTGCTCTCTCAGACTCTGGCACTGTCTGTGTCTGTGCTCTCTCAGACTCTGGCACTGTCTGTGCCTGTGCTCTCTCAGACTCTGCACTGCCCGTGCCTGTGCTCTCTCAGAATCTGACACTGTCTGTGTCTGTGCTCTCTCAGACTCTGACACTGTCTGTGACTGTGCTTTCACAGACTCTGACACTGTCTGTGACTGTGCTCTCTAAGACTCTGACACTGCCTGTGGCAGTGCTCTCTCAGACTCTGGCACTGTCTGTGTCTGTGCACTCTCAGACTCTGACACTGTCTGTGTCTGTGCTCTCTCAGACTCTGACACTGTCTGTGTCTGTGCTCTCTCAGACTCTGACACTGCCTGTGTTTGTGCTCTCTCAGACTCTGACACTGTCTGTGGCTGTGCTCTCTCAGACTCTGGCACTGTCTGTGTCTGTGCTCTCTCAGACTCAGACACTGCCTGTGTTTGTGCTCTCTCAGACTCTGACACTGTCTGTGGCTGTGCTCTCTCAGACTCTGGCACTGTCTGTGTCTGTGCTCTCTCAGGCTCTGACACTGTCTGTGTCTGTGCTCTCTCAGACTGTGACACTGTCTGTGTCTGTGCTCTCTCAGACTCTGACACTGTCTGTGTTTGTGCTCTCACAGACTCTGACACTGCCTGTGTCTGTGCTCTCTCAGCCTCTGCAGTGTCTGTATCTGTGCTCTCTCAGACTCTGCACTGTGTGTGACTGTGCTCTCTCCGACTCTGACACTGCCCGTGTCTGTGCTCTCTCAAACTCTGCACTGTCTGTGTCTGTGCTCTCTCAGACTCTGACACTGTCTGTGGCTGTGCTCTCTCAGACTCTGGCACTGTCTGTGTCTGTGCTCTCTCAGACTCAGACACTGCCTGTGTTTGTGCTCTCTCAGACTCTGACACTGTCTGTGGCTGTGCTCTCTCAGACTCTGGCACTGTCTGTGTCTGTGCTCTCTCAGACTGTGACACTGTCTGTGTCTGTGCTCTCTCAGACTCTGACACTGTCTGTGTTTGTGCTCTCACAGACTCTGACACTGCCTGTGTCTGTGCTCTCTCAGCCTCTGCAGTGTCTGTATCTGTGCTCTCTCAGACTCTGCACTGTGTGTGACTGTGCTCTCTCCGACTCTGACACTGCCCGTGTCTGTGCTCTCTCAAACTCTGCACTGTCTGTGTCTGTGCTCTCTCAGACTCTGCACTGTCTGTCTCTGTGCTCTCTCAGACTCTGCACTGTCTGTGTCTGTGCACTCTCAGACTCTGCATTGTCTGTCTCTGTGCTCTCTCAGACTCTGACACTGCCTGTGTCTGTGCTCTCTCAGACTCTGACACTGTCTGTCTCTGTGCTCTCTCAGACTCTGACACTATCTGTGTTTGTGCTCTCTCAGACTCTGCACTGTCTGTGTCTGTGCTCTCTCAGACTCTGACACTGCCTGTGTCTGTGCTCTCTGAGACTCTGACACTGTCTGTCTCTGTGCTCTCTCAGACTCTGCACTGTCTGTGTCTGTGCTCTCTCAGACTTTGCACTGTCTGTGTCTGTGCTCTCTCAGACTCTGACACTGCCTGTGTCTGTGCTCTCTAAGAATCTGACACTGTCTGTGTCTGTGCTCTCTCAGACTCTGCACTGTCTGTGTCTGTGCTCTCTCAGACTCTGACACTGTCTGTGACTGTGCTCTCACAGACTCTGACACTGTCTGTGGCTGTGCTCTCTCAGACTCTGACACTGTCTGTGACTGTGCTCTCTCAGACTCTGACATTGTCTATGACTGTGCTCTCTCAGGCTCTGACACTGTCTGTGTCTGTGCTCTCACAGACTCTGACACGGTCTGTGACTGTGCTCTCACAGACTCTGACACTGTCTGTGGCTGTGCTCTCTCAGACTCTGACACTGCCTGTGGCTGTGCTCTCTCAGACTCTGGCACTGTCTGTGTCGGCGCTCTCTCAGGCTCTGACACTGTCTGTGTCTGTGCTCTCACAGACTCTGTCACTGTCTGTGTCTGTGCTCTCTCAGACTCTGACACTGTCTGTGTTTGTGCTCTCTCAGACTCTGACATGGCCTGTGTCTGAGCTCTCTCAGACTCTGACACTGTCTGTGTCTGTGCTCTCTCAGGCTCTGACACTGCCTGTGTCTGTGCTCTCACAGCCTCTGACACTGCCTGTGTTTGAGCTCTCTCAGACTCTGACACTGTCTGTGACTGTGCTCTCTCAGAATCTGGCACTGTCTGTGCTCTCTCAGACTTGACACTGTCTGTGTCTGTGCTCCCTCAGACTCTGACACTGTCTGTGACTGTGCTCTCTCAGACTCTGACACTGTCTGTGACTGTGCTCTCTCAGACTCTGACACTGCCTGTGGCTGTCCTCTCTCAGACTATGACACTGCCTGTGTCTGTGCTCTCTCAGACTCTGCACTGCCTGTGTCTGTGCCCTCTCAGACTCTGACACTGTCTGTGCCTGTGCTCTCTCAGATTCTGACACTGTCTGTCTCTGTGCTCTCTCAGACTCTGCACTGCCTGTGCCTGTGCTCTCTCAGAATCTGACACTGCCTGTGTCTGTGCTCTCTAAGAATCTGACACTGTCTGTGTCTGTGCTCTCTCAGACTCTGCACTGTCTGTGTCTGTGCTCTCTCAGACTCTGACACTGTCTGTGACTGTGCTCTCACAGACTCTGACACTGTCTGTGGCTGTGCTCTCTCAGACTCTGACACTGTCTGTGACTGTGCTCTCTCAGTCTCTGACATTGTCTATGACTGTGCTCTCTCAGGCTCTGAAACTGTCTGTGTCTGTGCTCTCACAGACTCTGACACTGTCTGTGACTGTGCTCTCACAGACTCTGACACTGTCTGTGGCTGTGCTCTCTCAGACTCTGACACTGCCTGTGGCTGTGCTCTCTCAGACTCTGGCACTGTCTGTGTCGGCGCTCTCTCAGGCTCTGACACTGTCTGTGTCTGTGCTCTCACAGACTCTGTCACTGTCTGTGTCTGTGCTCTCTCAGACTCTGACACTGTCTGTGTTTGTGCTCTCTCAGACTCTGACACTGCCTGTGTCTGAGCTCTCTCAGACTCTGACACTGTCTGTGTCTGTGCTCTCTCAGGCTCTGACACTGCCTGTGTCTGTGCTCTCACAGCCTCTGACACTGCCTGTGTTTGAGCTCTCTCAGACTCTGACACTGTCTGTGACTGTGCTCTCTCAGAATCTGGCACTGTCTGTGCTCTCTCAGACTCTGACACTGTCTGTGTCTGTGCTCCCTCAGACTCTGACACTGTCTGTGACTGTGCTCTCTCAGACTCTGACACTGTCTGTGACTGTGCTCTCTCAGACTCTGACACTGCCTGTGGCTGTCCTCTCTCAGACTATGACACTGCCTGTGTCTGTGCTCTCTCAGACTCTGCACTGCCTGTGTCTGTGCCCTCTCAGACTCTGACACTGTCTGTGCCTGTGCTCTCTCAGACTCTGACACTGTCTGTCTCTGTGCTCTCTCAGACTCTGCACTGTCTGTGTCTGTGCTCTCTCAGACTCTGGCACTGTCTGTGTCTGTGCTCTCTCAGACTCTGGCACTGTCTGTGTCTGTGCTCTCTCAGACTCTGCACTGCCTGTGCCTGTGCTCTCTCAGAATCTGACACTGTCTGTGTCTGTGCTCTCTCAGACTCTGACACTGTCTGTGACTGTGCTCTCACAGACTCTGACACTGTCTGTGACTGTGCTCTCTAAGACTCTGACACTGCCTGTGGCAGTGCTCTCTCAGACTCTGGCACTGTCTGTGTCTGTGCTCTCTCAGACTCTGACACTGTCTGTGTCTGTGCTCTCTCAGACTCTGACACTGTCTGTGTCTGTGCTCTCTCAGACTCTGACACTGCCTGTGTTTGTGCTCTCTCAGACTCTGACACTGTCTGTGGCTGTGCTCTCTCAGACTCTGGCACTGTCTGTGTCTGTGCTCTCTCAGACCCTGACACTGTCTGTGATTGTGCTCTCTCAGACACTGACACTGCCTGTGTCTGTGCTCTCTCAGACTCTTCACTGCCTGTGTCTGTGCTCTCTCAAACTCTGACAGTGTCAGTGTCGGTGCTCTCTCAGACTCTGCACTGTCTGTGTCTGTGCTCACACAGACTCTTCACTGCCTGTGTCTGTGCTCTCTCAGCCTCTGACACTGTCTGTGTCTGTGCTCTCTCAGACTCTGACACTATCTGTGGCTGTGCTCTCTCAGACTCTGACACTGTCTGTGACTGTGCTCTCTCAAACCTGACACTGTCTGTGTCTGTGCTCTCTCAGACTCTGACACTGTCTGTGACTGTGCTCTCACAGACTCTGACACTGTCTGTGACTGTGCCCTCTCTGACTCTGACACTGTCTGTGACTGTGCTCTCTCAGACTCTGACACTGTCTGTGTATATGCTCTCTCAGACTCTGACACTGTCTGTGCCTGTGCTCTCTCAGACTCTGACACTGTCTGTGTCTATGCTCTCTCAGACTCTGACACTGTCTGTGGCTGTGCGCTCTCAGACTCTGACACTGCTTGTGGCTGTGCTCTCTCAGAATCTGACACTGTCTGTGTCTGTGCTCTCTCAGACTCTGCACTGTCTGTGTCTGTGCTCTCTCAGACTCTGACACTGCCTGTGTCCGTGCTCTCTCAGACTCTGACACTGTCTGTGTCTGTGCTCTCTCAGAATCTGCACTGCCTGTGTCTGTGCTCTCTCAGACTCTGACACTGCCTGTGTCTGTGCTCTCTCAGACTCTGACACTGCCTGTGTCTGTGCTCTCTCAGCCTCTGACACTGCCTGTGTTTGTGCTCTCTCAGACTCTGACACTGCCTGTGTCTGTGCTCTCTCAGCCTCTGACACTGTCTGTCTCTGTGCTCTCTCAGACTCTGACACTGTCTGTGTCTGTGCTCTCTCAGATTCTGCACTGTGTGTGACTGTGCTCTCTCAGACTCTGACACTGCCTGTGTCTGTGCTCTCTCAGACTCTGACACTGTCTGTGCCTGTGCTCTCTCAGACTCTGCACTGTCTGTGTCTGTGCTCTCTCAGACTCTGACACTGCCTGAGTCTGTGCTCTCTCAGACTCTGACACTGCCTGTGGCTGTGCTCTCTCAGACTCTGACACTGCCTGTAGCGGTGCTCTCTCCGACTCTGACACAGCCTGTGCCTGTGCTCTCTCAGACCCTGACACTGTCTGTGTCTGAGCTCTCTCAGACTCTGACACTGTCTGTGACTGTGCTCTCTCAGACTCTGAAACTGGCTGTGACTGTGCTCTCTCAGACTCTGACACTGCCTGTGTCTGTGCTCACACAGACTCTGACACTGCCTGTGTCTGTGCTCTCTCAGACACTGACACTGTCTGTGTCTGTGCTCTCTCAGACTCTGACACTGTCTGTGGCTGTGCTCTCTCAGACTCTGACACTGTCTGTGACTGTGCTCTCTCAGACTCTGACACTGTCTGTGACTGTGCTCTCTCAGACTCTGACACTGTCTGTGACTGTGCTCTCACAGACTCTGACACTGTCTGTGACTGTGCCCTCTCTGACTCTGACACTGTCTGTGACTGTGCTCTCTCAGACTCTGACACTGTCTGTGTCTATGCTCTCTCAGACTCTGACACTGTCTGTGCCTGTGCTCTCAAGACTCTGACACTGTCTGTGTCTATGCTCTCTCAGACTCTGAAACTGTCTCTGGCTGTGCGCTCTCAGACTCTGACACTGCTTGTGGCTGTGCTCTCTCAGAATCTGACACTGTCTGTGTCTGTGCTGTCTCAGACTCTACACTGTCTGTGTCTGTGCTCTCTCAGACTCTGACACTGCCTGTGTCTGTGCTCTCTCAGACTCTGACACTGTCTGTGTCTGTGCTCTCTCAGAATCTGCACTGCCTGTGTCTGTGCTCTCTCAGACTCTGACACTGCCTGTGTTTGTGCTCTCTCAGACTCTGACACTGTCTGTGACTGTGCTCTCTCAGACTCTGACACTGTCTGTGTCTGTGCTCTCTCAGATTCTGACACTGCCTGTGTCTGTGCTCTCTCAGACTCTGACACTGCCTGTGTCTGTGCTCTCTCAGCCTCTGACACTGCCTGTGTTTGTGCTCTCTCAGACTCTGACACTGCCTGTGTCTGTGCTCTCTCAGCCTCTGACACTGTCTGTCTCTGTGCTCTCTCAGACTCTGACACTGTCTGTGTCTGTGCTCTCTCAGATTCTGCACTGTGTGTGACTGTGCTCTCTCAGACTCTGACACTGCCTGTGTCTGTGCTCTCTCAGACTCTGACACTGTCTGTGCCTGTGCTCTCTCAGACTTTGCACTGTCTGTGTCTGTGCTCTCTCAGACTCTGACACTGCCTGAGTCTGTGCTCTCTCAGACTCTGACACTGCCTGTGGCTGTGCTCTCTCAGACTCTGACACTGCCTGTAGCGGTGCTCTCTCCGACTCTGACACAGCCTGTGCCTGTGCTCTCTCAGACCCTGACACTGTCTGTGTCTGAGCTCTCTCAGACTCTGACACTGTCTGTGACTGTGCTCTCTCAGACTCTGAAACTGGCTGTGACTGTGCTCTCTCAGACTCTGACACTGCCTGTGTCTGTGCTCACACAGACTCTGACACTGCCTGTGTCTGTGCTCTCTCAGACACTGACACTGTCTGTGTCTGTGCTCTCTCAGACTCTGACACTGTCTGTGACTGTGCTCTCTCAGACTCTGACACTGTCTGTGACTGTGCTCTCTCAGACTCTGACACTGTCTGTGACTGTGCTCTCACAGACTCTGACACTGTCTGTGACTGTGCCCTCTCTGACTCTGACACTGTCTGTGACTGTGCTCTCTCAGACTCTGACACTGTCTGTGTCTATGCTCTCTCAGACTCTGACACTGTCTGTGCCTGTGCTCTCAAGACTCTGACACTGTCTGTGTCTATGCTCTCTCAGACTCTGACACTGTCTGTGGCTGTGCGCTCTCAGACTCTGACACTGCTTGTGGCTGTGCTCTCTCAGAATCTGACACTGTCTGTGTCTGTGCTGTCTCAGACTCTACACTGTCTGTGTCTGTGCTCTCTCAGACTCTGACACTGCCTGTGTCTGTGCTCTCTCAGACTCTGACACTGTCTGTGTCTGTGCTCTCTCAGAATCTGCACTGCCTGTGTCTGTGCTCTCTCAGACTCTGACACTGCCTGTGTTTGTGCTCTCTCAGACTCTGACACTGTCTGTGACTGTGCTCTCTCAGACTCTGACACTGTCTGTGTCTGTGCTCTCTCAGATTCTGACACTGTCTGTGACTGTGCTCTCTCAGACTCTGGCACTGCCTGTGTCTGTGCTCTCTCAGACTCTGACATTGTCTGTGTCTGTGCTCTCTCAGACTCTGACACTGTCTGTGACTGTGCTCTCTCAGACTCTGACACTGTCTGTGACTGTGCTCTCTCAGACTCTGACACTGCCTGTGGCTGTGCTCTCTCAGACTCTGCACTGCCTGTGTCTGTGCCCTCTCAGACTCTGACACTGTCTGTGCCTGTGCTCTCTCAGACTCTGTCACTATCTGTGTTTGTGCTCTCTCAGACTCTGCACTGTCTGTGTCTGTGCTCTCTCAGACTCTGACACTGCCTGTGTCTGTGCTCTCTCAGACTCTGACACTGTCTGTCTCTGTGCTCTCTCAGACTCTGACACTATCTGTGTTTGTGCTCTCTCAGACTCTGACACTGCCTGTGTCTGTGCTCTCTCAGACTCTGACACTGTCTGTGCCTGTGCTCTCTCAGACTCTGCACTGTCTGTGTCTGTGCTCTCTCAGACTCTGACACTGCCTGAGTCTGTGCTCTCTCAGACTCTGACACTGCCTGTGGCTGTGCTCTCTCAGACTCTGACACTGCCTGTAGCGGTGCTCTCTCCGACTCTGACACAGCCTGTGCCTGTGCTCTCTCAGACCCTGACACTGTCTGTGTCTGAGCTCTCTCAGACTCTGACACTGTCTGTGACTGTGCTCTCTCAGACTCTGAAACTGGCTGTGACTGTGCTCTCTCAGACTCTGACACTGCCTGTGTCTGTGCTCACACAGACTCTGACACTGCCTGTGTCTGTGCTCTCTCAGACACTGACACTGTCTGTGTCTGTGCTCTCTCAGACTCTGACACTGTCTGTGGCTGTGCTCTCTCAGACTCTGACACTGTCTGTGACTGTGCTCTCTCAGACTCTGACACTGTCTGTGACTGTGCTCTCTCAGACTCTGACACTGTCTGTGACTGTGCTCTCACAGACTCTGACACTGTCTGTGACTGTGCCCTCTCTGACTCTGACACTGTCTGTGACTGTGCTCTCTCAGACTCTGACACTGTCTGTGTCTATGCTCTCTCAGACTCTGACACTGTCTGTGCCTGTGCTCTCAAGACTCTGACACTGTCTGTGTCTATGCTCTCTCAGACTCTGACACTGTCTGTGGCTGTGCGCTCTCAGACTCTGACACTGCTTGTGGCTGTGCTCTCTCAGAATCTGACACTGTCTGTGTCTGTGCTGTCTCAGACTCTACACTGTCTGTGTCTGTGCTCTCTCAGACTCTGACACTGCCTGTGTCTGTGCTCTCTCAGACTCTGACACTGTCTGTGTCTGTGCTCTCTCAGAATCTGCACTGCCTGTGTCTATGCTCTCTCAGACTCTGACACTGCCTGTGTTTGTGCTCTCTCAGACTCTGACACTGTCTGTGACTGTGCTCTCTCAGACTCTGACACTGTCTGTGTCTGTGCTCTCTCAGATTCTGACACTGTCTGTGACTGTGCTCTCTCAGACTCTGGCACTGCCTGTGTCTGTGCTCTCTCAGACTCTGACATTGTCTGTGTCTGTGCTCTCTCAGACTCTGACACTGTCTGTGACTGTGCTCTCTCAGACTCTGACACTGTCTGTGACTGTGCTCTCTCAGACTCTGACACTGCCTGTGGCTGTGCTCTCTCAGACTCTGCACTGCCTGTGTCTGTGCCCTCTCAGACTCTGACACTGTCTGTGCCTGTGCTCTCTCAGACTCTGTCACTATCTGTGTTTGTGCTCTCTCAGACTCTGCACTGTCTGTGTCTGTGCTCTCTCAGACTCTGACACTGCCTGTGTCTGTGCTCTCTCAGACTCTGACACTGTCTGTCTCTGTGCTCTCGCAGACTCTGACACTATCTGTGTTTGTGCTCTCTCAGACTCTGCACTGTCTGTGTCTGTGCTCTCTCAGACTCTGACACTGCCTGTGTCTGTGCTCTCTGAGACTCTGACACTGTCTGTCTCTGTGCTCTCTCAGACTCTGCACTGTCTGTGTCTGTGCTCTCTCAGACTCTGCACTGTCTGTGTCTGTGCTCTCTCAGACTCTGACACTGTCTGTGCCTGTGCTCTCAAGACTCTGACACTGTCTGTGTCTATGCTCTCTCAGACTCTGAAACTGTCTCTGGCTGTGCGCTCTCAGACTCTGACACTGCTTGTGGCTGTGCTCTCTCAGAATCTGACACTGTCTGTGTCTGTGCTGTCTCAGACTCTACACTGTCTGTGTCTGTGCTCTCTCAGACTCTGACACTGCCTGTGTCTGTGCTCTCTCAGACTCTGACACTGTCTGTGTCTGTGCTCTCTCAGAATCTGCACTGCCTGTGTCTGTGCTCTCTCAGACTCTGACACTGCCTGTGTTTGTGCTCTCTCAGACTCTGACACTGTCTGTGACTGTGCTCTCTCAGACTCTGACACTGTCTGTGTCTGTGCTCTCTCAGATTCTGACACTGCCTGTGTCTGTGCTCTCTCAGACTCTGACACTGCCTGTGTCTGTGCTCTCTCAGCCTCTGACACTGCCTGTGTTTGTGCTCTCTCAGACTCTGACACTGCCTGTGTCTGTGCTCTCTCAGCCTCTGACACTGTCTGTCTCTGTGCTCTCTCAGACTCTGACACTGTCTGTGTCTGTGCTCTCTCAGATTCTGCACTGTGTGTGACTGTGCTCTCTCAGACTCTGACACTGCCTGTGTCTGTGCTCTCTCAGACTCTGACACTGTCTGTGCCTGTGCTCTCTCAGACTTTGCACTGTCTGTGTCTGTGCTCTCTCAGACTCTGACACTGCCTGAGTCTGTGCTCTCTCAGACTCTGACACTGCCTGTGGCTGTGCTCTCTCAGACTCTGACACTGCCTGTAGCGGTGCTCTCTCCGACTCTGACACAGCCTGTGCCTGTGCTCTCTCAGACCCTGACACTGTCTGTGTCTGAGCTCTCTCAGACTCTGACACTGTCTGTGACTGTGCTCTCTCAGACTCTGAAACTGGCTGTGACTGTGCTCTCTCAGACTCTGACACTGCCTGTGTCTGTGCTCACACAGACTCTGACACTGCCTGTGTCTGTGCTCTCTCAGACACTGACACTGTCTGTGTCTGTGCTCTCTCAGACTCTGACACTGTCTGTGGCTGTGCTCTCTCAGACTCTGACACTGTCTGTGACTGTGCTCTCTCAGACTCTGACACTGTCTGTGACTGTGCTCTCTCAGACTCTGACACTGTCTGTGACTGTGCTCTCACAGACTCTGACACTGTCTGTGACTGTGCCCTCTCTGACTCTGACACTGTCTGTGACTGTGCTCTCTCAGACTCTGACACTGTCTGTGTCTATGCTCTCTCAGACTCTGACACTGTCTGTGCCTGTGCTCTCAAGACTCTGACACTGTCTGTGTCTATGCTCTCTCAGACTCTGACACTGTCTGTGGCTGTGCGCTCTCAGACTCTGACACTGCTTGTGGCTGTGCTCTCTCAGAATCTGACACTGTCTGTGTCTGTGCTGTCTCAGACTCTACACTGTCTGTGTCTGTGCTCTCTCAGACTCTGACACTGCCTGTGTCTGTGCTCTCTCAGACTCTGACACTGTCTGTGTCTGTGCTCTCTCAGAATCTGCACTGCCTGTGTCTGTGCTCTCTCAGACTCTGACACTGCCTGTGTTTGTGCTCTCTCAGACTCTGACACTGTCTGTGACTGTGCTCTCTCAGACTCTGACACTGTCTGTGTCTGTGCTCTCTCAGATTCTGACACTGTCTGTGACTGTGCTCTCTCAGACTCTGGCACTGCCTGTGTCTGTGCTCTCTCAGACTCTGACATTGTCTGTGTCTGTGCTCTCTCAGACTCTGACACTGTCTGTGACTGTGCTCTCTCAGACTCTGACACTGTCTGTGACTGTGCTCTCTCAGACTCTGACACTGCCTGTGGCTGTGCTCTCTCAGACTCTGCACTGCCTGTGTCTGTGCCCTCTCAGACTCTGACACTGTCTGTGCCTGTGCTCTCTCAGACTCTGTCACTATCTGTGTTTGTGCTCTCTCAGACTCTGCACTGTCTGTGTCTGTGCTCTCTCAGACTCTGACACTGCCTGTGTCTGTGCTCTCTCAGACTCTGACACTGTCTGTCTCTGTGCTCTCTCAGACTCTGACACTATCTGTGTTTGTGCTCTCTCAGACTCTGACACTGCCTGTGTCTGTGCTCTCTCAGACTCTGACACTGTCTGTGCCTGTGCTCTCTCAGACTCTGCACTGTCTGTGTCTGTGCTCTCTCAGACTCTGACACTGCCTGAGTCTGTGCTCTCTCAGACTCTGACACTGCCTGTGGCTGTGCTCTCTCAGACTCTGACACTGCCTGTAGCGGTGCTCTCTCCGACTCTGACACAGCCTGTGCCTGTGCTCTCTCAGACCCTGACACTGTCTGTGTCTGAGCTCTCTCAGACTCTGACACTGTCTGTGACTGTGCTCTCTCAGACTCTGAAACTGGCTGTGACTGTGCTCTCTCAGACTCTGACACTGCCTGTGTCTGTGCTCACACAGACTCTGACACTGCCTGTGTCTGTGCTCTCTCAGACACTGACACTGTCTGTGTCTGTGCTCTCTCAGACTCTGACACTGTCTGTGGCTGTGCTCTCTCAGACTCTGACACTGTCTGTGACTGTGCTCTCTCAGACTCTGACACTGTCTGTGACTGTGCTCTCTCAGACTCTGACACTGTCTGTGACTGTGCTCTCACAGACTCTGACACTGTCTGTGACTGTGCCCTCTCTGACTCTGACACTGTCTGTGACTGTGCTCTCTCAGACTCTGACACTGTCTGTGTCTATGCTCTCTCAGACTCTGACACTGTCTGTGCCTGTGCTCTCAAGACTCTGACACTGTCTGTGTCTATGCTCTCTCAGACTCTGACACTGTCTGTGGCTGTGCGCTCTCAGACTCTGACACTGCTTGTGGCTGTGCTCTCTCAGAATCTGACACTGTCTGTGTCTGTGCTGTCTCAGACTCTACACTGTCTGTGTCTGTGCTCTCTCAGACTCTGACACTGCCTGTGTCTGTGCTCTCTCAGACTCTGACACTGTCTGTGTCTGTGCTCTCTCAGAATCTGCACTGCCTGTGTCTATGCTCTCTCAGACTCTGACACTGCCTGTGTTTGTGCTCTCTCAGACTCTGACACTGTCTGTGACTGTGCTCTCTCAGACTCTGACACTGTCTGTGTCTGTGCTCTCTCAGATTCTGACACTGTCTGTGACTGTGCTCTCTCAGACTCTGGCACTGCCTGTGTCTGTGCTCTCTCAGACTCTGACATTGTCTGTGTCTGTGCTCTCTCAGACTCTGACACTGTCTGTGACTGTGCTCTCTCAGACTCTGACACTGTCTGTGACTGTGCTCTCTCAGACTCTGACACTGCCTGTGGCTGTGCTCTCTCAGACTCTGCACTGCCTGTGTCTGTGCCCTCTCAGACTCTGACACTGTCTGTGCCTGTGCTCTCTCAGACTCTGTCACTATCTGTGTTTGTGCTCTCTCAGACTCTGCACTGTCTGTGTCTGTGCTCTCTCAGACTCTGACACTGCCTGTGTCTGTGCTCTCTCAGACTCTGACACTGTCTGTCTCTGTGCTCTCGCAGACTCTGACACTATCTGTGTTTGTGCTCTCTCAGACTCTGCACTGTCTGTGTCTGTGCTCTCTCAGACTCTGACACTGCCTGTGTCTGTGCTCTCTGAGACTCTGACACTGTCTGTCTCTGTGCTCTCTCAGACTCTGCACTGTCTGTGTCTGTGCTCTCTCAGACTCTGCACTGTCTGTGTCTGTGCTCTCTCAGACTCTGACACTGTCTGTGACTGTGCTCTCTCAGACTCTGACACTGCCTGTGGCTGTGCTCTCTCAGACTCTGGCACTGCCTGTGGCTGTGCTCTCTCAGACTCTGCACTGCCTGTGTCTGTGCCCTCTCAGACTCTGACACTGTCTGTGCCTGTGCTCTCTCAGACTCTGTCACTATCTGTGTTTGTGCTCTCTCAGACTCTGCACTGTCTGTGTCTGTGCTCTCTCAGGCTCTGACACTGCCTGTGTCTGTGCTCTCTCAGACTCTGCACTGTCTGTGTCTGTGCTCTCTCAGACTCTGACACTGTCTGTGACTGTGCTCTCACAGACTCTGACACTGTCTGTGACTGTGCTCTCTCAGACTCTGACATTGTCTGTGACTGTGCTCTCTCAGGCTCTGACACTGTCTGTGGCTGTGCTCTCTCAGACTCTGACACTGCCTGTGGCTGTGCTCTCTCAGACTCTGGCACTGTCTGTGTCGGCGCTCTCTCAGGCTCTGACACTGTCTGTGTCTGTGCTCTCACAGACTCTGTCACTGTCTGTGTCTGTGCTCTCTCAGACTCTGACACTGTCTGTGTTTGTGCTCTCTCAGACTCTGACACTGCCTGTGTCTGAGCTCTCTCAGACTCTGACACTGTCTGTGCTCTCTCAGACTCTGACACTGCCTGTGTCTGTGCTCTCACAGACTCTGACACTGCCTGTGTTTGAGCTCTCTCAGACTCTGACACTGTCTGTGACTGTGCTCTCTCAGAATCTGGCACTGTCTGTGTCTGTGCTCTCTCAGACTCTGACACTGCCTGTGTCTGAGCTCTCTCAGACTCTGACACTGTCTGTGCTCTCTCAGACTCTGACACTGCCTGTGTCTGTGCTCTCACAGCCTCTGACACTGTCTGTGTCTGTGCTCCCTCAGACTCTGACACTGTCTGTGACTGTGCTCTCTCAGACTCTGACACTGTCTGTGACTGTGCTCTCTCAGACTCTGACAATGCCTGTGGCTGTCCTCTCTCAGACTCTGACACTGTCTGTCTCTGTGCTCTCTCAGACTCTGCACTGTCTGTGTCTGTGCTCTCTCAGACTCTGGCACTGTCTGTGTCTGTGCTCTCTCAGACTCTGGCACTGTCTGTGCCTGTGCTCTCTCAGACTCTGCACTGCCTGTGCCTGTGCTCTCTCAGAATCTGACACTGTCTGTGTCTGTGCTCTCTCAGACTCTGACACTGTCTGTGACTGTGCTTTCACAGACTCTGACACTGTCTGTGACTGTGCTCTCTAAGACTCTGACACTGCCTGTGGCAGTGCTCTCTCAGACTCTGGCACTGTCTGTGTCTGTGCACTCTCAGACTCTGACACTGTCTGTGTCTGTGCTCTCTCAGACTCTGACACTGTCTGTGTCTGTGCTCTCTCAGACTCTGACACTGCCTGTGTTTGTGCTCTCTCAGACTCTGACACTGTCTGTGGCTGTGCTCTCTCAGACTCTGGCACTGTCTGTGTCTGTGCTCTCTCAGACTCTGACACTGCCTGTGTTTGTGCTCTCTCAGACTCTGACACTGTCTGTGGCTGTGCTCTCTCAGACTCTGGCACTGTCTGTGTCTGTGCTCTCTCAGGCTCTGACACTGTCTGTGTCTGTGCTCTCTCAGACTGTGACACTGTCTGTGTCTGTGCTCTCTCAGACTCTGACACTGTCTGTGACTGTGCCCTCTCTGACTCTGACACTGTCTGTGACTGTGCTCTCACAGACTCTGACACTGTCTGTGTCTATGCTCTCTCAGACTCTGACACTGTCTGTGCCTGTGCTCTCTCAGACTCTGACACTGTCTGTGTCTATGCTCTCTCAGACTCTGACACTGTCTGTGGCTGTGCGCTCTCAGACTCTGACACTGCTTGTGGCTGTGCTCTCTCAGAATCTGACACTGTCTGTGTCTGTGCTCTCTCAGACTCTGCACTGTCTGTGTCTGTGCTCTCTCAGACTCTGACACTGCCTGTGTCCGTGCTCTCTCAGACTCTGACACTGCCTGTGTCTGTGCTCTCTCAGAATCTGCACTGCCTGTGTCTGTGCTCTCTCAGACTCTGACACTGCCTGTGTCTGTGCTCTCTCAGACTCTGACACTGCCTGTGTCTGTGCTCTCTCAGCCTCTGACACTGCCTGTGTTTGTGCTCTCTCAGACTCTGACACTGCCTGTGTCTGTGCTCTCTCAGCCTATGACACTGTCTGTCTCTGTGCTCTCTCAGACTCTGACACTGTCTGTGTCTGTGCTCTCTCAGATTCTGCACTGTGTGTGACTGTGCTCTCTCAGACTCTGACACTGCCTGTGTCTGTGCTCTCTCAGACTCTGACACTGTCTGTGCCTGTGCTCTCTCAGACTCTGCACTGTCTGTGTCTGTGCTCTCTCAGACTCTGACACTGCCTGAGTCTGTGCTCTCTCAGACTCTGACACTGCCTGTGGCTGTGCTCTCTCAGACTCTGACACTGCCTGTAGCGGTGCTCTCTCCGACTCTGACACAGCCTGTGCCTGTGCTCTCTCAGACCCTGACACTGTCTGTGTCTGAGCTCTCTCAGACTCTGACACTGTCTGTGACTGTGCTCTCTCAGACTCTGAAACTGGCTGTGACTGTGCTCTCTCAGACTCTGACACTGCCTGTGTCTGTGCTCACACAGACTCTGACACTGCCTGTGTCTGTGCTCTCTCAGACACTGACACTGTCTGTGTCTGTGCTCTCTCAGACTCTGACACTGTCTGTGGCTGTGCTCTCTCAGACTCTGACACTGTCTGTGACTGTGCTCTCTCAGACTCTGACACTGTCTGTGACTGTGCTCTCTCAGACTCTGACACTGTCTGTGACTGTGCTCTCACAGACTCTGACACTGTCTGTGACTGTGCCCTCTCTGACTCTGACACTGTCTGTGACTGTGCTCTCTCAGACTCTGACACTGTCTGTGTCTATGCTCTCTCAGACTCTGACACTGTCTGTGCCTGTGCTCTCAAGACTCTGACACTGTCTGTGTCTATGCTCTCTCAGACTCTGACACTGTCTGTGGCTGTGCGCTCTCAGACTCTGACACTGCTTGTGGCTGTGCTCTCTCAGAATCTGACACTGTCTGTGTCTGTGCTGTCTCAGACTCTACACTGTCTGTGTCTGTGCTCTCTCAGACTCTGACACTGCCTGTGTCTGTGCTCTCTCTGACTCTGACACTGTCTGTGTCTGTGCTCTCTCAGAATCTGCACTGCCTGTGTCTGTGCTCTCTCAGACTCTGACACTGCCTGTGTTTGTGCTCTCTCAGACTCTGACACTGTCTGTGACTGTGCTCTCTCAGACTCTGACACTGTCTGTGTCTGTGCTCTCTCAGATTCTGACACTGCCTGTGTCTGTGCTCTCTCAGACTCTGACACTGCCTGTGCCTGTGCTCTCTCAGCCTCTGACACTGCCTGTGTTTGTGCTCTCTCAGACTCTGACACTGCCTGTGTCTGTGCTCTCTCAGCCTCTGACACTGTCTGTCTCTGTGCTCTCTCAGACTCTGATACTGTCTGTGTCTGTGCTCTCTCAGATTCTGCACTGTGTGTGACTGTGCTCTCTCAGACTCTGACACTGCCTGTGTCTGTGCTCTCTCAGACTCTGACACTGTCTGTGCCTGTGCTCTCTCAGACTCTGCACTGTCTGTGTCTGTGCTCTCTCAGACTCTGACACTGCCTGAGTCTGTGCTCTCTCAGACTCTGACACTGCCTGTGGCTGTGCTCTCTCAGACTCTGACACTGCCTGTAGCGGTGCTCTCTCCGACTCTGACACAGCCTGTGCCTGTGCTCTCTCAGACCCTGACACTGTCTGTGTCTGAGCTCTCTCAGACTCTGACACTGTCTGTGACTGTGCTCTCTCAGACTCTGAAACTGGCTGTGACTGTGCTCTCTCAGACTCTGACACTGCCTGTGTCTGTGCTCACACAGACTCTGACACTGCCTGTGTCTGTGCTCTCTCAGACACTGACACTGTCTGTGTCTGTGCTCTCTCAGACTCTGACACTGTCTGTGGCTGTGCTCTCTCAGACTCTGACACTGTCTGTGACTGTGCTCTCTCAGACTCTGACACTGTCTGTGACTGTGCTCTCTCAGACTCTGACACTGTCTGTGACTGTGCTCTCACAGACTCTGACACTGTCTGTGACTGTGCCCTCTCTGACTCTGACACTGTCTGTGACTGTGCTCTCTCAGACTCTGACACTGTCTGTGTCTATGCTCTCTCAGACTCTGACACTGTCTGTGCCTGTGCTCTCAAGACTGTGACACTGTCTGTGTCTATGCTCTCTCAGACTCTGACACTGTCTGTGGCTGTGCGCTCTCAGACTCTGACACTGCTTGTGGCTGTGCTCTCTCAGAATCTGACACTGTCTGTGTCTGTGCTGTCTCAGACTCTACACTGTCTGTGTCTGTGCTCTCTCAGACTCTGACACTGCCTGTGTCTGTGCTCTCTCAGACTCTGACACTGTCTGTGTCTGTGCTCTCTCAGAATCTGCACTGCCTGTGTCTGTGCTCTCTCAGACTCTGACACTGCCTGTGTTTGTGCTCTCTCAGACTCTGACACTGTCTGTGACTGTGCTCTCTCAGACTCTGACACTGTCTGTGTCTGTGCTCTCTCAGATTCTGACACTGTCTGTGACTGTGCTCTCTCAGACTCTGACACTGTCTGTGTCTGTGCTCTCTCAGATTCTGACACTGTCTGTGACTGTGCTCTCTCAGACTCTGGCACTGCCTGTGTCTGTGCTCTCTCAGACTCTGACATTGTCTGTGTCTGTGCTCTCTCAGACTCTGACACTGTCTGTGACTGTGCTCTCTCAGACTCTGACACTGTCTGTGACTGTGCTCTCTCAGACTCTGACACTGCCTGTGGCTGTGCTCTCTCAGACTCTGCACTGCCTGTGTCTGTGCCCTCTCAGACTCTGACACTGTCTGTGCCTGTGCTCTCTCAGACTCTGTCACTATCTGTGTTTGTGCTCTCTCAGACTCTGCACTGTCTGTGTCTGTGCTCTCTCAGACTCTGACACTGCCTGTGTCTGTGCTCTCTCAGACTCTGACACTGTCTGTCTCTGTGCTCTCTCAGACTCTGACACTATCTTTGTTTGTGCTCTCTCAGACTCTGCACTGTCTGTGTCTGTGCTCTCTCAGACTCTGACACTGCCTGTGTCTGTGCTCTCTCAGACTCTGACACTGTCTGTCTCTGTGCTCTCTCAGACTCTGCACTGTCTGTGTCTGTGCTCTCTCAGACTCTGCACTGTCTGTGTCTGTGCTCTCTCAGACTCTGACACTGTCTGTGACTGTGCTCTCTCAGACTCTGACACTGCCTGTGGCTGTGCTCTCTCAGACTCTGGCACTGCCTGTGGCTGTGCTCTCTCAGACTCTGCACTGCCTGTGTCTGTGCCCTCTCAGACTCTGACACTGTCTGTGCCTGTGCTCTCTCAGACTCTGTCACTATCTGTGTTTGTGCTCTCTCAGACTCTGCACTGTCTGTGTCTGTGCTCTCTCAGGCTCTGACACTGCCTGTGTCTGTGCTCTCTCAGACTCTGCACTGTCTGTGTCTGTGCTCTCTCAGACTCTGACACTGTCTGTGACTGTGCTCTCACAGACTCTGACACTGTCTGTGTCTGTGCTCTCTCAGACTCTGACATTGTCTGTGACTGTGCTCTCTCAGGCTCTGACACTGTCTGTGTCTGTGCTCTCACAGACTCTGACACTGTCTGTGACTGTGCTCTCACAGACTCTGACACTGTCTGTGGCTGTGCTCTCTCAGACTCTGACACTGCCTGTGGCTGTGCTCTCTCAGACTCTGGCACTGTCTGTGTCGGCGCTCTCTCAGGCTCTGACACTGTCTGTGTCTGTGCTCTCACAGACTCTGTCACTGTCTGTGTCTGTGCTCTCTCAGACTCTGACACTGTCTGTGTTTGTGCTCTCTCAGACTCTGACACTGCCTGTGTCTGAGCTCTCTCAGACTCTGACACTGTCTGTGCTCTCTCAGACTCTGACACTGCCTGTGTCTGTGCTCTCACAGCCTCTGACACTGCCTGTGTTTGAGCTCTCTCAGACTCTGACACTGTCTGTGACTGTGCTCTCTCAGAATCTGGCACTGTCTGTGTCTGTGCTCTCTCAGACTCTGACACTGTCTGTGTCTGTGCTCCCTCAGACTCTGACACTGTCTGTGACTGTGCTCTCTCAGACTCTGACACTGTCTGTGACTGTGCTCTCTCAGACTCTGACAATGCCTGTGGCTGTCCTCTCTCAGACTCTGACACTGTCTGTCTCTGTGCTCTCTCAGACTCTGCACTGTCTGTGTCTGTGCTCTCTCAGACTCTGGCACTGTCTGTGTCTGTGCTCTCTCAGACTCTGGCACTGTCTGTGCCTGTGCTCTCTCAGACTCTGCACTGCCTGTGCCTGTGCTCTCTCAGAATCTGACACTGTCTGTGTCTGTGCTCTCTCAGACTCTGACACTGTCTGTGACTGTGCTTTCACAGACTCTGACACTGTCTGTGACTGTGCTCTCTAAGACTCTGACACTGCCTGTGGCAGTGCTCTCTCAGACTCTGGCACTGTCTGTGTCTGTGCACTCTCAGACTCTGACACTGTCTGTGTCTGTGCTCTCTCAGACTCTGACACTGTCTGTGTCTGTGCTCTCTCAGACTCTGACACTGCCTGTGTTTGTGCTCTCTCAGACTCTGACACTGTCTGTGGCTGTGCTCTCTCAGACTCTGGCACTGTCTGTGTCTGTGCTCTCTCAGACTCTGACACTGCCTGTGTTTGTGCTCTCTCAGACTCTGACACTGTCTGTGGCTGTGCTCTCTCAGACTCTGGCACTGTCTGTGTCTGTGCTCTCTCAGGCTCTGACACTGTCTGTGTCTGTGCTCTCTCAGACTGTGACACTGTCTGTGTCTGTGCTCTCTCAGACTCTGACACTGTCTGTGTTTGTGCTCTCACAGACTCTGACACTGCCTGTGTCTGAGCTCTCTCAGACTCTGACACTGCCTGTGTCTGTGCTCTCTCACACTCTACACTGCCTGTGTCTGTGCTCTCTCAGGCTCTGACACTGTCTGTGTCTGTGCTCTCTCAGACTGTGACACTGTCTGTGTCTGTGCTCTCTCAGACTCTGACACTGTCTGTGTTTGTGCTCTCACAGACTCTGACACTGTCTGTGTCTGTGCTCTCTCAGGCTCTGACACTGTCTGTGTCTGTGCTCTCTCAGACTGTGACACTGTCTGTGTCTGTGCTCTCTCAGACTCTGACACTGTCTGTGTTTGTGCTCTCACAGACTCTGACACTGTCTGTGTCTGTGCTCTCTGACTCTGACACTGTCTGTGTCTGTGCTCTCTCAGCCTCTGCAGTGTCTGTATCTGTGCTCTCTCAGACTCTGCACTGTGTGTGACTGTGCTCTCTCCGACTCTGACACTGCCCGTGTCTGTGCTCTCTCAAACTCTGCACTGTCTGTGTCTGTGCTCTCTCAGACTCTGCACTGTCTGTGTCTGTGCTCTCTCAGACTCTGCACTGTCTGTGCTCTCTCAGAATCTGCCACTGTCTGTGTCTGTGCTCTCTCAGACTCTGACACTGTCTGTCTCTGTGCTCTCTCAGACTCTGCACTGTCTGTGTCTGTGCACTCTCAGACTCTGCATTGTCTGTCTCTGTGCTCTCTCAGACTCTGACACTGCCTGTGTCTGTGCTCTCTCAGACTCTGACACTGTCTGTCTCTGTGCTCTCTCAGACTCTGACACTATCTGTGTTTGTGCTCTCTGAGACTCTGCACTGTCTGTGTCTGTGCTCTCTCAGACTCTGACACTGCCTGTGTCTGTGCTCTCTGAGACTCTGACACTGTCTGTCTCTGTGCTCTCTAAGAATCTGACACTGTCTGTGTCTGTGCTCTCTCAGACTCTGCACTGTCTGTGTCTGTGCTCTCTCAGACTCTGACACTGTCTGTGACTGTGCTCTCACAGACTATGACACTGTCTGTGGCTGTGCTCTCTCAGACTCTGACACTGTCTGTGACTGTGCTCTCTCAGACTCTGACATTGTCTATGACTGTGCTCTCTCAGGCTCTGACACTGTCTGTGTCTGTGCTCTCACAGACTCTGACACTGTCTGTGACTGTGCTCTCACAGACTCTGACACTGTCTGTGGCTGTGCTCTCTCAGACTCTGACACTGCCTGTGGCTGTGCTCTCTCAGACTCTGGCACTGTCTGTGTCTATGCTCTCTCAGGCTCTGACACTGTCTGTGTCTGTGCTCTCACAGACTCTGTCACTGTCTGTGTCTGTGCTCTCTCAGACTCTGACACTGTCTGTGTTTGTGCTCTCTCAGACTCTGACACTGCCTGTGTCTGAGCTCTCTCAGACTCTGACACTGTCTGTGTCTGTGCTCTCTCAGGCTCTGACACTGCCTGTGTCTGTGCTCTCACAGCCTCTGACACTGCCTGTGTTTGAGCTCTCTCAGACTCTGACACTGTCTGTGACTGTGCTCTCTCAGAATCTGGCACTGTCTGTGCTCTCTCAGACTCTGACACTGTCTGTGTCTGTGCTCCCTCAGACTCTGACACTGTCTGTGACTGTGCTCTCTCAGACTCTGACACTGTCTGTGACTGTGCTCTCTCAGACTCTGCACTGCCTGTGTCTGTGCCCTCTCAGACTCTGACACTGTCTGTGCCTGTGCTCTCTCAGACTCTGACACTGTCTGTCTCTGTGCTCTCTCAGACTCTGCACTGTCTGTGTCTGTGCTCTCTCAGACTCTGGCACTGTCTGTGTCTGTGCTCTCTCAGACTCTGGCACTGTCTGTGTCTGTGCTCTCTCAGACTCTGCACTGCCTGTGCCTGTGCTCTCTCAGAATCTGACACTGTCTGTGTCTGTGCTCTCTCAGACTCTGACACTGTCTGTGACTGTGCTCTCACAGACTCTGACACTGTCTGTGACTGTGCTCTCTAAGACTCTGACACTGCCTGTGGCAGTGCTCTCTCAGACTCTGGCACTGTCTGTGTCTGTGCTCTCTCAGACTCTGACACTGTCTGTGTCTGTGCTCTCTCAGACTCTGACACTGTCTGTGTCTGTGCTCTCTCAGACTCTGACACTGCCTGTGTTTGTGCTCTCTCAGACTCTGACACTGTCTGTGGCTGTGCTCTCTCAGACTCTGGCACTGTCTGTGTCTGTGCTCTCTCAGACTCTGACACTGTCTGTGTCTGTGCTCTCTCAGACTCTGACACTGTCTGTGTCTGTGCTCTCTCAGACTCTGACACTGCCTGTGTTTGTGCTCTCTCAGACTCTGACACTGTCTGTGGCTGTGCTCTCTCAGACTCTGGCACTGTCTGTGGCTGTGCTCTCTCAGACTCTGCACTGTCTGTGTCTGTGCTCTCTCAGACTCTGACACTGTCTGTGACTGTGCTCTCACAGACTCTGACACTGTCTGTGACTGTGCTCTCTAAGACTCTGACACTGCCTGTGGCAGTGCTCTCTCAGACTCTGGCACTGTCTGTGTCTGTGCTCTCTCAGACTCTGACACTGTCTGTGTCTGTGCTCTCTCAGACTCTGACACTGTCTGTGTCTGTGCTCTCTCAGACTGTGACACTGTCTGTGTCTGTGCTCTCTCAGACTCTGACACTGTCTGTGTCTGTGCTCTCTCAGACTCTGCACTGTCTGTGTCTGTGCTCTCTCAGACTCTGCACTGTCTGTGCTCTCTCAGAATCTGCCACTGTCTGTGTCTGTGCTCTCTCAGACTCTGACACTGTCTGTCTCTGTGCTCTCTCAGACTCTGCACTGTCTGTGTCTGTGCACTCTCAGACTCTGCATTGTCTGTCTCTGTGCTCTCTCATTCTCTGACAGTGTGTCTGTGCTCTCTCAGACTCTGACGCTGTCTGTGTCTGTGCTCTCTCAGACTCTGACACTATCTGTGTTTGTGCTCTCTCAGACTCTGCACTGTCTGTGTCTGTGCTCTCTCAGACTCTGACAGTGCCTGTGTCTGTGCTCTCTCAGACTCTGACACTGTCTGTCTCTGTGCGCTTTCAGACTCTGCACTGTCTGTGTCTGTGCTCTCTCAGACTCTGACACTGTCTGTCTCTGTGCTCTCTCAGACTCTGAAACTATCTGTGTTTGTGCTCTCTCAGACTCTGCACTGTCTGTGTCTGTGCTCTCTCAGACTCTGACACTGCCTGTGTCTGTGCTCTCTCAGACTCTGACACTGTCTGTCTCTGTGCTCTCTCAGACTTTGCACTGTCTGTGTCTGTGCTCTCTCAGACTCTGCACTGCCTGTGCCTGTGCTCTCTCAGAATCTGACACTGGCTGTGTCTGTGCTCTCTCAGACTCTGACACTGTCTGTGACTGTGCTCTCTCAGACTCTGCACTGTCTGTGACTGTGCTCTCTCAGACTCTGACACTGTCTGTGACTGTGCTCTCTAAGACTCTGACACTGCCTGTGGCAGTGCTCTCTCAGACTCTGGCACTGTCTGTGTCTGTGCACTCTCAGACTCTGACACTGTCTGTGTCTGTGCTCTCTCAGACTCTGACACTGTCTGTGTCTGTGCTCTCTCAGACTCTGACACTGCCTGTGTTTGTGCTCTCTCAGACTCTGACACTGTCTGTGGCTGTGCTCTCTCAGACTCTGGCACTGTCTGTGTCTGTGCTCTCTCAGACTCTGACACTGCCTGTGTTTGTGCTCTCTCAGACTCTGACACTGTCTGTGGCTGTGCTCTCTCAGACTCTGGCACTGTCTGTGTCTGTGCTCTCTCAGACTGTGACACTGTCTGTGTCTGTGCTCTCTCAGACTCTGACACTGTCTGTGTTTGTGCTCTCACAGACTCTGACACTGCCTGTGTCTGAGCTCTCTCAGACTCTGACACTGCCTGTGTCTGTGCTCTCTCACACTCTACACTGTCTGTGTCTGTGCTCTCTGACTCTGACACTGTCTGTGTCTGTGCTCTCTCAGCCTCTGCAGTGTCTGTATCTGTGCTCTCTCAGACTCTGCACTGTGTGTGACTGTGCTCTCTCCGACTCTGACACTGCCCGTGTCTGTGCTCTCTCAAACTCTGCACTGTCTGTGTCTGTGCTCTCTCAGACTCTGCACTGTCTGTGTCTGTGCTCTCTCAGACTCTGCACTGTCTGTGCTCTCTCAGAATCTGCCACTGTCTGTGTCTGTGCTCTCTCAGACTCTGACACTGTCTGTCTCTGTGCTCTCTCAGACTCTGCACTGTCTGTGTCTGTGCACTCTCAGACTCTGCATTGTCTGTCTCTGTGCTCTCTCAGACTCTGACACTGCCTGTGTCTGTGCTCTCTCAGACTCTGACACTGTCTGTCTCTGTGCTCTCTCAGACTCTGACACTATCTGTGTTCGTGCTCTCTCAGACTCTGCACTGTCTGTGTCTGTGCTCTCTCAGACTCTGACACTGCCTGTGTCTGTGCTCTCTGAGACTCTGACACTGTCTGTCTCTGTGCTCTCTCAGACTCTGCACTGTCTGTGTCTGTGCTCTCTCAGACTCTGCACTGTCTGTGTCTGTGCTCTCTCAGACTCTGACACTGCCTGTGTCTGTGCTCTCTAAGAATCTGACACTGTCTGTGTCTGTGCTCTCTCAGACTCTGCACTGTCTGTGTCTGTGCTCTCTCAGACTCTGACACTGTCTGTGACTGTGCTCTCACAGACTCTGACACTGTCTGTGGCTGTGCTCTCTCAGTCTCTGACACTGTCTGTGACTGTGCTCTCTCAGACTCTGACATTGTCTATGACTGTGCTCTCTCAGGCTCTGACACTGTCTGTGTCTGTGCTCTCACAGACTCTGACACTGTCTGTGACTGTGCTCTCACAGACTCTGACACTGTCTGTGGCTGTGCTCTCTCAGACTCTGACACTGCCTGTGGCTGTGCTCTCTCAGACTCTGGCACTGTCTGTGTCGGCGCTCTCTCAGGCTCTGACACTGTCTGTGTCTGTGCTCTCACAGACTCTGTCACTGTCTGTGTCTGTGCTCTCTCAGACTCTGACACTGTCTGTGTTTGTGCTCTCTCAGACTCTGACACTGCCTGTGTCTGAGCTCTCTCAGACTCTGACACTGTCTGTGTCTGTGCTCTCTCAGGCTCTGACACTGCCTGTGTCTGTGCTCTCACAGCCTCTGACACTGCCTGTGTTTGAGCTCTCTCAGACTCTGACACTGTCTGTGACTGTGCTCTCTCAGAATCTGGCACTGTCTGTGCCCTCTCAGACTCTGACACTGTCTGTGTCTGTGCTCCCTCAGACTCTGACACTGTCTGTGACTGTGCTCTCTCAGACTCTGACACTGTCTGTGACTGTGCTCTCTCAGACTCTGCACTGCCTGTGTCTGTGCCCTCTCAGACTCTCACACTGTCTGTGCCTGTGCTCTCTCAGACTCTGACACTGTCTGTCTCTGTGCTCTCTCAGACTCTGCACTGTCTGTGTCTGTGCTCTCTCAGACTCTGGCACTGTCTGTGTCTGTGCTCTCTCAGACTCTGGCACTGTCTGTGTCTGTGCTCTCTCAGACTCTGCACTGCCTGTGCCTGTGCTCTCTCAGAATCTGACACTGTCTGTGTCTGTGCTCTCTCAGACTCTGACACTGTCTGTGACTGTGCTCTCACAGACTCTGACACTGTCTGTGACTGTGCTCTCTAAGACTCTGACACTGCCTGTGGCAGTGCTCTCTCAGACTCTGGCACTGTCTGTGTCTGTGCTCTCTCAGACTCTGACACTGTCTGTGTCTGTGCTCTCTCAGACTCTGACACTGTCTGTGTCTGTGCTCTCTCAGACTCTGACACTGCCTGTGTTTGTGCTCTCTCAGACTCTGACACTGTCTGTGGCTGTGCTCTCTCAGACTCTGACACTGCCTGTGTTTGTGCTCTCTCAGACTCTGACACTGTCTGTGGCTGTGCTCTCTCAGACTCTGGCACTGTCTGTGTCTGTGCTCTCTCAGGCTCTGACACTGTCTGTGTCTGTGCTCTCTCAGACTGTGACACTGTCTGTGTCTGTGCTCTCTCAGACTCTGACACTGTCTGTGTTTGTGCTCTCACAGACTCTGACACTGCCTGTGTCTGAGCTCTCTCAGACTCTGACACTGCCTGTGTCTGTGCTCTCTCACACTCTACACTGTCTGTGTCTGTGCTCTCTGACCCTGACACTGTCTGTGTCTGTGCTCTCTCAGCCTCTGCAGTGTCTGTATCTGTGCTCTCTCAGACTCTGCACTGTGTGTGACTGTGCTCTCTCCGACTCTGACACTGCCCGTGTCTGTGCTCTCTCAAACTCTGCACTGTCTGTCTCTGTGCTCCCTCAGACTCTGGCACTGTCTGTGTCTGTGCTCTCTCAAACTCTGCACTGTCTGTGTCTGTGCTCTCTCAGACTCTGCACTGTCTGTGTCTGTGCTCTCTCAGACTCTGCACTGTCTGTGCTCTCTCAGAATCTGCCACTGTCTGTGACTGTGCTCTCTCAGACTCTGACACTGTCTGTCTCTGTGCTCTCTCAGACTCTGCACTGTCTGTGTCTGTGCACTCTCAGACTCTGCATTGTCTGTCTCTGTGCTCTCTCAGTCTCTGACACTGTGTCTGTGCTCTCTCAGACTCTGACGCTGTCTGTGTCTGTGCTCTCTCAGACTCTGACACTATCTGTGTTTGTGCTCTCTCAGACTCTGCACTGTCTGTGTCTGTGCTCTCTCAGACTCTGACAGTGCCTGTGTCTGTGCTCTCTCAGACTCTGACACTGTCTGTCTCTGTGCTCTTTCAGACTCTGCACTGTCTGTGTCTGTGCTCTCTCAGACTCTGACACTGTCTGTCTCTGTGCTCTCTCAGACTCTGAAACTATCTGTGTTTGTGCTCTCTCAGACTCTGCACTGTCTGTGTCTGTGCTCTCTCAGACTCTGACACTGCCTGTGTCTGTGCTCTCTCAGACTCTGACACTGTCTGTCTCTGTGCTCTCTCAGACTCTGCACTGTCTGTGTCTGTGCTCTCTCAGACTCTGCACTGCCTGTGCCTGTGCTCTCTCAGAATCTGACACTGTCTGTGTCTGTGCTCTCTCAGACTCTGACACTGTCTGTGACTGTGCTCTCTCAGACTCTGCACTGTCTGTGACTGTGCTCTCTCAGACTCTAACACTGTCTGTGACTGTGCTCTCTCAGACTCTGCACTGTCTGTGACTGTGCTCTCTCAGACTCTGCACTGTCTGTGACTGTGCTCTCTCAGACTCTGACACTGTCTGTGACTGTGCTCTCACAGACTCTGACACTGTCTGTGGCTGTGCTCTCTCCGACTCTGACACTGCCTGTAACTGTGCTCTCTCAGACTCTGACACTGTCTGTGACTGTGCTCTCTCAGACTCTGACACTGTCTGTGACTGTGCTCTCTAAGACTCTGACACTGCCTGTGTCTGTGCTCTCTCAGGCTCTGACACTGTCTGTGTCTGTGCTCTCTCAGACTCTGACCCTCTTTGTGTCTGTGCTCTCTCGGACTCTGACACTGCCTCTGTCTGTGCCTGTGCTCTCTCAGACTCTGCACTGTCTGTGTCTGTGCTCTCTCAGCCTCTGACACTGCCTCTGTCTGTGTCTGTGCTCTCTCAGTCTCTGCACTGTCTGTGTCTGTGCTCTCTCAGACTCTGACACTGTCTGTGTCTGTGCTCTCTCAGTCTCTGCACTGTCTGTGTCTGTGCTCTCTCAGACTCTGACACTGTGTGTCTCTGTGATCTCTCAGACTCTGACACTGCCTGTGTCTGTGCTCTCTCAGTCTCTGACTCTGTGTCTGCTTTCTCAGACTCTGCACTGTCTGTGCCTGTGCTCTTTCAGACTCTGACTCAGTTTCTGTGCTCTCTCGGACTCTGCACTGTCTGTGGCTGTGCTCTCTCAGACTCTGCATTGTCTGTCTCTGTGCTCTCTCAGACTCTGACACTGTGTTTGTGCTCTCTCAGACTCTGCATTGTCTGTGACTGTGCTCTCTCATACGCTGACACTGTCTGTGTCTGTGCTCTCTCAGACTCTGACACCGTATGTCTCTATGCTCTCTCCGACTCTGACACTGCCTGTGCCTGTGCTCTCTCAAACTCTGCACCGTCTGTGCTCTCTCAGACTCTGACACTGCCTGTGTCTGTGCTCTCTCAGACTCTAACCGTGTCTGTGTCTGTGCTCTCTCAGACTCTGACACTGTCTGTGTCTGTGCTCTCTCAGACTCTGAACCTGTCTGTGTCTGTGCGCTCTCAGACTCTGACACTGTCTGTGTCTGTGCTCTCTCAGACTCTGCACTGTCTGTGTCTGTGCTTTCTCAGACTCTGACACTGTCTGTGCCTGTGCTCTCTCAGACACTGTCTCTGTCTGTGTCTGTGCTCTCTCGGACTCTGACACTGTGTTTGTGCTCTCTCAGACTCTGCATTGTCTGTGTCTGTGCTCTCTCAGCCTCTGACACTGTCTCTGTTTGTGCTCCCTCACAATCTGACCCTGTCTGTGCCTCTGCTCCTTCAAACTCTGACACTGTCTGTGTCTGTGCTCCTCAGAGGCTGCACTGTCTGTGTCGGTGCTCTCTCAGACTCTGACACTGTCTGTGTTTCTGCTCTCTCAGACTCTGCATTGTCTGTCTCTGTGCTCTCTCAGACTCTGACTCTGTCTGTGCTCCCTCAGACTCTGCCACTGTCTGTCTCTGTGCTCTCTCAGACTCTGTCACTGCCTGTGTCTGTGCTCTCTCAGTCTCTGACACTGTCTGTGGCTGTGCTCTCTCAGACTCTGACACTGTCTGTGCCTGTGCTCTCTCATACTCCTACGCTGACTGTCTCAGTGCTCTCTCAGACTCTGACACTGTCTGTGTCTGTGCTCTCTCAGACTATGACACTGTTTGTGTCTGTGCTCTCTCGGACTCTGACACTGCCTCTGTTTGTGTCTGTGCTCTCTCAGACTCTGCACTGTCTGTGTCTGTGCTCTCTCAGCCTCTTACACTGCCTCTGTCTGTGTCTGTGCTCTCTCAGACTCTGCACTGTCTGTGTCTGTGCTCTCTCAGACTCTGACACTGTCTGTGTCTGTGCTCTCTCAGACTCTGACACTGTGTGTCTCTGTGCTCTCTCAGACTCAGACACTGTGTGTCTCTGTGCTCTCTCAGACTCTGACTCTGTGTCTATGCTTTCTCAGACTCTGCACTGTCTGTGCCTGTGCTCTTTCAGACTCTGACTCTGTTTCTGTGCTCTCTCGGACTCTGCACTGTCTGTGGCTGTGCTCTCTCAGACTCTGCATTGTCTGTCTCTGTGCTCTCTCAGACACTGCACTGTCTGTGTCTGTGCTCTCTCAGATTCTGACTCTGTCTGTGCCTGTGCTCCCTCAGACTCTGACACTGTCTGTGTCTTTGCTCTCCCAGACTCTGTCTCTGTCTGTGTCTGTGCTCTCTCAGACTCTGACACTGTGTTTGTGCTCTCTCAGACTCTGCATTGTCTGTGTCTGTGCTCGCTCAGCCTCTGACACTGTTTGTGTCTGTGCTCCCTCAGACTCTACCCCTGTCTGTGTCTCTGCTCCTTCAAGCTCTGACACTGTCTGTGTCTGTGCTCCTCAGAGTCTGCACTGTCTGTGTCTGTGCTCTCTCAGACTCTGACTCTGTCTGTGTCTGTGCTCCCTCAGACTCTGCCACTGTCTGTGTTTGTGCTCTCTCAGACTCTGCATTGTCTTTCTCTGAGCTCTCTCAGACTCTGTCACTGCCTGTGTCTGTGCTCTCTCAGACTCTGCACTGTCCGTGTCTGTGCTCTCTCAGACTCTGCATTGTCTGTCTCTGTGCTCTCTCAGACTCTGCACTGCCTGTGTCTGTGCTCTCTCAGACTCTGACACTGTCTGTGTCTGTGCTCTCTCAGACTGCACTGTCTGTATCTGTGCTCTCTCAGACTCTGCAATGTCTGTGCCTGTGCTCTCTCAGACTCCGACACTGTCTGTGCCTGTGCTCTCTCAGACTCCTACACTGTCTGTCTCAGTGCTCTCTCAGACTCTGACACTGTCTGTGTCTGTGCTCTCTCAGACTATGATACTCTTTGTGTCTGTGCTCTCTCGGACTCTGACACTGCCTCTCTCTGTGCCTGTGCTCTCTCAGACTCTGCACTGTCTGTGTCTGTGCTCTCTCAGCCTCTGACACTGCCTCTGTCTTTGTCTGTGCTCTCTCAGACTCTGCACTGTCTTTATCTGTGCTCTCTCAGACTCTGACACTGTCTGTGTCTGTGCTCTCTCAGACTCTGACTCTGTGTCTGCTTTCTCAGACTCTGGACTGTCTGTGCCTGTGCTCTTTCAGACTCTGACTCTGTTTCTGTGCCCTCTCGGACTCTGCACTGTCTGTGGCTGTGCTCTCTCAGACTCTGCATTGTCTCTCTCTGTGCTCTCTCAGACACTGCACTGTCTGTGTCTGTGCTATCTCAGACTCTGACTCTGTCTGCGTCTGTGCTCCCTCAGACTCTGACACTGTCTGTGCCTGCGCTCTCTCAGACTCTGTCTCTGTCTGTGTCTGTGCTCTCTCAGACTCTGACACTGTGTTTGTGCTCTCTCAGACTCTGCACTGTCTGTGTCTGTGCTCTCTCAGACTCTGCACTGTCTGTGTCTGTGCTCTCTCAGACTCTGACACTGCCTGTGTCTGTGCTCTCGCAGACTCTGGCTCTGTGTCTATGCTCTCTCAGACTCTGCACTGTCTGTGCCTGTGCTCTCTCAGACTCTGACTCTGTGTCTATGCTCTCTCAGACTCTGTTTCTGTCTGTGTCTGTGCTCTCTCAGACTCTGACTCTGTGTCTATGCTCTCTCAGACTCTGCACTGTCTGTGCCTGTGCTCTCTCAGACTCTGACTCTGTTTCTGTGCTCTCTCAGACTCTGCACTGTCTGTGGCTGTGCTCTCTCAGACTCTGCATTGTCTGTTTCTGTGCTCTCTCAGACTCTGCACTGTCTGTGTCTGTGCTCTCTCAGTCTCTGACACTGTCTGTGTCTGTGCTCTCTCAGACTCTGACTCTGTGTCTGTGCTCTCTCAGTCTCTGACACTGTCTGTGTCTGTGCTCTCTCAGACTCTGCACTGTCTGTGTCTGTGCTCTCTCAGACTCTGACACTGCCTGTGTCTGTGCTCTCTCCCGGACTCTGACACTGACTGTTTCTGTGCTCTCTCGGGCTCTGACACTGTCTGTGTCTGTGCTCTCTCAGACTCTTCACTCTCTGTGTCTGTGCTCTCTCAAACTCTGACACTGCCTGTGTCTGTGCTCTCTCAGACTCTGACACTGTCTGTGTCTGTGCTCTCTCAGACTCTGCACTGCCTGTGTTTGTGCTCTCTCAGACTCTGACACTGCCTATGTCTGTGCTCTCTCAGACTCTGACACTGTCTGTGTCTGTGCTCTCTCAGACTCTGACACTGTCTGTGTCTGTGCTCACTCAGACTCTGGCTCTGTGTCTGTGCTCTCTCAGACTCTGACACTGTCTGTGTCTGTGCTCACTCAGACTCTGGCTCTGTGTCTGTGCTCTCTCAGTCTCTGACACTGGCTGTGTTTGTTCTCTCTCAGACTCTGACACTGTCTCTGTCAGTCCCTGGCATTCTTCTCGGAGGAAATGTCAAGTCTATTATCTACTTAAAGACTGTGTATTGTACCCAATGCCTGGAGAGTCTCCAAAATAACAAATAGGACCATTGCTTATTAAGCACATATTTTTCAACATGCGGTTTAATTGCACCTTGAGGGGGTCTCTGGAAACAGATCTTTTTGCGTTGAACACCTAATTTCTTAATCCTCTCACACTTCACTCGCACGAGTAATTGGGTTAAGTCCAGAAGCAGCAAAGGCCCTCGCTGACTATCCAGCAGCTGGAATTGAATAGGTCGCTTTAAAATTCACCACACCGCTCCAATAAATCTGACTGACTTTTGTTTGGCAGAGGGAGAGGAGAGATATTAAAATCCGCGCAGCTCACACGTTTGCTGAAGAGCTTTAGTCAGAGGATTGATTCCGTGGCGTGTTCTGCACGGATGTTATCAAAGGCTATGTTGACGGCAGAAAGAGGTTGTGTGGAAAGTTCAGACAGAAGTGTGAAATATTGCAAAGCACCTTTGAATTGCGATTCTGCTGGCGTGGCTTTCTTGGCGTTATATTGGCGCCCCTTTGTTGCCTCCAGATACAGGAATCTCTCCAAATTATTCTCACTGATAGGTTAAGAACAGCAGACGGGAAAGATTTTATCCTGGTTCATGTTGTTTCTGGGCTGAAAGGATTTTGGGGTCAGATTCACAACCCTCGGTGGCTGGAGATTGAATAAAGATTCAATCCAGTGTTAAAAGTTACCAGAGTAAATAAACTGAAATGGGAAGTGTTGTTTGCGGTACAGATTTGGATGTGTGTTGATCCAAGGTGCATCTTAAAACTTGTGGAGTAATAGTCCCTTTTTTGGGCCATCAGCCCCTCCGCCCGAATCCTGTCCTTTCCCCTCTCTCCTTTCCCTCTCTTCCCCTCCGTTCCATCCTCTCCTCTACTCTTCCCAGTTGTGCAGGGTTTTGGTGAGGCCACATTTGGAATTCTGTGGTCATGTTTAAGAGAAGCTATACTGGAGGCGGTTACATTGCAAGGTTCATGAAATTGGTCTCTAGGAAGAGCGGGTTGGCCTATGAGGAGGTGCTGAGTAAATTTGGGTCTGTGGAACATTGAAGAACGAGAGGCGAATCTCCCTGAAATATGCATGATTCTGAAGGGATTGGACAGGGCAGACTCTTACCCCTGGCTGGAGTGTCTAGGACATGCGGGGACACCGTCTCAGGGTAAGGGGCCAATCATTTAGTATTGAGATGAGGAGAAATGCCTTCACTTAAACAAATTCCCTGCCCAGTGGATGTGGATTTCCATTGTTGAATATATTTAAGGGTGAGATATCCAGATTGCTGAGGGAACCTGTTTCTCTGGAATGGGGGGATATGGCGAGTGGGAGGGAAAGTGGACTTGAAGCACAAGATTGAATGCTGCATCAGGCAAGACGAGGCAAATGGGCCAGTCCTCCCCTATTTCTAATGTTCCCTCCTTGTCTCCCTTCTCACACTTCTCCTTTCTTCCCTCCCTTATGGAAGGGTGTCACCAAAATCAAGTTAACCCCTTTCAAATCTACTTGACCTTTCGTGGGTTCCTCAGAAAATGTGCAGCTCCTAGTGTTTCCTGGATGGAGTTAAAACAATTCCTCTGCAGTGTAACTCCAAGATCCTGCTCCTTGCCAAAGCTCTTTGTGTGGGGTCGATGGACCTGCTGAATACTCCGTGCTCCGGGAAAGGTGGACGGTGTTAGAGGTGGCGATCCGAGTAGCAGAATCGCCAGTACCCACAAGACATGACTACAGGGAGGGTAGCCAAAGCTGCAGGATTGCCCAGGAATCTCCAGGAATTTAACACTAATCTCCAGGACACTGCCATAAGTCAGGAGGAAAATCAGAGGGTTGTTTAAAATAATTATACTCTTCTTTTCTGTTTCTTAGTTGTAACGTTTACGACGGGGAGACAGACTGTTGGCGTTGAAAGGACAATTGTGATGCAGCCTCCAGGTATGTGTCCACACAGACTTGACAAGCCTAAATTCACAACTAAAATATTTCAACCACCAAAACAACTACCGAAGGGAGATTCTTGTAGTGGGGATGCATTGGGCAAATAGACAATACCCAGATTCCAGCTTTGACTCCAATGCCTGAGTTCCCTTCCAATTTGCCGTTTGAAGTCGAGTTACTGTGCTAATATCGGCAAAACAACGATTAACGTGGGTGCAGCAAGTCCCCACACACAGCATTAGGCTCATAACCAGATAATGTGTGTTGATGATGTCTATTGGGGATAAATATTGCTCAGGACACTTCGCACCTTCTTTGAAATAGAATCATTCTGTGTCTACCTGACAGGACCTCCGTTTAATATTTCATCAAAAAACCTCCACTCCAAACAGTCCGAGACCTCCAGCGACAGAATGAATCTGTTGGGTTAAAATTAGAAGTGGAGTTTTACTCTTGGATTCAGACTTATTGATCGAAAACACCTCGATGATCAAATTATTAGAGACGGAATCGGCTGTGTCTCCATTCAAATTAGTTACCAGCACAATAATCGACAGGAACCTGTACCAGACGTAATGGCATCAAACCGGACTAGGAGCCAATAAAAATATCGGGGGGGGGGGGGGGGGGGGAGGAAAAAAAATAATGACAGTAATTTGATGTAAATTGACTTTAAAAATGTGTACAATGAGGAACTACCAGAAATAAAGACACCCGCGAGAGGGAATTAACAGTAGCTGCTGAACTCGTTTTGTTGAATTCCTGATTTTCTTCTTCTTCCTTCAAATGATAGAGAATACACACTTTTAAAGAGAATACACTTTTAAAGAGAATACACTTTTAAAGAGAATACACACTTTTAAAGAGAATTCACACTTTTAAAGAGAATACACACTTTTAAAGAGAATACACACTTTTAAAGAAAATACACTTTTAAAGAGAATACACACATTTAAAGAGAATACGCTTTTAAAGAGAATACACACTTCTAAAGAGAATACACACTTTTAAAGAAAATACACTTTTAAAGAGAATGCACACTTTTAAAGAGAATACACACTTTTAAAGAGAATACACATTTTTAAAGAGAATACACTTTTAAAGAGAATGCACACTTTTAAAGAGAATACACACTTTTAAAGAGAATACACATTTTTAAAGAGAATACACTTTTAAAGAGAGTACACACTTTTAAAGAGAATACACTTTTAAAGAGAATATACACTTTTAAAGAGAATATACACTTTTAAAGAGAATACACACTTTTAAAGAAAATACACTTTTAAAGAGAATACACTCTTTTAAAGAGAATACACATTTTTTAAGAGAATACACTTTTAAAGAGAATAGACACTTTTAAAGAGAATGCACACTTTTAAAGAGAATACACACTTTTAAAGAGAGTACACACTTTTAAAGAGAATACACACTTTTAAAGAGAATACACTTTTAAAGAGAATACACACTTTTAATGAAAATACACTTTTAAAGAGAATACACACTTTTAAAGAGAATACACTTTTAAAGAGAATACACACTTTTAAAGAGAATACACACTTTTAAAGAAAATACACTTTTAAAGAGAATGCACACTTTTAAAGAGAATACACATTTTTAAAGAGAATACACTTTTAAAGAGTGTACACTCTTTTAAAGAGAATACACTTTTAAAGAGAATACACTTTTAAAGAGAATACACTTTTAAAGAGAATACACACTTTTAAAGAGAATACACTTTTAAAGAGAATACACTTTTAAAGAGAATACACACTTTTAAAGAGAATACACACTTTTAAAGAGAATACACTTTTAAAGAGAATACACTTTTAAAGAGAATACACACTTTTAAAGAAAATACACTTTTAAAGAGAGTACACACTTTTAAAGAGAATACACTTTTAAAGAGAATACACTTTTAAAGAGAATACACTTTTAAAGAGAATACACACTTTTAAAGAGAATACACTTTTAAAGAGAATACACACTTTTAAAGAGAATACACACTTTTAAAGAGAATACACTTTTAAAGAGAATACACACTTTTAAAGAGAATACACTTTTAAAGAGAATACACACTTCTAAAGAGAATACACACTTTTAAAGAAAATACACTTTTAAAGAGAATACACACTTTTAAAGAGAATACACATTTTTAAAGAGAATACACTTTTAAAGAGAGTACACACTTTTAAAGAGAATACACTTTTAAAGAGAATACACTTTTAAAGAGAATACACTTTTAAAGAGAATACACACTTTTAAAGAGAATACACTTTTAAAGAGAATACACTTTTAAAGAGAATACACACTTTTAAAGAGAATACACACTTTTAAAGAGAGTACACACTTTTAAAGAGAATACACACTTTTAAAGAGAATACACTTTTAAAGAGAATACACACTTTTAAAGAAAATACACTTTTAAAGAGAATACACACTTTTAAAGAGAATACACTTTTAAAGAGAATACACACTTTTAAAGAGAATACACACTTTTAAAGAAAATACACTTTTAAAGAGAATGCACACTTTTAAAGAGAATACACATTTTTAAAGAGAATACACTTTTAAAGAGTGTACACTCTTTTAAAGAGAATACACTTTTAAAGAGAATACACTTTTAAAGAGAATACACTTTTAAAGAGAATACACACTTTTAAAGAGAATACACTTTTAAAGAGAATACACTTTTAAAGAGAATACACACTTTTAAAGAGAATACACACTTTTAAAGAGAATACACTTTTAAAGAGAATACACTTTTAAAGAGAATACACACTTTTAAAGAAAATACACTTTTAAAGAGAGTACACACTTTTAAAGAGAATACACTTTTAAAGAGAATACACTTTTAAAGAGAATACACTTTTAAAGAGAATACACACTTTTAAAGAGAATACACTTTTAAAGAGAATACACACTTTTAAAGAGAATACACACTTTTAAAGAGAATACACTTTTAAAGAGAATACACACTTTTAAAGAGAATACACTTTTAAAGAGAATACACACTTCTAAAGAGAATACACACTTTTAAAGAAAATACACTTTTAAAGAGAATACACACTTTTAAAGAGAATACACATTTTTAAAGAGAATACACTTTTAAAGAGAGTACACACTTTTAAAGAGAATACACTTTTAAAGAGAATACACTTTTAAAGAGAATATACACTTTTAAAGAGAATACACACTTTTAAAGAAAATACACTTTTAAAGAGAATACACACTTTTAAAGAGAATACACATTTTTAAAGAGAATACACTTTTAAAGTGAATACACACTTTTAAAGAGAATGCACAATTTTAAAGCGAATACACACTTTTAAAGAGAATACACACTTTTAAAGAGAATACACTTTTAAAGAGAATACACACTTTTAAAGAGAATACACACTTTTAAAGAGAATACACACTTTTAAAGAAAATACACTTTTAAAGAGAATACACACTTTTAAAGAGAATACACTTTTAAAGAGAATACACACTTTTAAAGAGAATACACACTTTTAAAGAAAATACACTTTTAAAGAGAATACACACTTTTAAAGAGAATACACATTTTTAAAGAGAATACACTTTTAAAGAGAGTACACACTTTTAAAGAGAATACACTTTTAAAGAGAATACACTTTTAAAGAAAATACACTTTTAAAGAGAATACACATTTTTAAAGAGAATACACTTTTAAAGAGAGTACACACTTTTAAAGAGAATACACGTTTAAAGAGAATACACACTTTTAAAGAGAATACACTTTTAAAGAGAATACACACTTTTAAAGAGAATATACACTTTTAAAGAGAATACACTTTTAAAGAAAATACACTTTTAAAGAGAATACACTTTTAAAGAGAATACACTTTTAAAGAGAATACACATTTTTAAAGAGAATACACACTTTTAAAGAGAATACACTTTTCAAGAAAATACACTTTTAAAGAGAATACACACTTTTAAAGAGAATACACTTTTAAAGAGAATACACTTTTAAAGAAAATACACTTTTAAAGAGAATACACACTTTTAAAGAAAATACACTTTTAAAGAGAATACACATTTTTAAAGAGAATACACTTTTAAAGAGAGTACACACTTTTAAAGAGAATACACACTTTTAAAGAGAATACACTTTTAAAGAGAATACACTTTTAAAGAGAATACACACTTTTAAAGAGAATACACTTTTAAAGAAAATACACTTTTAAAGAGAATACACACTTTTAAAGAGAATACACTTTTAAAAAGAAACGATTTATGTCACATACCTAATAAATTGAAAAGTTTTAATTCATGCAATTATAATGACCCATTGAGAATATTATTAGAGAGGTCACAGCCTCGGCCAGGCCGAACTCACAAGAGATGGAATATTGAATGACGTTTGATCAATAGGCTTGTTCAGCAACAGATGGTTGGATAGCGGCCAGGTGGAGGCTGTGTTCAGGACAGTATTTGGTTTAAGGAAATTTTAACACACAGTCATTAGCGTCGGTGGAGTGCCATCTGCTGCTAAGCCACTGACATATTTACAAACCTACATGTTGGCTGGTTAAATCATTAACAATCTCCAAGGTCAGCCCTCAAGTTTGTACTAAGGATGAGAATGGTTGCTGCCGGGGTTTCTAACCAAAGTTCAGGTACCTGCACTGATTAATAATTCCTAATTAAAACCGCCTGACAAACAAAAGGTCTAAGGTTTTTGTGACCCAATACAATTCGTAAACAATAAGTTGGACTCCACGTCGATCGATGGCAGGTGCAAGGGGAATGCAGCAAATTATCGTTTACATCCCTTAATTTGTGTCATGAAAGACTAGATGATCACTTTTTAATGAATATTTATTGCATTGATTCCCAGGTAGAGGTTTGGGTACATGGGCAGACTGAAGACAGTTGTTTACATTGATAGCGAATTGGTAACTTCCAAACATGTTGCATAATTACTATTATTACTCTCCCAGTTTACATAAATATATGGTACCACATTCCTCAGACACCATTCATTAAAGCCATGTCAATAAAGTCCATTTTTCATGTTCTTGTCTGCACTTATTAGAGCATTTAGTAACCAGACGGTTGGTTGAAATATTTATATCTTGGTCATTTCAATATTTAAATAATTGGAGCAACGGTTGGGTTAGAACAAGTTTGGTGATGTAAACGGCAAAATAGATCATTGAACTCACCGACTTTGCAGTTTGTTGTAAAGTATTCTGTTATCATTCAGACCTGTTCTGATTCTGCACCACAACTCAGGCAGCCCGGAGTGACGACTTTACACTATCCATCAAGCGGGAAATATTACAGGATTGAGAATTGAAATAGATTCGACCGTGAATGTTGTGGCTGATCAGTTTAACAAGGTTGGCAGAGTACCAGATTGGAATGGTAGAACCATAGGATTGGACGGCAAGATGCCATTCCACCCAACTGGTCGATGCTAGTTCCATTCCTGTACATCTCATCCCAGCCAAATATCCTTCTAATCCTTTCTCCCTCGTCTACTTACCCAGCTTTCCCTTCAATGTACCTGTGGCTATTTGCCTCAAATACACCTTTGTGTTAGCAAGTTCCACATTCTCGTCCGTGTCAATAAAACGTTTCTCCCGAATTCTCTGCGGATTTATTTGCAGCCAAGTTAGTCTCTAGTTCTGGAACACCCCCATCCATGGAAATACTTCTCCTGTGTCTAAACATCTCAAAGATTCTGAATTCTAGTGAGAGACGTGCCGGCCAAGCTTTGCATCTGGTACCCACCAGGACAAATGCAAGAATACCACATTTCAAAGGAACAACTTATATGACAATAGTCAATTAGTCACCTGTTCTTAACTCACCTGTCAGTTCAACTGTGTAGCTGACATCCTGAACTTGGTCTTTCGCATCCCCTCCGGCTGTACATAGGATTTGAATCATTATATATCGTCAAATTCGTGGTCTAATGTCTGTCCACAGTGAGATGTATTTTCAACATTTCGGAGCTGTTAGGTTGGTGGGACCATTTCCTGTAATAATTTTTTGTTGTTGCATTGAGTGAATTTCCTCCGCTAAAACTTCCAAATCGAGGCGTGGACGAAATTGCTAAATTTGCCCAGAGGGTCCAGGGGGATCTCTGTGGAAATCGGGGTTTTCACAGAATGGAGAGAGCTTTGATGTTGCTCATGTGCGCCTCTACGTGGCCGGTTACAGAATAGCATGGATAAAGGTGTGGGAGAGTTTCAGCCCTCCACACCCAGGTAGGAATGATCTGAAATCTTGGGGAACTCTGATGAGCAGATACTTTTAAAACAATTGAAATAATGAAATAGAAATCAGGTAGAACGGGATAAAACAGGTGTGCAAGCAGAAATGAAAGACACCAGATAGACCCACAATCGACCAGTCTAGAATATTTACTTAGCTTATTTCAATATTTCTCTGAATAAAATGTACAGAATTAATCACAAATCCATTCACGGTTTATTCAAATGCTGCATAAATGTACGCTGTAAATATCGCGTCTCCTGTTGGTTGCAAGTTGAGCATCGCAGAGGTGAGGGCAAATTGCTCAACACCCCGAGTTTCCGGCAAGGATAGAGGTCTCCAGCTCATTCACACCTCCCATCTCTCTCCTGTGGTGCAACCTTTACACTTGCGCCAGTTCAACGCAAAAACTTTAAACACAAATTCCTTCTCTCTATGTGCAATAAAATATCATCCAAAATCCCAAACCACAACTCGTGTGCAAATTGTTCTAAATGTCTTAGAACTGGAGGGAAAGTGTACATTTTGGGGCTTATACTAGCACCAAAAGATACATTCGTGGAGCGTTTGCAGTGACACTGGATTAGGGATTACTAGTTAATATGAATGCATACTCTCCTGCCGACACTCTCCCCGCTGGTCGAGTTAATAGACCACAGTAATTTGCAGTGTTTTCGCATTGATGGATATTAAATGCGGGTCGCCGAATGTATGCTAACCATGTTCAGTTAATTTATTTTAAGAGATCTTAATTTTGTTTTTTGAGATGATATTTTAAACCATATAATTTTCTCTATTGATCTCGCTCTCCTTGTTAGCTTTATAAATGCAGGCACTTGCACCTTCTCGTGTCCTGGGGTCGGGTAATAAGGTACTTGGCAGAATTGTAACAATGATCGCTGCCATAAGTCAGTCAGAGCTCCCTTCCTCCTGCTGCCTGCGAATGTCTATCACCAATCCCCTGACAAGCCACAAGGCCCTTTCAGCCACCTTTTCTGCCTGGGGGAGACCGACGAATAGGAAATGCAAATCCCTCCATCTCCCTATGGGAATGTTCCAAATGTTCTCTTAGTGCTGGTTAAGTATTCCACAGTCACACGGACAGAAATCTCTTTAATTCTCTGTTCTGGGGTTACCCGTGTCCAAATGATTCTGTTCGAGATGAAAGATCTGCATTCGGCGCAGTTCTATTGGGTCACAAAAGAATTAAGTGTCCCTCAGATGTTCCCTAACTTAATTAATGTATTCGTATCGAATCCCGAGAAACAAAATGAGTGCTCAGATTAGCTTTTATTGGACAAATGTCATCACAGTCAGTCAGCTCCAAGAATGTTTCTGTAAAACATAGAAAATATTTGAAAGGGGTGAACAATGATGTATAATCGTTCCTTAAAATGTCGTGTTCGGTTTGCAATCTGTACCAGGAAAGCAATAAGACTCAAGGTTCATTCTGTGAAAATAAAACACATCAAATATCTATCGACAATTTCTGGAGAGACTCATTCATTGTCATTTCAATTGAAAAGTTATGTTGAGTTCCCCAGATGCCACCTTTACACTGCCCTTCCTGCCTGAAAATACTCAAAAGTCATTCATTTAGGAAGGAAGAACTTTATAGATTGCCTTTCAGCACTTGAGGATATCTGAAGGTGATTTATAGTCAATGAGGTATGGTTTGAAGTGTAGTCACATTGTATTGTCGAAAATGTGGCAGCCAACTTGTACACAGCAGGATCCCATGAACAACAATGGGAAAATGGTTAGATTTCTGTGTTTAAGGGAGAGGCAGAAATGCGGGTCAGGGGATATATCTAAAGGGGATGCAGGAGTAGAGAACCCGGGCGGTACTTTTTAAGTAAAATAAATGAACAATAAATTCAACAAAAATGACAGGGGGTGGTAGCCCTTTGTAACCGTAACTAAAACAACATGTCAAAAGAAACTGAACTAATTAAGCCAAAATGTGATTACCAGGGGTGATGATGCACCCCAGCCCCCGTGACGCCCACCGGTCACGGAAAGCCCCTGAGGGTTACATATGCACAAACCATTGGAGATGGCAGGTCAGGTTGAGAGAGCAATTGAGAAAGCATGCAGTGTCCTGGACTTTGTTAACAGGAGCATAGAGTACAGAAGTACAGAACATTTGTTTAAGCTTTATAAAACACTGGATCAGCCTCAATGGCAGTATTGCATTTAGTTCTAGGCACCACACAGGGAGGATGTGAAGGCTTTAGAGAGAGAGCGTAGAAAACATTCATCAGAATGGTTCCAGAGATAAGCAACTTTAGTTAAGTTAGAGAAGTTGGGACAGTTTTCCTCAGTGAAGAGAAGGTTGAGGGGGGATTTAATCGAGGCATTCAAAATCATCTCAGAGTAGAACATAGAACATAGAACATTACAGTGCAGTACAGGCCCTTCGGCCCTCGATTTTGCGCCGACCTGTGAAACCACTCTAAAGCCCATCTACACTATTCCCTTATTGTCTATATGTCTATCCAATGACCATTAGAATGCCCTTAGTGTTGGCGATTCTACTACTGTTGCAGGCAGGGCATTCCACGCTCTTACTACTCTCTGAGTAAAGAACCTACCTCTGACATCTGTCTTATATCTATCTCCCCTCAATCTAAAGCTATGTCCCCTCGTGCTAGACATCACCATCCGAGGAAAAAGGCTCTCACTGTCCACCCTATCCAATCCTCTGATCATCTTGTATGCCTCAATTAAGTCACCTCTTAACCTTCTTCTCTCTAACGAAAACAGCCTCAAGTCCCTCAGCCTTTCCTCATAAGATCCTCCCTCCATACCAGGCAATATTCTGGTAAATCTCCTCTGCACCCTTTCCAATGCTTCCACATCCTTCCTATAATGCGGCGACCAGAATTGCACGCAATACTCCAAATGCGGCCGCACCAGAGTTTTGTACAGCTGCAACATGACCTCATGGCTCCAAAACTCAATCCCTCTACCAATAAAAGCTAACACACCGTACGCCTTCTTAACACCCCTCTCAACCTGGGTGGCAACTTTCAGGGATCTATGTACATGGACACCAAGATCTTTCTGCTCACCCACGCTGCCAAGAATCTTACCATTAGCCCAGTACTCTGTCTTCCTGTTATTCCTTCCAAGATGAATCACCTCACACTTTTCTGCATTAAACTCCATTTGCCACCTCTCAGCCCAGCGCTGCAGCTTATCTATGTCCCTCTGTAACTTGTAACATCCTTCCGCACTGTCCACAACTCCACCGACTTTAGTGTCATCTGCAAATTTACTCACCCATCCTTCTACACCCTCCCCCAGGTCATTTATAAAAATGACAAACAGCAGTGGCCCCAAAACAGATCTTTGTGGTACAACATTAGTAACTGGACTCCAGTCTGAACACTTCCCATCAACCACCACCCTTTGTCTTCTTCCAGCTAGCCAATTTCTGATCCAAACTGCTAAATCTCCCTGAATCCCCTGCTTCCGTATTTTCTGCAGTAGCCTACCGTGGGGAACCTTATCAAATGCTTTCCTAAAATCCATATACACATCGACTGCTTCAACCTCATCCACCTGTTTGGTCACCTTCTCAAAGAACTCAATAAGGTTTGTGAGGCATGACTTACCCTTCACAAAACCGTGTTGACTATGTCTTATCAAATTATTCCTTTCCAGATGATTATACAACCTATATCTTATAAACCTTTCCAAGATTTTGCCCACAACATAAGTAAGGCTCACTGGTCTATAGTTACCGGTTGTCTCTACTCCCCTTCTTGAACAAGGGGACAACATTTGCTATCCTCCAGTCTTCTGGCACTATTCCTGTATACAAAGATGACATAAAGATCAAAGCCAAAGGCTCAGCAATCTCCTCCCTAGCTTCCCAGAGAATTCTAGGATAAATCCCATCCGGCCCAGGGGACTTATTTATTTTCACACTTTCCAGCTCTCCTATCTCCTCGGACTCCAAGCACAACTTCCCATTACTGTCCTTGACTGGCCCTACTCTTACCCTAGTCATTCTTTTATTCCTGACATATCTATAGAAAGCTTTAGGGTTATCCTTGATCCTACCTGCCAAAGACTTCCCATGTCCCCTCCTGGCTCTTCTTAGCTCTCTCTTTAGGTCCTTCCTAGCTAACTTGTAACTCTTGAGCGCCCTAACTGAACCTTCACGTCTCATCTTTACATAAGCCTCCTTCTTCCTCTTGACAAGTGTTTCGACTGCCTTAGTAAACCACGGTTCCCTCGCTCGACCACTTCCTCCCTGCCTGACAGGTACATACTTATCAAGGACACGCAGTAGCTGTTCCTTGAACAAGCTCCACATTTCCATTGTGCCCATCCCCTGCAGTTTTCCTCTCCATCCGATGTATCCTAAGTCTTGCCTCATCACATCATAATTGCCTTTCCCCCAGATATAACTCTTGCCCTGAGGTATATACCTATCCCTTTCCATCATTAAAGTAAACGTAATCGAATTGTGGTCACTATCACAAAAGTGCTCACCTACCTCCAAATCTAACACCTGTCCTGGTTCATTACCCAGTACCAAACCCAATACGGCCTCGCCTCTCGTTGGCCTATCTACATACTGTGTCAGGAAACCCTCCTGCACACATTGGACAAAACCGGACCCATCTAAAGTACTTGAACTATAGCGTTTCCAGTCAATATTTGGAAAGTTAAAGTCCCCCATAACAACTACCCTGTTGCTTTCGCTCCTATCCAGAATCATCTTTGCAATCCTTTCCTCTACATCTCTGGAACGTTTTGGAGGCCTATAGAAAACTCCTAACAGGGTGACCCCTCCTTTCCTGTTTCTAACCTCAGCCCATACTACCTCAGTAGACGAGTCCTCATCAAACGTCCTTTCTGCCACCGTAATACTGCCCTTTACTAACAATGCCACCCCTCCCCCTCTTTTACCACCTTCCCTGAGCTTAATGAAATATCTAAACCCCGGCACCTGCAACAACCATTCCTGTCCCTGCTCTATCCATGTCTCCGAAATGGCCACAACATCGAAGTCCCAGGTACCAACCCATGCCGCAAGTTCACCCACCTTATTCCGGATGCTCTTGGCATTGAAGAAGACACACTTTAAACCACCTTCCTGCCTGCCGGTACACTCCTGCAACTTTAAAACCTTACTCATGACCTCACTACTCTCAACCTCCTGCGTACTGGAGCTACAATTTAGTTTCCTAAGCCCCTGCTGAACTAGTTTAAACCCTCCTGAAGAGCATTAGCAAATTTCCCCCCCAGGATATTGGTACCCCTCTGGTCCAGGTGTAGACCATCCCGTTTGTAGAGGTCCCACCGACCCCAGAATGAGTCCCAATTATCCAGAAATCTGAAACCCTCCCTCCTGCACCATCCCTGTAGATAGGGATGTTCCCATTGGTGGGGGGATCGAGAATGAGAGGGCACAGATTTAAGGTGATTGACAAAGGAAGCAATGGAGACACAAGGAGGAACATTTTTAACGAGCGATGTGTTGAGATCTGGAATGTGGTGCCGAAGAGTGTGGTGGAGGCTGGTTCAATCGAAGCTTTCAAAGGGGAACTGGAATGTTATCTGAAAAGGAAGAATGTACAGGGTTATGGGGAGATGGCTTACATTATGTCAGTCGGTGAGAGACAGTCTGTTCCTGCAGAGAGCTAGCAGATACTTGATGGGCTGAATGGCTGCTTTCTGTCCTGTAATCACTCTATGATTCTAACTCACCTGATCTTTTTTTTTAAATTGTGTCCTGGAATTCCTTACATCCACCTGAGGTAGGCGTTGCCACAATTTAACATTGAATCCAACAGCATCTCTCCTTCAATGCAGCTTTGGAATATCAGGCTAGGTTCTTTCTGGTGTAGAACTTGAGCCCCTGACTTTCTGAGTGTTCCCCACTGAGACACAGCTGAGACCAGGGTCATGTTGGGGTGGGGAAGGGGGTGTAAACTATACACTGTACAGCTGTACAACAGCCTGAAAATGGTCCACAGAAATTATTCCCTGTTAAATACCAAGCCTGTACCAAATCCATTTTAAATGTACCGCACAATTAAAAGATTGGTCGTAGACAACAGCAACATTTTAATGGGAACATTAATCATGATTTCACGCTTAAGTGAAAGTGCACCAACCAAACGTTACTGAGAAAAATCTGTTCAAATCAAAACGCTGGAACCATTTATCAATTAATTCTCAATGTTGGGGGGAATCATGTAATTAAGCTTACAGTTTCAGTGGAGATAATAACCTCACTGAGTGATAGTTGGACAAATCCTTATTAACCACTGACGTGTTCTGAAATCAGCCTCCGTCCTGCCACACTGCAGCCTCCGTCCTGCCACACTGCAGCCTCCGTCCTGCCACACTGCAGCCTCCGTCCTGGCGCACTGCAGCCTCCGTCCTGCCACACTGCAGCCTCCGTCCTGCCACACTGCAGCCTCCGTCCTGGCACACTGCAGCCTCCGTCCTGGCGCACTGCAGCCTCCGTCCTGGCGCACTGCAGCCTCCGTCCTGGCGCACTGCAGCCTCCGTCCTGGCGCACTGCAGCCTCCGTCCTGCCACACTGCAGCCTCCGTCCTGCCGCACTGCAGCCTCCGTCCTGCCACGCTGCAGCCTCCGTCCTGCCGCACTGCAGCCTCCGTCCTGCCACACTGCAGCCTCCGTCCTGCAACACTGCAGCCTCCGTCCTGCCACACTGCAGCCTCCGTCCTGCCACACTGCAGCCTCCGTCCTGCCACACTGCAGCCTCCGTCCTGCCACACTGCAGCCTCCGTCCTGCCACACTGCAGCCTCCGTCCTGCCGCACTGCAGCCTCCGTCCTGCCACACTGCAGCCTCCGTCCTGCCACACTGCAGCCTCCGTCCTGCCACACTGCAGCCTCCGTCCTGCCACACTGCAGCCTCCGTCCTGCCACACTGCAGCCTCCGTCCTGCCACACTGCAGCCTCCGTCCTGGCGCACTGCAATACAAATGGAATGGCAATCTTTCCAACATCTTCCAGTTGAACAAAACATGAAAAGGTTCAATTAGATTTTGCCATAGAAGACAAAAAGTGATTTTATTTAAATTTGTTCCAAAGTATGTGGGGATCGGTGGCGAGGCCAGCATTTATTGCCATCCCTAATTGCCCTTGAGGAGGTGGTGGTGAACTGCCTTCTTGAACCATCGAAGTCCATGTGGTGTAGGTACACCCACAGTGCTGTTAGGGAGGATGTTCCAGGATTTTGACCCAGTGTCAATGAAGGAACAGTGATATATTTTCAAGTCGGAATGGTGGGTGGTTGGTGGGAAACCTGGGTTCCCAGGTATCTGCTGACCTTGTCCTTCTAGGTGGTAGAGGTCGTAGGTTTGGAAGGTGCTTCTTAAAGAGCCTTGGTGAGTTCCTGGAGCGCATTTTGCAGATGGTGGAGAGAGTGAATGTTTGTGGAAGGGATGCCAATCAAACGGGCTGCTTGACATGGATGGTGCAGTGTGTCTTGAGTGTTGTTCGAGCTGCACTCACTCAGGTAAGTGGAGTGTATTCCATCACACTCCTGACTTGTGCCTTGTGGACAGGCTTTGGGGGGTCAGGAGGTGACTTACTCACCTCAGGATTCCTAGCCTCTGACCTACTCTTGTAGCCACAGTATTTATATGGCTAGTCCAGTTGCATTTCTGGTCAATGGTAATCCCCTGTATATTGGTAGTGGGGGATTCAGAAATTATAATGCCAGTGAATGTCAAGAGCACTGGTTATATTTTCTTTTGTTAAAATGGTCATTGAGTGGCACTTATGTGGTGCAAATGTAACTTGTCACTTGTCAGCCCAAGCCTGGATATTGTCCAGGTCATGTTGCATTTGGACATGGACTGCTTCAGTGTGTGATGAGTTGCAAATAGTTCTGAACATTGTGCAGTCATCCGCAACATCCCCACTTCTGACCTTATGATGGAAGAAAGGTCATTAATGAAGCACAGTACGAAGTCTTACAACACCAGGTTAAAGTCCAACAGGTTTGTTTCGATGTCACTAGCTTTCGGAGCGCTGCTCCTTCCTCAGGTGAATGAAGAGGTCTTCATTCACCTGAGGAAGGAGCAGCGCTCCGAAAGCTAGTGACATCGAAACAAACCTGTTGGATTTTAACCTGGTGTTGTAAGACTTCGTACTGTGCTCACCCCAGTCCAACGCCGGCATCTCTACATTAATGAAGCAGGTAATGATGTTTGGGTCTAGGATACTACCCATAAGACATAGGAGCAGAATTAGGCCACTCGGCCCATCGAGTCTGCTCCGCCATTCAATCATGGCTGATATTTTCTCATCCCCATTCTCCTGCCTTCTCCCCATGACCCCTGATCCCCTTATTTTTTTAAAATAAATTTAGAGGACCCAATTATTTTTTCTAATTAAGGGGCAATTTAGCGTGGCCAATCTACCTATCCTACACAACTTTTGGGTTGTGGGGGTGAAACCCACGCAGACATGGGGAGAATGTGCAAACTCCACACGGACAGGGGTCCAGGGCCAGGAGCGAACCCGGGTCCTCAGCATCGTAGGCAGCAGTGCTAACCACTGTGCCACCGTGCTGCCCCTCCCCTGATCCCCTTATTGACCAAAAGCCTATCTATCCTGAGGACCTCCTGCAGTGATGTCCTGGAGCTGAGATGATTGACCTCCAACCACCACAACCATCTTCCTTTGTGCCGGGAATGACTCCAACCAATGGAGAGTTTTCCCCCTGATTCCCATTGACTCCAGTTTAGCTGGGCTCCTTGATGCCACACTCGGTCAAATTCTGCCTTGATGTCAAGGACAGTCACTCTCACCTCACCTCTGACATTCAGTTATTTTGTCCATGTTTGAACCAAGGCTGTAATGAGGTCAGTAACTGAGTGACCCTGGCGGAACCCAAACTGAGCGTCTGTGAGCAGGTTATTGCTGAGTACTTGATAATACCGTTGATGACTCCTTCCATCATTTTACTGACAATTGAGAGTAGCCTGCTGGGGCAATAATTGGCTTGGTTGGATTTGTCCTGTTGCTTGTGTACAGGACATCCCTGGGCAATTTTCCACATTGCCGGGTAGATGCCAGCTGCACCGGAACTGAATAGCCAGCACAAGTCTTCAGTAACATTGCCGGAATATTATCAGGGCCCATAGTCTTTTCAGTATCCAGGGCCTTCAGCTATTTCTTGATATCACGTGGGGTGAATCGTATTGGCTGAAGACTGACATCTGCGATGCTGGGGACCTCCGGAGGAGACCGAGATGGATCATCCACTCGGCACCTCTGGCTGAAGATTGTTACAAATCCTTCAGCCTTGTCTTTTGCACAGATGTGCTGGGCTCCTCCGTCATTGAGGATGGAGATATTTGTGGAGCCTCCTCCTCCAGTGAGTTGATTCCCGACTGGATGCGGCAGGACTGCAGAGCTGCGATCTGATCTGCCCCACAATTATTTTGAAATTAGTCAGCAACGCCCCCATCCCCATGAACAGCTGGAGCAGAGGGGAGGTGTGCAGAAACTATTTTACACAGCGAGTGGTTCTAGTCAGAAATGCACTGCTGGCAGTTTCAATGGTAACCTTCCAAAGGGAATTGTATAATAATTTAAAAAGGAAATAAGAATGTGGGGACAAGAGCAGGGGAGTGGGATTAATTACAAAGCTCTTTTAACAGAGATAGCACCGGCATTATGGGCTGAATGGCTTCCTTCTCTGCTGTGCCAGTGTATGAAACCCTGTGGTGCCTGATGATAGTTCCAGTTGGGAAGAGTTACAGGTCCCTGTGCATCGGCAGGTGATTCAGTAAAAGCCCCGGAGCTAAAGACATTATCTTATCTCGAAGAGAAGGTTTACATTAAGTGACCAGAGGGATTAGACCCATGGTTTATGAGACAATTAGTCACACTTTTCATTAAACTCCCATCTGATGAAAGTCATGTTACGCTATTTATGTAGTTTGCCGTTTCTGATCATGATGTTTATTTGATTTACCCAATGTCTTGATTTGATTTTTGTTGTCACCTTTTCTGATAAGCGATTATTATTATTAATAATTTTTGAATGCTAACATAATCCAATAATAAATGTATGTATGACTCAAATAGATTCGAAATCTATGTGTACATTTCAACCCTAATTCTCACACTCTCGCCCCTTCACTTTAAGGCTCTCTAATCCGTTTTAATGCTAGTTTCTTCATACCAATTCTGAATATACACAAGCGATAGCCACAGCTGGAGCCCGCCCCTGGGGATGTGTTCAAACACCATTTACAATTGGGGTGGGGAACATTAACTCTTTGCTGGCTGTCTCCAGTAGCTGCTGTGCTGGAGTGTCCACACTGCTGGTGACGGTCAGATCGCCATTCAATGTGCTAAAGGAAATCTCCCTCCCAAGCAGCAGATTGATTAAAATGCCACCCTCCAGTGTGCCCAGCACCCCCTCAGCAGAACTACAGGCTGAAAGCACGATATAAACCCATCTCTATAAAATTCAGGCATCAGCAGCGTGTGCCCACTCTCGCTTCTGAGTCAAAACCAGCCCAGTTCTGGGAGAGCACTGCATCACATTGCAGCGGACACATGGCATGACCCACACCTCCACCCAGGTGATGGGAAACACAGAGTCCTTGGCAAACTTTACACAGGGTTAACTGCCCAGTACTGTTTTACTGGCTGCTGCATTTGCGACATGACATCCCAAAAGTGTTTAATTCGCTGTGAATTGAACTGGGGGCATGCTGGAGTTGTGAAAGGAATCTGTACCAATATAAATCTGTCTTTTACAGCATGTATTGCACTCTGTCAGTGTGGGATCTGTCATGATATTCAGGTAAACATCATAGCACAAACATACATACATACTGATGGACAGATCAACGGACCAATCAACACACACACACACAACGTACCCAACACATCAGGATCAGCGCTGTGTCCATTAGAATCGATGAGTGCGGCCTCAACCGGGACCTGGGATTCATGTCGCATTACATTCACCCCCTACCAACTGTCCTGGCTTGAGACAATTCACACTCTTTAACCTGGGGTTACCCCTATCTCTGGATCTGTAAACACTTAATTAACTGCAAATGCTCTCATTTTAAGCTTTGTCTTGCATCTTTGAATTTGTCTATATATATGTTTCTGGAGCATACCTCTTCATTCACCTGAGGAAGGAGCAGCGCTCCGAAAGCTAGTGTTTGAAACAAACCTGTTGGACTTTAACCTGGTGTTGGAAGACTTCTTACTGTCCATTAGAATTAACACTTAGTTATGATGTTGTAAGATTGCTGTGTTAAGATGTCTGTCTATGTTTCACTATCCTATCAGATCAATGAACAATTTACACAAGTTTATTCTTCAAAATGTCTTCTTTCACCTGACCCAAGACTATCAAAAATAACATTGCCTGGAGCCCGGGCTCGCATCCAGGAGCAGCAACAGGAAATTGGGAGCTTGAATTCCCAGGAGAGAGGGGGGGCACTGACCTCTGTGTCACCGCCACCTTTTCCATTGGGAGTTCCCTGCAGCCAGTGAAATCAGCAAGGCTGGAAATTGGCCAGTGAGGAAGTGGTTAAGTACATTGTTGGAAAGCAGCTTTGAAAAGCGCCAATTGAATGTTCATTTTCTGAAGGATTTTGGAGACGGGAACAGGGCCTTGGGACAATGGGACACTTTAACTGCAAACTGAGAATGTGCATTTACACTCAACTCCACGTGACAGCCCTCCAGTTTCCTGGGAGGGACAGAGTGAAATCTCCCTGTTTATTTAACTTTAACATTGTGTATGCTATTCCTTACACGCCCCCTAGGCAACCGATCTAATAAGTCCCAACATCAGCAGCTGTCAAAGAAATGGGGTCAATTATTTCTGCTTTGAGGAAGAATAGGAGTGGATTTGAGTCTTTGCTGCGCGGTTCTTGCATATGGATTTGGCTGGAATAAAGGCACTATTGATATTATTGCGAGAATTAGTGATTTTGATTTGATTACTGGGATTACTGCTCCGTAATTCGTATTCTTGCTCTACAAAGGCACCAATAGCAGTGTGGGGCAAGCACTGACTCACGGGGCTGAACACAAGTCGCACCTGCTGGGTCACTTGACCCTCTGGGAAGGAAGCTGGGGGTTTGGAGAGGGGGGGGGTTCAATCCCATCGCACCGTGCCTCTATGTGTGATTCAGCTCTGCTTATTGCAGGACAGGGGAGTAATTAAATCTCAAATAGATATTAAAGAAGCCGGGATAGAGCCTGGGATTTGTTTGCATTAATGAGGCTGCTGTTTCTGTCCAAACAAGAATGAACCCGCTAAATCCCGCCGCCCCCATCCCAGCTGTATTTAAAACAAGGCGGTGCATTCAACCGAACCATGTCGCCCCCCCATCCACCTCCCCTACCTCCCCCACCCCCTCCCCACCCCCCTCGCTCTCCCCACCCCCTCCATCTCCCCAGACCCCCCCTCCCTCTCTCCACCCACCCCCCCACCCAGCTCCCCCCATGCACCTCTTCCCCCCCATACACCTCTTCCCCCCCATGCACCTCTTCCCCCCCCCATGCACCTCTTCCCCCCCATCCACCTGTTCCCCCCCCCATCCACCTCTTCCCCCCCATCCACCTCTTCCCCCCCATCCACCTCTTCCGCCCCCCCCATCCACCTCTTCGCCCCCCCATCCACCTCTTTCCCCCCCCATCCACCTCTTTCCCCCCCCATCCACCTCTTCCCCCCCCATCCACCTCTTTCCCCCCCATCCACCTCTTTCCCCCCCATCCACCTCTTCCCCCCCCATCCACCTCTTCCCCCCCCATCCACCTCTTCCCCCCCCATCCACCTCTTCCGCCCCCCCATCCACCTCTCCCCCCCCATCCACCTCTCCCCCCCCATCCACCTCTCCCCCCCCCATCCACCTCTTCCCCCCCCCATCCACCTCTTCCCCCCCCATCCACCTCTTCCCCCCATCCACCTCTTCCCCCCCATCCACCTCTTCCCCCCATCCACCTCTTCCCCCCATCCACCTCTTCCCCCCCATCCACCTCTTACCCCCCATCCAACTCTTCCCCCCCCCATCCACCTCTTTCCCCCCCCATCCACCTCCCCCATCCACCTCCCCCCATCCACCTCCCCCCATCCACCTCCCCCCATTCACCTCTCCCCCCCCATCCACCTCTTCTCCCCCATCCACCTCTTCCCCCCATCCACCTCTTCCCCCCCATCCACCTCTTCCCCCCATCCACCTCTTCCCCCCCATCCACCTCTTCCCCCCCATCCACCTCTTCCCCCCCATCCACCTCTTCCCCCCCCATCCACCTCTTCCCCCCCCATCCACCTCTCCCCCCCCATCCACCTCTTACCCCCCCCATCCACCTCTTACCCCCCCCATCCACCTCTCCCCCCATCCACCTCCCCCCCCCATCCACCTCTCCCCCCCATCCACCTCTCCCCCCCCCATCTACCTCTTCCCCCCCCATCCACCTCTCCCCCCCATCCACCTCTTCCCCCCCCATCCAACTCTCCCCCCCCATCCAACTCTCCCCCCCCATCCAACTCTCCCCCCCCATCCAACTCTCCCCCACCCATCCAACTCTCCCCCCATCCAACTCTCCCCCCATCCACCTCTCCCCCCATCCACCTCCCCCCCCATCCACCTCTCCCCCCCATCCACCTCTCCCCCCCCCATCCACCTCTCCCCCCCCCATCCACCTCTCCCCCCCCCATCCACCTCTCCCCCCCCCATCCACCTCTTACCCCCCCCATCTACCTCTCCCCCCATCCACCTCTCCCCCCATCCACCTCTCCCCCCCCATCCACCTCTCCCCCACATCCACCTCCCCCCCCATCCAACTCTCCCCCCCATCCAACTCTCCCCCCCCATCCAACTCTCCCCCCCCATCCAACTCTCCCCCCCCATCCACCTCTCCCCCCATCCAACTCTCCCCCCCATCCACCTCCCCCCCCATCCACCTCTTCTCCCCCCCCATCCACCTCTCCCCCCCATCCACCTCTCCCCCCCATCCACCTCTCCCCCCCATCCACCTCTCCCCCCCCCATCCACCTCTCCCCCCCCATCCACCTCTCCCCCCCCCATGCACCTCTCCCCCCATCCACCTCTCTCCCCCCCATCCACCTCTCCCCCCCCATCCACCTCTCCCCCCCCATCCACCTCTCCCCCCCCCCATCCACCTCTCCCCCCCATCCACCTCTCTCCCCCCCCCATCCACCTCTCCCCCCCATCCACCTCCCCCCATCCACCTCTGCCCCCCCATCCACCTCTCCCCCCCCCATCCACCTCTCCCCCCCCCATCCACCTTTCCCCCATCCACCTCTCCCCCCCATCCACCTCTCCCCCCCCATCCACCTCTTCCCCCCCCCATCCACCTCTTTCCCCCCCCATCCACCTCTTTCCCCCCCCCATCCACCTCTTTCCCCCCGCCATCCACCTCTTTCCCCCCCATCCACCTCTTCCCCCCCATCCACCTCTTTCCCCCCCCATCCACCTCTCCCCCCATCCCACCTCTCTCCCCCCCCCATCCACCCTCTCACCCCCCCCCATCCACCTCTCCCCCCCATCCACCTCTCCCCCCCATCCACCTCTCCCCCCCCCATCCACCTCTCCCCCCCATCCACCTCTCTCCCCCCCATCCACCTCTCCCCCCCATCCACCTCCCCCATCCACCTCTGCCCCCCCATCCACCTCTCCCCCCCCATCCACCTCTCCCCCCCCCCATCCACCTCTCCCCCATCCACCTCTCCCCCCCATCCACCTCTCCCCACCATCCACCTCTTTCCCCCCCCCATCCACCTCTTTCCCCCCCCCATCCACCTCTTCCCCCCCCCATCACCCTCTTTCCCCCCCCCATCCACCTCTTTCCCCCCCCATCCACCTCTTTCCCCCCCCATCCACCTCTTTCCCCCCCCATCCACCTCTTTCCCCCCCATCCACCTCTTCCCCCCCCCCATCCACCTCTTCCCCCCCCCCATCCACCTCTTCCCCCCCATCCACCTCTTCCCCCCACCACCTCTTCCCCCCCCCATCCACCGTCTTCCCCCCCATCCACCTCTTCCCCCCCCATCCACCTCTTCCCCCCCATCCACCTCTTTCCCCCCATCCAACTCTTCCCCCCCCCATCCCACCTCTTTCCCCCCCCATCCACCTCCCCCATCCACCTCCCCCCATCCACCTCCCCCATCCACCTCCCCCCATTCACCTCTTCCCCCCCCCATCCACCTCTTCTCCCCCATCCACCTCTTCCCCCCCCATCCACCTCTTCCCCCCATCCACCTCTTCCCCCCCCCATCCACCTCTTCCCCCCATCCACCTCCTTCCCCCCCCCATCCCACCTCTTCCCCCCCCCCCATCCACCTCTCCCCCCCATCCCACCTCTCCCCCCCCATCCACCTCTTACCCCCCATCCACCTCTTACCCCCCCATCCACCTCTCCCCCCATCCACCTCCCCCCCCCATCCACCTCTCCCCCACCCCATCCACCCTCCCCCCCCATCCACCTCTCCCCCCCATCCACCTCTCCCCCCCCATCCACCTCTTCCCCCCCCCCATCCAACTCTCCCCCCCCCATCCAACTCTCCCCCCCCCATCCAACTCTCCCCCCCATCCAACTCTCCCCCCCATCCAACTCTCCCCCCCATCCACCTCTCCCCCCATCCCCCTCCCCCCCCCTATCCACCTCATTCCCCCCCCCATCCACCTCTCCCCCCCCCATCCACCTCTCCCCCCCATCCACCTCTCCCCCCCCATCCCACCTCTCCCCCCCCATCCACCTCTCCCCCCCCATCCACCTCTCCCCCCCCATCCACCTCTCCCCCCATCCACCTCTCCCCCCCCATCCACCTCTCCCCCCCCATCCACCTCTCCCCCCCATCCACCTCTCTCCCCCCCCATCCACCTCTCCCCCCATCCACCTCCCCATCCACCTCTGCCCCCCATCCACCTCTCCCCCCCATCCACCTCTTCCCCCCCCCATCCACCTCTCCCCCCCATCCACCTCTTCCCCCCCCCATCCACCTCTTCCCCCCCCATCCAACTTTTCCCCCCCCCATCCACCTCTTTTCCCCCCCATCCACCTCCCCCCCATCCACCTCCCCCCCATCCACCTCCCCTATCCACCTCCCCCATCCACCTCCCCCCCATCCACCTCCCCCATCCACCCTCCCCCCCCATTCACCTCTCCCCCCCCATCCACCTCTTCTCCCCCATCCACCTCTTCCCCCCATCCACCTCTTCCCCCCCATCCACCTCTTCCCCCCCCCATCCACCTCTTCCCCCCCCATCCACCTCTCCCCCCCCCCCCATCCACCTCTTACCCCCCCATCTACCTCTCCCCCCCATCCACCGCTCCCCCCATCCACCTCTCCCCCCCATCCACCTCTCCCCCCCCATCCACCTCTCCCCCCATCCACCTCTCCCCCCCATCCAACTCTCCCCCCCATCCAACTCTCCCCCCCATCCAACTCTCCCCCCCCCATCCAACTCTCCCCCCCCATCCACCTCTCCCCCCATCCAACTCTCCCCCCCCATCCACCTCCCCCCCCATCCACCCTCTTCCCCCCCATCCACCTCTCCCCCCATCCATCTCCTCCCCCCCCATCCACCTCTCCCCCCCATCCACCTCTCCCCCCCCATCCACCCACCTCTCCCCCCCATCCACCTCTCCCCCCCCATCCACCTCTCCCCCCCATCCACCTCTCCCCCCCATCCACCTCCCTCTCCCCCCCCATCCACCTCTCCCCCCATCCACCTCTCTCCCCCCCATCCACCTCTCCCCCCCATCCACCTCTCCCCCCCCCATCCACCTCTCCCCCCCCCATCCACCTCTCCCCCCCCATCCACCTCTCTCCCCCCCCCATCCACCCTCTCTCCCCCCCCCATCCACCTCTCCCCCCCATCCACCTCCCCCATCCACCTCTGCCCCCCATCCACCTCTCCCCCCCCATCCACCTCTCCCCCCCCCATCCACCTCTCCCCCCATCCACCTCTCCCCCCATCCACCTCTCCCCCCATCCACCTCTCTCCCCCCCATCCACCTCTCCCCCCCCCATCCACCTCTTCCCCCCCCATCCAACTCTTTCCCCCCCATCCAACTCTTCCCCCCCCATCCACCTCTCCCCCCCCATCCACCTCTCCCCCTCATCCACCACTCCCCCTCCATCAACTCTCCCCCTCCACCTCTTCCCCCCTCCACCTCTTCCCCCCCCCTCCACCTCTCCCCCCCAATCCACGTCTTCCTCCCCCAATCCACCTCTTCCCCCCCAATCCACCTCTTCCGCTCCATCCACCTCTTCCGCTCCATCCACCTCTTCCGCTCCATCCACCTCTTCCCCCCATCCACCTCTTCCCCCCCATCCACCTCTTCCCCCCCATCCACCTCTCCCCCATCCACCTCTTCCCCCCCCATCCACCAATCCCACCCCATCCACCTCTCCCTCCCCATCCACCTCTCCCCCCCCCATCCACCTCTCTCCCCCCCCCCACATCCACCTCTCCCACCCCTCCCCATCCACCTCTCCCCCCCATCCACCTCTCCCCCCCATCCACCCTCTCCCCCCCATCCACCTCTCCCCCCCCCCCAATCCACCTCTTCCCCCCAATCCACCTCTTCCCCCCCCAATCCACCTCTTCCCCCCCCCCAATCCACCTCGTCCCCTCCCAATCCACCTCTTCCCCCCAATCCACCTCTTCCCCCCATCCACCTCTTTCCCCCCCATCCACCTCTTCCCCCCCCATCCACCTCTTCCCCCCCATCTACCTCTTCCCTCCATCCACCTCTCCCCCATCCACCTCTCCCCCCCCCCATCCACCTCTCCCCCCTCCATCCACCTCTCCAACCCCCATCCACCTCTCCCCCCCCCATTCACCTCTCCCTCCCCATCCACCTCTCCCCCCCCATCCGCCTCTCCCCCATCCACCTCTTCCACCCCATCCACCTCTCACCACCACCCCCATCCAGCTCCCCCCATGCACCTCTCCCCCCCCATCCACCTCTTCCGCCCCGACATCCACCTCTTCCCCCCCATCCACCTCTTCCCCCCCATCCACCTCTTCCCCCCCCGTCCACCTCTTCCCCCCCCCCATCCACCTCTTCCCCCCCCCATCCACCTCTCCACCCGCCATCCACCTCTCCACCCCCATCCACCTCTCCCCCCCACCCACCTCCCCCCCATCCACCTCTTCCCCCCCCCATCCACCTCTTCCCCCCCATCCACCTCTTCCCCCCCATCCACCTCTTCCCCCCCATCCACCTCTTCCCCCCCATCCACCTCTTCCCCCCATCCACCTCTTCCCCCCATCCACCTCTTCCCCCCATCCACCTCTTCCCCCCCATCCACCTCTCCCCCATCCACCTCTCCCCCCCCATCCACCTCTCCCCCCCATCCACCTCTCCCCCGCCATCCACCTCTCCACCCCCCCATCCACCTCTCCCCCCCACCATCCACCTCTCCCTCCCCATCCACCTCTCCCCCCCCCATCCACCTCTCCCCCCATCCACCTCTTCCACCCCATCCACCTCTCACCACCACCCCCATCCAGCTCCCCCCATGCACCTCTCCCCCCCCCCCATCCACCTCTTCCGCCCCACATCCACCTCTTCCCCCCCATCCACCTCTTCCCCCCATCCACCTCTTCCCCCCATCCACCTCTTCCCCCCCCCATCCACCTCTTCACCCCCCATCCACCTCTCCCCCCCCATCCACCTCTCCCCCCCATCCACCTCTCCCCCCCCCCATCCACCTCTCCCCTCCATCCACCTCTCCCCCCCATCCACCTCTTTCCCCCCCCCACCCCATCCACCTCTGCCGCCCCCCCATCCACCTCTCCCGCCCCCATCCACCTCTCCCGCTCCCCATCCACCTCTTCCCCCCCCATCCACCTCTTCCCCCCCATCCACCTCTTCCCCCCCATCCACCTCTTCCCCCCCCATCCACCTCTTCCCCCCATCCACCTCTTCACCCCCCCATCCACCTCTTCCCCACCCATCCACCTCTTTCCCCCCCCATCCACCTCTTTCCCCCCATCCACCTCTTTTCCCCCCCCCATCTACCTCTTCCCCCCCCATCCACGTCTTCCCCCATCCACCTCTTCCCCCCCATCCACCTCTTCCCCCCCATCCACCTCTTCCCCCCCCATCCACCTCTTCCCCCCCATCCACCTCTTCCCCCCCCATCCACCTCTTCCCCTCCATCCACCTCTTCCCCTCCATCCACCTCTTCCCCCCCATCCACCTCTTTCCCCCCCATCCACCTCTTCCCCCCCATCCACCTCTCCCCCCCCATCCACCTCTTCCTCCCCCCCCGTCCACCTCTCCCACCCCCCCATCCACCTCCCCCCCCCCATCCACCTCCCCGCACCCATCCACCTCCCCCCCCCTCTCCCCACCCCTCCCCCCTCTCCCCACCCCCTCCCCCCCTCTCTCCACCCCCTCCCCCCTCTCCCCACCCCCTCCCCCCCTCTCCCCCCCAACCCTCCCTCTCCCCACCCCTCTCCCCACCCCTCTCCCCACTCCCTCCCTCTCCCCCCCTCCCCCTCCCTCCACCTTCTCTCCCCCCCCCTCCACCTTCTCTCCCCCCCTCCCTCCACCTTCTCTCCCCCCCTCCCTCCACCTTCTCTCCCCCCCTCCCATCACTTTCTCCCCTCCCTTCACTTTCTCTCCCCCCCTCCACTTTCTCCCCCCCCCCTCTCTACTTTCTACCCCCCTCCCTCCACTTTCTCCCCCCCCCCCCTCCCTCCACCAAGAGGGTGGGATTCAAATTCCTGGGATATTGGAACCGGTTCTGGGGAGGTGGGACCAGTACAAACCGGACGGTCTGCACCTGGGCAGGACTGGAACCGATATCCTAGGGGGGGTGTTTGCTAGAGCTGTTGGGGAGAGTTTAAACTAATGTGGCAAGGGGGATGGGAACCGATGCAGGAAGTTAAAAGGTAGAAAACAGGGACAGAAATAAAAGGCAGTAAGGGGGAAAGTGTAAGGCAGAGAAGCCATAGTCAAAAATCAAAAAGGGCGACAGTACAAGGTACAGTGACTGAGGGGAGCTCAGTGAATAGTACCAGGAATACTAAAAGAAATAAAACGGGAAGTGAAAACATTAATGGTAAGCGACGCGGCAGGTTGTTACAGGAAGATATGGGTTCGACGACAAGGAAAATTAGGAGAAAGGTTAAGAGGAAATATAACTTGGGAGAGGTTACTGATCGAGGTGTTAAGATTCAGAACAGAGGTAAAAAAGCCAATATAAGTGTACTTTACCTGAATGTTCGTAGTATTCGGAATAAGGTAAATGAGTTGATGGCACAAATCATCGTGAATGACTATGACTTAGTGGCCATTACTGAAACATGGTTAAAGGATGATCACGACTGGGAGTTAAATATCTGAGGGTATCAAACCTTTCGGAAGGACAGAGTGGACAGTAAGGGAGGTGGTGTAGCTCTCTTATTTAAGGATGACATCCAGGCAACAGTAAGGGATGACATCGGTGCTATGGAGGATAAGGTTGAATCCATGTGGGTGGAAATCAGGAATAGTAAGGCGAAAAAGTCACTGATAGGAGTAATCTATAGGCCACCAAATAGTAACATTATGGTGGGGCAGGCAATAAACAAAGAAATAACAGATGCATGTAGAAATGGTACAGCAGTTATCATGGGGGATTTTAATCTACATGTTGATTGGTTTAACCAGGTCGGTCAAGGCAGCCTTGAGGAGGAGTTTATAGAATGTCTCCGCGATAGTTTCCTAGAACAGTATGTAATGGAACCTACAAGGGAACAAGCGGTCCTAGATCTGGTCCTGTGTAATGAGACAGGATTGATTCAGGATCTCATAGTTAGGGATCCTCTCGGAAGGAGCGATCACAATATGGTGGAATTTAAAATACAGATGGAGGGTGAGAAGGTAAAATCAAGCACTAGTGTTTTGTGCTTAAACAAGGGAGATTACAATGGGATGAGAGAAGAACTAGCTCAGGTAGACTGGGAGCAAAGACTTTATAGTGAAACAGTTGAGAAACAGTGGAGAACCTTCCAAGTGATTTTTCACAGTGCTCAGCAAAGGTTTATACCAACAAAAAGGAAGGGCGGTAAAAAGAGGGAAAATCGACCGTAGATATCTAAGGAAATAAGGGAGAGTATCAAATTGAAGGAAAAAACATACAAAGTAGCAAAGATCAGTGGGAGACTAGAGGACTGGGAAATCTTTAGGGGGCAACAGAAAGCTACTAAAAAAGCTATAAAGAAGAGTAAGATAGATTATGAGAGTAAACTTGCTCAGAATATGAAAAGAGATAGTAAAAGTTTCTACAAATACATAAAACAAAAAAGAGTGCCTAAGGTAAATATTGGTCCTTTAGAGGATGAGAAGGGAGATTTAGTAATGGGAGATGAGGAAATGGCTGAGGAACTGAACAGGTTTTTTGGGTCGGTCTTCACAGTGGAAGACACAAATAACATGCCAGTGACTGATGGAAATGAGGCTATGACGGGTGAGGACCTTGAGAGGATTGTTATCACCAAGGAGGTAGTGATGGGCAAGCTAATGGGGCTAAAGGTAGACAAGTCTCCTGGACCTGATGGAATGCATCCCAGAGTGCTAACAGAGATGGCTAGGGAAATTGCAAATGCACGAGGGATAATTTACCAAAATTCACTAGACTCTGGGGTGGTCCCGGCGGATTGGAAATTAGCAAACGTGACACCACTGTTTAAAAAAGGAGGTAGGCAGAAAGCGGGTAATTATAGGCCAGTGAGCTTAACTTCGGTAGTAGGGAAGATGCTGAAATCTATCATCAAGGAAGAAATAGCGAGGCATCTGGATGGAAATTGTCCCATTGGACAGACGCAGCATGGGTTCATAAAGGGCAGGTCGTGCCTAACTAATTTAGTGGAATTTTTTGAGGACATTAACAGTGCGGTAGATAACGGGGAGCCAATGGATGTGGTATATCTGGATTTCCAGAAAGCCTTTGACAAGGTGCCACACAAAAGGTTGTTGCATAAGATAAAGATACATGGCATTAAGGGGAAAGTAGTAGCATGGATAGAGGATTGGTTAATTAATAGAAAGCAAAGAGTGGGGATTAATGGGTGTTTCTCTGGTTGGCAATCAGTAGCTAGTGGGGTCCCTCAGGGATCAGTGTTGGGCCCACAACTGTTCACAATTTACATAGATGATTTGGAGTTGGGGACCAAGGGCAATGTGTCCAAGTTTGCAGACGACACTAAGATAAGTGGTAAAGCAAAAAGTGCAGGGGATACTGGAAGTCTGCAGAGGGATTTGGATAGGCTAAGTGAATGGGCTAGGGTCTGGCAGATGGAATACAATGTTGACAAATGTGAGGTTATCCATTTTGGTAGGAATAACAGCAAAAGGGATTATTATTTAAATGATAAAATAATAAAACATGCTGCTGTGCAGAGAGACCTGGGTGTGCTAGTGCATGAGTCGCAAAAAGTTGGTTTTCAGGTGCAATAGGTGATTAAGAAGGCAAATTGAATTTTGTCCTTCATTGCTAGAGGGATGGAGTTTAAGACTAGGGAGGTTCTGCTGCAATTGTATAAGGTGTTGGTGAGGCCACACCTGGAGTATTGTGTTCAGTTTTGGTCTCCTTACTTGGGAAAGGACGTACTGGCACTGGAGGGTGTGCAGAGGAGATTCACTAGGTTAATCCCAGAGCTGAAGGGGTTGGATTACGAGGAGAGGTTGAGTAGACTGGGACTGTACTCGTTGGAATTTAGAAGGTTGAGGGGGGATCTTATAGAAACATATAAGATTATGAAGGGAATAGATAGGATAGATGCGGGCAGGTTGTTTCCACTGGCGGGTGAAAGCAGAACTAGGGGGCATAGCCTCAAAATAAGGGGAAGTAGATTTAGGACTGAAGTTAGGAGGAACTTCTTCACCCAAAGGGTTGTGAACCTATGGAATTCCTTGCCCAGTGAAGCAGTAGAGGCTCCTTCATTAAATGTTTTTAAGATAAAGACAGATAGTTTTTTGAAGAATAAAGGGATGAAGGGTTATGGTGTTCGGGCCGGAAAGTGGAGCTGAGTCCACAAAAGATCAGCCATGATCTCATTGAATGGTGGAGCAGGCTCGAGGGGCCAGATGGCCTACTCCTGCTCCTAGTTCTTATGTTCTTATGTCCTCTCTCCCCCTCCCTCCACCTTCTCTCCCCCCCTCCCTCCACCTTCTCTCCCCCCCTCCCTCCACCTTCTCTCCCCCTTCCCTCCACCTTCTCCCCCCCCTCCCTCCACCTTCTCCCCCCCTCCCTCCACCTTCTCCCCCCTCCCTCCACTTTCTCCCCCCTCCCTTCACTTTCTCCCCCCCCCTCCCTCCACTTTTTCCCCCCCCTCCCTCCACTTGCTCCCCCCCTCCCTCCACCTCCTCCCCCCCCTCCCCCTCCCCCACCCTGATCTATACAAGAAATCCAGGTACGACCTCCGCAAAGCAATCCAAGAGAAAATATCAAACCAAGCTAGAGTCACAGACAGACTCTCGGCGGTTGCGGCAAGGACTAAACAACATAACGGGCTACAAAGCGAAGCCGAACAGTATCTCTGGCAGCAGCGCACCCCTCCCCGATGAACTCCATGCATTCTCTGCTCGGTTCGAGCAGGTAACCAACAATCCGCTGTCGAGTGCCCCAGCAGCCCATAACTCACCCATACCAACCATCGCAGCTTCCAAAATCTGATTGGCCTTCCTGAAAGTGAACCCTCGGAAGGCGACGGGCCCGGACGGGATCCCTGGACGTGCACTCAGAGCCTACGCGGACCAGCTGGCAGAGGTATTCGCGGACATCTTTAACCTGTCCTTCCTCCTCTCCGAGGTCCCCACCTGCTTCAAGAAGACCACCATCATACCGGTACCAAAGAAGAACCAGGCAACATGCCTCAATGATTACCGTCCGGTGGCCCTGACTTCAGTCGCAATGAAGTGCTGATCGAGAGGTTGATCATGAAGCGTATCACCTCTATACTCCCAGAACACCTTGATTCACTACAATTTGCATAGCGTCGCAACCGGTCCACAGCAGACACCATTTCCCTGGCCCTACACTCATCCCTAGAGCATCTTGACGACAAGAACTCCTACATCAGATTCCTATTTATTGACTACAGCTCCGCCTTCAACACCATAATCCCAGCCAAGCTCATATCAAAGCTCCAAAACCTAGGACTTGGCTCCCCACTCTGCAACTGGATCCTCGACTTTCTGACCAACAGACCACAATCCCGTACCAGCCTCCCCGAACAGGCGCCGGAATGTGGCGACTAGGGGCTTTTCACAGTAATTTCATTTGAAGCCTACTTGTGACAATAAGCGATTTTCATTTCATTTCATTTCATTTCACAATCAGTAAGAATGAACAACACCTCCTCCACAATAGTCCTCAATACCGGGGCCCCACAAGGCTGCGTACTTAGCCCCCTACTCTACTCCCTGTACACACACGATTGCGTGGCAAAACTTGGTTTCAACTCCATCTACAAGTTTGCTGACGATACGACCATAGTGGGCCGGATCTCGAATAACGACGAGTCCGAATACAGGAGGGAGATAGAGAACCTAGTGGAGTGGTGTAGCGACAACAATCTCTCCCTCAATGCCAGCAAAACTAAAGAGCTGGTCATTGACTTCAGGAAGCAAAGTACTGTACACACCCCTGTCAGCATCAACGGGGCCGAGGTGGAGAAGATGGTTAGCAGTTTCAAATTCCTAGGGGTGCACATCTCCAAAAATCTGTCCTGGTCCACCCATGTCCTGGTCCACCCACCAAGAAAGTACAACAGCGCCTATACTTCCTCAGGAAACTAAGAAAATTCGACATGTCCACATTAACCCTTACCAACTTTTACAGATGCACCATAGAAAGCATCCTATCGGGCTGCATCACAGCCTGGTATGGCAACTGCTCGGCCCAGGGCCGCAAGAAACTTCAGAGAGTTGTGAACACCGCTCAGTCCATCACACAAATCTGCCTCCCATCCATTGACTCCATCTATACCCCCCGCTGCCTGGGAAAAGCAGGCAGCATAATCAAAGATCCCTCCCACCCGGCTTACTCACTCTTCCAACTTCTTCCATCGGGCAGGAGATACAGAAGTCTGAGATCACGCACAAACAGACTCAAAAACAGCTTCTTCCCGGCTGTTACCAGACTCCTAAATGACCCTCTTATGGACTGAGCTCATTAACACTACACCCCCTCCCCCTGCCACTCCCTCTCCCTCCAGGGGGCCAGCACAGCGCTGGAGCAGTTCGCGCCACTCCAGCTGCAGATCCCAGCGGGAACTGTGCGCCGTGGGATCCGTGCATGCGCAGTTGCGCCGGTGCCAATGAGGACATGTGCAGTGGCACCGGCGCCAAATGCGTGCCTGCGCAGTGGCCTCCTTCAACGCGCCGCCCCCGACACAACATGGCGCAGGACTAAAGGGGCCAGCGCGTGGAAAGGAGGCCAAATCCAAACTTGAAACAGAATTGCAAGTTGCAAAATCCAAACTTGAGCATTATGATGAAATTAAAACAGAATTGCAAGATGCAAAGTCCAAACTTGAGCATTATGATGAAATTAAAATAGATTTGCAAGATGCAAAATCCAAACTTGAAACAGAATTGCAAGTTGCAAAATCCAAACTTGAGCATTATGATGAAATTAAAACAGAATTGCAAGATGCAAAATCCAAACTTGAGCATTCTGATGAAATTAAAATAGATTTGCAAGATGCAAAATCCAAACTTGAAACAGAATTGCAAGTTGCAAAATCCAAACTTGAGTATTATGATGAAATTAAAACAGAATTGCAAGATGCAAAATCCAAACTTGAAACAGATTTGCAAGATGCAAAATCCAAACTTGAGCATTCTGATGAAATTAAAACAGATTTGCAAGTTGCAAAATCCAAACTTGAGCATTATGATGAAATTAGAACAGATTTGCAAAACAAAACCTCTGAACTCCAGCAATTTCAAATCCAAGTTTTGAAAGTGGAGTCAAAATACCAACAGTTGCAATTAACTACTGAGCGAAGCGATGATGAGTATAGGTCCACTAAAAAGCAACTAATTGCAGTTGTTGAAGAATTGCAAGATGAAAAATCCAAACTTGAGCATTCTGATGAAATTAAAACAGATTTGCGAAACAAAACCTCTGAACTCCAGCAGTTATCTTTTCAAATAACAGAATTCCAAAATCAAGTCTTTGAAGTGGAGTCAAAATACCGACAATTGCAATTAAAAACTGAGCGAATTGAACTTGAAAATTGCAAGTTAGTGAAAGAAAGATGTGTTTTAGAAAGAAATATAACCAGCGTGACTGAACATTGCAATTCTTTGACAAACATGCTTTCTGTACAAAAGATTGAACAAACTCAGAAAGCAGTCCAAGCCACCCACTTAGTGGCACAATCGGCAATTGCACAGCCGAGATCAATTGTTAAAAATAAATCATTTTCTCTGTCGGATGAATCAGACGAAGATAGTGTTCCTACAATACAAAATACTAAAGCAATTCGACTAGCCCCTTTAAAACGCAAACGGGTTAGAGTTGGAAGCAAAAAAATAGAAGAAGATGGTGAAACTATCACTAGAAACATATTTGACCACCAATGGGTTCATGAACAAATTGATCCTTCTAAAATTGACGAATGGTCCAAGGGTCTTCCACACCCTAAAAAGGGTGGTAAGACCACATGGGTTGGAATTCACAGATTACAAGCCATTTACAGTCTCCACCCATTTGATGGAGTACAAATTCTGACTATCATGCTAGGTACTCGTATAAGTTCAACCCTTAGAAATGAAGTAGAAGTTGCCCTTGGAGACGATTTGCAAAATTTAGAAGCTGGTTGGCTAACAATCAAGAATTGGCTGTTACAATTTCGCCCCCCGAGGACCAATTGGTCTAAGATCACAGCTTGCTTTCAAAAAAATGATGAAGATATTCAGGATTTTGAGGAAAGATTTTTACATACTTGGATGGAATATTCAGGGATGACACTCGACCAGGAAAATGACACATGGGATGCAAGCACATTAAGTCAATTAAAAACGGCTTTTATAGCCGGTGTTAAACCTGGAGTTTCTGCTGTCTTGAATTTGGTTTTACCAGCTTGGGCCACAGCTGGCACATACCGAGACATAGTTGACCGATGCATTCAGATAGATCGTGGTTTGCACAATCAGGCAACTTTTAACACTGCAGCTGCTCAAATGCAGCCTATTGCTCAAATCCAGCCCATGTTACCTGCTGCTCGAGCGGCGGCTGTTGCAGCACCTGCAGGAATATCAGCAGTAACTACAATTTCACCACCAGCGCCAGAGCAAACATGTACCCTTGCTCCATTAAAATCACGTAAGAAACTACCACAATGTCTTTCCTGTGGTAGAGTAGGACACTGGATGGCAAAATGCTATCAAAAACAATGGATGGATTCAAGAGATGATAATGAAGGAGATAATGTTCACTACAATACAGAGTGACAAAAAAAAAGTTTAAAGATGCGAATGGCATCATTCCAAGCTATACGCCTCTTTTTGTCTCTGTAAGAAAATTAACCCTTTCAACAAGCTTTTGTGTATAATCCAGAGGATGTCCATTTTGATAATCATTTTACCATTTATTACTAGATCATATGTTCAACTTTTATTGTATAATAATTTTACATTAAGTTATTATTAATTACCAATGCGATCAAATTTGATTAATTTATTAATTATAATAATTATTTTGAAATGCTTGTTGCAATGTTAATTCCATTTTATTGTTTAAAACTGCAATGATTCTTTGCGCTTTTACCTATCCTATCGCATTAATGATGTATTTTAATCTTTTCTGATATATCTCAATTTTTCGATTTATCAAAGGGCCGACTGTAGAAGCCAAGTATTTCAAATACAACTAGTATAGGTAAAAGATAGCTGTTTAAGCATAAATGTTGAGCCCCAGTTTTAATACCCATTTATACAGCATAATTCACTTTTACTGAAGTCCGTTGTTCTGGCAAATGCATATTTTCAAAGACAGTGTGACATTAAAACAGCAAGATAATTTGACACTGCTTGTGCTAATTGTCAAGGACAGGGACTGAATACACAGCAACATTGTTCACAATGCAGATAACAGCTGGGTCAGAAAAGCTGATGTTGCACATTGAAGATGGACGGCTTGCCATCAAATCAAATGTGTTTGAGTCTAACCCAAACCAATTAGGATTATATTGGGGTGTGATTAGATGACTTAAGACAGATATGAAAGTGTATAACTAAAAAGTTTCTCCCCGCCGTTTTGGGTTTTGTTGTCTTTGTGAGTACTGTCTTTGTGGGTTTGGTTTTTATTGTCTTTGGGGGGGTGTTGTGCTGTGTTGTCTGTTAGTTTAGTCAGTTTTTGCCTTTGTTTCTAGTCTCCATTTTAGAGATGTCTTTTGGGGGTTCTGTCAGTCTGTGTCAGTGATGTTAGTCCACTTTTGACTTTGAGTTTGTGTTTAGCTGAAGATTAGCTCTCTCTCTCTCTCTTCATGTTTCATTGCCAGACTTTGACCTTTTAAAAGTTACTTTCGAGCTGTCTGCCTAAGCAAAGAAAGAAAATGTCTGTAATTCTCTGAAAGCTTCGAATTGTCTACAAATTGCCTTTTAAATGACTTTCAAATTGTAATCAAGCGACTACAAATAAAACAATTAATTTTGGCACCTGAGGAGTTTATACTGCAAATTTCTGCTGAGTTCCAGTATTCGCAAAGTGCTACTGATAACCGAATAGCAGAGATGATATAAATTCCTTCAACTATACACAGTCGAATAATACAAGGAATCGAACAACTTAACACAGTCTACAAATAGTACAAATCTTACAACTTGTCGTATTGCGCCAGGACTTGATTCATCAACTAAGTTTCCCCCAAACTTGGCGTAAGTTCGACAGGTTAAGATTCCTATAAATTAAAGATTCCTTCACCCAGCCACAGGCCGGCCCGTCGATCGGTGGGCCCCAATCACGGGCCAGGCCACATCGGAGGCCTGCCCCCCCCCCCCCCGCCCCCAAGGTCGGACCCCCCCTTCCCCCACCAAAGGCCGCCACCCGAGCCTCACACGCCGAGGTGCCGCTCGCCCAGAGCAGGTTAGAACGGCACCGGCGGGACCCGGCTCTTTGCTTACGGCCGCTTGGAGAATCGGAGGGCCGACCGCATAGAGTGGCTGGCGGCCGGCGCCGCGCCAACTACGCCGGCACCAATGGCGCCGATTCTCCGCCCTGCAGAGAATCGCGTGCCGGCGTCGGGGCGGCGTGGCGCCAGTCGCGCGGCCCTCCGGCGATTCACTGACCGGGCGCGGGGTCGGCCAATCCCGCCCAATGTCTTTTTAATGACATAAACGAAAACCGAATTTAAAAATTAAAGTGTTTCTGCAGAATTTGAAACACCGTCCTGTCCCTAACGGTGATAGTTAAATGAATTGCAACCTTACAGTTCACAAGAAATATATACCACATAGCGACCATGCATAACAATGCAGAACCAGAACAGTCAATGCTAGTTTAGTGACTGGACTGTTAACCTAACCTGTTTAAATTCCTTGTTAATATAGTGAAAAGAGGAATTTCAGTTGGCTGTATTAAATTTCAAAATTGATGTTCACTAGCACAATCTCAAGGTTTGTGACGTAAGCTATGTAAAGGGACCACACTGACTGTTCACTCAATATCTGCTTCAAATTATTCTCAAACTTCAAGTATTTCCATTTGCAGGAGCAAAGCTCAGCATAACCCAAGTGATGGGGTGACACTGCTGGGAGGGGGCTGTGCTATTTCTGACGTGCCCATCAGCCTCTCTGCTCCTTGCATGGCTTCTTTTAGAGCCCCGGCAGTGCAGAAGGATACCATTCTGCCCATCGAGTCTGCACTGGTCCTTGGAAAGAGCACCCTACTTAAGCCCATGCCTCCACCCTATCTGCGTAACCCAGTAACCCCACCTAGCCTTTTGGACACTTAAGAGGCAATTTTTTCATGGCCAATTGACCTAACCTGCAAACCTTTGGACTGTGGGAGGAAACCGGAGCACCCGGCGGAAACCCACGCAGACACGGGGAGAACGTGTAGGCTCCGCATAATCACCCAAGGTTGGAATTGAACCCACGTCCCTGGAGCTGTGAGGCAGCAGTGCTAACCACTGTGGCACCCATTTAAATTCACCATCTGCCTTGGTAGGATTTGATTTTTATTAATGTATTTTATTCCAAGCGTATATAAAAAGTTACAACACATAAACAATTTGGGAAACAAACTTCCCAACACACAACTATACAGTTTGTACAAATTGTCCCCCGTTTGGGTTGGATTTGAACACATATTCCCAGAGCATGAATCTGGGCAACTAGATCATTAATCCAGTGACATTACCACAATGCCACCATCTCCCATTCTTAGTTTAGTATTGCCTTGTATTAAAAAAAATCTCACCCTCCTGCACTAATCCCTCCCTGGCCTTGCCCCCGCCCTACTCTGTCACCTCCTCCAGCTCTCCAGGATCTCCGATCACTTCCAATCCTGGTCTCTGTAGAATCAGTTAGTGTTCTTCATTGGCCTGAGGGCCCTAAACTCTGGAAGAATCGCCCTCAACCTTGCTATCTCTCTCTGTCTCTCCTCCCTTCATTTAAGACCGTTCTTAAAATCTCCCTCTTTGTCCAAGCGTTTGCACTATTATCTCCTTACATGGCTCAGTACTTTTTGGTAACCTCCTGTTAAGCCCTTTGGAGTGTTCCTTGCTGTTGAAGGTGCTATATGAACCCTTGTTGTCGTCATTATGTCATGGTGACTGTACAGGAAGTGTAATAAGACCAATTCTAAACAATCAGTTGCAGCAATGAGATTGACTCGTAACAGTCCTCTGAACTGGCTGAGAAAATCACTCAGTACAAGGACACTTATGGAAGGGCAGCAAATCCTGGCCTTGTCAGCAACATCCACATTCTGTGATAGAATTTTTTTTTAAATGACAATAAGAAAGTCAACCGAGACACTCGTGTAGGGAGTAAACTCCATTCATCCGGAGGGCAAAGGGTCTGCCCAGTTTCGAACCCTTTGCGAACACAGTAATTTCTATCTATCAGCAGATTGCCAAGTGAATACTTGTTTTAGTTTGTGTCACTAAGCAGCATTGTACAAATGTTACGGCAAATTACAATGGTTTAAACTACCAATTTTCACGAAGGATGGAGAGATTTGATAATGTGGGAACTCCCCTTGATTAAACTTTCTATATCAAGGCTTCACTTCAAACAGTTTGTGGGAATGACAGAGTCACATTGAGGGGAAATGAGGAATGGTCCACTGGTACGGTCTCCTCTCATCCTGTCATTTTGATACGATCAATGTCAAAGAAAAATTACTTTTAAAGATGGTAGTTGATCTCCTGAACAGAGACAACATTAAAGGAACAAAGTAAAAGATAATTGGGAGCAGATCGTGGCAAAAACTAACCCACTTCAGCCAAGCAAATGAATTAAATTAGCATAACAATGAGCATTGAAGATATAAGGCAAACTCAAAATGAGGAACCACACAACCGTCACAAATAAAATTAAAACAAATTAACCTTGTCAGGCACCGGGGTAGGAGATGGAAACGTGATAATGGCTTTGCAAATTAAAATCCTAAAACAAGATGTCCATTGCTCTCAGTGCTGGCCTGGGTTATGAGAGTTCAAGCTATAAAGGGTGGTACATTTCCCAGCAAAGCTACAATTTCATGTTGTACTCCTTTTTTTTAAAAAAAACATTTTCCTTACAGACTGAACATGTGCTGGGATAGATGTAGAGTCCTGGGACCTCCTGCAATTGAACGTGTGACATATCCCAAGGCACCACAGTGTCCTGCAGACTAATTGATAATCTATTTGAATCATCGAATCTTACAGAGCAGAAGGAGGCCATTCAGTCTGTACTGACTCTTCAGACCTATCCAATCAATCCCACTCCGTTGCCCTTTCCATGCAGCCATTTGGTGTCTCCTTTTCAAGGATTTATCCAACTTGCTTTTGAAATTTATTATTGGATCAGCTTCCACTGCCCTTTCAGGCAGTGCCTTCCAGATCAGAGCAGCTGAGTGTGTGATCAAATCCTCCTCCTCTGTCCCTGGTGATAGCAAATGCCTACCCTGTGCTCTGTCTCCCTATAATCTGCTTGGAATCACAGAGCAGATTGCAGTGAGAGGGAAGGTGCTCCTGCAGATCGAAACATGATGTAAAGACAAGGGAATGCTCTGACCCCAAAATAAAACGTCTAGATTTTGTTTTGTTCACTTTCTCCCAAGACTGGCAGCAAGGCTGTGTACACACTTCTTATTAATTGAATGTTAAACACCAGTTCTGTGCTGGGATCAAGAACCCTCATCAGAATGTGATTGCAATCACAATAGAGACAAAACGCTGGCAGCAATTGGCAGTGAAGGCTTTTTCTTCGATTCGGAGGGTCAATGGTTTATAATGACAGAACAGGTCAAATTCCCTTTATATTACAAGGATTCCAGAATCTTTTCCAATTTTTCTGAGCTTCTCATTCTGCAATTCATCCATTTTTCCCACTGATTGGTGATTGTGTCATTAAAGTTCTGAAATTCCCTCTCTAAATCTCAGCTCTTCGTGACCATCCTCTCTCCTTTAAAATGCTCTTTAAAACTTACCAACTGAGCTTTTAGTCACCTGTCCTAACATCTCCTTATGTGGCTCGGTGTTGAATTTTATTCGCTGGTACTTGTGAACCACTTTGGGTCTGTTTACTATGTTAAAGGTGCCATATAAATACAAAGTGTTGATATTTTAACCCATTTAACCACTCATTACCATCATTTTCTTATTTTATTGATTTGTTGGAATAATTATTTTGAAAATAACTTGTTTATAAAGTTCATAGAAACATCGGAGCAGGAGGAGGCCATTCAGCCCATCGAGTCTGCTCTGCCATTCATTATGGTTGATCATTCAACTCAACATTGGGGCAGCACGGTAGCATTGTGGATAGCACAATTGCTTCACAGCTCCAGGGTCCCAGGTTCGATTCCGGCTTGGGTCACTGTCTGTGCGGAGTCTGCACGTCCTCCCCGTGTGTGCGTGGGTTTCCTCCGGGTGCTCCGGTTTCCTCCCACAGTCTAAAGATGTGCAGGTTAGGTGGATTGGCCATGATAAATTGCCCTTAGTGTCCAAAATTGTCCTTAGTGTTGGGTGGGGTTACTGGGTTATGGGGATCGGGTGGAGGTGTTGACCTTGGGTAGGGTGCTCTTTTCAAGAGCCGGTGCAGTCTCGATGGGCCGAATGGCCTCCTTCTGCACTGTAAATTCTATGTTAATCTGTGTTAAACATACAAAGATCCCACAAACGGCAATGAGATGAATCTGTGGTTGATCTATTTTCAGTGGTGTTGTTAAATTCCCATTATTGGACAGATTGCTGGGACAAGGTCCTGTGCATCTGTCCCTAAGGCCGTGGGATTAAAGAGGAAAATCGGGTGCAGGTTGAAATATCAGCTTAACGGAGAGAGTACAAACTCTGACAGAGAAAGGCTTGGTGTTTGGAAGAACAAGTGGAGGAAAATGGGAAGCGAAGAGGTGAGAGTCCTAGTGAGAGAGTCAGAAAACACAAGGGGCAATTGAATGCAGAGGAATAGTCTCTAAGTTTCCTGTTGAAATCTAAGACAGGGCTTGCAATCTAAGAGGGGCTGGTTTAGCACAGAGCTAAATCGCTGGCTTTGAAAGCAGACCCAGGCAGGCCAGCAGCACGGTTCAATTCCTGTACCAGCCTCCCTGAACAGGCGCCGGAATGTGGCAACTAGAGGCTTTTCACAGTAACTTCATTTGAAGCCTACTTGTGACAATAAGGGATTTTCATTTCATTTCATTGCTATCACGGCAGGATGTCCCTAATAGCTCCACTGCCAATTAAGCATTTTAAACTGCAGCAACTGTTTCAATGCAGGCAACTGAAATGTTGCCTTATTTAATCGGTCCATTTGAAAACAAGCACAACAAGCGAGACACACTTTAACTCTGCAGCTTTTCCAAACAGGTTCAATAATGTAACATTTTTTGGTAACTGCCTTCAGTAACATTCTGACTTATGAACCTGCATGATGTATTATATGAAACACCACAAAATGGGATGCCACGACAAGTTGAAACTTCTTGGTTTTAAATATGGAATTTGCCATCTACTCTATATCAACTTAGGGAAACCGAATCACACAGCACAGAAGGAGGCCATTTGATCATTTTTAAAACTCTCTCTCTGACTGTGAAATCCAATCAGCCGCAGAAGGATGTCGCTAGAATAAAAGAACCCAAATCTCTCTACCAAGTTACAGAACTGAACTGATGAATCAACTACTGGAATCAACCTGCATTGGCCGCATTGCATCATCATCCACTCCTCACAAATCAAAGTTCCATATAACGTTTTCTTTTTATTTCCTTACTATTGGACTCAATTCTTACTTCTAATCTATTTGAATGTATATGCATGCATTTTACCATTTCTCTGTACCTTTTTAGTAGTTACCAAACTTACTCTGTCTTAACTCAAGATAGCCTCGTTAAATTGGCTCCCTTTTAAACATAACTATTGGGTCTGTGAAGGTAACTGGGTTATCTCTCCTCACCTGGGTTTGTAATAATTTGGGGATGTCCCAGCCGGACGGGGACAAATCGAGGGGTGTTGCTCGGATCAATCAATTTTGGGGAACCCCACCTGGGGCAGGTCGTAACAAATTGGGGGCACGTATAGGAAATTGGAACCAAGTTGGGGGCTCATTGTGTCGATAATGTCCCCACAGAGGATTCACAAACTGGGGACTCGTGGACGAGAATTTATTCCGACAGGTGAATGAACGGGAGTGGGGAAAGTAAATTGATCCTTGAAACCTAAGTTCAAGAAACTGCAAAATGCTTTTCCTGAGCCTGCACCGTTAAACTTACAATATTTGCGTTTGATGCCAGTACTTTACTATAAGAAGCAGAGAGTGTTATGTTTGAGGAGTTAAAAGGTCTGACTCTCGGGAGATCCTGTGATGTGAGCAAGGTAGCAGCTGTGTTTTCACGAGCTCTGGCTCTGCTCATCTTTAAATCTTTTTTCATCCTTGTGCACATCTTTATTCTGTCTTTTCTTGGTCTGCATGGTTGGTGCAATGTACCAAGAATCTGTGGTCAGTGTTTCAGTTTAATCCTCGTTGATCTGTGGAAGCTGGATGGGGGTGGGGCCCTGTCTTTGGCGACATCGTTACTTTTGGAAGGATTCCCTGACGGTATGGTGTTCACTGGCAGGTGATGGCTGCAAGCATTAATCTATCTGAATGGCTTGGCTCTGCGATGCCATTTTCAGGAGTTGCGAGGTGTCTTTATGAAGGCAAGGGCAGTGCACGAGGAGGTTCTTGCGACAGAGTGAGCACTGTCCTTGGTGTGAGCCCACCTGGTGCGCGGCACGGTAGCACAGTGCTTCACACTGTTGCTTCACAACGGCAGAGACCCAGGTTCGATTCCCGGCTTGGGTCACTGTCTGTGCGGAGTCTGGACGTTCTCCCCGTGTCTGCGTGGATTTCCTCCGGGGGCTCCGGTTTCCTCCCACAAGTCCCGAAAGACGTGCAGGTTAGGTAATTTTGGGCATTCTGAATTCTCCCTCTGTGTACTGAACAGGTGCCGGAATGTGGCGACTAGGGGCTTTTCACAGTAACTTCATTGCAATGTTGATGCAAGCCTACTTGTGACAATAAAGATTATTATTACCTCCACACGGGTGAGGTCCTGTTTCATGTTCCATTTTGAGGGGTGCCGGGGGTGGGGGGGGGGGGGGGGGGGGGGCAGTGAGATGCCCTGTTGAGCCTGGTGTCTCCGGTGAGATGATGGAGAGGCTCCCGGCCGAGTTTGAGAATTAGCTGCCCATGTTTCAGAAGTCTCGATCTGGAAGGCTGGCAGCTCGGATTCGATGTGCCACATTTAATCCTATCTTCAAAGCCTGGGGTTGGGGTGGTCTTTTGTATCCTTGGGGAGGGAGGATGAGCAGACTCAGCGTGGGGTGAACAAAGAACAAAGAACATAGAAAGGTACAGCACAGGAACAGGCCCTTCGGCCCTCCAAGCCTGCGCCGACCATGCTGCCTGTCTAAACTACAATCTTCTACACTTCCTGGGTCTGTATCCCTCTATTCCCATCCTATTCATGTATTTGTCAAGATGCCCCTTTAACATCACTATTGTCCCTGCTTCCACCACCTCCTCCGGCAGCGAGTTCCAGGCACCCACTACCCTCTGTGTAAAAAAACTTGCCTCATACATCTCTCTAAACCTTGCCCCTCGCACCTTAAACCTATGCCCCCTAGTAATTGACCCCTCTACCCTGGGGAAAAGCCTCTGACTATCCACTCTGTCTATGCCCCTCATAATTTTATAGACCTCTATCAGGTCGCCCCTCAACCTCCATCGTTCCAGTGAGAAGGGTGGACGGTGTGGGTGAGATGTGGAGGGCGTGGGTGAGGGGTGGAGGGTGAGGGGGGAGGGTGAGGGGTGGAGGGTGTGGGTGAGGGTTGGAGCGTGTGGGTGGTGAGGTTAGTTCTGTCCAAGTTATTCTTGAGGAATGACCCCCGGAGTCAGATCTAACTTTTTCTAAAATGGTAAAACGGATGCATATACATCCATACAGATTAGAAGTAAGAATTGATTCCTACAGTAAGGAAATAAAAATAAAAAGTTATATTTTTCTTTTGACTGCACTTATTCTTCTTCGGGCCCAGGGAGCTGTGTTTTATCCTGTTGGGGCCGGGGCATTCCGAGCTCCCCTTCGGGGGGTAATCGGTCAGTTATCCTGAATGGAGTGTCCCTCTTCAACCATTTCTCTGCTGTCAGAACCTTTGTGGTGAAGTTGGCCTTAATACCCTCTTGTCTTCAGTGGTAGGTAGTGTGTCTGGCAGATGGTCGCTCTCAGGAGGGTTTCTTTAGGAGTGGTTTCACATGGGACCAGACTGGTCTCGCTTTGTGGGGGAGTTGGATTGGGAGGGGGGTTTGGGGGGCGCGGGTCATGGTAGTCCTAGAGGCTAGTTTTTTTCTCCCTGTTTTTATTCTTGTGTCAGGACTGGGCTAGGCCAGGCCCAGTGGCGTGGTCATTATCCTGTTGCTTCTCAGATGGTGGCACCTCCCTAAGGGAGTGCCATGGGGGGGTCCCCAAAGTAGCTGATCTGTTTTCGGAGGAACGCTGGGCTAGATCTGAAGATAAGGCCCAATCTTTATCCTTGGTCAATTCCTCCTGAGATCTAGATAGGACCACATTGCTGTTGATTGGCCACCCTTCGTTTTCTCGTAATATGGTGGATCTGAGGGGTTAGTTCTGAGAGTTCTTGCTCTTCTTCTTCCTCATTTCTCTTCAGACTTGGCGAGGCGGTAGAAGCGTTACCTTAGTTTTGATGGCCCGGCGGGCCAGTGGTGTTAGTGTTGAAAGGTGGGCCTTGGTGGGACCAAGGGCAGATATCTCTCCCTCTCAGGGCCACCCGGTCCTGATGTGGGTTTCCCTGATGTTTTTCGACCCGGATTTTTTCCACATGTGTCTTGGATTTTGACCCCAGGGTGGCCTTTTGCCCTTTTGGGGCAGTGTTAGTGGTTCAATGATCTGTTTTGTGCTTGGACCTGGGGCTGGGGGATGGGGTTGTGGGGGCTCGATTCTTCGCTCTTAGCTCTTGCTCTCTTTTTACTTTCGCTATGGAAGACTCTCGGTTGCCAACGAGTGTCTGGTTATGTCCGGCCCTATCCTGGTCTTTGTCCTTTGCCATTTTGAATGTGAGGGTAGCTGCCTGTTCCGGTCTAGATCTGGCGAAAAGTTCAGATTATGCTGTTAATTAGTCGATTCCCCTCAGCACTGGAGCTCTCGCTGTCGTTTTCTTCTTCTGTCATTTTATTTTGACGCTATGGCTGTGATGTGGGTTTAAATTGTTGCCTGCATCCTGTTTAGGTGCAGATGGGTCATTTATCCCTGGTGGGGGCAGGGGGAACCAGTTGGGGGTTTTGTCCCTGAATCATCAGGTCCTGTTGTTCCTAACATCTGGTATGACTGTTGTTCTGGGCTGTACCTGTTGTACACCTGTAGCTGTCTTTTTGGTGACAAATCAAGGGGCCAGGTCACCTGGGGTCACCTGGATCAACAATTTTTGTGGAACCTCACCTGGGGCAGGTCATTCTAATATACCTATACACACACACACAATATTACCAGGCATAGATTTAATGTGATTGGTAGAAGTAGAGGGGAAATTAGGAAAAACCTTTTCACCAAGAGGGTGATGGGTGTCTGGAAATCACGGCCTAAGTTGGTGGTCGAGGCCAAAATCCTCAACTCATTTAAAAGGTCCCCGGATCTGCATCTGAGGTGCTGGAACTTGCAAGGCTACAGAAGAAGGCCTGGAAAGTGGGGTTAAAATGAGCAGCTGGCTTCATAGAATTCCTACAGTGCAGAAGGAGGCCATTCAGCCCATCGAGTCTGCACCGACCCTTTGAAAGAGCACCCTACCGAGGCCCCAGCCCCAACCCTATCCCAGTAACCCAAGAGCCCCACCTGACCTTTTGGAGAGTAAGAGGCAATTTAGCATGGCCAATCGACCTAACCTGCACATCTTTGGACTGTGGGAGGAAACGGGAGCACCCGGAGGAAACCCACGCAGAAACAGGGAAAATGTTCTCTTTTTTGGCCTGTGCAGACACGATGGACTGAATGGCCCCTTTCAGCACCCTAATGTTTCTTTGCTTCTCTATATCATGGAGGAAATATGAAGTTTCACTGATCAGACATCAGCAGAAGGTGGAATCTGCACCATCCCATTGTCACGGCAGTGATTGTGTGTGTGGAGCAGTGGGAGGTGAGACTGGGAGTGTCCTGACTGATGCACTGTTACAATACTGGGGTTGATTGCGTGGAAAGTACAAAATGAAAGGAAGTGACCTTTATGCTTGGAGAGAACTGAATCATTGTTGCATCTTTAAAAGCCTGTCAGGAACTCTTTGCATTTTTTGCAACTACCAAAAGCACTTTTCAATCTCACCCATGCGCGAAAGACTCTTTATTTTTCCAAGGCCATTGAGATTATGCTCCTCTGGCATCTAACCCACTTCCAGCGTCAATAAATCAGAATATTTGTTTTGAAATAGGATAGTGACATCGGCTGGAAGTACGCAGTGGTGTTTGGGTTATCAGATTATAAGTGCCTGTGCGCATGGTATGTAATGTGGATCTTTTAATGAACTCAGATCCAATATCTATGCTTTCGATGAACTGGATGGAGCCTTTGCCTGCAAAAGAAAAAACAGTTGTCAGCTTTTACCACAAGGCTATCAAGAGAAGCACAGCATTAATGGGTCAAAGCAGAATGAAACGGAGGCATTAGGGACCCAATTATCCAATGGCCACATAATAAAGATAACCATGGCAACCTTTCAACCTTCAACGTTTAATACTTATGCGGCCCATAATGCGACCACGCACTCATACGTATCTTACCATGACAAAAAGATTATCAGACTGCAAAAATGTTTGAGAAGAAAATGAATAAGTATTTAATGTGAAACGAAAACTATAAACATTAAGATAAGTCGAACGCAATGACTTTTCTGTGTGATCTCTCCGCTCCTCCAGTGCCAGAATCGTGTGCATCCCTAGTTGCCATCGCTCCACCAATGGCAGCCGAACCTTCTGCTGCCGGTGGGCCCTCAACTCTGGACTTTGGTCCCTCAACTGCTCTCCCTCTCCCTGCTCCTTTAAGATGCTCTGAAAACTGCCTCCTTGACCAAACGTTTGGATCCTGTCCTCAAAGTTTCTGAAGTACTTTGATTTTAAATGGTATCTCATTTACTGCTGCAAGGCACCCTCAGATATTCGACTTTTTCCTTCATTAATTTACAGGATGTGGGCGTCACTGGTTAGGCTAATATTTATTGCCCATCCCTAGTTGCCCTTCAGAAGGTGGTGGTGAGCTGCCTTGTTGAGCCGCTGCAGTCCCTAAGGTGTAGGTACACCCACTGTGCTGTTAGAGAGAAAGTTCCAGGATTTTGACCAGCAACATTGAAGGAACCGCGATATATTTCCAAGTCAACAAACAAAGAACAAAGAACAAAGAAAAGTACAGCACAGGAACAGGCCCTTCGGCCCTCCAAGCACGTGCCGACCATGCTGCCCGACTAAACTACAATCTTCTACACTTCCTGGGTCCGTATCCCTCTATTCCCATCCTATTCATGTATTTGTCAAGATGCCCCTTGAATATCACTATCGTCCCTGCTTCCACCACCACCTCCGGTAGCGAGTTCCAGGCACCCACTACCCTCTGTGTAAAAAACTTGCCTCGTACATTAACTCAAAACCTTGCCCCTCGCACCTGAAACCTCTGCCCCCTAGTAATTGACCCTTCTACCCTGGGGAAAGCCTCTGACTATCCACTCTGTCTATGCCCCTCATAATTTTGTAGACCTCTATCAGGTCACCCCTCAACCTCCATCATTCCAGTGAGAACAAACAGTGTTTATTCAACCGCCCTCCATACCAGGCAACATCCTAGTAAATCGCTTCTGCACCCTCTCTAAAGCTTCCACATCCTTCTGGTAGTGTGGTGACCAGAATTGAACACAATACTCCAAGTGTGGCCTAACTAAGGTTCTATACAGCTGCAACATAACTTGCCAATTCTTATACTCAATGCCCCGGCCAATGAAGGCAAGCATGCCGTATGCCTTCTTGACTACCTTCTCCACCTGTGTTGCCCCTTTCAGTGACCTGTGGACCTGTACTCCTAGATCTCTCTGACTTTCAATACTCTTGAGGGTTCTACCATTCACTGTATATTCCCTACCTGCATTAGACCTTCCAAAATACATTACCTCACATTTGTCCGGATTAAACTCCATCTGCCATCTCTCCGCCCAAGTCTCCAAACAATCTAAATCCTGCTGTATCCTCTGACAGTCCTCATCGCTATCCGCAATTCCACTAACCTTTGTGTCGTCTGCAAACTTACTAATCATACCAGTTACATTTTCCTCCAAATCATTTATATATACTACAAACAGCAAAGGTCCCAGCACTGATCCCTGCGGAACACCACTGGTCACAGCCCTCCAATTAGAAAAGCATCCTTCCATTGCTACTCTCTGCCTTCGATGACCTAGCCAGTTCTGCATCCACCTTGCCAGCTCACCCCTGATCCCGTGTGACTTCACCTTTTGTACTAGTCTACCATGAGGGACCTTGTCAAAGGCCTTACTGAAGTCCATATAGACAACATCCACTGCCCTACCTTCATCAATCATCTTTGTGACCTCCTTGAAAAACTCTATCAAGTTAGTGAGACACGACCTCCCCTTCACAAAACCATGCTGCCTCTCACTAATACGTCCATTTGCTTCCAAATGGGAGTAGATCCTGTCTCAAAGAATTCTCTCCAGAAATTTCCCTACCACTGACGTAAGGCTCACCGGCCTGTAGTTCCCGGGATTATCCTTGCTACCCTTCTTAAACAGAGGAACAACATTGGCTATTCTCCAATCCTCCGGGACATCACCTGAAGACAGTGAGGAGCCAAAGATTTCTGTCAAGGCCTCAGCAATTTCCTCTCTAGCCTCCTTCAGTATTCTGGGGTAGATCCCATCAGGCCCTGGGGACTTATCTACCTTAATATTTTTCAAGACGCCCAACACCTCGTCTTTTTGGATCTCAATGTGACCCAGGCTATCTACACACCCTTCTCCAGACTCAACATCTACCAATTCCTTCTCTTTGGTGAATACTGATGCAAAGTATTCATTTAGTACCACGCCCATTTCCTCTGGCTCCACACATAGATTCCCTTGCCTATCCTTCAGTGGGCCAACCCTTTCCCTGGCTACCCTCTTGCTTTTTATGTACATGTAAAAAGCCTTGGGATTTGCCTTAACCCTATTTGCCAATGACTTTTCGTGACCCTTTCTAGCCCTCCTGACTCCTTGCTTAAGTTCCTTCCTACTTTCCTTATATTCCACACGGGCTTCGTCTGTTCCCAGCCTTTTAGCCCTGACAAATGCCTCCTTTTTCTTTTTGACGAGGCCTACAATATCTCTTGTTATCCAAGGTTCCCGAAAATTGCCGTATTTATCCTTCTTCCTCACAGGAATATGCCGGTCCTGAATTTCTTTCAACTGACACTTGAAAGCCTCCCACATGTCAGGTGTTGATTTACCCTCAAACATCCGCCCCCAATCTAGGTTCTTCAATTCCCGCCTAATATTGTTATAATTAGCCTTCCCCCAATTTAGCACATTCACCCTAGGACCACTCTTATCCTTGTCCACCAGCACTTTAAAACTTACTGAATTGTGGTCACTGTTCCCGAAATGCTCCCCTACTGAAACTTCTACCACCTGGCTGGGCTCATTCCCCAATACCAGGTCCAGTACAGCCCCTTCCCTAGTTGGACGACACAAAGGTTGGTGGAATTGCAGATAGCGATGAGGACTGTCGGAGGATACAGCAGGATTTAGATTGTCTGGAGACTTGGGCGGCGAGATGGCAGATGGAGTTTAATCCGGTATGCCTGGTATGGAGGGCATTAGCTATGAGGAGCGGTTGAATAAACTCGGTTTGTTCTCACTGGAACGAAGGAGGTTGAGGGGAGACCTGATAGAGGTATACAAAATTATGAGGGGCATAGAGTGGATAGTCAGAGGCTTTTCCCCAGGGTAGAGGGTCAATAACTAGGGGGCACAGGTTTAAGGTGAGAGGGGCAAGGTTTAGAGTAGATGTACGAGGCAAGTTTTTTACGCAGAGGGTAGTGGGTGCCTGGAACCCGCTACCGGAGGAGGTAGTGGAAGCAGGGACGATAGGGACATTTAAGGGGCATCTTGACAAATATATGAATAGGCTGGGAATAGAAGGATACGGACCCAGGAAGTGTAGAAGATTGTAGTTTAGTCGGGCAGCATGGTCGGCACGGGCTTGGAGGGCCGAAGGGCCTGTTCCTGTGCTGTACATTTCTTTGTTCTTTGTTGTTCTTTGGACTGTCTACATATTGTTTTAAGAAGCCCTCCTGGATGCTCCTTACAAGCTCTGCCCCATCTAAGCCCCTGGCACTAAGTGAGTCCCAGTCAATATTGGGGAAGTTGAAGTCTCCCATCACCACAACCCTGTTGTTTTTACTCTTTTCCAAAATCTGTCTACCTATCTGCTCCTCTATCTCCCGCTGGCTGTTGGGAGGCCTGGAGTAAACCCCCAACATTGTGATTGCACCCTTCTTATTCCTTATCTCTACCCATATAGCCTCACTGCCCTCTGAGGTGTCCTCCCGTAGTACAGCTGTGATATTCTCCCTAACCAGTAGCACAACTCCGCCACCCCTTTTACATCCCCCTCTATCCCTCCGGAAACATCTGGAACGTTTAGCTGCCAATCCTGCCCTTCCCTCAACCAGCTCTCTGTAATGGCAACAACATCATAGTTCCAAGTACTAATCCAAGCTCTAAGTTCATCTGCCTTACCCGTAATAGCCATGATGTGGAGATGCCGGCGTTGGACTGGGGTGAGCACAGTGAGAAGTCTTACAACACCAGGTTGACGTCCAACAGGTTTGTTTCGATGTCACTAGCTTTCGGAGCACTGCTCCTTCCTCAGGTGAATGAAGAGGTATGTTCCAGAAACATATATATAGACAGATTCAAAGATGCCAGACAATGCTTGGAATACAAGCATTAGCAGGTGATTAAATCTTTACAGATCCAGAGATGGGGTAACCCCAGGTTAAAGAGGTGTGAATTGTGTCAAGCCAGGACAGTTGGTAGGATTTCGCAGGCCAGATGGTGGGGGATGAATGTAATGCGACATGAGTCCCAGGTCCCGGTTGAGGCCGCACTCATGTGTGCGGAACTTGGCTATAAGCTTCTGCTCGGCGATTCTGCGTTGTTGCGCGTCCTGAAGGCCGCCTTGGAGAACGCTTACCCGGAGATCAGAGACTGAATGCCCTTGACTGCTGAAGTGTTCCCCGACTGGAAGGGAACATTCCTGCTTGGTGATTGTCGCGCGATGTCTGTTCATTCGTTGTCGCAGCGTCTGCAAGGTCTCGCCAATGTACAGGAAAGGATGTCCCGAAGCGTGGTACATTGGCGAGACCATGCAGACGCTGCGACAACAAATGAACGGACATCGCGCGACAATCACCAGGCAGGAATATTCCCTTCCAGTCGGGGAACACTTTAACCTGGGACTTTAACCTGGTGTTGTAAGACTTCTTACTGTGCTTACCCGTAATACTTCTTGCATTAAAACATATGCACTTCAGGCCACCAGACCCGCTGTGTTCAGCAACTTCACCCTGTCTGCTCTGCCTCAGAGCCATAATGTCCCTATTACCTAGTTCTCCCTCAATGCTCTCACCTTCTGACCTATTGCTCCCGTGCCCACCCCCCTGCCATACTAGTTTAAACCCTCCCGTGTGACACTAGCACACCTCGCAGCCACGATATTTATGCCTTTCCAGTTTAGATGCAACCCGTCCTTCTTATATAGGTTACTCCTGCCCTGGAAGAGCTCCCAGTGGTCCAGATAACGGAAACCCTCCCTCCTACACCAGCTGTTTAGCCACGTGTTTAGCTGCTCTTACAGGGTGGTGAGTGACTTGAGAAGAACCTCCAGGTGGTGGGGTTCCCAGGAATCTGCTGCTCTTGTTCTTCCAGATGGTAATGGTCGTTGGTTTGGAACGTCCTGTCTAAGGAACCTTGGCGAGTTACTGCAGTGCATCCTGGGGACCTCCGGAGGAGACTGAGATGGATCATCCACTTGGCGCTTCTGGCTGAAGATTGTTGCGAGTGCCTCAGCCTTGTCTTTTGCACATATGTGCTGGGCTCCTCCATCATGGGGGATGGGGATATTTGCGGAGCCTCCTCCTCCAGTGAGTTGTTTAATTGTTAAAGACTAGATAAATGTAAAACTCTTGTTGTTAAATATCCACTTAATAATCTCTCATTTTTTAATCTTGCAAAGTTTCATTCCTCTCAGATTTTCTTAATCATGTTGGGAAATAATTTTACACTCGGCATCCATCCTTCAGGCTATATTCAATACGGTCACTTCAATAGGATTATTCTGGAGAATATGGGGAGGCTATGTCAGTATCATGGTTCCTCCCAATCTTTATATCCATAACTTGCATATTTCACTGAACAACCATCAGCACAGGAAACTCGGCATCTTTTTGAGCGCGGTAGGGCAGCAGGTCAGAAGATTGGGCAGAATATAAAAAACAATAAAGAATGGCAAAAAGATTAATAAGGAGGGAAAATTAGAGTATGGTATAAAGATAGCTAGAATTATGAAAACAGATAGTAAGGGTTTTATAGATATTTAAAACAGAAGGGAGTTAACAAAAAGAGCATTGGGGCAGCACAGTGGCACAGTGGTTCGCACTGCTGCCTCACAGCTCCAGGGACCCTGGTTCAATTTTGGCCTTGTGTGACTGTCTGTGCAGAGTCTGCAACTTCTCCCCCTGTCTGCATGGGTTTCCTCCGGGTGCTCCGGTTTCCTCCCACAACCCAAAGATATACAGGTTTGATGAATTGGCCATGCTAAATTACCCCTTAGTGTCCAAATGTGTGCTGATTAGGCAGGGTTACGCAGTTAGGGAGGGGAAGTGGGCCAAGGTAGGGTGCTCTTTCAGAGAGTTGGTGCAGACTCGATGGGCCGAATGACCTCCTCCTGCACTGTAGAGATTCTATGGTTCTATTCTGTTCTATAGAAAGTGCATCTGGGGAATTGGAAATTGAAAGTATGGGCTATGGCCGATTCATTAAACAGTTATTTTGCATGAGTCTTCACTGTTGAGGATACAGATAACATCCCAGAAATAGCCACATATCAGGATATGAAAAGGAAAATTACTATCATCAGAAAAGTGGAGGATGACATGGTCCCACAATGGGTAGCACTGCTGCCTCACGGCACCGAGGACCCGGGTTCAATCCCAGCCCCTTGTCACTGTCTGTATTAAGTTTGCACATTCTCCCCGTGTCTGCGTGGGTCTCACCCCCACAACCCCAAAATGATGTGCAGGGTAGGTGGATTGGCCACTAAATTGTCCCTTAATTGGAATAAAAGAAATGGGTCCTCTAAATTTATTTTTTAAAGGAAAAATAAATGTGGTATTCAGCAAATTGTCCAAACTGCGGGTTGACAACTCCCAGGGTCCAGATGGACTTCATCCTTGGCTCTTACAAGAAGTGGCTAGTGAGATAGTTAATGCATCGGTTTTAATTTTCCAAAATTCCCTACATTCTTGCAAGGCTCCATTAGATTGGAAAATAGTGAATGCAACACATTTATTCAGAAAGGGTGGGAGACAGAAAGTAGGAAAATACAAATGAGTCCGCTTAATGGCTGCCATAGGGAAACTGTTCAAAGATATTATTAAAGACATTATAGCAGGATACTCAGGAACATTCAAGGTAATGAGCTAGAGTCAACATGGTTTTGTGAAAGGGAAATTACAATCAATTTATTGGAGTTCTTTAAAGGAGTTATATATGCTGTGGAGGTGGATGTACATAGATTTCCAGAAGGCATTTAATAAGGTGTTGCATCAAAAGTTATTGCAGAACATAAAAGTGTGGGGGGGTAATGGCATGGATAGAGGATTGGCTAGTTAACAGGAAATGGAGAGGATGCATAATTCTAGTTTGCAGGATGTGACAAGTGGTGTGCCACAGGGATCAGTGCTGGAGCCTCAACATTTTACAATTTATATACATAGGTTGGATGAAGGGACTGAAGGTACGATTGCTAAATTTGATGGCAACACAAAGAGAAGTAGGAAAGTAAGTTGTGAGAACTTAGAGATGCTGCAAAGGGATATAGATAGGTTACGTGAGTTGGCAAAGATCTGGCAAATAGGCTATATTTTGAGAAAATGAAAAATTGCCCATTTTGTAAGGAAGAATAAAAATAATCACATTATCTAAATGGAGAGAGATTGTAGAACTCCGATACAGAGGGATCTGAGTTTCCTAGTGCATGAATCACAAAAGGCTAGTTTGAAGGTACAGTAAATAATTCGGTAAGCTAACAGAATGTACAATTACCTTTTCTGGGTTGTTTGCTGTCTTTTACCGGCATTGGAACAGGAATCCTGTTTAATCAAAAATATTCTTCTGCCAGAGTTTCTCAGAAAATCCGGGCAGAAAGGACTTTAAAACAAGAATCCTGCCTGCCTGGGGAGTAGCCTCTCCTCAAATGCCACCACCAGAAGTCGCTAACCAGTAGAATTAAAGTATCGTTTTAAGTATGTTTAGATTCATGCTGGAAAAAGGTGTTTGTGTGTGTTGGGGTTGGTTAAGTTGCAACTGTGTTTCTCTTGTGCTTAGAGAGGACTACGGCATCAAGAATCAATAAAAGACATAAGTATGTGGATGTTACTTAGCAACTGGGGCCTTGTAAGGTCAATAAACCTTTAAGTTTTAAAAAACCAATCCTTGTGGTAGTGAGTTCCCCATTCTTTTTTTAAATAAAATTAGAGTACCCAATTCTTTTTTCCAATTAAGGGACAATTTAGCCACTGCGCCACCGTGCTGCCCCCCATAAACTTTTAAGTTTTGGTTAGCCAATTTGATTGCAGTTGAAGGTAAGTAGTGAGAAAGAAGGCAGCTCTCACAGCTCTGCTAGGAACAACTGGTTTAGAAGGCTACAGAGGGAACATCTTTCTCAACATTGCTAAAAGAAAAGCCATACCATGGAGTAATGCTTAAAAAAACAGTGCAGAGATCTGAAGAGCAGCTAGTTAAAGAAACCAGAGAAATGAAGAGAAGTTTCCAAGAGGTCTGAAGGTAAAGGCACTAGAACAGAGAACTGTTCAGTAAAGGCAGGTCAAGATCCGAAGAAGGTTGAGACACCAGAAAGATATCTGAAATGGTTTTCAGGTGAGATTTTACTGCAGCCCGTGGGATGTAAGTTGTAATAAATATGGAAATTGTTGGCTGGATCCACGTTTGTGTAAAAGCAGTTAAGAGAAAGGAAATTGTAAAGGGGGTTGGTGTAAAAATCCTGGACTGGATTTTCTGTTAAAAGTGGAGTGGAAGCTTTGTTTAAAAATGTTGTTCAGAAAACCGGGACTGGATTTCAGAATGCACCAACAGAGAGCACACTTATGAGAGAAGATTTTAAAGCCTGTTTTGGGGAGTGGAATTTGGAAACTCTCACATGACAATCATCTGGAGGGACTTCTGAGGAGAAATCCACAAACATTCATTTGGGGTTCAGAGTGGAGAGTGTATTTGCCCACAGTCATCTTGTGTGCTTACAAGGGACTTTGTGTTAATGAGAGCGTTTTAGGTTCGTATTTTGCAATCCATGTTAATCGTAAAACCTGTGTCTGATTGTTAAGCTAAGGGGGAGTAAAGGCATAGTGTATTGTAGTCCGTTTATTGTCGATTAATGAACTTCTTTTTGTTAAATCTAATTAGTGGTTCCTAGCTGTTTTATTTTTTTTAATGTTATGGTCATTTCAGACAGGGTTAATTCTGCATCTTCCCTTCCAGTTATAACATCATTTGGGATCGTAACACTGTTTCTGTCACACACAGATTTTTGAAGAGTAATTTTATATATCCTCCCGACAGAGTTTAAACCTCTCAGGAACAGCCTGGGATTGGTCAGGTACTAAAGTAAATCCTAAGATCCTCATCTCCCTTAGATCAATTTCTCTGGAAGTTATTTTATTTGTCATATTATTATTTTTAATTTATCCAATTAAGGGACAATTTAACGTGGCCAATCCACCTAACCTGCCATCTTTTGGTTGTGGGGGTGAGACCCACGCAGACACGGGTAGAATGTGCAAACTCCACACGGAGAGGGACCTGGGGCCGGGATCGAACCCGGGTCCTCGGTGCCAGTGCTTTATTTGTGATCTTATGTAGCTTGAAAACCATTGAATCATTTGTGTTCTGTTGGTATTTACATCAGTTTGAAGGAGAGACGCGAGTAAATTTCAATCCACTGAACCAGAATATCAGAAACTTCAAACGCACAAGGAACCAGCAGAATTGGCTGGCTTCTCTCACACCCTTAACCCACCTCCCTCTCCGTCACCCAGTGCAAAAGGGTCTGTTCACACTTATTAGACAATTAAATTATAATGTTCCCTGTATTAACTGTGTATGTGTCCCTGTATGTGTGTGTGTGTCTGTGTGCTGTGCGTGTCCCTGTGTGTATGTCCCTGTGTATTAATTTGTGTGACCCTGTGTGTGTGTCTGTGTGTTAACTGTGTGTCCCTGTGTGTATGTCTATGTGTGTGTTCCTATGTGTTAACTGTGTGTCCCTGTGTGTGTGTTCCTGTGTATGTGTTCCTGTGTGTGTGCGTCTGTGTGTGTGTTCCTGTGTTAATTGTGTGTCCCTGTGTGTGTGTCTGTGTATGTGTTCCTGTGTGTTAATTGTGTGTCCCTGTGTGTGTGTCTGTGTGTGTCCCTGTGTATGTGTTCCTGTGTGTTAATTGTGTGTCCCTGTGTGTGTCCCTGTGCATGTGTGTTCCTGTGTGTTAACTGTGTCCCCCCGTGTGTGTCCCTGTTTGTGCGTGCGTCCCTGTGTCCCCCCGTGTGTGTCCCTGTATGTGCGAGCATCCCTGTGTGTGTCCCCGTATGTGCGTGCGTCCCTGTGTGTGTGTCCCCGTGTGTGTCCCTGTATGTGTGTGTGTGTGTTTTTCTGTGTGTTAACGGTCTGTGTGGGTGTAGGTGCCTATGATCCCTATGAGTGGACAATGGGAATATCGTTCCCACATTGTGGCCTTTCTCGAGGTACAGGATACATTTATTCAAACGGATCGACCCAAATATCATCCCAGTGTCTGTGAACGTGACGATTCAGGAAATAATGAAGTTATTCCAAACAATGCAATCCCATGGCCTGCTGACGGTCTCTGCCGCCGACCCCCCCCCCCCCCCCCCCACAGGCCAGTTTGTTTACACGGGAATGATTGGGAGGCGGTCAATTCAACGCCTCACCCCCATTACCGGACCCCCTCCTTTACAGAAAGAGGAGGCTGGTCCGGTTTCTAACGCGGAGAGAGCGGATTGCTCAATGCGCCAATTATAGGAGAAAAGATTTCTACCTGCGATCGTCGGTCCAATTTAGACCTTGTGCCAAGCTCCTACATTTCCGTCCACTCCGGATAGTGAGACCCCCTCACTCCGGGTAGTGAGGCCCCCTCCTGTCCAGTTCTTGGTTAAATGTGTCTCTCGCTGTGATTTGCCGCATTTACCGGGGTCACCGAGCGACAAGATTGAACAATGAATCCTGGAAAGATGTCAATAAGGTCACAGATCAAAGAGCTGATCAACATTGTGCTGAATTTCAGTGTAAGCTGGAGTTTGTGATGGTCTATCTGTCCAGGGAGCAGATTCGGGAAAGGGGGGATTGGAAATAACAAAGACTGTTGAATAAAGTCAATATTTTTATTAAAATGTAAAAAAAAATATCGCCAAGAACAGTCCGTCTTTAAAGCCATTGAACTCGCGAAGGAATAATCTCTTATGTACAAAATATATATTTCATAGCAATGTATCAATAAATATTTTAAAATGCGGGCGCGATTGATAAATTCGTCATTTCAAATGGTAAAAAAATGAGATTGAGCCGGGAAAGTGGAAAAATATTTCATTCAGTGTGAATCTGAAGCACGTTTCAGTTCATTTTCTCATCTCGTTTTTGTTAATCCGCTAAAGCCACAAAACACCCCATGTAAAAAGGTGTAACACACCCCGTGTAAAAAACAGTGTAACACACCCCGTGTAAAAACACCCCGTGTAAAAAAGTGTAACACACCCCGTGTAAAAAACAGTGTAACACACCCCGTGTAAAAACACCCCGTGTAAAAAAAAGTGTAACACACCCCGTGTAAAAACACCCCGTGTAAAAAAGTGTAACACACCCCGTGTAAAAACACCCCGTGTAAAAAACAGTGTAACACACACCGTGTAAAAAACACCCCGTGTAAAAACACCCCGTGTAAAAAACTGTGTAACACACACCGTGTAAAAAACACCCCGTGTAAAAACACTCCGTGTAAAAAAGTGTAACACACACCGTGTAAAAAACACCCCGTGTAACACACCTCGTGTAAAAAACACCCCGTGTAAAAAACTAACACACACCGTGTAAAAAACATTCCGCGTAAAAGACTGTGCGCAATGGAGAAAGTGCAATATTAACGGTGCCCCGTTAAAGCGAGACTGCGGGGGGGGGGGGGCAATAACCGCCTGGACAGGAGGGGAAGCTCCAGAACCCCTTCCCCCCCCCAGCGCACAGTGTCCCCCCCACCCCGCCCCCCAGCGCACAGTGTGTCCCCCGCCCCCCCCCCCCCCCAGCGCAGTGTCCCGTCCCCCGCCCCCCCCCCCCCCAGCGCAGTGTCCCGTCCCCCGTCCCCCCCCAGCGCACAGTGTGTCCCCCCCCCCAGCGCACAGTGTCCCCCCCCCCCCCCCAGCGCACAGTGTCCCGTCCCCCGTCCCCCCCAGCGCACAGTGTCCCCCCCCCCCCCCCCAGCGCACAGTGTCCCCCCCCCCCAGCGCACAGTGTGTCCCCCCCCCCCCCCAGCGCACAGTGTCCCCCCCCCCCCCCGCGTAGTGACCCCCGGTTCAGAGGAAGCCCCTGCAGGCTGGGCTGTGCAGACTGCCCCCCGGAAGGGAGAGGAGGATGTCCCGGGCGGAGCAGGGGGAGGGGGGGGATTGGGAAGAGTCCCAGTCCGGGGAGGAGGGGGAGCAGACACTGCGGGGGCTGCCCAGCTGCACCTCCACCCCCCGGGGCCCCCGCTCCCCGGACCGCCGCTGCTCCGCCATCCGCAGCGTCTGGGCCAGCGCCCAGATGTAGTTGTGAGCGAAGCGCAGCGTCTCGATCTTGGTTAACTTGGCATCGTCCGGGCAGCTGGGCAGCACGCCCCGCAGCGCGTCCAGCGCATGGTTCAGGTTGTGCATTCGCTCCCTCTCGCGGTCATTGGCCTTCACCCGCCGGTTCCTCCGCTGCCTGCTGCCCGTCGCTTCACTCTTAGCCCGGGCCCGGCTCCGGGGCTTCTTCCTGCGGGGGCCCGCCGGCTCCCGGCCGCCCCTCCCGGGGGAGCTGCTCTCCCCCTCCGACAGCGGGAAGCCCTGCACCGCCTCCCGGCCGAACGGCCCCGGGGACCCGTCTGTCTTGGGAGGCATCCTGAGAGAGACAGAGACACAGTCAGCAACGTCAGTGCTCACACTCAGCTCACACTCTCCTCGCAGCTCCTCACACTCACCTCGCAGCTCCTCACACTCACCTCACACTCTCCTCGCAGCTCCTCACACTCTCCTCGCACTCAGCTCACACTCTCCTCGCAGGTCTCACACTCACCTCACGCTCTCTTCACAGCTCCTCACACTCTCCTCACACTCAGCTCACACTCTCCTCGCACCTCCTCACACTCACCTCGCAGCTCCTCACACTCACCTCACACTCACCTCACGCTCTCTTCACAGCTCCTCACACTCTCCTCACACTCAGCTCACACTCCTCGCAGCTCCTCACACTCACCTCACACTCTCCTCACGCTCTCTTCACAGCTCCTCACACTCTCCTCACACTCAGCTCACACTCCTCGCAGCTCCTCACACTCACCTCACAACTCTCCTCACACTCTCCTCACGCTCTCTTCACAGCTCCTCACACTCAGCTCACACTCCTCGCAGCTCCTCACACTCACCTCACACTCTCCTCGCAGCTCCTCACACTCACCTCACAACTCTCCTCGCACTCTCTTCACAGCTCCTCACACTCACCTCACACTCTCCTCACAGCTTCTCACACTCACCTCACACTCTCCTCACACTCACCTCACACTCTCCTCACAGCTCACACTCACCTCACAACTCTCCTCTCACTCTCCTCGCGCTCTCTTCACAGCTCCTCACACTCACCTCACACTCTCCTCACAGCTTCTCACACTCTCCTCACACTCTCCTCACACTCACCTCACACTCTCCTCACAGCTTCTCACACTCTCCTCACACTCTCCTCACACTCACCTCACACTCTCCTCACAGCTTCTCACACCCTCCTCACACTCAGCTCACACTATCCTCACACTCACCTCACAACTCTGCTCACACTCAGCTCACACTGCTCCTCGCACTCAGCTCAGCTCACACTGAGCTCACACTCAGTGCACACTCAGCACACACTCTCCTCACACTCATATGCACACACACCCCACACAGCTCATCACTCTCAGCTCACACTCACCTCAGAAGCTCCTCACACTCAGCTCACACTCACCTAGCACTCAGCTCACACTCTCCTCACACTCTCCTCACAGCTCCTAACACTCAGCTCCTCACACTCACCTCACACTCAGCTCCTCACACTCACCTCACACTCATCTCACAGCTTCTCACACTCACCTCACACATCTCCTCACACTCAGCTCACACTCAGCTCACTCACCCTCACACTCAGTTCACACTCAGCTCCTCACATTCAGCTCCTCACACTCACCTCACACAGCTCACCTCACTCAGCTGCTCACACTCATCTCATACTCACCTCACACTCAGCTTACATTAATCTCATACCTCACACTCAGTTCCTCATACTCAGCTCCTCACACTCACCTCACACTCACTTGACACTCTGCTCCTCACACTCACCTCATACTCTCCTCACACTCTCCTCACACTCACCTCACACTCACCTCACACTCACCTCACACTCAGCTCCACACACTCACCAGCAGCAGCGAAAGTTTAAATGTAACACAGTGAAATGCCGCAAGGAAACTAAAAGCATTATTTGTAAAAAGTTAGAATCATTTCCAAAAGAGGAATAACTTCCCCAATCCAAATTAAGGGTTTCACATGGAGCTGAGTGAAGTTAGGGAGAGGCAGCGCTCGGGCACTGGGTACAGGCTGAGTGGGTGCAGGGTGGGTGCTGGGTGCTGTCTGGATGCGGGCTGGGTGCAAGCTGGGTGGGTGCTGTCTGGGTGCGGGCTGGTTGCTGTCTGGGTGCTGTCTCAGTGCTGTCTGGGTACGGGGTGGGTGCGGACTGGGTGCTGTCTGGGTGGGTGCGGGCTGGTTGTTGTCTGGGTGCTGTCTGGGTGCGGGCTGGGAGCTGTCTGGGTGGGTGCTGTCTGGGTGGATGCTGTCTGGGTGCTGTATGGGTGGGTGCTGTCTGGGTGCTGTCTGGGTGGGTGCTGTCTGGGTGGGTGCTGTCTGGGTGGGTGCTGTCTGGGTGGGTGCGGGCTGGTTGTTGTCTGGGTGGGTGCGGGCTGGTTGTTGTCTGGGTGCTGTCTGGGTGCGGGCTGGGAGCTGTCTGGGTGGGTGCTGTCTGGGTGGATGCTGTCTGGGTGGGTGCTGTATGGGTGCTGTCTGGGTGGGTGCGGGCTGGGATATGTCTGCATGCTGTCTGGGTGCGGGCTGGGTGCTGTCTGGGTGGGTGCGGGCTGGGAGCTGTCTGCATGCTGCCTGGGTGCTGTCTGGGTGCGGGCTGGGTGTGGGCTGAGTGTGGGCTGGGTGCTGCCTGGGTGCTGTCTGGGTGCGGTCTGGCTGCTGCCTGGGCGGTGCGGGCTGGGTGCTGTCTGGGTGCGGGCTGGGTGCTGTCTGGGTGTGGGCTGAGTGCTGTCTGGGTGCGGGCTGGGTGCTGTCTGGGTGCGGGCTGGGTGCTGCCTGGGTGCGGGCTGGGTGCGGGCTGGGTGCTGCCTGGGTGCTGTCTGGGTGCGGGCTGAGTGCTGTCTGGGTGCTGTCTGGGTGCGGGCTGGGTGCGGGCCGGGTGCTGTCTGGGTGGGGGCTGGGTGCTGTCTGGGTGGGGGTTGGGTGCTGTCTGGGTGCGGGCTGGGTGCGGGCTGAGTGCGGGCTGGGTGCGGGCTGGGTGTTGTCTGGGTGCGGGCTGGGTGCGGGCTGGGTGCTGTCTGGGTGCGGGCTGGGTGCTGCCTGGGTGCTGTCTGGGTGCGGGCTGGGTGCGGGCTGGGTGCTGCCTGGGTGCTGTCTGGGTGCGGGCTGAGTGCTGTCTGGGTGCTGTCTGGGTGCGGGCTGGGTGCGGGCCGGGTGCTTTCTGGGTGGGGGCTGGGTGCGGGCTGGGTGCGGGCTGAGTGCGGGCTGGGTGCGGGCTGTGTGCGGGCTGGGTGCTGTCTGGGTGCGGGCTGGGTGCTGTCTGGGTGCGGGCTGGGTGCTGTCTGGGTGGGGGCTGGGTGCTGTCTGGGTGCGGGCTGGGTGCGGGCTGAGTGCTGTCTGGGTGCGGGCTGAGTGCGGGCTGGTTGCTGTCTGAGTGCGGGCTGGGTGGGGGCTGGGTGCTGTCTGAGTGCGGGCTGGGTGCTGTCTGAGTGCGGGCTGGGTGCTGTCTGAGTGCGGGCTGGGTGGGGGCTGGGTGCTGTCTGGGTGCGGCCTGGGTGCGGGCTGGGTGCGGGCTGGGTGCAGCCTGGGCGCGGGCTGAGTGCGGGCTAGGTGCGGGCTGGGTGCGGGCTGGGTGCTGTCTGGGAGCGGGCTGGGTGCGGGCTGGGTGCGGGCTGAGTGCGGGCTGGGTGCGGGCTGGGTGCAGCCTGGGCGCGGGCTGAGTGCGGGCTAGGTGCGGGCTGGGTGCGGGCTGGGTGCGGGCTGGGTGCGGGCTGGGTGCGGGCTGAGTGCGGGCTGGGTGCAGCCTGGGTGCGGGCTGGGTGCGGGCTGGGTGCTGTCTGGGTGGGGGCTGGGTGCGGGCTGGGTGCTGTCTGGGTGCTGTCTGGGTGCGGGCTGGGTGCTGTCTGGGTGCGGGCTGGGTGCGGGCTGAGTGCGGGCTGGGTGCTGTCTGAGTGCTGTCTGGGTGCGGGCTGAGTGCGGGCTGGGTGCTGTCTGGGTGCGGGCTGGGTGCTGTCTGGGTGCGGGCTGAGTGCGGGCTGGTTGCTGTCTGGGTGCTGTCTGGGTGCGGGCTGGGTGCGGGCTGGGTGCGGGCTGGGTGCTGTCTGAGTGCTGTCTGGGTGCGGGCTGAGTGCGGGCTGGTTGCTGTCTGGGTGCTGTCTGGGTGCGGGCTGAGTGCGGGCTGGGTGCTGTCTGGGTGCGGGCTGGGTGCTGTCTGGGTGCGGGCTGAGTGCGGGCTGGGTGCGGGCTGACTGCTGTCTGGGTGCGGGCTGGGTGCTGTCTGAGTGCGGGCTGGGTGCTGTCTGAGTGCGGGCTGGGTGGGGGCTGGGTGCTGTCTGAGTGCGGGCTGGGTGGGGGCTGGGTGCTGTCTGAGTGCGGGCTGGGTGCTGTCTGAGTGCGGGCTGGGTGCTGTCTGAGTGCGGGCTGGGTGGGGGCTGGGTGCTGTCTGAGTGCGGGCTGGGTGCTGTCTGAGTGCGGGCTGGGTGCTGTCTGAGTGCGGGCTGGGTGGGGGCTGGGTGCTGTCTGGGTGCGGCCTGGGTGCGGGCTGGGTGCGGGCTGGGTGCTGTCTGAGTGCGGGCTGGGTGGGGGCTGGGTGCTGTCTGGGTGCGGGCTGAGTGCGGGCTAGATGCGGGCTGGGTGCAGCCTGGGCGCGGGCTGAGTGCGGGCTTGATGCGGGCTGGGTGCGGGCTGGGTGGGTGCTGGGTGCTGTCTGGGTGCTGTCTGGGTGCGGGCTGGGTGCGGGCTGGGTGCAGCCTGGGTGCGGGCTGGGTGGGGGCTGGGTGCGGGCTGTGTGGGGGCTGGGTGCGGCCTGGGTGCGGGCTGGGTGGGGGCTGGGTGCGGGCTGGGTGCGGGCTGGTTGCGGGCTGGGTGTGGTCTGGGTGCGGGCTGGGTGCTGTCTGGGTGCGGGCTGGTTGCGGGCTGGGTGTGGTCTGGGTGCGGGCTGGGTGCTGTCTGAGTGCGGGCTGGGTGGGGGCTGGGTGCTGTCTGAGTGCGGCCTGGGTGCGGGCTGGGTGCTGTCTGGGTGCGGCCTGCGTGCGGGCTGGGTGCAGCCTGGGCGCGGGCTGAGTGCGGGCTAGGTGCGGGCTGGGTGCGGGCTGGGTGGGAGCTGGGTGCTGTCTGGGTGCGGGCTGGGTGTGGGCTGGGTGCGGGCTGGGTGCAGCCTGGGTGCGGGCTGAGTGCTGTCTGGGTGCGGGCTGGGTGCTGTCTGGGTGCGGGCTGGGTGCTGTCTGGGTGGGGGCTGGGTGCGGGCTGGGTGCTGTCTGGGTGCGGGCTGGGTGCGAGCTGGGTGCTGTCTGGGTGGGGGCTGGGAGCGGGCTGAGTGCTGTCTGAGTGCGGGCTGGGTGCTGTCTGAGTGCGGGCTGGGTGGGGGCTGGGTGCTGTCTGAGTGCGGGCTGGGTGCTGTCTGAGTGCGGGCTGGGTGCTGTCTGAGTGCGGGCTGGGTGGGGGCTGGGTGCTGTCTGGGTGCGGCCTGGGTGCGGGCTGGGTGCGGGCTGGGTGCAGCCTGGGTGCGGGCTGGGTGCGAGCTGGGTGCTGTCTGGGTGCTGTCTGGGTGCGGGCTGGGTGCGGGCTGGGTGAGTGCTGGATGGGGGCTGGGTGCGGGCTGAGTGCGGGCTGTGTGGGGGCTGGGTGCGGCCTGGGTGCGGGCTGGGTGGGGGCTGGGTGCGTGCTGGGTGTGGTCTGGGTGCGGGCTGGGTGCTGTCTGGGTGCGGGCTGGGTGCTGTCTGGGTGCGGGCTGGTTGCGGGCTGGGTGTGGGCTGGGTGCTGTCTGGGTGGGGGCTGGGTGTGGGCTGGATGCTGGCTGGGTGGGGGCTGGGTGCGGATTGGATGCGGGCTGGGTGCGGGCTGGATGCGGGCTGGGTGGGGGCTGGATGTGGGCTGGGTGCTGTCTGGGTGCAGGCTGGGTGGGGGCACGGTGCGGGCTGGGTGCTGTCTGGGTGCGGGCTGGGTGCTGCCTGGGTGCTGTCTGGGTGCAGGCTGGGTGCGGGCTGGGTGCGGGCTGGGTGCGGGCTGGGTGCGGACTGGGTGCGGGCTGGGTGCGGGCTGGGTGCGAACTGGGTGCGGGCTGAGTGCGGGCTGGGTGCTGTTGGGTGCTGTCTGGGTGCGGGCTGGGTGCTGTCTGGGTGCGGGCAGGGTGCTGTCTGGGTGCGAACAGGGTGCTGTCTGGGTGCGGGCTGGGTGCGAACTGGGTGCGGGCTGGGTGCTGTCTGGGTGCGAACTGAGTGCTGTCTGGGTGCGGGCTGGGTGCTGTCTGGGTGCGGGCTGGGTGCTGTCTGGGTGCAGGCAGGGTGCTGTCTGGGTGCGAACAGGGTGCTGTCTGGGTGCGGGCTGGTTGCGGGCTGGGTGGGGGCTGAGTGCGGGCTGGGTGCGAACTGGGTGCGGGCTGAGTGCGGGCTGGGTGCTGTTGGGTGCGAACTGGGTGCGGGGTGGGTGGTGGCTGGGTGCGGGCTGGGTGAGGGCTGGGTGCGGGCTGGGTGCGGGCTGGGTGCGGGCTGGGTGCGAACTGGGTGCTGTCTGGGTGCGGGCTGGGTGCGAACTGGGTGCGGGCTGGTTGCGGGCTGGGTGCGAACTGGGTGCGGGCTGGGTGCGGGCTGGGTGAGAACTGGGTGCGGGCTGGGTGCGGGCTGGGTGCTGTTGGGTGCGAACTGAGTGCGGGCTGGGTGCGGGCTGGGTGCTGTCTGGCTGCGGGCTGGGTGAGGGCTGGGTGCGGGCTGGGTGCGGGCTGGGTGGGGGCTGGGTGCTGTTGGGTGCGAACTGGGTGCGGGGTGGGTGGTGGCTGGGTGCGGGCTGGGTGGTGGCTGGGTGCGGGCTGGGTGAGGGCTGGGTGCGGGCTGGGTGCTGTCTGGGTGCGAACTGAGTGCGGGCTGGGTGCGGGCTGGCTGCAGGCTGGGTGCGGGCTGAGTGCTGTCTGGGTGTGGGCTGAGTGCTGTCTGGGAGCGGGCTGGGTGCGAGCTGGGTGTGGGCTGGGTGCGAACTGAGTGTGGGCTGGGTGCTGTCTGGGTGCGAACTGAGTGCGGGCTGAGTGCTATCTGGTTGCGGGCTGGGTGCGGGCTGGGTGCTGTTGGGTGCGAACTGAGTGCGGGCTGGTTGCGGGCTGAGTGCGGGCTGGGTGGGGGCTGGGTGCGGGCTGGGTGCGAGCTGGGTGTGGGCTGGGTGCGAGCTGGGTGTGGGCTGGGTGCTGTCTGGGTGCGAACTGAGTGCGGGCTGAGTGCTATCTGGTTGCGGGCTGGGTGCGGGCTGGGTGCTGTTGGGTGCGAACTGAGTGCGGGCTGGTTGCGGGCTGAGTGCGGGCTGGGTGGGGGCTGGGTGCGGGCTGGGTGCGGGCTGGGGGTGCGGGCTGGGTGGAGGCTGGGTGAGGGCTGGCTGCAGGCTGGGTGCGGGCTGGGTGGGGGCTGGGTGCGGGCTGGGTGCGGGCTGGGTGCGGGCTGGGTGGTGGCTGGCTGCAGGCTGGGTGCTGTCTGGGTGCGGGCTGGGTGGGGGCTGGCTGCGGGCTGGGTGCGGGCTGGGTGGAGGCTGGGTGCGGACTGAGTGCGGACTGGGTGCGGGCTGGGTGCGGGCTGGGTGCGGGCTGGGTGCGGACTGAGTGCGGACTGGGTGCGGGCTGGGTGCGGGCTGGGTGCGGGCTGGCTGCGGGCTGGGTGGAGGCTGGGTGCGGGCTGGGTGCGGGCTGGGTGGAGGCTGGGTGCGGGCTGGGTGCGGGCTGGGTGCGGGCTGGGTGCGGGCTGGGTGGAGGCTGGGTGCGGACTGAGTGCGGACTGGGTGCGGGCTGAGTGCGGGCTGGGTGCGGGCTGGCTGCGGGCTGGGTGGAGGCTGGGTGCGGGCTGGGTGGAGGCTGGGTGCGGGCTGGGTGCGGGCTGGGTGCGGGCTGGGTGGGGGCTGGGTGCGGACTGAGTGCGGACTGGGTGCGGGCTGGGTGCGGGCTGGCTGCGGGCTGGGTGCGGGCTGGGTGGAGGCTGGGTGCGGACTGAGTGCGGACTGGGTGCGGACTGGGTGCGGGCCTGGGTGCGGGCTGGCTGCGGGCTGGGTGCGGGCTGGGTGGAGGCTGGGTGCGGACTGAGTGCGGACTGGGTGCGGGCTGAGTGCGGGCTGGGTGCGGGCTGAGTGCGGGCTGGGTGCGGGCTGGTTGCTGTCTGGGTGCGGGCTGAGTGCGGGCTGGGTGCTGTCTGGGTGCGGGCTGGCTGCGGGCTGGTTGCTGTCTGGGTGCGGGCTGAGTGCGGGCTGGGTGCGGGCTGGGTGGAGGCTGGGTGCGGACTGAGTGCGGGCTGGTTGCTGTCTGGGTGCGGGCTGAGTGCGGGCTGGGTGCGGGCTGGGTGGAGGCTGGTTGCGGGCTGAGTGCGGGCTGGTTGCTGTCTGGGTGCGGGCTGGGTGAGGGCTGGCTGCAGGCTGGGTGCGGGCTGGGTGGGGGCTGGGTGAGGGCTGGCTGCAGGCTGGGTGCGGGCTGGGTGGGGGCTGGGTGCGGGCTGGGTGAGGGCTGGCTGCAGGCTGGGTGCGGGCTGGGTGCGGGCTGGGTGAGGGCTGGCTGCAGGCTGAGTGCGGGCTGAGTGCGGGCTGGGTGAGGGCTGGCTGCAGGCTGGGTGCTGTCTGGGTGCGGGCTGGGTGAGGGCTGGCTGCAGGCTGGGTGCGGGCTGGGTGGGGGCTGGGTGCTGTCTGGGTGCGGGCTGGGTGGGGGCTGGCTGCGGGCTGGGTGCGGGCTGGGTGGAGGCTGGGTGCGGACTGAGTGCGGACTGGGTGCGGGCTGAGTGCGGGCTGGGTGCGGGCTGGGTGCGGGCTGGGTGCGGGCTGGGTGCTGTCTGGGTGCGGGCTGAGTGCTGTCTGGGTGCGGGCTGGGTGCGGGCTGGGTGCGGGCTGGTTGCTGTCTGGGTGCGGGCTGAGTGCGGGCTGGGTGCGGGCTGGTTGCTGTCTGGGTGCGGGCTGAGTGCGGGCTGGGTGCGGGCTGGTTGCTGTCTGGGTGCGGGCTGAGTGCGGGCTGGGTGCGGGCTGGGTGCTGTCTGGGTGGGGGCTGGGTGCTGTCTGGGTGCGGGCTGAGTGCTGTCTGGGTGCGGGCTGGGTGCGGGCTGGGTGCGGGCTGGTTGCTGTCTGGGTGCGGGCTGGGTGCGGGCTGGTTGCTGTCTGGGTGCGGGCTGGGTGCGGACTGGTTGCTGTCTGGGTGCGGGCTGGGTGCGGGCTGGTTGCTGTCTGGGTGCGGGCTGGCTGCGGGAACGTACCTGTCCTCGCCACTGGATTCCTGGCCCTGTTGCTGTTGCCTCTCCTGACGCTGTGTGTCCGGCACACGACTGCAAGGTGGGTGGATTTATATCACAGGCGGCACAATGCAGCAGCCCCCCCCCCCCCCCCCCCCCCCTCCTCCGTGTGGGGTGAGGGTGGAATGTGAGCAGGGGGAGGGGAGGGGAGGAGAAGGGGGAGGGGGCCATCAGGAGGGGCCACCTTCTCCTTATCAATGGATTGAGCGTGTGTTGGACTCGCGGGCTCCCCGGGGGAGGGGCGGGGAGCGTGCGCCGGGAACGTGTCCCGAATTAATGAGGCTGCGGGGGGGGGGGGGGGGGGGGGGTGGAGCGCACGCGAGCCCCGCACCCTCTCCCCTTTCAGCCTGATCACTCTCTGGGACTGCACACAAAAACAGAGTGTGTGTGTGAGATAGCACTGTCCTGGACAGGGTCCCCAGCACACTGCAGACTGGAGTCAATCTGCACAACATTCACACACACACAGACAGACACACACACAGACACACACACACACAGACACAGAGACACACATACACAGACACACACACAGACAGACACAGAGACACACACACACAGAGACACACACACACAGACAGACACAGAGACACACACACACAGAGACACACACACACAGACAGACACAGAGACACACACACACAGACATACACACACAGACACAGAGACACACACAGGCACAGAGACACACACACACACAGACACACACACACAGACAGACACAGAGACACACACACACAGACACACACGCAAGCACACACACAGACACACACACACAGCGACACACACACAGACACACAAACAGACAGACATACACAGACACACAGACATGCACAGACACAGAGACACACACACAGACACACACACAGGCAGGGGTTACACTGCAGCATTTAAACCTCGCCACCCCCACCATTCCACATCTTTCTTTAACTGATGTCAGTAAAATACGACAAGTGAAGTTGTTTCCAAATCCTCTTTAAATTGTGAATTCCAACAGTAAGCCCAGTGCCAAGGTTTCAACAATGGTTTCATCAAACTGCAGAATAGATCCCTGCTGGAGGCAAATTTGGTTTCCTGAATCCGATTTAAATGGAAATGATGTTAGGTATTTTTTTCTCGCTTTGTTTGGAAGAATGAGCTGGTGACAGAATACAGAGAATTAGATTGTGGGTCTGCAGGGTACCCGGGGCGCGGGGCTCCCTCCGCGCCCAACCGAGATCTTCCCAAACGGGAATGTTGCTCTTCGCACAAGGGATTGTTCATTTCAAAAGTGAGGAATCCGGGATTTTAAATACTACTTGATTCTTTGGGAAGGGCTGAACAGCGGGGCGGAGGGGGTGCGGGATAGGGGGGAGAATCAGGTGCGCAACGCCCCAGAGAAGGAAAGCATGGTCCCAGTGACTATTTGTGCATAGGTTGAACCTGAGAGTGCGCGGATAGTGGAAAAGCATTTCAATCCTGGGTCTCCCGGGGTGACCAGAAACAGAGTGCGGGAGCTGTGTTTAAAAAGCCCCCAATGAAGAATAGAAAGGAGGTGAGACTGGACCAGGATCTATCCCCACTCACTCTGGACAGGCCAGGAGCGCAATGCGTCACCAAAAGCGCATGATTCAAATGTGCAACATGGACTTGAAGAAAGGAATTTGACGCTCTTTTCTGGGTTAACAATTATTAGCCAATCCCTCGCCATTTTTCTAAATTATTCACCTAAATGTCAATCCCCCCTCCTGCATTATTTACTGAAGAGGTGTCTGGCACCATTTAACTGGGCGGATGGACTGCAGAAGTAAAATCTGGTAAGCGAGTTTCCCACAGCTGAGATTGGCCTCTTCAATCGCCCTTCAAACAAAAGCTAAAGACGAAAATAAAGCCCCACCTGGTACCACTGTTTGCTAAAATAATAATAAATAGATTTCCTTTAATAAATAATTACAAGACCTTGTAAAGTGAGGCTTTGGGGAGGCATTAATCACATAGCCGAGAGCAGGTATCACCTGCTGTGCCACAGGCCGCTTTATTGTTAAATCACCTTCAGACTAATACTTTCTGATAACTCCACCATACCATCAGCAACTGCTCCCTTCTGTTTACTCTCACTTAGCAGAACAAGTACAATATTGCACACAGACCTGATAAAAACAAGGGGAACGGAATGGGTTTAGACTTACACCTGCTTGGAGAGCTCATATAGAGAGAGATTCGATATTTAATAGCCTTTCAAAGCCTGCAATATTTAGTTTACATTGGATTATTCAAATGCTTTTTATAACAGGTAAACTCCAATTCCTATCTACCTGGCCCTATTTGTCTTCCTTATTGAAAACATATGGCCTGCAGATAATCGCTTGCTGCCTCGGCCACCTTGCAATGGAAAGCATTTTGCAATAAAACCAGGTGAAAAAGGCACAAAGGATCTTGTAGTGTGTGCAGTTCGGAGAATTTTAGATAACACTAACCGCCCCCCCCCCCCCCCCCCACCCCCTTCGCTAACAATCTCGATTTGCCAATGAAACAGCATCAGTGTGTGTGTGTGGGTGGGGGGGGGGGTGAATATTGGGCGCGTTATTCCAGACTTTGGGCAGGGATGTGAGGTTAACAGCTGCCCCCCCCCCCCCTTATGTTAGAGAAGAGAACGGGAAACTAAAAGACATGTTTTTGTTCAACGTGGGAAAAAGGTCACTTGCCACCTCTTTAACGAATCCCCCCATCCCATCCCCTCTTTGTGAGGAATGCGCAGGTTTTAGAAGGCTGAATGATGGAAACAGGGGAGATTACGCGTTCCAGTCTCCGACGCGCTGCTCGCTCCCAGAAAATGTGGACACTTTCGGGAAGATACAGTTATTTGTAGTGACATATGTTGAGCGAATATGTGAATACTCTTCAGATGGAGCAGCTGCGCTCTCTTACTTTCTGACAATATAATACCTGAGTGTGGAATCTTGCCTATAGACCTTGCCGGCTCTCCATTATCCACGGGCACGGCTGTATGTCATGCGTTTATTGTCGCCTTAAAGCAGATGCAGATCGTTGCAAAACACACACACACAATTACACAGAAATATTACTCTTCAGGTACAAATGGGCCCCATATGCCGGCACAAGACCCGCATATGCGCCTTTCTCTGGGGTTTTTGTCTCCGAAACAGAAGCAACGGGCGACTGGCAGCCAATGCAAACAAACATTTCTGAATGAAACGTGTGAATTGGGCAATTGGGACAATGTCCTGTCGATATATCTTCCCCAGATTGTCGTGTTGCATTGGTCAGTCTCCACAGTAAGGAGCCGATTCAGCTGAGTTTCTCTAATGTGCAGGAAGAATGTCTCCCAGTCTCTCCCTGGGAAGAGAATTCCCCCCTCCCGAGTATTAATCAAAATTTATCAATATATTGGAATAGTTTTAATATGTAAACTGCCCCCCCCCCCTACCAAAAAAAACCCCACATGTATTCTCATCCTCCGGGTCAGTGGGTTTGTCAATAACTCTTTTAAACTCACTGTCCAAAAGGTGTTAAATCGACAAATTGGTGGAATTGCTTTTCAGAATCTTCCTTATTTGTTGGGAAGCTTTACGCACCATGTTCATTGCGCCGGTTTGCTATTGGAAATGCAACTTTGAAGGGGGGTTTAAGCCCAGTGAGTGTTGTGGGCAAATGGACAGAAATATCCCTGCTCCCCCAGGACTGAAACGTGACAAAACGCTGGGAATGTGTCCTGTGCTTTGGACGGTATCTTCAAAATTCACCCAGTGTTTTAGAAAGGGGGTTTGGGCGGGTGAGCTGAGTGTATGTGTGTGTGTGTGTGGGGGGGGGGGGGGGGGTGACAGAACCTGGTGCTCACAGGCAGCAACATGGAACATAGAACATTACAGCACAGTACAGGCCCTTCGGCCCTCGATGTTGCGCAGACCTGTGAAACCACTCTAAAGCCCATCTACACTATTCCCTTATGGTCCTTATGTGCATCCAATGACCATTTAAATGCCCTTAGTGTTGGCGAGTCCACTACTGTTACATTCAGGGCATTCGACGCCCTTACTACTCTCTGAGTAAAGAACCTACCTTTGACATCTGTCTTATATCTATCTCCCCTCAATTTAAAGCTATGTCCCCTCGTGCTAGACATCACCATCCGAGGAAAAAGGCTCTCACTGTCCACCCTATCCAATCCTCTGATCATCTTGTATGCCTCAATTAAGTCACCACTTAACCTTCTTCTCTCTAACGAAAACAGCCTCAAGTCCCTCAGCCTTTCCTCATAAGATCTTCCCTCCATACCAGGCAACATTCTGGTAAATCTCCTCTGCACCCATTCCAATGCTTCCACATCCTTCCTATAATGCGACGACCAGAATTGCACGCAATACTCCAAATGCAGCCGCACCAGAGTTTTGTACAGCTGCAACATGACCTCATGGCTCCGAAACTCAATCCCTCTACCAATAAAAGCTAACACACCGTACGCCTTCTTAACAACCCTCTCAACCTGGGTGGCAACTTTCAGGGATCTATGTACCTGGACACCGAGATCTCTCTGCTCATCCACACTGCCAAGTACTCTGTCCACATTAGCCCAGTACTCTGTCTTCCTGTTATTCCTTTGAAAATGAATCACCTCACACTTTTCTGCATTAAACTCCATTTGCCACCTCTCAGCCCAGTGCTGCAGCTTATCTATGTCCCTCTGTAACTTGTAACATCCTTCCGCACTGTCCACAACTCCACCAACTTTAGTGTCATCTGCAAATTTACTCACCCATCCTTCTACGCCCTCCTCCAGGCCATTTATAAAAATGACAAACAGCAGTGGCCCCAAAACAGATCTTTGTGGTACACCACTAGTAACTGGACTCCAGTCTGAACACTTCCCATCCATCACCACCCTTTGTCTTTTTCCAGCTAGCCAATTTCTGATCCAAACTGCTAAATCTCCCTGAATCCCATGCCTCCGTATTTTCTGCAGTAGCCTACTGTGGGGAACCTTATCAAACGCTTTGCTGAAATCCATATACACCACATCAATTGCTTTACCTTCATCCACCTGTATGGTCATCTTCTCAAAGAACTCAATAAGGTTTGTGAGGCACGACCTACCCTTCACAAAACCGTGTTGACTATCTCTAATTAAATTATTCCTTTCCAAATGATTATACATCCTATCTCTTATAAACCTTTCCAAGATTTTGCCCACAACAGAAGTAAGGCTCACTGGTCTATAGTTACCGGGGTTGTCTCTACTTCCCTTCTTGAACAAGGGGAAAACATTTGCTATCCTCCAGTCTTCTGGCACTATTCCTGTAGACAAAGATGACTTAAAGATCAAAGCCAAAGGCTCAGCAATCTCCTCCCTAGCTTCCCAGAGAATCCTAGGATAAATCCCATCTGGCCCAGGGGACTTATCTATTTTCACACTTTCCAGAATTGCTACCACCTCCTCCTTATGAGCCTCAAGCCCTTCTAGTCTAGTAGCCTGAATCTCAGTATTCTCCTCGACAACATTGTCTTTTTCCTGTGTGAATACTGACGAAAAATATTCATTTAGCACCTCTCCTATCTCCTCGGACTCTAAGCACAACGTCCCACTACTGTCCTTGACTGGCCCTACGCGTACCCTAGTCATTCTTTTATTCCTGACATATCTATAGAAAGCTTTAGGGTTATCCTTGATCCTACCTGCCAAAGACTTCTCATGTCCCCTCCTGGCTCTTCTTAGCTCTCTCTTTAGGTCCTTCCTAGCTAACTTGTAACTCTCGAGCGCCCTACCTGAACCTTCATGTCTCATCTTTACATAAGCCTCCTTCTTCCTCTTGACACGTGTTTCGACTGCCTTAGTAAACCACGGTTCCCTTGCTCGACCACTTCCTCCCTGCCTGACAGGTACATACTTATCAAGGACACGCAGTAGCTGTTCCTTGAACAAGCTCCACATTTCCATTATGCCCATCCCCTGCAGTTTTCCTCTCCATCCGATGCATCCTAAGTCTTGCCTCATCGCATCATAATTGCCTTTCCCCCAGATATAACTCTTGCCCTGCAGTATATACCTATCCTTCTCTATCACTAAAGTAAACGTAATCGAATTGTGGTCACTATCACCAAAGTGCTCACCTACCTCCAAATCTAACACCTGTCCTGGTTCATTACCCAGTACAAAATCCAAAATGGCCTCACCTCTCGTTGGCCTATCTACATACTGTGTCAGAAAACCCTCCTGCACACATTGGACAAAAACGGACCCATCTAAAGTACTTGAATGATAGCGTTTCCGGTCAATATTTGGAAAGTTAAAGTCCCCCATAACAACTACCCTGTTGGTTTCGCTCCTATCCAGAATCATCTTTGCAATCCTTTCCTCGACATGTTTAAAAGCACTCTCTGTGTTTTAACTGGACGCTGTAGTGGACCAGACAGCAGAGTCTCTCTGTCCGTCTCCCTTCAAACATGAATTCTGTGGGTCAGTCATAGGTGCCTGGCCGGGATGTGAACTTCCTTCCATGTAACCGGGAATGGGAATCCCACTTAGGCGCAGGAAGTGCAAAGACCCACAAACTCATTCCCCAAACCAGGAATTGCTCAATGTATTCAGACCCCTTTCTGTTCTCAATGCAGAAAACACTTCCTTCAAAAAGCTTCCATTTGGGCAGCACGGTAGCACAGTGGTTAGCACTGTGGCTTCACAGCTCCAGGTCCCAGGTTCGATTCCCGGCTTGGGTCACTGTCTGTGCGGAGTCTGCACGTTCTCCCCGTGTCTGCGTGGGTTTCCTCCGGGTGCTCCAGTTTCCTCCCACATCCAAAGATGTGCAGGTTAGGTGGATTGGCCATGCTAAATCACCCTTAGTGTCCAAAAAAGGTTAGGAAGGGTTATTAGGGCAGCACGATGGCGCAGTGGGTTAGCCCTGCTGCCTCACGGCGCCGAGGTCCCAGGTTCGATCCCGGCTCTGGGTCACTGTCCTTGTGGAGTTTGCACATTCTCCCCGTGTTTGTGTGGGTTTCGCCCCCACAACCGAAAGATGTGCAGGCTAGGTGGATTGGCCACGCTAAGTTGCCCCTTAATTGGAAAAAATGAATTGGGTACTCTAAATAAATTAAAAATAAAAGGAGGGGTTATTGGGTTACGGGCTTAAGTGGGTCGGTGCAGACTCGATGGGCTGAATGGCCTCCTTCTGCTCTGTATGTTCTATGTTCTATGTTCTGCCCCCTGCGGGTGCACCTCTCTGGCCATCCTGCAGACCCACACTGTCCGGGGGAGAGAGCAAAACACCCCCTGGACTGAGACCGCAATAAGTTGCCAACTGCTGTCCATTGAGATTCAGATTGCACACTGTTGGGTAAATGCCCCCACATTCAGGGCAATCCCGGAACTTTTTATCATGCTCTAGTTGAATGAACCCATCAGGAGGAATATTCAGCCATTGATGTCCTAATGATGTGATTATGCCCAGATTCATGGATCTCATTTTCCCGGCAGTAACTGATTGTCAGATTAAGATTTGAAATTCTAATTCTGAGGAGACGTTCTGACACAGTCGGTGCTTTTACAGCTGAGTGACTTGGTGAAATCTCTCTCTGTACCTTCAAATGTTGCAAAGTGATTTCCAGCCATTAAACCGTTGCTCCATCTGCTGGGAACAAGTTATAGTTCCCAGATTCTGGAATGTTTTGCAAGGTGGGATCCTCACTGCTCTGACGGTGAGATGATTTTTTGCTGTGGGTAAGTGGAAGAGGTTTAAAATAATTGCCAAACTAAAAAAAGTGAGACAATTCTGCACACAAGTGAGTTGTTAAACTTCTGGGACATTCTATTTGAAAGGGTGGGGGAGTCAGATCTCATTGAAATGTTTAAAAGGTAGTTTGAAGTGAACTTGAGAGCGGGGTGGTGAACCTGATTGGATCACGCACTCGAAGGGCCAGCATAGTTGCGCTGTAGAGTTCTGCGATTGAAAGAGCTAAATGGGTCATAAATGATAAATCTCGGAGATTCCTCCAAGCTGGAATCCTAGTTGCAGAGTGTTTCTGCTGGGCTGTTACAGCCGGTGGGTCAGTTGGGGAGGACCCTAGTTACTGCTGGACAGGTGCACAATAAACCTCCTCACATTGCAGACTACCTGCAACAGGAAGTGTACACACAGTGTCATAAATCCCATTGCTGTTCAGCACCCCACGCAAAGACGTGCAGGTTAGGTGGATTGGCCATGCTAAATTACCCGTAGTGTCCATAAGGGTTGGGAGGGGTTATTGGGTTGCGGGGATAAGGTGGAAGTGAGGGATTAATGTGGGTCGGTGCAGACTCGATGGGCCGAATGGCCTCCTTCTGCACTGTATGTTCTATGTAACACAAGAGTTACAGCTTGAAGAGAGTCTGTCTAATGTACAATCACTGGCACACTCTGCTGGGGAGAAAATAACAAATTGCAACACATTGTCGACAACACAGAATTTTACAGCAAAGAAACCGGCCCCGCACAGGCCTGTGCTGTGCCTCCTCCCACGTTTCCTCACCTTGCCCCATCAACAATTCTCTTACCCCTTTCTCCGCCTCACTGGGATATTTGCTCCCACCCCTCTATGTGTTGGCGAGTACACGTCCTCGCCACTCTCTGGGTAGAGACACTGCTCCAGAATCCCAGTGGATTTATTACTACCTCGTGTTTTTCTCTATTTTGGTTCTTGCCTGCAAGTGGGAATCTCTCTCTACACCTGACATATCACATTGCTCCATTATCGACCAGCCCTCTACCCAGAGAGAAGAGCACCAGACTTTTCAATCTTCCCTGAAAGGTCCCAGCTCTGATTCGTGTTTCCATATCATCTTGGCCTTTTGTCACCGGGAGACTGGCGGTGTTTCGATTCTCCCAAATGTGGCCCCACCACGGACCAATATCAGGTTTTTTTTCTTGCTTTTCAATTCTATTCCTCTCAAAATGAATCCAAGTGCTTTCCTTATCCCCACGTGACTACATAACTTCTGCATTATGTCCCATTACTTTACATGGGATATGTGGGGTGGGATTCTCCCTCCACCAATGCCAGAATCTGGAAATGCGATTGGGCGGAGAAATGGTTCTGATGCCGAAATCGCGGCAAGTGCCGACTTGACGCCAAATTGCTTTTCTCCATCACCTCTCCAGCGGCGTCAATGTGTTCTAGAACGCACGTACAGAAAACACAGTTGGCATATCGTTAGTGGGCCTGACCCGGTATTCTCCGGGGCCTCCGCGATGCTCCGCCTCCGATGGGCCGAGTTCTTGATGGCGAGCTTCACTTGTGCTTTTAAAAATCATGAAACCGGCTTGTTGGCTGCTGAGGGAGAGAGGGGGGGTCCGAAAAGTGTCCAACATCACCGTAGTTTGCTGACAGTTGTGCCACTGTCTGGGGGGCTTCAGCCATGGTCGGGGGAGTAGCGAAGGGTGGCCAGGAGGTGGGCTGTGGGGTCGGGGTGGAAAAGCACAGAACACCTTTGCCACAGCCGGCAAGGCAGCCATGCATACGTCGCCGAATGCCCACTGTGAACACAGGGCCATGGGTCGGATGGGTGTTCCCCCAGGGCACCCGCCTCGGTGCCCTCTGGCCCCAGCCGACTCGTCGGCTATATGGGCTTGCTCCAGCACAACCATTGTCACCTTGTTGTCTGGGACGAGTGTATGTGGGGAGTGTAATGTGTATGTGCGGCTGCAGCTTGTCAGCCCCCTGAGTGTCAATCACGGACCTGGCGAATCCCGCACCGATTCTCATTGGAATCGATTGTGTTCCACGTGGCGCGGTGCTAGCCCCTTAGCAGTAGCTGAATCGGTCCAGGTGCGACGCCAGTTTTGCTATTGTGGAAGTCCATGAATCCTGCCCCAGCATCAACGGAGAATCCCGTCCGTGACCTTTATTCTTCTGACCGAAAATAGTTAACCTGAGAGTTGGAAAGGTATTCCAGCCCAGGCAACATCCCGGTGAATCGCCTCTGCACCCTCTCCAGTGCAATCACATCCTTCCTATAATGTGGCGACCAGAACTGCACACAGTGCTCCAGCTGTGGCCTCGCCAGCATTTGCTCCCACAAGTCCTGAAAGACGTGCTGTTAGGTAATTTGGACGACAAGGGGCTTTTCGCAGTAACTTCATTGCAGTGTCATGCAAGCTTACTTGTGACAATAAAGGTTATTATTTTTATTATTACAGCTCCCTGCTTTTATAGTCTTTGCCTCTGTTAATAATGGCAAGTAATGGGTGGCACAGTGGTTAGCACTGCTGCCTCACGGCGCTGAGGTCCCAGGTTCGAATCCCAGCCCCGGGTCACTGTCCGTGTGGAGTTTGCACATTCTCCCCGTGTTTGTGTGGGTCTCACCCCCACAACCCAAAGAGGTGCAGGGTAGGTGGATTGGCCACGCTACATTTCCCCTTAATTGGACAAATACATTTTTAAAAAAATAATAAAAGCAAGTATCCCACAAGTCTTCGTAACCACCTTATCTACCTGTCCTGCTGCCTTTAGTGATCGGTGGACATGCTCACCAAGATTCCTCTGGTCCCCTGTACTTCCTAGTGTCCTACCATTCATTGTATATTCCTTTCTTTTCTAGTCTTCCCAAAATGCATCACCTCACACTTTTCAGGGTTAAATTCCATCTGACCAGACCATCTATGCCATCCTGTGGGATCATCAGCAAAAATCCCCACTTCTGATCACTTGATGAAGAGAAAGTGATTGAAGAAGCAGTTGAAGATGTTGAGGACTAACACTGCCCTAAGCAATTCCTACTGCAATGATTGGCCTCCAACAACCACAATCATCTTCCTTTGTGCAAAGTATCACTGCAGCCCTCCTTCCCTAATCCCCATTGAGTTCAGTTGTCTTACTGCTTCTTAATTTAAATATTGATCACTGAAACACTTATTCCGCTGGGAACTGTTGTGTTTATCCAGCAGACGATTTACACAGAACACCAATCTTTTCAATGTCGTTCACCATTTAACTCCACTAATGCTTCCACTGCTGTTTTCATCTCAATGAAATATCATAGCACCTCCTTGTTTTGGGGACTTGAAATTAGTTTCCATTTACATTTTTTTTTTGTCTTTGAAATTTTTTTTAAGAGTACCCAATTCATTTTTTCCAATTATGGGGCAATTTAGCATGGCCAATCCACCTAGCCTGCACATCTTTGGGTTGTGGGGGCGAAACCCACGCAAACACGGGGAGAATGTGCAAACTCCACACGGACAGTGACCCAGGGCCGGGATCGAACCCAGGTCCTCGGCGCCGTGAGGCAGCAGTGCTAACCACTGCGCCACTGTGCTGCCCCTAGTTTACATATTAATGATAGGTTCTCGCTGAGCAGGGCATCTCAGCCATTCAAACAAGCACCAAAACCTAGCTTGGCTGGTGGTGAGAAAGGCCCTCCCCTGTCAGATCCTTCCTACATGCCTGGAGTCTCACACAATCTACACGTTGCCTCGAGGTGACTGTGTTTGGGAGATGAGATGTCCGCTCACCTCCTTGTGGAATGTGCCTTTGCAAAGAAGGTCTGGAGAGAGTTGAGGTGTTTTTTGTCGAGGTTCATCCCGAGCAGCTCCATGACACAGGACTTTGTGCTCTACGGGCTGTTCCCGAGGGCGCACACCAAGACCAACATTGTTGCGGGAGGATCATCAATTCAGTGAAAGATGCTCTTTGGTCTTCCAGCGCAAAGAGTTGTCCCTGATCGAGTGTTGCAGACTGTCACATTACAAAGTCCAGGACCACATGCTGAGAGACGCACTAACTCTTGGGGCAGCCACCACAGAGGCACAATGGGAGAGGGTCGCTGTCTAATACCTATCGGCCACAGTGCGCCGAGGGGAAGAGAATTGTATAGAACCCTTTGGGCTGCATTACTCACAGTGAATGTAAACGGTGAGTGTTACAGGGAGCACAATTGTATTGAAGCACCTAAGTTTGCAACTTGATTTGTGTAGAAAACTTAAATCCCTTTACACCCTTCGTGATGACCATTTTGAAATGTCTGTAATGTTTCTTTCACTGTTTTGAAGCACCTCAAAGTGCAACATGATGTATGTAGAGAACCTGAATAATTGTATTATGGTCAATCAACCTAAACTACTTGGTGTGGTGGCCATTTTGAAATGTTTGTAAAGTCCGCTCAGATATTTTCCGAATAAAGTATATTTTTGTAGCAGAAAACAGCTTGGCCTTCTGGTTAAGATCAAGTGTAGGCTCAAGCATGAGATCAGGTGCAATGCCTGTCCTTGTCACCTTGGATCTAGTTTATCTTTTTAGGAGGACGATGCATTGGGTTCAATTTGAATTGGTTTTTGCAACAAGCAAGGAAATGGATTAGGGCCTTTCCATGTCCACTCTGCATATTGGCTTTATAATTCTGAGAAAGGAATAATATTTTTTAAAAAGGCATTTAAAATATCCCTGCTGATTTTAAACGGCTGCAGCAACCTTTTCAAGAGACAAAGAAGTGGATTAAAGCCTCACATTATTTTGACTCAATATGTGGTTGTAGTTGGGACACCAGCACATGTCCAGGTGGTGTATTTGAGATGATGGTCATAGAATCTCTACAGTGCAGAAGGAGGCCTTCGAGCAGATAAAATGGCGGAGGCGGCCTCTGGGGCTCCAGCCACTCCACTAACAGCCAAGGTGCTTTGAAGTGCCTGGGCGAAATAATTTGATAAACACTGGCAGGTTATGTCAGAGGAGCTCCAGAAATTGATGGAGGTGGTATTGGCCCCCATCCGAGTGGCTCTGGAGAAGATCAATAAACCGTGAAAGTCCATGGACCTGGATAAAAGACAAGGAAGTGGCCCATTCGAGACACAGTAATCAGATCGTTAGCGGGGATGTCTCTGGTGGCCGAAACAAAACAATTGCTGAAGGCCAAGGTGAATAATTTAGAGAATTAGTCCAGCAGGCAGCAAAATATTTGAATTGTGGGGCCAGAGAGGATGAAAGGCCCAACACCCGTGGTAAACTTTGCAGAGATAGCGGGAAGATAATGGGGGGGGGAGGGAGGTGGATTCACGTTCCCTCCCTAGTTGGACCAAGCTTACTGTACACTCCGGCAGAGGCCTCATGCTGAGGATCCACCGCGTGTGGTAATAGCTTCAAAGAGAATGAGCCGTTTCTGAGAAGGGTGACTTCAAAAGGGAAGGTCACGCCATCAGGCTTTACCAAGACGTGGGAGCAGAGCTGGTGAAGAGGGCGGCGATCAACAAAGCCAAGACCGCCCTGTACAAAAGTGGAGTCCGATTCGGTGGTGGTGTACCCAATGCGGTTAAGAGTGGCTCCGAGATGGTGGAGTTCCATGACTAGTTTTGCATTTTCCTGTTCTTGCTGGGATTGAATCTTTACAGTTTGGGTTTTAGGCTTGGGGGTTCTGTTCTGATTGGAATGCAATGCATAATGGAGTTTTAGTATTTTGTTGTTTGTAACCATTTTCTTCACTCTAGTTGGGAGCCTCCCTGCTGACCTAAGAGTTAGCCAACGGGAGCTGGGTTGAAGGGTTCACTGCAGCTCATTATAGTAGTTTTTTAGATCAACAGCTTAGAGTTCTCGTGTTGTTTATGTTTATTCGAAGTAGATTTTAGATGTTTGCGATCGCCTTGTTCCTATTTATATGTGTATTTGGGTGTGGAGGTGTGCGAGTGCGAGGATAAAGAGAGGGGGGTAGTTTGTTGAAGGTGCCTGCAGATTTTCTTTGTTTAGTTTTATGATTTGGGTTGGAGGCCACCTTGGGTGGGTCTGGTTGCTGAACCTTTTATGTATCTGTTGGGTGAACTCTCTTGGTGGAAATGGCTAGTTCAGGGTGAGAGACCCCCTTCAATTTGTTTGGTCACCTGGATAGTCAGGGGGTTGAAACAAAAGAGAAAATGCTGGAAAATCTCAGCAGGTCTGGCAGCATCTGTAGGGAGAGAAAAGAGGTAACCTTTCGAGTCCAATGACTCTTTGTCAAGGCTGTGCAAGGGGTGGGTGGGGCAAGTCTTTCATTTGGGCTTCGATGGAAGGGTCAGGGATGCGGGAATATTAATTAATGGAAGGGTCCCGTTTTGTGCCACTAAAATCTTGGCCGGCCCCAATGGCAGACATGTTATTGTCTCTGGCTCTCTGGTGGGCACTCCAGTGGTTCTGGTTAATATCTGCGCATCAAACTGGGACGATATGAATTTTATTAATAATCTACTGGCCTCCCTCACTGATTTGGGTTCACATCAGCTTATTTTGGGCAGGGACTTGAATTGTGTTCTGAACCCTAGTCTGGATGGGTCCAAGCCTAAACCTCTTTACTCCATCGGGTGGGGGGGGGCATAGTTTTGTTATTTTTCATGGAACAAATTGAGGGGGGGGGGGATCCGTGGCACTTTTTGCACCCAGGTGAGAAAGACTTTTCATTTTTTTCACACGTGCATCAGGTATAACATAGAACATAGAAAATACAGCACAGAACAGGCCCTTCGGCCCACGATGTTGTGCCGAACCTTTGTCCTAGATTAATCATAGATTATCATTGAATTTACAGTGCAGAAGGAGGCCATTCGGCCCTTTGAGTCTGCACCGGCTCCTGGAAAGGGCACCCTACCCAAACTCAACACCTCCACCCAACACCAAGGGCAATTTTGGACATTAAGGGCAATTTATCATTGGCCAATTCACCTAACCTGCACATCTTTGGACTGTGGGAGGAAACCGGAGCACCCGGAGGAAACCCACGCAGACACGGGGAGGACGTGCAGACTCCGCACAGACAGTGACCCAAGCCGGAATCGAACCTGGGACCCTGGAGCTGTGAAGCAATTGTGCTATCCACAATGCTACCGTGCTGCCCTTAAGAACAAATAAATCTACACTATATCATTTTACCGTAATCCATGTACCTATCCAATAGCTGCTTGAAGGTCCCTAATGTTTCCGCTCAAATACTGGTGGATCGGTGTTTTGTGGTGGATAGATCTGTCCTCTCTTCCGAGGTGGTGGCTGGTTACTCAGCGAGTGTGATTTCGGACTATGTTCCGCACTTTGTTGAATTGGCGGTAGAGTCAAGTCCCTCCCAGCATCCGACATGGAGGTTGATCACAACATTATTAGTGGACAAGAAATTGAACACATGTCCACTGCCGTTGGAAAATATATAAAATTTAATAATCAATCTCACATTCTGCATTGTGGGAAGCCCTTAAGGTGGTCCTCAGGGGGGAGATTGTCTCCTACAAAGTGCACATGGTGAAGACAGCGAGGGTGGAGCAGCAGAGGCTGGTGGGCTCCATTCTTCAGGCGGACCACCAGTACTCACATCCCCTACCCCGGAGTTGTTGGCTAGTAGGAAACAGCCGCAGACACAATTCGAGCGATTGTCACTCGACAGAGCGGTGGCCAGCAGCAACGCTCAGGCAGATGTTTTATGATTGCGGGGAGAAGTCGAGTCACCCATTAGCTCACCAGCCAAGGAGGCAGGCGGCTTCCCGGTAGACCGTACAGGTACGTAACTCGAGTGGCAGCCTGGTTTCCACTCCTCCCTCAGGTTAATGAGGCTTTTGAATCATTTTATCGGGATTGCTATGGATCAGAGCCTCTGGCTGAGGGATCGGTCGTGACTGACGTTTTGGAAAGCTTCTCAATCCCAGCTGTGGAGGGAGAGAGGAGCGAGGACTGGAATCCTCGTTGGACCCCAGAGGAAATCAGGAATTGCACTGAGTTGACATAGACTGATAAAGCCCCTGGCCCAGGTGGCTTCCCCACTGAATTTTAACCGGATCAGTTGGTACCTTATTCCGATGTTCACTGCCCTCTACCCTCACATAGATCTCCTTCTCCTTGATTCTCAAGAAAGACAAAGTCCCAACAGCGTGTGGGTCGTATCGGTCGATATCACTCTCATATGCGGATGCTAGTTACTTACCAAGGTGCTGCCGCTTAGGCTGGAGCCCTGTCTCCTAGAGGGGATCTCAGGGGATCATTTTGTCAAGGGCCGGCAATTGTTGGCCAATATACATCACCTGCTGAACGCTGTGCTTTTCCCCTCCTCATTGCCTGAACCACCGGTTATTGTTTCCCTCGATGCCGGCGTTCGATAGAGTGGAGAGGAAATATGTTTGAGATTCATGGGAGGTTTGGATTTGGACATAGGTTTAACTTCTGAACTCCTCAACTGTATCGGGCCCCCACTGCTGGTGTTTGCACAAATGCTCTGAACTCTGGCTACTTCCCATTAAAAGTGGCACGAGACCCTCCTGTTTGCTGTGGCAATAAACCGCTTGCTCTAGCACTGAGATCGTCTGGTAAGTGCAGCGGGATAAAGTGGGCAGGGGTGGAGCATCAGGTGTCCCTTTTCGCAGATGTTCAGTACCCTCTATGGACGAGATAATGAAGCTTCTTGTCAGTTTTGGCTCCTTCTCTGGGTACAAGTTGAACTTGGACAAGAGTGAATGTTTCCTGGTCAACCTCCCCTCCCGGGGAGGAGGGCCCAACTGAGGACTCTAACGTTCGCCTTGCCGAGACTAGCTTTCATTATTTGGGAGTCCGGCTGGCCCACTATTGGGCCTCGCTTCCTCCATGAAATTATACTAGCCTGGCTGATGGTGTCAAGTCCACCTAACAGAGGTGGGATAACCTCCCCTTGTCCGTGGTGGGCAGGATTCAGACTATTAAATTGAAGGTACTCCCAAGACTTTTATTTATTTTTCAGTGTCTCCCCATTTTTCCTCCAAGTTCTTTTCTTTGTCAAAGTCAATAAATTAATATATTTCTTTATATGGGTGGCAAAGACTCCAAGGATCCATGGGGCTGGTTCCAAAGAGATGGCAGTCAGGGGGGATTTATTGTTTTACCATTGGGCAGTCAATAATCCGAAGATATCGTTGTAATTAAGTGATCCTTATGTGAGGTGACTGGGTTACGGGGATAAAGGGGATAGGGCGGAGGTGTGGGCTTAAGTGGGGTGCTCTTTCCCAGGGCCGGTGCAGACTCGATGGGCCGAATGGCCTCCTTCTGCACTGTAAAGTCTATGATTCTATGATCCTAAGCAGAGGTACCGATTATATATGAACCAATAGGTTCCTACGAAAGGATTTTCTCCAATATTTATCAGTACAGTATATCCCTCTTTTGAAAGCTTCCCCCAACCTTACAACTTATTGAATAATGGCTGTACATCATTCACCTGAAACTGACATTTCACTGAAGTTATCCTGTAAATCCTTCCGGCTGCACAATCACTGACACACAAGGAATATCATCGGTCAAACAAGTGGGTGTATTTTCCATTAAATCTGCTACAGCTCAAGATTATTTTAATTTGCACGACACATTATAACATTCACAAGGGATAAAGCAAGAATGGCGGAGGCCCAAAATCACACACTCAGGATGGTTTAAGGAGGAGGATAGTGAAGTGTTTGAGAAAGGACATGTTGATTGAGTCGAGGAAGCACATCTGAATCTTCTGATCCCCACACTGCCCCCTTCCTCGTGGACATGCCTCATTTTAATCACTCTAACATCAGCGGCCACGGTTTCTGCTGCTTAAGCCTGAAACTATTAAAATCACTCTCTAAACCCCGGTACCCGTCCCTCCTCCTTTAAGATGTTGGAACTTTTAAAAGACCTGTTAATCTGGATGGTCAGCCAATCAAACGCACAGACCATCTGAACAACAGCAATCATTGGCCAAGCAGCAGGCTACACCAGATTCCTTTGTTACCTCATGAACGTCGATTTGGGCCTGGTCAGATCTGGCTGCAGCACAAGCGGGTTGGTGACAGTTGTTCTGGAGCAGATATCCCTCACCACCACACCCCACTCCCCACCCACACCGCTTTCTCCTGTACAATGTGGGAAACTTTGGCCTCAGATTCTCTATTTCTCAATTCACTGAAACCAACTCCTGGGCCCCTGGTCATTTTGAGATTTAAGCCTGACTTCCTCTGCCTCTCTTTCCCCCAGCCTCTGGTCAGTTTCAATAGCGATGGGTGTAGGGTTGGGCAGCGCCAAATTAGAGAGTGGCAGCGGCACGGGGCGTCCGGGAACAGGCAGCTCGAGAACACCAATTTTGGCCATAAATAGATTTGGAGTCTGCCTTCAGGTTTTGCTAATGAGGGAAAGCATCAATGGTAAATTGAGATCTGGAAGTCTCATTGCTGTCGAGAACTTTTCGTACCTGGATGTATCATCCTTGTTGTTGCTGGTTGTGTCAAAAAGTCCTTCTCGTCAGGTTCCTAGTGACAATGGAATTTGGCACAGAATCTACTGCGGGTACTTTGCAAGAGAAAAGGCTGGAAGCCCCAGGCTGTAGACAGAGCTACTGAGAGCTGAGTAAATGTTCAATGTGTACGGAACTGTCCAGCTTGGCTATAGGAGTACGGATGGGATTCTCCGGCCTCAACCGCCCGGCAACCGGAGAATCCCCCCCGAGGTCAATGGACTTCTCCCTTGTCCGCGTCTCGCCCGTGGCGTTCCTGCAGGGGTCTGGGCGGAACAATCCAGCCCCACAATGTGCAGGTTTGGGGACAAGAGCAGTTGCTGAAACCCATTAACTGTTACAAAACACAGTTAGCAATGTTCAAAGAGGCTGTGAAAACGCACACATTGCTCCAGATGTGTTTGGAGCCAATGCTTTTTAAAAATGTGTTCATGGGATGTGGCCGTCGCGGGCCGGGTCAACATTTCTTGCCCCTCCCCGAGGGCATTTAAGGGCCAACCACGTGACTGTGGGTCTGGAGTCACGTGGAGGCCAAACCGGGTAAGGATGACAGATTTCCTTCCCTAAAGGACATTAGTGAACCAGATGAGTTTTTACAACAATCGGCAATGGTTTCATGGTCATCATTTGACTTTTAATTCCAGATTTTTATTGAATTCAAATTTTACCATTTGCAGTGGTGGGATTCGAACCTGTGTCGCCAGAGCATTACCCTGGGTCTCTGGATTACTTGCCCAGTGACAATAGCACTATGCCAGTGCCTCCGCCGTTGGTGCCCAGGAAAATCGGGCGTTGGAGGAAGATTCTGGTTGGGTCGGCTGCCAGTGGGTTTTCCGATCCGCCAGGGCGGGAACCAGTGGACTGTCCCGTGGGAACTTCACACCGACCTGAAAGCGGTTTTCGGACTTCCACCAAATTCCCCCCCCCCCCCCCCCAACCACCTGGCCCACCTGCCATCAAACCCACCATGCGGCCATGGAAGAATTCCGCTCACCATTTCAGATTGGTGAGTTTTCATCAGAACTGAGGAGATTCTGGTGTTCAATAACTTTCAATAATCCAGATGCAGAGAAATAAAATAAAAAACCCGAAATGTCAATGAGAGAGTGAAGGGAAGGAGAGTTTGAAGAACAAAAAGGAATGGTAATGAAAGAGAGGAATGGGGGTGGTGCTGGAACAGAAGATGGGGCTGGATGAGGGGTAAATGGGCAGGGCAGAGTGATTACCATCAGAGGTTGTCTAACAAAATGGGAACAATGATGGTGAAATTGAAGAACCCAAGGCTATGAAGTTTGCAGGCAATGGGTGCAGAAGGTGCCATTGTCAAATTGTCATTGGAGAGATGGGAGAATTGAGTAGAAAAAGAAGCAGGATTGGAGCTTTTGAAACATGAGGCGATAGACCATTGTGATCATTGTTTTCACACTGGTCGGGGAAATTCTCTCCTTTGCTCATCAAACTTGGCCACGAGATGCTGATCGGCAGAAGAAAGCTTTTCAGACGTCTGAATTTACACAACGGGCAGGGCTTTCCCCCCCTGAATCAGCCTCGAGTACTTGTCCCGAAGTTAAATGTGACATTTCCACCCTCGGTGCTTTTCCCGACATCCCACACTTCACTTCAGACCGGGTCAGTTTCGGTTGCTAGGCAATTGATTCCACAGTCACTAACACAAAGGTTTTGGTCAGGAGAAACCCAAAATGATTTATAAAGGAAGGGGAATAAAAGAAACACTAAAAATCACAAGTAAAGAATGAAAAATGGAAGGTCCTGACAGAGGTTCTAAAGTGAGATTGAGCAAACCTGTCGCGGAAATGTAAAACATTCCTAACGTATGGATTCTGTCATTAAAACCTGGGAATGATAAAGGACATCGATTGCTAAAATCTCTGTAAAAGGTTCCTCGAGTCATATTTATGAGACTTTGAACAGTGAAAAGGGTAGAACTAGTGTCACTGAATTTATTGCTGACCCACACAAAACTCTACACATCGCCTCTGAATACATTCCCAAAGATTGCCCAGCAATCTTTGGCACAGTAGGTTTGGGGGAGGGGAAGTGGGAGGAACTCGTCCCCACATTTTCTGGCCCCTCTTCTTCCCAGTCCAAATCCCAGGAGTGTCTGTTCAAATTAGCTCCTTATTGGATGTAAAAGGGCACTGCTTCAAGGAGGAGATCGCCCCCGTGTCCTGGTCAATATTTATCATTCAGTCAACATCACAGAAACAGATTATCCAGTCATAGCACTTCTGGGATCTTGCTGTGTGCAACGTGGCTGCTGTGTTACCTACATCACAGCAGTGACTACCTGGCTGCTGCGTTACCTACATCGCAGCAGTGACTACCTGGCTGCTGTGTTACCTACATCACAGCAGGACTACCTGGCGGCTGCGTGACCTACATCACAGCAGTGACTACCTGGCTGCTGCGTTACCGACATCACAGCAGTGACTACCTGGCTGCTGTGTTACCTACATCTCAGCAGTGACTACCTGGCGGCTGTGTTACCTACATCACAGCAGTGACTACCTGGCTGCTGTGTTACCTACATCACAGCAGTGACTACCTGGCTGCTGCGTTACCTACATCGCAGCAGTGACTACCTGGCTGCTGTGTTACCTACATCACAGCAGTGACTACCTGGCTGCTGTGTTACCGACATCACAGCAGTGACTACCTGGTTGCTGTGTTACCGACATCACAGCAGTGACTACCTGGCTGCTGTGTCACCTACATCACAGCAGTGACTACCTGGCGGCTGTGTTACCTACATCACAGCAGTGACTACCTGGCTGCTGTGTTACCGACATCACAGCAGTGACTACCTGGTTGCTGTGTTACCGACATCACAGCAGTGACTACCTGGCTGCTGTGTCACCTACATCACAGCAGTGACTACCTGGCTGCTGCGTTACCTACATCACAGCAGTGACTACCTGGTTACTGTGTTACCTACATCTCAGCAGTGACTACCTGGCTGCTGCGTTACCTACATCACAGCAGTGACTACCTGGCTGCTGCGTTACCTACATCACAGCAGTGACTACCTGGCTGCTGTGTTACCGACATCACAGCAGTGACTACCTGGCTGCTGTGTCACCTACATCACAGCAGTGACTACCTGGCTGCTGCGTTACCTACATCACAGCAGTGACTACCTGGTTGCTGTGTTACCTACATCACAGCAGTGACTACCTGGCTGCTGCGTTACCTACATCACAGCAGTGACTACCTGGCTGCTGTGTTACCTACATCACAGCAGTGACTACCTGGCTGCTGTGTTACCTACATCACAGCAGTGACTACCTGGCTGCTGTGTTACCTACATCACAGCAGTGACTACCTGGCTGCTGTGTTACCTACATCACAGCAGTGACTACCTGGCTGCTGTGTTACCTACATCACAGCAGTGACTACCTGGCTGCTGTGTTACCTACATCACAGCAGTGACTACCTGGCTGCTGTGTTACCTACATCACAGCAGTGACTACCTGGCTGCTGCGTTACCTACATCACAGCAGTGACTACCTGGCTGCTGCGTTACCTACATCACAGCAGTGACTACCTGGCTGCTGCGTTACCTACATCACAGCAGTGACTACCTGGCTGCTGCGTTACCTACATCTCAGCAGGACTACCTGGCTGCTGCGTTACCTACATCACCGCAGTGACTACCTGGCTGCTGTGTTACCTACATCGCAGCAGTGACTACCTGGCTGCTGCGTTACGTACATCACAGCAGTGACTACCTGGCTGCTGCGTTTCCTACATCGCAGCAGTGACTACCTGGCTGCTGTGTTACGTACATCACAGCAGTGACTACCTGGCTGCTGCGTTTCCTACATCACAGCAGTGACTACCTGGCTGCTGCGTTACCTACATCACAGCAGTGACTACCTGGCTGCTGTGTTACCTACATTACAGCAGTTACTACCTGGCTGCTGTGTTACCTACATCGCAGCAGTGACTACCTGGCTGCTGTGTTACCTACATCACAGCAGTGACTACCTGGCTGCTGTGTTACCTACATCGCAGCAGTGACTACCTGGCTGCTGTGTTACCTACATCACCGCAGTGACTACCTGGCTGCTGTGTTACCTACATCTCAGCAGGACTACCTGGCTGCTGCGTTACCTACATCACAGCAGTGACTACCTGGCTGCTGTGTTACCTACATCGCAGCAGTGACTACCTCGCTGCTGCGTTACCTACATCACAGCAGTGACTACCTGGCTGCTGTGTTACCTACATCACAGCAGTGACTACCTGGCTGCTGCGTTACCTACATCACAGCAGTGACTACCTGGCTGCTGCTTACCTACATCACAGCAGTGACTACCTGGCTGCTGCTTACCTACATCTCAGCAGTGACTACCTGGCTGCTGTGTTACCTACATCACAGCAGTGACTACCTGGCTGCTGCGTTTCCTACATCGCAGCAGTGACTACCTGGCTGCTGCGTTACCTACATCACCGCAGTGACTACCTGGTTGCTGTGTTACCTACATCTCAGCAGTGACTACCTGGCTGCTGCGTTACCTACATCACAGCAGTGACTACCTGGCTGATGTGTTACCTACATCACAGCAGTGACTACCTGGCTGCAGCGTTACCTACATCACAGCAGTGACTACCTGGCTGATGTGTTACCTACATCACAGCAGTGACTACCTGGCTGCTGTGTTACCTACATCGCAGCAGTGACTACCTGGCTGCTGTGTTACCTACATCACAGCAGTGACTACCTGGCTGCTGCGTTACCTACATCACCGCAGTGACTACCTGGTTGCTGTGTTACCTACATCTCAGCAGTGACTACCTGGCTGCTGCGTTACCGACATCGCAGCAGTGACTACCTGGCTGCTGTGTTACCTACATCACAGCAGTGACTACCTGGCTGCTGTGTTACCTACATCACAGCAGTGACTACCTGGCTGCTGTGTTACCTACATCTCAGCAGTGACTACCTGGCTGCTGCGTTACCTACATCACAGCAGTGACTACCTGGCTGCTGCGTTACCTACATCACAGCAGTGACTACCTGGCTGCTGCGTTACCTACATCACAGCAGTGACTACCTGGCTGCTGTGTTACCTACATCACAGCAGTGACTACCTGGCTGCTGTGTTACCTACATCACAGCAGTGACTACCTGGCTGCTGTGTTACCAACATCACAGCAGTGACTACCTAGCTGCTGTGTTACCTACATCTCAGCAGTGACTACCTGGCTGCTGCGTTACCTACATCACAGCAGTGACTACCTGGCTGCTGCGTTACCTACATCACAGCAGTGACTACCTGGCTGCTGCGTTACCTACATCACAGCAGTGACTACCTGGCTGCTGTGTTACCAACATCACAGCAGTGACTACCTGGCTGCTGTGTTACCGACATCACAGCAGTGACTACCTGGCTGCTGTGTGTAGCGCACAAAGACTCCGAGAGACGAATAGAGTGAAGTCGATGAGGCTTTATTAAGCGTGTCTGTTCCCCCGCAGCTCGGTAGTAGACTGGCCTGCGGGGGAGGACTCCGGCTTCTTACACTCCACCTTCAGGGCGGAGCTAGAGGTCAATGGCCAACCAGGACCCGGGATCTGTCAGCCAATGACATTAGGGCTTCCAGTCCCACATGACCCCTAATACATACTACCACATTCACCCCTTGTCAAAAATGAACCCGCCGGGGTGATGCTTCGCATGGTGGTAAGGGTTTACAGGGCTGGTCCTGGGAGGAAAACATTCATATGGCAATACAGTATGTACAATTTTGTCCTGTTTCAACTATTTACAGAAGGTATCGGGAGAAAAAGCAAAATGTTCTTGTGAAAAGTCCATATATTGATTTAGATCGACGCCACGAGTCGGTCGGGCGGTCTGGTCGTCCGTGTCGATCGCCTCGGCCCCGGTGGTGGTGGTGGTGTTTGTTCCGGTGTTGTCGTCTCCGGGAGCCTTACAGTTTTAGCTTGGGCTTTATTCTTGGTCGGGCCCGGGGGAAGGGGGACCGATCCTCCTAGGAAGGGGGTGGTCGCGGGGTGCGGCGGTGGCAGGAAGGGGGGGGGGTTGGGTGAATGGTGTCGGGGGGGTGTGTGTGTTGCCAGCGGGCGCCAGATCTCGCAGGGAGACCGTGTCCTGTCGGCCGTCAGGGTACTCCACGTAAGCGTACTGCGGGTTCGCTGGGAGGAGGTGAACCCTTTCGACGAACGGGTCCGCCTTGTGTGCCCGCACATGCTTTCGGAGCAAGATGGGTCCTGGGGCCGCCAGCCAGGTCGGCAGCGACGTTCCAGAGGAGGACTTCCTGGGGAAGACAAGGAGACGCTCATGAGGCGTTTGATTAGTGCTCGTACATAATAACGACCGGATGGAGTGGAGACCGTCCGGGAGGACCTCCTGCCACCGTGAAACTGGGAGGTCCCTGGACCGTAGGGCCAGTAGGACGGTCTTCCAGACCGTGCCGTTCTCCCTCTCTACTTGCCCGTTCCCCCGGGGGTTGTAGCTGGTCGTCCTGCTTGAGGCTATGCCCTTGCTGAGCAGGAACTGGCGCAGCTCGTCACTCATGAAAGAGGACCCCCTGTCACTGTGGACGTATGCGGGGCAACCGAACAGTGTGAAGATGGTGTTCAGGGCTTTAATGACTGTGGCCGCGGTCATGTCAGAGCAGGCGATGGCGAATGGGAAGCGAGAGTACTCGTCCACCACATTAAGGAAGTATGTGTTGCGGTCGGTGGAGGGGAGGGGCCCTTTGAAATCCAGACTAAGGCGTTCAAAGGGGCGGGAAGCCTTAATCAGGTGCGCACCATCCGGCCTGAAAAAATGCGGTTTGCATTCTGCGCAGATGTGGCAGTTCCTTGTGACTGTACGGACCTCCTCTAAGGAGTATGGGAGGTTGCGGGACTTGATAAAGTGGTAAAACCGAGTGACCCCCGGGTGGCAGAGGTCCTCGTGGAGGGTTTGGAGGCGGTTAATTTGTGCGTTGGCACATGTGCCGCGGGATAGGGCATCGGACGGCTCGTTCAGCTTTCCGGGACGATACAAGATCTCGTAGTTGAAGGTGGAGAGCTCGATCCTCCACCTTAAGATCTTGTCGTTTTTGATTTTGCCCCGCAGTGCATTATTGAACATGAAGGCTACCGACCGTTGGTCGGCGAGGAGAGTGAATCTCCTGCCGGCCAGGTAATGCCTCCAATGTCGCACAGCTTCCACTATGGCTTGGGCTTCCTTTTCCACTGAGGAGTGGTGGATTTCTGAAGCGTGGAGGGTTCGGGAGAAAAAGGTCACGGGTCTGCCCGCTTGGTTAAGGGTGGCCGCTAGAGCTACGTCGGAGGCGTCGCTCTCGACCTGGAAGGGGAGGGACTTGTCGATGGCGCGCATCGTGGCCTTTGCGATATCCGCTTTGATGCGGCTGAAGGCCTGGCAAGCCTCTGTCGACAGGGGGAAGGTCGTGGTCTGTATTAGAGGGCGGGCCTTGTCTGCGTACTGGGGGACCCACTGGGCGTAGTATGAAAAGAACCCCAGGCAGCGTTTCAGGGCTTTTGAGCAGTGCGGGAGGGGAAATTCCATGAGGGCGCGCATACGTTCGGGATTGGGGCCTATTATCCCATTGCGCACTACGTAGCCCAGGATGGCTAGCCGGTTGGTGCTAAAAACGCACTTGTCCTCGTTGTACGTGAGGTTCAAGGCTTTAGCGGTCTGGAGGAATTTTTGGAGGTTGGCGTCGTGGTCCTGCTGGTCGTGGCCACAGATGGTAACATTGTTGAGATACGGGAACGTGGCCCGCAACCCGTGTTGATCAACCATTCGGTCCATCTCTCGTTGGAAGACCGAGACCCCGTTTGTGACGCCAAATGGGACCCTTAGGAAATGGTATAATCGCCCGTCTGCCTCGAAGGCTGTGTACTTGCGGTCACTTGGGCGGATGGGGAGCTGATGGTAGGCGGACTTGAGGTCCACGGTGAAGACTTTATATTGGGCAATCCGATTGACCATGTCGGATATGCAGGGGAGAGGGTACGCGTCTAGTTGTGTGTACCTGTTGATGGTCTGGCTATAGTCTATGACCATCCTTTGCTTCTCCCCTGTCTTCACTACTACCACCTGTGCTCTCCAGGGACTATTGCTGGCCTGGATTATGCCTTCCTTTAGTAGCCGCTGGACTTCGGACCGAATGAAGGTCCGGTCCTGGGCGCTGTACCGTCTGCTCCTAGTGGCGACGGGTTTGCAATCCGGGGTGAGGTTCGCAAACAAGGACGGGGGTTGCACCTTGAGGGTTGCGAGGCCGCAGATAGTGAGTGGGGGTATTGGGCCGCCGAATTTGAAGGTAAGGCTCTGTAGATTGCACTGGAAGTCTAATCCCAGTAATGTGGGGGCGCAGAGTTGGGGAAGGACGTGTAGCTTGTAGTTTTTGAACTCCCTCCCCTGCACCGTTAGGGTAACTATGCAGAAACCTTTGATCTGTACGGAGTGGGATCCTGCAGCTAGGGAAATCTTTTGTGCGCTGGGATAGGTGGTCAAGGAACAGCGTCTTACCGTGTCGGGGTGGATAAAGCTCTCCGTGCTCCCGGAGTCGACTAGGCATGGCGTCTCGTGCCCGTTTATTAGCACCGTTGTCGTCGTCGTCTGGAGTGTCCGGGGCCGAGCTTGGTCGAGCGTTATTGAAGCGAGACGTGGTTGTCGTAGTGGAGCGTCTTCCTCGAACCCCGTGGAGCTGTCGACACTGGGGTCCGTTGTTGCCGCCCAAGATGGCGTCGGGGATGAACAAAATGGCTGCCCCATACATCGCACGTGGTTGGGGGGTCACAAGATGGCGGCGGGGGTGGACAAAATGGCCGCCCCATGCATCGTACAGGTCTGGGGTGGTCCAAGATGGCGGCGCCCTTCCTCCCCTCGTGGTGGCCGGGACCCAAAATGGCGGCGTCTGCGGGTCGCACATGGGGCGCTGGGGGGGTTGGGAAGCGTTAGGAATGCGCGGGGCTCCCTCATCTCTGGGGACAGCGGTGGTCGGGACCCAAATTGGTAGCGCCGGCGGGTCATACGTGGGGCGCGGGGGGGGTTGGGGGGCGCTAGAGCCGCGCAGAACTCCCTCTTCTCCGGGGAGAGCGGTGGTCGGGACCCAAAGTGGTAGCGCCGGCGGGTCATACATGGGGCGCGGGGGGGGGGGGGTTGGGGAGCGTAAGCGGCGTGCAGGGCTCCCTGTTCTCCCGGGACCGCGGTGGTCGGGACCCAGAGTGGCTGCGCCTGCGGGTCGTACATGGGACGCTGGGGGGGGTTGGGGAGCGTAAGCGGCGTGCAGGGCTCCCTGTTCTCCCGGGACAGCGGCGACCTCGCGGGACCGGCACACAACCGCGAAATGGCCCTTTTTCCCGCAGCTCTTGCAGATTGCTGCGCGGGCCGGGCAGCGCTGCCGGGGGTGTTTCGCCTGGCCGCAGAAATAGCAGCGGGTGCCCCCGGTGCGACTTGGCGTTTGGACCGCGCAAGCCTGTGGGGTGTCCGGGGGGGGGGTTTGTCGCGACGGGTACGTACGGAGCCCAATGTGCTACCGCGCGGTCGGGGCCGTAGGCGCGGGTATTACGCGCGGCCACGTCTAGGGAGGCTGCTAGGGCCCGTGCCTCTGAGAGTCCTTTTTCTAGAAGACTTTGGCGGATTTGGGAGGAGTTCATACCTGCCACAAAAGCATCGCGCATTAACATGCCCGTGTGTTCATTTGCGTTCACCGAAGGGCAGCTGCAGGCTCGTCCCAAAATTAGCAGCGCGGCGTAGAATTCATCTATCGATTCTCCGGGACTTTGCCGTCTCGTTGCGAGTTGATAGCGAGCGTAGATCTGGTTTACTGGGCGGACGTAGTGACTTTTCAGTGCTGCGAACGCCGTCTGGAAATCCTCTGCGTCTTCGATGAAAGAGAAAATCTCCGTGCTTAACCTCGAGTGAAGGAAGGACCTGTAGTTTTTGGTCTTCTGTGACCCGGCCGGTGGCCGTTCTGAGGTAGGCCTCGAAACAAGTCTGCCAATGCTTGAAAGCTGCTGCCGCGTTCACTGCGTGGGGGCTGATCCTCAGGCATTCCGGGATGATCTTGAGCTCCAAAGTCCTTTTTAGGCACGCTTAATAAATTGTAGCGCACAAAGACTCCGAGAGACGAATAGAGTGAAGTCGATGAGGCTTTATTAAGCTTGTCTGTTCCCCCGCAGCTCGGTAGTAGACTGGCCTGCGGGGGAGGACTCCGGCATCTTATACTCTGCCTTCAGGGCGGAGCTAAAGGACAACGGCCAAGCAGGACCCGGGATCTGTCAGCCAATGACATTACGGCTTCCAGTCCCACATGACCCCTAATACATACTACCATACTGTGTCACCTACATCGCAGCAGTGACTACCTGGCTGCTGCGTTACCTACATCACAGCAGTGACTACCTGGCTGCTGCGTTACCTACATCACAGCAGTGACTACCTGGCTGCTGCGTTACCGACATCACATCAGTGACTACCTGGCTGCTGCGTTACCTACATCACCGCAGTGACTACCTGGCTGCTGTGTTAGCTACATCACCGCAGTGACTACCTGGCTGCTGTGTTACCTACATCACAGCAGTGACTACCTTGCTGCTGCGTTACCTACATCTCAGCAGTGACTACCTGGCTGCTGCGTTACCTACATCACAGCAGTGACTACCTGGCTGCTGCGTTACCTACATCACAGCAGTGACTACCTGGCTGCTGCGTTACCTACATCACAGCAGTGACTACCTGGCTGCTGCGTTACCTACTTCGCAGCAGTGACTACCTGGCTGCTGTGTTACCTACATCACAGCAGTGACTACCTGGCTGCTGTGTTACCTATTTCGCAGCAGTGACTACCTGGCTGCTGTGTTACCAACATCACAGCAGTGACTACCTTGCTGCTGCGTTACCTACATCACAGCAGTGACTACCTGGCTGCTGTGTTACCTACATCGCAGCAGTGACTACGTGGCTGCTGTGTTACCTACATCACAGCAGTGACTACCTGGCTGCTGTGTTACCTATTTCGCAGCAGTGACTACCTGGCTGCTGTGTTACCTACATCACAGCAGTGACTACCTGGCTGCTGCGTTACCTACTTCGCAGCAGTGACTACCTGGCTGCTGTGTTACCTACATCACAGCAGTGACTACCTGGCTGCTGTGTTACCTACATCACAGCAGTGACTACCTGGCTGCTGCGTTACCTACATCACAGCAGTGACTACCTGGCTGCTGTGTTACCTACATCACAGCAGTGACTACCTGGCTGCTGTGTTACCTACATCACAGCAGTGACTACCTGGCGGCTGTATTACCTACATCACAGCAGTGACTACCTGGCTGCTGTGTTACCTACATCACAGCAGTGACTACCTGGCTGCTGTGTTACCTACATCACAGCAGTGACTACGTGGCTGCTGTGTTACCGACATCACAGCAGTGACTACCTGGCGGCTGTATTACCTACATCACAGCAGTGACTACCTGGCTGCTGTGTTACCTACATCACAGCAGTGACTACCTGGCTGCTGTGTTACCTACATCACAGCAGTGACTACCTGGCTGCTGTGTTACCTACATCACAGCAGTGACTACGTGGCTGCTGTGTTACCGACATCACAGCAGTGACTACCTGGCGGCTGTATTACCTACATCACAGCAGTGACTACCTGCCTGCTGTGTTACCTACATCACAGCAGTGACTACCTGGCTGCTGTGTTACCTACATCACAGCAGTGACTACCTTGCTGCTGTGTTACCTACATCACAGCAGTGACTACCTGGCTGCTGTGTTACCTACATCACAGCAGTGACTACCTGGCGGCTGTGTTACCTACATCACAACAGTGACTACCTGGCTGCTGCTTACCTACATCACAGCAGTGACTACCTGGCTGCTGCGTTACCTACATCACAGCAGTGACTACCTGGCTGCTGTGTTACCTACATCTCAGCAGTGACTACCTGGCTGCTGTGTTACCTACATCACAGCAGTGACTACCTGGCGGCTGTGTTACCTACATCACAACAGTGACTACCTGGCTGCTGCTTACCTACATCACAGCAGTGACTACCTGGCTGCTGTGTTACCTACATCACAGCAGTGACTACCTGGCTGCTGCGTTACCTACATCTCAGCAGTGACTGCCTGGCGGCTGTGTTACCTACATCACAACAGTGACTACCTGGCTGCTGCTTACCTACATCACAGCAGTGACTACCTGGCTGCTGCTTACCTACATCACAGCAGTGACTACCTGGCTGCTGTGTTACCTACATCACAGCAGTGACTGCCTGGCGGCTGTGTTACCTACATCACAGCAGTGACTTCCTGGCTGCTGTGTTACCTACATCACAGCAGTGACTACCTGGCTGCTGTGTTACCTACATCACAGCAGTTACTACCTGGCTGCTGCGTTACCTACATCACAGCAGTGACTACCTGGCTGCTGCGTTACCTACATCACAGCAGTGACTACCTGGCTGCTGCGTTACCGACATCACAGCAGTGACTACCTGGCTGCTGTGTTACCTACATCACAGCAGTGACTACCTGGCTGCTGCGTTACCGACATCACAGCAGTGACTACCTGGCTGCTGCGTTACCGACATCACAGCAGTGACTACCTGGCTGCTGTGTTACCTACATCACAGCAGTGACTACCTGGCTGCTGTGTTACCTACATCACAGCAGTTACTACCTGGCTGCTGCGTTACCGACATCACAGCAGTGACTACCTGGCTGCTGCGTTACCGACATCACAGCAGTGACTACCTGGCTGCTGTGTTACCTACATCACAGCAGTGACTACCTTGCTGCTGTGTTACCTACATCACAGCAGTGACTACCTGGCTGCTGCGTTACCGACATCACAGCAGTGACTACCTGGCTGCTGTGTTACCTACATCACAGCAGTGCCTACCTGGCTGCTGTGTTACCTACATCACAGCAGTTACTACCTGGCTGCTGCGTTACCTACATCTCAGCAGTGACTGCCTGGCGGCTGTGTTACCTACATCACAGCAGTGACTACCTGGCTGCTGCGTTACCGACATCACAGCAGTGACTACCCGGCTGCTGTGTTACCTACATCACAGCAGTGACTACCTGGCTGCTGCGTTACCGACATCACAGCAGTGACTACCTGGCTGCTGTGTTACCTACATCACAGCAGTGACTACCTGGCTGCTGCGTTACCTAGATCACAGCAGTGACTACCTGGCTGCTGCGTTACCTACATCACAGCAGTGACTACCTGGCTGCTGCGTTACCGACATCACAGCAGTGACTACCTGGCTGCTGTGTCACCTACATCACAGCAGTGACTACCTGGCTGCTGCGTTACCTACATCGCAGCAGTGACTACATGGCTGCTGCGTTACCTACATCACAGCAGTGACTACCTGGCTGCTGCGTTACCTACATCACAGCAGTGACTACCTGGCTGCTGCATTACCTACATCACAGCAGTGACTACCTGGCTGCTGCGTTACCTACATCACAGCAGTGACTACCTGGCTGCTGCGTTACCTACATCTCAGCAGTGACTACCTGGCTGCTGCGTTACCGACATCACAGCTGTGACCACCTGGCTGCTGCGTTACCTACATCACAGCAGTGACTTCCTGGCTGCTGCGTTACCTACATCTCAGCAGTGACTTTCTGGCTGCTGCGTTACCTACATCACAGCAGTGACTACCTGGCTGCTGTGTTACCTACATCTCAGCAGTGACTTTCTGGCTGCTGCGTTACCTACATCTCAGCAGTGACTACATGGCTGCTGCGTTACCTACATCACAGCAGTGACTACCTGGCTGCTGCGTTACCTACATCACACCAGAGACTACATGGCTGCTGCGTTACCTACATCACAGCAGTGACTACCTGGCTGCTGTGTTACCTACATCACAGCAGTGACTACCTGGCTGCTGTGTTACCTACATCACAACAGTGACTACCTGGCTGCTGCGTTACCTACATCACAGCAGTGACTACCTGGCTGCTGTGTTACCTACATCACAGCAGTGACTACCTGGCTGCTGTGTTACCTACATCACAGCAGTGACTACCTGGCTGCTGCGTTACCTACATCACAGCAGTGACTACCTGGCTGCTGCGTTACCTACATCACAGCAGTGACTACCTGGCTGCTGTGTTACCTACATCACAGCAGTGACTACCTGGCTGCTGCATTACCTACATCACAGCAGTGACTACCTGGCTGCTGTGTTACCCACATCACAGCAGTGACTACCTGGCTGCTGTGTTACCGACATCGCAGCAGTGACTACCTGGCTGTTGCGTTACCTACATCACAGCAGTGACTACCTGGCTGCTGTGTTACCTACATCACAGCAGTGACTACCTGGCGGCTGTGTTACCTACATCACAGCAGTGACTACCTGGCGGCTGTGTTACCTACATCGCAGCAGTGAGTACCTGGCTGCTGCGTTACCTACATCACAGCAGTGACTACCTGGCTGCTGCGTTACCTACATCACAGCAGTGACTACCTGGCTGCTGTGTTACCTACATCACAGCAGTGACTACCTGGCTGCTGTGTTACCCACATCACAGCAGTGACTACCTGGCTGCTGTGTTACCGACATCACAGCAGTGACTACCTGGCTGCTGTGTTACCTACATCACAGCAGTGACTACCTGGCGGCTGTGTTACCTACATCACAGCAGTGACTACCTGGCGGCTGTGTTACCTACATCGCAGCAGTGACTACCTGGCTGCTGCGTTACCTACATCACAGCAGTGACTACCTGGCTGCTGTGTTACCTACATCACAGCAGTGACTACCTGGCGGCTGTGTTACCTACATCACAGCAGTGACTACCTGGCGGCTGTGTTACCTACATCGCAGCAGTGAGTACCTGGCTACTGCGTTACCTACATCACCGCAGTGACTACCTGGCTGCTGCGTTACCTACATCTCAGCAGTGACTGCCTGGCGGCTGTGTTACCTACATCGCAGCAGTGAGTACCTGGCTACTGCGTTACCTACATCGCAGCAGTGAGTACCTGGCTACTGCGTTACCTACATCACAGCAGTGACTACCTGGCTGCTGCGTTACCTACATCACAGCAGTGACTACCTGGCTGCTGTGTTACCTACATCTCAGCAGTGACTACCTGGCGGCTGTGTAACCTACATCACAGCAGTGACTACCTGGCTGCTGTGTTACCGACATCACAGCAGTGACTACCTGGCTGCTGCGTTACCTACATCACAGCAGTGACTAACTGGCTGCTGCGTTACCGACATCACAGCAGTGACTAACTGGCTGCTGTGTTACCGACATCACAGCCATGACTACCTGGCTGCTGTGTTACCGACATCACAGCAGTGACTACCTGGCTGCTGCGTTACCTACATCACAGCAGTGACTACCTGGCTGCTGCGTTACCGACATCACAGCAGTGACTACCTGGCTGCTGCGTTACCGACATCACAGCAGTGACTACCTGGCTGCTGTGTTACCTACATCACAGCAGTGACTACCTGGCTGCTGTGTTACCTACATCACAGCAGTGACTAACTGGCTGCTGTGTTACCGACATCACAGATATGACTACCTGGCTGCTGTGTTACCGACATCACAGCAGTGACTACCTGGCTGCTGCGTTACCTACATCACAGCAGTGACTACCTGGCTGCTGCGTTACCGACATCACAGCAGTGACTACCTGGCTGCTGCGTTACCGACATCACAGCAGTGACTACCTGGCTGCTGTGTTACCTACATCGCAGCAGTGACTACCTGGCTGCTGCGTTACCTACATCACAGCAGTGACTACCTGGCTGCTGCGTTACCGACATCACAGCAGTGACTACCTGGCTGCTGTGTTACCTACATCACAGCAGTGACTACCTGGCTGCTGCGTTACCTACATCTCAGCAGTGACTACCTGGCTGCTGCGTTACCTACATCACAGCAGTGACTACCTGGCTGCTGTGTTACCGACATCACAGCAGTGACTACCTGGCTGCTGCGTTACCTACATCACAGCAGTGACTACCTGGCTGCTGCGTTACCGACATCACAGCAGTGACTACCTGGCTGCTGCGTTACCTACATCTCAGCAGTGACTACCTGGCTGCTGCGTTACCGACATCACAGCAGTGACTAACTGGCTGCTGTGTTACCGACATCACAGCAGTGACTACCTGGCTGCTGCGTTACCTACATCACAGCAGTGACTACCTGGCTGCTGCGTTACTTACATCACAGCAGTGACTACCTGGCTGCTGCGTTACCGACATCACAGCAGTGTCTACCTGGCTGCTGTGTTACCTACATCACAGCAGTGACTACCTGGCTGCTGTGTTACCTACATCACAGCAGTGACTACCTGGCTGCTGTGTTACCTACATCACAGCAGTGACTACCTGGCTGCTGTGTTACCTACATCACAGCAGTGACTACCTGGCTGCTGTGTTACCTACATCCCAGCAGTGACTACCTGGCTGCTGCGTTACCTACATCACAGCAGTGACTACCTGGCTGCTGTGTTACCTACATCGCAGCAGTGACTACCTGGCTGCTGTGTTACCTACATCACAGCAGTGACTACCTGGCTGCTGTGTTACCTACATCACAGCAGTGACTACCTGGCTGCTGTGTTACCTACATCACAGCGGTGACTACCTGGCTGCTGTGTTACCTACATCACAGCAGTGACTACCTGGCTGCTGTGTTACCTACATCACAGCAGTGACTACCTGGCTGCTGTGTTACCTACATCACAGCAGTGACTACCTGGCTGCTGTGTTACCTACATCTCAGCAGTGACTACCTGGCTGCTGCGTTACCTACATCACAGCAGTGACTACCTGGCTGCTGCGTTTCCTACATCACAGCAGTGACTACCTGGCTGCTGTGTTACCTACATCACAGCAGTGACTACCTGGCTGCTGCTTACCTACATCACAGCAGTGACTACCTGGCTGCTGCGTTACCGACATCACAGCAGTGACTACCTGGCTGCTGCGTTACCTACATCTCAGCAGTGACTACCTGGCTGCTGTGTTACCTACATCACAGCAGTGACTACCTGGCTGCTGCGTTAACTACATCACAGCAGTGACTACCTGGCTGCTGTGTTACCTACATCACAGCAGTGGCTACCTGGCTGCTGTGTTACCTACATCACAGCAGTGACTACCTGGCTGCTGCTTACCTACATCACAGCAGTGACTACCTGGCTGCTGCGTTAACTACATCACAGCAGTGACTACCTGGCTGCTGTGTTACCTACATCGCAGCAGTGACTACCTGGCTGTCGTGTTACCTACATCACAGCAGTGACTACCTGGCTGCTGCGTTACCTACATCACACCAGAGACTACATGGCTGCTGCGTTACCTACATCACAGCAGTGACTACCTGGCTGCTGTGTTACCTACATCACAGCAGTGACTACCTGGCTGCTGTGTTACCTACATCACAACAGTGACTACCTGGCTGCTGCGTTACCTACATCACAGCAGTGACTACCTGGCTGCTGCGTTACCGACATCACAGCAGTGACTACCTGGCTGCTGTGTCACCTACATCACAGCAGTGACTACCTGGCTGCTGCGTTACCTACATCGCAGCAGTGACTACATGGCTGCTGCGTTACCTACATCACAGCAGTGACTACCTGGCTGCTGCGTTACCTACATCACAGCAGTGACTACCTGGCTGCTGCATTACCTACATCACAGCAGTGACTACCTGGCTGCTGCGTTACCTACATCACAGCAGTGACTACCTGGCTGCTGCGTTACCTACATCTCAGCAGTGACTACCTGGCTGCTGCGTTACCGACATCACAGCTGTGACCACCTGGCTGCTGCGTTACCTACATCACAGCAGTGACTTCCTGGCTGCTGCGTTACCTACATCTCAGCAGTGACTTTCTGGCTGCTGCGTTACCTACATCACAGCAGTGACTACCTGGCTGCTGCGTTACCTACATCTCAGCAGTGACTACATGGCTGCTGCGTTACCTACATCACAGCAGTGACTACCTGGCTGCTGCGTTACCTACATCACACCAGAGACTACATGGCTGCTGCGTTACCTACATCACAGCAGTGACTACCTGGCTGCTGTGTTACCTACATCACAGCAGTGACTACCTGGCTGCTGTGTTACCTACATCACAACAGTGACTACCTGGCTGCTGCGTTACCTACATCACAGCAGTGACTACCTGGCTGCTGTGTTACCTACATCACAGCAGTGACTACCTGGCTGCTGTGTTACCTACATCACAGCAGTGACTACCTGGCTGCTGCGTTACCTACATCACAGCAGTGACTACCTGGCTGCTGCGTTACCTACATCACAGCAGTGACTACCTGGCTGCTGTGTTACCTACATCACAGCAGTGACTACCTGGCTGCTGCATTACCTACATCACAGCAGTGACTACCTGGCTGCTGTGTTACCCACATCACAGCAGTGACTACCTGGCTGCTGTGTTACCGACATCGCAGCAGTGACTACCTGGCTGTTGCGTTACCTACATCACAGCAGTGACTACCTGGCTGCTGTGTTACCTACATCACAGCAGTGACTACCTGGCGGCTGTGTTACCTACATCACAGCAGTGACTACCTGGCGGCTGTGTTACCTACATCGCAGCAGTGAGTACCTGGCTGCTGCGTTACCTACATCACAGCAGTGACTACCTGGCTGCTGCGTTACCTACATCACAGCAGTGACTACCTGGCTGCTGTGTTACCTACATCACAGCAGTGACTACCTGGCTGCTGTGTTACCCACATCACAGCAGTGACTACCTGGCTGCTGTGTTACCGACATCGCAGCAGTGACTACCTGGCTGCTGCGTTACCTACATCACAGCAGTGACTACCTGGCTGCTGTGTTACCTACATCACAGCAGTGACTACCTGGCGGCTGTGTTACCTACATCACAGCAGTGACTACCTGGCGGCTGTGTTACCTACATCGCAGCAGTGAGTACCTGGCTACTGCGTTACCTACATCACCGCAGTGACTACCTGGCTGCTGCGTTACCTACATCTCAGCAGTGACTACCTGGCGGCTGTGTTACCTACATCGCAGCAGTGAGTACCTGGCTACTGCGTTACCTACATCGCAGCAGTGAGTACCTGGCTACTGCGTTACCTACATCACAGCAGTGACTACCTGGCTGCTGCGTTACCTACATCACAGCAGTGACTACCTGGCTGCTGTGTTACCTACATCTCAGCAGTGACTACCTGGCGGCTGTGTTACCTACATCACAGCAGTGACTACCTGGCTGCTGTGTTACCGACATCACAGCAGTGACTACCTGGCTGCTGCGTTACCTACATCACAGCAGTGACTAACTGGCTGCTGCGTTACCGACATCACAGCAGTGACTAACTGGCTGCTGTGTTACCGACATCACAGCCATGACTACCTGGCTGCTGTGTTACCGACATCACAGCAGTGACTACCTGGCTGCTGCGTTACCTACATCACAGCAGTGACTACCTGGCTGCTGCGTTACCGACATCACAGCAGTGACTACCTGGCTGCTGCGTTACCGACATCACAGCAGTGACTACCTGGCTGCTGTGTTACCTACATCACAGCAGTGACTACCTGGCTGCTGTGTTACCTACATCACAGCAGTGACTAACTGGCTGCTGTGTTACCGACATCACAGATATGACTACCTGGCTGCTGTGTTACCGACATCACAGCAGTGACTACCTGGCTGCTGCGTTACCTACATCACAGCAGTGACTACCTGGCTGCTGCGTTACCGACATCACAGCAGTGACTACCTGGCTGCTGCGTTACCGACATCACAGCAGTGACTACCTGGCTGCTGTGTTACCTACATCGCAGCAGTGACTACCTGGCTGCTGCGTTACCTACATCACAGCAGTGACTACCTGGCTGCTGCGTTACCGACATCACAGCAGTGACTGCCTGGCTGCTGTGTTACCTACATCACAGCAGTGACTACCTGGCTGCTGCGTTACCTACATCTCAGCAGTGACTACCTGGCTGCTGCGTTACCTACATCACAGCAGTGACTACCTGGCTGCTGTGTTACCGACATCACAGCAGTGACTACCTGGCTGCTGCGTTACCTACATCACAGCAGTGACTACCTGGCTGCTGCGTTACCGACATCACAGCAGTGACTACCTGGCTGCTGCGTTACCTACATCTCAGCAGTGACTACCTGGCTGCTGCGTTACCGACATCACAGCAGTGACTAACTGGCTGCTGTGTTACCGACATCACAGCAGTGACTACCTGGCAGCTGCGTTACCTACATCACAGCAGTGACTACCTGGCTGCTGCGTTACTTACATCACAGCAGTGACTACCTGGCTGCTGCGTTACCGACATCACAGCAGTGTCTACCTGGCTGCTGTGTTACCTACATCACAGCAGTGACTACCTGGCTGCTGTGTTACCTACATCACAGCAGTGACTACCTGGCTGCTGTGTTACCTACATCACAGCAGTGACTACCTGGCTGCTGTGTTACCTACATCACAGCAGTGACTACCTGGCTGCTGTGTTACCTACATCCCAGCAGTGACTACCTGGCTGCTGCGTTACCAACATCACAGCAGTGACTACCTGGCTGCTGTGTTACCTACATCGCAGCAGTGACTACCTGGCTGCTGTGTTACCTACATCACAGCAGTGACTACCTGGCTGCTGTGTTACCTACATCACAGCAGTGACTACCTGTCTGCTGTGTTACCTACATCACAGCGGTGACTACCTGGCTGCTGTGTTACCTACATCACAGCAGTGACTACCTGGCTGCTGTGTTACCTACATCACAGCAGTGACTACCTGGCTGCTGTGTTACCTACATCACAGCAGTGACTACCTGGCTGCTGTGTTACCTACATCTCAGCAGTGACTACCTGGCTGCTGCGTTACCTACATCACAGCAGTGACTACCTGGCTGCTGCGTTTCCTACATCACAGCAGTGACTACCTGGCTGCTGTGTTACCTTCATCACAGCAGTGACTACCTGGCTGCTGCTTACCTACATCACAGCAGTGACTACCTGGCTGCTGCGTTACCGACATCACAGCAGTGACTACCTGGCTGCTGCGTTACCTACATCTCAGCAGTGACTACCTGGCTGCTGTGTTACCTACATCACAGCAGTGACTACCTGGCTGCTGCGTTAACTACATCACAGCAGTGACTACCTGGCTGCTGTGTTACCTACATCACAGCAGTGGCTACCTGGCTGCTGTGTTACCTACATCACAGCAGTGACTACCTGGCTGCTGCTTACCTACATCACAGCAGTGACTACCTGGCTGCTGCGTTAACTACATCACAGCAGTGACTACCTGGCTGCTGTGTTACCTACATCGCAGCAGTGACTACCTGGCTGTCGTGTTACCTACATCACAGCTGTGACTACCTGGCTGCTGTGTTACCTACATCGCAGCAGTGACTACCTGGCTGCTGCGTTACCTACATCACAGCAGTGACTACCTGGCTGCTGCGTTACCTACATCACAGCAGTGACTACCTGGCTGCTGTGTTACCTACATCACAACAGTGACTACCTGGCTGCTGTGTTACCTACATCGCAGCAGTGACTACCTGGCGGCTGTGTTACCTACATCGCAGCAGTGACTACCTGGCTGCTGTGTTACCTACATCACAGCAGTGACTACCTGGCTGCTGCTTACCTACATCACAGCAGTGACTACCTGGCTGCTGCGTTACCGACATCACAGCAGTGACTACCTGGCTGCTGCGTTACCTACATCTCAGCAGTGACTACCTGGCTGCTGTGTTACCTACATCACAGCAGTGACTACCTGGCGGCTGTGTTACCTACACCACAGCAGTGACTACCTGGCTGCTGTGTTACCTACATCACAGCAGTGACTACCTGGCTGCTGCTTACCTACATCACAGCAGTGACTACCTGGCTGCTGCGTTAACTACATCACAGCAGTGACTACTTGGCTGCTGCGTTACCTACATCACAGCAATGACTACCTGGCTGCTGTGTTACCTACATCACAGCAGTGACTACCTGGCTGCTGCTTACCTACATCACAGCAGTGACTACCTGGCTGCTGCGTTAACTACATCACAGCAGTGACTACCTGGCTGCTGTGTTACCTACATCGCAGCAGTGACTACCTGGCTGCTGTGTTACCTACATCACAGCTGTGACTACCTGGCTGCTGTGTTACCTACATCGCAGCAGTGACTACCTGGCTGCTGTGTTACCTACATCACAGCAGTGACTACCTGGCTGCTGTGTTACCTACATCACAACAGTGACTACCTGGCTGCTGTGTTTCCTACATCGCAGCAGTGACTACCTGGCTGCTGCGTTACCTACATCACAGCAGTGACTACCTGGCTGCTGTGTTACTTACATCACAGAAGTGACTACCTGGCTGCTGCGTTACCTACATCACAGCAGTGACTACCTGGCTGCTGTGTTACCTACATCTCAGCAGTGACTACCTGGCTGCTGTGTTACCTACATCACAGCAGTGACTACCTGGCTGCTGCGTTACCTACATCACAGCAGTGACTACCTGGCTGCTGTGTTACCTACATCACAGCAGTGACTACCTGGCTGCTGCGTTACCTACATCACAGCAGTGACTACCTGGCTGCTGTGTTACCTACATCACAGCAGTGACTACCTGGCTACTGCGTTACCTACATCACAGCAGTGACTACCTGGCTGCTGTGTTACCTACATCACAGCAGTGACTACCTTGCTGCTGTGTTACCTACATCACAGCAGTCACTACCTTGCTGCTGTGTTACCCACATTACAGCAGTGACTACCTGGCTGCTGTGTTACCTACATCACAGCAGTGACTACCTGGCTGCTGTGTTACCTACATCACAGCAGTGACTACCTGGCTGCTGCGTTACCTACATCACAGCAGTGACTACCTGGCTGCTGTGTTACCGACATCACAGCAGTGACTACCTGGCTGCTGCGTTACCTACATCACAGCAGTGACTAACTGGCTGCTGCGTTACCGACATCACAGCAGTGACTAACTGGCTGCTGTGTTACCGACATCACAGCCATGACTACCTGGCTGCTGTGTTACCGACATCACAGCAGTGACTACCTGGCTGCTGCGTTACCTACATCACAGCAGTGACTACCTGGCTGCTGCGTTACCGACATCACAGCAGTGACTACCTGGCTGCTGCGTTACCGACATCACAGCAGTGACTACCTGGCTGCTGTGTTACCTACATCACAGCAGTGACTACCTGGCTGCTGTGTTACCTACATCACAGCAGTGACTAACTGGCTGCTGTGTTACCGACATCACAGATATGACTACCTGGCTGCTGTGTTACCGACATCACAGCAGTGACTACCTGGCTGCTGCGTTACCTACATCACAGCAGTGACTACCTGGCTGCTGCGTTACCGACATCACAGCAGTGACTACCTGGCTGCTGCGTTACCGACATCACAGCAGTGACTACCTGGCTGCTGTGTTACCTACATCGCAGCAGTGACTACCTGGCTGCTGCGTTACCTACATCACAGCAGTGACTACCTGGCTGCTGCGTTACCGACATCACAGCAGTGACTACCTGGCTGCTGTGTTACCTACATCACAGCAGTGACTACCTGGCTGCTGCGTTACCTACATCTCAGCAGTGACTACCTGGCTGCTGCGTTACCTACATCACAGCAGTGACTACCTGGCTGCTGTGTTACCGACATCACAGCAGTGACTACCTGGCTGCTGCGTTACCTACATCACAGCAGTGACTACCTGGCTGCTGCGTTACCGACATCACAGCAGTGACTACCTGGCTGCTGCGTTACCTACATCTCAGCAGTGACTACCTGGCTGCTGCGTTACCGACATCACAGCAGTGACTAACTGGCTGCTGTGTTACCGACATCACAGCAGTGACTACCTGGCTGCTGCGTTACCTACATCACAGCAGTGACTACCTGGCTGCTGCGTTACTTACATCACAGCAGTGACTACCTGGCTGCTGCGTTACCGACATCACAGCAGTGTCTACCTGGCTGCTGTGTTACCTACATCACAGCAGTGACTACCTGGCTGCTGTGTTACCTACATCACAGCAGTGACTACCTGGCTGCTGTGTTACCTACATCACAGCAGTGACTACCTGGCTGCTGTGTTACCTACATCGCAGCAGTGACTACCTGGCTGCTGTGTTACCTACATCCCAGCAGTGACTACCTGGCTGCTGCGTTACCTACATCACAGCAGTGACTACCTGGCTGCTGTGTTACCTACATCGCAGCAGTGACTACCTGGCTGCTGTGTTACCTACATCACAGCAGTGACTACCTGGCTGCTGTGTTACCTACATCACAGCAGTGACTACCTGTCTGCTGTGTTACCTACATCACAGCGGTGACTACCTGGCTGCTGTGTTACCTACATCACAGCAGTGACTACCTGGCTGCTGTGTTACCTACATCACAGCAGTGACTACCTGGCTGCTGTGTTACCTACATCACAGCAGTGACTACCTGGCTGCTGTGTTACCTACATCTCAGCAGTGACTACCTGGCTGCTGCGTTACCTACATCACAGCAGTGACTACCTGGCTGCTGCGTTTCCTACATCACAGCAGTGACTACCTGGCTGCTGTGTTACCTACATCACAGCAGTGACTACCTGGCTGCTGCTTACCTACATCACAGCAGTGACTACCTGGCTGCTGCGTTACCGACATCACAGCAGTGACTACCTGGCTGCTGCGTTACCTACATCTCAGCAGTGACTACCTGGCTGCTGTGTTACCTACATCACAGCAGTGACTACCTGGCTGCTGCGTTAACTACATCACAGCAGTGACTACCTGGCTGCTGTGTTACCTACATCACAGCAGTGGCTACCTGGCTGCTGTGTTACCTACATCACAGCAGTGACTACCTGGCTGCTGCTTACCTACATCACAGCAGTGACTACCTGGCTGCTGCGTTAACTACATCACAGCAGTGACTACCTGGCTGCTGTGTTACCTACATCGCAGCAGTGACTACCTGGCTGTCGTGTTACCTACATCACAGCTGTGACTACCTGGCTGCTGTGTTACCTACATCGCAGCAGTGACTACCTGGCTGCTGCGTTACCTACATCACAGCAGTGACTACCTGGCTGCTGCGTTACCTACATCACAGCAGTGACTACCTGGCTGCTGTGTTACCTACATCACAACAGTGACTACCTGGCTGCTGTGTTTCCTACAGCGCAGCAGTGACTACCTGGCTGCTGCGTTACCTACATCACAGCAGTGACTACCTGGCTGCTGCGTTACCTACATCACAGCAGTGACTACCTGGCGGCTGTGTTACTTACATCACAGCAGTGACTACCTGGCTGCTGCGTTACCTACATCACAGCAGTGACTACCTGGCTGCTGTGTTACCTACATCACAGCAGTGACTACCTGGCTGCTGTGTTACCTACATCACAGCAGTGACTACCTGGCTGCTGTGTTACCTACATCTCAGCAGTGACTACCTGGCTGCTGCGTTACCTACATCACAGCAGTGACTACCTGGCTGCTGCGTTTCCTACATCGCAGCAGTGACTACCTGGCGGCTGTGTTACCTACATCGCAGCAGTGACTACCTGGCTGCTGTGTTACCTACATCACAGCAGTGACTACCTGGCTGCTGCTTACCTACATCACAGCAGTGACTACCTGGCTGCTGCGTTACCGACATCACAGCAGTGACTACCTGGCTGCTGCGTTACCTACATCTCAGCAGTGACTACCTGGCTGCTGTGTTACCTACATCACAGCAGTGACTACCTGGCGGCTGTGTTACCTACACCACAGCAGTGACTACCTGGCTGCTGTGTTACCTACATCACAGCAGTGACTACCTGGCTGCTGCTTACCTACATCACAGCAGTGACTACCTGGCTGCTGCGTTAACTACATCACAGCAGTGACTACTTGGCTGCTGCGTTACCTACATCACAGCAATGACTACCTGGCTGCTGTGTTACCTACATCACAGCAGTGACTACCTGGCTGCTGCTTACCTACATCACAGCAGTGACTACCTGGCTGCTGCGTTAACTACATCACAGCAGTGATACCTGGCTGCTGTGTTACCTACATCGCAGCAGTGACTACCTGGCTGCTGTGTTACCTACATCACAGCTGTGACTACCTGGCTGCTGTGTTACCTACATCGCAGCAGTGACTACCTGGCTGCTGTGTTACCTACATCACAGCAGTGACTACCTGGCTGCTGTGTTACCTACATCACAACAGTGACTACCTGGCTGCTGTGTTTCCTACATCGCAGCAGTGACTACCTGGCTGCTGCGTTACCTACATCACAGCAGTGACTACCTGGCTGCTGTGTTACTTACATCACAGAAGTGACTACCTGGCTGCTGCGTTACCTACATCACAGCAGTGACTACCTGGCTGCTGTGTTACCTACATCTCAGCAGTGACTACCTGGCTGCTGTGTTACCTACATCACAGCAGTGACTACCTGGCTGCTGCGTTACCTACATCACAGCAGTGACTACCTGGCTGCTGTGTTACCTACATCACAGCAGTGACTACCTGGCTGCTGCGTTACCTACATCACAGCAGTGACTACCTGGCTGCTGTGTTACCTACATCACAGCAGTGACTACCTGGCTACTGCGTTACCTACATCACAGCAGTGACTACCTGGCTGCTGTGTTACCTACATCACAGCAGTGACTACCTTGCTGCTGTGTTACCTACATCACAGCAGTCACTACCTTGCTGCTGTGTTACCCACATTACAGCAGTGACTACCTGGCTGCTGTGTTACCTACATCACAGCAGTGACTACCTGGCTGCTGTGTTACCTACATCACAGCAGTGACTACCTGGCTGCTGCGTTACCTACATCACAGCAGTGACTACCTGGCTGCTGCGTTAACTACATCACAGCAGTGACTACCTGGCTGCTGTGTTACCGACATCACAGCAGTGACTACCTGGCTGCTGTGTTACCTACATCACAGCAGTGACTACCTGGCTGCTGCTTACCTACATCACAGCAGTGACTACCTGGCTGCTGCGTTAACTACATCACAGCAGTGACTACCTGGCTGCTGCGTTACCTACATCACAGCAGTGACTACCTGGCTGCTGTGTTACCTACATCACAGCAGTGACTACCTGGCTGCTGCTTACCTACATCACAGCAGTGACTACCTGGCAGCTGCGTTAACTACATCACAGCAGTGACTACCTGGCTGCTGTGTTACCTACATCGCAGCAGTGACTACCTGGCTGCTGTGTTACCTACATCACAGCTGTGACTACCTGGCTGCTGTGTTACCTACATCGCAGCAGTGACTACCTGGCTGCTGCGTTACCTACATCACAGCTGTAACTACCTGGCTGCTGTGTTACCTACATCACAGCAGTGACTACCTGGCTGCTGTGTTACCTACATCACAACAGTGACTACCTGGCTGCTGTGTTTCCTACATCGCAGCAGTGACTACCTGGCTGCTGCGTTACCTACATCACAGCAGTGAATACCTGGCTGCTGCGTTACCTACATCACAGCAGTGACTACCTGGCGGCTGTGTTACTTACATCACAGCTGTGACTACCTGGCTGCTGCGTTACCTACATCGCAGCAGTGACTACCTGGCTGCTGTGTTACCTACATCACAGCAGTGACTACCTGGCTGCTGCGTTACCTACATCACAGCAGTGACTACCTGGCTGCTGTGTTACCTACATCTTAGCAGTGACTACCTGGCTGCTGTGTTACCTACATCTCAGCAGTGACTACCTGGCTGCTGTGTTACCTACATCACAGCAGTGACTACCTGGCTGCTGCGTTACCTACATCACAGCAGTGACTACCTGGCTGCTGCGTTACCTACATCACAGCAGTGACTACCTGGCTGCTGTGTTACCTACATCACAGCAGTCACTACCTTGCTGCTGTGTTACCTACATCACAGCAGTCACTACCTTGCTGCTGTGTTACCTACATCACAGCAGTGACTACCTGGCTGCTGTGTTACCCACATCACAGCAGTGACTACCTGGCTGCTGCTTACCTACATCACAGCAGTGACTACCTGGCTGCTGCGTTACCGACATCACGGCAGTGACTACCTGGCTGCTGCGTTACCAACATCTCTGCAGTGACTACCTGGCTGCTGTGTTACCTACATCACAGCAGTGACTACCTGGCTGCTGCGTTACATACATCACAGCAGTTACTACCTGGCTGCTGCGTTACCGACATCACAGCAGTGACTACCTGGCTGCTGTGTTACCTACATCACAGCAGTGACAACCTGGCTGCTGTGTTACCTACATCACAGCAGTGACTACCTGGCTGCTGTGTTACCTACATCGCAGCAGTGACTATCTGGCTGCTGCGTTACCTACATCACAGCAGTGACTTCCTGGCTGCTGCGTTACCTACATCACAGCAGTGACTACCTGGCTGCTGTGTTACCTACATCACAGCAGTGACTACCTGGCTGCTGCGTTACCTACATCACAGCAGTGACTACCTGGCTGCTGTGTTACCTACATCACAGCAGTGACTACCTGGCTGCTGTGTTACCTACATCACAGCAGTGACTACCTGGCTGCTGTGTTACCTACATCTCAGCAGTGACTACCTGGCTGCTGTGTTACCTACATCACAGCAGTGACTACCTGGCTGCTGTGTTACCTACATCTCAGTAGTGACTACCTGGCTGCTGTGTTACCTACATCACAGCAGTGACTACCTGGCTGCTGTGTTACCTACATCTCAGCAGTGACTACCTGGCTGCTGTGTTACCTACATCACAGCAGTGACTACCTGGCTGCTGTGTTACCTACATCTCAGCAGTGACTACCTGGCTGCTGCGTTTCCTACATCACAGCAGTGACTACCTGGCTGCTGCGTTACCTACATCACAGCAGTGACTTCCTGGCTGCTGCGTTACCTACATCACAGCAGTGACTACCTGGCTGCTGTGTTACCTACATCACAGCAGTGACTACCTGGCTGCTGTGTTACCTACATCACAGCAGTGACTACCTGGCTGCTGTGTTACCTACATCTCAGCAGTGACTACCTGGCTGCTGCGTTACCTACATCACAGCAGTGACTACCTGGCTGCTGTGTTACCTACATCACAGCAGTGACTACCTGGCTGCTGTGTTACCTACATCTCAGCAGTGACTACCTGGCTGCTGTGTTACCTACATCACAGCAGTGACTACCTGGCTGCTGCGTTACCGACATCACAGCAGTGACTACCTGGCTGCTGTGTCACCTACATCGCAGCAGTGACTACCTGGCTGCTGCGTTACCTACATCACAGCAGTGACTACCTGGCTGCTGCGTTACCTACATCACAGCAGTGACTACCTGGCTGCTGCGTTACCGACATCACATCAGTGACTACCTGGCTGCTGCGTTACCTACATCACCGCAGTGACTACCTGGCTGCTGTGTTAGCTACATCACCGCAGTGACTACCTGGCTGCTGTGTTACCTACATCACAGCAGTGACTACCTTGCTGCTGCGTTACCTACATCTCAGCAGTGACTACCTGGCTGCTGCGTTACCTACATCACAGCAGTGACTACCTGGCTGCTGCGTTACCTACATCACAGCAGTGACTACCTGGCTGCTGCGTTACCTACATCACAGCAGTGACTACCTGGCTGCTGCGTTACCTACTTCGCAGCAGTGACTACCTGGCTGCTGTGTTACCTACATCACAGCAGTGACTACCTGGCTGCTGTGTTACCTATTTCGCAGCAGTGACTACCTGGCTGCTGTGTTACCAACATCACAGCAGTGACTACCTTGCTGCTGCGTTACCTACATCACAGCAGTGACTACCTGGCTGCTGTGTTACCTACATCGCAGCAGTGACTACGTGGCTGCTGTGTTACCTACATCACAGCAGTGACTACCTGGCTGCTGTGTTACCTATTTCGCAGCAGTGACTACCTGGCTGCTGTGTTACCTACATCACAGCAGTGACTACCTGGCTGCTGCGTTACCTACTTCGCAGCAGTGACTACCTGGCTGCTGTGTTACCTACATCACAGCAGTGACTACCTGGCTGCTGTGTTACCTACATCACAGCAGTGACTACCTGGCTGCTGCGTTACCTACATCACAGCAGTGACTACCTGGCTGCTGTGTTACCTACATCACAGCAGTGACTACCTGGCTGCTGTGTTACCTACATCACAGCAGTGACTACCTGGCGGCTGTATTACCTACATCACAGCAGTGACTACCTGGCTGCTGTGTTACCTACATCACAGCAGTGACTACCTGGCTGCTGTGTTACCTACATCACAGCAGTGACTACGTGGCTGCTGTGTTACCGACATCACAGCAGTGACTACCTGGCGGCTGTATTACCTACATCACAGCAGTGACTACCTGGCTGCTGTGTTACCTACATCACAGCAGTGACTACCTGGCTGCTGTGTTACCTACATCACAGCAGTGACTACCTGGCTGCTGTGTTACCTACATCACAGCAGTGACTACGTGGCTGCTGTGTTACCGACATCACAGCAGTGACTACCTGGCGGCTGTATTACCTACATCACAGCAGTGACTACCTGCCTGCTGTGTTACCTACATCACAGCAGTGACTACCTGGCTGCTGTGTTACCTACATCACAGCAGTGACTACCTTGCTGCTGTGTTACCTACATCACAGCAGTGACTACCTGGCTGCTGTGTTACCTACATCACAGCAGTGACTACCTGGCGGCTGTGTTACCTACATCACAACAGTGACTACCTGGCTGCTGCTTACCTACATCACAGCAGTGACTACCTGGCTGCTGCGTTACCTACATCACAGCAGTGACTACCTGGCTGCTGTGTTACCTACATCTCAGCAGTGACTACCTGGCTGCTGTGTTACCTACATCACAGCAGTGACTACCTGGCGGCTGTGTTACCTACATCACAACAGTGACTACCTGGCTGCTGCTTACCTACATCACAGCAGTGACTACCTGGCTGCTGTGTTACCTACATCACAGCAGTGACTACCTGGCTGCTGCGTTACCTACATCTCAGCAGTGACTGCCTGGCGGCTGTGTTACCTACATCACAACAGTGACTACCTGGCTGCTGCTTACCTACATCACAGCAGTGACTACCTGGCTGCTGCTTACCTACATCACAGCAGTGACTACCTGGCTGCTGTGTTACCTACATCACAGCAGTGACTGCCTGGCGGCTGTGTTACCTACATCACAGCAGTGACTTCCTGGCTGCTGTGTTACCTACATCACAGCAGTGACTACCTGGCTGCTGTGTTACCTACATCACAGCAGTTACTACCTGGCTGCTGCGTTACCTACATCACAGCAGTGACTACCTGGCTGCTGCGTTACCTACATCACAGCAGTGACTACCTTGCTGCTGCGTTACCGACATCACAGCAGTGACTACCTGGCTGCTGTGTTACCTACATCACAGCAGTGACTACCTGGCTGCTGCGTTACCGACATCACAGCAGTGACTACCTGGCTGCTGCGTTACCGACATCACAGCAGTGACTACCTGGCTGCTGTGTTACCTACATCACAGCAGTGACTACCTGGCTGCTGTGTTACCTACATCACAGCAGTTACTACCTGGCTGCTGCGTTACCGACATCACAGCAGTGACTACCTGGCTGCTGCGTTACCGACATCACAGCAGTGACTACCTGGCTGCTGTGTTACCTACATCACAGCAGTGCCTACCTGGCTGCTGTGTTACCTACATCACAGCAGTTACTACCTGGCTGCTGCGTTACCTACATCTCAGCAGTGACTGCCTGGCGGCTGTGTTACCTACATCACAGCAGTGACTACCTGGCTGCTGCGTTACCGACATCACAGCAGTGACTACCCGGCTGCTGTGTTACCTACATCACAGCAGTGACTACCTGGCTGCTGCGTTACCGACATCACAGCAGTGACTACCTGGCTGCTGTGTTACCTACATCACAGCAGTGACTACCTGGCTGCTGCGTTACCTAGATCACAGCAGTGACTACCTGGCTGCTGCGTTACCTACATCACAGCAGTGACTACCTGGCTGCTGCGTTACCGACATCACAGCAGTGACTACCTGGCTGCTGTGTCACCTACATCACAGCAGTGACTACCTGGCTGCTGCGTTACCTACATCGCAGCAGTGACTACATGGCTGCTGCGTTACCTACATCACAGCAGTGACTACCTGGCTGCTGCGTTACCTACATCACAGCAGTGACTACCTGGCTGCTGCATTACCTACATCACAGCAGTGACTACCTGGCTGCTGCGTTACCTACATCACAGCAGTGACTACCTGGCTGCTGCGTTACCTACATCTCAGCAGTGACTACCTGGCTGCTGCGTTACCGACATCACAGCTGTGACCACCTGGCTGCTGCGTTACCTACATCACAGCAGTGACTTCCTGGCTGCTGCGTTACCTACATCTCAGCAGTGACTTTCTGGCTGCTGCGTTACCTACATCACAGCAGTGACTACCTGGCTGCTGTGTTACCTACATCTCAGCAGTGACTTTCTGGCTGCTGCGTTACCTACATCTCAGCAGTGACTACATGGCTGCTGCGTTACCTACATCACAGCAGTGACTACCTGGCTGCTGCGTTACCTACATCACACCAGAGACTACATGGCTGCTGCGTTACCTACATCACAGCAGTGACTACCTGGCTGCTGTGTTACCTACATCACAGCAGTGACTACCTGGCTGCTGTGTTACCTACATCACAACAGTGACTACCTGGCTGCTGCGTTACCTACATCACAGCAGTGACTACCTGGCTGCTGTGTTACCTACATCACAGCAGTGACTACCTGGCTGCTGTGTTACCTACATCACAGCAGTGACTACCTGGCTGCTGCGTTACCTACATCACAGCAGTGACTACCTGGCTGCTGCGTTACCTACATCACAGCAGTGACTACCTGGCTGCTGTGTTACCTACATCACAGCAGTGACTACCTGGCTGCTGCATTACCTACATCACAGCAGTGACTACCTGGCTGCTGTGTTACCCACATCACAGCAGTGACTACCTGGCTGCTGTGTTACCGACATCGCAGCAGTGACTACCTGGCTGTTGCGTTACCTACATCACAGCAGTGACTACCTGGCTGCTGTGTTACCTACATCACAGCAGTGACTACCTGGCGGCTGTGTTACCTACATCACAGCAGTGACTACCTGGCGGCTGTGTTACCTACATCGCAGCAGTGAGTACCTGGCTGCTGCGTTACCTACATCACAGCAGTGACTACCTGGCTGCTGCGTTACCTACATCACAGCAGTGACTACCTGGCTGCTGTGTTACCTACATCACAGCAGTGACTACCTGGCTGCTGTGTTACCCACATCACAGCAGTGACTACCTGGCTGCTGTGTTACCGACATCACAGCAGTGACTACCTGGCTGCTGTGTTACCTACATCACAGCAGTGACTACCTGGCGGCTGTGTTACCTACATCACAGCAGTGACTACCTGGCGGCTGTGTTACCTACATCGCAGCAGTGACTACCTGGCTGCTGCGTTACCTACATCACAGCAGTGACTACCTGGCTGCTGTGTTACCTACATCACAGCAGTGACTACCTGGCGGCTGTGTTACCTACATCACAGCAGTGACTACCTGGCGGCTGTGTTACCTACATCGCAGCAGTGAGTACCTGGCTACTGCGTTACCTACATCACCGCAGTGACTACCTGGCTGCTGCGTTACCTACATCTCAGCAGTGACTACCTGGCGGCTGTGTTACCTACATCGCAGCAGTGAGTACCTGGCTACTGCGTTACCTACATCGCAGCAGTGAGTACCTGGCTACTGCGTTACCTACATCACAGCAGTGACTACCTGGCTGCTGCGTTACCTACATCACAGCAGTGACTACCTGGCTGCTGTGTTACCTACATCTCAGCAGTGACTACCTGGCGGCTGTGTAACCTACATCACAGCAGTGACTACCTGGCTGCTGTGTTACCGACATCACAGCAGTGACTACCTGGCTGCTGCGTTACCTACATCACAGCAGTGACTAACTGGCTGCTGCGTTACCGACATCACAGCAGTGACTAACTGGCTGCTGTGTTACCGACATCACAGCCATGACTACCTGGCTGCTGTGTTACCGACATCACAGCAGTGACTACCTGGCTGCTGCGTTACCTACATCACAGCAGTGACTACCTGGCTGCTGCGTTACCGACATCACAGCAGTGACTACCTGGCTGCTGCGTTACCGACATCACAGCAGTGACTACCTGGCTGCTGTGTTACCTACATCACAGCAGTGACTACCTGGCTGCTGTGTTACCTACATCACAGCAGTGACTAACTGGCTGCTGTGTTACCGACATCACAGATATGACTACCTGGCTGCTGTGTTACCGACATCACAGCAGTGACTACCTGGCTGCTGCGTTACCTACATCACAGCAGTGACTACCTGGCTGCTGCGTTACCGACATCACAGCAGTGACTACCTGGCTGCTGCGTTACCGACATCACAGCAGTGACTACCTGGCTGCTGTGTTACCTACATCGCAGCAGTGACTACCTGGCTGCTGCGTTACCTACATCACAGCAGTGACTACCTGGCTGCTGCGTTACCGACATCACAGCAGTGACTACCTGGCTGCTGTGTTACCTACATCACAGCAGTGACTACCTGGCTGCTGCGTTACCTACATCTCAGCAGTGACTACCTGGCTGCTGCGTTACCTACATCACAGCAGTGACTACCTGGCTGCTGTGTTACCGACATCACAGCAGTGACTACCTGGCTGCTGCGTTACCTACATCACAGCAGTGACTACCTGGCTGCTGCGTTACCGACATCACAGCAGTGACTACCTGGCTGCTGCGTTACCTACATCTCAGCAGTGACTACCTGGCTGCTGCGTTACCGACATCACAGCAGTGACTAACTGGCTGCTGTGTTACCGACATCACAGCAGTGACTACCTGGCTGCTGCGTTACCTACATCACAGCAGTGACTACCTGGCTGCTGCGTTACTTACATCACAGCAGTGACTACCTGGCTGCTGCGTTACCGACATCACAGCAGTGTCTACCTGGCTGCTGTGTTACCTACATCACAGCAGTGACTACCTGGCTGCTGTGTTACCTACATCACAGCAGTGACTACCTGGCTGCTGTGTTACCTACATCACAGCAGTGACTACCTGGCTGCTGTGTTACCTACATCACAGCAGTGACTACCTGGCTGCTGTGTTACCTACATCCCAGCAGTGACTACCTGGCTGCTGCGTTACCTACATCACAGCAGTGACTACCTGGCTGCTGTGTTACCTACATCGCAGCAGTGACTACCTGGCTGCTGTGTTACCTACATCACAGCAGTGACTACCTGGCTGCTGTGTTACCTACATCACAGCAGTGACTACCTGGCTGCTGTGTTACCTACATCACAGCGGTGACTACCTGGCTGCTGTGTTACCTACATCACAGCAGTGACTACCTGGCTGCTGTGTTACCTACATCACAGCAGTGACTACCTGGCTGCTGTGTTACCTACATCACAGCAGTGACTACCTGGCTGCTGTGTTACCTACATCTCAGCAGTGACTACCTGGCTGCTGCGTTACCTACATCACAGCAGTGACTACCTGGCTGCTGCGTTTCCTACATCACAGCAGTGACTACCTGGCTGCTGTGTTACCTACATCACAGCAGTGACTACCTGGCTGCTGCTTACCTACATCACAGCAGTGACTACCTGGCTGCTGCGTTACCGACATCACAGCAGTGACTACCTGGCTGCTGCGTTACCTACATCTCAGCAGTGACTACCTGGCTGCTGTGTTACCTACATCACAGCAGTGACTACCTGGCTGCTGCGTTAACTACATCACAGCAGTGACTACCTGGCTGCTGTGTTACCTACATCACAGCAGTGGCTACCTGGCTGCTGTGTTACCTACATCACAGCAGTGACTACCTGGCTGCTGCTTACCTACATCACAGCAGTGACTACCTGGCTGCTGCGTTAACTACATCACAGCAGTGACTACCTGGCTGCTGTGTTACCTACATCGCAGCAGTGACTACCTGGCTGTCGTGTTACCTACATCACAGCAGTGACTACCTGGCTGCTGCGTTACCTACATCACACCAGAGACTACATGGCTGCTGCGTTACCTACATCACAGCAGTGACTACCTGGCTGCTGTGTTACCTACATCACAGCAGTGACTACCTGGCTGCTGTGTTACCTACATCACAACAGTGACTACCTGGCTGCTGCGTTACCTACATCACAGCAGTGACTACCTGGCTGCTGCGTTACCGACATCACAGCAGTGACTACCTGGCTGCTGTGTCACCTACATCACAGCAGTGACTACCTGGCTGCTGCGTTACCTACATCGCAGCAGTGACTACATGGCTGCTGCGTTACCTACATCACAGCAGTGACTACCTGGCTGCTGCGTTACCTACATCACAGCAGTGACTACCTGGCTGCTGCATTACCTACATCACAGCAGTGACTACCTGGCTGCTGCGTTACCTACATCACAGCAGTGACTACCTGGCTGCTGCGTTACCTACATCTCAGCAGTGACTACCTGGCTGCTGCGTTACCGACATCACAGCTGTGACCACCTGGCTGCTGCGTTACCTACATCACAGCAGTGACTTCCTGGCTGCTGCGTTACCTACATCTCAGCAGTGACTTTCTGGCTGCTGCGTTACCTACATCACAGCAGTGACTACCTGGCTGCTGCGTTACCTACATCTCAGCAGTGACTACATGGCTGCTGCGTTACCTACATCACAGCAGTGACTACCTGGCTGCTGCGTTACCTACATCACACCAGAGACTACATGGCTGCTGCGTTACCTACATCACAGCAGTGACTACCTGGCTGCTGTGTTACCTACATCACAGCAGTGACTACCTGGCTGCTGTGTTACCTACATCACAACAGTGACTACCTGGCTGCTGCGTTACCTACATCACAGCAGTGACTACCTGGCTGCTGTGTTACCTACATCACAGCAGTGACTACCTGGCTGCTGTGTTACCTACATCACAGCAGTGACTACCTGGCTGCTGCGTTACCTACATCACAGCAGTGACTACCTGGCTGCTGCGTTACCTACATCACAGCAGTGACTACCTGGCTGCTGTGTTACCTACATCACAGCAGTGACTACCTGGCTGCTGCATTACCTACATCACAGCAGTGACTACCTGGCTGCTGTGTTACCCACATCACAGCAGTGACTACCTGGCTGCTGTGTTACCGACATCGCAGCAGTGACTACCTGGCTGTTGCGTTACCTACATCACAGCAGTGACTACCTGGCTGCTGTGTTACCTACATCACAGCAGTGACTACCTGGCGGCTGTGTTACCTACATCACAGCAGTGACTACCTGGCGGCTGTGTTACCTACATCGCAGCAGTGAGTACCTGGCTGCTGCGTTACCTACATCACAGCAGTGACTACCTGGCTGCTGCGTTACCTACATCACAGCAGTGACTACCTGGCTGCTGTGTTACCTACATCACAGCAGTGACTACCTGGCTGCTGTGTTACCCACATCACAGCAGTGACTACCTGGCTGCTGTGTTACCGACATCGCAGCAGTGACTACCTGGCTGCTGCGTTACCTACATCACAGCAGTGACTACCTGGCTGCTGTGTTACCTACATCACAGCAGTGACTACCTGGCGGCTGTGTTACCTACATCACAGCAGTGACTACCTGGCGGCTGTGTTACCTACATCGCAGCAGTGAGTACCTGGCTACTGCGTTACCTACATCACCGCAGTGACTACCTGGCTGCTGCGTTACCTACATCTCAGCAGTGACTACCTGGCGGCTGTGTTACCTACATCGCAGCAGTGAGTACCTGGCTACTGCGTTACCTACATCGCAGCAGTGAGTACCTGGCTACTGCGTTACCTACATCACAGCAGTGACTACCTGGCTGCTGCGTTACCTACATCACAGCAGTGACTACCTGGCTGCTGTGTTACCTACATCTCAGCAGTGACTACCTGGCGGCTGTGTTACCTACATCACAGCAGTGACTACCTGGCTGCTGTGTTACCGACATCACAGCAGTGACTACCTGGCTGCTGCGTTACCTACATCACAGCAGTGACTAACTGGCTGCTGCGTTACCGACATCACAGCAGTGACTAACTGGCTGCTGTGTTACCGACATCACAGCCATGACTACCTGGCTGCTGTGTTACCGACATCACAGCAGTGACTACCTGGCTGCTGCGTTACCTACATCACAGCAGTGACTACCTGGCTGCTGCGTTACCGACATCACAGCAGTGACTACCTGGCTGCTGCGTTACCGACATCACAGCAGTGACTACCTGGCTGCTGTGTTACCTACATCACAGCAGTGACTACCTGGCTGCTGTGTTACCTACATCACAGCAGTGACTAACTGGCTGCTGTGTTACCGACATCACAGATATGACTACCTGGCTGCTGTGTTACCGACATCACAGCAGTGACTACCTGGCTGCTGCGTTACCTACATCACAGCAGTGACTACCTGGCTGCTGCGTTACCGACATCACAGCAGTGACTACCTGGCTGCTGCGTTACCGACATCACAGCAGTGACTACCTGGCTGCTGTGTTACCTACATCGCAGCAGTGACTACCTGGCTGCTGCGTTACCTACATCACAGCAGTGACTACCTGGCTGCTGCGTTACCGACATCACAGCAGTGACTGCCTGGCTGCTGTGTTACCTACATCACAGCAGTGACTACCTGGCTGCTGCGTTACCTACATCTCAGCAGTGACTACCTGGCTGCTGCGTTACCTACATCACAGCAGTGACTACCTGGCTGCTGTGTTACCGACATCACAGCAGTGACTACCTGGCTGCTGCGTTACCTACATCACAGCAGTGACTACCTGGCTGCTGCGTTACCGACATCACAGCAGTGACTACCTGGCTGCTGCGTTACCTACATCTCAGCAGTGACTACCTGGCTGCTGCGTTACCGACATCACAGCAGTGACTAACTGGCTGCTGTGTTACCGACATCACAGCAGTGACTACCTGGCTGCTGCGTTACCTACATCACAGCAGTGACTACCTGGCTGCTGCGTTACTTACATCACAGCAGTGACTACCTGGCTGCTGCGTTACCGACATCACAGCAGTGTCTACCTGGCTGCTGTGTTACCTACATCACAGCAGTGACTACCTGGCTGCTGTGTTACCTACATCACAGCAGTGACTACCTGGCTGCTGTGTTACCTACATCACAGCAGTGACTACCTGGCTGCTGTGTTACCTACATCACAGCAGTGACTACCTGGCTGCTGTGTTACCTACATCCCAGCAGTGACTACCTGGCTGCTGCGTTACCAACATCACAGCAGTGACTACCTGGCTGCTGTGTTACCTACATCGCAGCAGTGACTACCTGGCTGCTGTGTTACCTACATCACAGCAGTGACTACCTGGCTGCTGTGTTACCTACATCACAGCAGTGACTACCTGTCTGCTGTGTTACCTACATCACAGCGGTGACTACCTGGCTGCTGTGTTACCTACATCACAGCAGTGACTACCTGGCTGCTGTGTTACCTACATCACAGCAGTGACTACCTGGCTGCTGTGTTACCTACATCACAGCAGTGACTACCTGGCTGCTGTGTTACCTACATCTCAGCAGTGACTACCTGGCTGCTGCGTTACCTACATCACAGCAGTGACTACCTGGCTGCTGCGTTTCCTACATCACAGCAGTGACTACCTGGCTGCTGTGTTACCTTCATCACAGCAGTGACTACCTGGCTGCTGCTTACCTACATCACAGCAGTGACTACCTGGCTGCTGCGTTACCGACATCACAGCAGTGACTACCTGGCTGCTGCGTTACCTACATCTCAGCAGTGACTACCTGGCTGCTGTGTTACCTACATCACAGCAGTGACTACCTGGCTGCTGCGTTAACTACATCACAGCAGTGACTACCTGGCTGCTGTGTTACCTACATCACAGCAGTGGCTACCTGGCTGCTGTGTTACCTACATCACAGCAGTGACTACCTGGCTGCTGCTTACCTACATCACAGCAGTGACTACCTGGCTGCTGCGTTAACTACATCACAGCAGTGACTACCTGGCTGCTGTGTTACCTACATCGCAGCAGTGACTACCTGGCTGTCGTGTTACCTACATCACAGCTGTGACTACCTGGCTGCTGTGTTACCTACATCGCAGCAGTGACTACCTGGCTGCTGCGTTACCTACATCACAGCAGTGACTACCTGGCTGCTGCGTTACCTACATCACAGCAGTGACTACCTGGCTGCTGTGTTACCTACATCACAACAGTGACTACCTGGCTGCTGTGTTACCTACATCGCAGCAGTGACTACCTGGCGGCTGTGTTACCTACATCGCAGCAGTGACTACCTGGCTGCTGTGTTACCTACATCACAGCAGTGACTACCTGGCTGCTGCTTACCTACATCACAGCAGTGACTACCTGGCTGCTGCGTTACCGACATCACAGCAGTGACTACCTGGCTGCTGCGTTACCTACATCTCAGCAGTGACTACCTGGCTGCTGTGTTACCTACATCACAGCAGTGACTACCTGGCGGCTGTGTTACCTACACCACAGCAGTGACTACCTGGCTGCTGTGTTACCTACATCACAGCAGTGACTACCTGGCTGCTGCTTACCTACATCACAGCAGTGACTACCTGGCTGCTGCGTTAACTACATCACAGCAGTGACTACTTGGCTGCTGCGTTACCTACATCACAGCAATGACTACCTGGCTGCTGTGTTACCTACATCACAGCAGTGACTACCTGGCTGCTGCTTACCTACATCACAGCAGTGACTACCTGGCTGCTGCGTTAACTACATCACAGCAGTGACTACCTGGCTGCTGTGTTACCTACATCGCAGCAGTGACTACCTGGCTGCTGTGTTACCTACATCACAGCTGTGACTACCTGGCTGCTGTGTTACCTACATCGCAGCAGTGACTACCTGGCTGCTGTGTTACCTACATCACAGCAGTGACTACCTGGCTGCTGTGTTACCTACATCACAACAGTGACTACCTGGCTGCTGTGTTTCCTACATCGCAGCAGTGACTACCTGGCTGCTGCGTTACCTACATCACAGCAGTGACTACCTGGCTGCTGTGTTACTTACATCACAGAAGTGACTACCTGGCTGCTGCGTTACCTACATCACAGCAGTGACTACCTGGCTGCTGTGTTACCTACATCTCAGCAGTGACTACCTGGCTGCTGTGTTACCTACATCACAGCAGTGACTACCTGGCTGCTGCGTTACCTACATCACAGCAGTGACTACCTGGCTGCTGTGTTACCTACATCACAGCAGTGACTACCTGGCTGCTGCGTTACCTACATCACAGCAGTGACTACCTGGCTGCTGTGTTACCTACATCACAGCAGTGACTACCTGGCTACTGCGTTACCTACATCACAGCAGTGACTACCTGGCTGCTGTGTTACCTACATCACAGCAGTGACTACCTTGCTGCTGTGTTACCTACATCACAGCAGTCACTACCTTGCTGCTGTGTTACCCACATTACAGCAGTGACTACCTGGCTGCTGTGTTACCTACATCACAGCAGTGACTACCTGGCTGCTGTGTTACCTACATCACAGCAGTGACTACCTGGCTGCTGCGTTACCTACATCACAGCAGTGACTACCTGGCTGCTGTGTTACCGACATCACAGCAGTGACTACCTGGCTGCTGCGTTACCTACATCACAGCAGTGACTAACTGGCTGCTGCGTTACCGACATCACAGCAGTGACTAACTGGCTGCTGTGTTACCGACATCACAGCCATGACTACCTGGCTGCTGTGTTACCGACATCACAGCAGTGACTACCTGGCTGCTGCGTTACCTACATCACAGCAGTGACTACCTGGCTGCTGCGTTACCGACATCACAGCAGTGACTACCTGGCTGCTGCGTTACCGACATCACAGCAGTGACTACCTGGCTGCTGTGTTACCTACATCACAGCAGTGACTACCTGGCTGCTGTGTTACCTACATCACAGCAGTGACTAACTGGCTGCTGTGTTACCGACATCACAGATATGACTACCTGGCTGCTGTGTTACCGACATCACAGCAGTGACTACCTGGCTGCTGCGTTACCTACATCACAGCAGTGACTACCTGGCTGCTGCGTTACCGACATCACAGCAGTGACTACCTGGCTGCTGCGTTACCGACATCACAGCAGTGACTACCTGGCTGCTGTGTTACCTACATCGCAGCAGTGACTACCTGGCTGCTGCGTTACCTACATCACAGCAGTGACTACCTGGCTGCTGCGTTACCGACATCACAGCAGTGACTACCTGGCTGCTGTGTTACCTACATCACAGCAGTGACTACCTGGCTGCTGCGTTACCTACATCTCAGCAGTGACTACCTGGCTGCTGCGTTACCTACATCACAGCAGTGACTACCTGGCTGCTGTGTTACCGACATCACAGCAGTGACTACCTGGCTGCTGCGTTACCTACATCACAGCAGTGACTACCTGGCTGCTGCGTTACCGACATCACAGCAGTGACTACCTGGCTGCTGCGTTACCTACATCTCAGCAGTGACTACCTGGCTGCTGCGTTACCGACATCACAGCAGTGACTAACTGGCTGCTGTGTTACCGACATCACAGCAGTGACTACCTGGCTGCTGCGTTACCTACATCACAGCAGTGACTACCTGGCTGCTGCGTTACTTACATCACAGCAGTGACTACCTGGCTGCTGCGTTACCGACATCACAGCAGTGTCTACCTGGCTGCTGTGTTACCTACATCACAGCAGTGACTACCTGGCTGCTGTGTTACCTACATCACAGCAGTGACTACCTGGCTGCTGTGTTACCTACATCACAGCAGTGACTACCTGGCTGCTGTGTTACCTACATCACAGCAGTGACTACCTGGCTGCTGTGTTACCTACATCCCAGCAGTGACTACCTGGCTGCTGCGTTACCTACATCACAGCAGTGACTACCTGGCTGCTGTGTTACCTACATCGCAGCAGTGACTACCTGGCTGCTGTGTTACCTACATCACAGCAGTGACTACCTGGCTGCTGTGTTACCTACATCACAGCAGTGACTACCTGTCTGCTGTGTTACCTACATCACAGCGGTGACTACCTGGCTGCTGTGTTACCTACATCACAGCAGTGACTACCTGGCTGCTGTGTTACCTACATCACAGCAGTGACTACCTGGCTGCTGTGTTACCTACATCACAGCAGTGACTACCTGGCTGCTGTGTTACCTACATCTCAGCAGTGACTACCTGGCTGCTGCGTTACCTACATCACAGCAGTGACTACCTGGCTGCTGCGTTTCCTACATCACAGCAGTGACTACCTGGCTGCTGTGTTACCTACATCACAGCAGTGACTACCTGGCTGCTGCTTACCTACATCACAGCAGTGACTACCTGGCTGCTGCGTTACCGACATCACAGCAGTGACTACCTGGCTGCTGCGTTACCTACATCTCAGCAGTGACTACCTGGCTGCTGTGTTACCTACATCACAGCAGTGACTACCTGGCTGCTGCGTTAACTACATCACAGCAGTGACTACCTGGCTGCTGTGTTACCTACATCACAGCAGTGGCTACCTGGCTGCTGTGTTACCTACATCACAGCAGTGACTACCTGGCTGCTGCTTACCTACATCACAGCAGTGACTACCTGGCTGCTGCGTTAACTACATCACAGCAGTGACTACCTGGCTGCTGTGTTACCTACATCGCAGCAGTGACTACCTGGCTGTCGTGTTACCTACATCACAGCTGTGACTACCTGGCTGCTGTGTTACCTACATCGCAGCAGTGACTACCTGGCTGCTGCGTTACCTACATCACAGCAGTGACTACCTGGCTGCTGCGTTACCTACATCACAGCAGTGACTACCTGGCTGCTGTGTTACCTACATCACAACAGTGACTACCTGGCTGCTGTGTTTCCTACAGCGCAGCAGTGACTACCTGGCTGCTGCGTTACCTACATCACAGCAGTGACTACCTGGCTGCTGCGTTACCTACATCACAGCAGTGACTACCTGGCGGCTGTGTTACTTACATCACAGCAGTGACTACCTGGCTGCTGCGTTACCTACATCACAGCAGTGACTACCTGGCTGCTGTGTTACCTACATCACAGCAGTGACTACCTGGCTGCTGTGTTACCTACATCACAGCAGTGACTACCTGGCTGCTGTGTTACCTACATCTCAGCAGTGACTACCTGGCTGCTGCGTTACCTACATCACAGCAGTGACTACCTGGCTGCTGCGTTTCCTACATCGCAGCAGTGACTACCTGGCGGCTGTGTTACCTACATCGCAGCAGTGACTACCTGGCTGCTGTGTTACCTACATCACAGCAGTGACTACCTGGCTGCTGCTTACCTACATCACAGCAGTGACTACCTGGCTGCTGCGTTACCGACATCACAGCAGTGACTACCTGGCTGCTGCGTTACCTACATCTCAGCAGTGACTACCTGGCTGCTGTGTTACCTACATCACAGCAGTGACTACCTGGCGGCTGTGTTACCTACACCACAGCAGTGACTACCTGGCTGCTGTGTTACCTACATCACAGCAGTGACTACCTGGCTGCTGCTTACCTACATCACAGCAGTGACTACCTGGCTGCTGCGTTAACTACATCACAGCAGTGACTACTTGGCTGCTGCGTTACCTACATCACAGCAATGACTACCTGGCTGCTGTGTTACCTACATCACAGCAGTGACTACCTGGCTGCTGCTTGCCTACATCACAGCAGTGACTACCTGGCTGCTGCGTTAACTACATCACAGCAGTGATACCTGGCTGCTGTGTTACCTACATCGCAGCAGTGACTACCTGGCTGCTGTGTTACCTACATCACAGCTGTGACTACCTGGCTGCTGTGTTACCTACATCGCAGCAGTGACTACCTGGCTGCTGTGTTACCTACATCACAGCAGTGACTACCTGGCTGCTGTGTTACCTACATCACAACAGTGACTACCTGGCTGCTGTGTTTCCTACATCGCAGCAGTGACTACCTGGCTGCTGCGTTACCTACATCACAGCAGTGACTACCTGGCTGCTGTGTTACTTACATCACAGAAGTGACTACCTGGCTGCTGCGTTACCTACATCACAGCAGTGACTACCTGGCTGCTGTGTTACCTACATCTCAGCAGTGACTACCTGGCTGCTGTGTTACCTACATCACAGCAGTGACTACCTGGCTGCTGCGTTACCTACATCACAGCAGTGACTACCTGGCTGCTGTGTTACCTACATCACAGCAGTGACTACCTGGCTGCTGCGTTACCTACATCACAGCAGTGACTACCTGGCTGCTGTGTTACCTACATCACAGCAGTGACTACCTGGCTACTGCGTTACCTACATCACAGCAGTGACTACCTGGCTGCTGTGTTACCTACATCACAGCAGTGACTACCTTGCTGCTGTGTTACCTACATCACAGCAGTCACTACCTTGCTGCTGTGTTACCCACATTACAGCAGTGACTACCTGGCTGCTGTGTTACCTACATCACAGCAGTGACTACCTGGCTGCTGTGTTACCTACATCACAGCAGTGACTACCTGGCTGCTGCGTTACCTACATCACAGCAGTGACTACCTGGCTGCTGCGTTAACTACATCACAGCAGTGACTACCTGGCTGCTGTGTTACCGACATCACAGCAGTGACTACCTGGCTGCTGTGTTACCTACATCACAGCAGTGACTACCTGGCTGCTGCTTACCTACATCACAGCAGTGACTACCTGGCTGCTGCGTTAACTACATCACAGCAGTGACTACCTGGCTGCTGCGTTACCTACATCACAGCAGTGACTACCTGGCTGCTGTGTTACCTACATCACAGCAGTGACTACCTGGCTGCTGCTTACCTACATCACAGCAGTGACTACCTGGCTGCTGCGTTAACTACATCACAGCAGTGACTACCTGGCTGCTGTGTTACCTACATCGCAGCAGTGACTACCTGGCTGCTGTGTTACCTACATCACAGCTGTGACTACCTGGCTGCTGTGTTACCTACATCGCAGCAGTGACTACCTGGCTGCTGCGTTACCTACATCACAGCTGTAACTACCTGGCTGCTGTGTTACCTACATCACAGCAGTGACTACCTGGCTGCTGTGTTACCTACATCACAACAGTGACTACCTGGCTGCTGTGTTTCCTATATCGCAGCAGTGACTACCTGGCTGCTGCGTTACCTACATCACAGCAGTGAATACCTGGCTGCTGCGTTACCTACATCACAGCAGTGACTACCTGGCGGCTGTGTTACTTACATCACAGCTGTGACTACCTGGCTGCTGCGTTACCTACATCGCAGCAGTGACTACCTGGCTGCTGTGTTACCTACATCACAGCAGTGACTACCTGGCTGCTGCGTTACCTACATCACAGCAGTGACTACCTGGCTGCTGTGTTACCTACATCTTAGCAGTGACTACCTGGCTGCTGTGTTACCTACATCTCAGCAGTGACTACCTGGCTGCTGTGTTACCTACATCACAGCAGTGACTACCTGGCTGCTGCGTTACCTACATCACAGCAGTGACTACCTGGCTGCTGCGTTACCTACATCACAGCAGTGACTACCTGGCTGCTGTGTTACCTACATCACAGCAGTCACTACCTTGCTGCTGTGTTACCTACATCACAGCAGTCACTACCTTGCTGCTGTGTTACCTACATCACAGCAGTGACTACCTGGCTGCTGTGTTACCCACATCACAGCAGTGACTACCTGGCTGCTGCTTACCTACATCACAGCAGTGACTACCTGGCTGCTGCGTTACCGACATCACGGCAGTGACTACCTGGCTGCTGCGTTACCAACATCTCTGCAGTGACTACCTGGCTGCTGTGTTACCTACATCACAGCAGTGACTACCTGGCTGCTGCGTTACATACATCACAGCAGTTACTACCTGGCTGCTGCGTTACCGACATCACAGCAGTGACTACCTGGCTGCTGTGTTACCTACATCACAGCAGTGACAACCTGGCTGCTGTGTTACCTACATCACAGCAGTGACTACCTGGCTGCTGTGTTACCTACATCGCAGCAGTGACTATCTGGCTGCTGCGTTACCTACATCACAGCAGTGACTTCCTGGCTGCTGCGTTACCTACATCACAGCAGTGACTACCTGGCTGCTGTGTTACCTACATCACAGCAGTGACTACCTGGCTGCTGCGTTACCTACATCACAGCAGTGACTACCTGGCTGCTGTGTTACCTACATCACAGCAGTGACTACCTGGCTGCTGTGTTACCTACATCACAGCAGTGACTACCTGGCTGCTGTGTTACCTACATCTCAGCAGTGACTACCTGGCTGCTGTGTTACCTACATCACAGCAGTGACTACCTGGCTGCTGTGTTACCTACATCTCAGTAGTGACTACCTGGCTGCTGTGTTACCTACATCACAGCAGTGACTACCTGGCTGCTGTGTTACCTACATCTCAGCAGTGACTACCTGGCTGCTGTGTTACCTACATCACAGCAGTGACTACCTGGCTGCTGTGTTACCTACATCTCAGCAGTGACTACCTGGCTGCTGCGTTTCCTACATCACAGCAGTGACTACCTGGCTGCTGCGTTACCTACATCACAGCAGTGACTTCCTGGCTGCTGCGTTACCTACATCACAGCAGTGACTACCTGGCTGCTGTGTTACCTACATCACAGCAGTGACTACCTGGCTGCTGTGTTACCTACATCACAGCAGTGACTACCTGGCTGCTGTGTTACCTACATCTCAGCAGTGACTACCTGGCTGCTGCGTTACCTACATCACAGCAGTGACTACCTGGCTGCTGTGTTACCTACATCACAGCAGTGACTACCTGGCTGCTGTGTTACCTACATCTCAGCAGTGACTACCTGGCTGCTGTGTTACCTACATCACAGCAGTGACTACCTGGCTGCTGTGTTACCTACATCTCAGTAGTGACTACCTGGCTGCTGTGTTACCTACATCACAGCAGTGACTACCTGGCTGCTGTGTTACCTACATCTCAGCAGTGACTACCTGGCTGCTGTGTTACCTACATCACAGCAGTGACTACCTGGCTGCTGTGTTACCTACATCTCAGCAGTGACTACCTGGCTGCTGTGTTACCTACATCACAGCAGTGACTACCTGGCTGCTGTGTTACCTACATCATAGCAGTGACTACCTGGCTGCTGCGTTTCCTACATCGCAGCAATGACTACCTGGCGGCTGTATTACCTACATCGCAGCAGTGACTACCTGGCTGCTGCGTTACCGACATCACAGCAGTGACTACCTGGCGGCTGTGTTACCTACATCACAGCAGTGACTACCAGGCTGCTGCGTTACCGACATCAAAGCAGTGACTACCTGGCGGCTGTGTTACCTACATCACAGCAGTGACTACCTGGCGGCTGTGTTACCTACATCACAGCAGTGACTACCTGGCTGCTGTGTTACCGACATCACAGCAGTGACTACCTGGCAGCTGCGTTACCTACATCTCAGCAGTGCCTACCTGGCTGCTGTGTTACCTACATCACAGCAGTGACTACCTGGCTGCTGTGTTACCTACATCACAGCAGTGACTACCTGGCTGCTGCGTTACATACATCTCAGCAGTGACTACCTGGCTGCTGCGTTACCGACATCACAGCAGTGACTGCCTGGCTGCTGTGTTACCTACATCACAGCAGTGACTACCTGGCTGCTGCGTTACCTACATCACAGCAGTGACTACCTGGCTGCTGCGTTACTTACATCACAGCAGTGACTACCTGGCTGCTGTGTTACCTACATCACAGCAGTGACTACCTGGCTGCTGCGTTACATACATCTCAGCAGTGACTACCTGGCTGCTGTGTTACCTACATCACAGCAGTGACTACCTGGCTGCTGTGTTACCTACATCAGAGCAGTGACTACCTGGCTGCTGCGTTACCTACATCACAGCAGTGACTACGTTGCTGCTGCGTTACGTACATCACAGCAGTGACTACCTGGCTGCTGTGTTACCTACATCACCGCAGTGACAACCTGGCTGCTGTGTTACCTACATCACAGCGGTGACTACCTGGCTGCTGCGTTAACTACATCACAGCAGTGACTACCTGGCTGCTGTGTTACCTACATCGCAGCAGTGACTACCTGGCTGTCGTGTTACCTACATCACAGCTGTGACTACCTGGCTGCTGTGTTACCTACATCGCAGCAGTGACTACCTGGCTGCTGCGTTACCTACATCACAGCAGTGACTACCTGGCTGCTGCGTTACCTACATCACAGCAGTGACTACCTGGCTGCTGTGTTACCTACATCACAACAGTGACTACCTGGCTGCTGTGTTTCCTACAGCGCAGCAGTGACTACCTGGCTGCTGCGTTACCTACATCACAGCAGTGACTACCTGGCTGCTGCGTTACCTACATCACAGCAGTGACTACCTGGCGGCTGTGTTACTTACATCACAGCAGTGACTACCTGGCTGCTGCGTTACCTACATCACAGCAGTGACTACCTGGCTGCTGTGTTACCTACATCACAGCAGTGACTACCTGGCTGCTGTGTTACCTACATCACAGCAGTGACTACCTGGCTGCTGTGTTACCTACATCTCAGCAGTGACTACCTGGCTGCTGCGTTACCTACATCACAGCAGTGACTACCTGGCTGCTGCGTTTCCTACATCGCAGCAGTGACTACCTGGCGGCTGTGTTACCTACATCGCAGCAGTGACTACCTGGCTGCTGTGTTACCTACATCACAGCAGTGACTACCTGGCTGCTGCTTACCTACATCACAGCAGTGACTACCTGGCTGCTGCGTTACCGACATCACAGCAGTGACTACCTGGCTGCTGCGTTACCTACATCTCAGCAGTGACTACCTGGCTGCTGTGTTACCTACATCACAGCAGTGACTACCTGGCGGCTGTGTTACCTACACCACAGCAGTGACTACCTGGCTGCTGTGTTACCTACATCACAGCAGTGACTACCCGGCTGCTGCTTACCTACATCACAGCAGTGACTACCTGGCTGCTGCGTTAACTACATCACAGCAGTGACTACTTGGCTGCTGCGTTACCTACATCACAGCAATGACTACCTGGCTGCTGTGTTACCTACATCACAGCAGTGACTACCTGGCTGCTGTGTTACCTACATCGCAGCAGTGACTACCTGGCTGCTGTGTTACCTACATCACAGCTGTGACTACCTGGCTGCTGTGTTACCTACATCGCAGCAGTGACTACCTGGCTGCTGTGTTACCTACATCACAGCAGTGACTACCTGGCTGCTGTGTTACCTACATCACAACAGTGACTACCTGGCTGCTGTGTTTCCTACATCGCAGCAGTGACTACCTGGCTGCTGCGTTACCTACATCACAGCAGTGACTACCTGGCTGCTGTGTTACTTACATCACAGAAGTGACTACCTGGCTGCTGCGTTACCTACATCACAGCAGTGACTACCTGGCTGCTGTGTTACCTACATCTCAGCAGTGACTACCTGGCTGCTGTGTTACCTACATCACAGCAGTGACTACCTGGCTGCTGCGTTACCTACATCACAGCAGTGACTACCTGGCTGCTGTGTTACCTACATCACAGCAGTGACTACCTGGCTGCTGCGTTACCTACATCACAGCAGTGACTACCTGGCTGCTGTGTTACCTACATCACAGCAGTGACTACCTGGCTACTGCGTTACCTACATCACAGCAGTGACTACCTGGCTGCTGTGTTACCTACATCACAGCAGTGACTACCTTGCTGCTGTGTTACCTACATCACAGCAGTCACTACCTTGCTGCTGTGTTACCCACATTACAGCAGTGACTACCTGGCTGCTGTGTTACCTACATCACAGCAGTGACTACCTGGCTGCTGTGTTACCTACATCACAGCAGTGACTACCTGGCTGCTGCGTTACCTACATCACAGCAGTGACTACCTGGCTGCTGCGTTAACTACATCACAGCAGTGACTACCTGGCTGCTGTGTTACCGACATCACAGCAGTGACTACCTGGCTGCTGTGTTACCTACATCACAGCAGTGACTACCTGGCTGCTGCTTACCTACATCACAGCAGTGACTACCTGGCTGCTGCGTTAACTACATCACAGCAGTGACTACCTGGCTGCTGCGTTACCTACATCACAGCAGTGACTACCTGGCTGCTGTGTTACCTACATCACAGCAGTGACTACCTGGCTGCTGCTTACCTACATCACAGCAGTGACTACCTGGCTGCTGCGTTAACTACATCACAGCAGTGACTACCTGGCTGCTGTGTTACCTACATCGCAGCAGTGACTACCTGGCTGCTGTGTTACCTACATCACAGCTGTGACTACCTGGCTGCTGTGTTACCTACATCGCAGCAGTGACTACCTGGCTGCTGCGTTACCTACATCACAGCTGTAACTACCTGGCTGCTGTGTTACCTACATCACAGCAGTGACTACCTGGCTGCTGTGTTACCTACATCACAACAGTGACTACCTGGCTGCTGTGTTTCCTACATCGCAGCAGTGACTACCTGGCTGCTGCGTTACCTACATCACAGCAGTGAATACCTGGCTGCTGCGTTACCTACATCACAGCAGTGACTACCTGGCGGCTGTGTTACTTACATCACAGCTGTGACTACCTGGCTGCTGCGTTACCTACATCGCAGCAGTGACTACCTGGCTGCTGTGTTACCTACATCACAGCAGTGACTACCTGGCTGCTGCGTTACCTACATCACAGCAGTGACTACCTGGCTGCTGTGTTACCTACATCTTAGCAGTGACTACCTGGCTGCTGTGTTACCTACATCTCAGCAGTGACTACCTGGCTGCTGTGTTACCTACATCACAGCAGTGACTACCTGGCTGCTGCGTTACCTACATCACAGCAGTGACTACCTGGCTGCTGCGTTACCTACATCACAGCAGTGACTACCTGGCTGCTGTGTTACCTACATCACAGCAGTCACTACCTTGCTGCTGTGTTACCTACATCACAGCAGTCACTACCTTGCTGCTGTGTTACCTACATCACAGCAGTGACTACCTGGCTGCTGTGTTACCCACATCACAGCAGTGACTACCTGGCTGCTGCTTACCTACATCACAGCAGTGACTACCTGGCTGCTGCGTTACCGACATCACGGCAGTGACTACCTGGCTGCTGCGTTACCAACATCTCTGCAGTGACTACCTGGCTGCTGTGTTACCTACATCACAGCAGTGACTACCTGGCTGCTGCGTTACATACATCACAGCAGTTACTACCTGGCTGCTGCGTTACCGACATCACAGCAGTGACTACCTGGCTGCTGTGTTACCTACATCACAGCAGTGACAACCTGGCTGCTGTGTTACCTACATCACAGCAGTGACTACCTGGCTGCTGTGTTACCTACATCGCAGCAGTGACTATCTGGCTGCTGCGTTACCTACATCACAGCAGTGACTTCCTGGCTGCTGCGTTACCTACATCACAGCAGTGACTACCTGGCTGCTGTGTTACCTACATCACAGCAGTGACTACCTGGCTGCTGCGTTACCTACATCACAGCAGTGACTACCTGGCTGCTGTGTTATCTACATCACAGCAGTGACTACCTGGCTGCTGTGTTACCTACATCACAGCAGTGACTACCTGGCTGCTGTGTTACCTACATCTCAGCAGTGACTACCTGGCTGCTGTGTTACCTACATCACAGCAGTGACTACCTGGCTGCTGTGTTACCTACATCTCAGTAGTGACTACCTGGCTGCTGTGTTACCTACATCACAGCAGTGACTACCTGGCTGCTGTGTTACCTACATCTCAGCAGTGACTACCTGGCTGCTGTGTTACCTACATCACAGCAGTGACTACCTGGCTGCTGTGTTACCTACATCTCAGCAGTGACTACCTGGCTGCTGCGTTTCCTACATCACAGCAGTGACTACCTGGCTGCTGCGTTACCTACATCACAGCAGTGACTTCCTGGCTGCTGCGTTACCTACATCACAGCAGTGACTACCTGGCTGCTGTGTTACCTACATCACAGCAGTGACTACCTGGCTGCTGTGTTACCTACATCACAGCAGTGACTACCTGGCTGCTGTGTTACCTACATCTCAGCAGTGACTACCTGGCTGCTGCGTTACCTACATCACAGCAGTGACTACCTGGCTGCTGTGTTACCTACATCACAGCAGTGACTACCTGGCTGCTGTGTTACCTACATCTCAGCAGTGACTACCTGGCTGCTGTGTTACCTACATCACAGCAGTGACTACCTGGCTGCTGTGTTACCTACATCTCAGTAGTGACTACCTGGCTGCTGTGTTACCTACATCACAGCAGTGACTACCTGGCTGCTGTGTTACCTACATCTCAGCAGTGACTACCTGGCTGCTGTGTTACCTACATCACAGCAGTGACTACCTGGCTGCTGTGTTACCTACATCTCAGCAGTGACTCCCTGGCTGCTGTGTTACCTACATCACAGCAGTGACTACCTGGCTGCTGTGTTACCTACATCATAGCAGTGACTACCTGGCTGCTGCGTTTCCTACATCGCAGCAATGACTACCTGGCGGCTGTATTACCTACATCGCAGCAGTGACTACCTGGCTGCTGCGTTACCGACATCACAGCAGTGACTACCTGGCGGCTGTGTTACCTACATCACAGCAGTGACTACCAGGCTGCTGCGTTACCGACATCAAAGCAGTGACTACCTGGCGGCTGTGTTACCTACATCACAGCAGTGACTACCTGGCGGCTGTGTTACCTACATCACAGCAGTGACTACCTGGCTGCTGTGTTACCGACATCACAGCAGTGACTACCTGGCAGCTGCGTTACCTACATCTCAGCAGTGCCTACCTGGCTGCTGTGTTACCTACATCACAGCAGTGACTACCTGGCTGCTGTGTTACCTACATCACAGCAGTGACTACCTGGCTGCTGCGTTACATACATCTCAGCAGTGACTACCTGGCTGCTGCGTTACCGACATCACAGCAGTGACTGCCTGGCTGCTGTGTTACCTACATCACAGCAGTGACTACCTGGCTGCTGCGTTACCTACATCACAGCAGTGACTACCTGGCTGCTGCGTTACTTACATCACAGCAGTGACTACCTGGCTGCTGTGTTACCTACATCACAGCAGTGACTACCTGGCTGCTGCGTTACATACATCTCAGCAGTGACTACCTGGCTGCTGTGTTACCTACATCACAGCAGTGACTACCTGGCTGCTGTGTTACCTACATCAGAGCAGTGACTACCTGGCTGCTGCGTTACCTACATCACAGCAGTGACTACGTTGCTGCTGCGTTACGTACATCACAGCAGTGACTACCTGGCTGCTGTGTTACCTACATCACCGCAGTGACAACCTGGCTGCTGTGTTACCTACATCACAGCGGTGACTACCTCGCTGCTGTGTTACCTACATCACTGCAGTGACTACCTGGCTGCTGTGTTACCTACATCACAGCAGTGACTACCTGGCTGCTGCGTTACCTACATCACAGCAATGACTACCTGGCTGCTGTGTTACCTACATCACAGCAGTTACTACCTAGCTGCTGCGTTACCGACATCACAGCAGTGACTACCTGGCTGCTGTGTTACCTACATCACAGCAGTGACTACCTGGCTGCTGCGTTACCTACATCACAGCAGTGACTACCTGGCTGCTGCGTTACCTACATCTCAGCAGTGACTACCTGGCTGCGGTGTTACCTACATCACAGCAGTGACTACTTGGCTGCTGCGTTACATACATCTCAGCAGTGACTACCTGGCTGCTGCATTACCGACATCACAGCAGTGACTACCTGGCTGCTGTGTTACCTACATCACAGCAGTGACTACCTGGCTGCTGCGTTACCTACATCACAGCAGTGACTACCTGGCTGCTGTGTTACATACATCACAGCAGTGACTACCTGGCTGCTGTGTTACCTACATCACAGCAGTGACTACCTGGCTGCTGCGTTACATACATCTCAGCAGTGACTACCTGGCTGCTGCGTTACCGACATCACAGCAGTGACTACCTGGCGGCTGTGTTACCTACATCACAGCAGTGACTACCTGGCTGCTGCGTTACATACATCTCAGCAGTGACTACCTGGCTGCTGCGTTACCGACATCACAGCAGTGACTACCTGGCTGCTGTGTTACCTACATCACAGCAGTGACTACCAGGCTGCTGCGTTACATACATCTCAGCAGTGACTACCTGGCTGCTGCGTTACATACATCTCAGCAGTGACTACCTGGCTGCTGCGTTACCGACATCGCAGCAGTGACTACCTGGCGGCTGTGTTACCTAGATCACAGCAGTGACTAGCTGGCTGCTGTGTTACCTACATCACAGCAGTGACTACCTGGCTGCTGCGTTACCTACATCGCAGCAGTGACTACCTGGCTGCTGTGTTTCCTACATCGCAGCAGTGACTACCTGGCTGCTGCGTTACCTACATCACAGCAGTGACTACCTGGCTGCTGTGTTACCTACATCTCAGCAGTGACTACCTGGCTGCTGCGTTACCTACATCACAGCAGTGACTACCTGGCTGCTGCGTTTCCTACATCGCAGCAGTGACTACCTGGCGGCTGCGTTACCTACATCGAGGCAGTGACTACCTGGCTGCTGCGTTTCCTACATCGCAGCAGTGACTACCTGGCGGCTGTGTTACCTACATCGAGGCAGTGACTACCTGGCTGCTGCGTTACCTACTTTGCAGCAGTGACTACCTGGCTGCTGCGTTACCTACATCACAGCAGTGATTACCTGGCTGCTGCGTTACCTACATCACAGCAGTGACTACCTGGCTGCTGCATTACCTACATCACAGCAGTGACTATCTGGCTACTGTGTTACCTACATCACAGCAGTGACTACCTGGCTGCTGCGTTTCCTACATCGCAGCAGTGACTACCTGGCTGCTGCGTTACCTACATCACAGCAGTGACTACCTGGCTGCTGCGTTACCTACATCACAGCAATGACTACGTTGCTGCTGCGTTACGTACATCGCAGCAGTGACTACCTGGCTGCTGTGTTACCTACATCACAGCAGTGACAACCTGGCTGCTGCGTTACGTACATCACAGCAGTGACTACCTGGCTGCTGCGTTACCTACATCACAGCAATGACTACGTTGCTGCTGCGTTACGTACATCGCAGCAGTGACTACCTGGCTGCTGTGTTACCTACATCACCGCAGTGACAACCTGGCTGCTGCGTTACCTACATCACAGCAGTGACTACGTTGCTGCTGCGTTACCTACATCACAGCAGTGACTACCTGGCTGCTGCGTTACCTACATCGCAGCAGTGACTACCTGGCTGCTGCGTTACCTACATCACAGCAGTGACTGCCTGGCTGCTGTGTTACCTACATCACAGCAGTGACTACCTGGCTGCTGCGTTACCTACATCGCAGCAGTGACTACCTGGCTGCTGCGTTACCTACATCACAGCAGTGACTACGTTGCTGCTGCGTTACGTACATCACAGCAGTGACTACCTGGCTGCTGCGTTACCTACATCACCGCAGTGACAACCTGGCTGCTGTGTTACCTACATCACAGCAGTGACTACCTGGCTGCTGCTTACCTACATCACAGCAGTGACTACCTGGCGGCTGTGTTACCTACATCACAGCAGTGACTACCTGGCTGCTGCGTTACCTACATCACAGCAGTGACTACCTGGCTGCTGCGTTACCTACATCACAGCAGTGACTACCTGGCTGCTGTGTTACCGACATCACAGCTGTGACTACCTGGCTGCTGCGTTACCTACATCACAGCAGTGACTACCTGGCTGCTGTGTTACCGACATCACAGCAGTGACTACGTTGCTGCTGCGTTACGTACATCGCAGCAGTGACTACCTGGCTGCTGTGTTACCTACATCACAGCAGTGACAACCTGGCTGCTGCGTTACGTACATCACAGCAGTGACTACCTGGCTGCTGTGTTACCGACATCACAGCTGTGACTACCTGGCTGCTGTGTTACCTACATCACCGCAGTGACAACCTGGCTGCTGCGTTACCTACATCACAGCAGTGACTACCTGGCTGCTGCGTTACCTACATCGCAGCAGTGACTACCTGGCTGCTGCGTTACCTACATCACAGCAGTGACTGCCTGGCTGCTGTGTTACCTACATCACAGCAGTGACTACCTGGCTGCTGCGTTACCTACATCGCAGCAGTGACTACCTGGCTGCTGCGTTACCTACATCACAGCAGTGACTACGTTGCTGCTGCGTTACGTACATCACAGCAGTGACTACCTGGCTGCTGCGTTACCTACATCACCGCAGTGACAACCTGGCTGCTGTGTTACCTACATCACAGCAGTGACTACCTGGCTGCTGCTTACCTACATCACAGCAGTGACTACCTGGCGGCTGTGTTACCTACATCACAGCAGTGACTACCTGGCTGCTGCGTTACCTACATCACAGCAGTGACTACCTGGCTGCTGCGTTACCTACATCACAGCAGTGACTACCTGGCTGCTGTGTTACCGACATCACAGCTGTGACTACCTGGCTGCTGCGTTACCTACATCACAGCAGTGACTACCTGGCTGCTGTGTTACCGACATCACAGCAGTGACTACCTGGCGGCTGTGTTACCTACATCACAGCAGTGACTACCTGGCTGCTGCGTTACCTACATCACAGCAGTGACTACCTGGCTGCTGCGTTACCTACATCACAGCAGTGACTACCTGGCTGCTGCGTTACCTACATCACAGCAGTGACTACCTGGCTGCTGTGTCACCTACATCACAGCAGTGACTACCTGGCGGCTGTGTTACCTACATCACAGCAGTGACTACCTGGCTGCTGTGTTACCTACATCACAGCAGTGACTACCTGGCTGCTGCGTTACCTACATCACAGCAGTGACTACCTGGCTGCTGTGTTACCTACATCACAGCAGTGACTACCTGGCTGCTGCGTTACCTACATCACAGCAGTGACTACCTGGCTGCTGTGTTACCTACATCACTGCAGTGACAACCTGGCTGCTGTGTTACCTACATCACAGCAGTGACTACCTGGCGGCTGTGTTACCTACATCACAGCAGTGACTACCTGGCTGCTGCTTACCTACATCACAGCAGTGACTACCTGGCGGCTGTGTTACCTACATCACAGCAGTGACTACCTGGCTGCTGCGTTACCTACCTCACAGCAGTGACTACCTGGCTGCTGTGTCACCTACATCACAGCAGTGACTACCTGGCGGCTGTGTTACCTACATCACAGCAGTGACTACCTGGCTGCTGCGTTACCTACATCACAGCAGTGACTACCTGGCTGCTGTGTTACCTACATCACAGCAGTGACCACCTAGCTGCTGTGTTACCTACATCACAACAGTGACTACCTGGCTGCTGTGTTACCTACATCACAGCAGTGACTACCTGGCTGCTGTGTTACCTACATCACAGCAGTGACTACCTGGCTGCTGTGTTACCTACATCACAGCAGTGACTACCTGGCTGCTGCGTTACCTACATCACAGCAGTGACTACCTCGCTGCTGTGTTACCTACATCACAGCAGTGACTACCTGGCTGCTGTGTTACCTACATCACAGCAGTGACTACCTGGCTGCTGCGTTACCTACATCTCAGCAGTGACTACCTCGCTGCTGTGTTACCTACATCACAGCAGTGACTACCTGGCTGCTGCGTTACCTACATCACAGCAGTGACTACCTCGCTGCTGTGTTACCTACATCACAGCAGTGACTACCTGGCTGCTGTGTTACCTACATCACAGCAGTGATTACCTGGCTGCTGCGTTACCTACATCACAGCAGTGACTACCGGGCTGCTGCATTACCTACATCACAGCAGTGACTAACTTGCTGCTGCGTTACCTACATCACAGCAGTGAGTACCTGGCTGCTGTGTTACCTACATCTCAGCAGTGATTACCTGGCTGCTGTGTACCTACATCACAGCAGTGACTACCTGGCTGCTGTGTTACCTACATCTCAGCAGTGACTACCTGGCTGCTGTGTTACCTACATCACAGCAGTGACTACCGGGCTGCTGCATTACCTACATCACAGCAGTGACTAACTTGCTGCTGCGTTACCTACATCACAGCAGTGAGTACCTGGCTGCTGTGTTACCTACATCTCAGCAGTGATTACCTGGCTGCTGTGTACCTACATCACAGCAGTGACTACCTGGCTGCTGTGTTACCTACATCTCAGCAGTGACTACCTGGCTGCTGTGTTACCTACATCTCAGCAGTGACTACCTGGCTGCTGTGTTACCTACATCACAGCAGTGACTACCTGGCTGCTGCGTTACCTACATCACAGCAGTGACTACCTGGCTGCTGTGTTACATACATCACAGCAGTGACTACCTGGCTGCTGCGTTACCGACATCACAGCAGTGACTACCTGGCTGCTGCGTTACCTACATCACAGCAGTGACTACCTGGCTGCTGCGTTACCGACATCACAGCAGTGACTACCTGGCTGCTGTGTTACCTACATCACAGCAGTGACTACCTGGCTGCTGCGTTACCGACATCACAGCAGTGACTACCTGGCTGCTGTGTTACCTACATCACAGCAGTGACTACCTGGCTGCTGCGTTACATACATCTCAGCAGTGACTACCTGGCTGCTGCGTTACATACATCACAGCAGTGACTACCTGGCTGCTGCGTTACCGATATCACAGCAGTGACTACCTGGCTGCTGTGTTACCTACATCACAGCAGTGACTACCTGGCTGCTGCGTTACATACATCTCAGCAGTGACTACCTGGCTGCTGCGTTACATACATCTCAGCAGTGACTACCTGGCTGCTGCGTTACCGACATCGCAGCAGTGACTACCTGGCGGCTGTGTTACCTACATCACAGCAGTGACTAGCTGGCTGCTGTGTTACCTAAATCACAGCAGTGACTACCTGGCTGCTGTGTTACCTACATCACAACAGTGACTACCTGGCTGCTGTGTTTCCTACATCGCAGCAGTGACTACGTGGCTGCTGCGTTACCTACATCACAGCAGTGACTACCTGGCTGCTGCGTTACCTACATCACAGCAGTGACTACCTGGCTGCTGTGTTACCTACATCACAGCAGTGACTACCTGGTTGCTGTGTTACCTACATCTCAGCAGTGACTACCTGGCTGCTGCGTTACCTACATCACAGCAGTGACTACCTGGCGGCTGTGTTACCTACATCGAGGCAGTGACTACCTGGCTGCTGCGTTACCTACTTTGCAGCAGTGACTACCTGGCTGCTGCGTTACCTACATCACAGCAGTGACTACCTGGCTGCTGCGTTACCTACATCACAGTAGTGACTACCTGGCTGCTGCATTACCTACATCACAGCAGTGACTATCTGGCTACTGTGTTACCTACATCACAGCAGTGACTACCTGGCTGCTGCGTTTCCTACATCGCAGCAGTGACTACCTGGCGGCTGTGTTACCTACATCGAGGCAGTGTCTACCTGGCTGCTGTGTTACCTACATCACAGCAGTGACTACCTGGCTGCTGTGTTACCTACATCACAGCAGTGACTACCTGGCTGCTGCGTTACCTACATCACAGCAGTGACTACGTTGCTGCTGCGTTACGTACATCGCAGCAGTGACTACCTGGCTGCTGTGTTACCTACATCACAGCAGTGACTACCTTGCTGCTGTGTTACCTACATCACCGCAGTGACAACCTGGCTGCTGTGTTACCTACATCACAGCAGTGACTACCTTGCTGCTGTGTTACCTACATCACCGCAGTGACAACCTGGCTGCTGTGTTACCTACATCACAGCAGTGACTACCTTGCTGCTGTGTTACCTACATCACAGCAGTGACTACCTGGCTGCTGCGTTACCTACATCACAGCAGTGACTACCTGGCGGCTGTGTTACCTACATCACAGCAATGACTACCTGGCTGCTGTGTTACCTACATCACAGCAGCGACTACATGGCTGCTGTGTTACCTACATCACAGCAGTGACTACCTGGCTGCTGTGTTACCTACATCACAACAGTGACTACCTGGCGGCTGTGTTACCAACATCACAGCAGTGACTACCTGGCGGCTGTGTTACCTACATCACAGCAATGACTACCTGGCTGCTGTGTTACCTACATCACAGCAGCGACTACATGGCTGCTGCGTTACCTACATCACAGCAGTGACTACCTGGCGGCTGTGTTACCTACATCACAGCAATGACTACCTGGCTGCTGTGTTACCTACATCACAGCAGCGACTACATGGCTGCTGTGTTACCTACATCACAGCAGTGACTACCTGGCTGCTGTGTTACCTACATCACAACAGTGACTACCTGGCGGCTGTGTTACCAACATCACAGCAGTGACTACCTGACGGCTGTGTTACCTACATCACAGCAGTGACTACCTGGCTGCTGTGTTACCTACATCACAGCAGTGACTACCTTGCTGCTGCGTTACCTACATCACAGCAGTGACTACGTTGCAGCTGCGTTACCTACATCACAGCAGTGACTACGTTGCTGCTGCGTTACGTACATCACAGCAGTGACTACCTTGCTGCTGTGTTACCTACATCACAGCAGTGACTACCTGGCTGCTGCGTTACCTACATCACAGCAGTGACTACCTGGCTGCTGCGTTACCTACATCACAGCAGTGACTACCTTGCTGCTGCGTTACCTACATCACAGCAGTGACTACGTTGCAGCTGCGTTACCTACATCACAGCAGTGACTACGTTGCTGCTGCGTTACGTACATCACAGCAGTGACTACCTTGCTGCTGTGTTACCTACATCACAGCAGTGACTACCTGGCTGCTGCGTTACCTACATCACAGCAGTGACTACCTGGCTGCTGTGTTACCTACATCACAGCAGTGAGTACCTTGCTGCTGTGTTACCTACATCACAGCAGTGACTACCTGGCTGCTGTGTTACCTACATCACAGCAGTGACTACCTTGCTGCTGCGTTACCTACATCACAGCAGTGACTACGTTGCTGCTGCGTTACCTACATCACAGCAGTGACTACCTGGCTGCTGTGTTACCTACATCACAGCAGTGAGTACCTTGCTGCTGTGTTACCTACATCACAGCAGTGACTACCTGGCTGCTGTGTTACCTACATCACAGCAGTGACTACCTGGCTGCTGTGTTACCTACATCACAGCAGTGACTACCTTGCTGCTGCGTTACCTACATCACAGCAGTGACTACGTTGCAGCTGTGTTACCTACATCACAGCAGTGACTACCTTGCTGCTGCGTTACCTACATCACAGCAGTGACTACGTTGCTGCTGCGTTACGTACATCACAGCAGTGACTACCTTGCTGCTGTGTTACCTACATCACAGCAGTGACTACCTTGCTGCTGCGTTACCTACATCACAGCAGTGACTACGTTGCTGCTGCGTTACGTACATCACAGCAGTGACTACCTTGCTGCTGTGTTACCTACATCACAGCAGTGACTACCTGGCTGCTGCGTTACCTACATCACAGCAGTGACTGCCTGGCTGCTGTGTTACCTACATCACAGCAGTGACAACCTGGCTGCTGTGTTACCTACATCACAGCAGTGACTACCTTGCTGCTGTGTTACCTACATCACAGCAGTGACTACCTGGCTGCTGCGTTACCTACATCACAGCAGTGACTACGTTGCTGCTGCGTTACCTACATCACAGCAGTGACTACCTGGCTGCTGTGTTACCTCCATCACCGCAGTGACAACCTGGCTGCTGTGTTACCTACATCACAGCAGTGACTACCTGGCGGCTGTGTTACCTACATCACAGCAGTGACTACCTGGCTGCTGCTTACCTACATCACAGCAGTGACTACCTGGCTGCTGCGTTACCTACATCACAGCAGTGACTACCTGGCTGCTGGGTTACCGACATCACAGCAGTGACTACCTGGCGGCTGTGTTACCTACATCACAGCAGTGACTACCTGGCTGCTGCGTTACCTACATCACAGCAGTGACTACCTGGCTGCTGCGTTACCTACATCACAGCAGTGACTACCTGGCTGCTGCGTTACCTACATCACAGCAGTGACTACCTGGCTGCTGCGTTACCTACATCACAGCAGTGACTACCTGGCTGCTGTGTCACCTACATCACAGCAGTGACTACCTGGCTGCTGCGTTACCTACATCACAGCAGTGACTACCTGGCTGCTGTGTCACCTACATCACAGCAGTGACTACCTGGCGGCTGTGTTACCTACATCACAGCAGTGACTACCTGGCTGCTGCGTTACCTACATCACAGCAGAGACTACCTGGCTGCTGTGTTACCTACATCACAGCAGTGACCACCTAGCTGCTGTGTTACCTACATCACAACAGTGACTACCTGGCTGCTGTGTTACCTACATCACAGCAGTGACTACCTGGCTGCTGTGTTACCTACATCACAGCAGTGACTACCTGGCTGCTGTGTTACCTACATCACAGCAGTGACTACCTGGCTGCTGTGTTACCTACATCACAGCAGTGACTAACTCGCAGCTGTGTTACCTCCATCACAGCAGTGACTACCTCGCTGCTGCGTTACCGACATCACAGCAGTGACTACCTAGCTGCTGCGTTACCTACATCACAGCAGTGACTACCTGGCTGCTGTGTTACCTACATCACAGCAGTGACTACCTGGCTGCTGCATTACCTACATCACAGCAGTGACTAACTTGCTGCTGCGTTACCTACATCACAGCAGTGAGTACCTGGCTGCTGTGTTACCTACATCTCAGCAGTGACTACCTGGCTGCTGTGTACCTACATCACAGCAGTGACTACCTGGCTGCTGTGTTACCTACATCTCAGCAGTTACTACCTGGCTGCTGTGTTACCTACATCACAGCAGTGACTACCTGGCTGCTGCGTTACCGACATCACAGCAGTGACTACCTGGCTGCTGCGTTACCTACATCACAGCAGTGACTACCTGGCTGCTGTGTTACCTACATCACAGCAGTGACTACCTGGCTGCTGCGTTACCTACATCTCAGCAGGACTACCTGGCTGCTGTGTTACCTACATCACAGCAGTGACTACCTGCCTGCTGTGTTACCTACATCACAGCAGTGACTACCTGGCTGCTGTGTTACCTACATCACAGCAGTGACTACCTGGCTGCTGTGTTACCTACATCACAGCAGTGACTACCTGGCGGCTGTGTTACCTACATCACAGCAGTGACTACCTGGCTGCTGTGTTACCTACTTCGCAGCAGTGACTACCTGGCTGCTGTGTTACCTACATCACAGCAGTGACTACCTGGCGGCTGTGTTACCTACATCACAGCAGTGACTACCTGGCGGCTGTGTTACCGACATCACAGCAGTGACTACCTGGCTGCTGTGTTACCTACATCACAGCAGTGACTACCTGGCTGCTGTGTTACCTATATCACAGCAGTGACTACCTGGCGGCTGTGTTACCTACTTCGCAGCAATGACTACCTGGCTGCTGTGTTACCTACTTCGCAGCAGTGACTACCTGGCTGCTGTGTTACCTACATCACAGCAGTGACTACCTGGCGGCTGTGTTACCTACATCACAGCAGTGACTACCTGGCGGCTGTGTTACCGACATCACAGCAGTGACTACCTGGCTGCTGTGTTACCTACATCACAGCAGTGACTACCTGGCGGCTGTGTTACCTACTTTGCAGCAATGACTCCCTGGCTGCTGTGTTACCTACATCACAGCAGTGACTATCTGGCTACTGTGTTACCTACATCACAGCAGTGACTACCTGGCTGCTGCATTACCTACATCACAGCAGTGACTATCTGGCTACTGTGTTACCTACATCACAGCAGTGACTACCAGGCTGCTGTATTACCTACATCACAGCAGTGAGTACCTGGCTGCTGTGTTACCTACATCTCAGCAGTGACTACCTGGCTGCTGTGTTACCTACATCACAGCAGTGACTACCTGGCTGCCGTGTTACCTACATCACAGCAGTGACTACCTGGCTGCTGCGTTACCTACATCACAGCAGTGACTACCTGGCTGCTGTGTTACCTACATCACAGCAGTGACTACCTGGCTGCTGCGTTACCGACATCGCAGCAGTGACTACCTGGCTGCTGTGTTACCTACTTCGCAGCAGTGACTACCTGGCTGCTGTGTTACCTACATCACAGCAGTGACTACCTGGCTGCTGTGTTACCTACATCACAGCAGTGACTACCTGGCTGCTGCGTTACCGACATCACAGCAGTGACTACCTGGCGGCTGTGTTACCTACATCACAGCAATGACTACCTGGCTGCTGTGTTACCTACATCACAGCAGCGACTACATGGCTGCTGTGTTACCGACATCACAGCAGTGACTACCTGGCTGCTGTGTTACCTACATCACAGCAGTGACTACCTGGCGGCTGTGTTACCTACATCACAGCAATGACTACCTGGCTGCTGTGTTACCTACATCACAACAGTGACTACCTGGCGGCTGTGTTACCAACATCACAGCAGTGACTACCTGGCGGCTGTGTTACCTACATCACAGCAATGACTACCTGGCTGCTGTGTTACCTACATCACAGCAGTGACTACCTGGCTGCTGTGTTACCTACATCACAGCAGTGACTACCTGGCTGCTGTGTTACCTACATCACAGCAGTGACTACCTGGCTGCTGCGTTACCGACATCACAGCAGTGACTACCTGGCGGCTGTGTTACCTACATCACAGCAATGACTACCTGGCTGCTGTGTTACCTACATCACAGCAGCGACTACATGGCTGCTGTGTTACCTACATCACAGCAGTGACTACCTGGCGGCTGTGTTACCTACATCACAGCAATGACTACCTGGCTGCTGTGTTACCTACATCACAGCAGTGACTACCTGGCTGCTGTGTTACCTACATCACAACAGTGACTACCTGGCGGCTGTGTTACCAACATCACAGCAGTGACTACCTGGCGGCTGTGTTACCTACATCACAGCAGTGACTACCTGGCTGCTGTGTTACCTACATCACAGCAGTGACTACCTGGCTGCTGTGTTACCTACATCACAGCAGTGACTACCTGGCGGCTGTGTTACCTACATCACAGCAATGACTACCTGGCTGCTGTGTTACCTACATCACAGCAGTGACTACCTGGCTGCTGCTTTACCTACATCACAGCAGTGACTACCTGGCTGCTGCGTTACCTACATCACAGCAGTGACTACCTGGCTGCTGCGTTACCTACATCACAGCAGTGACTACCTGGCTGCTGCGTTACCTACATCACAGCAGTGACTACCTGGCTGCTGTGTTACCTACATCACAGCAGTGACTACCTGGCTGCTGCTTTACCTACATCACAGCAGTGACTACCTGGCTGCTGCGTTACCTACATCACAGCAGTGACTACCTGGCTGCTGCGTTACCTACATCACAGCAGTGACTACCTGGCTGCTGTGTTACCTACATCACAGCAGTGACTACCTGGCTGCTGCGTTACCTACATCACAGCAGTGACTACCTGGCTGCTGTGTTACCTACATCTCAGCAGTGATTACCTGGCTGCTGTGTTACCTACATCACAGCAGTGACTACCTGGCTGCTGCGTTACCGACATCACAGCAGTGACTACCTGGCTGCTGTGTTACCTACATCTCAGCAGTGACTACCTGGCTGCTGTGTTACCGACATCACAGCAGTGACTACCTGGCTACTGCGTTACCTACATCACAGCAGTGACTACCTGGCTGCTGTGTTACCTACATCACAGCAGTGACTACCTGGCTACTGCGTTACATACATCTCAGCAGTGATTACCTGGCTGCTGTGTTACCTACATCTCAGCAGTGATTACCTGGCTGCTGTGTTACCTACATCACAGCAGTGACTACCTGGCTGCTGTGTTACCTACATCACGGCAGTGACTACCTGGCTGCTGTGTTACCTACATCACAGCAGTGACTACCTGGCTGCTGCGTTACCTACATCGCAGCAGTGACTACCTGGCTGCTGCGTTACCTACATCTCAGCAGTGATTACCTGGCTGCTGTGTTACCTACATCACAGCAGTGACTACCTGGCTGCTGCGTTACCTACATCTCAGCAGTGATTACCTGGCTGCTGTGTTACCTACATCACAGCAGTGACTACCTGGCTGCTGTGTTACCTACATCTCAGCAGTGATTACCTGGCTGCTGTGTTACCTACATCTCAGCAGTGATTACCTGGCTGCTGTGTTACCTACATCTCAGCAGTGATTACCTGGCTGCTGTGTTACCTACATCTCAGCAGTGATTACCTGGCTGCTGTGTTACCCACATCACAGCAGTGACTACATGGCTGCTGCGTTACCGACATCGCAGCAGTGACTACCTGGCTGCTGTGTTACCTACATCACAGCAGTGACTACCTGGCTGCTGCGTTACCGACATCACAGCAGTGACTACCTGGCTGCTGCGTTACCTACATCACAGCAGTGACTACCTGGCTGCTGTGTTACCGACATCACTACAGTGGCTACAGTTTGAAAGTACTTCAGTGGCTGAAGGATGCTCAGGGATGGCCTCGGGCACATAAAAGGTGCTGTGGAGGGATAAATTGTCCAGCTATTCGACTGTAGTGTACTTCTCCCTCACGCTCATGCGAGACCGGACGAAGACTCTTGGAGTGAAAAACTAATCTTTATTTACCAGCTTTAGTGAGAGCTGTTGGCATTCCAATCAGGACATCCAAAAAAGCCCAGAATCTAGAATGGCACAGTTATACTTCGAGACTCGATTATAAGAAATTATAAGGTGTTCCGTGCCCGCCCACACCCTGACCCCACGGCCCACCTACTGGCTCCTGGCCGCCCCCCGCTACTACTCCCAGCCATGGCAGAGCCCCCCCGCCCTCCCAGCCAGCAGCACAACTGCCAGCAAACTATGGTGATGCTGGACACTTTCGGTATCCCCCCTCTCTCCCTCAGCAGCCAGGTAGTCTCCGAGTTTTGAAGCCACAAATGAAACTGGGCATTGGAAATTCCTCCTGGAGGAGGCAGACCATTGCGGAGGCCCCAGGGAATACTGGGCCAGGCCCGCTAATGGCATGCCAACGGCATTTACTGTACGTGTGGAGTAGAACGCACTGACGTCACTGTCGAGACACTGGAGCGTGGCATTCTGGCGTGCGTCCATCGCCGGCCACGATTCTCACATCACAGCCATCCTCCGCCCAGGCACCTTTCCCGATTCCTGCCTGGAAATTCCATAGGCTGAATTGAAGAATTCAATTTATCCAGTAAAATGGTGGAAGTGTCGGTTTTAAATAGTTCCATCCACTATCAATTATCTAAGGATGCCTAGGTTGTCCTCTTGGGTGTGATAGAAATGCACTCCTTTATTTCTTTGTAGAATACCCTATTCTTTTTTTCCAATTAAGGGGCAATTTAGCGTGGCCAATCCACCTACCCTGCGCATCTTTGGGTTGTGGGGGTGAGAACCACGCGGACGCGGTGTTGCTAACTTTGTCTTAGTTTAATTGCTCTGTTTTATCACCTTTGCTCTCGAGTCACCAGGTATCTTTCTGATACCGCCACGTGGTTCAAGTCCGAGTAATGATCAATAATCCAATACACCGATTAGTAAGATTTAAATCAAAGCACATTTATTATACACAGTAATCGCTACTCATGTACAAATTCTACATCTAAGCTACTTCTACAGCTAATAGGCCAATACTTAACTTGGAACTGGCCCACCAGGTCAGGGGAATAAATGGCCTTTCGTTCGGGTTCTGAGCCTGCGGGATTCGAAGTTGGTACGGATTGGTAGCTAGGAGCGCCTATCTCGTAGCGAGCGTTGAAGTAAGACTTACAGTTTTGAGCGGCTGTTGAAGAGTTGGAGCTGAGGAAGAGCTGGAAACGGTGGAAGAGAGCACCTTGAACTTGGGGCTCAATTCTTATAGTCCCCAGGGGCTTCCCGCCTTTCGGGGCGGACCCTGTACCTGGATTTTCTCCAATGCTGGAGCGGTTCCCTGATCGATGGGCGGTCTTGAGGTGGTCGTTCACCTCCCTTTGTGTAGGCTTCTGCTGGCGCCGAAGAGTCTGGTTTTGCTTTATGTGTCTAAATGTTGCTCATTGTTCCCGGGGATTGCTCATTAATGTGCAGATGGCTAGTGTTTTGTTATGCTGATGGTTGCTGGTATCGATCTTGTCTGGCTTTTCCAGAGGTAAATACACAGTCAACCTGCAGCTGCTCGTTTTTGTCCTGTTGGCTGACTTTCCCATCAGCCTTTGCCGTTCGCCATTTTGAATCGGGAGTTAGCCATTTAAAGTGGCTACAACGGGGAGAATGTGCAAACTCCACACGGACAGTGACCCAGGAACGGGATTTGAACCCGAGTCCTCGGCGCCATGAGGCAGCAGTGCTAACCACTGTGCCACCCTACTTCTTTCTTGCTATTGTGAAAAGATGCATATAAATAAGTTAGCTACAAATAAATATATTGATGTATTGGCTACCTGGGAGAGTGGTTTAGAATTTCCTAGAACGATACTCTTAAGAGTTACATTACGAGAAAAGATTATCCAAACTAATTCCCTGAATTATTCCCTGGAATTTAGATGTTTAGGGGGCAATTTGGGCAAAGTTTTCAAACTATTAAGTGGAACAGAGTAGATAGGGAGAAGCTATTTCTGCTGCTTGGGGGGGGGGGGGGGGGGGGGGGACTAGTACAGGAGGAATTTGACTAAAAAGCCAGAACTTCCAGGAATAAGGAAACACTTTAACACAAAGTGTATAGAAATGTTAAATTCTTTTGTACAAACAGCAATTGATACTAGATTAATTGTTCATTTAAAATCTGAAATTGATAGGCTTTCGTTAGCCAATGGTATTAAGGATATCGAGCGTATACAGAGGTAGGCGGTAGATCAGCCATGAGTGCGCTTAATGGTGGAACAGTCTCGAGGGGCTGAATGGCCTTCTGTGCTTATATTCCTTAATATCAAGTGTACAACATTAACAAGCACTTCCCTGACACGTTAGTGTTTGAACAGTTTTCCTGTGTTAATTACAATTCTAGACGCAAGATCAGAAACCCCAGTTAACCATATTTATTTTAGATTCATATAAACTGAACTTTATACAGTAGATAATGTCATCGAGATACCATTTAATTCAAGTGGAAACCACTCATGAAATCAGGTTCTTATTTAAACAGCTCAGTTGTGTGTATCAGTATGAACCTGTGATAGGAAACTTTATTTTATGGACGCTGAGTGCTAAACATTGATAATAATGTGTCCATCTGGATGTGTGGTCCACAGGTGCCACCCTGTGGAACTCTGTTGTACTGCAGGATGTGTTCCTTTTTAAATGTTTTTTAAAAATTCTCCTCCTTTTTCACATTTTCTCCCACATTTCCACCCATCAACAATAAACAATAATCAGCAAGATATGTCAATCCCCATAATAACAACGATCCCATCTACCCACCAACCCCCAAACATCAGCCCGCATGTTTACATAAACAAATTACAAAAAGGAATCAGGGATTACCCGTAGTCACCCTTAATCTTACACAGCTCCCCCCCCGCCCCCCACCCCACCCACCCCCACCCCTCTCCCCCCCCACCACCGGTCTCCAGCTCCTCCCGCCCACTGCCTCTTGTAAAACTCCTCCTCCCAACCTCGGTTCCCTCCCCCCAACTTTCCACCCGGCTAGACCACTCGGACCCTGTTCTGCCAGGCTCCGATGGCCGCAGCCCCTCCCCCCACCTCACTCCCGTTCACTGGCCGGCTTAAACCGGCCAGCGTGGAGGCCCCCGCCCGGGTCCCTTTCCCACTTGCCCGGCCCTAGGAAAGCCCAAAGATCCCCTTTTAGCACACAAACCCCGCATATCCACCTACACCCCAAAGACCCTCATTTCGAGTGAAAGTCCCGTCCCTTCCCTTGTCCAAATATATACCACATTGGCTCCTTTAGTCTCTACACCCGCGCGCAGTGATACAAAAAAGAAGAAAATACAGTCATGAGGTTACATCGGCACATGGCCATTCCTCAATTTCTCAGTTCTGCCACAGTCCTTCTGCTTTCGCAAACTCCTCCGCTGCTTCCGCCGTTCCAAAATAAAAGTCCCTGAGCTTGAAAGTCACCCTCAGCTTCGCTGGATATACAATGCCACACTGCACCTTGCCAATGTACAGTGCCCTCTTCACCCGGTTGAAGGCAGCCCGCCTCCTTGCCAGCTCCACCGTAAAGTCCTGGTATAGACGTATACCAGCTCCAGCCCACTGCACCACCCGCTTCTGCTTGGCCCAGCTCAGGACCTTCTCCTTCACCCTGTACCTACGGAAGCACAGAGTCACTGCCCTTGGCGGCTCACTCGCCTTTGGTACAGGCCTCCACGACCGATGAGCCCGATCCAGTTCATATCGGGAGGGATCCTCCACCTCCCCCAATAGTTTTGCCAGCATCGCGGCAAAATACTCAGTCGGTTTCGGTCCTTCAACTCCTTCTGGCAGCCCCACAATCCTCCAGGTCTTCCATTTTTCCTCGCAGATCCTTGTTAGTGTCCATCACCTTCCGCATCTCCTTCCCCATCGAGGCAAGTTGATCACCGTGCTGCAATAACGTTTCCTCCACTTCCTTCAGCGCCTCCCCTTGCTCTCGCACCTCCGCCACTGCGCTCGCCACCTCCGTCCTCACCGGGGAAACCGCCTCCTCCACCAGCGCACTCAAAACCTCCCTCATCTCCTTCCTCACCGTCTCCATGCATTTCGCAATCTGCGCCAACTGCTTTTCAAATTCCGCAGCCATCACCTTAGTTATTTCTTCAGCCGTAAGCAGTGCGGCCTTCCCTGGTGCTCCAGCCTCCATTTTCCTTGGTGACCCCGCGGTGACCTTTCCACTCCCCGACGGACCTTCAGCTGTTTTTTTTCCGGCCATTTTCTTGCTCACCCTCGACACTTTTCTTTGTTCTTTTTTTCCTCATGTGTCTTCACTGTGCCTCTTCCGTGCCTTCTCCCTGCTTCTGCCGCCTTCGTGGACCCTGGGACCGGGCTTAAAGCCCCGAAAATGCCGTTGCCGAACGGGGGCTCTCCATTGTGCAGCCGCCTCCCGCCCGCCGTCACCGGAAGTCCCTGCAGGATGTGTTCCTGTCCAAACTGTCTAACGTCCCATTGGCTAATCTTCCAGGAACCTCATGCACTTATTACAAGAAATTTAAATCTCTACTTGTCAACGTATAAAAGCGAAAACATCGTTCGCATTTCTCAAAATAGAACAACCTACATTTATATAGCACCTCTAGTAACACATCCCAAGCAGCCTCGCAGGAGCTTTAACAGCAATTCACATACAGAGGTACCTGGATAGGAATCATCAATGAGGTGGTTTTACAATGGTTAGCACTGCTGCCTCACGGTGCCGAACATCCGGGTTCGATTCTGGCCCTGGTCACTGTCCGTGTGGTGTTTGCCCATTCTCCCCCGTGCCTGCGTGGGTCTCACCCCCACAACCCAAAAAGATGTGCAGGGTAGGTGGATTGGCCACACTAAATTGCCCCTCAATTGGAATTTTTAAAAAATGAATAGGTTTTAATGTGCATCATAATAATGAAGAGAGCGATGGAACAGCAAACATTTAATTTAAACAATTTATAAAATAAAACAATGGAAAATGTTCAAATTGTTCAAAAACAATGTTAAGCTTTAACATTTAAACATGAAAGAGATTGCAATAATTTTCACAACACTGGCCCCTGCTCTGGTTACATTTCCTTCCTGCTTGTTGATCTCTGTGATTTGGGATTTTATATTTGCGTCTATAGAAATGGACTTTTGCGTGTGACCCCTCAAGACTGACCTGAATGATTGGTGCTAATTCCCTAATATATTCCACGACATGTGGCAAAGTTTTGTCCAGGAACTGATTCTATACACAGGCCAAGTGGGCGATTGCTCTGAAAGGGCCATTATCCTGGTTTCAGGAATTCTTTATGTCGAACTCAGTGGTACTTGTGGCTGACAGCCAGGTTATCGTCCTTGAAACTTCAACACAGACACTAACCTGCTCAAGAATCGCTGCATGAGCCTTAAACCTCTGTATCCACCAAGAATAAACCATTCCCTCACATCTGATCACATGCAGCACGGTAGCATTGTGGATAGCACAATTGCTTCACAGCTCCAGGGTCCCAGGTTCGATTCCCGGCTTGGGTCACTGTCTGTGCGGAGTCTGCACATTCTCCCCGTGTCTGCGTGGGTTTTCTCCGGGTGCTCCAGTTTCCTCCCACAGTCCAAAGAGGTGCGGGTTAGGTGGATTGGCCATGATAAATTGCCCTTAGTGTCCAAAATTGCCCTTACAACAAAGAACAAAGAAATGTACAGCACAGGAACAGGCCCTTCGGCCCTCCAAGCCCGTGCCGACCATACTGCCCGACTAAACTACAATCTTCTACACTTCCTGGGTCCGTATCCTTCTATTCCCATCCTATTCATATATTTGTCAAGATGCCCCTTAAATGTCCCTATCGTCCCTGCCTCCACTACCTCCTCCGGTAGTGAGTTCCAGGCACCCACTACCCTCTGCGTAAAAAACTTGCCTCGTACATCTACTCTAAACTTTGCCCCTCTCACCTTAAACCTATGCCCCCTAGTAATTGACCCCTCTACCCTGGGGAAAAGCCTCTGACTATCCACTCTGTCTATGCCCCTCATAATTTTGTATACCTCTATCAGGTCGCCCCTCAACCTCCTTCGTTCCAGTGAGAACAAACCGAGTTTATTCAATCGCTCCTCATAGCTTATGCCCTCCATACCAGGCAACATTCTGGTAAATCTCTTCTGCACCCTCTCTAAAGCCTCCACATCCTTCTGGTAGTGTGGCGACCAGAATTGAACACTATACTCCAAGTGTGGCCTAACTAAGGTTCTATACAGCTGCAACATGACTTGCCAATTCTTATACTCAATGCCCCGGCCAATGAAGGCAAGCATGCCGTATGCCTTCTTGACTACCTTCTCCACCTGTGTAGCCCCTTTCAGTGATCTGTGGACCTGTACTCCTAGATCTCTTTGACTTTCAATACTCTTGAGGGTTCTACCATTCACCGTATATTCCCTACCTGCATTAGCCCTTCCAAAATGCATTACCTCACATTTGTCCAGGTTAAACTCCATCTGCCATCTCTCCGCCCAAGTCTCCAGACAATCTAAATCCCGCTGTATCCTCAGACAGTCCTCATCGCTATCCGCAATTCCACCAACCTTTGTGTCGTCTGCAAACTTACTAATCAGACCAGTTACATTTTCCTCTAAATCATTTATATATACTACAAAGAGCAAAGGTCCCAGCACTGATCCCTGTGGAACACCACTGGTCACAGCCCTCCAATTAGAAAAGCATCCCTCCATTGCTACCCTCTGCCTTCTATGGCCTAGCCAGTTCTGTATCCACCTTGCCAGTTCACCCCTGATCCCGTGTGACTTCACCTTTTGTACTAGTCTACCATGAGGGACCTTGTCAAAGGCCTTACTGAAGTCCATATAGACAACATCTACTGCCCTACCTGCATCAATCATCTTAGTGACCTCCTCGAAAAACTCTATCAAGTTAGTGAGACACGACCTCCCCTTCACAAAACCGTGCTGCCTCTCACTAATACGTCCATTTGCTTCCAAATGGGAGTAGATCCTGTCTCGAAGAATTCTCTCCAGTAATTTCCCTACCACTGAAGTAAGGCTCACCGGCCTGTAGTTCCCGGGATTATCCCTGCCACCCTTCTTAAACAGAGGAACAACATTGGCTATTCTCCAGTCCTCCGGGACATCCCCTGAAGACAGCGAGGATCCAAAGATTTCTGTCAAGGCCTCAGCAATTTCCTCTCCAGCCTCCTTCAGTATTCTGGGGTAGATCCCATCCGGCCCTGGGGACTTATCTACCTTAATATTTTTTAAGACACCCAACACCTCGTCTTTTTGGATCACAATGTGACCCAGGCTATCTACACCCCCTTCTCCAGACTCAACATCTACCAATTCCTTCTCTTTGGTGAATACTGATGCAAAGTATTCATTTAGTACCTCGCCCATTTCCTCTGACTCCACACATAGATTCCCTTGCCTATCCTTCAGTGGGCCAACCCTTTCCCTGGCTACCCTCTTGCTTTTTATGTAAGTGTAAAAAGCCTTGGGATTTTCCTTAACCCTATATGCCAATGACTTTTCATGGCCCCTTCTAGCCCTCCTGACTCCTTGCTTAAGTTCCTTCCTACTTTCCTTATATGCCACACAGGCTTCGTCTGTTCCCAGCCTTTTAGCCCTGACAAATGCCTCCTTTTTCTTTTTGACGAGGCCTACAATATCATTCGTCATCCAAGGTTCCCAAAAATTGCCGTATTTATCTTTCTTCCTCACAGGAACATGCCTGTCCTGTATTCCTTTCAACTGACACTTGAAAGCCTCCCACATGTCAGATGTTGATTTGCCCTCAAACATCCGCCCCCAATCTATGTTCTTCAGGTCCCGCCTGATATTGTTATAATTAGCCTTCCCCCAATTTAGCACATTCATCCTCGGACCACTCTTATCCTTGTCCACCAGTACTTTAAAACTTACTGAATTGTGGTCACTGTTACCGAAATGCTCCCCTACTGAAACATCTACCACCTGGCCGGGCTCATTCCCCAATACCAGGTCCAGTACCGCCCCTTCCCTAGTTGGACTGTTTACATATTGTTTTAAGAAGCCCTCCTGGATGCTCCTTACAAACTCTGCCCCGTCTAAGCCCCTGGCACTAAGTGAGTCCCAGTCAATATTGGGGAAGTTGAAGTCTCCCATCACCACAACCCTGTTGTTTTTACTCTTTTCCAAAATCTGTCTACCTATCTGCTCCTCTATCTCCCGCTGGCTGTTGGGAGGCCTGTAGTATACCCCCAACATTGTGACTGCACCCTTCTTGTTCCTGATCTCTACCCATATAGCCTCACTGCCCTCTGAGGTGTCCTCTCGCTGTATAGCTGTGATACTCTCCTGAACAAGTAACGCAACTCCGCCTCCCCTTTTACATCCCCCTCTATCCCGCCTGAAACATCTAAATCCTGGAACGTTTAGCTGCCAATCCTGCCCTTCCCTCAACCAGGTCTCTGTAATGGCAACAACATCATAGTTCCAAGTAGTAATCCAAGCTCTAAGTTCATCTGCCTTACCCGTAATGCTCCTTGCATTAAAACATATGCACTTCAGGCCACCAGACCCGCTGTGTTCAGCAACTTCTCCCCGTTTGCTCTGCCTCAGAGCCACACTGTCCCTATTCCCTAGTTCTCCCTCAACGCTCTCACCTTCTGACCTATTGCTCCCGTGCCCACCCCCCTGCCATACTAGTTTAAACCCTCCCTTAGTGTTGGGTGGGGTTACTGGGTTATGGGGTTAGGGTGGAGGTGTGGACCTTGGGTGGGGTGCTCTTTCCAAGAGCCGGTGCAGACTCGATGGGACGAATGGCCTCCTTCTGCACTGTAAGTTCTATGATCTGCCTGTCCACTGGCAAAAGGACATGGCAGTAAGTTCTTTGAGATTGTCTATGGACTCCTACCCCCATGCATTGATTGGATACACTCTGGAATCATTTCTCCCTAACGTCCTGGCTCCCCAGTGTCAGTCTGGGGGGTTCCCTGAAGATTCTGTGGGGAATCTCTCTCAGAGGTTCCGAGGTAAGAGTTTACCCGGCAATTGTACAGATGTGTTAACGTCCCCTGGATTATCGTTTTGTGCTGAGAACCACCCAACAAGGTGATTTAAATCACCAACTCCTCATGGTTCTGCCAGTGAAACACCAGTCATTACGCTGAAAAAATAAGAAGGGAAAAAAACAATTCTAACTCCTGATAACTATGTTAAGCACCCAGAGAGCCCTGCCTGGGTCACGCCCACAGCCCGGACCAGCCAGGGCAGCCTCACAGCCCCCCCCCCCCCCCACCCCCACCCCACCACCACCCCACAACTAAGCACCCCATTCACCACGGTATTCCCTCCCCCACACCCTCCCACCTGCATGGGTCTGCCCAACCCCACCTCAGCCTGACCCCTCCCAACCTGACTGGGCTCGACCACCCCCTAGACCAGAAGCCCCCCCCCCCCACCCACCACTGCCAATGACCTGACCCGACCTCACCCCCTGCCTGTATCAACTCCCCCTCCTCCACTGAAGGCAACTCCCTCGCCAAAGTCCCCTCCACCACCCCCTGATAGACTACTCCCCCACCGTCCCAATGGCCAAATCCCCCATCCCGCCAAAGTCCAAATCCCCCTTATGTCCACCTCCCCCCCCCCCCCCCGCCATGCCCAACCCCCCCTCCCCCAGCCAATATCTGACACCCACCCTCACATCCCATTCACTTCCCTCAGAAACTCAACATCTTCCTTTTAACGGGCCCTTTAAATTCAGCTGCTCTGAGGCAACTGCTGCTGTGAAAAGGGGACCTTTTTAGACCAACCAATACAATATTCCAACTGAAATGTGTGAGGAGATTATGGGAGTTCAGTCAGCGTGGAACTATTTCAAATTCAATCGTGTTTCCACAAATAAATGAAAATGACAATAAATAAAATCATCTTGGAACAAATGCTCTTATTTGATGATTATTGGTGGCACGGTGGTTAGCACTACTGCCTCACAACTCCAGGGTCCCAGGTTCGATTCCCGGCTTGGGTCACTGTCTGTGTGGAGTCTGCACGTTCTCCCCGTGTCTGCGTGGGTTTCCTCCGGGGGCTCCGGTTTCCTCCCACAGTCCAAAGATATGAAGGTTAGATGGTTGGCCGTGACCAATTGCCCTTAGTGTCCAAAAAGGTTCGGTGGGCTTACAGGGTTATGGGGAGTGCCTAGTAGCAGGCTCTTTCCAAGGGTCAGTGCAGACTCGATGGGCCAAATGGCCTCCTTCTGCACTGTTGGGATTCTATGATTTTATGATTACATCTGAAAGATTACTGTAAGCAGTTAGGTAACTAATGGTACATGTTCCTATCAGAAATGACGATCGTGACTTCCGGTGACGGCGGGCGGGAGGCAGCCGCACATTGGAGGGCTCCCGTTCGGGAACGGCATTTTCGCGGAGTAACGCCCGGTCCCAGGGCCAGCGACGGCAGTAAAAGTCGGGGGATAGCACAAGGAGAAGGATGTCGAAAATCACCAAAATAACGGCCGGGAAAAAAGCGGCTGAAAGTCCGTTGGAGAGGGGAAAGGTCACCGCGGGGTCAACAAAGAAGATGGAGGCTGGAGCACCAGGGGAGGCCACAGTGCTTACGGCTGAAGAAATAACTAAGGTGATGGCTGCGGAATTCCAAAAGCAGTTGGCGCAGATTGAGAAATGCATGGAGACGGTGAGGAAGGAGATGAGGGAGGTTTTGAGTGTGCTGGTGGAGGAGGCGGTTTCCCCGGTGAGGACGGATGTGGCGAGCGCAGTGGCGGAGGAGCGAGAGCAAGGGGAGGCGCTGAAGGAAGTGGAGGAGATGTTATTGCAGCACGGTGATCAACTTGCCTCGATGGGGAAAGAGATGCGGAAGGTGATGGACACTAACAAGGATCTGCGAGGAAAAATGGAAGATCTGGAAAACAGATCCAGGCGACAGAATTTGATGGTCGTGGGGCTGCCCGAAGGAGTTGAAGGACCGAGGCCGATTGAGTATTTTGCCGCGATGCTGGCAAAACTACTGGGGGAGGGGGAGGATCCCTCCCGATATGAACTGGATCGGGCTCATCGGTCGTGGAGGCCTGTACCAAAGGCGAGTGAGCCGCCAAGGGCAGTGACTCTGTGCTTCCGTAGGTACAGGGTGAAGGAGAAGGTCCTGAGCTGGGCCAAACAGAAGCGGGTGGTGCAGTGGGCTGGAGCTGGTATACGTGTATACCAGGACTTTACGGTGGAGCTTGCGAAGAGGCGGGCTGCCTTCAACCGGGTGAAGAGGGCACTGTACATTAGCAAGGTGCAGTGTGGCATTGTATATCCAGCGAAGCTGAGGGTGACTTTCAAGCTCAGGGACTTTTATTTTGGAACGGCGGAAGCAGCGGAGGAGTTTGCGAAAGCAGAAGGACTGTGGCAGAACTGACAAATTGAGGAATGGACATGTGCCGATGTAACCTCATGACTGTATTTTCTTCTTTTATGTATCACTGCGCGCGGGTGTAGAGGCTAAAGGAGCCAATGTGGTATATATTTGGACAAGGGAAGGGACGGGACTTTCACTCGAAATGAGGGCTCTTTGGGGTGTAGGTGGATATGCGGGGTTTGTGTGCTAAAAGGGGATCTTTGGGCTTTCCTAGGGCCGGGCAAGGGGAAAAGGGACCCGGGCGGGGGCCTCCACGCTGGCCGGTTTAAGCCGGCCAGTGAACGGGAGTGAGGTGGGGGGAGGGGCTGCGGCCATCGGAGCCTGGCAGAACAGGGTCCGAGTGGTGTAGCCGGGGTGGAAAGTTGGGGGGAGGGAACCGAGGTTGGGGGAGGGAACCGAGGTTGGGAGGAGGAGTTTTACAAGAGGCATTGGACGGGAGGAGCTGGAGACTTGGGGGTGGGGAAGGGGGGGGTACAACTTTGGGGTATCATGTACGGTACTCTCTTAGAGGCTGGATGGCGTTGGTTGGGGGGAGTGGGTGGGTGGAGAGCCGTGTAGATTAAGGGTGACTACGGGTAATCCCTGATTCCTTTTTGTCATTTGTTTATGTAAACATGCGGGTTGAGGTTTGGGGGTTGGTGGGCGGATGGGATCGTTGTTACTATGGGGATTGACATATCTTGCTGATTATTGTTTGATGGGTGTAAATGTGGGAGAAAACGTGAAAAAGGAGGAGAATAAAAAAAAAATTTTTTTTAAAGAAATGACGTTCGTAATGTATGATCACATGTTTCACTGTGTAATATAAGATAAGAACTTCACCTTTGCTCACATTGATTGTAAAAGGGAACACCAATCTAAAAATGGAAATGCCAACGCAGAACAGAAATGAAAAAAGCTCCGATTTTCCCAATTCTGGTCCAATTCTGACTTTTCACAACCTCAGATATGTGGTGAATTCAAGAGGAGCTCTCTGCAGAAAAGGGAAAAAGATGGAAATCCTGTGCGGTGTCAGGTAAGACTGTCTAGACTGGATCCCTTGCATTCGGAACATGGACAACTGGGTGGGGGGTGAGCGGGGCTCCTCCAGTGTGTCGGTAATTGGCAAGTCTATTGCCAGCAGATTGCCCCTTCACCGCTGTCACTTCACCCGGGGCCGCTGAATGTTCGTTTCATGGGACTTGACCACTTCTCTTTCGTTTGAATTTTGAAATTGTCTTATACCCTGCAAGGTGATACATGAACAAATAATCTGAACCGCATTCACAGATTTCATTTGCTTCTATCACCTGACCAGTCTAATCTCGAATAATTTGTTTAAATTCATTTTTCCGGGGTGTGTGCTTCGCTGGCTGGGCCGGTTATTGTTGCCCAGCCCTACTTGCCCTCGAGAAGGTGGTGGGCAGCTGCCTGCTGGGCACTCAGTAACGCTCGGTCACCCACTCTGTGGGTGAATTCCACACAACATTCTATGTGAAGGAGTTTCTCCAGCTCCCGGATTTCAATTTCTTCGTTAACTCTCCTCTCTGTTAATAGAACATAGAACAAACAATACGGCGCAGGACAGGCCCTTCTGCTCCTCATTGCCGACCCTTTGCCTTCTGGAAATTGCTTCTTTCTGCTCTGCCCCATCATTTCAGAGCTTTAAACAGATGTGTTTGATCACCTTGTAACCTGGCAGCTCCCAGTGATTCTGCCTCCCACACCCATGGAAGTTTCCAGCTCTCATGTGGTGTGTATCCCAATCCAGCAAACACTCCTCCAACTGAAGTCTTTATAAGGTTTCATACAAAGTCATCATTTATTTAATAAAAGCAAAATACTGTGGATGCTAAAATCGGAAATTAAAAGAGGAAATGCTGGGAAACGCAGCTGGCCTGGGAGCGTCTGTGGAGAGAGAAACATTTCAGGGTGAAGATTAGCCCTGTGGACTCGAAGCGTTAACTCTGGGCTCGATTCCCCGGCCTCGTTGCGCGCTCGCTTGAGCCAAACAAGGCCAGTGAATAGCGGGAGAGGCCAGAAATGAGAACTACGGCAGGCGGCGAACAGTTTGCGATGCAACCGGCCCTCTCCTGTACGCGGGAAATTGGGATCTCGCCGTAGCGAGGCGAAAAAATAATTCTCACTACTTAAGCCCCATTTCCATACAATTAATGGGAGCCACCCCATATCCAACGGCCTCTCGTCATTCATCGGCCTCCCCAGCAAGTGGTCACGCTGGCACCGATTAGTACTCCTTTTGAAAAACGTGAACCTGGCGGAAGGGTTTCTGAGGGGATTATAACTGCCATTATAATGTGGCAGCTTCCTCTGGTCCTCGAAGGAGTTAACTCTACCCCCCCCCCCCCCTCCCCCCCCCTGGGTCTGGGTCACTGTCCGTGTGGAAATTTCACATTCTTCCCGTGTCTGCGTGGGTTTCACCCCCACAACCCAAAGATGTGCAGGGTAGCTGAATTGGCCACGCTAAACTGCCCCTTAATTGGAAAAAAAATTAATAATTGGGTACTCTAAATTTATTTCAAAAAAGAAAATGATGAAAGTATTTGATAGGGCTGGGTGGCACAGTGACCCAGTGCCTGGCTGAGCGCTGAGGACCCGGGTTAGATCCCAGCCCCGGGTCACTGTCCGTGTGGAGTTTGCACATTCTCCCCGTGTCTGTATGGGTTTCGCCCCCACAGCACAAAGACGTGCAGGATAGATGGATTGACCACGCTAAATTGCCCCTTAATTGGAGAAAAAAGAATTGGGTACGCTAAATTTATTTTAAAAATATTTGATAGGGCAAAACTGGTGCGGAGAGTCCAGAACAAGGGGGGCAGAAGATTAAAATTCAAGCCAGGCTGTTTCAGGCTGAAGCACGTCCTGACACAAAGGGAAATGGAAATCTGGAACCCTTTTCCTCAAAAGGCCAATGAGACTGGGGGTCAATTGAAAAATTCAAAACTGAAGGTGATAGATTTTTATTGGGCAAGGGGATTAATGGGTAAATGAGGTTAAGATATAGATCAACCTGGGCAGCACGGTAGCACAGAGGTAGCACTGTTGCTTCAAAGCTCCGGGGACGCGGGTTCGATTCCCCGCTGGGTCACTGTCTGTGCGGAGACTGCACATTCTCCCCGTGTCTGCGTGGGTTTCCTCCGGGTGCTCCGGTTTCCTCACACAGTTCAAAGATGTGCAGGTTAGGTGGATTGGCCGTGATAAATCGCCCTTAGGGCCGGTGCTGACTCAATGGGCTGAAAGGCCTCCTTCTGCACTGTAAATTCTATGCTTCCAATTGACTAGCAGAAGAATTCGAAGGGCTGAATGGCCACTTCCTGTTTTCATGTTCCCTCAATGAATTCTGAGGTCTGTCAAGGACAATTGCCCCTTCTGAAAACGTTGCTGTTTCCCCCCCTTATTATCTAAATGGATGGTAATTTAATCCTTGATCCAGGACTCTAAGCTTTGCCTGCCATAGACGATAAATGTACTGGTCTGTAACCTTTCAATAATTCATGACTTTGAACAAGCACATCTATTTTTCATTTTTTTTGTCATTCACCTGGTCTCACAATCTCTTCCTTCCTCATCAGAGTTGGACACTGGTTGTTTCAATGTTGCTGACCTCCAGGCTATTGTCTACACATCAACTCCACTTTGAACTTCATAAGTGTCCTGCTCTTGCTCTTTGGAAACACATTGCATTTTCTAATCAATTACAGCAACAGAGCCACCTCACGTAGATTCAAAGGTCAAATTCCTTCATTACCTACATGTTTACACCCTTTGTTGATCTCTGCATATTGACTGGATATTTAATTAATCTCTGGAACAGTGCTATAATTGGGTTGTTGGGAATGTGCAGCACTATATGGGTGCCAGAGTGCGCACTAAGGTCATGCTGAATCCTCTGAACTTGAAAACGGGTCTCCAGCTTGTTTTTCAGACGTTCTTTGCCTTTTGCATTTGAGTTGTAACGATTTAGTGTTTGGATATTTGAATTTCTGTTAAAGTGGGCAATGTGTATTGACAGACATGGCCATAACCATTCACTTTATTTCAGTGGCATGATGAGGCCCGGAATGAACGCTATCCTTGGTCCAACAGGAAGTGGCAAGACCTCGTGAGTCATACAAACTATCACAAAACTACCAGAATGTTTCCTCTTGGCGCTGGTTAAAACACTGTCTCTTCTTCTCATAGGCTTTTAGACGTGTTAGCAAACCGGAAAGATCAAAAAGGGCTCAAATCAGGTCAGGTTCTACTGAATGGCCAACTCGTGGACTCGAACTTTAACCTCCAGTCTGCTTATGTTGTGCAGGTGAGAGCTGCAATGTCAGTGAGATTTTCTATGGCATGTGAAGTATGGTTTGAGGTCATGTCAGTATCACACCCTGTACATCAATGAATCACCTGCCAGAGTTGAATAGTTCCAGAAGACCCAATAGGAATCTGGTGCAGTGTCATTCAATATGTTTTCCCTAAAATTCCTTAATATTCTTAAAATCTCCAACAATTTAATACCTGATGGAACGCGACTCCACACTTGCTAATTATCAGTACCAGAGAGGTACAAGAGTAACTAACACTGATCTCATCATTAAAATCTTGAAATTATATCATGTCGAGTTTAGTTTGTACCTCCTGCACTAATACACTGAAGTCAGGAATTCATTGTATTTCAACAATGGGACTGGTGTTGAGATGTTGATTTCCTCAAGCTAACCGTAGTGCAGAGAAACTCTGACAGAAACCTGGGGATTTATCCAATTCCACTTTTGCCTTCTGATTTCAAGGCCATTGGGTCTTGTTCTGTCTCCTCTGATAGCCCAATATTATTAATGGTATCTGGCCTGTGCATCCTAAGAATCCTTCTGCGGCATCTCATGTAGGTTATTAAAAAACAATTGGATATTTTAATGGGGATTATAGTAAAGTTCTACCTGGACTGAAGACCTGGCTTTGCTCACCCATGGCTGTCTTGTAAATTGAAAGGCTATTTAATTTTTAAAAAAGGTATGTGGTACATGTTTGAAGAGCTTACGCAGAGGAGCTTTCTTCAATAACAGGACGATATTCTGATGGGAATGTTAACAGTCAAAGAAAACCTGGAGTTTTCTGCAAATCTTCGACTTCCCAAAAAATTGTACACGTTTGAGGAGAAGCAACAAAAAGTGAACAAAGTCATCGATGAACTTGGATTAAAAGATTGCGCCAATACCAAGGTAATCTTACCCAGAATTCAAAACATAGACACCAATCACTCTGCCCGACAGGCACATATCAGTATTCATGATATAATTTTATATAATATAAAATAGGGCAGCACGGTAGCATTGTGGATAGCATAATTGCTTCACAGCTCCAGGATCCCAGGTTCGATTCCGACTTGGGTCACTGTCTGTGCAGAGTCTGCATGTTCTCCCCGTGTCTGCGTGGGTTTCCTCCGGATGCTCCGGTTTCCTCCCACAGTCCAAAGATGTGCAGGTTAGGTGGATTGGCCATGATAAATTGCCCTTAGTGTCCAAAATTGCCCTTAGTGTTGGGTGGGGTTGCTGGGTTATGGGGACAGGGTGGAGATGTTGACCTTGGGTAGGGTGCTCTTTCCAAGAGCCGGTGCAGACTCGACAGGCCGAAAGGCCTCCTTCTGCACTGTAAATTCTATGATCTATGATAATCATACCCTTAGATTTACAGAGTTCTTCACACTCTCTGTATATTACATGCCCCTCATTCATTCTACCGTTTAGTATAATGTATATAATATACCCTTTTACAGAGATGCTACAGTCCTAGTACTATTTACTATTCAATGTTTTGTTTTATTACAATGATGAACACAATTACATGCCATATTGTTCATACCTCGATAACATGTTTCAAAGGACATTGTTTGATGGTGAAAGTGGGCAGGTCCCAAGGACTGAATTGCAATGGAAAGTTCGAAGATAAGAAAGAAGGAAAGCGAATTGCGAGGGAGAGGTGGTTGAAAACAAAAGGGAATGGCCATTATGTTAGCTGGAATGTGGGCAGTACACCTTTCACAGAGTTGGGTTTTACACCAAAGCTTTCCTTTTCACAGAGCCTGGGCTGACAGCCAGAGGATTGGATGGAATCAATACTTTAGGTGATTGTGAAAAATGAAATGATTGGCTTCACCTTGGCCAGCATTAAGCTGGGCGGACATTTTTGTTCAGTCAGGTGGGGTTGTGATACCAGCTGTCAGGTACAGCAGGAGCTGAATGTGTGGAAGCTGGACCCCTGCATTTGTCTTAGATATTCTGAGTTAACAATCTATTGATATCTTGCCAGATTGGCACAGAGTTCATCCGTGGGATTTCTGGAGGGGAGCGAAAGCGTTGCAGTATTGGAATGGAGCTAATCACCTCCCCCTCCCTCCTGTTCCTGGATGAACCAACTACAGGGCTTGATGCAAACACAGCTAGCTCCATCATGCAGCTACTCCACACGTAAGTCTTCATCTAATTGTCACAATTGTTATGGGCCAGGGTTTAGAGAACCCCAAAGTGTATCATGGAGTTTACCTGACCCACAACTTTTAATAGATTGTGGTATGGGGAGCACACGGCCCACTCTACAGGTGTGGTATAGGAAAAAATGGACCAGTGTTTTTTTAAAACAAAACAATGTTCATTCTATGAACTCAAGTTCACCTTTCTAAAACAAACAGTGAACATCTTAGCAACCAGTAAATCAAATCCACCCCCCAAAGAATACAACACTAAGTAATCTGTATGCTGTCCTATCAACACCCAAAAGATTTAACAAACCTCCAAACAGAAGCACATCAGGGTTTACATTCAAGACTGAAAACATTTATAATTCTTCTGCATTCACCAAATGATCCATAGATAGTCTTTGGATGGCAGAGATCAACAGGAGTGCAGCTCACTTTTAACTTCAGATTCAGCTCACTGAAAAACACAGACACACCCAAGCTCTCTCAAACTGAAACTAAAAAAAGCAGAAGTAGAGCTCAGCTCCACCCACACTCTGACATCACTCCAGTAACATGAGCAGCTCCATTTCTTAAAGGTACATTTCTTAAACACCCATTTCTTAAAGGGTACTCTCACATGACACAAACCCTGTTATTAGACAAAAAGTGAAGGAATTCATTATGGAAAATTTGTGCACATGAGAAATGTCAATTCAGATTGGCTTGTACTACGAGGAATGAACCCCTCGTCTTACAACATGAGTAGATTTAAAGTTTAATCACTTTTTTGTCATTTTAAATCTCTTCAACAAACCCGGTTCATTTTTTTTTGTTTGCGATTCACCTTTTCAGTTAGTAACAGAAGAACCTCCTTTAGGGACTGGTTTAGCACAGTGGGTAAACAGCTGGCTTGTAATGCAGAACAAGGTCAGCAGCGCGGGTTCAATTCCCGTGCCGGCCTCCCCGAACAGGCGCCGGAATGAGGCGACTAGGGGCTTTTCACAGTAACTTCATTGAAGCCTACTTGTGACAATAAGCGGTTATTAATTATTATTAAAGTGGAATGGGTCTGGATTCTTGCTAAAGTCTTGTTGAATTCACCAACTGAGGTGCAAAGTGGTGATCTCGATTAGATTATCATTGTCCCTAAACATTTGCTCAAATCACTTCACAGTGATGTCACAAGAATAAACCTTATCATCACAGTAAATGCTGTTGGTTGGATTTTGAAGGATCTGAAACAAAACAAATGCGAGTTAACAATATTTATCTGATAGCTACCATGTATTCCTGCTGCCCTTGTATTATATTATTCAGCATGCTTTTACTGATGTCATTACTGTGGCCCACTGCGATAACATCATTGTTTCTTAACAAGAGAGAAAATACTGTATGTATAATATTTTCTAATGCAGATAGTAGAACATCATTGCTTCATTGTCCTTAATTCACTTTGGATACAGTTTGGCTCCATTAATGGTTAGAATGTCAAAATGTTTCCTTTAGCTTGGTAAATGTATCTGGTTCATCCCCGCTCTCCTGATTCTCTCAGTCTAGAATGTCCTCATCTTCCAAAATTAGCTGAAATGCTAATTGGCCGCGATAATTAGAGGCTGATTTTGTGATTTTAGGTTGGCCACACATGGGCGGACCATAATCTTCTCAATCCACCAGCCTCGATACTCCATCTATAAATTGCTGGATTACATAACATTGATGAGCAAAGGAAACATTGTCTATCAAGGTCCTGGTGCAGAAACCATCAACTACTTTAAAGATCTTGGTAATGGAATTACACTTAATGTTGGGCTTTAACACACATGGATTAAGGCTCTTCTGGAGAAGAATTTCCCTGTTCCTTTTTGAAGCAGGTTATTGATGAAGCTCTCACAGGGCCAGTCAGCACTTGGGGCTCCACGACTGACTAGTCCAATAATATATTTGTTCATATTTCCTGAGATTATCCCCTCTTACACTCTCAAAGCATGAATGGTGGCACTCAGGGCCATGTCCAGTTTCCCATTTCAGAGCTGTTTATCTGTTAGCACAAGTGTATTTCTACAAAGCGAGGTTTATGTAGATGAAGCATCAGAACTTTGGCCAGACTGTGTCCAATCTACTCAAAAACCTTCCTGGCTGTTTCTAATTCATGCATGGGTTTTGAAATATGGTGTAAATTCAATTATAATGATTGACTTATCCAATTGCCAAAATGACCAACGTAACCCACTGATTCGCTCCGCGTGTTGCGTGGGTCTCACCCCCACAACCCAAGGATGTGCAGGGTAGGTGGATTGGCCACGCTAAATTGACACTTCATTGGAAAAAAAAATTGAATTGGGTACTCTCAATTTATTTTATTTTTTTTAAACTCCACTGATTCTAATAAGTAATTAACTCAATGCTAACTAATTATTTATAGATCTGACATGCTCAGTTGGGCCTGAGCAGTTTCGCTCACTGCTAATTGGAGTCAATGAATGAAAGCAAGCCTGCGGTACTAAATAAATTTCACTAAATAAGAAAGAGACAGCAGTTGATTAATCAGCTATTAATAGTGGCCGACAGCCTAAACATCCCTCCCAGGAGTCCAGTGCCAAACTCCACATTTATAACCAACAGATAAACCAACTCCAGGTATAAACTGCTTTGCATAATGTGGATTTGAGCCTCACGACTGGAAGATCACTCACAGTCACTCTGCCTTGCCTTCGATCACAGATTTCCCCTTCTGTTTACCTGATCCCTTCCACGGCACTTGCTAAAAACCTGTGGCACCTCTACCTTATTTGAGTTTGCAATGAGTGGTTATCGAATTGTAACCAGAACTCCGTTTCTCTCTCCACAGATGCTGTGGAATGTTTCCAGCATTTTCTGTTTCTTTTTCAGATTTCCAGCATCTGAAATACTTTGTTTTTGTGGGAGGGACATCTGACTTGTTTACGCTATAAGGACCCTTCCTGTTGATTCCTTATTTCCTATTTCTTTTATTTTGTTGTTATCATTTTTGATCCGTGGATCTTTAATGGAGACGTACCTTTAAGTCGAGCAGAGGAAGTGAGTAACTAAAAAGTTTCAAAATAGTACACTTAGATTTTGAGCAGCCGAACCCCAACTTTATGCCACCCACTGTTGCCCTTAGGCTGAAGATAGAATCTCACTGGAAGGCGTCCAGTGAAATAAAGACTCTTATAATTTTACTTTTACTATCTTCTTTTACCCCTCTCTTTCCCCTCTGTGTTTGTCTGTCTTATGAGTGTTTAGTGAGTGGGGCGAGTTAAAGACGGGACTTTAGATGTTAGATAATAGTTAACCAGTTGAAATGGCTACCTATTTCATTATATTTATTGTTATAAGTAAAAGTTAATTGTGTTTAAATTGACAAACCTGGTGACTGTAGTTATTGGGTGGCCAAAGATCAAAGACTTCGGATATTTTTTTAAATTAAAAGTTAATTTCAACGGTGTTGTGATTCTGGGTCAGGTGGGGCTCTAATTGATCGTGCCCTTGCCCAGGGAGTTGTAACAATACACTGCTACTGGCAATAATGTTGGCAAATTATTCCTTTTATAGGGTACGAATGTGAGCCTTACAACAACCCCTCCGATTTCTTCTTGGATGTCATTAATGAAGCAATTCCACCTTCTAATGAAACTTCCAATCCAGGTATTATTGATGATCAGGATTTATTGATGATTATCTTTCAGTTACATTTTACTAATATGGCTTCTAACTCAACCAGACTGTATGGAACGAAGAAGGAGAGAAGAGAACTACCCTCATCTCCAATCATCCTTTCTTCTCTAGCGTCTTTGAATGTTGTTGTTTGGCACACCTGGACCCATCCTTCCCACAATTCGATGTTTGATTCTCTCCAATCACATTCCTACCTCTACCACAGCACCAAACCTGGTTGGGTCACTCTTGGAACCCTTGCTTTTCCTGATATACATCAATGACCCAAACCTTGAAGCACAGGGCAAGATTTCAAAATTAGCGAGATACAACATTCAGAAGCATTGTTAACTGTGAGGATGACAGTGTAGAACTCCAAAAGGATACAGGCAAGTTGTTGGAATGGATCGACATGTGACAGATGAACTTCAATGTAGAGAAATGTGCAGTAATTCATTTTGATAGGAAGAACATGGAGGTACAATATAAAATAAAACTCTGAAGGGTGCAGGAGCAGAGGGACCTGGGTGTAAATGTGTATAAGTCATTGAAGATGGCAGGGCAGCTGAAGAGACTGGTTCACACAGCAGATAGTATCCACAGCTTCATTATAGGGGCATAGGGGACAAGAGCAAGGAGGTTCCGTTGAGCCTGTATACAACATGATTTCAGTCTCAGTTAGAGTATTGCATCCAGTTCTGGGTGTCACACTTTAGGAAAAATGTGAAGGCCTTGGGAGAGAGCAGAAAAGATTAATGAGAATGATTCCAGAGATGAGGAGCTTCACTTACAAAGATAATGCAGGCCGTCATCCTAGATTCCAATATATCCTTGAGCTTCTCCTTCTCAACTAATTGTCACTTTCTGGCAACAGCATCCACAAACAACTTCTAGATGACGCTGGTGACAGCCAGTTCTGTCTCTCCATCCCTTTGCTAACTGTCATAGTATACACACAGGTATATGATGGTGCCCAGACAGGCAGTGATTGACACACAGGATGACCAGTGAACACACAGAACACAGCAGCCAATCACCAGACAGGACACGACCACTATAAAGCCAGAGGGCACTAGTTTTCCCGCTCTCTTGGGATCCAGCCTCTGAGGCAGTCAGAGCCTGTGAGCAGTAACTAGAACATACACCATGTGGTAGTAAGATAGCCTGGTCAGGTTAGCCTCAGGTCTATAGGGGCTGTTTAGCACAGGGCTAAATCGCTGGCTTTGAAAGCAGACCGAGGCAGGCCAGCAGCACGGTTCGATTCCCCGAACAGGCGCCGGAATGTGGCGAATAGGGGCTTTTCACAGTAGCTTCATTTGAAGTCTACTTGTGACAATAAGCGATTTTCATTTTTCATTTCAGGTCTCCAGTCAGGTCAGCATAGTGTCAACCCACAGTTAAAGTATGTATGATAGTTAGGAGTTCAATAAAATCGAGTTGCATTTCTTCAAGTGTAGGAAGCCTGTCTCTCTCACTGCTGCAGTAAACGCAGTCCCCGCAGACCCGGCATACCCAACACACCACTAACCACACCACTGCCTTTGTGTTTTCAGATTGCTCATCCAATGTCTCATATTGTGATGAGCTGCAATTTTCTCTAGCCAATCATTAGAAAACTGAAAGCATTATCTTTGTCTGCCACTACAAACTCCATAACCTCGCTACTGATTCCATCTCTCCCCGTCTCCAGCCACCTGAGGGTGAAGCAGACTTTGTATCTATTCAACCCACAAGCTGAGCTTCTAATCCCATATCCTTTCCAGCATAAAGGCGACTTTCCCCAAGAAACATCACCAGCATCCCTCCGCTCCTGATTCATCCCATCTGCCACTGAAATCCTCAGTTCTTCCTTTGTCACCTCCAGTCTCAACTATTCCAATACTCTTCTGACTGGCCTCCAGAAATATAAGTCAATCCAAAACTCTGTAAAAATCACAAAAAGCTCGCCTGCAAGTTCAGCAAGTAACTGGGAAGGCAAATGGAATGTGGGCCTTTATTTCAAAGAGAATGGAGTATAAAATAGGAAAGTTTTGCTAAAACTATGCAAGTTAGACCGCACATGGAATACTGTGAACAGTTTTGCCCCGTATCGAAGGACAGATATACTGGCATTGGAGGCTGTCCAGAGGGGGTTCACTCGGTTGATTACGGAAATGGAGGGATTTTCTTATGAGGAAAGGTTGAGTAGGTTGGGCCTGTAATCATTGGCGTTTAAAGAGTGAGAGGTGGCTTTATTGAAACATATAGGATTCTCAGGGGGCTTGACAGGGTAGATGCTGAGATGAAGTTTTCTCTTGTGGGAGAGTCTAGGGCCAGAGGGCAGAATCTAGGTTGTTAAGTAGGTTCACGTCTAAGATAGACAGATATTTTATCAGCAAGTGAATCAAGGGTTATGGGAATAAGGTGGGAAAGTAGAGTTCTCCTTTTTAAAAATAAATTTAGAGTACCCAATTCCTTTTTTCCAATTAAGGGACAATTTAGCGTGGCCAATCCACCTACCCTGCACATATTTGGGTTGTGGGGGAGCGACCCATGCGGACACCGGGAGAATGTGCAAACTCCACACGGACAGTAACCCGGAGCTGGGATTGAACCCTGGCCCACGGTGTCGTGAGGCAGCAGTGCTAACCACTTGGGAAAGTAGTCATGTAACAATTATTAAAGACTATTTATTAGAGTAAAGACAAATACACACAGACCGGAGTACTCTACTCTCATGGAATTAAAATGTATGACTTACTAAACATGCACAGTTTGTATGGAATGTACCCCTTGTTACAAAATATATCTACGATACCTGAACTCTGTCAGACTTCCCCTGTTCCCCAAACAGCATTCAAACTGACAAACCAGCTACAGTTACACAATACAGGGCTGATGCTCAAACCTAGAAATGTCTTTTTCCTGGTCCAGTGAAGATATTTTAAAACTGGTGTTACAAAGGTTTTCTGCACTGCCTTGGCTCTAAGACTTAGAAGCTTGTTTGCTGTAAACCTGGCCTGTCCACTTACTGAAACTGCTAGGTGGTAACTGCCTCCCTCCCTTCTCAGGGACTGGTCAATTATACCTTTGTTGTCCTTTGATTATGCCTTCTGTGTATTTGGGTGCCTGCCCCATCTACTCCCGTGTCTATATGTTACCATGGACCTACCCAATCGTCTATAATCTGTTTCTCCTCCATAAACTATTAACAGTTGATTATTATCAAAACTGCTGTTCTAACCTTGTTACCAGGAGGCATGCATACCATTTGAGGCCCTACTGCTGTCTCCAGGTGAGTTCATGACAATACAGACAGTATGACTGCTAGAGTGGTGGTTAAGGTGTCATAAAAGTGAGGTAATCATTGATTTGCTGGTGGAGTGCTCTGCTAATAGATCTTGAGAACCATTTACTTATTTACAGAAAGCCAGCCAATGGAATGTTGTTTAGGTTTGAAGGACCCCTGGGGTATAGATAATTTATGAGAAGTATTGTGTTTGGTCCTGGCTAATAAGTCAAACGACATTTTGTAAGAAGAGACAGATGATCTAATTAATGGGAGGAGCTAGGTCTGTTTGAAGAATCACTTCCTCGCACTATTGGTTACTGTGCCTCAGATATGTTCTGCCTTACTTTAAAATCCTTCTTAAAACTCACCTCTTTAATTAAGCATTGGGTCAACTCTCTGAATATTTCTTAATCTGTCTCTGTGTGGTGTGGGATGTTTTCCGACATGAAAGGCGGTGGGAAGATCCAAGTTGTTGTTAACATTGTTAGTAATGCAACAGTCCCTCAGCCAGTGTATTATCTAAATATGCCAACTTGTTTTTTTCTTTATTAAAGAGGTTGTGATAATTTCTCAAACGGCCCTGGATCCTGGAGGAGAAAAGAATCTCCTGGCCCATCATTTCCAACAGTCAAAGTACTATGACTACATTGAAAAGGAACTGAAGTCCTTGTCTGTGCCTAATGTCTCAAAGTCGTCAAGTAAAATTAAATCTTCATATGCCACTCCTTTCTGGTATCAGGTAGATAAACGTCTTGTGTTGTTTTCTTGTTTGAAGGAATAATTAAATGCAATAGGTAATAACAAACATTGAATCCAAAGGATGTTATGGAGGCGTTGCTGATGGTACTTCCCTTGTGAACTTATGTGACTCTGCTCCGCAGTCCAGGTCTCACTGCAGTACAGGAGCATGGTGATGACAATACTCCCTACATCAGGACTCTTATTGACTTGCAGAAGCTTTGTTGTCAAACACGTGTTGCAGTTTTTAGAAAGCCAAACTAGAGCAGCTGGTCTGATGTTGTCAATGGGGCCTTTTGTGGTGTGGGAAGTACTCAACAGGGGTGCAAGGTAGCACAGTGGTTAGCACTGCTGCCTCACAGCGACAGGGACCCGGGTTTGATTCCCGGCTCGGGTCACTGTCTGTGCAGAGTCTGCACGTTCTGCCCGTGTCTGCGTGGGTTTCCTCCGGGCGCTCCGGTTTCCTCCCACAAGTCCCGAAAGACGTGCTTGTTAGGTGAATTGGACATTCTGAATTCTCCCTCTGTGTAACCAAACAGGCGCTGGAGTGTGGCGACTAGGGGAGTTTCACAGAAACTTCATTGCAATGTTAATGTAAGCCTACTTGTGATACTAATAAAGATTATTATTATTATTACATATTCCAGAGCTTCTCCTTCAACGTATATACGAGTGGTACAGTGGTTAACACTACTGCCTCCCAGTGCCAGGAACCTGGGTTCAATTTCGGCCTCGGGCGGCTGTGTGGAGTTTGCACGTTCTCCCCGTGTCAACATGGGTTTCCTCTGGGTGCTCCGGTTTCCTCCCACAATCCAAAGTTGTGCGGGTTAGGTAGGTTGGCCATGGTAAATTACCCCTCAGTGGCCAAAAGGTTAGGTGGGGTTACTGGGTTACAGGCATAGGGTGGAGGTGTGAGCCTAGGTAAGGTGCTCTTTCCAAGGATTGGTGCAGACTCGATGGGCTGAATGGACTCCTACTGCACTGTAGGGATTCTATGATATGTGAGAGGTGGAATAATTGGCTGACCAGGTGCAGGTTGACAGATTAGTTTTATTTTGGCAACATTCAAAGACAGGTCATGTTTCTTGTTTGTAGAATTTAAGTTTTTGTGAGTAGCTTGTAAATCTGGTGCACAGAAAGAGAAACAACACCAAACTCACCTGTAAAACCAGATTGTGTGTGTCCAAGATGGTCAGTTTAGTTTTGGCACAGAGGTGATTGAGGTTAAAGTGATCCATCTAGGCAGTATTCAATACGCACACCAGAGGGCAGATGACCTTTGAGGTGACTAGCAGATGTCAGGGACGTTGTCAGTAGTACAGAGAGTATCACTCAGCCGTGCCTGACACCAGTCTGGATTTTGAAAGCATCTGTTTCAGATCTCCCATTCAAGCCCGTTGCAGTCATATCATCACAAACAGTTGCAAGGTTGTTCTTTCTCAGACATCCAGATCTTTGGAGCACAAAGATCTTTCGAGCCCCACGATTAACTGTATCAAATGCTTTGGTCAGGTTGATTAAAGCAATGAAGAGTTCCTAGTGTTGTTTGTGTGAAATTTCTTGCATTTGTCTTAAATGGAAGGACTGTTGAACAAACACGAGCCTCCTTCTTGAAACCAACTCTCCCAGCACTCAGGCAAAACTTCTGCAAAATCAACATTGATGGATTGGACACCGCCAGCGTGGCCCCAAAGCACCTTTCCTGACAGATCCTGTTTCCTCAGCTCCTCAATGGCTAGCATTCCTCAGAGCTGATGAAACAGGAGAAAACTAATGCTTGAAAGACACTTTGAAGCTTTCCTCAAAACGCGGCAGCATTGATCTCGGTAACTGGGAGGCATTTTCAACCAATCTTTCAGAATGGCAACGACTTGTTCATCAAGCAGCGTCACACTGACTCCCAGCGTTTTACTGGTGAGGCAGATTGGCGGCAGAAAGGGAAAGAAAATGAAGCAAATCCTGCTTCTCTGGATCCCAATACCATGTGGGACATCCTGCCCCATTTTCCCAAAGATCTGTGTATTGAGAATTGACCTACTCAGTCATGAAGATCCATGGTAGAAACTCACAGCCCTATTATGAAGCATTTAATTATATCTGTGTGGCTTGAACTGAATATTTTACGTTATCATGTTTCTGTGATTTTGGATTCGGCCTGTAGTTGATTAATTCCCAAGGGTGCATTTTTAGCTTGACAATAAGTTGGCAGTCTGAAATTAGTCTCAACAAATCTACATTTCAACAATATTTAACTGCCTGCAAAGTTCAGGGACATCCTGGTGACTGTAGAAGTGTCAGTTATTTAATGAGAGAATTGTTATCTACAATCATGCTACTGTGAGAAGATTAGGGCAGAAATAGGGGCCATAAGTATGATAATCCAAATGGAATTCTGGAGGAACTTCATTGTCAACAGATTGGATAGAACGTGGTTGAGGTGAGTAGAATTTAGTGAGGAGCTGGATAAACACAAAAGGAATAGAAGGATAAATTGATGGGATTAGATAAATTACAGTGGACAGAGTGTGTGCAACACCAACATGGACGATTCCTGCTGAGCGACCTGTAAATACTGCACACAGCCAACACCTGGGCCCAGCTTGATCCCTTGGAGCCTCCTGTTCACATATCGCCTCAGGTGTAGCTGCAATTTGCAGCCTGATAGTAATTCTCCCCTTCAATATCACAGACTTAAAGTGGACGACAGAGGAGTTTTCACTCGTTCTCGATCTCTTTGAAGAAGAGGATGAGCTGGGCTCTTTGTGCAGCGATTAAGAAATGTCTAATATGTTTGAAAGCTGAGTCCAGTCAGCTAGAGTTGAGAAGTGAGCCATCATTCAAGAGCTTAACAAGTTGTGTTTTTATTATTCTTCATAGACAAGGAGCATAGAAATTGATTGTTGCCAGTGTTAAATTGAGTATTGCTCATTCATATATTTCATGTAAAATAAGCAAATGATCTTTAGAGAATGTATTTCAGTCTAGTTGCGCAAAATAATTCACCTGATATAGCTCAATGATGGTTCACCTGATATAGCTCAAACATATTAGGCTCAATGATGGTTCTCTGTTACAATCTGTGGGTTATGCTACCATTGAACAAGATAATTGCAAAACAAAAAGTGCCTTCCAGGTCGGAGGGACCAAGTGGGTCACTAATTGGAGTAACCAATGTACTGAACCTCGGATAATAGTAAATGCAAACTAACAAATTGTAATAAGGTAGGGTCATTGTTTGTGTGTTTCTTTGTTGAGTTTAGCTGAAGCATTCATTATTTATTCTTGAACTTTCAGCTTTATATTGTGTGTGGCCGGACAATCAAGAATTTGTGCAGAAACCCACAGACTTCAGTGGCTCAAGTGTTCCTTATGTTACTTTTTGGAATACTGAATGGACTTATATATTATCAAATGCCACACACAATGCCAGAAGCTTTTCAGAACAGGTAGGAATAATTCAATTCACACATGATTACATGTATTTCATTCAACAGTGAGAATATTTTCACAGTAACTTCATTGCAGTGTTAATGTAAACGTACATGTGACAATAATAAAGATTGTTATTATGGAATTTCTGATTGGGGAATGTTTTTGATAATTTATTTCCTTGTTTGTCTCTATTCAGTCTCTGTACTTTATATAAATAAAACCCAATAGGTAAAATGTCTCAGAGCATCAGCTGGTGGCTTCCTCTGCACCCACTCAGCGTTAGATGAGAGTATTTAGGGAACTGACTGCTCACTTCTGAGTTTCCTCTTTAAGTGGAGATCATGAACTCAGCTGGTAGCAGACGGTTAGAGTAAAGTCAGTGGGCCAAAGGATCTCCTTCTGACTTTAATAACGTGAGGATGGTGAATTGCAAGCGCAAAACAATGCCATTAAGGATACAGGAATGGCTTGTTGAAAAGGTATCATTAATTGTACTTGTAAGCAAGTTGTCAGACCCGAAAGTGGCTCAGCCACTGAAACATTACCTCCATCTGCCTCCACTTGCAATCTGTCCCGATCACTACATGGCTGAAGGACGCCGTTCGGCCCATCGTGTCTACACCGGCCCTCTGAAAAAGCACTCTTTCACTGCGACTCCGTAAGCCACACATCCCTGGAAACGAAGGGGCAATTTACCATGACCAATCCATCTAACCTATAATTTTTGGGGGAATGTGGGAGTAAACCAGAGCTGCCAGCGGAAACCTGCACAGACACGGAGAGAAAGTGCAAACTCCACACAGTCACCCAAGGCCAGAATTGAACCTGGCTCCCTGGAGCTGCGAGGCAGCTGTGCTAACCACTGTGCCGCCGTGTAAGGGGTATTGGGGGATCAGAGATGACATTGTACCAAGATCAAATTTAATTGTATTAGGGGTTTTAAGGGGATGAAGATGAAACTTTGGCTAAGGACAGATCATTCAGGCTCAGGGAGAGAAAGGTCGGAGGGGATAGAGGATATATGCCAAAGGGATAGGGACAGAGGAAAGTGAGAGGAAAAAAGGTTGCGGATGAGCATTTGGTATCCATTCTCCCTGTAAACGTTTGGAGGATTGAGATGATGTATTGTGCTTCTAGTGCCTTTCTGTCCACTCAAGTTTCAAATGTATATTTTTAAATTTCAGATTCGGCGCATTCTTCTTCATCATAATCAATCAGGTTTTTGGTAATCTTTCAGCTGTGGAAATCTTTATACAAGAAAAATCACTCTTTTTGTATGCAGCTAAGTATTTTGTTCCTATTTTTGTTTGAGGAAAGTGAATTAAAAAGGGGGGAATTGCATTCCCTGACAGTCATAGCGTGGCTCACTGGTTACTGAAAAAACAAACCACTGCTCAAACCAAATCGAGTCCAGAAACAGACCGGCAGATGAACTGATTCAGAGTAATAGTGCTGCAAGTAACATGTTACTCCCAGTGTGGGGTGCTTGTCATCACTGGGTTGCACTGTTTGCAATTAACCCAATTTCACTTTTCATCAAAGTTAAATTCCTGCCAGGCAGATTGAGTTAAAATTGTTCACAATTTGGGGTGTCCAGAGGAAAGTTGTGAAATAACTCGAGGTTTATTTAATTATTATAAAACATTGCAGAAATAAAGTACGGTGAGTCAGAGGGACTGAGGGCACTCGTAGGTCCCAGTTTCAAAATCTATAGGAGCGATCAGCCAGCCGTGTTGTGCTCTCACTTGATCAGTGCGGGCGGTAGATGCCAGGAGAGGCCTCTCGGGGGCTTCCCAGCAGCCTTCACGCCTCACTCGATCTACCCCAATCCACGAGGCGTTGGAATTAGAATCCCGCCTAGATTGATTAGAATGACCAGGTGGCACGCATCTAAATAGGTTTTAAATCGACTTTGACCAACTTACCCAGGAACTACCAGCCTCGCCAGGGAGGCTGCAGCCGGGCGCTGTTACTGGTCCGCACAAACGTGGGCCAGGCAGAACGGCACCCCGGGGGCCTCCCAGGACAAAGATCCCTTGATGGTCAGGGATAGTGAAGGGTGGCTCCCTTGCCCTCCCCCTGGAATGCAGGTTCCTTGGGACTGCTTATCTGGCACCCTGGTACTGCCACCCTGGCACTGTCAAGGTGGCACTGCCAAGCTGACAGGAGTGCTGACAGGGTGTCAGTGCAAGGATGCCCAGGTGCCACAGTGGCACTGCCAAGGGTCAGGGTCTAAGGGGGGCTATGCCCATGAAAGGAGAATGGAGGGGGGGGGGTTTGAAGGGTTGGGGGAGTGCATGGCAGATAATATGGACGATCCCCCCAGGGACCCTAGTGGGTTGTCCTCACTTGGGGTGGGGGGTGGGGGTGGGGGGGGGGGGGAGGGGGGGGGGCGGTGGAGGGGGGGGGATAATGTGCCCATGGTTGGGATGGACCCACAAGCTCACTTAGAGATTGGGGCACCTTTCAAAATGACGGCCTGATCTCGGAATTCAGCTGCCCAGTGCTGAAAAATATTCTAATTGAGTGCTAAACACCCCAGGGCCCAAAATAGTGACTAAATGTCATTTGATAGCGGTGGGGAACACACCATCTGAACTGATGGGAAACTCCCTGAAAAACCCACCAGCAATGAACTGGAAACTTTTTGCATTGAAGTCTGCCCAATGTTTTTAACAATTGATTACTGGGATGTGGATACCACTGGCTAGGCCAGCACTGTTTGCCCATCCATAATTATCCTCGAGAAGGTGGTGGTGAGCTGCCCTCTTGAACCGTTGTAGTTCCTGAGGTGTATGTGCACCCACAGTGCTGTTAGAGAGGGAGTTCCAGAATTGTGACCCAACGACAGTGAAGGAATGGGGATATATTTCCGAGTCAGGATGGTGATTGGCTGAGAGGGGAACCTGCAGGTGGTGGTGTTCCCCTCACAGCCACTGATGCGGTGTTAATTATTTTAACATTAAATTCCTGCTTCTTATTCCTTGCAATCTGAGACATTGGTGACGTACAAGTTTTAAAAAAACAAATTCTTTAATCAGACATGAAAAGGCGAGCGGCTATTATCGAACGTCAGCTTACTTCCTGTCCAAGATCCTGGCAGACGTGATCCCCAATCGCATCATACCCGTTCTTAGTTTCGCAGCTATTTCTTACTTTATGATGGGTAAGTGTCTTCGTAATTTTTACCTATCATCAACACACACAATGAGGAATAAATACACAAGAGTGCCCCATTATAACCAGCACCCAGGCAAACGTGCCCACATAATAAGTACAAAGCCACTTCGATTGATTCCTTACTTTTATTAATGATACACCAGTTAAAAGAGAGTAGTGGAAGAATATCTTGAAGTCTACTATAGTCAGTAGTAGATGCCTGGGGACAAATGCAGTGGAGTTTTCTCATCTTCCTTCTTTTATGGGTGTCAGTGGCACTGCCAAGCCCGGCAGCTGTTGCCCATTCCGGACTACCCTTGAACCAAGGGTTGTTAACAGTCAACCACATTGTTGTGGCTCTGGAGTCACATCTAGGCCACACCAGGTCAGGATGGCAGATTTCCTTCTCTGAAGGGAAAAAAGTGAATCAGATGAGTTTTGACAATAATTGATGATTGGTCTCCATGGGTGAGATTAGCTTTATATTGCAGATTTATTATTAATTGAATTTACATTCAAGCAGCTGCCTTGGTGAGATTTGAACTCCATGTCTGCAGAGCGTTAGCCTGGGCCTCTTCATTACTAATCCAACAACATTACCACTGCACAACCTCGCCACCTCTTCCTCCTCCCAACTGAGGGAGTGAGATTGGAAGTGGCCATTACTGGGATGCCACTGATAGACAAAGTTCAAGAAAAGGTTAAGAAAAAAAAGTTTGCATTTGTACAGCAACCTATCTCACGTTAGGATATCCTCCTGAAGCATTTTCCAATTAATTCATTCCTTCCGAAGGTGCTGTTGACATGACATAGACATAGAACATAGACATAGACATAGAACATACAGTGCAGAAGGAGGCCATTCGGCCCATCGAGTCTGCACTGACCCACTTAAGCCCTCACTTCCACCCTATCCCTGTAACCCAATAACCCCTCCTAACCTTTTTTGGTCACTAACGGCAATTTATCATGGCCAATGCACCTAACCTTATGTATGTAGGCCAATATGGTAATCATGTTACATGCAGGAGAACAGACAGCAAATGAATGCAATGCATATTCAACCTTTTGAGTCCAATATTTTCAATGCAGGGTTGAAGCAAGACGTGGTACCTTTTTTCTTATTCTGCTTGACTCTCAGCCTCACCAGTTTGTCAGCAGTGAGTTTGGCCTTTCTCGTGAGTGCAAGTGTCAATACCGTTGCAGTAGCCAATGCCCTGATCTCCATCCCATACGTCTTCATGATGGTAAGAGCCATTTTTGGTCCATTTCGCAACACCTTCTACTGGCTCCTGTTACCCATGGGGAAGCTCTGATGAATACTTCACTTGTATTTGTAGGTTTTTGGAGGGTTTTTGGTGAACGTGAACAAAATGTTGCAGTGGCTCGCCTGGCTGAAGTGGATCAGTATATTCCGTTATGCATTTAACGTAAGATAAACGTAGATAAAAATAACTTTAGAACTGGTACGTAGATTTTAGAAAAACATTACACTGGATGGTGGCATAGTTAACTGGATTTACAGAACCGTGATGTGGAAAAATGGTACATTGGTTCCCTAATTCTACTCAGCAGATGACTAATTTCAGCCTGGGGTAGGGTGCCAAACAGAGGCGAAATATGACTGTAAAGGTATTCTGAATGAATTGGCAAATTCTCTGTGGGCAATTCACCTTGCGACCAAACTCAGAAAAGAGGTAGCGGACAGGGATGTTTGTTTAAAGATTGAAGACAGAAGACATTCAGGAGGTTGGTATGGGTGATGAGCTTTGAGCCACAGCAGGAGAGCTGGGGAACTCTCGCAAAGGCAAGAGGGCAAAGTGTGGGTGAAGATTAAGATGCATGTTGTTTTGGGCCGTGCGGTGGGCGTGAGGCATCACAATGAGTTAGGAATTGGAGATCAGAGCAGAGAGAGAAAAAGCATGGAGCGACTGAAAACAGCAACAAATACATAGTTGTTATTACATTTCCTGTTGGTTAAAAACCTATGGTGAAGCATCGTCTTTTGATTCTGTCATTTTGGGTTAAGGGTAACATAACTTCAGTTGACATTGAAATGCAACGTCAAGTTTCTCCTTCTGATTTTTAATTGGTGAAAATAAAAGGAGACAATTAGTGTCTGCCCAGTCACTATGTTGATTACAGAAGATAAGATAGACATATGAGTAATAAGCCAAAGATTCGCATTAAGCCCAACCCAGCTCTGTGCTCCTTGTACTTTAGAAAATGCCATAAAGTTTTAATTTTAAACCTTAAATAAATTATCTACAGCTATCTAAACAACACAGGTTGGATAAACATTAATGTTTTGTTTTTCCCATCTTTCCACAGGCACTGATAATCAATGAACTAAAAGGACAAATATTTTACCTGAATTCTACAAAGTGAGTGTATTTCTTAAAAACGGACTCAATATTTTTACATTTTAAAAACAATTAAAACCCTGTGTTGTCCATTACATTGACCAGTAGCTACATGTGGCTAATTGAGAACCCAAATGTGGCCAATTGCATTTCTGGCAAGTAAAAAAAACCTAGCCTTGCAGCCTATTGTTCAGAATGTGAATTCAATAATCGTATTCACATGGCCCAGGCATGCGAACCTTAACCTCTGTATGTTGATTGGCAAAATGCAGAGATGAAAAGCATAAAAGTGCTTTCCCGCCTTCCTTTTTGAACAGCGGGAGATGTTGAAGTGAATGCACACAAGATGACATTCATTGACCTTATCACATGCTCATGTGTTTTTTCTTTACTACAAAGTGGCTAAAACCATATTGCCACAGCGACACATGTGGTTAATCAGGATTTTTTAAAAATCAGACAACACTGGTCTATATTGTTTCAAACTCTTTGTTACAAATATTCAGTTTCCTTGTACTCAAACTTTAATGGCATGGCTTACCAATACTCATTACATCAGGATTGAAGACTAATTGATGGGAAGCCTGCTGGCTTCTCCCATTGCAACATCTCCAAGTCCGTCTGCTTTCCTCCCAGCCAACACCAACTCCACAAGCCATCTGTCATTATTATCCCCTTCAGCCACACATACATAACAATCTTTACCAAAATCTATGCTGACATTCTCACGTAATGCAGTACTTTCCATGGTCTGTTTTTCAGATGAGATGTATAAGTCACTTGGCTGAGGGGCCTTGAGAATTATAGTCCCCAGAGATGGAGTGAAGGGATTTGATCTTATTAAATTAATGAAATAGTTAATGAGGATTTAATCCAGTTCAAGAGATAATCTTAAAATTCTAATTAAAATATATGTTCGGGAAGGACACCAGAGTGTCAAATATTGGTGACGTTTACTGTTTTGTTCATTTTTAAAACATTTGTTTCTTATAAGGTTGTAACCTAATTGGTGTATTCTACTCCCTCTGCCATGACCTGTATTCTGTATTCCACAGGGTTCCTGGAGAAACGTACATGATTGAACAAAATATTGATTTCAGCACTTGGGGTTTCTGGCAAAATGAAGTTGCACTTCTGTGTATGACGGCAATATTCTTGTTTCTGACATTCATACAACTTATACGAATTAACAAGTGGAAGTAAATGTTGGCATTTACTTGATTGTATACTATACCTGGTGTACTTTGGACTCTTATCAACCTGATAAAATACATTATCAGCAACTCTGCAATTGAGAAATAATTTACTGATCAATGGAAATTCAGTTTCCGCCTTTCATTGGCCAACTTGCACCTTTGAAATGGGCTTCAACGCAAATGCTAACAACTGGATTTTGCCCAATATAAGTGGCTGTCCTTTGTAGATGAGAATGATTTCAGTGGATGGGGCAATGGCATACACATTGCATGAATTTGATATAATGACCACACTGAGACAATACAAAATTGGCAGTATAACCAAAGCAATCTTGTATGAAACCAATCCTATGTTGTAGCAATGTGGGCTGTCTCACACTGCCATGGCTTTTCACTCTACTAGGTTTACCCCAACTGGTTGCAAGGCAAGCAACCTCCAATGTTAAAAAGCCAATTTATCTCATTAACCCTTCTTGAATATTAACAATTTTACCAGATATGTCGCATCCCAAATCTTTACATGCAGTGTTGCTTCCTTGACAAGAACCATCGTATAACCCAGTACTAATCAACACACACTGCTTCTAAATATATTCTTGCTGTATCACACAGTGGCATTATACAAAAACATGTTTGGGAATACATAGGAATTGGTCCCATACACAATATATATTTTAATATCAGTTACTGGAATATTGGATGGCACCAGCAAAGACATCTTTATTGTGTAGCCCCGAGGAAGTGAGTTCGAACCTTTATTCAGTGATGGCTTTCACAAGGCAGCGGTCTACTGGGTCATTTCAGAGGAGGTTAAGAGTCAACTAAAGTGTGTGATATTGGAGTCACAGGTCGTGTAAACTTGGCCAATCGGGCGTTGCTGTTAGGGCTTTCTAACATTCAGGTAACTGTGGCTCAAGGTTCCAGGTTCAAGTCTCACGCCAAGAATGAAGCACAGAAATTAAGACTAACGTTCCTGCGTTGCATCGGCGGTCATGCTGTTTTTTGGGTGAGATGTTAAACTGAGGCCCCACCTGCTTCCTAGGGGGGGCGTAAAAAGAACCCATGGCATTGTTTCAGAGAAGACCAGGAAAGATCTCCCCAGTGCCCCATCTAATATTTATCCCTCAGATTATCTGGTCATGATTAGGCTGTTTGTGGACGTTTGTTGTGTGCATATTGGTTGTTGCATGATCATACCTCAAAAGGCACTTAATTGACTGTAGAACGCTTTGAGATATCCGATAATCATGAAAAATGCTACATAAATGCAGTCTTTCTTTTTTTCACTGCCATCTTCTGTCGCCAATCCGCAAATGGCTAGATTTATTAAATTAAACTTGGCAATTGTGCACAGAGAGATTGATTTGCCTGATTCTCGGGTATTTCATCTTTCATTGTTCAGGGAGCAAGCTAATAGTTTGTGCCAGAGTGAAGCAGATAAATGAGAGCAAAACAGAAACATGCATTAGTTCACTTCACTTTTAAACTGATGACAGCATGTAACAAACTCAAGCATATCTGAGAATATTTCACAAATATTAAGCCCATTACAGGTACCAAGGTGAAGCTTACATTTGTGCAGTATAATGCCACTGATAGAAGAATTTGCAGCATTTGATTTGGCTGATGCCTGTTGTTGACACAATGAAAGCAATCTCATCATTACAAATGCAAGACACTGCGAATTCTGGAAATCCAAAATGAAACCAGAGAACACTGGGAATACTGAGCAAGCCAGGCAGCATCCGTGGCGAGGGAAACAATTAAAGTTTCAAGTTGCGACTAGCTCTATTGTTTTAATTTCAATCTCAGAGAAACTTTATAATACAATACACCTCTACTACTCCTTCAGCTTAACAATTACAAATAGGTTTTAGGATTGACATGGATTACAAAGTACATCTCAAGCGGCAACAGTCTCATTAACACAAAGTCCCTTTTAAGCACACAAGATGATGTTTGTCAAATACACTCCGTACACAGAACCCAAGTTAGTGTCTGTAAATTTCTTTCCAGAATCCCCCAGATGACTGTCACAAGTGTTTCCAAATTACATTCACAAAAACAGCCGTTAAAATCTTCTCAGACTTGTGCTTTTCCATACCAGTTTGCATTCCAAAATCAAGTCCATGTTTTCCAAATGACCTTTGAAACAAAGCTTCTGCTCCACTTTTTACAAACGATTCCAGTCCAGCATTTTACACCAATCCCATTAGGATTACTTTGCCTTGACCGCTGTGCAAACTGTTCACAATCGCTTCGAATCTCGATTCCCAGACTGTAGTAAAATGGCATCAGACATTTCTTTAAAAATCTTTTACGGGTGCTGTTGCACTTATCGTTACTACAATTGTCTCTTTTACTGGGTTTCAACTTACAAACCTGGTGACTGTAATTATCGGGCAGCCAAGGGCCGAAATTATCAGGAATTTTTATGAGAATCATTCATTAATTCACTTGTGTTGTGACTCTGGGGCATGTGGGGCTGGAATTGACCGTGCACTTGCCCAGGGTAGAGTAACAGCAGAAACATTAAATTAAACCCACTTAAAAGTATACCTTATTTCTAATATTTGCCAACACAGATATAAATCCCTTAAGACTATCTTTGTTTTCCTCACACTTCTCACTATTATAGTTTAAATTGGAAAACTTGGGTAAAGGACAGATAAATGACAGCAAAGCCGAGGAGCATAGGAGTCACGAGAAAATAAAGGAACAAGTGTGGATGGCTGCGGACTTGGGTTTGAAGGCCTGCGATAGGTGAGATGAAGGGAACATGAAGTTCCACAGTTTAGAGGTTGTTTCAACGCAACAAGGGAGGAAGATTCCCGGAGACCAGAGTATTACAGCCTCTGCCACAGCAGGTGGGAAAAGGGCCCGATCAACAGGCGCACATTGCTACACCTGCTTACAATTTAGATGTTCAATTGAAAAATCAAGCATAGTAGCAAACCATACAACTGTGGCCTTCATTTTTCTTAGAGCCTGACTGCTAAAACTCCCAAGAAAACAAAACTTCAGTTAGTCTGTCATGAGTATAAGGAACATTAACTACTTTGTATGTTATAGAAATCATAGAATGTAAATTCCTAAACAGTCAGCAGTTTCCATCACAGGCTTCATAAATGTAATCACCTTGGTGAGTGGTGCAATCACTGACATAACAAATTATAGCCAGGTGGAAAGAAGTGACAGCCACAGTGTAATCATGCTGACTGCTTCTCCTGGCTCAGAAACCCTGATCGCAAACAGTCTCCATACATTTCATTCTAAAAGTTATCTTCTCGCAGTTTCCAGTTGCAGCACGAGTGTGAATGTTCATTAAATCGCTTATTGTCACAAGTAGGCTTCAAATGAAGTTACTGTGAAACGTCCCTAGTCACCACATTCCAGCACCTGTTCGGGGAGGCTGGTACAGGAATTGAACCTGCGCTGCTGCCCTGCCTTGGTCTACTTTACAAGCCAGCTATTTAGCTCACTGTGCTAAACCAGCCCCCAAGAAGTCTACATGAGAAACTGTTAACACTGGTTATTTTAAACACTTTATTTTCACTGATCTGTAGGCCGCAATCCAACCAATAGGTAGTATTGGAAATTGAGGGGTAGCACAGTGGTTAGCACTACTGCCTCACGGCGCCGAGGTCCCAGGTTCGATCCCGGCCCCGGGTCACTGTCCGTGTGGACTTTGCACATTCTCCCCGTGTCTGCGTGGGTTTCACCACCACAGCCCAATAAAATGTACAGGGTAGGTGAATTGGCCTCGCTGAATTGCCCCTTAGTTGGATTTAAAAAATCATTTAAAAAAATATATTGGAAATTGAAGTTATTGCAATTTAATTTTACTTCCTAAATGAAGTCATTTAATACATATGTGAGCGATACAAGTGTGTATTTTCTTTATAGTCATGTTATTCTTCTCAATTTGTTCTGCGTTCCTGGTATGAAGAGGGTGTATCTCCCACAGTAAGCTAATCAATAAAAAAAGTTAACATGCCACCGTTTTTGCTGTAAGACTAATAGATTTTTTTAAAAACTCTCCATAAAATCTTGCACCATGAAGTTCTCATTCTGTCCACCATGTCCATGCTGGCTGCTCGAAAAGTTCCCCGACATTTGCAAGACCCTCAACAGAGGGGCTTTTTAAAAGGTATCCATTTCAGTAAACCTGCTCAGGGCTGGGAGCACATTTCCACATTGTGGAATAATGGCCAACAGATCCCTAAATAACTGCATTCATCAAAGTTTGCCAGCATCCAAAGTCCACAGAAGTCACAGGGAGGTCAGTTCTCAGTTTCCAACTCCTGTTGAGAGCTCATCTCAAGGCATCAATGCCAAATGAAATGCTGGACTGGGCTGACCAAAATGAAGATATGGGAGATGAAGGTCAGAGCCAGTTAAAACAGTCTTTAAATAGGAAACCTTATGAGGGAGCAGGCAGAGGGGAACATTGATGAAAGAAATGTCCCATGTGATCTGTAGCTCTGAAAGAAATCTTGACCCTTGAGTATTAATATGCACAGCAGCGGAGGGTTTAAGAGCAAATTGAGAACCACTTGAAAATGAATTGGGCAACTTGTGGCTACTCAGACAATGTGGTTAATGTAAAGCCATGTAGTTTATGAAATTAAGCTTCATCGGATGTAGCATATCCCTTACATTCTCACCAATAAAGCAATTCGTCTTTAAAAAGTTTGAGCTGACTCTTGTCCCTCAAGGACAGCGCTAACAGCTGTCGATAGTCTTTGGCCACATGGCTGATAGTGGGAACAACATCCAACGTTTTGTTCAGCATCAAGCTTATAGAACAGGATTTGAAATTGTAAATGGAATTGACCAGGTGATTCTGATAAAGAGAAGGCTGGGACTGACACATTGGGTATCATATTCCAGGCTGATGCTCAGACACAGAATAAGATGGGAGAAGTGGAGAGGTTGGGGGAGAATCACATTTTTCTTGCAAGCAAAATCTCAAATAAACAAACCATGTCGCATGTGGAAAGCTCCTGAATAAAAGTAAAATTGAAATTTCTTTTTTTAAAAATATATTTATTAAAGTTTTTTAACACAATTTTTCTCCCTTACAAACAATAACCCCCCCCCCCGTAACAAAAAAAAACCGAGAAATCGCGCAGAGCAAGATATATACATGGCAAAATGACATATTTACACAGCTTTATATACTGGCCCTCACCCGTACGTGCCAGTTTCCCCAACCCTTCATGTTATCTCCTGCTCATCCACCCTCCCAGGCAGTCCCCCCCAGGACGTCCCCTCCACACACACCCAAGGTTGCTGCTGCTGCTGACCGACCTTCCTCTAACGCTCCGCGAGATAGTCTAGGGACGGTTGCCACCGCCTGTAGAACCCCTGCGCAGACCCTCTCAAGGCGAACTTAATCCTCTCCAGCTTTATGAACCCAGCCATGTCATTTATCCAGGCCTCCAGGCTAGGGGGCTTTGCCTCCTTCCACAATAGCAAGATCCTTCGCCGGGCCACTAGGGACGCAAAGGCTAGAATGCCAGCCTCTTTCGCCTCCTGCACTCCCGGTTCGTCCACTACTCCAAATAGAGCTAACCCCCAGCCTGGTTTGACCCGGGCCTTCATCACCCGCAACAGGAATTCCCTCACCTGTCGCCTCACAAAACCCCCCACCTGCATATATCTAAAGGCATTTCCCGGGGGTAACTCGAACTTCTCCTCCAGTGCCCCTAGGCTCGCAAACGTCCCGTCGATGAACAGGTCCCCAAAATTGAAATTTCTATTTACAACAGTAAAACCTTGCATTGAATTTAAAACAAACAATTTTAAGGTGCAATAATCACAAATTAAATGAAAACGCATTAGCATTATTTCTCCTGAGCTACTAAAGTACAAGATTCAGTTTTGCTTACATTAAACTGTAAGATCAGGATGTGAAATTAATGATATATTTAAACAAACATTTACTTCATATTCCTAGCAGAGTTTATTCATCAACATTACACAATGCAAGTTCGGTTTCTTTCAGCTAATCAGACAGATGAAACCGTAGAAAAGACGGTGCTAAGGTAATGGAAAAGTAAATCATATCATAGCATACCCCCCTTGCTGGGGTAATGAAAGGGCAGGGAGGGATCTGCTGCTCAAACATTAAGCAACAAGTTTTCTACAAAATTCCCATGGAAGCTTTACATTTCCAAGAAGCCTTTGGCCAGTCGTCCATCGGGATCTCACTTGGCCACTTTAAAGAAATTGCCGCAACCTCAGCCATCACTACCTCTACTCCTTTCCTTGTCCTGGAGTACACTGAGCCCAAACAAATCAACCAGCAGTGTAATGAACATGTTTCCTTCACTTGCACTTACAGGGGTGCGGAGTATAAAAGCAAGGAAATTAAGTAAACCGTTATAAATCACTGCTTAAGCCTTAACTGGGTCAGTGTGTCCAGTTCTGGGAATGACACATTAGGAAGGACAACAAAGTCCTTGGAGCAGGTGTGAATTACCAATATGATACGAGGGATGAAGGTCTTCACTTATGTAGACACAGGAGCAGAGAAAATGTTTTTTTTTAAATTTTTTATTCTCCTTTTTCACATTTTCTCCCAAATTTACACCCAACAATAAACAATAATCAATAAAGAATTCAATGTCAATCCCCATATCAATAACAACAATCCCATCCTCCCACCAAACCCCAGACATTAGCCCGCATGTTAACATAAACAAATGACAAAAAGGAATCAGGAATCACCCATAGTCACCATTAACACATACAGTCTCCCTCCCCCCCCCCCCAAACTCTCCCAGCCCCCAACCCCCCTAATGTTCGATGTGATCCAATTCTCGAAAGTGCATAATGAATATCGCTCATGAATTGTAGAACCCCTCCATCCTTCCCCTCAGTTCAAATTTGACCTTTACAATCATTAAGAATTCCTGCAGGTCCCCTGCCACGCCAGGGCACAGGGTGGAGAGGTTGATCTCCACCCCAACAGGATCCGCCTTCGCGCGGTCAACGAGGCGAAGGGTACATCTGCCTCCATCCGTTTCCAACCCCAGCTGGTCTGACACCCCTAATATGGCCTCCCGAGGGCCCGGGTCCAGTTTCACGTGCACCACTTTCGAGATTACCGGAAACACCTCCTTCCAGTAATCCTCCAGCTTTGGACAGGACCAAAACATATGAATGTGGTTTGCGCGGCCTCCCCCACAACGCTTACACACATCTTCTACCCCCTCAAAGACCCGGCTCATCCTCGCCCTTGTAAGGTGCGCTCTGTACACCACCTTCAACTGTATCAGCCCCAACCTCACACACAAGGTGGAGGCGTTCACCCTCCAGAGCACCTCACACCAGACCCCCTCCTCCATACCCTCTCCCAACTCTTCCTCCCACTTTGCTTTGATCCCTTCTAGTGGCGCCTTCTCCTCCTCCAAAATAGCCCCGTAAACCGCTGCTACTACCCCCTTCTCCAGTCCCCCTGCTGTCAGCACCTCCTCCAGTAATGTGGATGCCGGCTCTACTGGGAAGCTCTGTTTTCTCCTTTCTGGCAAAGTCTCGACCTACATGTATCTAAATATTTCCCCCTGCTCCAGCCCATACTTCGCTCCCAGCTCCTTCAATCCCGCTAAACAACCCCCAAGAAATAAATATTTTAGTGTCCTCTCTCCCATCCCTTTCTCCTCCCGTCTCCGAAAACTTCCATCCCACTTCCCTGGCTCAAATCTATGGTTCCCCCGAATCGGCATTTCCCTTGACCCCACACCTGACGTGCTGTCGAAACTGCCTCCAAATTCTCAACGAAGCTATTAGTACCGGACTCCCGGAGTATCTCCCCGGGGCCGTCGGGAGCGGTGCTTTGCTAGCGCCTTCAATCCCGACCCCCAACACAAAGTCTCCTCCATTCTGACTCATTGGGAGTCAACCCCTCTGACCTAGCTCCGCACCTTCACCACATTCACCGCCCAGTGATAATACATCAGGTTCGGAAGACCCAAACCCCCTGCCTGCCTTCCCCTCTCTAGTAGCACCTTTTAAATTTTGGCCACCTTCCTTCCCCATATGAACGAAGTAATCATCCCTTCAATCTCTCTAAAAAATGCCTTTGGCAGGAAAATCAGCAGGCATTGAAAAATAAACAGGAATCGCGGCAGCACATTCATTTTAACCGCCTGTACCCGGCCCGCCAGTGACAGAGGGAGACCACCCCACCTTGCCAGATCAGCTTTCATTCTCCCCACCAAACTAGAAATGTTGTACCGACGGAGCCCCCCCCCCCCCCAATCTCGGACAACCTTCACCCCAGGCATCTAAAGTGAGTCCCTGCCTTACGGAATGGCAGCCCCCCCCCCCCCCCACCCCCCCCCTGGCCGAGACACCACAAAATACTCACTCTTGTCTAGATTTAATTTGTACCCTGAGAAAGACCCAAGCACCCAAAGCAGCTCCAGTATTCCCCCTATTGACACACTTGGTTCCGACACGTATAACAAGTCATCGGCATACAAGGACACCCTGTGCTCTATTCCCACCACCACCCTACCCCCCCCCCCCCCCCCCCCCCCCGCACTATCCCTTTCCATACCCCCAAACTTCTTAATGAGATGGCCAACGGCTCAATCGCGAGTGCAAACAGCAGAGGGGGGGGGGGGGGGGGGGGGGACATAGGACATCCCTGCCTAGTCCCACGGTGGAGAGGAAAGTATCTCGAGCTGATGTTATTTGTGCCGACACTGGCCCTCGGCTCCTTGTACAATAGCTTTACCCAGTTCACAAACCTTGGTCCAATCCCAAACCGCTCCAGAACTGCCATCAAGTACCCCCATTCTACCCGGTCAAACGCTTTCTCGGCGTATAATGCCACAACCACCTCTGTTTCCTTCCCCTCCACCGGTACCATAACCACGATCAATACCCTCCTAATGTTCGAAAAGAGCTGCCTCCCTCTCATGAACCCTGTCTGATCTTCACCTATCACCTTCGGGAGGCACTCCTCCAGCCTACCTGCCAGTACCGTCGCCAATATCTTTGTGTCCACGTTTAAAAGTGATATGGGCCTATACGACCCACACTCCGTCGGATCCTTATCTTTCTTAAGTAACAGGGAAATCGATGCCTGCCCCAAGGTTTGTGGCAACACCCCCTTCCCTATCGCCTCTTCAAACATCCCCACCATCAACGGTACCAGCTTATTTTTGAATTTTTAATAATATTCCACCGGAAACCCATCCGGCCCTGCCACCTCCCCGACTGCATCCTCCCAATCGCATCCTTTATCTCCTGCTCCACTATCGCTCCTTCTAATGTAGCCCTGACCCCCTCCCCTAACCTCGGGTACTCCAACCCATCTAGAAATTCCTGCATCTCCCGGCCTGCCCCAGGTGGCTCTGACCTGTACAACCTCTCATAGAATTCCTTAAAGACAGTGTTAATCTGATCTGGAGCTACCACCAACTTCACTGCCCTGTCGCGCACCTGGATGATTTCCCTTGCCACATCCTCTTTACAGAGCTGACCCACCAACATACGACCCGCCTTCTCTCCATGCTCGTAAACTGCCCCCCTTGCTCGCCTTCCTGGTAGATAGTCGGTCAAAGCTCGCCTTGAGTTCCTTCCTCTTTTCCAACTGCGCTGGGTCCCTATCTTCTGCATACCTCCTGTCTACCTCCAGCATCTCATCTATTACCAACTGACGTTCCAACCTCTCCTCTTTGTCTCGCTAGCCTTGAGCGAGATCACCTCACCCCGCCTTTAAAGCCTCCCAGATAACCGCCTTTGACACCTCACCCGTGCAGTTAAAACGTACATGTTCCTCGATTATTTTTTCAATTCTGTCACAAAACCCTCAGCCCAACAGTCCCGCATCTAACTTCCACCCTGGTCTCTGTACCATCCCCTTCTCCAGTACCATATCGACCCAATGCGGAGCATGATCTGATATTGCAATTGTCGACCCGTTTACTCCAGCCAGCAGCACCTTCCCCACCATGAAAAAGTCAATCCGCGAGTACACCTTATGGACCGCTGAGAAAAATGAGTACTCGCGCTCCCTCGGGTGCAGAAACCTCCAAGGGTCCACCCCTCCCATTTCCACCATTAGCCCAGCCAGCGCCTTCGACCCCCCTGACGGGGCCAGCGAGCGTGGCCATGACCTGTCCAATTTTGGCTCCTGCACCAAGTTCCAGTCCCCTCCCACTATCAATTCGTGCATGTCCAAGTCAGGGATGGCCCCACACATCTTCTTCGCGAATCCCACATCGTCCCAATTGGGACCATATACACTTACCAATGCCACTAGCCTCCCCTCCAGCGTCCCTGTCACAATCACCTACCCCCCTGATCTGCAACCACCTTCTCCAACTGGAACCATACCCTTTTGCTGACCATTACCGCTACCCCTCGAGCTCTTCCGTTAAATCCAGAATGAAACACCTGACTAACTCAGCCCCTTTTAAGTCTCACTTGGTCCTTCACTCTCAGGTGAGTCTCCTGCAGCATTGCTACATCTGCCTTCAAACTTTTAAGACGCGCAAGCCCCCTTGACTGGGCCTCCCAACCCCTTCACGTTCCACGTGTCTATCCTAACTGGGGGTCTCACCCCCCTTCTTATCGACCATCATCATACCACAGGGCCCTGCCCCATGAGCCTGACCTGCCCCTTTCCATTATTAACATCGAACCACCTCCCCTCCCCGAATCCCCCCTCTGCACTCCCCCTACCCCGAGAAAATCTGGAGCAGAGAAAATTAAGGGGAGATTTAATAGCGGAGTTCAAAATTAGGAGGATTTCTGATGAGCGAATAGGAGCAACTGTTTCCACTAGAAACCAGGGCCATGGATTTATTATTAGCAGAAGAACCAGATGTGACATGCAGATGAACGAGTTGTCAACTGAGTAATCACAGAATCGTATAGCTTAGGAAGTGGCCATTTGGCCCAACATGTATGCACCAGCTCCCGAATGAGCAATTTACCCAGTGCCGTTCCATTGCCTTCTCCGTGACCCTACACATTCTTATATCAAATCTCCTGTCAGCCTTCTCTACTCCAAGGAGAAATAATCCCTGCTTTTCCAATCTATCTGCATAACTCAAGTTCTCCATCCCAGGAACCATCCTCGTGAATCTTTTCTGCACTCTCTCCAATACCTTCAAATCTTTCCTGAAGTGCGGCACCAAAAGCTGAACGTAGCCAAGGTCAAACTCGTGTTTTATACAAGTTCAACGTAACATCTTTGCTCTTTTATTCTCTGAGCCTAATATCTTCACAATTGTAATGTTGGGAAACAGACACCCTAAAGTCCCACAAACAGCAAGGAGAGCGTTTTAATTTTAGTGGTGTTGGTTGAGGGATGAATGATGACCTCGACGATGTGAAATACTCCCCTATTCTTCTTCAAAAAATACTGCCATGGATTCCTTCACATCAGGCTTTTACAAAGTGGGGGTCGCAGGCAGGTGTCAGAAAGGTTGTGGTGCTCGATGGCGCAGAGGGTCAGCCCTGCTGCCTCACGGCGCAGAGGTCCCAGGTTCGATCCCGGCTCTGGGTCACTGTCTGTGTGGAGTTTGCACATTCTCCCCATGTTTGCATGGGTTTCGCCCCCACAACCCAAAGATGTGCAAGCTAGGTGGACTGGCCACGCTAAATTGCCACTTAATTGGGAAAAAAAAAATTGGATACTCTAAAATTAAAAAAAGAAAGCTCGTGGTGCTAAGGATGAGGAATCCATCAGCCTCTAACGCAGTTTCCCAATGTCAGCATTCAGATGCCTGCAGGGAAAATCCTGCCTAAAATGTCAATTCAGTCCTCTAAAGGGAGTAATTATTTGATGGATTTCCTACAAGCCTTGCGTTCCTCCCCGCCCCCCGCTCCCCCCCCCCCCCCCCACCTCTTCCCGGTGGTGGCTCTGGCCGCAACATGTTTAGTGGATTCTCCTCTCCTGGCTAAAGCTGCGGCTCAAGACACGGTCCATCTGCACTTAAGTCCCCCAGGACCAGGACCCCATGTGTTCTATTTGGTCCAGTGGACGACATCAAGGGGACTATACTCCCCCCTCCAGACCATCCTGCAGCAGAAAGACCATCATAAACCAGAAGACCATCAGAGAACTCACTGCCAAGCTCAGCAGATCTGATTAATAAAGTTAGTTTGTCAGATGTCTGTGGGTCAGTTTTAGTGCTGTCAGCATTCATCAATATTGGTGAACTTGTTTCGAATAGTGTACTTTGAATCTAAATAAACCTGAATTGCATTTGAGCCAATTATAAATCAGGATTTTGATATCACTATCTCCAGATTTATGCCTGTTTATTTATAGTAACCACATATGGCTCTCTCCCACCTTGTTCTCCTCACTTCAGTCTTCTTCCTTCACTTCTTTGATTCCTCAAGGCAGTGTCCCACAATGAATGCAGGTTCACATTTGTTGGCATCTCTCATGAGTAACTAGTCTTCATGTGTGACCCTGGACAATGAACCATATAAGATGGGAGGATATCACAGGCATACATGATCCTGTCCTCACGCAACGTTGATATAAATTCAATGCACCAGAAGCTACTGGATAGTGAATAAGACCAGGTAAACTAGACAATTTATTTTCCCTCCCTTGCCTGGGGCAATCATATCGCAGGATAGACTGGGTTAGCAAACATGACATGGGTCCCGAAGGTCGACAAGTTGGCAAAAGTGGTCCTGGGGAAAAAAAGTTTGAAAAACACTGCTTTACATTGACCTGAGGGAGCAGAAAGGGCATCGATTTAGTGTCACGTCTGAAAGACGGCATTTCTGACTGTGCAGCACTACCAGTTCTGCACTGTGTCAGCCAGTCTCTGTAGTGGAATCTTTTGACTCGAGACAAATATTACCACCGAATCTCAACTGACATCTTTAAAAATCTTGTGGCTGTAAGTTCCACCGAGGGCTTTATACTTCCACAGTGTCTTATTTGTAAACAGATATAAAGTGTAGTTTGAGATCAAAGTTTATGGCAAACTGTTCCATTGGCATTTATTATTTTGATCGCCCAGTAAACAGATTACAAAGGTAGATAGCAAGTCATTACACCCGGTTAGCTATGCCCCATTTTCATTGTCTTAATGATTGCTGTAATATGCCATTGCTCCCAAGGGGGACAGGAAAGGAGGAAATTGTGCCAAAGATCAATCATCTAAACACCAGTTCAGGTGTTAATGTGGTGCTTTCTCCTCAAACACATACTGGGAATTTTTTGTACAATTCTTTCTAATCACCTGGATCCAGCAGCATAAGGCTCAGTTCCCAGCTTTGTTTAAATGTCTTGCAGATTAGTTATTAGGAGATACACCTGCACTCCAAATCATCCCAGACTGGAGTATCCTGATTGTAACTGATGAGACATTCTGGAACTATGACCTGTGTGCTCCAGCACTGCAGTGTGTCGTGCACATTTATTTTTCCACAATACAACAAAAGTAAATTTATCTCAACTGGCTGTGCAAAAGGAGTTAAGAATGTACTGAACTGCCCATGGAAATTGCTTACTAGTAAATTCTGAAATAAAAACAGAAAAATGCTGGAAAGATTCAGCAGATCCAGCAGCATCGGAGGAGAGACAAACAGTATTAATGCCTCGAGTCCAAGATGGAGGGGAGGTCACGCGGCATCCAAACATTAACTCGGTTTCTCTCTCCACAGATGCTGCCAGGCCTACATAAGAATTAGGAGCAGCAGTAGGCCATTCAGCCCCTCGAGTCTGCTCCGCCATTCAGTATGATCATGGCCGATCTCAACTCAACCCCACTTTCCTGCCCGTTCTCCATAACCCTTCGACCCATTACTAATTAAAAATCTGTCCATCTCCTCCTTAACTTTACTCAATGTCCCGGCATCCACTGCAACTGGGGTGCTGAATTCCACAGGCTCACGCCCCTTTGAAAGAAGTAATTTCCCATCTCTGTTCTAAATCTTCTACCCCCTTATCCTCAAACTGTGACATCTCATTCCAGATTGCCCCACAAGAGGAAGCATCGCTCTATGTCTGGGACCTGCTGAGTTTTTGTAACATTTTGTTTTTATTTCAGATTTTCAGCATTCCGCATTTATACAAGTAAAATCTGCTTTGAATATTAGAATATGCGAAATTGTAACCTTTCGCAATTTTCTCTGCGAGTTCTAATGCAAATTATAGCCCCTGTATCATCAGGGACCAATTCTTTGGCTTTCCGAATACTCTAAGCTGACATTGCAGTCCAATGCCGAGGCAGTGCTGGGATGCCAGAGATGCGCTCTTTCAGCTGAGGTTTGAACCAAGACCCTGTCCATGGCGCTCAAAATACTTGAAAACCATCCCAATACACTGAACAAAAGAACAGGAGAGTGCTCCCAATGACCAGGCTAACAATCTGACTTCAACCAATACCATCAAGATATTAACTTGACATTTAAGTTTATACTGTTCGTGGAACCTTGCTGAGAAAATTGGTTGTCAAGTTGCCTTCCAGAACTGCAGAAACAGCTGTACATCAGAAGTAATTAATTAGTTGTGAAGAACCTTTGGGTGGTATGAGCACACGAAGGGTGTAAGACCGTTCTTCAATTCATCATCTGTGTAGTTCAGAGAGCGGTTGCTTTTCATCTCAACCTTGTTGCTCACCATCGTGTTTGAAACAATGACAGGCCCAATTATTAGCACATTTGGATACTTTATTGCAAAAATATGAGTTGCATTTTCTAGCACTGCAATTAAATACCAATAGGTACAGAAATTTTCCAATTCACATTTGATTGGCTGTAAAAGCTGTACACATTTTAACAGTAATACATTAGCAAGAATATCAAGCTTTTAACTAAGCAGACAAGTATGAAATTACGGTAAAAATCTGTAAACAGTTTTCTACAATAAAATCTCTTAATCCCACATCTGTACACCTATAGCTTATCATTGGGAGCTCTGATCAAATATACACGAGGGTGTGAATGGCCTGGGTACTCAATGCAGAAAAGTACCTCTCCATACCCGTTCACCATGATCAACGTCATGAATCTGCAGACATTACAACAGCATTTACTGGTGACATTTCACATGGATCTTCAGCAGTTCTGGATACTGGCAAGTCACTACGAACTTTACAAGTGCCACAAAAAAAATAAATCAGAATCATACGCATTATAAAAATAACAGAGGAGTAGAAGGAAATTCAAGGCAATCAAGTCAGAGCTGTTGTAGACCTGCAACTGAAGCTTTACTCTGATGGATGAGTCCTCTAAATATGACTGTCTTGCTGCCTTGTAACATCCTTCCAACAATCCAATATTCACACATCAATATTAACTTTTCCCAATTTCTCACACCATGGCACTCATGTCAAATGACCAGTTACACATGTGCTTCTTCAATAATTACATTTTAAGTTGCATCCTTCATTTTATTTTATTTTTTAACAGCAGCTTCTCATCTCTGGTGGCCCTCAGTGAAACAGTACCTCTGTGCAGTCTCTCACATCAGACCTACAATCAAGTAGAATTTCAATTATATACATATATATGGGACAGTGAATAAAGTGTCAAGGTCTCGTCCATGTGGGCAGTCAGTCTCTTAACTCCTTCATGTGTGTTGTAGAAAAAAAACGAGTTGTTCACAGACGGCAAGTACAAGCACTACCTCAGGCTGCAACCAAATTTGAACTACAATTGTACTAAACCTACACTGACAGCTGAATTATTTTGTGTATTGTTCATCTTCAAAAACAACCCAAGAATTGACAAAGCAAAGTTGCTGCAGGGGAAGCTGACAATAATTTCCCATGCGGACACTCCACTAAAATAATTAAGTGTTCAGAGGCAGGGCAGGCCAAACCGCGTACAGAAGCTGAATGGATCGATGCAATTCCTCTCCCCACTCTTTTAGTGGAACTTGGATTATATTAAATGGTGAACACCTCTACTAAAATAGCAGAGAGAGCAATTTCAGTGGAACATGTTAAATATCTAGTAGCTGGGACCCTGCTGCATAGGTTTGAGCTCACCTTAAATAACGTTTGACATATTGGAACCACGGAGACTTAAACAGAATTTGAGGTATAGGTTAAAATACAACGTTCAAGTGGCCTGCTGGTATTTATTCTCAGACATAACATTTCAACATCATAAAATTGGAATGAGTTAAATGGGTTATTAAATTGCCTTCACTACAATTACATCTGAAAATGCCTGTTGCAACTCGACATATAAATCACAAATGGCATTTAGGTCATTACACTGCAGGAGAGAACACTGCACTTTTTTTGTCAGTGTAAAGATCCAAATTAATAGAGGGGCTATGACAATGATGCAGAAAAAATCAATTCTATATATCCACAAGAGAGCAGTGCAGTTTTACATCCAGCATCAGAACCTTAAACGCAATCCGTAACTAGTAACTGAAAAAAAGTCAGGTTTTATCATTTAAATACATTCAATCTTTAGCCTTCATCATTTTCAAATGCACTAACCCTCAAATGCACACTCTTAATTTTCAACAACACAGTTGATAAGTGATCAGTTTTACAGTGTTAATCTACTCAGTTAGTGGCAGTACCAGTGGTTATTCTAAGCAATAGCCTACATCAAGATAAATTGCTTCTGAGACGATCATTGGCTTTGGCTGACATTAATCGCAAAGGATCAGTGTCGTGGTTTAAACCGTGCCATGTACACAGTACAGTTTCTGCAATACACCATGGCCTCATCGATGAATACCTGCTGGCATAAAGCACACTGACGCCGCCTGGTGCCTGGCTGTGGAGTGATTTGTTCAGTCATTAGTCGACCAAAGGATGGCCGCCTTGTATAAACACCAGTACCGTTGGTCCTTGGAGTAGTATGATGGGACAAATGCCTCCTCTCACTGGGCAGAGGACAAGTATAAATAGTCTTTCTCCAATCCTCATCGGGGGGAACATCAAGACGGACCGGACCTGGAGTGTTGGAGTGTGACGATTTGTTGTACCGTGATTTTTGAAGATTTAAGGTATTTGCCACATTGCTGTTTTTTGGAAAAGAGTTGTGGCCAGTGCTGTGCACAGGTCGGTGATGCTCAGCAAAATGATCAGAGGAACCATAGCTGTTGCTTAGCTCAGTCCTAGTCTGGTGTGGAGGCCTGCTCAATGCTGATATGCTGGATGGATCTCTGCAAAGTTGTTCAACCTTCCTTTTGTCTGGCAGAACAGCTTGGTTACTGTGAGACAATCTCTGCTTGATGGTATTCTTACTCTCAACATGCACCTGCTCTTTTCTGATGGGCCTCTGTTCTTTGGTCCAACTCTTCTGAAAGCGTGGCAGTGTTCCATAATTCACTGCAACACTCTGGTAGTTCTCATGGTTGAGAGCTTCACTCCGGTCAAACACAGCCAGAAATTTTTCGATGTTCTTGTCTGCTTTCACAAGAAACAGAGGAAGTTAAGCTCATAAAATTACTGGGAAATTTTGATTTGAGACGAACTGCATTAATTACACATTCAAACATCCAGCACAAGAACTTTCATACAGGTTCTGAATCATCAATTGTGATTTTAGGGAAAGCTTGCGAGAAACAGCTGTCCCAAATATCATTTGGGGATATAAAAGGTTACGGTAGATCATAAGAATCCTCACAGAAATTTCAATCATGGTCTGCATTTTGAATACATATTTCTTTTGAAGTCACAAAACATATTTTTATCACTGACACTTTCCCCACATGTTCGCTTTATGATATTCCTCGCTGAATCTGGCTTAAAGTCTTTAGTACACAGCTGTCTGTTACTGGACTGTTTGGTGTCCATTTTCACCTTAGATATGAGCAAAATATTTCACCTGCGTTCAATGTTAGATGAATTCAGAACAAGGAAGGCACTGTTTAAGTCTCTCACTACCACAAGTTGCCTTTTAAAATTACATAAATGCCCCCATCGATCAGCAACATTCATTACTCATCTTCAGCATAGAAGACGACTATTTGCCACATTGCACCAACACAGACTCTCGGAAAGGGCTATCAACTTAAGTGGAAAGTTTCCCATTTTTCATCCACTGTTTAATCCACCAAAATGCGTTTCTAATCAACCTGCTCCAGTTCAATGTTTAGACCCCTACAATTTGCCCTTTTCCGGTCTGGGATCTTAATCCTGATTTTTATCCTTTTCCAACTTAATATTGAATCGTGTTATATTATGATCGCTACTTCACAACGGCTCCCCCACTCTGCCGTCCTCCACCTTCCCTGCCTCATTTCCTTTTAAAAAAAAAATGTTTTCATTGAAGTTTGTATATATTATACACTAATACAAACAGTAAGGACAGCTCTGCCGATTACAACGTACATGTCAATTTCCTTTGTGCCGGTCCCCCCCCACCCATTCGTTGTTTCAGGATCCTTTTCTGTACAATGAATAGTTATCTGCTATTTACAAGTGGGCGGTGCCCTCCCTTTCCCACCCCTTCCCCTTTTGTTGTTGGGCCCGACCCCTCCACCCTCCTGTCCTGTTTTCGGCATTCCCTTGAGGGTTTCTTTTCTTGTGTTGTTCTAGGCTCCCTGGCCTCTGTTGGTTGTTTTCCAGTCTCCCCCCTTCTTTTTCCCTGCATGCTCCCCCGCCCCCTTCCTGTCTGCTCCCTGTGGTCCCGTTGGCGCTCGTGCACCGCCCCCCCCCCCCCCCTCCTCTGTGAACCACTTTCAGCTGCATGAGGCTCAGCCTTGTGCAGGAGGAGTTGGCCTTGCACAGTGTTTTGCTCCAGAGTCCCCACCCTATTTCCGTCCCTAGCGCTGCATCCCATTTTGCCCCCGGGTTTCGTCCAGTGAAGAAATTGTCCTTTCTACGAGTCGTCCGTACAGGTCCCCACAGTTTCCCCTCCCCAGACTGTCCGCGCTAGGTAACTTCTCTAGTGTTGTGCTTCTCGGGGTTCATGGATAAGCTGCTGTCTCCTTGCGGAGATGGTTTTTGACCTGCAGATGTCGGAGTTCATTCCAGTTTGGTAGGTCCAGTCTCTCCATCAGCTCCTCTAAGGTCGTTACTCTGTCACCTGTGAAAGCCCCAAAACGTCAACCCTCCCCGTCCTGTCTCCACCTCTAAAAGGTGGCATAGAGCATGGCTGATGCAAACCTCTGGTTACCGCAGATGGGGGCCATAATGGACACTTCAGTCAGACCGAAATGTTGCCTCATCTGGTTCCAGGATCTCAGGGTCGCTCCCACCACTATTTTGCTGGCGGGGATGAGAGCTCTGCTGTGGTGGGGGCCCGGAGGGTCACCCCTGTGGCCTCCTCCAATCTCATCCATTCTGTGTCAGGGTCCTTTACCCATCCCCTCACTCTTTCCACCTTGGCTTCCCAGTGGTAGTAATGCAAGTTCGAGAGGGCCAAGCCTTTTGAATGGAAAGAGGCTTTGGTGATGTAGATTGGTATGGATCTAAACAGGAAGAGGAACCTGGGCAGCACGTTCATCTTGATCGTCTGCACCGTCCCTGCCAGGGAAAGCGGGAGTGCATCCCATCCCCATCTCATGGGTCTTTTTTAACTTCCACCGCCAGACCGGTCAGTTTCCACTTGTGGATCAGTGTCCAATCATGGGCAACCTGAAACCCCAGGTAGCGAAATTTGTTGTGGGCTATTTTAAAATGGTAGACCCTCCAGCTCTGCCCCTCCCCCTGTCGGGTTCACCGGGAAAACTTTGCTGTTGCTTGGTTGAATTTGTAGCCCGAGAAGGCTCTGAATTCTCCCAAGTGCTTCATGATTTCTTCCATGCAGCTTTGCTGGTCCAAGATGTAGAGGAGAAGGTCATATCTGAACTGTTTTGATTGATCGAGTGTTGATTCAGAGAAGTTTTGTACATGGTGGGATGACAAGTGGCTAAATATTATAACATTTTACTGCAATGCTAAGGTACCATGTATACTGAATGTAACAAACCCTCACCTTGAATTTTACCCTCTCCCTGCCCCCTTTTCTCCCCCCTCCACTCACCCCACCCCAGCAAATTGGAGACATTTCAACGTCTTCTGATGAATCGGTTGAGATCAGAAAGTACGGTTATGGGCCAAGTGCTGGAAAATGGGATTAGAACAGATAGGTGTTTGATGGCTGGCGCAGACAGATGGGCCGAGGAGCTTCTTGCTGTGTGATAAATCTCTATGTGATAAATGTAAGAAATTGGTACATGTATCTGCTGCAGTAATGGTTTTAATAGCCTAGGTTAGTGTGTGTACATATCTCCTGCAGTAATTTTTTTAAAAATCCTGGTTTAAAATACAGACTTTGTATCTGCAGGTGCCGCCATTAATATGTCGTAAATGTGAGATCATCATTCTTTCAAGTCATGCTTATGTTAACAAAGAGAGGCCTAATGGGTTTTTGTTATGATTTTGGGGAGAGTAGATAATTAGAAACACTGTAAACTTAAGTGGGTCATGGGATTTGAGTGGGATAAGGAAGTTGTACTAATGAGAGGAGCCAGGTCTGGAGCTGTCAGTTTTGAAATAGTTGCTGGAAGCTGTGAGTTGAACAGCAGCGTTTGCAGAAGGCTGTCAGATGCAGCATCGATCTGACACAGGGTTCTGCAAGTTACTTACTGAAAGATCTCTCTCCCTCTTCAAGCAGTCTTTTAAAAGAACTATTTATCAAGAGAGCAGCAAGAAATCCTCTGTTTTCTAACTTTATTTAAGAGTGGCTTTTGACCTGATGGGTTTTGCTTGATTGGGGATGATGGGGGTATCAGTTAGGAGGTATTTTAAAAAAAAATTTAGATGATCCAATTATTTTTTACCAATTAAGGGGCAATTTAGTGTCGCCAATTCACCTACCATGCACATCTTTTTGGGTTGAGGGGGCTGAGACCCAAGCAGACACAGGGAGAATATGCAAACTCCACATGGACAATGACCCGGGGCCGGAAGAACCTGGGAACCTCGGCGTGTGAGGCAGCAGTACTAACCACTGTGCCACCATGTCGCCCTATCACAGTTAGGAGTTAAAGTGTTTCATTTTATTGTTAAGCATTGTTCCAGTTCAGTATCCCTGCAAATGTTGGCATCTGGTCCGGGATTGTAATACTCTCCAAAACATGAGGAGTGGAGCTCAAAGCTGTGTCTGTTCCTCAACCCACTGCCCCTCAAAAATGTGTCTTACATTTCTTTGGGATTCAGTAGTGGTTGTTGCTTTCAGTTGTTGTTACTCTGATGTATTGACTGGAGTGTGAGAGTCATGTGCAGCTGCCAACAGTTGCTGATGGCGGTGGGGTGAAGGGTGTTAATGGAGAAAAAGAACAGCAGGAAGTAAAGGGAGCCTGACAACAACATGGGGGAGGGGGTGGGATTGGGAGAATCGAATAGGAGATCAGGGGCTGGTTTTGCAGTGGGCTAAATAGCTGACTTGCAATGCAGAACAATGCCAACAGCGCGGGTTCAATTCCCGTACCGGCCTCCCCGAAAAGGCGCCGAATGTGGCGACTAGGGGCTTTTCACAGTAACTTCATTGAAGCCTACTTGTGACAATAAGCGATTATTATTATTATGCCGGTCGCATAGAAAGAAGTGGCAAGATGGAGGACATAATGGGGACGATTAGCGCAGCACAGTGGCACAGTTAGCACTGTTGTCTCACGGCGCCGAGGTCCCAGGTTCGATCCCGGCTCCGAGTCCCTGTCTGTGTGGAGTTTGCACATTCTCCCCGTGTCTGTGTGGGTTTCGCCCCCACAACCCAAAGATGTGCTGGCTAGGTGGATTTGCCATGCTAAATTGCCCCTTTTTGGGTACTCTAAATTTATATGAAAAAAAATAATGGGGATGATTGAGAAGAGTGAAAGGATGGGATAGGAATGACTGAGAGGGATGGGGGATCTAAAGAAGTACTGTTGCAATAAAGACACTAGTTTCACCGCAAAAGTTTTGCAGGTCTCAGAGTACAAAAACAGCAAATGGCAAGAACCTATCAGAAATTCGAGTGCATTAATGTTTCACAAATTGCTGCCATTTGTAGAGGCTGCGTATTACAATGCCTTGGTGTTTGGTGGAACCAATGCTATCTATTTCATTTATTGGCAGTAAACACCAAAATGTAGTCTTATATTGTAAATGCACTCTCCATGTAAAGTAACTCTGCCAGTAACGATCGACTTCCGGGTGCGGCTACGCAGAGCTAGGTCGCATATTCGGTAGCTCCCGCTTGGAATGGACTTTTGGGCTCTTTTACAGGGCCCCCACGGCATTTGTTTGACATTTCCCGGTGTGGGAAGAAGACTGTAACATTCCCCTGACAGTGTCCTCCAGGAATGTTATGTCTTTTGGTTACCAGACCCGGCAGAATCAGTAAAAGATTTGTCTGTAACTGCAGGGAAAAGAGAAGCCTCTTCCAGCATGCAGGCGGGGGAAGGGCAAGCTTAAAGCTGCAACCTGACTTGAGGGCCTCTAATAAATGTGAATTCTAGCAGCAGAGGGAACAACTGTGAAGATATCTACCAAGGCCATTGAAGAAGCGGGGACGAGGCTTCCGGTGGCGGCCATGGAGGAGTAGGTCGCGCATTCGGCAGCTCCCGTCTGGAACTGACTCTCAGACCTTTTTCAGGAGTTTTCACAGACTTTTTGGGGCAGATTGGTGAAGCGAACACTGCCAAAAGGATTCCCTCTCGAGACTTCCGGTTGCGGCTATGCGGAGCTAAGTCGCACATTCGGCGGCTCCCGCAAAAACGGACTTTTGGGCTCTTTTCAGGGCCCCCAAGGGCACTTTTACGACGTTTCCCGGTGTGGGAAGGAGTTAATAAAAGCTCCCCGTCAGTATATGGCTTTAACTAGGAGCGGGGCGACAAAAAAGGTGGCGGTGGAACAGAAGAAGGGAGGGAAGAAGGACAAAATGGCGGCGGGTGGAGACCAGGCAGCGTGGAGGCAGTGGGCGGAGGAGCAACAGGAGGGTATCCAGCGCTGCCTCAGAGAGATTAAAAAGGACCTGCTAGAGCCGATGAAGGCTTCTATTGATAAGCTGCTGGAGACACAGACGGCCCAGGGGTGGCGATCCGAGAGGCTCGACAAAAGATCTCTGACAATGAGGACGAGATCTTAGGCCTGGCGGTAAAGGTGGAGGCGCACCACAAGAAATGGCAGGAGCGGTTCGAGGAGATGGATAATCGGTCGAGGCGGAAGAATCTGCGGATTCTGGGCCTCCCGGAGGGGCTGGACGTGGGGGCCTATGTGGTCACCATGTTGAACTCGCTGATGGGAGCGGGGTCCTTCCAGGGGCCCCTGGAGCTGGAAGGGGCCCATAGAGTGTTGGCGAGGAGGCCCAAGGCTAACGAGCCTCCGCGGGCGGTGCTGGTGCGGTTCCATCGGTTCGTCGATCGGGAGTGTGTGCTCAGGTGGGCCAAGAAGGAGAGGAGCAGCAGGTGGGAGAACACGGATATATCAGGACTGGAGTGCGGAGGTGGCAAAGAGGAGGGCCGGGTACAATCGAGCGAAGGCGGTGCTGCACAGGAAGGGGGTGAAGTTTGGCATGTTGCAGCCGGCGCGACTGTGGGTTACCTACAAGGACCGGCACCATTACTTTGAGTCTCCGGAGGAGGCGTGGGCCTTTGTTCAGGCCGAGAAGCTGGACACAGACTGAGGGTCGGGATGGGCGATTGGGGACTGCGGTGGATATGTTATGCCTCTTTTTGGTTCGCGGGGGGGGGGGGGGGGGGGGGGCTTTGCGGTGGGGGGTGGGGGCGGGGGGGGGCTTTGCATTGTTTTGGGTTTCTTTTTCTCTGTGTTTTTCTCTTTCGGGTTGGGGAGGATGGATGGGGCGGGTTGGACACTGTTCGTCTCTAATCAAAATTCCCCAGTAATTTTATGAGCTTAACTTCCTCTGTTTCTTGTGAAAGCAGACAAGGAGAGCGCGGGCTTTTTCCCCGCACCGAAGACTGGGGGGGGGGGCGGGGAAGCGAGGATTGTTTCCCGTGCTTAGAACGGAGGGGGGAGGGGGGAGAGCCTGTCGATGGGGAGCGGGAGAGGAGGGTGTGTGCCACACAATGGGGGAGGAGTCGAAGGGTAGGCGGGAGTGGCCGGGGTCAGCAGGAGTCAGCTGACTTGCGGAAGTGCAATGGGGGGAGTAAACCAGCTAGGAAGGGTCCTAGCCCGGGGGTGGGGGTGGATAGAGTTCCTGCTGCTGCTAAGGTCAAGGAGGAGCTGGAGCGAGAGGTTTGGGGGGGGGGGTCGAGGCAGGGGTATGCCGCTGTGGGGTGCGGGCGTGTGGCTGGCCGAGGGAATTTCATGGCTAGTTGGCGGGGGGGGGGGGGGGGGGGGGGGGGGGGGGGGTAGCCCCCTGATCCGGCTGATAACCTGGAATGTAAGGGGACTGAATGGGCCGTTTAAGCGGGCCCGCGTGTTCGCGCACTTGAAGGGGCTCAAGGCGGATGTGGTTATGCTCCAGGAGACACACCTGAAGGTGGCAGACCAGGTAAGACTGAGGAAAGGGTGGGTAGGTCAGGTGTTTCACTCGGGGCTAGATGCCAAAAATCAAGGGGTGGCGGTCTTGGTGGGAAAGAAGGTGTTATTCGAGGCGTCGAGCATTGTGGCAGATAATGGCGGTAGGTACATAATGGTAAGTGGTAAGTTGCAGGGAGAGAGGGTAGTACTGGTCAACGTGTATGCTCCGAACTGGGACGATGCGGGTTTTATGCGGCGTATGTTGGGTCAGATCCCAGACTTGGAAGTGAGGGGGCCTGATAATGGGGGGAGACTTTAACACGGTGTTACCGGGACAAGGATGAGCCGGTTCTTTGGGGGCGAGGACAGGTGTGTTAGGTGCTCAGGGAGCCCAGCAAATCACACCCATATGTTCTGGGCATGCCCAGCACTGCAGGAATTTTGGAAGGGCGTAGCGAGGACGGTGTCGAGGGTGGTAGGATCCAGGGTCAGACCGGGCTGGGGGCTCGCAATATTTGGGGTGGCAGAGGAGCCGGGAGTGCAGGAGGCGAAAGAGGCCGGAATTCTGGCCTTTGCGTCCCTGGTAGCCCGGCGAAGGATTCTCCTTCAGTGGAAAGATGTGAGGCCCCCAAGCGTGGAATCCTGGATCAGCGATATGGCAGGGTTCATTAAATTGGAGAGGGTGAAATTCGCCTTGAGAGGGTCGGTACAAGGGTTCTTTAGGCGGTGGCAACTGTTCTTAAGACTTCCTGGCAAAACGATAGACATTGGTCAATGGCAGCAGCAGCTCGGGGGGGTGGGGGGGGTTTACTTTATTTTTGTTTATGTTATTTACACTGGAGGGTCTGAGGGGGACGTAACACAACAGGTATACATACACCTGTTGTGTTAAGTCGGGGTGTTAATGTTAATTTATTATTTATGTACGGGGGGGGGGGAAGAGGGGTTTGGGGGGTTGCTTTTTTAGATTGTGTTTTGTATTTAACCCTATTGGGTTCTTTTTTCTTTCTCATTTTGTTATTGATATTTTATGAAAACCTTTAATAAAAAAAATTTTTAAAAATGTTTTTTTAAACTCGACCAGTAACTTCATTACCATATTGATATTTTCAAGAGCAGCTCAGATAACACAACATGGAAGGAAAACAACCAGACAAGGACAGACTGTCCTGCAAGCTTAAACACACACTATGGACACACAAAAGGAGATACAATTTGAGAAGCCAAGATTACCTGATGCTCTGTTTGCCTCACCAGCCTTGCTTGGCCACAATGGATCAGACGAAAGGTGCTGTGACAGGTTGGGATGGTGCTGAGGGAAAGAGGTTAACACACGAGGATCATGGGAAGGAGTTTGGAATGTGGTCAAGGAAGAGGAACTGACCGATCTTTTCTGAGGCTCCACGTGTTTTCTTAGGGTTGTTGTTTCCTTGCAACATAAATGGACATGATTGTTATATGCAGAGACTTTCTGTAATGGCAGAAAGAAAAATTGCCTCAAATTTATTCCCCTAAACCCCTTTATAATATTGAACAATTCACTGAGGGTTCATTAAGGTTCTAAAAACTCATGTGCACAAAACATTTTCTCGCATTTACTGGTCTAAAATTGCTTCAAGAAGTTTACTCACAATACTGTGAGAAGCAGCCACAGGATTCTCTCCGTTAGGAAGAATGGTTCCACTCAGACTGCGAGCAATACGTCGGAAATTCTCTGCACTGTAATCATCACTCTCTTCATTTTCTCTTGGAGCAAATTCATTGAATTGCATCTTCTATGGTTAGAGGGAAAAAAAAATGGGACTGATTGAACACTCAAGGCCAGCAGTGGAAGTTTATAGCAAAGCAAAATACATATCCTTTCAAAGGCAGGAGCTCAGAATAAATCCACAAAGGGCAAAAATGGGGAATTTGCGAGAAATTAATGAACAGCAATCCATTCTTACTGCATTCGGTGACCCTTGAACCGAAAGCCAGGACAATGGATAATGTTTCACATGGACTGGTCAACTATGGTGTGGAATCAGGAGAGGGAGTTTGATTGACGGATCATATAACCTGATTGATGACAGGTGGGAGACATCAGAAAGATGTGTAAAAAGCAAAGTCTGCAAACCTCGCAGTGCCTGTGAGAAGAATTTGATAAAGATTCATGGTTGTCACACTCTTGTTGAGGAAAGGTCTGGATAGAAACCTTGTAAGACTGGGATGAAGGCAGGGATTGGACTTGAAGGAACACAGCATAGAGCATTGTGGCTGCAGCTGGAGTGGAACAATCAACCACTGAAGATTACAGTGTAAGATATGTTAACGGAATGACTGATCAGACAGTCCACCCCCAGTACACTGTTACTCGCTGATTTAGTGCTAAATGAACCAGGGAAATTGTACCATTACAGGGGCTGGTTGAGCTCAGTGGGCTAGTCAGCTGGTTTATGATGTAGAACAAGGCCAGCAGCACGGGTTCAATTCCCGTACCAGCTGAGAATTCTGAATTCTCCCTCAGCGTACCCGAACAGGCGTCGGAATGTGGCGATTCGGGGCTTTTCACAGTAACTTCATTGCAGTGTTAATGTAAGCCGACTTGGGACAATAAATTTTTTTTTTTTTTAAGGGAACTCTCAAACAAGACCATTTTGGGGTTTTTAAAAAACTATTTTGAACTTGAACTTGGGATTACAATTTGTGCTACAATGGTGTTTCTTCCTTTCTTTAATGTATATCAAAATGTTTTTTTTCTTCCTTTTTTAATAAAGTTACCATTTCTTCCATTTAAAAAAAATCACTAATCAAATTGTTTTGTAAAAATTGTTGTTTTCACATATTATTTGGTATGGAGTCACTGATTACTATTTGGAGTACAGCTTTTGAGTTGAAGTGAAATTCCACAAACACTCATGCCCCTACAATGTAAATTAGGATGTGATGCAATAGAACAAGTTATGTCTGGCTCTTCACCAACCTTTTGACAGATTCTTCATACTATTTTAGTGCTTCATTTCTGCAGGATCCACAAGGAGACTGGTGCTACCCATTAAAGCAATGTTTTCATTGCCCAATTGAGCAAGATCTAACCATAATTTTCTCTATCGCAAAGTAGTTCCAACTGCTGTCATATTGAAGCAAAGTCACCACTCCCACTGAAATAATGGAGTGACTTTTTGGGTTAGGGAAATAATGGTTCTGCCCCATCAGCAACATTGCTGGACAACCAAGCACATTTCTACTAAAAGAAACTCAAATCTTTATTGAAAAAACAAAATATATATTTTTCAAATTGGTAGCAGTGGACTACTTTGAAATAACCAGTAGAACTTGCACTTTAACTTCAATTCAAAAGGGCACTCCTTACCCCTATCACGATGGTGGTGTTTCCGAACCCCAGACCACCCATACTGATTGAATTAGCCTGTCAGAAACTGTCAATTCAATGTAACTTAGAACAGATGATAGGCAATATCATACTTCATTATGAATTAGGGTATAAAAGACAATTTCTATTCACTTCTGAATAAAATTTGTGATGAAAACGGACAAAAATATTTTTCCTACTAAGCTTTCAATACCTTTGTACTAACTGGTACAGGTGTCCCATAGGATACTGCTGCATAAGCACTGCGCTCAATCTCTGCGGTTGGAGTCTTTGATCGACCTCTTCCAGGTAAAGAGGAGTGTTTTCTTGTAACTGTATGTGCAGAAACTAGAGGAAGTACAAAAATCAGGGAGACATGAACACATTAAAAGAGCTGAAAAAATAGCTAGTTATAAAGTTAGCTGGCTTTAATTAGCCTAGTCTTCAAAGGGTAGCACATCAACCCTCCTCCTACAGAGAAAAAGTTTGAAATATGGCTCCGGGACACGAAAAGGTTGAATAAGCCTGGTCCACAGCATTAAAGGCAACCAATGCTGCACGACTTTCAAAATGGGATCTGTGTGCCCATCAGCCACATGCCCACCTGTGGTCAAGCATACCCTGTATCACAATATTTGAATCATTAACACATTGTTCTCTGTTGCCATATTCTGATTAAGAAATTTACTGCAATTGTTCTTCTTTGGGCAAGTGCCTCTTGGAGGTTAGGACAATAGATCCCTTGGAGCATATAATATTTGTGGGATTCTCCAACACAGTAAAGTTTTCAAACTGTTACTCCAACTGAACTAAGCCTTACTTCACTTGATTTATAAGTAATCGTGAGAAGGCTACTGCCAAGAACATTACATTCTTCTATCATGTAGGAGGTAACCTGAATATACAGAATAAATTCTGTCTCCAAATGTAGTCTTGCGAAACAATAGCCCAAATTGGTTTCCTTCTTTTCACCTTTGCGACATTGGGATTGAATACATGGCAAACCAGGTCAAAAATAGCTTTAGGCCTGACCTGAAGCTATGGCAGATAATTCTTTATACATCCAGGGCACAAGTCATCATTATTAAGCTGTGGAAACTTAACTTAGAAATTGTTGTACTTGAGTGTTACAATGAAAGAAATGATCGTTTTAAACTCTATTACCAAAACTGCATTAATCTTTCCAAGTACATAAACATGCATTGATTCTTGATCACTGGTAAAACTTAATGCCACTCTATTCTTAAATCTGGATTGCTGACACCAACTGGAAAACAAGGAGAACCCAACAGAAGTCAAATTGAAGCTTGACCCAGGTGCCAAATAATGCAACCGGTAATAAGCAAAGAAGGGGAAATGTTTTACAAATATGGTTATTTTATCAAAGAAAGACCAAGGTGTCATTCTCATACACGTGAAAATAAGTAGATGTTTAAGGATGGTGTCACCAAGGAATAACATGCAGGTGAGGAAGAGGAAGATGTCAAGGGTGGATCCTCAGGGTCTCGAGGGGTAATGATGGAGCCATTGTTACTAAATTCCCAGTTATGACCAACAGGTAAGAATGGAATTAAATAAAGGTAGCCCTGCCAAACGAGACAATGGAGGAGAGGCAATAGAGGAGGATGAGGTGTTTCACTGTTTCAGAGAAAACATGGGTGAAGAGGGATAATTCACGGTGATTAGAGTCACAATGGGTGGCATTTGTGACCTTGTTTAGGGATATTTTGGTACTGTGGCAAAGGCAAAGCCTGTCTGCAGAGATCCAAACAGGGACTGGCATGAATGATAGATGTGGGTTTGGAAAGTGACAACATTAGCAAGAACTTGAGAAGAAATGAAGGTTGGAAACGAGGTGGTAATTTACAACGGAAGTTTCTTCTTTTTAAAAATTGATGACAGCAGTTTTAAAAGGGAGGAGATATGTTCCATTTACATGCAAACTAATTTAGGGCCAGGAAAGGGAATTTGGACAAACTGCACGTGGAGACTGATGAATCTTCTGTAGTTTAGTCTGCTTTCATTTGCATTATCCACAAAGAGCCTGTAATTAATGAGCCGGACAGCTCGAGGATGCCAAATTATGAGTTGATGTGAATAACCCAAGATGTCTTGGTGAAAACACTAATTAACATGGTAATTAACCTTCCTTGTACGGTCAAGCTGAAGTGTTCCTCCCAGCAAACTCTGCTCATTCCAGCTAAATCTCATGGCTCAACCAAAATATTCAATAACTGAGCAGTTTCAAATTCATTATTAAACATCCTAAAAGATAAACTCAAATTTTGATATGCTTTCCAAAACTTTGTCAGTGCCGTTGCTGGCTTATCATGTTGAGTGCTCTCACCTGGTTTAGTGCCGCTTTGTCTGGTGGTGTTCTCAGCCCACTGTCTCCCTGGTGAATATCTGGTGTTCTCAGAAGCCTGCAAACTTGCTTGATACAGGGATTCCAGCTCTGAAAACTCCAGCTCCATATCCTGGGTGGCACATGGAAATGGTTGCACTTGTTGTTTTGCATGAGTCTGTGTGTTATTTTCTTGACTGTACAGATTACCATGTAAGTAATGCTGCTCAGTGCTTTTGTAATCTGGTTGTGAGATGTAATGTTCTCTATCTACATCAATCCATCTGCCTGCAGGCACAACAGCAGCACTGGTGGAAAGCTCATGTTCCCGTCTCACCGGTTCAGAAGTGTTGTTGGAACTGGTTTCCCTGAAATATGATTGAACAGAAATTTGGCATAGCTGTTCGTATGTCTCGTCTGTCCTAGTGTCAGGAGGAAAACCTGATCCTCTGTGAGTGTTTACACCTCTCGCAGCAGCATCAGTGTTTGCTCTGTAAGTAGACATAGATGGATTAACAGGTACCTCAGCTTTACAGTTCAAAGGTCCATCTGAAACCTGGGGAGAATACAAGCTATCAGAAGACCACTTTGCACTGGCCAACTGATCCTTCCCTTGGAAAGCCCCCACCTCTTGAAGCAAAGTCAGAGGTGGGTGGGATACATCTTGATCAAACATCTTTGGTGGAGAATTTGAACATGCACATCTAAAATTACCATCATGATTTCTCTGGCCCAACTTAACATTTAGCCTTTGAAAATGTGATGCCATTGCCTTGACATTAACGCTATCAACTGCTGGCTTGAACTTAGGTGAATGGGCACCATCAAACACTGCTGAATTGAAATCCAAACTTAAATCACTTTTATGTGATTGATAAGTAGATTGTTCAGGGGACCAGTTCAAGCTTGTGGAAGACAAAGTTGTACATGGAAAGATTTTGGTATCAGTCGTGTTAAACTGTCTTGAATTGCAATATACTGGGTTGCAGGTTCCAGAAGTATAAGGATTGCTACTTGAATAGACATTTATTTCATCCTTTTGAGTTAACACCTGCACGTGGGGAGATGGTGATGGAAACGTGAGATTCATGTCTCTGTATTCAGCTGAAAGTAACGGCATGGAACCATGTTTGTTCATTGTCTGTTTCTGGTTGCGTGCTGGACAGTCCGATTCTTCCTTTTCTTCCACTGGTTCATCAATATTCTTCATCTGATGTTTGGGCATTGTACCAGTTACACATTTCTCCTCCACCTTCTCCCCAGTGAGAAAAGCTGGAACCCATTTGCAAGTACGGGGAGATGAAAGCTCGGTGGCATATGTGGCAGTTTGGTTTTGTTTCGGTTCAGAAGCCAATGAAGCAGAAACTTTGCCATGCGACTCAGAATGAGGGTCATATAACTTAGATGCATGTTGAGCAAGTTGGTGATGGGTGACTGATTGGACTGGGGAAGATTTGGGCCCGTGATCTGGTTCATTAATGGGTTCCATTACTCTCTGTGATGTTAACAGTACTTGGACCTGGCTAGTCTGCACACTGAAATAAAAAACAATCGTGTTACTTCTAAAGTTGAAACTGGAAAAAGTCTAGGCCGGAGCCAAACAAATGCTGCATATGCCTATCAATAAATAAGAGTTTTAATTGAACACCACATTTAAAATCTCACAACTTCATTTTACGATTTACCTCAAGACAGTATAATTTGGAATTCTACTTACTATCCCGTTTAAGGAATTATCACGGGGCAAGGTGGAAAAGCCAAGAGTCAAACTCAGTTAGGATTCATGAGAAAATAAGATTCTGTATGTTTGCAAGGGGCTAGAAATTAAAATGAATCTCGAAAGAAGTTGCCAACATTACACAGTCCTCTGTGCAAGTCACTCCAAGTATACTCGTTCCATTACAATTTTAGCCTGTATGAACAGTCTCATTTAGCTCAGTGCAAGTGATGCAGTATTTCATAGTAATTTTGGCATATTCTTTTTTTTTTTTTTTTTTAAAAGGCACTATAATATATATATAATTTGCATAGTTACTGAACCTTGTGCCCAACATCAACTTCATTTTCTATAAAACAAAAAGTCTTATTTTCAAGGCATTATTTGCAATATGGCTTCTATCTGACATTTTGCCCCTTTTAATCCTAAAATACTACCTTTTGCATTCAGTCACGGGGTCCCCTGGTGGAGGGGAGTGGATGGATTGCTGCATGCGCTCCTGCAGACTTCGAACCTTCTTCATGCAAACATGGAGCTTCTTATCAGCAAGGGCTTTGCTGTGTGTGATGGCACTGCCTTCATGCATAGCAAGTCTTAGTTTAGCTAAAATGCAAAACAGCAGAAAAAAAATGCACACGCAGACCCAAACAACATGCAGTTGTAAAACAGAAGTATGAGAAACTCACAAAATGTTCTGATGAAATGTTATGCAGTGATTCCTGACAGCAATGTGATACAGCTTTAATTACAGAAAGGTGTTCTGCACACAGAGACTTATCGAATGTCACATCAAGTGCTAATTAAATCGCACATCCTACAAAGAATATGCATAGCCACACAGTTAAGCAAATGTCAAAGTAAAGTGAATGAGTGGCATAATCACCACGCTGGCCCTTGATTATAGTGCTCAAAAGCATGAAAGAAATATTGAGCAAAATGCAATTCACATTTATCCAGTTTACTGCAGACTCAAGCAAAATCTAGCAGAATCAGTTTGAAAATTGCCAGTTAGGTGCATTACTGTAAACATAATTTAAGTAAACTGCAGCTTTTAATATATATATATATATATATTTGACTAAAACCAAATGAGAAATTAAAATAAAGCACAATTTTGAAACAGTTTCCCTTGGAAAGGGCATTTTAGAACAGGCACTTAACTAAATTTTGAACTTAATTAAAAATGACAAGAACCTTTGGTTAAAATGTTCAACTTTCAAAATCTAGATATTCACTGCATTAATTATATTCTAAAATATATTCTACATCAAAAAGTTCTGTGAAATAATTCCAAGATAAATTTTGATGCTCAAAGGGCAAGTATATAAAGAAGAAATGGATAACTGGCAAGTTTTGCTTCAGTTTTTAGCCAAATAAAGAACACGGTTTTAGTGGGTAAAATATTCTAACCGGTTAGAGGGGATTTAGTCCGCAAGCAGCAGAGGCAGTTAAGCTTACTTACACACAGCTTCATTGCAGAGATTGAGCGCTGCAGCCAAGTCATCCTTTTGTTCAAGACTGAAAGACTGTTCTAATAGAGAGTCTACCTCCTGTAATGATCTCTCAAACTTGTCAGTTTTCCCTGCAGAAGCAACACCAAGTTTTTTTAAACATGCATTTAGTTAAAGATTACTTATCGGTTTTATGAACACTTCGCAGTGGCTGGCAGAAAACTATTACACAACAACATATTCTTTCAAATCAAAAAATTGTATAGTACATTGATAAAAGGTATGAAATCTTTTCAGTATTCTCATTCCAATTGGGAGTAACAAACAGTTAGAGATTTTTTTTGTTTAAAAAGGCAGCATTTTCAGTCTGCTGTTTTCACCTGGAGCAAGAAATATCCAATCTGCACATTTCCGTCACCAAACAGTAGTTAATCTCAATCTCATGCTATCTCTATTTAAATGAAATGTACTCTGTGGCCTTAAAGGGACAAGCAATTTAAAACAGCTGAAGATTAGCAGTGAATAGGCTGTTAGGCAATTCAATGCTCCCTTCAATAAAATACTTACTATAAGCAATACCACGAGATCTGCTGGGCACCCCCAGAAGTGCTGGGCTCCCAGTGTAATACAGAAACATAATTTTAATTAGAGTGCAAACGAGGGGATCAAACTCTGATCATTTGCTTAGCGGGAACTAGCCTCCTCAATCATACAGCAGATTCCTCAGATCAACCAATTGTGGATCTGAACAATCATTGGTGCTAGCTTGATGGGCCATGTAGCAACTGCAATCTGGTAACATAAATACACCTTTAGATGATCAAGTAGGTGATTATATTAAACAGTTTTACAAAAAAATCTAATGCAACTATCAATGTTACTAAAGAGAAAGGCAATGAGAAGGAAGTCAGATAAATTGCAAGGAGGTAAAACAAAGAAATAAGAAAGTACGGCCGTGGAAAAATATTAGAAGAAGAAAATGAAGTGATTAAACATGAAATGTCAGTTCATTCTCATGCCTTCCCTCGCTGTCTACTCATAACATCGGGGGCCGGTTTAGCTCAGTTGGCTGGACAGCCGGTTCATGATGCAGAATGAGACCCGTATCCTCAATTCCCATAGTGGCTGAGGTTATTCATAAAGAAGCCCCACCTTTGCAACCTTGCCCCTCGCCTGAGGTGTGGGAATCCTCAGGTTAAAATCACCACTACTCAGCTCTCCCCCCATAAAGATCATTTGGGACTATGGCGACTTTACTTTTAGTTAAATACCACTAGTATACCACTACCAATAGTATAACACCACAAACTGTCACAATTAAATAATAAACAAAAACTGTTAAGGTTATTTATATTATATTATTTATTATAAACTAAGGTTAGATGGGCCTGTATTCCAACATTAATGCAAACAAACAAAGATAACTTTGAAAATTAAACAAATCTCAAAACAAATGTCAAATGTTGGTCCTCGCAGCCCTTATAAAGCAGCAAAAAAGTACTGCACGGGTTTCTGAAGTATTTCTGTTTCACTGATGTAACTTGACATTATTTTATCCAAAGTACAGATATTTAAGAATTATGAACTTTTAAAGGGAATATGTAGAAGTGAAATGTACGATTGCTGCAGTGATACTGGAGGATCACATTTCCCAAACTGGGCATTGCTACTTCACATCAAACCGGAACTTACTGCGTGACTTCATAGTTGAGAAAACGTGCAAGCTTTTCAAGTTATGTCTACAGACAAGTACTGCTCCCTTACATCAGAAGATTCATATCGCTCCAAGCTTAGTGGACAGAATCCAAGAAAAAAATCCTCCCCTATTTTGAAGATCCTGCTATAGTCAAGTGCTTCTCTGAACTTTTTCCTGCTCAAGCCTAAAATATGCAATTCTAGACAATCCTTCTCCTGACATCCTCGTGTCAACATCATTATTCTAACTTGTACCTCCCTCACAGCCTAAAAGCTGAGGAGCTGCTTAACTCCCAAAAGTATTCCAGTTCTCCCATTGCCTTCAAGCTTTTAAGATTAGGTTTTCCCCAAATCACAATTTCTTGATATTCCTGATCTTCCCTTTTGCGCCAATCAAGTATTTCACCATGTATATCTCAACTTATTTTTCATTCTCTGTACTGTTTTTTGCAAAGGACTTGGGTTTGCAAAGCAAGTTCCTTTCTCCAAATGCTTTATCCGAAAATGAGTCACACCACAGGAGGGTGGGTAAAAAAAGAAGAAATATGACCGTTCAGCAGCTGGGTGATCAGAGTAACTGCAGCAGTTGTCTGCTTGTCATCTCACTCAGGAAAGGCGTTGACTGTGGCTGAAAAGCGCACGAATGGAAGCTGGTTTTGACCAGATTAAGCTCTATGAATCCCTTTTAATTCCCTTTTATGACATGGATTTATTTAAATCAAATATTTTGTGGAACAATTTTACAACTTGTCTAATTTTCATGAACTCCACAAACCAATGGGATTAAGTTGCAAGGTATTTCCACCAACTAGGGGTTACGTGTGCACAAATTGATGAAACATAGAAAATAAGGGTAGGAGGCCATTCAGCCCTTCGAGCCTACTCCACCATTCTGATCACCCAACTCAATATTCCTAACCCAGTCTCCTCCCCCCCATATTCTTTGATCCCCTTTGCCCAAGTGTTATATCTAACTGCTTCTCGAAAATATACAATGTTTTGACCTCAACTACTTCCTGTGGTAACAAATTCCACAGGCCAACCATTCTCTGGGTGAAGACATGTCTCCTCATCTCTGTCCGAAATGGTCTACCCCGTATCCTCAAACTGTAGTCCCTGGTTCTGGACACACCCACCATCGGGAACATCCTTCCTACATGTACCTAGTCCAGTCCTGTTAGACCTTTCTCGGTTTCTAGATCCCCTCCTCAATTCTCCTGAACTCCAGTGAATACAATCCTAACCAATCAATCTCTCCTCATACATCAGTCCTGCCACCCAGGAATCGGACTGGTAAACCTTCGCTGCACTCCCTCGATAGCTAGAACATCCTCCCCCAGATAAGGAGACCAAAACTGCACACACTATTCCAGGAGTGTCTCCACCAAGGCCCTGTATAATTGCAGCAAGACATCCTTGCTCCTGTATTCAAATCTTCTCGCAATGAAGGCCAATATACCATTTGTTTTTGTTTTTATACATAAATTTAAAATACCCAATTCATTTTTATTTTCCAATTAAAGGCAATTTAGCGTGGCCAATCCACCTACCCTGCAAACCTTTGGGTTGTGGGGGGTGAGATGCACGGAGGGGTGAACTTCAAAAGGACAGTGACCCGGGGCCAGGATTGAACCCGGGTCCTCGATGCCATGAGGCAGCATTGCTAACCACTGCGCCACCATTCTGTCCGGAGAAAACAGTGCTTTGAGGCGATTGGCAAAAGAACCTCAATTGATAGGAGGAAAAATATTGGAATGGAGGATTTGAAATGCACTGCCAAAGGGGCAGATTCATTTGTGGCTTTCTAAAGGAATTGGATAACAACCTGAACAGCGAAACCTTGGAGAACTATGGGGAAAGGGTGGAAGAGTGGAATGAGCTGAGCTGCTTGCACAGAGCTGGCATGGGCACAGCGGATCGAAAGATCCCCTACTGTGCTTTAACCATTCTATGATTCTATAAACACAAGAATACTCAGTAACATAACAGGAACTTGCACAATGATGGTGCCAACAACGGCAGGAACACAACACTCTCTACAAACAGGTAAACTCCAAAGGTTATGGGACTCAACAGCTAGGTCAGAAGGCCACCAACAGAAGAGTGGGGACGCATTGGCAGAGCTAAATTGAAAGCAATGGGCGCGAACCAGTGGTCGCGTTGCGCTCGAGCAAGAGCACAACGGGGCCGGTAAAACCCAGGACAGGCCTCCCTGCAGCCTCCGCACCTCACAGGATACAACCAAGTCTCACGAGGCGTCGGAATCGGAACTCCGCCAAAAATGGGCAGGACCAAATGACGCTCGCTAAAGTAGGTCGCAAACTTATTTAACGTCTACCTACCCGGGATCCACTAGCCTTCCTCGATTCACCGGCCTCCCCACAGAGGCTGCAGCCGGGCACCAATCAGTACTGGTTCACAAGAATGTGGACATGGGGCAATGGCACCCGGAGCCTCCCGGGCCATTTGAGGCCCCTGGGTGGTCAGGGATAGTGAAGGGTGGCTCCCTGGCCCTCCCCTTGGAATGTCGGTACCTTGGCACTGCCACCCTTGCACTGCCAAGTAGACAGGAGCACTGCCCGGGTGCCAGGATGGCACTGCCAAGGGTCAAGGACCTAGGGCCACGCCTATGAAGGAGGGGGGGGGGGGGGGGTTTGAAGAGTGGGGGTGTGCAGGGCAGGCATGTAGGGACCTCTGGGAGTTGGGGAAGGGCGACGGGTTGGGGCCCTGGAAGGGGGGGGGGGTGCTGTAAGGGGGCTTGGAGGGGAGGGGGTCTGTAGAGGTGGGGTCCCATAGCGGGGTGCCATCACTTGGGGGGAGGGGCCGATATTTCCCATGGGTAGGAGGGATCCACAAGCTTACTTTGAGATTGGGGCACCCTTTCAAAATGATGGCTTGATCTCAGAGTTCAATTCCCCAATGCTGAAAAAAATATTCTCAGTGTGGGCTAAACCGGTGAGAAATTTCCCAGGGCCCAAAAAAGTGATTAAGTGTCATCAGATAAAGGTGGGGAACTCGGCAGCAGAACCGGCGGGAAACTCCCTGAAAAACCCGCCACAAATGAATTTAGAAATGTTTTCATTGAATTCCGCCCAATGTTTGTCTCCGGGTGCAACCTTACTGAAATTGCCGAGTGTTGGATCTGGCGAGAAAAGTTGTGAGAAACACGCTGGCTTCACAGCTGCCTTTTCTCACCTGATTAAACTGCACTCTGTGCGACTTCAGAGCGCTGGCGAGGATCACTCAGACAGCTGGAGGAGCAGGGCCTAAATTTGCTGGCTAAGCCGGGAATCTGATATTGGGACGCCCTTTATCTGAAAGATAAATTTAAGGCACCCCTGCCCTCCCAAAATAGAGGATCTTTCTCTCTCTCTCTCTCTCCCTCTTCCCCCCCCCCCCCCCCCCCTCTTTCCTCCCCCCCCCCCCCCCCCCCCCCATGATTTGCGCCATGTCCCTCAAGCCTTGGGGCCTACAGGCACCTCCGAACCCTACGTCATGGACGAGCGCTACATCGCTCATGAGATTTAGCGGCCATTGCCGGATTTGCACCCCCAGCTAATGAGGCCGCTAGGTCGTTGCCTCAGAGTTTATTAGAACCCCAGCAATGAAATGCAAGTGCCTTTAATTAGTTTCCCTTAATGTAGGCCGGAGACAAATATTCCATTATTTATCGGGACCAGGCAGTGGGCAAACACTCACCCTGATTCTGTAGCTCATCCAGGTCCATGAATTTGCTTGGTCGGGGGTTAAACACCATAGTTGCTTCCTTTTCCCGCAGTTTCTTTCTCCTCAGTTCCTCTTCTTTCGTTCTCCTTTTAATCTCCTCTTCCAGCTCATCCAACTCACTGCGCATGGGCTGACTGTAGTTTTCATCTTTACGAAGCAGATTAAACAATTGGCCAATAGCACCATAGGTCTTTTGTACATACATAGCTTGTCAAATTTACCTTTCAGTAACTGCATCAGGTTAGTGAGGGGAAAAAATGGATTTAATTTAATTTAAATAATTTCTGAATGCTGCAGCTCAGTGGGTTTTACTTTGTAGAATGAGGACTTTGAGAAGTTCGATCAATTCACAAATATCATAACAAAATTAAAGAAAGCTTTAGTTGTTTAAATTAACAGCTGAAAAAGCTAAAGAAACACTGCCATCCTTTCAAAATCTTTTGTTCAGTTTGTAGGCAACAGCATGTCACTGATTTACTTGACCCATCTATAGGCATGGTGTTAGGTTCGGGGGTGGAGTGCTAGGGGCAAGGCAGGGAGTTATTTCCTCATCAATTATGCTGACTATTTGTCAGGGTCAGCTGCTGCATTGCTCTTCCAGGAAATCTATCACACACCAGACACCATTGGCCAATAATTCTACCATTCAGGGACATGGAAGCTTCCCAAAGTATCCACACAGTATGAAACAGAAGCTCACCATTCACTGAGCTCATCGCAGCAAATTTAGGACTACAGTTCTATTTTTAGTCTGAACATAACTAACACAATTTCAGCCAAATCAGAATCTATCTACATATTAAAAATGGTGCTGTTGAGGTGGTGTGTAAATCTCTTCACTCAAAGTTATGGAAAGAAGTATGGTTTTCCCAGCTCCCTGCCATGTTCCAACAACATCAAGATTAGCTTTCATTTGATGAAAGATACCTCCCCAGTTCTAGAACCTTAGTGCATAGTCACAAGGAACCAGAAAGCCAGCCTTCATGGCTACACAGCAGGATACTTTCAGCTGCTCAAGATATCTGGTAATAGCTTGGGTATTTATTCTGAATAAGAACCCAAGAGGTAGGTGCAGAAGTAAACCAGACTGCCCAGTAAGTCTGTTCCGCCATTCATTTCAATCATGGCTATCTTCAGCTTCATCACCACTCTCTCGCCTGCTCCCCATATGCCTTGATTCGCTGAGACACCAAAAGCCTGTGTATCCCAGCCTTATTAATATATTCAATGATGAAGCGTCCACAACCCTCTAGAGTGTAGAAATCCAAAAATGCACAACCCTTTGAGTGAACAAATTTCTCCTCACCTCAGACCCAAAATCATCATTCCCTTAACACAGGGGCAGAATCGCAGGATATTTGGTGAGGACAGTTTTTTTTAATAAAAGGAGCACAACAGTATCCAAACAACTCTTCAGCTTTACTTTCACTGAAATGAAAACCAGTGCAAATCTGGGAGAAAATGATCAGGGTTTCAATGAAAATATTGTTAATGGTGTAGCCACCTAAATTGGCCAACTCCCGATTTAAAATGGCGAACGACAAAGGCTGAAGGGAAATTGAGCCAACACAGGCAGAAACCAGCAGGTGCAGGTTTGCTGTGTACTTAACTCTGCAAAAGCCCAGACATCATCGATACCAGCGACCATCAGCATAATAATGTAGCAGCCATCTACATACTAATGAGCAATCCCCGGGAACAATAGCAACATTTGGGACACACAAAACGAAGCCAGACTCCCCGGCGACAGCAGGAGCCAACACAAAAGAGGTTAACGAACACCTCAAGACCGCCCATCAATCAGGGAACCGGTCCAGTATTGGAGAAATCGAACCAAGCGATTGGAACGAAGTCCAATCACCTAGAACCAGGTACAGGGTCTGCCCCAAAAGGCGGGAAGCCCCGGGGGACTATAAAGTTAAGCCCCCAAGTTCAACTCGCTCTCTTCTTCCTGCCCGGGTCACCCAGCAACTTCGAACCAACCTTGACCGTGACCGGTGCAGTGACCGCCGAAAGCCCGTAAGTCTTAATTCAACGCTCGCTACGAGATAGGCGCTCCTAGCTACCAATCCGTACCAACTTCGAATCCCACAGACTCAGAACCCGAACAAAAGGCCATTTGTTCCCCTGACCTGGTGGGCCAGTTCGAAGTTAAGTATAGGCCTGTTAGTTGTAGAAGTAGCTTAGACGTAGAATTTGTGCATGAGTAGCGATTACTGTGTATAATAAATGTGCTTTGATTTGAATCTTACTAATCGGTGTATTGAGTTATTGATCATTACTTGGACTTGAACCTCGTGGCGGTATCCTAAAGATACCTGGCGACTCGAGAGCAAAGGTAATAAAACAGAGCAATTGAACCAACCGAAAAGTTAGCAACAATGGTCAGTTGATTATGTTGTTAAAGATACAGATTGGGCTGAATATTCTGGTTCTCCAGCAGTGTGCTTCTCAGTGGTGCTCCCTTTGCTGCCGGCGGGATTTTATCTTCCAGCCACATTGTCAATGGGTTTTCCCATTGAAGCCACCCCATGCAGCCTGGGGGGTGCGCTGCCAGCAGGAAAAAAGAGAATCTCGATGACCAGGGAATTCCAGCCATCGTCTGATTATGGGATGAGAGCACATATAAAGAGAGTCTACTGGGACAGTGGGTTAAGAGTTCTGAGGCAAAGATCAGTAATGCTGCATCCTGTGAATAAATTGGATACAAAATTGGCCTGGTGACCGAAGCCAAAGGGTGGATGTGGAGGGTTGTTTTTCAAACTGGAGGCCTGTGACCAGCGGTGTGCCTCAGGGATCGGTGCTGGGTCCACTGTTATCTGTTATATATATTAATGATTTGGATGAGAATGTAGGAGGCATGGTTAGTAAGTTTGCAGATGACATCAAGATTGGTGGCACAGTGGATAGTGAATAAGGTTATATAAGATTGCAACAGGATCTTGACAAATTGGGCCAGTGGGTCGATTAATGGCTGATGGAGTTTAATTTGGATAAATGTGAAGTGATGCATTTTGGTAGGTCAAATCAGGGCAGGACCTACACAGTTAATGGTACGGAGTTGGGGAGAGTTCCAGAACAAAGAGATCTAGGGGCACAGGTTCATAGCTCCTTGAAGGTGAAGTCGCAGGTGAACAGGGTGATGAAGAATGCATTCAGCCTGCTAGGTTTTATTGGTCAGAATATTGAATACAGGAGTTGGGACGTCTTGTTGAAGTTGTACAAGATATTGGTGAGACCTCACATGGAATACTGTGTTCAGTTCTGGTCACCCTATTGTAGGTACGATATTGTTAAACTAGAAAGAGTGCAGTAAGAAGTCTTACAACACCAGGTTAAAGTCCAACAGGTTTGTTTCGATGTCACTAGCTTTCGGAGCGCTGCTCCTTCCTCAGGTGAATGAAGAGGTATGTTCCAGAAACACATATATAGACAAATTCAAAGATGCCAAACAATGCTTGGAATGCGACCATTAGCGGGTGATTAAATCTTTACAGATCCAGAGATGGGGTGACCCCAGGTTAAAGAGGTGTGAATTACATCGCGCCAGGACAGTTGGTAGGATTTTGCAGGCCAGATGGTGGGGGATAAATGTAATGCGACATGAATCCCAGGTCCCGGTTGAGGCCGCACTCATGTGTGCGCAACTTGGCTATAAGTTTCTGCTCGGCGATTCTGCGTTGTCGCACGTCCTGAAGGCCGCCTTGGAGAACGCTTACCCGGAGATCAGAGGCTGAATGCCCTTGACTGCTGAAGTGTTCCCCGACTGGAAGGGAACATTCCTGCCTGGTGATTGTTGCGCATCTCCGGGCAAGCGTTCTCCAAGGAGGCCTTCAGGACGCGCGACAACGCAGAATCGCCGAGCAGAAACTTATAGCCAAGTTCCGCACACGAGTGCGGCCTCAACCAGGACCTGGGATTCATGTCACATTACATTCATCCCCCACCATCTGGCCTGCGAAATCCTACCAACTGTCCTGGCTTGATGCAATTCACACCTCTTTAACCTGGGGTCACCCCTTCTCTGGATCTGTAAAGATTTAATCACCTGCTAATGGTCGCATTCCAAGCATTGTTTGGCATCTTTGAATTTGTTTATATATATGTTTCTGGAACAAACCTCTTCATTCACCTGAGGAAGGAGCAGCGCTCCGAAAGCTAGTGACATCGAAACAAACCTGTTGGACTTTAACCTGGTGTTGTAAGACTTCTTACTGTGCTCACCCCAGTCCAACACCGGCATCTCCACATCATAGAAAGAGTGCAGAAGAGATTTATGAGAATGCTACCAGGACGTGATGGCCTGAGTTATAAGGCGAGGCTGGATAGGCTGGGACTTTTTTCTCTGGAGTGTAGGAGGCTGAGGGGTGAGCTTTTAGAGGTCTATCATAATGAGGGGCATAGATAAGGTAGATAGTCAACAGGTAGAGGAGTCTAGAACTAGAGGGCATAGGTTTAAGGTGAGAGGGGAGAGATACAAAAGAGACCAGAGAGGAAATGTCTTCACACAGAGGGTGGGGAGCATCTGGAATGAGCTGTCAGAGGCAGTGGTAGAGGCGGGTACAATGTTTTCCTTCAAAAAAGTTAGTTACATGGGCAGGGTGGGTATAGAGGGATATGGGTCAAATGCGAGCAAGTGGGACTAGCTTAGTGATAGAAACTGGGCGGCATGGACAAGCTGGGCCAAAGGGCCTGTTTCCATGCTGTAAACATCTATCTAAACCTTCACCATCTGGCTTGGGGCCATTTAACAAAACTTTGGCAGGGAGGAGCCAATGACGTGGAGGAAATTACGGTTAAGAGGAAACAGATTTTGCATGCCATTTCCATTTAGTCTTGAGGCATGATCTGTGTGCCAATGTGTAATATTTGATTATTTTATTTCACTTAAACAAGATCATTGCTGCAGACCTTGCCAGACACTGGCCTGAATTTTCCTCCCGATGACAGCTTTGCAAAAAGACATGAAACCACTTCTAATCTTCTGCAATTTCCACCCTGTGTTCCCGTTAACCATGCGGGAGTGTAAAAGCAGGATTGGGAAAAGGTTACCAAAAGGCAGCACAAGGAAGTTGATTTCCTGGAAAGTTCAGTGCCTCCAGGCACATCAAGAAGTCTGGAAATCTTAAGTGAGAGTTATTTAAGAGTGTTAGTCCAGATGTCTGATGAGCAGGAACCCACCATACTGAAGTGGCCACAAACCTCTTCCTGAACACTCAAAGAGAACAAAGAACAAAACAGCACAGGAACAGATCCTTTGGCCCTCCAAGCCTGCGCCAATCACGTGCCCTATCTGGACCAACCGCCTGTACCCTTCTATTCTCTGTCTGTTCATGTGTCTATGCAGATAAGTCTTAAAAGGTCGCAAACGTATCTGCCTCAACCACCTCACTTGGCAGTGCATTTGAGGCCACCACCACCCTCTGTGTAAAAAAAAACTTAGCCCGCACATCTCCACTGAACCTTTCCCCCCTCACCTTGAACTTGTGCCCCCTTGTAGTTTTCAATGTTGTCCTGAGAAAAAGCCTCCAACTGTTCACCCTATCTATAACCCCGGATAATTTTATAAACTTCTATCTGGTCGCCCCCTCAGCCTCCGTCTCTCTGGTGAGAACAATCCCAGTTTATTCAATTTCTCGTATCTCTCAGCCCAACCATGACAGGCACTAGAGTTTACATACACAAGTGTTTATTTCTCACGTCCAACTTTTGAGCGAATGCTTTGAGCAGCTGTTGTGCCAAGTTACACAGTCTGTCCATCAATTACATCCTCTTTCACTGATGGAACTACACTGGATAGCTTGCAACTGCTAGCCACAGATATTTCCGAGTCCAAGGGCAAATACAGCATTAATTGCTTCATCTAGATCCTTATGTGAGTGGCTTTCAATCAGATATGGCTGCTACCGTTGCTTTCTGATGCTCAGTGGAACGGGGTGAATGAGGAAGAGGCACTTGCTGTAGCAATTCTCCACCACTAGGTGGTGCATGCGCCTTTGCTATGAATTACTCTCCATTTTTGTGGCAAGAGGTAACTGGATGGCAAACACCACTGAAATAAAAAACAATTTAAACACCCACTAGCATCATCCAGGAGAGCAACAGAGGGTGACTTAGCAAAGTAGTCATGTCATCAGATACTTATGCTTTAGGGACAGCTGTGACGTATCAGGAAGATTAACAGTAACAAGACGTGGCTAGAGCTCATCTTGTACACAAGTAGAAATTGTTTTTAAGTCCATATTGTTTAAATAATGTAATTGGAACCAGTATTATTATAGCAAAGTCTAAATCCCTGGGGGAACAAATGCCCAATTCAAGCGAAACTGTTGGGGAGCTACACTCCAGCTGATACAAGGAATCAAGTGGAACACAAGATGTGTATTTCCCAGAAAGTTGAAAAATATTTCTATCCTGTATGTGTACAGGGAGCAGAAACAGTGCCGAGCAGAACACTAGCGCAGGATCACGATTCTAAAAACCTTTCCTGTTAATCTGATAATCAATTTAAAGTTAAAAATGGAAGCGGCAGCCTGGTTTCCACTCCTCCTTCAGGTGAATGAGGCGTTTGAATAATTTTGTCGGGATTGCTAGGGATCAGAGCCTCCGGCTGAGGGATCGGTCGTGACTGACGTTTTGGAAAGCTTCTCAATCCCAGCTGTGGAGGGAGAGAGGAGCGAGGACTGGAATCCTTGTTGGGCCCCAGAGGAAATCAGGAATTGCACTGAGTTGACATAGACTGATAAAGCCCCTGGCCCAGGTGGCTTCCCCACTGAATTTTAACCGGATCAGTTGGTACCTTATTCCGATGTTCACTGCCCTCTACCCTCACACAGCTCTCCATCTCCTTGATTCTCAAGAAAGACAAAGTCCCAACAGCGTGTGGGTCGTATCGATCGATATCACTCTCATATGCGGATGTTTGGCACCACCTTCGTCCCTGTTGAGGAGGATTTTGTCTTTGGCCGGGTCTGAAGGAGGACTATTTTGGGCATATATGACCATATCTCCTCAGCGGAGTCAGCTCCATTGAGTGAAGGGAGGGTGAAATGGGAGGGTGAATTTGGTCCCATTCTGGATTGTGAGATATGTAGCGAGGCCCTTCACAGGGTCAATTCCATGTCTTCATGTGCTCAGTAAATGTGATCCAATCCTTTAAAACTACGATGAAGAGAAATTTCTTCAGCCAGAGGGTGGCGAATCTGTGGAACTCTTTGCCACAGAATGCTGTGGAGACCAATCACTGAGTGTCTTTAAGACAGAGATAGATAGGTTTTTGATTAATAAGGGGATCAGGGGTTGTGGGGAGAAGGCAGGAGAATGGGGATGAGAAACATATCAGCCAGGATTGAATGGCGGAGCAGACTGGATGGGCTGAATGGCCTAATTCTGCTCTCATGTCTTATGGGTTATGAGCATGTTCTGGGGGGGGTGGTTGGGGTATCGGACACGCTGGTGCCTCAGTCGGGGGTGATGCCGGATGTCCTCGCCTTCGTCTCATTGATAAACCAGAGAAGAGTGCAGCTTGGGTGGAGATTTCCTACTCTACCCAGTGTTCTGGCATAGTTGGGTGACCTCATTTCTTTCTTACATTTGGGGAAGGTTTAGCACATGATTAGAGGGTCGGTGGAAGGGTTTTACCTAGGATGGCAGCCACTCATTTCCATTTTTTTTTTTTTAAGGAGCAAGTTACCATCAGCTGTTAGGGGGTTGAGCTTAGTGTTTTGGGGTTACGTTAATATGTGCTTTGCTGGTTAGGTCTGTCCTTTTATTGTGTTATTCTGGCTAACCGTTTTGTATGAGTTGGTTTTTATGAAACATTTTTAGTGAACATATTTTAAAAACGAAAATGCTCAGCTCTGGCGTCATCTCATCTTCACATCATTTACGGGTGGTTTGTTTCAGTAACACCTCCAGCTGCAACAGCTGACCATGTTACTATCCTGGTAACTGCCTGGCATTTAAAGTGTCCTAGCAAAGCTGAAAATTTGCGATTCTGTGGAATTGTTGGTTTCAAAAAAATATGCAACATAATGAACTGGAAGACAAACAATGGAATGCTTCCCAAAAATTGTGAGAGGGAGTGTAGGGTAAAAAAAGACAATCACGCGTAGCTGCTGTTCCACAAGAGTACCACAAGAGTAATTTTAACAGCTCAAAGTGTACAAGCCTTAAATTCCTTATTACTGACTTTCATAGTTGGCAAAAGATGCTTATTTATTCAGTCTGCGGTTGGGGCCCCTGGCAGTTACTGGTCATAAATATGTGTACAGTTTTAGCACCGTTAATCGTTACAAAAAATCTCGTCAAAGTTACGAACGGCTGACCCCCGGTTCGCAGACTCGGGCTCGGTAAGGTTCCCGCTCCCCCGGCGGCGGCCGCCTGTCCCGCGAGGCTCCGAACACAGAATCGTCGAACTCCCAGCCGGGGCCCGCCATCGCCTCAGCCCCGCCCCCCCGCGCGTCACCCCCCCCCCCGCGCGCGTCACCCCCCCCCCCCGCGCGCGCCACCCCCCCCCCCCCGCGCGCGTCACCCCCCCCCCCGCGCGCGTCACCCCCCCCCCCCCGCGCGCGTCACCCCCCCCCCCCCCGCGCGCCAAAACCTCCTACCCCTGCCAAAACCTCCCCCCCGCCAAAACCCCCCTCCCCTCCCCCGCCAAAACCTCCCCCCCGCCAAAACCCTCCACCCCGCCAAATCCCCCTCCCGCCAAACCCCCCCTCCCACCAAACCCCCCCTCCTGCCAAACCCCCCTCCCAGCAACCCCCCCGCCAAACTCCCCTCCCGCCAACCCCCCTGTCAAACCCTCCCCCTCCACCACCTTCCTGCCAAACCTCCCCTCCCCAACCACCCCTCCCGCCAAAACCTCCCCTCCCCAACCCCCCTTCTGCCAAAACCTCCCCTCCCCAACCCACCCTCCCGCCAAAAAACGTCCTTCCCCATCCCCCCCCGCCAAAACATCCCCTCCTCAACCCCCCTCCCACCAAACCCCCCGCCACCAGCCCCCCCGCCAAACCCCCTCCTGCCAAAACCCCCTTGTCACCCCCCTCGCCCGCCAAAACCCCCCTCCTGCCAAAATCTCCACTCCCCCAACCTCCCCCATAAAAAATCTCCCCTCCCCAACCCCCCAAAACACCCCCACACCCGCCAAAAACACCCTTCTGCCAAAAAAAAACTCCTGCCAAAAGCACCCCCCAAAAAGAACTCCCCTCCCCCAACTCCCCTCCCGCCAAAACCCCCTCCCCAACCCCCCAAAAGACACCAATAAACCCCCCCCAAGCACAGGTGCCAAACAACAGACCCATTCCCCCACAAAAAAAACACCTCACCCCCAAAAAAGCACCACCCCCACCCTCGCCCCCCCAAAAACACTACTCCCCCCCACCCACCCCAATAAACACCACCCGTCTCCCAAACAACAGTCACCCCCACAAAGAAAACACCCAAAAATACCTCACTCCATCCCAGCCCTCTCAAAAAACAACCCACCTAAAAAAGCACCCCTGCCCAATACTACACCCCTCCCCCACCCCAACCCCCCCAAACACCAACACCCCCCACCCAAAAAAAACCATCCAACCCCCAAATACCAACAGCACTCCCCAAAATTCACCACACCACCACAAAACCCCCCAGAAAACACCAATTCCCCCCCAAAAAAAAAAAAAAAAAAAAAAAAAAAAAAAAAAGTTACGAACGGCTGCAAATATCAAAGTAATTCACAGTAAGTCACAAGAACATTTGTGAAATAAAAAGGAGGTTTAGTGGTGACAGAGCATCAGATTGTTGCTCCTTCAGTGTTGGAATCCGAGTTAAAATCTCTGCTGATGAATTTGGATCACCTCAATCCAATTCCTGATAAACCAGGTAGCCCATATGCTTGAAAGTCAGCTTTGGCGTGATCGAGATACAATTACCTCTGCCATTGGGCAACCTGTACAAGTCAATCTGTTATTACAAACTTTGCATAGTCTTAGAATATAACTCGGGTCAATGTCAATTAGAAAGGAAAACTGCACTTCAAAATAAAGTAATAAAAACAATACAAGTTATTAACTGCAGGAGGGGGGGAAATGGAGGCATTATGACGACTGGTATGTTTTCTCAGAGTTACTGATCTGTCCACACCAACACGCAAAAACCCCATTGCTTTCTTTTTAAACTTTGAAAATAAACACTCCTGCAACAGTTATTTCACCAATATATGGAGAGCCAAGACAGCTAGGGGCAGTTTCAACATCTTGTCACACGCATTTTCAAACTAATGATATTTGTAAAGCAAACATTTGGTGAGAAACTTCAGGTAGGTAAAGAAGAAATAGCAGCTAGTGATTTTGTTATGACATCACATGTAAGTGAGAAACAAAACACCATCAAGACAATTTGCATTCATCAGAAAGAAGCGCTCAGTATTAGGATATAAAAAGGTTTTCTCACTGAAAGTCTGCTGCAAATTCACCCAGCTCTTAGAGGCTACAGATAATTCCTGTTGTAAGGCACTGCTGCTCTTGGACTTGGGAACCGTTTTCCACGAAGGACCGGAACTGATGGGTTTCTTGGCATTTGCTTCCCTTTAAATAGAGCAGAGAAATCGACATTTACTGTAAGGCACAAAAGTGCCCACTTAGACAGATTATAGCAATTACCACAGGTATAATGGTAAAGGAAATAAATTAAGGCTACAGGCAGGCAGCAGTATAACCTTGCAATAGGGCAAGGATTGCAAACTTAAAGACAAAGCAGTATTTTATGATAATCGGTGTTGTGTCCTATTATTTATTTAGTTGGCAATCTAGTTGTCGTACAGCGATGATATCAAATGGTTTGTACAATGTACATTCACCATGTACATGCCCTGTTACTCACCAAAATTAAATGGTTTTGCCAATATATTTATTTACCACGGAAAGTTGAGAAGTAAATTGTACTTCAATCCTAATTGCCAGGCAAAGAAACAAATTCTGCTCGTACAAGAATCTCATGGTGCTATTGCCATTCTTTCTGCTACTACTCAATATACAGCCCATGTTAAATATATCTGACATTGAGCTACAAACTTGGTCAAGCTTGAGGAATTGTATTCACACACTGTTAGAAATATTGATATTGGAAAAAAGATTTTGAAAGTGACTAGAAGCTTTGTACTGAAGCAATTCCAGAATATTTATGTTTTTAACAAACAATATAAAGCAAAATGAAACTTATAACCTCCTAGTCCAACAGCGAGTAAGAAATGTTAAGTAATCAGATGACTGATTTACCTGAAAGGATTGGCATTAGAGTTGTGCACTCCACCTGGAATCCCATCAGGAACCGAAGTATCCAAACTTACTGGACTGTTGCTGTTGCGCTCACTGCTTTCATAGCCAGACTCCATTCTCTGAATAAAACATTCGCTTTCTCCCAAACTGTGGTTCCCAGTTTGTTGCATACACTTACCAGGATACCCAGCCTTCTCATACCTGTCATTACTTAAGTGTACGCCTTTCCCTTCATTCTTTATATTGTCTAGTGTCAAAGGAGCTCCACCAACTCCGACCACATTTTCGGTCTTATTGTGGTTACAATCTTTAGTGCCATCCTCGGACGTTGCATTCATCAGAGTATAGCAGGCAATCCTCCTTTTCTCTTTTGTGAAAATACTGTCAATGTTGAGGACCTCCCGTTTGGGTTTCCACAGGTAAGGCTTTGACCTGCTTGATGAGCTCGATTTGGATTCACTGCTGGTGCTTTCCATTTCCCAGTCACGTGACTGTCCACCTGACGTTCGGAAGCTGTCATTGTCTACAATCTCAATCGCCTTGGCTGGAAATGATTTGTTGTTACTCTGGTCTTGGTTATGTGAAGGTCTATTGTGAATAATATTGCTCATGGTTTCTCTGAAGTCCTTTAACCTACTAGTAGCAGGTTTTGGTCCCGTTCTCGGGGCTTGTTTCTCTTTTAACGTTTCACCTACAATTTCAGACATAAAAGATGCAAAGGATAAAGCGTGCACAAGAGCAGTACTCCACTATTCACAGGCACCCACCTCCCAGCACTTCCCAATTCATGGTACTTTTGCGATAGGGTTTCTCGATAAATTCCTTTCCTCACCTTCACTGTGATAACCACAGGGCGGAACTTCATCAGATTTCTCTGGTTTTCCTCGATTATCAGGGTGCCTAGGTCGGCTGGAACTCCGCCTTCTATCCACAGAAATCCCTTTTTTGAAAGGAGGCCGGTGATTAGATTCACTGTCTGTATGATGTCCTGAGACAAAATATCAATTTCTCAAGATAAAAAGAATAACTTTTAAAGAATACGACAGGGATAACTCCATAGATTCCCCGCCTCCAACTCACTGACTAATACAATGCTGTTAATAATAAGTGATATTAGTACCTGTGATGCAGATAGCAACGTTTCGCCATTATCAAAGTGATGTCTCTGACTGTCATTACACTGTAGTCAGTGATCACAAATCTCAAATGTATTCAGCTTCCCTTACTACCAATAAATTTAGTTTTGAGAGCAGAATTCAAAGGTTCTGTTGTAAGTTGTGGGGAAAAAATCTATCTAACCCCAATTTTCAATCTTTATTATTCAAATCCAAGCTTCTCAAGTAATCTCAACCCTAGATATAGGTTCAGCTTCCATGTGTGCTGATGACACCCATTTCTACCTTTCCATTACTTCTGTGAACCTCTCCATGGCCTTTGCGCTGTCAGACTGTTGGTCCAATATCTAGATCAGTCACAATTTCCTTCAGTTTTTGTGAGACTGATCTTACAAGCGTCTTCAGCATTTGCCACAAATTATACACCAACACCGTTGTTTCCATTTGCCTCTGAAGTTGAACTAGATTCTCAACCTCATTGTCCGACTCAACTCCAAGCAGAGCCTCAGGCCCAATACCCTCATCATTACAAAGGCCAATTCCTTCCACCTCCAGAGTTCCTTCTCTCTTGCTAAAAATTACTTATTTGGCTTGGCATCATTTTGTTTGGGATTATACCTTCAAATGCATTCAATAGATTTTACGTTGCACGGTTGTATAAATGCAAATAGCTGTTTTGTGACATACACACACTTGATTTAATTACCTACAAAGAGCTTAGACAAGAGCCAGAGCAGATATATTGCTGAACTTCAGCTAAAGCCATGCAGCTTACAAATACAAAACAATGATAATTTTTTGATTGATTATCCAACCATGACCACCCCATCAATGGGGATTGAGCTTTCTGGGCTATCTGCAACCTCATCAGAAAAATACCATTCCCAATAATCAGTTTACCATTCCCAGTCCCTCTGGCTTGCCAAGGTGGCTGATCAATCAGTAGGGTCCACAGCACACCAAGCAGTGACCTATTTAAGCAACATCAAAACCTACAAGTGAAACACAACTGATTGTAGAACAGATATGGTAACCACTTGATAACTATAGAACTCTTACAGGCAGAAGGAGGCCATTTGGCCCATCAAGTCTGTACCGGCCCTCTGAAAGAGCACCCTATGTAGGCCCACTCTCCCCTGCCCCTAACCACCTAACCTACAGCCAATTCAGCATGGCCAATTCACCTAATCTGCACATCTTTGAATTGTGGAAGGAAACCGGAGCGGCCGGAGGAAATCCACGCAGACACGGGGAGAATGTGCAAACTTCACGCAGTCACCCAGGTGGGAACTGAACCTGGGTTCCTGGCGCTGTGAGGCATCAGTGCTAACCACTGTGCCACCCACTGCTAAAGCGACCAGTTAACCGATTTCCAAGAAGTTCCTTTATGGAAATTATTTTGGGTGATTAGACTATTGCAATTCCAGGTGGCAGATTAAAGTATCAGATGAAACAAGATGCCTATTCCATTCTACAACACATTAAAAACTAATTTATCTGAACCCACGTCATCAGTTTTTTAAGAAAAAGGAAAATACAAGATTTAGTTCCTTCAACAGGACATGTTCTCAAATATCACCAATAAATCAAAGGGTCTAAAAGAACACCTCCACTTAATGGCTCATGCATTGGGTTGAAAATTTATGAGAATTGAATCAATTTATTTTCCAGTTTTTATTGCACTTCAATTTATAGTATCCACTGTAAAATTTCCTTGTCTAAAATTATAATCCTTTATTATCTTAATTTAATCCATTTTGCCAGGATTTGTACTGCCTGAGATTGATTTTCGATTCTTAGGGCTATGCATCAGTTCTAGATTTATAGTACCTGTGTCCCTGCTGCTTTGAGAGGCTGTATCATTCTCCATGTTATAAATCACTGTACCCTGCGAGTCAGAGGAGAAATGGCTGACCGTAGACTCATGATGACTGTGCTTGTAATGGTAGCTCTCAGTAGAAGAATCGGTCCTGCTGTCACTCGATATTGATGGCTCTCTTCCTGCAAAAAGACAAGCCATAAAAACATGAGTAAGACTATCCAGAGCACGTCACATATTCCAGTTATAGCTGCCATCTCAATTGGCTTTGCTGAATACCAGTTGCAGCAAACACTTGCAAGGGAGTGAAATCCAGCAGAGGAGACAGAAGCCTTTTCATTTTACAACAGTCTGACACCAATAAATCGAGTCTTAATCTACGCACAAGGCTTTCAAACACAGCATCCTGCAAGGGAAATAGCGTCAAAAACAATTTATACATGGTTACCGTTATCAGTTAATTTAAGAAAACAAGAAACTATGCTTAGCAAGTAAACACTTGATACAAACTTTCCCCAAACAATATATCTAAAGAAGATTACATCATTAATAAGGGAATCTCATTGTCAGCACTCAAAATATGGAAAACAATACTACAAAGAATTGCAATGAAAGTTTATGTGCTTTGATTGTGAATAGATTTATCTGGAGAGTGATTGGAGATGGCAAATGCAGGCGAACTAATGAGTAGAAATACAGCTAATAATAACTCCCTCTTCCTCCATATTCTCACCTCTTTCTACCTTAAAAGTCTGACCCTTTAGAGTCCAATTCCAGAGGAACCAGCTGCCCTCTGATACCTTGGGATGTATTGCTCCTTCTTATAGAAGCCTCAACAGTTAATGCTGCGTTCAGGCATGATTCTGCCACTGACCAATGTTCTCCTGTGCACTGCCCTTTTGCTGGATCTGAACCAAACCAAAAGGGGTAAAGGCAAACTGAAGCTGCAGCTGAAATCTGTTACCACAGTACAGATTGGGGATCAAAACCTTGCATCTCAGTATTGGCAGTGCAGTTCCCAATACAGAATGGTGAGTGGTTTGGAGGGCAACCTGGAAATAATACATTGCTACATTCCTCCATCTAGCCATGTTGAGCCAAATGCAGCTGGAGATATTTTAAATTACACATGAATAATCATAGAACTATTAACGCACAAAAGGAGGCTATTTATTTGGGTTGTCGAGTCGTGTGCCGGCTCCCTGCAACATCAGTTTACCTAGTCCCACTGTCCTATCTTTACCCCATAGCCCAGGAAATGTTCCCCCTTATCCATCTCTTTTTCAAAGCCAAGGTTGCAGCAGCCTCCACCAACCTTTCAAGCAATAGATTTCAGGTCCGAACCAATTGCATTTAAGCATTCTCTCATGTCAACATTTTGGCTTTTTTGCCAATCATTTTAAATTGGTATCCTCTGCTCCTCGACCTTTCTGTCAATGAGAACAGTTTCTCTTTACATACTGCATTCAGATTCTGATAGTTATGAACACTGCTATTGAATCTCCTCTCAATGTTCTCTTCTCTACAGAGAACAACCCCAAATTCTCCAGCCTATCCATGTAACTGAAGTCTCCATCCCTGAAACCTTATGTGCGGCCACTTTAAAGCCTTGAAAATAACAAGTCATAGTTACCTGAATCTTCACTGTCATAACAGGTTCTGCTGTACTGATGGGAAACTGCTAGGGGCAGATCCTGTACAGACACAGGAGTGCCTCTTGGATCTGCATACAAAAGGAGTAATGGCTGATAGTGGCTCTTAATGCATCTGGTCACTACGTCCTTCCATTTGGGTCCAATCTAAATTGAAAATAAGAAGAATTGCAACACTAATGTTGTTACTGTATTGCTTTATCCACACTGAAACAGTTTCAATTTTTGTTAAACTGGCATTCATAATTCAAATACATCTAAAAACATGGCCTTCATAAAACTTAAATTGTACTTGATCTTGTTATGTGTTAACCCATTTGTGCCTGCGTAAAGGAAACTGGAGCGATTTACTCTTTGCAACAATTTGTTTACGTTGAGATGTGGGCTCAGAAGAGGAGCAATTCTTTTTAAAACTTTGGCAGTCTCAGCTTGCAAGGGAATATAGAGGCGAAATATAAAGTACAAACGTCACAAACATACCATCAGAAGGGCTGCATTGTTCCAGATATATTTAGTCAACATAGCTTACTCAACATTCCTTCCATTGATGATGCTGTTCAGAATTAAACATTGCTGCATTTCAATGGAATTACCTGTGAGGGGGAACCTGGCCATTCTACACTTAAAAATATGTTCTTACAAACATGTGAATTAGGTTCAGGAGTAGGCCATTCAGCCCCTTGAATCTGCTCTGCCATTCAATATCATGGTGATCGGATTGATACCTCATCTCCATATTCCTGTCTACCCCCGATAATCTTTCACCCTCTTGCTCATCAATAATCATCAATAATCCATCAATAATCTTGTTCATCAGTAATCTATCGAGCTCTGCCTTTTGAGGAAGAGGATTCCAGTGACTCACGACCCTCAGAGAAAAACCTTTTCCTCATCTCGGTCTTAAAACGAGCGACCCCTTATTTTTCAGGTGATCTCTAGTTCTAGATTTTTCGAGAAATGCAAACAGTTGCCCACATCCACTCGGTCAATACCCCTCAACCCCTCAGGAACTTAAGTCACCTCTCACCCTTCTGAACTCCAGTGGATACAAACCTAACCTAACCTTTCCAACTTTTCCTCAGAAGACAACTTGCCCATTCCTAGTATTAGTCTAGTAAACCTACCCTGAACTAGTTCTAATACATTCATATCTTTCCCTCGATAAGGAGCCCAATACTGTACACACGCTCCAGATGTGGTCTCACCAATGCCCTACACAACTGAAGCATAACCTCCTTACTTGTGTAATCAATTCCCTTCACAATAAACAATAACGTTCTATTTCGTTCTTTCCTAATTAGCTACTGTACTTGTACACTAGCCTTTTGTGATTCATGCAATGGGACACCCCAACCCCTCTGTACCTCAGAGCTCCACAATCTATCACCATTTAGATTTTGGAAAAATAAACCCAATGCATTAACCATCTTGGGATGAAGACGACCCTCCCATCCAATTTCTGATTTACAGTTATGTCTGGGTTGTTACTTGTGCTCTCTATAATGAAGACCAGACAAAATACCTATTTAATTAACCTACCATAGCCCTACTTTCCATTACCAATTCCCTAGATGCACTTTCCACTGCACCACCAGTCATTTTGTTAACTCTTATTTAAATATCAATATCTTACTATCTGTCTTTATATTACTGCCTAGCTTTTTCTCGTACTCTAGTTTTTCCCTCCCTATAAATCTTTTTGTCGGGACGGCACGGTGGCGCAGTGGTTAGTACTGCTGCCTCACTGTGCCAAGGACCCAGGTTCGATCCCGGCCCTGGGTCACTGTCCGTCTGGAGTTTGCACATTCTCCCTCTGTCTGCGTGAGTCTCACCCCCAGACCCCAAAGACGTGCTGGGTAGGTGGATTGGCCACGCTAAATTGCCCCTTAATTGGAATTTTTTTTTTTTTTAAATGTTGTCATTCTTTGATGTTCTTTATATTCTTTCCAATCTTCTGACCCGCCACTAGTCTCGGCACAAATATATGCTTTTTCTTGAACTTTAATGCTTTTTTATTTAACGTGAATACTGTCATCATTAACCTTTTCAGTTAACCATGGATGATAGGCCATCCCCTTGGAATTCTTCTTTCACATTGAAAAGTGTACTACTTCAGGGGAAGCAGCTTCAGAGTTTGGGTGGGGGTGAGGGGTGGTGGGGATTGTGTGTGGAGGTTGCCTCCCAGCAACATTAATTCAGAAGTGACTGTCTAAATTTACAGTTCAAACACCATTATAAATCATATACGGGGAAGCAAATGCATGAACTAAGGTAAGACAGCTTAGACAAGGCTGTCATAGTTACTTTATTCATATACTGCAGTTATGATTTACCCATAGGCATTCAGACACTTAAATGCCAGGAATATCATGACTCAAACTAAAGTACATTAATACAAAATTGCAGCATTTTAGGTAAAGAACCCGTACCTCTTTCACATGGGCATCATCAAAATACATCCATTTGCGAATTTTTGTTTGGAAAAAGAAGGTGGAATAGTGTTTACCATAGTAACACACCATCCCTACCAAATAGAGCTCTGTGTGCTTAGCTTTGTCATCTGTCACCCGATAGAACAGCTGTAAAATACAAAGGATATCCATTGGAGCTGGATGAAATTGTGACGGATTAAATCTAAAGCAGCATTAGTTTACAATGGAGAGAGATATCGGCATCAATCCTTGCTTTAGTTATTCTAAGCTCTCAGAAAACAAAGTGGCAGTCTCATTAACAAATGCACAAGATGAAATATTGACTAAATTATCTGGAATCAAACAATTAGTCATTTTTATGTGCAAGTCAATCTTTTTGTTTTAGAACATATCATGCTGCACATGCTTACAGTGCGACCTTGTTGGAAACCATACTTTGTTGCAGGCACCAAGGCTCCTAAACGTTCTGCAAGCTACTCAAGGGGGTTTACAGGTCACTACTCATTAGTGAGGGAATTGTAAGAGTGAGTTATTCGCAGAGCTGGAGGAAATAAAAGTCAGAGAGGAACATAAATGAGATCTGTGGTTAATATTGGGGTTCTGCATTCATTGCTATACTCTTTCCAGAGGCTGACTGGCAAAGAGCAAATTATGATAGTCTCGTAACAGGATAATAGCAACTCCATTAAAAAGAAAATCCATTGTGTTTCCCAAGATATTTTTCATTCAATGTTGGTCAACCACAGTAAAACCCAATATGATTGATTACGGTTCTAGACAATGGATTTAAACCACATTTACACTATAATTGTCTAGCTAATGCAAAACGATTTCAGTTTCTAATCGGAATGCAATAGCATAAAGGTAGCTTGAGGCCCAGAACTGTACAACTATGATTCATTTTTAAAATTCAGGAAGAGTAGGGCAGCACAGGGACTACAGCGCTGAGGGCCTGGGTTCGAATCACGGCCCTGGGCCACTGTCCGTGTGGAGTTTGCACATTCTCCCCATGTCTGCACAACCCAAAGATGTGCAGGGTAAGTGGATTGGCCATGCTAAATTGTCCCTTAAGTGGGAAAGGAAAATAATCGTGTACTCTAAATTTATATTAAAAAAAAAATTCAGAAGGCCTTCAACGAAAAGATATCGCGGGCCATAGCAGAGTACACGGAGAACAACCAGACGGGGAGGTCTCACCCTCCACGTTCTGGGAAACGCTAAAGGTCGTACTAAGAGGTGAAATCATCGCTTTCAAAGCGCAAAGAGATAGGGAGGAAAGGGCGGCTAGGCAGCAGCTGGTCGACTCCATACTGGAGGTAGACTGTAAATACTCTGAGGCCCCGACAGTAGAGCACCCAGCGGAGAGGAAAGAGCTACAACTAAACTTTGATCTGCTCTCCACCAGGAAAGCAGTGCACCAACTCCGCCAGGCACGTGGGACCCTATACGAACATGGAGACAAAGCCAGCGGCCTGTTGGCACACTAGTTGAGAAAGCAGGCAGCCACCAGAGAAATTGCACAAATCAGGGATACCAGAGGCACATTGCAAACAGAACCAGAAACGATCAACAAAACCTTCAAGGCCTTCTACCAAGGATTGTACACCTCAGAGTCCCCAACGGGAGAGTCCGGGGATGAAACCGTTCCTTGATGGACTGGACATACCAGTCGTGGGGGAGGGCAGAAAACAGGGCCTGGACATACCACTAGCACTCAGAGAGAACATGGACAGCATTAGCTCCATGCAGGCAAGGAAGGCACCAGAACCAGACAGGTTCCAGGCGGACTTCTACAAACAATTTGCGGCAACACTGGCCCCGCACCTGCGGGAGATATTCACAGACTCAGTAGCTAGGGACACACTGCCACCCACGCTAACACAGGCCTCAATCTCACTGATACCTAAGAAAGATAAAGACCAAACGGAATGTGGGTCATACAGACACATGGGGCAGCACGGTAGCATTGTGGATAGCACAAATGCTTCACAGCTCCAGGGTCCCAGGTTCGATTCCGGCTTGGGTCACTGTCTGTGCGGAGTCTGCACATCCTCCCCGTGTGTGCGTGGGTTTCCTCCGGGTGCTCCGGTTTCCTCCCACAGTCCAAAGATGTGCAGGTTAGGTGGATTGGCCATGCTAAATTGCCCATAGTGCCCAAAATTGCCCTTAGTGTTGGGTGGGATTACTGGGTTATGGGGATAGGGTAGACGTGTTGACCTTGGGTAGGGTGCTCTTTCCAAGAGCCGGTGCAGACTCGATGGGCCGAATGGCCTCCTTCTGCACTGTAAATTCTATGATTCTATGATTCTATGATCTCACTGCTGAACGCAGATGCCAAAATCCTAGCCAAAATGCTAGAAGACTGCGTACCAGAGGTGGTCGCAGAGGACCAGATGGGCTTTGTCAAAGCTAGACAGCTTACCTCGAACATCAGGGGAACATGATAATGACCCCCTCTGGGGAGAGAGTACCAGAGGTGATCGTCTCTCTAGACGCAGAAAAGGCCTTCGACATAGTCGAATGGAAATACCTCAGAGGTACTGGAGCGGTTCGGGCTTGGAACAGGGTTCACCTCCTGGGTAAAACTCCAACACAACTCTCCCATAGCGAGTGTACAGACCAACAACACCAATTCCCGATACTTCCAGCTGCACAGGGGCATCAGACAAGGATGCCCACTGTCCCCGCTGCTGTTCGCTCTAGCGATCGAGCCACTAGCAATTGCGCTCAGAGCAGCAAAAAGCTGGAGGGGGATCCGAAGGGGCGGCAGAGAGCAGAGTCTCACTCTATGTAGATGACCTGTTCCTCTACATTTCGGACCCACAAAGCAGCATGGACGGAATCATCGCGCTCTTGAAAGAGTTTGGCGTCTTCTCGGACTACAAACTCAACATGAGCACAAGCGAGATCTTCCCAGAGAGAGAGAGAGAGAGAGAGAGAGAGAAAATGCTCGGATCCCAAAGAAGGTCCAACAAAAAACAAAATCCGGTGGGAGCTAGCCCTCCCAATCCTACAATTCTACCACTGGGCGGCGACGGCCAGGTGAATAGGGGGATGGATGAAGGAACCAGAAGGTGAGTGGGTGTGCGCAGAAGAGGCCTCCTGCATGGGGACCTCCCTCCGGGCCCTCGCCACAGCAGCATTACCATCCCCACCCAAAAAACACTCCAGCAGCCCGCTGGTGATAGCCACCCTCCTAGTCCTGGAACGAACTACGGCAGCAATTTGGCCTGGCCAAAATGTCAGACAAAGCTCCCATCTGCAACAACCATAGGTTCACACCAGCGCTGACTGGCGCCACCTTCAAAAGGTGGGGACAGGACAGAGGGACACTGACAGTCAGAGACCTATACACAGACAGCAGGATCGCAACACTGGACAAACTGACAGAGAAATTCCAGCTAGCCAGGGGGAACGAGCTAAGGAGTGGGATTCTTCGGAAACCAGCGGGGCGGGCAATTCCGACGCGAAGGAGTGGCGTGAACCACTCCGGCGTTGGGCCGCTAGGCCGGCGACGGAGTGGTTTGCGCCACTCCGGGCAGCGTGTAAAGGGTTGGCACCACGCCAAACGGCCTCCACAAGTTGGTGCATGCACGGGAGCGCCAGCGTGTACTGGCGTCATCCCAACGCATGCGCAGGGGGTAGTTCATCTCCGCGCCGGCCATCACGGACCGGTACACCAGCTGGCGCGGAGGAATAGAGTTCCCCCACGGCACAGGCCCGCCGGCGGATCGGTGGGCTCCAATCGCGGGCCAGGCCACCATGGAGGCACCCCGGGGCCGGATCCCTCCCGCTCCCCCCCCGCGGACCCCGGAGGCCGCCCGCGGAGCCAGGTCCCGCCGGCAAATACATGTCGTAACACACGCCGGCGGGACCCTTCCGAAAACGGGCGGCCACTCGGCCCATCGCGGGCCGGAGAATCGCCGGCGTGGCCGCTGCCAGGGGGTCGGAGAATCCCGTCCCAGGTACCTGCAACTCAAAAACTTCCTACGAAAGGAGACAAGGACGTACCCACAGCCGCCATGGCAGACATTACTGGAAGAGTTACTGGACGCAAGCATACTAGATAAAGGAAACTGTAGCGACATGTATGACCGATTGGTAGCAAGCGCCGACACCGTACGGGACGCAACAAGAAAGAAATGGGAGGAGGACCTGGGGATTGAAATAAGGTGGGGACGATGTGGCGGGGCGGAGCCTCCCGCCGGGGGTCGGGGCAGGAATGTGGTGGGACAGGGCGGAGACTCCCGCCAGGGGGCGGGGCAGGAATGTGGCGGGGCGAGGCGGAGCCTCCCGCCGAGGGGCGGGGCAGGAGTGTGGCGGGGCGAGGCGGAGCCTCCCGCCGGGGGTCGGGGCAGGAAGGCGGCAGGGCGGGGCGGAGCCTCCCGCTGAGGGGCGGGGCAGGAATGTGGCGGTACGGGGCGGAGCCTCCCGCCGGGGGTCGGGGCAGGAATGTGGCGGGGCGGAGCCTCCCACCGAGGGGCGGGGCAGGAATGTGCGGGGCGGGGCGGAGCCTCCCGCCGGGAATCGGGGGGAAATGTGGCGGTACGGGGTGGAGCCTCCTGCTGGGGGTCGGGGCAGGAATGTGGCGGGGCGAGCTGGAGCCTCCCACCGGGAGTCGGGGGGAAATGTGGCGGGACGGGGCGGAGCCTCCCGCTGGGGGTCGGGGGGAAATGTGGTGGGGCAGGGCGGAGCATCCCACCGAGGGACGGGGCAGGAATTTGGCGGGACGAGGCCTGAGCCTCCCGCTGGGGGTCTGAGCAGGAATGTGGCGGGACGAGGCCTGAGCCTCCCGCTGGGGGTCGGGGCAGGAATGTGGCGGGACGAGGCCTGAGCCTCCTGCCAGGGGTCTTTAATGAAACATTACTTGATAATTTTTAAAAGGCTAAATAGCCAATATTTTTACACATCCAATTAGCATTATTGCATATTCTTCTTGTCAAAACTCAAACATTGTTATTGACATAGAAAACTGTCACAAACTCCGACCAGTGCAAGAGCAGGCCATTCAGCCCATCGAGTCTGCTCCGACCTTCTGAAAGAGCACCCTTCCCTGGCCCACCCCGCAGCCCTATCCCCCTAACCCCACCTAATCTACACATCTTCGGACACTAAGGTTTAATGCAGAAAAGTGTGAGGTGATTCATTTTGGAAGGAATAACAGGAAGACAGAGTACTGGGCTAATGCTAAGATTCTTGGCAATGTGGATGAGCAGAGAGATCTCGGTGTCCATGTACATAGATCCCTGAAAGTTGCCACCCAGGTTGAGAGGGTTGTTAAGAAGGCGTACGGTGCTGAGATGGGCCAAGAAGACAAAATGATGATGATGGGGAATGTGGGCGTCGGTACTGGAGGGAGGTGAGACTCGGGGATGAGGGAACTGGGATAATGGCCGCAACAGGAGCTGCGCCACAGGGGGCGGGGCTGGTTCAGGAAAGCGCGGGCTTTTTTCCCACGCTGGGGGTGGGGATGGAGGAAGGTAAGGAGGAGAGACTCCCACACGGGGAGATCAACGGGAAGGCGGGGGAAGCCGGGGTCAGCAGAGGTCAGCTGACTCACGGAAATAATATGGGGGGAGCAAAAGTGCTAGATGTGGATCTAGCAGGGCGGGGGTGGGTGGGGGGGGGTTAACCCCCCAATCCGGCTGATCACGTGGAATGTGAGGGGCCTGAATGGGCCGGTTAAGAGGTCCCGAGTGTTCACGCACCTAAAGGGACTGAAGGAGACACATCTGAAGGGGGCATATCAGGTCAGGTTAAGGAAGGGATGGGTAGGACAGGTGTTCCATTCGGGGCTGGATGCGAAGAATAGAGGGGTGGCAATACTGGTGGGGAAGCGGGTGTCGTTTGAGGCCAAGAACATAGTAGCGGACAATGGAGGCCGATACATGATGGTGAGTGGTAGGTTGCAGGGGGCGGAGGTGGTACTGGTGAATGTATATGCCCCAAACTGGGACGATGCTGGATTCATGAAACAAATGTTGGGGCGTATTCCGGACCTGGAGGTAGGGAGTTTGATAATGGGTGGGGATTTTAACACGGTGCTGGACCCAGCATTAGATCGTTCCAGATCAAGGACGGGGAGGAGGCTGGCTGCAGCCAAGGTGCTTAGGGGGTTTATGGATCAGATGGGGGGAGTAGATCCGTGGAGATGATTGATGCAGGTAGGGCAGTGGATGTTGTCTATATGGACTTCAGTAAGGCCTTTGACAAGGTCCCTCATGGTAGACGAGTACAAAAGGTGAAGTCACACGGGATCAGGGGTGAGCTGGCAAAAAAAAAAAAAGAAAAAGAAATAAGGTGGGGACTCTGGAGCGAAGCACTGCATAGGGTCAACTCCACCTCCACGTGTGCAAGGCTCAGCCTGACGCAGCTAAAAGTGGTACATAAGCCCACTTAACAAGAACCCATATGAGTAGGTTCTTCCCAGAGGTGGAAGATAGATGGAAACGGTGCCAAGGAGGCCCAGCCAACCACGCCCACATGTTCTGGTCCTGCCCCAGACTTGCGGGGTACTGGACAGCCTTCTTCAAGGGAAAGTCCAAAGTGGTGGGGATGAGGGTGGAGCCATGCCCGAAAGTGGCGGTCTTCGGGGTTTCAGAGCAGCCAGATCTATTCCTGGGAGGAGGGCGGTCGTCCTTGCCTTTGCCTCCCTGATCGCCCGCCGTAGAATCCTGTTTGGCTGGCGGTCAGCAGCACCACCCAAAGCTGCAGACTGGCTGTCTGACCTCTCGGAATCTCTCCAAATGGAGAAAATCAAATTCGCCATCCGAGGGTCAGACGACGGCTTCCACAGAACGTGGGAGCCATTCACCCAATTGTTCCGGGACCGGTTTATGGCCAACGAACAAGCAGAAGAATAGCCAGGTTTCCAAGAACCAGGGGAAAGTAGCCAAAGCATGAGAGGGAGAGACAGACCGGGAGAGAGGGACAACACCTAAACCTGAGAGGAAAGAAAGGCGAACCACAGGAGGGGGGGGGGGGGAGGGAGGAGGCGAGGGAAGAGACAGGGAACAATAGAGGAGAACCAGGAAGGTGGAGATGATAGCCGGAAGGAGGGCACGGGAAACGATAACAAACTTGGCATCTACAGGAACAGAGAACAAGGAGAATACAGGCAAAAGACCGGAGGAATGGCTGAAGCGGAGGTGAGCGCGAGACGACAACGGCAGCAAAATCCTTCCGGGAGAAGTGACAACCCCCCCTCCCCCCCCACCACCAACAAACTGATGCCTACTTAGGGGTTGTAAATAATTTTGCCAATTGTACAGAGTTGCTGCTGTTGAGCTGGTGCATACCTTACCAGTTACTTTATTTTATATTTTATTACTTTTTTAAAATATGTTTGTGTGCCCTTCTCTTCTATATAATATATATATATATATATATATACTTTGTTCAAAAACCCAATAAAAAACATTTATTAAAAAAAAGAATTCAAGAAGAACTTCAATTTTTTTTGCTGTTTCCATAGTGTTGAAATAACATACGATAATCAACAGTGGTGTGTGGAAAATACACCCAAAATAGCAAGTCTATTACTGAAAAGGAACATATAGTTAGAACAAAGCTGCAACTGCTCAGTGATTTAGTCAGTTCCTCACTGATTTTATTTCTGCATTCCAGACCGTAATGCTACCATTCAAAACAAAGTTCAGTGCAATTAATGGATCTTCCAAGACTTCCATAGAAAAGTTACCAGCACAGAAGGAGGCCATTTGGCTCATCTTGTCCATGCCAGCCCAAGGACACCCAGGTACCTGCCCTTTCTAATCCCACCTTCCTGAACCCGCTCCATAGCACTGGAGGTTCAGATCCAGATTTTTTTTTTTCAAAGAGTTTAGGGTCTCTGCATCCACCACAAATTTGAGCATCGAATGCCAGACTCCCACCACCCTCTGCGTAAAAACATTCTTCCTCACGTCCCCTCTACACCTTCTGCCACTTTCCTCAATCTAAGTCCCATGGTTCTAGAATTCTCCACCAAACGGAACAATTTTATCCTGCCCACTCTATCTCTTCCCTTCATTCAAGCTGCAGATCTAAAAACCTGTCAAATGTCTTTGTTGGATACAATGGCATTTAAAAAGAAAGCTGAAAGCCTTTATTCTGCTATGGTAACCAGCAAACAGTTATTTTCATTTTCCAAACACAAAATTGAAAAAGGGCACAACATTGTAAATCAGCTTTTCTTTTGTAAAATCTAAACCACAGCACAAATAAAATCCATAGACTGGCCCTTGCACAATAACAGGAGCACCTGAAGCAGAATGTGAGAGCTGCATCCGAATGCAATGTTTGACAGAAGTGGCGCAGTGAATGCTGCCAAATGTTTGCAGAAAATTAATTCAATATTTTCCCCAATGATGAAAGCCTTGAACAAAATTAGCCTGTAACCTTCTGTTGTCAAAACCTGCTCCAAGGTAGGTTGCTGGAGAATAACCTCAAAGCCCATTTCCATCATAAACACATTGTGCATTAGCCAGAATAAAAAACTCTTTCTTAAACAAGAACACCAGCCCAGCTTCACATCTTTAACTCCTTATTCTGTTAGATTTGACCAGGATAATAAAGTTTTGCAAAGGATAATTCTCTACATACCAGCTCACAAAACTATAAGCTAATTGATGTGTGTTTGAAACAATAAGCAATGAAAGAAGCAGTACTAAATGTGAATCAAATAAACTGTATGAAAACCAAAATCATGAAGACAAGAACTTTGCTATTAAAGTTTAATAGGCGGGATCTTCATGCTGTTCACGCCAGCAGGGTCTTTGAGTTACTCCCCTTGCCACGGGTTTCCCAGGGGTGTGGGATGGATTGAATGGGGAATCCCATGACAGCGTCAGTAACAGAAGATCCTGCCGCTAGCCAATTTCAGGGTGTCCCCCGCCGCTGAGAAACACGTCGTGGGGAGGCCAGAGAATCTCACCCAATGGGTGCGATTGCCAACAGGCCTTTTACTATCCAAAAATTATTTGGCAAGTTTTAACCTTTACAAAGATTAAATGGCTACAAAACAAATCTTCCAGCTATTCGATGAAAAATAAACAAAGTGCCATTAGTGTGGTTCTGTCTATCGCACACATTAAAGTATAGGAACAGGAATTGGCCATTCAGCCCATCAAGTATAGGGGGTAGCATAGTGGTTAGCACAGTTGCTTCACAGCTCCAGGGTCCCAGGTTCGATTCCCCACTGGGTCACTGTCTGTGCGGAGTCTGCACGTTCTCCCCGTGTCTGCCTGGGTTTCCTCCGGGTGCTCCGGTTTCCTCCCACAGTCCAAAGATGCGCGGGTTCGGTGGATTGGCTATGCTAAATTGCCCTTAGTGTCCAAAAAGGTTAATTGGGGTTACTGGGTTAAGGGGATGGGGTGGAGGTGTCTTCTTGAGTGGGGTGCTCTTTCCAAGACTCAATGGGCCGAATGGCCTCCTTCTCCACTGTCAATTCTATGAAGTCTGTTCTGCTATAACAAAGCAAAATACTGTGGATTTTGGAGATCTGAAATAAATACAAAGTGTGAGAAGATCTCAGCAGGTCTGGCAGCCTCTGCAGAGTCTAATATGACTCTTCATTGGAACTCAAACCCAAAACATGAACCTTTTTTCTCTCTCCACCAGTGTTGCCAGGCCTGCTGAGTTTTTACAGCACTTTCGGTTTTTAAGCATATTCTGCTATTCTATTAGATCCTGGCTCATCTCCATTTCCCTGACTCGAAACCATATCCTCTGATATTATGACCCAATAAAAAATCTGTTGCCCTCAATCTTCAGAATTTAAGTTGATCAGGCATCCATAGCCTTTTGAGGCAAAAGTTCCAGATTTCCACTTTTTTTAAAAAGTAAAGTCACCATAGAATCAGATGACCTTAGGCTGCTTCCCCCTTTTGAGGTGATTTAACCGGAGGATCCCCACACCTCAGACGATGGCGAGGTTGAGAAGGCGGGCCTTCATGAATAACCTCAGCTGGTCCGGGAATTGGAACCGCACTCTGCTGGCCTTGCTTTGCATCACAAACCAGCTGTCCAACCAACTGAGCTAAACCGGCCCCTGTCCACCTTACTACTAGTTTCAAGAAATTCAACAAGTTTAGTCAGACATGACATACCCATCGTTAATCCATTTTGATTTTCTTTGATCAGCTCATACTTGTTCAAGCGCTTAGGTCTCTGGAAATTCCCAGAAACTCTCCCCCCCCCGCAGCTAAAATTCATTTGCCAATGTTTTTCTCGATTCTCTGGGGTAAAAATAATCATGTAATGGAGATTTACCTATCTAAGTCCCATTATTTTCTCCTTTACCATTTCTTTGCTTCAATTAAACCTACCACGTTCATCTACTCAACTTAGTTTTATGCTCCTTGTTACTGCTGGTATTTGGTAAACGGTGATGCAAAATACACAATGTTTTTTCCATATTGTCCAATAATAAACAATAATGACCATCTTACATCTCCTAGTTTGAGGCATGTTCCTAAGCTGTGGATGACATCTTCAGCAAGATCAGAATGATCAGAGTCCCAGACCAAACCAATAGTGATTATCTCAGGGGAGTTCATCAACACTTTGCGGATTCTGATCTTCTCACCACAGTTGCTCTGTAAAGGAAATCAAAAAAGTGTTTTTAAAAAATTATCTCGCTACATGAAACCAAAACAAACAAGAACAACACTGAGTTTATGCAGTGCTCACTGAAAGCTGTAAAGTCCCATTTCCCCACTCTATCTCCATAGTCCTGTAAGTTTATTTCCCCCACCCCCCGCGAGGGTCCATCCAAATTCCTACTAAAATCATTAATCATCTCCACTTCAACCACCTATGAAGGCAACAGGTTGTAGGGTTAGGGTAAAAAAGCTTTTACTCACATCTCCTCTGCACCTCTTGCCAGAAGGTTGTACAGGTTCAGGAAAACCTCCCTGCTATTGCACTCAATATCTCTATCTGTGTAGCTGAAGATCCCTTATGCTTTGATATTTACTATCACAGTATAGCCTTCCATTTTCAAAGATCTCGGCACACAAAACTCCCACATGACTCTGTCCCAGCAATTCCCTTGATTCCCTGAGATACCAAAAAGCTGTCTATCCCAGTCTTAAATGCATTCAATGATGGAACATTCATAGTTAGTCAAGAATGTTCTGAGTTTTAAAAATCTGTGCTGGCAATCTTTAATTAATTCAAATTTTTCTAAGGGCTTGTTGATTTGTTTTCTCCGATTATGCACCACTGATCTCTGCTTCTATCAATATTTCGTCAGCATCCTCTTCCTTAATAAACCAGATACAAAGTACTCATTACTTTTTCTAGCCTTGCCCTGCAGCTTTAAGCATTCTTCACTCTCTTCGTCTCTAACAGGCCCCACTTTGCCAGTTACTATCTGCTACTATTTACATGCTGGGAGAAGATCTTTAGGTTCCCTTCTATGTTAACTGCAGTTGCTTCTCACATCGTCTCTTTGCCAGTTTTATTTTCTTCTTTATTTTCCGTCTCAATTTATTGTACTTGGGTTTGGTTTTCACTTGAAGAATTCACCTAATGGGCATCACACACCCTCTTTTTTTGTTTGATCGTACTCTATCTCCCTCATCATCCAATGACCCCTGACTTTGGTTCTCCTATCTTTTCACCCTTGATGGGATGTACTCTGTATCTGAAAATCTCCTCCTTGAAGATGACCTATTGTTGTATTACAGTTCTCCACAAAAAGGAAGCTTTTTTGTACAACAGTACCGCCCACTACCCCTGAATGTGCTGTGGCAGCATAGTCAGCTGCAGGTTCACTCCCATACAGTGCTAAATTCCAAATTTCATTCATCGGAGACATCTGGTAGGAACCAGGTACCTCTCAAAACAATGGGAGAGAAAGAAGAAATGACAATGAAGAAGCAGAACAGTGGTAGATGAGAGCAAGTTGCTCCAGGTGATTCCTCTGCACCCTCACCAGATTTAGTTTAAGTGAACTAAAAAAAACTGACTGTAATGACTATTCAAACAACTGCAGTATATATTATAAATTCATTATCTTCCCTTTACTAGGCCACTGAAGATGCAGTACGAAAGTTGAAGTTCAGTGAGCAGGAAAGCACCACGTTCAACTATCAGCCTGAGCCAAGTCCACTGAATGTTGTTATAGGGCTTAGGGCCCAGCCTGAGGAAGGAGGTGGAAATAGGTCAGCCAGCCAAAACAACTACTAATCCCCATTCAGGGCACCCACTGGTGATGGAGTTTTCAGCTATTTGTGGGGGTTGAACAAGAATTAATCGGATTAAAATTTTTAATTAACTTTAAAAAAAATGTCTGCGGCGACTTGCGTTACTAAAAGGTTAGCATTACAAAAGATTGGCGTGTGATTAAAATGGTACCTTCTACCACTTTTCTCAAGATTTAATTGAATAATTGAAAAACTTACTCTGCTGCAAAGATGAAAAATAAATTCTTATGCTGACTACATGTTGAAATGGATAGACTATATGTTAATAGTTATTTATTTGTAAATATGTATTGGCTATCTCCACCTCTACCTGCCTGGACTAATGAAAGATCACAAAATACACTGGGCAGTCTCAAGTTCTGTTTGGTGTTAATTGTGCAAAAGTCCAAGACATTGTTCATTTAATAGTTCCAATTATGTAATTTTATTTTGCATAACATTGCCAAAAAATATGCACAGTAATTTGCAATTTTCATTATGAAATTATAACTGGAAAGTGCAGTTTGTGCTGCGCCAATTAGTGATCAATAAAAGGACATTAATCATTGCGATATACCGCATGATCTTCAAAAGGCAACGGATACAGTTTGTCACATCGTTTCAATCACTCCAGTTTCTAATTCACTACTGCCAATGATCGATTATCAGTCAGTAGCAATAACAAGCTCAGCATCAGTGCAATATACTCTTAACATTAACTTCAGGATTCACCTTCCATATGGGCAATTTGATGAATTTATTCACCCAGTTTGGGGACACAATGCTCCAGATAACATTTAACTAATTTAATGCCCAGAGGTCTAGTCGATAAATATTAACATCTCAAATGACCATTTCTGTTTTCAGTGGTTTTACCTGAAAATATTCTTGGAGTTGCTGAACACTGCTGTTCGTAAGGCCAGTTGCTGCCTTTCCCATCCTTCCCAACCCACATAAAATTAATTGTCTGTAGCAGACATTCAGGATTAACAGGAAGAATGTACAGGTTTCTACTAAACAGCATCTGTCAAGTTACATTAATCTATAATCAAATGGAGCAACGGAAGCCTCAGGAAATCACAGAAAAACACTAACTGTACCATAAGCACAATCTTTAACAATCAAAGAGAAAAAGGAAATCTTCAACCATGGTCAATGACAAGACACTGCTTCTCAGCTTTACTGCTTCAACATACTGGCTTGCTGCTAGGGAGATCAGCAACATTACAGAAGACAGTACTGAAACTCAAATCAAGCTGAGACACACCAATTGTGTCTTTATATTCAACACAACATAGTAGTGGGCCCCAAATTAATCTTTATTTAAGATTTTCAGCTGCTTCAGACGGGAGGTCAGCGAGATGAAGCCAAAGCAACGGCTCCATACTGCCTGCCTGTCAATGTAAATGACATCAAACCCACCGTAGACACGTCAGGATATTTAATGTGTATAGGGGGGGGGGGGGGGGATTAATGGGACAGAGATTAAGGGCAAGAGAAAGGAAGAAAATTAAGATGCATAATATTTGAAGGAACAACTTTCAAGTCCACTTTTAAAAATGGCTTGGAAGGTTATTACAGAAAAATGACGTTCCATTTTATACCTTTCAGAAATAAACAGTGAATACACTTTTAAGTTATATGAATTTGTTGATTTAAATGAAGATATTTATCCAATGACAAATAATACATTTTACAAATGGACGAAGCATTTAGCATTTTAATTACAAATGCTTGAACTATGTTTATATCATGAAACCACTTCAATGATTTGAATAAGATTAAGAGTAGGACACATTTATTTTATTACCGCTGTTATTTTGTAGTCTGATCAGGAGACAGGAACAAACTGCTTACAGCTTTGAACTTCTCATATTCAACAATGAACTGTCGTCATTGAGATTCCATTTACATTCTCAGACCATCTTCCAAAGGATGTAAAAATTACCATGGAATTAGGCATTTCCAGCACAAAGGAATATCAACAAGTCATTAAGTGGGCGCTGAACAGGTTTCATAGTGGTGCATTTGTGATACACAAATACTGCAGTGGACGCAAAAGACTTAGAAAACAAGTCTGGCTCTCTTGAAAATGATTACCTTCTGGTCAACCCTGTCCGATTTGTTTTAATTTTGAAACCAAATTTTTCCTGCACCTTTTCATCACAACTTGCAAGTAAAGACTAAACTTACGCATTTCCAGCTAATCTGCTAGCAGTTTGTACACACCGAAGAAGTGCTGCATTGATATTCCCAGGCCAGGAATGCAGTATTCTGATCACTGCCCTGTGCAGATCTTCCCCAACCAATGGGTTAGGACCAAACAGCCAAATATCAAGTGGTGACTTTCAAACAATTGTATACAAGCAAAGTAGCACCTGCGCAGTGACCCGACTGTTGTCATGGCATTATTCAAACTACAACCTCGCAACATGGCAAACATCAAAGCATTAGAGAATTAGTTTGCATTAAAGCAGCTCTGTAAAATAGCTGTATTATTAGATGATTTTCGTGTCTTAAAGGCATACGGTAAACACATTCAACTGCAGTGATTCCTTTGCATTTAAATATTCACTGATACTGAAAAATAGAAGTGAGTAGGCACGTACTGGACAGTTCCTAAGATCACCCATTGTGCTTGCATTCTGCAGAAGCTCCCCAAACATGTCAGGCGTCGGTTTCTCACGTCTTTCCATCATACGTATTGCTTGATTACTGCACAATAGGGACAAAACAGAAAGGAATTGGTTCCCAAGAAAACCAACAAAACCCCCACTCTGCAGGGCATCCACAACAGAGACACTGACAACTTTATCACTAGTTCTCCAGAATTAATAAGAAGGCTTTGCTATGGTATTCAAATTTAATTAGGTGCTTAAATAATTTCCTATGTAAGATAATTATGCACAACTCATCTTGATCATAATTAAGTAAGACTGCCATATTGTATCTTACACAATGTTTGAAAACTTTGTTCGGAAACATTAACATTGTTTTCCCTTTAGGTTCGCACATTGTACATTATTTAAATGTTACGTCTTGGTTCAAAATGCAAGTCACCCTTTGCATCTCTCAAAAAGGTTCTTGATTTGAACGTTATTTTGCCCCCAACGCTATGAACAATATTTATACTGAAGAAACACTCATGTCAAAAATACCTTTCTACAGTTTGGGGCAGACCTACAATTACAGTTATCAGTATTCTATGAATTAAACATTCTCACAAGGCTATCTTTTGCAGAATAATAATGTGAGAGAAAGCCTACAAAGAAGGTTTGTTGACAGATCTCCAAATTGTAGTCTGTTCTATTTCAAGGCAACTTACAACTTAAAGCCTTTTATCTCATATTTAATCCTATATCTCTGCCTCCTGATTTTAGACCCTTCAATCACTGTAAATAGTCTATTTATACTATACTTTCATAATTCTTTGCATATTGAATCACCCTGTAATCTCTGTTTAAACTAAAGCAGCTCCAATTTTGGAACGCTTTCTTCACATTTGTATTTTCTGATACATGGCAGCACCCTAGCCAACTTGCATTGTACGATCTCTATTGCTTTGACATCCTTCCTGTGATGTGACATCCACATTTTGGCAGACAGTACTAAAAATAGCAACCTAACTAATTTTTATGTAGATGTTCATTACATCTTGTCTGAGATCTCTGCATTCCTCCAATTCTTTATTTTAAAAATAAATTTAGAGTACCCAATTCATTTTTTCCAATTAGGGGGCAATTTAGCGTGGCCAATCCACGTAACCTGCACATCTTTTGAGTTGCGGGGGCAAAACTCACGCAAACACAGGGAGAATGTGCAAACTCCACACGGACAGTGACCCAGAGCCGGGATCGAATCTGGGACCTCGACGCTGTGAAGCAGCTGTGCTAACCACTGTGCCACCATGCTGCCCTGCATTTCTCCAATTCTGTCCTATTGCACATGCCCAATTTAAATCACTCCATCATTGGTGCCCTTCTGTCCCTAAACCTCCAAGACTTACTACCTCTCTTCCTCCCTTTGAAAAAAGCTGTTGTCATCTTCTGGCACACATCTGTTCTCAATAGAATCCTAAAATGTTACCTGGTCCCAGGGTCCGGTCACCCTTTAGTTTCCTGTTATTTATAATAAATACCTTCTCACTTCACTTTTAAATCAAAATCAGGGTGGGGTCCTGCCCAAAAGCTTTTCTTCTGTAAATCTTGCACAATCATGGGCAATGCCTATTTACATAACACAAGATTGTAGCCTCAAACTTTCTTTCCCCCCCCCCCCTCCAATAACCTTTGATCTCCCCGTAGATCAAAAATCTGTCTAACCTCATCTTGAATATACTCAATGATGCCGTCTCCACTTCTCTCTGGGATAAGAATTTAATTTTCCTTCCTCTCAATGATTCCATATCCACAGTTAATAATGCTAGAGGTAGAATATTTTACTGTTCTTTTAATACAAAATTCTTTCCTCATACTATCTCCTTGGCAGCCTTACTGATTTTGCAAACCATATTTTGTATTGTCTAATTTTTAACCATACCTACATTATATGCACTTTAATTTGAGGTTTCATTAGTTTTTATTTGTCCAAGGTATCCTAAAAGTTTGGTCATTTTTAAAACAAAATTGTGCACCTTGAATATGATGGTTTGCAATTTATTTTCCCCAATATCTCTGGGTTGATCAACAATCCTTTCCGTCACATCTCCTTTCACAACACCTCAAAAAGCTCAACTTTCTCAAATCTGTAATATTCCAACTGGTGCACTTGCTCCTACATTAACCCTTTTCCTTGCTATTTAGACCATAAACGTATCATTTTGTGGTCACCAATCCAGAGTTGCTTATCCACGTTTAACTCGGATCTACCCAATTTATTTGTTACTCATAACTTGATCTAGCATTGCCTCTTCCTCTGCAGGCAAACGGGCATGCTGTTCAAGTAGGGCTCAGTGCACTCTTTTTAGGAACTCCTTTCTCTTTGCCTCCCTTGGAAGATTTCTCCATCTTTAGAACACATCATTATTTTATTATGCCATCGAGTATGGAAGAGATGCACCATAAATAATCAGAGTAAGGTTGTCAGCATTTCAAAGACACTCCCTATTCAGCGGCTCTTAGGGAGCCTGCCAGAACATAGCAGAGATACTGTAACATTTATTATTAGATAAGATTCTCTTTCAGCAGCACTACAGCACTTTCAAACATTTACTATAACTTGTCCGGTATAGTCATGTTCCACTAAGAGTTGACCAGATGAGACCACATTTGGAACCCGTAAATTTCCACTCACACATATAAATCTGTTTAAAGTCAATGTGCATGGTTTCAGTATTCAAAATTGTAAAGAAAGTAGCCTGATTTCTCAATTTGTCAACAAGGAATGCAGCACACTCCTGAGCAAGCTTATTCATTTTTCACGACATTCCAGCTCTTTTAGAATCTTTATGCATGAGAATGTGCTATATAAAGCTCATGTTTGGCACAGTTATTTTTAGCAATGGCTTACCACAACGCAGTTGTAGAAATGTAGTTCACCATTTGGATAAAAGGCAGTGGATCAGATGTTGCGCCACAGCTAGTACAAACACACTGCAAGAAAAAATTGTTCTGCACACTCCATCAAAAAGGACAAAACTTACTACTAAGTTGCCACGCTAACTTCCGTTTTCACACATCACTGCGGGAGTCGCAACAGTAGAATGTCCTTGCTGAATATTAGGTATGATTAATATGATTTTTAAAACTGGCTAGCTGTTTGTGAAAACAACGACATCCAGTGGTAAGCAAAAGAGAAAGCTTCCAATCTCAGTTCATACTGATTCCATAGTGTACACACAAAATATAATTTGGGGATGGGGGAAAAAAATCAGGCTAGTTATACTGCCTTTACTATGAAACATGCACCAGAGATTTGAAGGGATGAGGTATAGAGTTTTACAATTTTGCACTTTTGAATAAGATGTCCTACATGGAAGCTTTTGGATTGATTGCCCTACTCTATCATGGGCCTAACACCAGGGAATATAGCAAGAGGAAGGATGAGCAGTAAGGATTTTTTAATACAACACATATATGATGCATTAATTGTGATCTGACTTTCACTTCCCTTGAAGATTTATGGTAATCTCAGGATGCTCAATTATGAGCACCAGTTTCAAAAGAAATATTAACTCAAGCGTCTCAGGCCCAAAGTCAGGACCCAGCTTGGTAATAGGGGGACTTGGTTTGATACTGGACTGAACTATACATTGTTAACAATCAACTTTCCTTTTAAACCTGCTCCATCTTTGAAGTTTTCACTGCTTTTATAACTTCTATCACAGTTTGGTACAGGGTGAACTGGAAAACATTAAAGCCCTGCCCTTTGTGTCTCCCACATTTGTACGTCCTTTCTACAGGTTTGCTGCCAAGCATCAGCAAAACTGTTGCTCAGGAACTGCCTCCCCAACAGTTAAAATTGCAAATGGTCAAAAACATAGAGCAAAGTTCTGGCTCTCAACATTCAGATTAAGGTCGGGTACATTTTTTTCTTAATTATTCATTCTGGACATGGGTGTTGTTAAATGCCCTGAATAGATGGTGATAGACCTGAAGGGCTGCTGTGTAGTGATCATGATACAACTGTGTGGTTTCTCGAGGCCACGTCAGAGGCCAGTTAAGAGTCAATGACCTTGTTGAGGGTTGGAGTCACAGGCAGGTCAGACTGGGTGAAGATGGCCGTTTTCCTTCCTCATAAATCTCAAAACAAGTAAAGAAATCAGAGAGAGAAACATATCTTCTGGCACGTGAGCACGAGTCCAGAACAATTAGAGCTCGGCCATTTGGGGGGAGGTCAGCATGCATTTTTTCACAGGAAGGGTAGTGGAAATCTGAAACTTTTGCCCTCAGCTGAGTTGTTGTGGGAAGGTCAATTCAAAAGTTCAAAGTAGAGAGATAAATTTGTTAGGTAAAGGTACTGAAGAATATAGATCAAATGTAGATAAATGGAGTCAAGATAAAGATCAGCCATAACCTAATTAATTGAATGGCTTGAGGCACCCAATTACTTCTGTTCCTAAAAAGTAATGAACACAGGGCCAGCACGGTGGCGCAGCGGTTAGCACCGATGCCTCAAGGCGCCGAGAACCCGGTTCAATCCCGGCCCCAGGTCACTGTCCGTGTGGAGTTTGCTCACTCTCTCCGTGTCTGCGTGGGTGTCGACCCAAAAGTTATGCAGGGTAGGTGAATTGGCCACGCTAAATTGCCCATTAACTGGGGGGGGAAAAAAAGAATCGAGTACCCTAAATTTAAAAAAGTAATAAGCTCAATAAAAACATGGCACAATCAAGTATCCCAAGTCACAAGCTGTGCGTGATTTCGGAATCTGCGACTTCTGTGTTACATAACACGAAGGGCGGAATGTTTTGACATCCATTTTTACGCGATGTGGGTGTCGCTGGCTTAGCACTCCATGATGCGGGGGCCTCTGGAAATTCTTCTTTCCTTAATGGAGTCAAAGACTTTTTCCATTCAGTTTGAAAACATCATTCGAAAAGCAATTGCTCAACTGCCTGAAGGTCTTCATTTGCCTGTCTTTTAGCTATTACTGCTGCACCTTTTTTTTGTACTGCATATAACAAAATTAATATTGCAGCAGCACAAGATCCAGCTTCCATTTCAAAAATATAAAACTTGTGACTGCTTTTAGCACGATGGTGATGTAGCATTTTTAGACTATTGATTTAAAAAGCAGCATGATAATTGACAAGCATTTTTCACAAGCAACCATTGCAACATGTTGAACATCCACGGATGGCTAATATCGCTTTTGGTAAATTTGTCAAGAAAATTCAGCATTAAAAGAGGTAAATCTCAAACTTCAGCTTAAAACATAGATGAACTTAAATTTTAAAAAAGTAATACAAAATTAAAAATTTTTAAATCCATCCTTATTGTTGGGAACATGAACATCTCCTACCTGTTCAAATAAAGTCATCGCAAATTTCTGGTGCGGAATGCAGTGTTTTGCTGTGCAAATGTCCTCTTTTGTTTCATCTGCGATGTGAAAGTGTATTCGCATGAGGATATTTTCCTGTGAAGAATATAAAAAGTATGCGGAATTTCAGCTTTCGCATAATTTAAATCAATTCATTCAATGTTGAATGTCAACACATCAACTATCAATAATAATTTGACGAAACAAGAGGAAAGTCATAATTGTAGGTTTTTACTTTATTGTGGGCTTCAGTGTTGTTAAATAAGTTCGTGATTAGCCACATGTGGCTAGTTAGGAATCCAGAAGTGGCTAATTGCAATAAATAAATAATGAGCAATGGATATCATTGATGGGTATGTTACCCAGCATTAGGAGCAGGTCTGGTGTGTCTTGTTGAGTGAATCAACATTTTCAGCCATCACTGATGGTAAACAATAGAACTCATAACCGCTGACAAAAACCCAGAAGCTGTGGCAAGATATGCTGTGTTGTCAGATAAATGCCAGAGTTCAAAATGTGGTACTTCAGTCCCATAATCACAGGAGTGATGCATCTCTCTGCAACAGTAAAGATTCTAGCCAGCTCCTGCTAGCATGCATCTTTTAATTTTCATGCACAGCTTTAATGCAAATTGAGACTGTATGAAAAATGATGCCCAACATACTGTACTTTTCAAATGAAGAAATAAATTGTTCAACAAAATATTCTGTCGCTTTGAAACCAAAATCCACAAGTTGTATAAATTGACCTGGTTTCTTTAACTGCTTTGACCAAAGGCAGTCCAGATAAGGAAATCTGCCTGAGCAAATTATGTGAAAGAGTTCAGAATTGTAGAAAATGAACATCATTTGAAATGTTACCCATTACCTTTGATTGAATTTGAAGTTACTTTGTTAAAAGTTACTGTGAAAAGCCCTAGTCGCCACATTCCGGCGCCTGATCGGGGAGGCTGGTACGGGAATTGAACCCGCGCTGCTGGCACGGTTTTGCATTACAAGCTAGCAGTTTAGCCCACTGTGCTAAACCAGCCACGTCAGGTGTTCCCAGCGCTTGGAGTGCAGAGAAACACTCCTCTATCGAACGCCCATCCGGGTAGATCAGGCCTCAGCCAGGGAACATGTGGTCAAACCCCACTTCGGCCCGTTTTCTGCACGGATGTGCTCCGCTCACCGGAACTCCTCAGTGCAGCAAGAGGTCAGAATGCCATTTTAAAATGGCATCCCAATCTCTCGTGCCCCTGACATGATCCCCGAACACCTCCTCAGCCCCAACTCACTATAAGGGGGTCCTTGCCTTGCTCCCTCCCCCGCAGAGCACCCCTGGTCCCGGTCCTGATCCCCACTGTGCAGAAAATGCCAGGCTGGCACCTTGGCAGTGCCAGAGTGCCTAAGTGGCAACAGCAGTGCCAGAATGCTACCCTGCCTGGAGGGCATGCACGTGTGGGCCTCCGATCCCCTGGGAGTCTCCCACAAGTGCTGTTCTGTTGGATCCCTTTTGTGGAGCCAGCACTGAATGGAGCTCGCCTGAGGTTTCCCAGGTGAGGGGGTGAGATCCCATGCCTTGGTGATATCTTGGGAATGCAAATTAAAGTGACACCAGCTGTCCCACTCGAATGTTCAGCTTTGCCAGAAGTTGATACAGCCCACAAGGGGCAGAATTCACATCGCGTGATCTAACAAGATCTCGCGAGGCATGGCGAGCACGTTAGATCCTGAAAGGGGGATCCTCCCGGCATCCACCGGTTGCGCTGCACTGCTTTCCGTGCACAGCCCAGCCGGTAGATCTCGCCCCATGTCTCCAGCTTCCCAGCTAAGAAAGCACACTTGTTGTTTAATGATCTTACTTTTTTAGCTGTTAGCCTTAAAGGTTGGGGCAATGATGACCTGATGTTAACAGACTTCAAACTTGCTTTAATTGGATTTACCCCATTTTCCAGTTAAACTTTAATTCCTATAACTAAAAATTACTTCTAAAAATATTAACATGAACCATGAACCACAGAATTGCAACACGGTGAAGAAATAGATTTCAAGCTGATAAAATATTTTAATGATAAATCTCACCTGTTGGTGACTGATAAAGCTAAGTGGTCACAATGTGGCAAGTTATGGCACCATAAACAGGGTACAAAATCAATGTCTGGTTTTATAAATACAAGGAGCATTCATAGTATCTCTTTAGTCAGTCTTGTTGCTCACTGCCAAACTAAAGTTGCGAGGGTGGAATTCCTACTTGCAAGTAATAGTTGCAGTTTTTTCAGCTGCTTTCAGTACTTTTAACAGTTCGTTTTCTTAAAATTATAAACGAGGAAGGTATTCCGAGCTCTTTCCCTCACCTATGGAATAGGTTGCACTTTTCCACTGCATAAGCATTCCAAAAATGGAACAGCCCCTCTCCTATGAAGTGTATTAGCGATTAATCGAACAAGAGAATCCAGGCAGCTGTCATTTCACTTACAAAACATTCTGCTGCATCATCCATGATCCCCATCTGGAAGCGCTGTTCGTCTTGAAAGGTTTTGGCAAGAGCACTACGCAAGGCATCAGATGGCAGCACCTTTTCTTTGCTGTATTGGAACTGAGTGAAGATTCCCTACAGGAAATAGATTAGAGTTAGTGCATTCCAAAATCTACTTCCAAAAGTATTTTCTGGCAATATGAAAGGCTGATGGAACAGGAAATGTAGACATCAGTTATTGTTTCAAAGAAGCCTTCTCTCTTCAAGAAAGATCGGTCAGTCGGTAATTTTCAAGATACATGGGGCGGGATACTCCCAGCCCCGCGCTGGGCCGGAGAATCCCCGCAACCGTGCCACGCGATTCTCCACTGAGTGGAGAAACGGCACCATTGGCGCCGGCACGTTTGGCGCGGCGCCGGTCGCTCTACGTGCCGGGCCGCCGATTCTCCGGCCCAGATGGGCTGAGCGGCCACTCTAAAAAGGCAGAGTCCCGCTGGCGCCGTCCACACCTGGTCTCGCTAGCAGGAACTCTGCGCACAGGGTCGGCGGGTGGCCTGTGGGGGGCGGCCTGTGTGTGTGTGTGTGGGAGGGGGGGCTCTGGCCTGTGATCGGGGCCCACCGATCGGCGGGCAGGCGTCTCGCTCCCTGGGCCTATTTTCTTACGCGCCAGGCCCTGAACTCCCACGCCATGTTGCATCGGGGCCGGCATGTTGAGGGAGGCCACCGCGCATGCCCGGGTTGGCACGGCGCACAGTTCATGCCGGGATGGGAGGTTGGAACGGCGTGAACCAGCGCCGTGCTGGCCCCCTGTATAGGGGCCAGAATCGGTACTCCCAGCGGCCCGTTCACGTAGTCGTGAAACGCGACGGCGTTTCCGATGGCATGGACACTCTGCCACCGAATGGGATAATCCAGCCCAAGAAGTCTTTCATACAAATATGAAAACATTTTCATCAAACATTTTAAACCAGAAGCAGAAAATGCTGGCTCTGCAAATGGAGAATACATGGAGGCATTATGTTTTAAGTATAGATTCTTCATCAAAAAAAGTCCATACATAAAATATGAAGTCCTGGCCTGTCCACAGAGGCTTCTACCTGTTCAGTGTTTGCAGCATTTTTAATTTAAATTCAGAATTCCTTTCCCCATCATCACCGTGTTGGTTATTTTAGAACAACATGTTTATAGACACAAACACCATTCTTAAAAGAATGTTAAATCAAAAATAACATTTTTAAGAAGCTTAAATTTGGTCAATATATGCTTCTATTTCTGTTTTGAGTGAAAGATGTTATGTAAATGCAAGATGAAATTGTTTATACATTTACAGCTAATTCAGTGTTGCAGGGAAATAACAAAAACAGGAATCAAGCCTTGAAACAAAAGCGGATTTGAACCCATCTGTGATATTTTTAAACCTAACAATGCTTTAAAGGATGGCAGCTACATTACTGGTCAACTCTTTCACAATATGGCTTCCATTGTGAAAACATTCCTTGGAATGTTTGGCTCATATCCTTAGAAGTCACCAAAGTTCAGAAACACAGTTCCAGTATAATGTTGTCTGTAAATAAATGGACAACATTTATGCAGGTGTTACAATTTTTAAATTTCAAAATAAAAATTCTGGAATCAAACTGCTGTATTTCAGTTACCAAGGAAACAATTAGTACATTTGGCGAGGCACTCATGAGGAACTAGGTGACAAGGAGCTAGGTGAAAACTACCCAACATGGGGGTGTATCTACATCATTCAATCTACTGCAGGAACAGAAAAACTGATGTGATTTAGAAGCTTGAACTGTGATTAATATAAAGCTCTATTCGTGGTTCGGAGGGCTTTGTGCTAAACAATTTCGCTTTTTGTAAAGTGGAGTGAACAAAACTAATGGGATTCGTGTCAGTTTTTAAATATAAAGAACGTTCAAAACTCCTTCAAGACAAATAGTTAGCAGTATTTGCACAGAGTCATCATTTGCCAAGTTTTTCAGATGTGAAAGCAGCTCATAAAATGGTTCAAAAGTTTCTACTTTAAAAATAGCAACAACAATTATTTTCAGATTGTATAAATTTTCCCACTCAAATGGTCTGAATATAAATGGTTTGTAGCCGAGGAATTCCTATCGATTCTGGCAGGCAGATGTCCAATATACTTGTGATAGTCCTCTGCCCACTAATTTAAAAATAAACAAATTTAGAGTACCCAATTCTTTTTTTTTCCAAATTAAGGGGCAATTTAGCGTGGCCAATCCACCTAGCCTGCACATCTTTGGGTTGTGGGGGTGAGACCCACGCTGACACAGGGAGAATGTGCAAACTCCACAAGGACAGTGAACCAGGGCCTGGATCGATCCCGGGTCCTCGGCACCGTGAGGCAGCAGTGCTAACCCTGCCGCCCTGTCAGCCCACTAATTTAACCTTGAACTTAACTAATTTTCAATGGGATATTGCCTCTTCTAAAATGGTGGCAAGGAACAGCACACAACATATTAAATATCCAAAAGCAAGTAAGTAGCCTCCAGCCTGTCAAATCGTTCAGTTAGGTTATGACTGACCTTTACTTCGACTACATTTGCCCAACATTCTTTTGTAGCCCTCAACTCTAGCCTGTTAAAAATCTATCAATCTTTAACCCCATTCTCAATGGCATTTTTGGGGGCTGAAAGTTCCATTATTGCTGGCGTTTGCTTTCTGACATCAGCACCGTAGCACAAGTGGCTCGCACTGTGGCTTCACAGCGCCAGGGTCCCAGGTTCGATTTCCTGCTGGGTCATTGTCTGTGTGGAGTCTGCACATTCTCCCCGTGTCTGCGTGGGTTTCCTCCGGGTGCTCCGGTTTCCTCCCACAGTCCAAAGACGTGCAGGTTAGGTGGATTGGCTATGCTAAATTGCCCTTAGTGCCCCAAAAAAAAGGTTAGGAGGGGTTATTGGGTTTCGGGAATAGGGTGGAAGTGAGGGCTTAAGTGGGTTGGTGCAGACTCAATGGGCTGAATGACCTCCTTCTGCACTGTATGTTCTATGTTATCAGTTCTGAACAGCTATAATTTTAAGGTTATGCCTCTTTGTTCTGGACTTCTCCACCAGGAGAAATAGCTTCTCGCTATCCATATCTTTTTATTAAAACAGTAAAAAATATAAACAAGGCCAAACAGTACAAACACTAATTCTGTGCTGGAGAAACAGGGTACCCTCCCCTCAGTGCCAATGTACGGGGGGGGGGGGGGGGATACTCTGATTATTAAAACAGTTCCCAACACTTTCTACAAACAACAAATGGTCCAAGCACTAAACTTTGTGCTGGAGAGACCAGAAATCCTCGACTCTGTACCAACAGAAGGGAGTCAGAGTGTTGGTGAAAGGGGGGGGGCAAATAGGGCACTGCCTGAACTATCTACGGAAGCAGAAAAACAAAAGGACCTTCAATTATTCATCCTATCAAACCCTTTAATCATCTTAAACACCTCAATTAAATCACACCGTAATCTTCAATATTCAAGAAAATGCAAGTCTGGTCTGTGAAACCTGTTCTTATGATTTAACCCTTTAGCCCCAGTATCTTTCAAAATACATTCAAGACTGTTAACCTTTCTATGAATTGTAAACCTTTCTATGAATTGTAATCTTCCCAAAGAGCTTGGGAAATGTACCACACTGAAAAATCAAATTCTAAAATGAAGACATTTCTGCTCCACCCAATCTCCAACCAGCAATTGTTAACTTTTACTGATGACCCACAAACAGCTTAAAGACGTTGCTGTTTTTAATAGTTTTCTGTGAAGTTCACTGTCAAAGTTAGCACTCTTGCCTCAGGGTCAGAACATTGTGGGTTCAAGTTGCACTCCAAAGACTTCAACACGGAATCTAGGCTGACATTTCAGTGCAGTGCATCAGAACATTTAATTCTCAACCAACATCTGAAACAAATGATCTGATCATTTATCTCAATGTTTGTAGGGACGCTGGTGTACAAATCTCGACAGGCAACTCTAATTATACTAATTGTCATCAGACTATCTGAAAGTTCAGCACACTGTTGTTTTTTTAAAGGTTGAAAGCGTAACCATTTTGTTGCCAACACATCTCACAATAGCAATAACGTATGCAATGGAAATAAATGACACTGCACCTTGAGTAAACAGTTGAATCTACAGTACTGAAATCTACCAACGTTACAAGAGCTCTTCTGTGAAAAGCAGCTTGCTAAATACAGATCTCCCCCAACACCTTTCGTAAACAAGACAAAGCTTGCCCCTTTTCCTGATATTTCAGTGAAAATGTTAGCAGCAACAACTGTAAATAATGCAAGAATGAGAAAGCTTTAGAAATACTGACAAGGGTAGGAAAAGCAACTGGTGTGAGGTGGGATGCTGTCAGGGGAGATGGTTGAAGAATAAAGTTAATTTGTCACAATGTAAAGCAAAAACATTTAATCATTTTTGTTGTGTTTTCATGTATGTTCCTAGTTGGAACAAGGTCACTTATAAGAGTCCGATCACATGACATGGTGATGATGTCATCAACGGTTTGAGAAGGCTAACAGTCAATGTTTACAGCCGGTTGAATAAGTGTCTTGCTAATAAAGCTGGTTTGTTCGTACCTTCAGGTCTACAAGCCTCTCCTTTAAAAATACCATAATTTTAATCCCAGGGTTTTGACAACTATTCATTTTATGCTGATGAGGAAGGGAAAAGAGACAAGCAGAGAATGCTTTCTGCTTCTCTTCATTCGACATTAGATGCCTTTAAAACGGAGAGAAACTGGACACTGAAATGCTATTCAAACACACCATTAGGTAATTTGAATTGAGCACAATAATCTGAATGCACATGGTCAAGTGATTAAAACTGGATTCCTGCATATTATAATTATGTAACAATGAGTGATTGATGAGGAATTGAGGAGGACTATAATCGATGCTTTTAGCCTCAGTATTTTATCGTGTTTCACACTGAATCCCTGAATGCGAGTGTTACTGCTCTTGACTTTAAGGGACTCTAGCCTCTCCCATAAGGGGAAACGAACTTTCAGTATCCACTGTGACGTATCCTCAGGATAACTCCTTATTTGTTTAAAGTCCAATGGGACTACCTGTCCAACCTTCACCTTGGCAGCACGGTGGCACAGTGGTCAACCCCAAGGATCCAGATTAAATTCTGGCCGTGGGTGATTTGTGTGGAGTTTGCACTTTCTCCCCGTGTCTGCGTGGGTTTCCTACAGGTGCTCCGGTTTCCTCCCACATAGCCATTTTTTGAACCCAGCAGAACCACCATAATTATACCACAATTTATTCTTATATGGTATGACTTCTCTCTGCTCCACTGCACTGGAACAACATTGATGTCTAAACGGCACCTTGTCCTTTCAAATTTAGTCCATGGTCCCAATGTCATGGAAACAGTCCAGCGTGACAGATAAAGGGAGACGAGATTTCAAATTGGTCACCGGAAGCCAAGCCTCGGGTTGGTGGGCGAATCGCCAGTTAAATGTCACACTATTGGATAAATAAAGCAACTGCTGAAATGAATGTACTGATAATTTATTTATGGACAACAGCTGACACGATCATCGAAGGTTTGTATGGGTGACCTTGACCTCATGGACACTCATGAATTTTTGGATGGAATTCTTTGTGGAGGGGCTACCTGGTCCATACTGCATATTATATCCAAGTATTTGCTGTCACCATCAGCAGAATCATTAGTTAGCAGAAAGAAAACAAGGCGTATTCTATTCATGGTAACAATCCTTCATTTCTGAACCAAACAACTTGAAAATTTCCATTAAAGGGCGGCACAGTGGCTAGCACCGCTGCCTCACAACGCCGAGGACCCGGGTTTGATCCCGGCGCCAGGTCACTTTCCGTGTAGAGTTTGCACATTCTCCCCGTGTCCGAGTGGGTCTCACCCCCACAACTCAAAGATGTGCAGGGTAGGTGAATTGAGCACGCTAAATTGCCCCTTAATTGGGAACGAATTAATTGGGTATTTTTTTAATTCCATTAAACCAGTGGAAACTTTAGTTCATGTTCCTACAAGGTTGGCTCATGTCAAGTAGAAAAGATTCACTACAATCAGCTGGGATGATTCCAGTCATTGAATCTAATGTACAGTTCTGCAGAATTGCAATTCATACAGCTTGAGGTTTACACATTGATTGCAGGGTAGTTTTTATGTGAAATGTACTTAGTTGATCTGACTGTATTCTCCACAAATACCTAAATTGAACATGATAACCCAATAGTTAATTTAATGCCAAAGTATTAAACCAGAGTTTTGCACAATTTGACAACTTTTAACGGTAATTAGAAACATACTGGACTGCACCCAAAACCTGTCCAAGCCAGTAAAGAACAAATAAACAACATTAAAGATAGACACAGAAAGCTGAAAATTTGATTTCGCGGCACTTTCGGTCAAAGCAAGAAAGGCCAAAATAATGTTTCCTATTTGCTACTTGAAGAAGATCAGCATCTTTGTGAACAAGAACAGTTCAGTAAAAACAAATGTTACAACTGTCCACAGAGTGTCGACCAAGAGGCCACACTAGATTACATCTTAAATTTAAATTTAAAATAGGGACTGTACAAATTTCTAAACGATCGTGTTATTTTTTTTTTTTTAAATATGTTTTATTGAAATTTTTTTCCCAAACAACAGTTTTTCCCCTCTTACAAAGCAAACGCAACAATAATACAGAAATTTTTAACAATACACAAGTAACAAAACCCCTTTATCTTTGACCTAAACTAAACTAACCCCCCCCCCCTCCCCCTTCCCCCTGGGTTACTGCTGCTGGTCATCTGTCTTCCCTCTAACGTTCCCCTCGGTAGTCGAGAAATGGCTGCCACCGCCTGGTGAACCCTTGAGCCGATCCTCTCAGGGCAAACTTTATCTGCTCCAGTTTAATGAACCCCGCCATATCATTTACCCAGGCCTCCAGTCCGGGGGGTTTCGCCTCCTTCCACATGAGTAGGATCCTGCGCCGGGCTACTAGGGACGCAAAGGCCACAACGTCGGCCTCTTTCGCCTCCTGCACTCCCGGCTCTTCTGCAACTCCAAATAGAGCTAACCCCCAGCCTGGTTTGACCCGGGCCTTCACCACCCGCGAAATCACTCCCGTCACTCCCTTCCAATACCCTTCCAGTGCCGGGCACGGCCAAAACATATGTGCGTGGTTTGCCGGGCTCCCGCCACACCTCCCACATTTGTCCACCACTCCAAAGAACCTGGTCAATCTTGCAACGATTGTGTTATTAAACTAAAATTATAATGTATATTTCCACATGTACATGGACAAAGCAGCCTGCTCGATTGGTACCCCAGCCGCCATTTCCAATTCACTGCTGCCACTGTAGGTGGTGGAATGTGCATGTACCGTCTGCAAGATGTACTGCAGCAACTCAACAAAACCAAGAATGCCAAGGGTAGCAGATGCATGGAAATATCACCACCTGCAAGTTCCCTTCCAAGGCACACACCATCCTGACTTAGAACTATACGTATAAAGAGCAATTAAGGACAGAAAATAAATGCTGGCCGAGCCAGTGATGCCGACATCCCATGAAATAATAAAGTCACATACGTAATATTGTATTAACTAAATACCTCTCAAGAGTTCACAAATGCAGATGCATTAGTGGTCAATTGCCATAAACTGTATTATTTGGACAAGACATGCACTGAAGCAAGCAATGAGAGCCTATTTCAGAGAGGCAGCTTTAACTGTTGAAGCTTCTCACCTCCTGAACTGGGAATTGCTTCAAACATTTGCAGCTCGGAAGCTTTAAATACAAATTCTGAATTTACATAATTTAGCCAGAAATCAGATGGTGAGAAAAAAATTGTATTTGTACTTACACGTCCGGGGGATGAGAGTTACAAAACACAGAAGTGGATCTACATTGCTTATTACATATAACCGGTCCCTAACACACATTGAAGGACAGCATGGCAGCAGTTTGAAATAAGTGCCTGGAGTGCCAAGTCACTTCAGTCATGGGCACAATCTACTGGGCCTCACTGTGCCCCCTGTTCGAAGGACGCCTCTTCCAGGATCTACCCAACTCGCCACGCCTCGAAAGATCCAACCGGATCTCATGAGATGTTGCAATCTGGATCTTATCCGTTGTGGGCAGCATCAGTCTTTGGCAAATCTGCCTATTAGAGCGAATAGTACTACCTCCAGAGCCAGGACCTGGAAGCAATCCTTTTTCAGGTGTGCACAACCTCCAACAACTGCATGGAGTCACATTCCCGCATCTGCATTGCTCGGTCTCTCACCAACACACACTGGTTTTTGTACTCCAATGTCCAATGTCAAAATGCTAGCCTTCTCCACAAATTTCTCCTGAGACCTCCACTTCTGCTTCTGCAATGTTCGAAGAATCAAGATGCTGAACATGTTCTCTCGTCTTCTAACCTCTAATATCCTTTGAACCCTCCCTCTCTTTAGTGCTCGCGTAACAATACCTCCTCAAAACCCACCTCTTAAATCTTGCCTTTGTTCATTCCCTTCCATCAGGATCACTAATTTTTACCTCAGAATTTCAATGTATCAAAGTCAGTGTTTTTCTCATGTTGTTTAATCTGCCAGGTCAGCAGTGGACAGTAAATACAGGAAGAGATAAAAACAGAGTGAAATGTTGCACATTAGAGAGTAGATGGTGAGCAAGAAAAGCTGGGTTTGCAAAAACAAGTGGCATCAACTGTGGCATTCCACAAACATTTTTAATAAAATGTGGAAAGTAATGGAAATATGGATTTAAAACAGTAAATGCTGGAAGTACGTGTGTTAATTAGCATTCAGCAAGAGACACATTCTGATAAACTATAAACCTAAAATATCACAAGTTACAGATCTCCAAAAATCTGTCCTGGTCCACCCACGTCGACGCTACCACCAAGAAAGCACAACAGCGCCTATACTTCCTCAGGAAACTAAGGAAATTCGGCATGTCAATTCCACATTAACCCTTACCAACTTTTACAGATGCACCATAGAAAGCATCCTATCGGGCTGCATCACAGCCTGGTATGGCAACTGCTCGGCCCAGGACCGCAAGAAACTTCAGAGAGTCGTGAACACCGCCCAGTCCATCACACGAACCTGCCTCCCATCCATTGACTCCATCTACACCTCCCGCTGCCTGGGGAAAGCGGGCAGTATAATCAAAGATCCCTCCCACCCGGCTTACTCACTCTTCCAACTTCTTCCATCGGGCAGGAGATACAGGAGTCTGAGAACACGCACGAACAGACTCAAAAACAGCTTCTTCCCCACTGTCACCAGACTCCTAAATGACCCTCTTATGGACTGACCTCATTAACACTACACCCTGTATGCTTCATCCGATGCCGGTGCTTACGTAGTTACATTGTATATGTTGTGTTGCCCTATTATGTATTTTCTTTTATTCCCTTTTCTTCCCATGTACTTAATGATCTGTTGAGCTGCTCGCAGAAAAATACTTTTCACTGTACCCCAGTACACGTGACAATAAACAAATTCAATCCAATCCAATCCAAATCCTGATTGGCCTGGTGTAAATGTCCAAACTTTTTGATGAGACTTCTTAAAAACAGGCATAAAGATTGTTTAAAAAACGAAGAGCATTTTTGAAATTAAAATGAAGACTATTTAACATTTTTGATGTATTTGGTTTAACTGAGCTGAAGCTTCACTACCTATAGCTAACAACCTAAACTGGTACTAAATTGTAAGATAATCAAGTATAACAGTGTCTACATATTATCAACCTAAGAATCTGGGAACTCGGTCCGTGATGCCAGGTTATACATTTATAGGTGCTTTTATAATGGATTTAGTGGAGCTAGTTCCCAATGTACTGGTCTTGCAACAGAATAGTCAGAAAACCCAGTGCAAAATTGCTCGTCTGACCACAACAATGCCAAACCCTGCAACTGAATTTGAAATATGAAGATATTTAATTGAAGCAGTCAAAGGGGAGCTAGACTGGTATCGGAGTACCCAATTATTTCTCCCCCCCCCCCCTTATTAAGGGGCAATTTAGTGTTGCCAATTCACATAGAATCATAGAATTTACAGTGCAGGAGGTCCTTCAGCCCATCACGTCTGTACTGGCCCTTGGAAAGAGCACCCCTACTTAAGCCCACACCTCCACCCTACCACCGTAGCCAGTAACCCCACCTCACCTTTTTGGACACTATGGGGCAAATTAGCATGGCCAATCCACCCAACCCTCACATCTTTGGATTGTGGGAGGAAACTGGAGCACCCGAAGGAAACCCACGCAGACACAGTGAGAACGTGTGGACTCCGCACAGTCATAGACCCAAGAATCGAACCTGGGACCCTAGAGCTGTGAATCATAAATTCATAGAATCTTTACAGTGCAGGAGGCCATTCAGCCCATTGAGCCTGCACCGACCCTCTGAAAGAGAATTCCACCCAAACCCACTTCCCTGTCCTATTCCTATCACACTTTCATCTAACCCACACATCCCTGGGCACTAAGGGACAACTTATCATGGTCAATCCACTTAACCTGCACATCTTTGGAGCAAACCGGAGCACCCGGAGGAAACCCACACAGACACAGGGAGAAAGGGCAAACTTCACACAGATAGTCACCCGAGGCCTGAATTGATCCTGGGTCCTCAGCACCGTGAAACAGCAGTGCTAACCACTGCATCACCGTGCCACCCCTTAGACGGTTATCGGAAAAGAAAATATGCACGGTTATGGGAAGTATGAGATAATGGTGCTAAAGGGACTGCTCATTTTGAGAACCGTGAATGGCTTCCTTCTGTACTGTAACTAATCTGTGATTCTGTGAATTGGACTCTCAGATTAACACCAGCCAAATTAAACAGTATAAACTGCAATTAAAGGATAGAACATACTGCCTCAGAATTCATCTACGAGGACACAGCATCCTGCTGACCACCTCTACCCGGATAATTTTTCACTTTGTCAAGTCGATACCAATACTGCAGCTGCACCAAAACGCCTTGATTAAGTCTCGAGCACCAAGCTTTCAGCACTACAGCCAGGATGCTGTTAGGGCCCATAGCATTTGCTGTATCCACTATTCTTTGTTATCACACAGAGTGAACCAAATTAATTGAATATGCTTGTGATGCTAGGGACCTTAGAAGGAGGCCGAATGGATCATGCAATCTGGATTTGTGGCTGAAGATGGTTGTAAATGATTCAGTATGGTCTTCTGAACTCAGCTGCTGGTCTCTGCCATCACAGAGATGGGGATGATCATGGAGCTTCTTCCTCCTGGTTGGTAAATTGTCCACAACTAGTAACAATTGTATGGGACATGACTGCAGTTTTGATCTGATCCGTTATTATGGGGTTGGCTACCTTGGCTATAACACACTGCTTCTGCTGTTCAGCAGAAGTGTAGTCCTGTGTTGTAGGACATTCAGGTATAGCAAGTGGATCAGAATACAAACAGACCTTTAATAAAAGTAACTTACTACGAATGCTGGAATCTGAAACCAAAGAGAAAACCAAAAAACCCTTTGTCAAAGCTCTCATCTGGACTCGAAACATTAGCTCTTTTCTCTCCCGACAGATGCTGCCAGACCTGCTGAGATTTTCCAGCATTTTCTCTTTGGTTACAAACAGACCTTTATTGTAAGGGCGATGCAGTATAAAAGTAGGGAAGTCTTGCTATAACTAAACAGGATGTTGATGAGACCACACCAGGTCTATACTCAGTGGAATATCGAAGAATGAGAGATGATTCTATTCAAACATGAGAATCTGAGGAGCCTTGACGGGGTAGATGCTGAAAGGATGCTCCCCCCGTGGGGGAATCTAGAATGGAGAGTACAGTTTAAAAATAAAGGATCTCACAAAATGGAGATTAAAAAGAATTTCCTCTCTCAGAAGATTGTTCATTTTTCCACCCCAGAGAACAGTGGAGGCTGGGTTATTGAAAATATTCAAAGTTGAATCAGGCAGATTTTTGATGTCCAGGGGAATCAGGAAAGTGGGAGTCGAGACTATCAAATTAGCCATGATCTTATTGAATAGAAGAGTGGTTCGAGGGTCCAAATAGTCTACTCCTTGACCTGTTTCTCATAGTCTTATGAATTCTAATAACAATCTAGCAGTTTCATAGTCATCAAGACTGAGGCTTACTCTAGATTTACTTAATTAACAAAGTTAAATTTCCAAGTTGCAGTAATGGGATTCAAACTGATGTCTTTAGATCATCCAGTAAAATAATCACTATGCTACCAGAGTAGATGGAGAAGGCAAAATAAGCATCCTGAATGTTTTTGTCAATTGTTTCTCTTTGGGGAAAAAATGGTTTGTTTGTTGAAATAAAAAATATTTGTAAAAAAAATAGGAAGCGACGTGCACAATCCTAGAATTTGCATCACAGCAAAGTCAGGGCATATTCAAATGTCTTCAATTCACTTACAGACAATCTCATGCAAATACCACAAGAATTACAAGATTAACTCACAAAAGGAAACAATGAACTGTCTCAAATCACACAGGTATCAAACACACAATGTTTATTAAATAGACTGAACTAATACTCAGAACGATAAGGTGTGACCAAAGAACGAATTATAATCTTGACACAAAGGCTCTTTCAGGAATATAGTTCCAAGAGCAGAAATGACTCTTCATTACATTGCTCAAGTGACTAATTTTCAATTCCAAACATGTTGTTTATGGGATCTTCCTGTGTGCTGACAGGCAACCCCTCCAGGTCATTTTAAACAGTGATTAGACTTCATTAGTACTTGATTGGCTGTGAAGCACTATAGAATGTTCTGAGAATAAGAAAAGCACAGTACAGGTGCAAGTTTTTTCTTGTTCTGCTTGACCCCAATATTCCTGGGTGACACAAATAAAACAATTCAAATTGCCAGAGTTCACATTTATTAATGCTTTACACTGATTCCTGCTTCAAAGTGTTGAGACCAGATGAGAACTGAATTGCTACCTTCTATCGTTGAATATAAATGTTCTCCATGTCATCATTGGCAAGGGCCTGATTGAGGCAAGAATGCTGACCCAAGCAGCACATTAATCCTCGAACTGGGGGATGCTTATGCTTAAATTTGGACAAATTATTAAGATTAGGGGTTCCTGAATTTGGTCTCCTTACAGAATCAACATACTCAGATTAATAATCTCGGATGATCAACAACAAAATAAGTTTATTTAATCATTTAAAGGGCTGATATAACGGAGGTTCACATAAACCTGGAAGAAAAATAGCACCCATTTCTGTTACCAAGAATGTGCAGGTTAGGTTTAACAAAAAACCCTGCAGCTGGTTCCTACATTAAGTTGGATTATGGCATGTCTATATCTCAACCTAATTACGCATTCAATCCATAGCCCTGGAAACCTACATCTATATTAGGTCAGGATCGATATGCAGGGTTATAGGGATATGGCGGGCGAGTGGAGTGCTCTTTCGGAGGGTTCGTGCAGGCACGTCGGGCTGAAATGCCTCCTGTAGGGATTCTATATAAACTCATCATAAAACCCATCAATAATTAATGATCTATAGTTAACTGGAGCACAACGCCCCACAAGTCAATACCAACCGAGGTCACCATGCCTCAGTGCAGCTTGTTCATTTCTGTCACCTTTTAAATTTAAAATTAAAACTTGGAGCCCTACCAGCTATAAAATACAATTTGAACCATCAATCATTCATGAGAAACACAATTGCTCGGGTCATTCCTGTAGACAAATGGCAGCAATATGGAAATATATGAAGGGGGGCATCTAAAACATCAATCATTAAAATCCACCCATTTAGAATTCAAAAACAGACTTCATTATACTTGTAGATATATTCTAAATTGGCAGTGAAAAAAAAAGTGACTCTCTGGACAACTGGTTTCACCTCTTCCTACTTCTCCGCCCCTGCAAAAGGAGTCATGTCACGTTTTATTTCACAGTTCTTGATTTCACTTCTCAAAGGCCTAACATCAATCTTAAGATTGTTCCCCCTTGTTAGGGCTATTACAATTCCAGACCAGTCCCCAACAGTGGCTAGGATACTGGACCGAAACCCCAATATTTTAGTTTATTTTAAGACTGTGCAAAAAGAATGGTTCGCTCCAGGGGTGACTGCACGACAAAATAGGGCTTTGGTATTTCGAAAAGAAAACTTTATTATGAATACAATATTTAACTTTTAACTTGACACCCAAAAGAACAGCTTACAATTACCCCTGAACACAACAAGATTGGAGTCCAGTTACTAGTGGTGTACCACAAGGATCTGTTTTGGGGCCACTGCTGTTTGTCATTTTTATAAATGACCTGGAGGAGGGCGTAGGACGGGTGAGTAAATTTGCAGATGACACTAAAATCGGTGGCGTTGTGGACAGTGCGGAAGGATGTTACAAGTTACAGAGGGACATAGACAAGCTGCAGCGTTGGGCTGAGAAGTGGAAAATGGAGTTTAATGCAGAAAAGTGTGAGGTGAGTCATTTTGGAAGGATTAACAGGAAGACAGAGTACTGGGCTAATGGTAAGATTCTTGGCAGTGTGGATGAGCAGAGAGATCTCGGTGTCCATGTACATAGATCCCTGAAAGTTGCCACCCAGGTTAAGAGGGTTGTTAAGAAGGCGTACGGTGTGTTAGCTTTTATTGGTAGAGGGATTGAGTTTCGGAGCCATGAGGTCATGTTGCAGCCGCATTTGGAGTATTGCGTGCAATTCTGGTCGCCGCATTGTTGGAAGAATGTGGAAGCATTGGAAAGGGTGCAGAGGAGATTTACCAGAATGTTGCCTGGTATGGAAGGAAGATCTTATGAGGAAAGGCTGAGGGACTTGAGGCTGTTTTCGTTAGAGAGAAGAAGGTTAAGAGGTGACTTAATTGAGGCATACAAGATGATCAGAGGATTGGATAGGGTGGACAGTGAGAGCCTTTTTCCTCAGATGGTGATGTCTAGCACGAGGGGACGTAGCTTTAAATTGAGGGGAGATAGATATGAGACAGATGTCAGAGGTAGGTTCTTTACTCAGAGAGTAGTAAGGGCGTGGAATGCCCTGCCTGCAACAGTAGTGGACTCGCCAACACTAAGGGCATTCAAATGGTCATTGGATAGACATATGGACAAGAAGGGAATAGTGTAGATGGGCTTTAGAGTGGTTTCACAGGTCGGCGCAACATCGAGGGCCGAAGGGCCTGTACTGCACTGTAATGTTCTATGTTCTATACTGTTGTCCTTGGAGAGAAGATTTGATAGAGATTAAAATAATGAGGGGCTGGCCAGAGCAGATAGGGAGAAACTGTTCCGGTTCATAAAAGGATCACAAACGAGAGGGCACAGATTAGAAGTGATTTGCGAAAGAAGTAAATGTGATCGGAGAAAAAAAACTTTTTCATCTGAGTGGTTTAGGTCTCGAATGCACTGTCCAAGTGTGGTGGAGACTGATTCAATAGAGGCATTCAAGAGGGCATTAGATGCTTATTTGAATAGAAACAATGTGCAGGTTATGGAGAAAAAGCAGAGAGGGATGGGGGTGGGGGTGTCACTTAGTCAGATGCTCATTTGGAGGTTAATGCAGACATGATGGGTTGAAAGGTCTCCTTCTGCACCATAACAATTCTATGAATCTGTTACTCTGGACTTGCTGTCCACACCAGAAGAGATATAATCTCTACATCTCACGCTATCAAATCCTTTCACCAGTCCCAAATAAATTGCCCATTAATCATTTAATCTCAGGGGAATGAAAGTCATGTGTATGCAACCTGTGCTTACAATTTCTCCTTAAAAAGTCCTCCTTTAGTTCTAGCAATCCTTCACTGTGCCCACTCCAGGGCCAAGGTGTCCTTCTCGCCCAGAGCCAAATGCAAATACTTCAGCTCAGGCCTGACCAGGGCTCTGCGCAACTGACACATAACTTTATCTTTATGGTGGTTCCACCCTCGGAGATCACCAACATTACTTTAGTCTTTTCCTTTCTGTACACTGCATTTTAGTGATTTGTATTTCAAATTCCCTCTGATCTTCCAGTTTCCTGTCTCTTGTTATTACAAAAATATTCAAATATGTTTTTGCTGGATCCAAATGCACTGAGCGATAGAAAAAAATCCATCCCATCAGTTGTTAATAGTTTTCAAGTGTCTCCAAGTTTATTGAAGCATTACTTTGATGCCTGACTAGTTTAATATTGCAGATCTCAGTCACTTTGTCCATGTGTATGACTGGTTCATCACCCAAGAATTTATTTTCAAACATAAGAATTAACACATTTGCACTAAAAAAAATTCTATTGTTCAAAATTACAGAAATGGTTGTTGTACTTTGAGCTATAATCTCTTTTCTCAAGCTACTAATAGATTGCTTGGGTACCGAAAAAAGTCTCAAGCCATTTCAGAAGGAGGACAGATGTAGGGCCCAAGTGGAGAAGTTACAAAGGGGCCCGAGGGATGGGTTGAAGAAATGGGATTTGGGATTTCTGGCCCGAGGGATGGGTTGAAGAAATGGGATTTGGGATTTCTAAAAAGAGAGAAATAATGGTACATCAGGGTAGTTTAGAGGGAAAATGCAAGTGATTGCAAACCACAAAAAAGCAATGCCTGGTTTGTGTATTTTAACTTTCCTTCTCACATCTGTCAATGTGAGTTACCAACTCTCTGCAATAACCCTTAAATCAAATCTGCAGTGCTTACATGTAATTGTGCAGTTCTCTCAGGACTTCTCTAACCTTCATTGCATTACTGAAGTGTAATTACTTAAGGATATTATGATCTTAAGCTTTGATCAGATGCAACAAAATTCAACAGGCAAATTCGTACCAAACTCCAATTCTACTTAATTACTTTTTTGAGATTCAAGAATTAATCCCCTGATGGGCAGTACAGCTTGACTGGTCTCACAGAGTGCTTATTTCAAGTTTCTCCAAGTTTATTGAAGCATTGCTTTGATGCCCGACTAGTTTAATACTGCAGATCTCAGTCACTTTGTCCATGTGTATGGCTGGTTCATCACCCAAGAATTTATTTTCAAACATAATTTCTCCAAGGTTGTGCATTTACTTCTCCTGATCTTCAATGCACTGTACAGGTGGATTTAGTTAAGCAGGTTCAAGACATTGAAAAATTGTCAACAGCAGTTTACTGAGGTGCAAATAATATAACTGGCAATGGCCTTCCCCATAATAAACTCTATTGGCAACTGATGGGATGGAATGGAATGGTAATCTGAACTTTTTATAACAAACTGAATGTGTAAGCAACCAGGGTGGACATGTGTGAGCCTGACAATAATTCGATTAACTAGTTAGCAAAGCGAAACAAATCACCATTCAAAATGACTGCACTGTTTTTTCCAACAAGCATTTTATTTTCATTACTGATCGGTTTTGTGATTTTGAATGTAATTTTGTTAGGCACAGGTTGGACATAAGTTCCTGAAGACTTTGCTGCAGAGAGTAAGACACATGTTAATTATGGGGGTAGACAATGAAATTAACAGCGAACATGTATTGGTTAAGGCAACAGTCTAGTTCCCCTTACAACTTTCTGAAAATAAATGCCCGAGTATTTTTTTAAAAATTAGTTTTGAATGATAAATTCCTTGGTTGATTGGAGGAGATTTCAATTTTAAGTTTCAAGAAACCCACCCATCAATACGATCAGCAGATAATGGCACAATTGAAAATTCCAAGAATTCTACACCTTTTTTTTTTTTCAAATCATGGATGTAGAGCTAAAGAAATTGCGAGGGTTAGGAATTTTAAATTACTACCAAAACAAAGTTTAGATTACAATAAAAATAGAATAAAATGTTCCTCCTACCTTGAGAGCACAAAAAATGCAAGACTCTCCCATACATTTGTGAGTGGTCAACTGTCTGAAACTTCTTCGAAAAATATCAAGGTGCCAAAGGACCTTTGGAGAAATGTTTAAGTAAACAAGTTACTTAAATTGTTCCATGATTCAATCAATAACATTTTCACTATTCAAGTTTAGAGAAAACATAAACTGTTCAATACCTTAATTAAAAACAGAAGTCAAGTGTGAGAAGAGAATTCACTTTCACGTGAAATACATTTTGAGCTGCAACAGGAGGCGTGATTCTCCCAAAAGGGAACAAAGTCCCCTGACGAGCGCGTTTACCCATCTGTTTCCCGGCACTTGGGAGTGGCCGCACAGAGCCCCGTTTTGTACAGTGGAGAGCTCTGCTCACCAGAACTCCCCATTGTAGCGAGAAATAAGGATGCCATTTTTAAATGGCACCCCGATCACAGAGGCCCCCGAAGCAATCCCCAAGCTCCCACCCCAGCCCAAACGCACTATGGGAGACCACAAGCGCACGCAAAAAATGTCAGCCTGACTGTGCCCATGCCAGCTGGCAGGCATGAGTAGACCATTCACCGTGTCAACTCTGCTCCACCATTCAATGAGAACATTGCTGATCGTCTATCTCAATATCAATTTCCTGTGCTTTCCCCATAGCCCTTGATGTCATTAGTATCCAGAAATCTGCCAATTTCCGTCTTTAAAATGCTCAATGATTGAGCCTCACAAATCTCTGGGGAAGAGTATTCCAAAGATTCACCACCCGTGAAGAAATCCTTCCTCACCTCAATGTCAAATGGCCTGCCCCTTATTCTGAGACTGTGATCCCTGTTTCTAGGTGTACCAGCCACGGGAAACATTGTTTAGTCTGGATGACTCTTTGTCAAACCAATACAGAGTCATTCAGACTCAAAATATTAGCTCCATTCTCTCTTCACAGATGCTGTCAGACCTGCTGAGATTGTCCAGCATTCTCTGTTTTGTTTCAGATTCCAGCACCTGCAGTAATTTGCTTTTATGCATCCTCCCAGGGATTAGTCTGGTGAACCTCTATTGCACTCCCTCCATGTTAAGTATCATAGATTATCATAGAATTTACAGTGCAGAAGGAGGCCTTTCGGCCCATCGAGTCTGCACCGGCTCCTGGAAAGAGCACCCTACCCAAGAATATCCTTGCTGACGAAGGAGACCAAAACTGTACACAATATTCCAGTGCAATCTCATCAAGGCTCTAAACAATTTCAGCAAGCCATCGTTATTTATGTACTCCAATCCCCTTGCAATGAAGGCCAGCATACTATTTGGTCTCCTAATTCATTGTTCCATCTGCATGCTAGCTTTTAGCGACTCATGGCCACGGATTTTACAACTGAACTTGTCCACTTTGGAAGGAAACACAGAAATATAAAAATTAGAAGCAGGAGGCAGCCATTCAGCCCTTCGAGACTGTTCTGCCATTCAGCACAATGCTACAACACTGGGCTGGTGCGCGGTCATTTCCAGCCCCGCAGGCCCCGGAGTCCCAACATATGTGAATTCACCAATATTTTGTATGTTTTCATGAAATCTCCGTACCTTGACTCCTCCAATGAATTACAGACACCGGATTTGTATGGATAATATTTTTTTTAATTGTTTATTTATAACAACAAAGATACATGTAATGGCACAGATCAAACAACGATCTGCTAATCTAATTATTCCCCTAACCCCATCTCCCCTTGACACACGAGACAGGCAGTGGTGGGGGCAGGTGGGTAGGGAACGTTCAAAATAACAGGGATTAAACTGGGGGTGAGAAATGGATCTTTGCTGCTACGGTTGTAGTCTTGTTCATTGCCAATCTTACAAGAACGCCAAGTGTTGCAATCATTGATTGGTTTGGATCTTCTAATGGTTGCTTTCAATTAGAACATGCAGGCTGTAGAATTCTCTCTGGGGAGTCACTTTCAGTTGAATGACCTCCACCAGACTGGCTCTCAGACTCGTGAGATAACATTAGAATCCTTCACCTGACGACTTCAAACAGGGTTTTTAAAAAAGCTTCCACTTCCTGCAGTTGGCGCTAGACTGGATCTTCAAACAGATTTAACTGACTGCACAGAGAGAGGTCTTTAACCACAGCCCATCAGTTGAGATAAATTAGATTCAGCTCCCCAGTATTTTAATCAATCAGAGTTACAACATTCACCGGCCGGACTAGAGACTATTTTAACCGGCAACCTTCGCTGATAGAAAGTGTGTTTTAAATCGCCAGCCTTCCAAAGAGAGATTTGAACTTTCACAAACCTGACTGCAGATTGCAGTCTTTCAGTCAGAACTAAAACCTTGACGAAAAATGTCCAGACCTGCTCACTCCAACCAAGGGACCATGAGAGGGAAGTTCCAACCTTTCTGGGCGAGATATTTAACAGGCTTCGGCTCAGAACGAAAACTGAAAGTCAAAATGGAACCTGCATGCTGTTTCAGAATTTTCTGAAAGGCTCTATCAATCCTAATTGAGAATAGAAGATGTCCGGGAATTTAAGAGCGGATTAACTGCCAGCCAAGTTAAACAAAACATCATGGACTATGCCACAGAGCATACTGAATCTAGGGTCTGCCTGGCCCCGTCCAAATAGCAGCTCAGCAGGCAGGGTCAAAAGTCTGTACTTGTACAAACAAGGTCTGCAATTCTGAAACAGCCAGTAAGGCAGGAATTGTAGTGGGAAAACAAGGAATGGAAAGAGGTTCATACAATGATCATGGCTGACCATCAGGTTCAATACCCTGATGCCATCATACCGCCCCACCCCCCATATCCCTTTAGCCCCAGAGCTACATCTGATTCCTTCTTGAAATTACATAACATTTTGGCCTCAGCTACTTCCTGTGGTAGCGAATTCCACAGATTCACCACTCGAGGGGGGGAGGGGGGATTTCTCCTCACCTCAGTCCAGAAGGTTTACCCCTTATCCTTAAACTATAACCCCTAGTTCCCGACTCCCCCACCAGCAGAACGTTCTTTCTGAATGTACACTCTCTAATCCCGTTAGAATTTTATAAATTTCTATGAGATCCTCTCTCACAATTAATATAATCCTAACTGATTTAGCGCCCGCTCCCCCCCATCCCAGGAATCAGCCATTTAAACCTTTGCCGCACTCGCACCGTAGCAAGAACATCCTTCCTCGGATAAGGGCACCAAAACTGCACACAATACTCCAAATGTGGCCTCACCAAAGCCCTATACAGTTAAACCTCTCTATTCTATACTCAAATTCTCTTGCTATGAAGGCCAACATACCATTTGCCTTCTTTACTGCCTGCTGTACCTGCACGCTTACTTTCAACGATTGATACACAAGGACATCAAGGACTTGCTGAGTATCCATCTCTCTCAATTTACACACATTCAAATAATAATCTGCCTTCCTATTTTTGCTACTGAAGTGGAAAACTTCACATTTTACTGCATCCACCATGCATATGCCCACTAACTCAGCCTGTCCATAACCCACTGAAGCATCTCTGCATCCTCCTCAGAGCTCACCATCCCACCCAAGTTTGTATCATCTGCAAATTTGGAAATAATACATTTGTCCAAGTCATTAATATATAATGTGAACAGTTGGTGTTCTAGCACAGATCCCTGTGGTACCCCACAAGTCACTGCCTACCAGTCGGAAAAAGATCCATTTATTCCAACTCTTTGCTTCCTCTCTGCCAACCAGCTTTCTATCCATCTCAATACGCTACCTGCAATCCCATTGCCTTGAACTTTACATCATAATCTATGCTATGCGAGACCTTGTTGAAAGCCTTCTGAAAGTCTAAATAAATCACATCCACCAGTTCTCCCCATTCAACTCTACTAGTTGCAACTTCAAAGAATTCCAGTAGATTTGTCAAGCATCATTCCCCTTTTGTAAATACATGCTGACTTTGTCTGATTATTGGGAAGAATGAAAAAACAGCACATTTTCTGTCTAAATGGAAAGAGAGTGCAGAACTGAGTTAGAGAGGGATTGGAGTGTCCTAGCACATGAATCACAAGTTAGTATGCAGGTACAACAAGAGATTAGGAAGGCAAATGGAATATTGTTGTTTATCGCAAAAGGAATGGAATAGAAAGTAGGGTTGTTTTGCTACAATTGTAAAGGGTATTGGTGAGATCGCATTGAGAGCACGGTTTATAGTTTTGGTCTCCTTATTGAAGAAAAGGCATATGCATTAGAAACAGCTCAGAGAAGATTCACTTGACTCATTCCTGGGATGAAGGGCTTAGCATGAGAAAATGTTGGACAGGTTGAGCTTGTATCTACTGGGAGTTGAGAAGAATGAAAGGTGATCACAGAATAGAATCGCTACAATGCAGGAGGCCAGTCGGCCCATCAAGACTGCACCAACACTTGGAAAGAGCACACTATCTAGGTCCACACCCCTACCCTATCCCCATAACCCAGTAAACCCATCTAACCTTTTTTGGACACTAAGGGACAATTTATCATGGGCAATCCACCTAACCTGCACATTTTGGGACTGTGGGAGGAAATCCACACAGACACGGAGAGAAAGTGCAAACTCCACACTCACCCAAGGCTGGAAGTGAACCTAGGGCTCTGGCTCTATGAGGCAGACAGGGCGACATTGTAGCACAATGGTTAGCTCTATTGCTTCACAGCGCCAGGGACCCAGGTACGATTCCCGGCTTTGGTCGCTGTCTGTGCGGAGTCTGCACGTTCTCCCAGTGTCTGCATGGGTTTCCTCCGGGTGCTCCGGTTTCCTCCCACAAGTCCTCAAAGATGTGTTTGGTGACTGCCATTGACATTCTGAATTCTCCCAGTGTACCCGAACAGGTACCGGAGTTTTCACAGTAACTTCATTGCAGTGTTAATGTAAGCCTACTTGTGACACTAATAAAGATGTAAACCCCCCCCCCCCCAACATTCATCTTCTGGCCTCTTGCTAATAACCCACCATTTGCAGATCTTGGTGACTATATCTTGCATCATTTGCCTCGAGTTCTGCTCTTCCCCCACAAATAGAATCACTATGCTATCAACCCCTTTCATAATTTTGATGACCTGTGTGAGGTCACCCTTCAATATTTGTTGTTCAAGAGAAAAGAGCCCCAGCCTGTTCATATTTTCCTGATAGACCAAAGTTTGCAGTTCTGGTATCATCTTTTTACGTCTTTTTTGCATCCTCAAGTGCCTCTATATCCTTTTTATTGTGCGGCAACCAAATTACGCACAGTCTGTCAAGTGTAATCCAACCAAGTTCCAAGTTCTTTTTAATTTCTTCATTCAAGGGGTCTGGCCATCACTGGCAAAGCAGGCATCCATTTGCTCATCCCGGGCTGCTCCAAACGGAGCGGCTTGCTAGACCATTTTAGAGGACAATTAATAGTCAACAACATTGCTAGGATTCCAGAATCACAGACAGGTCAGACTGAGTACGGGCGGGAGATTTTGTTCCCAATATTAGTTAACCAGATGTCTTTTTAACAACAATCCATTAGTTTCATCGCCACAATTACTGACTTTTTATTTCAGATTTACTGAATTTAAATAACCTAGCTGCCGTGGAAGGGTGCGAGCTCAGACCTCCCGGTCATTAGTCAAAGCTGAGCAAAACCTCTAATTTTAATTTCTATCCTCCATGGAAATCAATCGTAGACTTAGTTTGTTTTTATTATGGTTTTATTAGTTTGCATGCAACGTAGTGATTTGCATATTTGTACTCCCAGATTCCACTCTAACTCCACGCCATACAGATTCTTATTTTCTCATGATGCCAATTCGTTATTTTTCTAAGCAAAACATAATATCTCACACTTTACGATTTTGCAATTCACATGCATAACCTTCAAGTTTATCAATGTATTCTTTTTAAAATGATCAAATAGCTAAATATGTAATAATGGTGTATATATCCTGTAGTGCCATGTATCAATACAATAAAAGCTACTCACCTGCAACGCACTGTTGAGAAAGCAGCTGTTCTGCCCAGGCTCATTCATCAGTCCTTTACTTGCTGCAATAGAAGTCGTGCTGCGTGGCATAAACATCCCCTGAAGATTATTGTTTGGTGTGAAATAACCCTTCCTCCAGGACATCTTGGCCAAAGTCTTTTAGGCTCTGATACTAAGTATTTTATAGTAGAATTGTCATCTTGACATTTAACTGAAAAGGAAAATCATCTCACATCAGATTACAAAAGACAGATTTAATGTTGATCTGGCAGTCCCTCAAGTGGCCATAAAAAAACACAGCAGAGAGCAGACGTTGAGTGGTCACTCCTCGAAATTCCATTACGAAACTATAGTTCAAAACTGATATCCAAGCCGATGCCTCCTTTTGTTGCAGCACAAGTTTTAAAACAGCATCTCACACAGCTTCAATCCGTTTGGGAGTAATTTGTCACAACTCTGTGCAGCATTGTACGAGCAGTTGCTTACGTCCTAAATCCAGCCACAGTATTGTGGACTCACAGAATAGGAATTCAGCTTTCACAATACCAGATGTGGAATTTATTTTCTCGCACTCTAACTAGATATTCTCACTTGGCAATAATTGAAAGCTGAAAGAGAGTCATAATTAGAGAACTCAGCTTTCAGTGCAAGATTCCTCAAATATTGTAACGCCAGTACCAGGACGAAGATCTTTTAAAAACACAAACACGTTAGCTTCTGCCAAAGCCCTTAGTCAAATGTTGCATCACGTATTCCTTATTTGTTCAGTGTTCTGCCAAACATTCAAGCTCCCCTTTGATTAAGCTTCCTTGATAAGATGGCTATGAACTCATTGTTTTGAACCTGTAACCACGAGCTACACAGTGCATCTTGATCCTTTTCTAGATCATTAAATTAATCAAGCATTTGAAGCTTTATATGGGCCATGTCAGCATACTCTGACCAGATTCTCTCTTATCCAGTGGGATCTGTTCATCTGTTAAACTGTTTGGATCAGCTGCTGTTCATTTGACAAAAATCTGCAAACAGAAAGAAAATACAATTAGATTGTTCCTTATTGGTTATGTTCATAGCTCAGTGATAGTAAATGAGATTTGCTTTAACTTCAGCAGTTTGTACAGAAGCTGCAGTGCCGATACTAACTATACTTTAACACTGCATAGATCCATTAACACGATTCGAGTTTGTATGAAGTATATCACATCACAAGATATAAAATCCATTTTAAAAACTCTGAATTTCTTGGAGACAACAGTAATTAATCTATCTGATGAAAAATAAACCAGTGTATTGCTCACACTTCCTTAAGGCATGTCAGCCTTCACTGCAAACAATTGATGCTTTAAACACAGATGACTCAAACACCAGCCAACAGACAGCAAGTCACACCACAATGAGGTCATCGGCAATAATATTTGACTACACCAGTTATACTGTGAATATGAACATACGCCTGTAAATGTTTGCCTATAGCAACACCAGATGAAACCTGCAGATACAAGAGAGCTCTATTTAAATAACAAGGCAAAAAAATTGTCAACGTAAACATTTGTGAGCACTGATGATATTCAGAATTAATTGCAAGGAACCAGAACCCGACAATAGGAGACAACTCAACAAAGGTAGTTGTTAATCTCCATATTATAGCAACTGCATCATTTTCACCACGTATGTCGATTCAGTTTCTTCTCACCCGTAATTCCGCCCAGTTACTTGCCCTCATAATTCTGAACTAGTTAAAACAAGATTCACCTAAAAAAATGTTTCGGTTTCAACTAAAAAAAGATTCCATCTCCTAAAAAAAGACAGTCATGCTCATTCTATATAGTCCGCTTCTGCTAAATTTGGTCTTTGTTGCGCTGACATTATCTATGAATTTGAATTAAGTAATGTTACGAACACAGCAAAGTGAGCATTTGGTGCTGAAAGATTGACAGCATATAATTTAAATGTTGTAACTATGAATTAAGATCAGACAGTATTACGATTTATTTTTCCACTGATGTTGTCAACACAAGTAACTTTGATTACTGTTGTGAAAACTGAATAACAACAGTACTTTCAGCTTGAAGGCAATGTAACTGAATCCAAGTTAAAAACAATTCTCCAGAGTTCTTTTTCAGATCATAAACCCTAGGAATAGACACCAACCCACTAAGAGCTTTACTCAATCTGCTCTCCGATTTTCATCAACACAACCATAATGATTTAAAAATTAATATTTTTACCATGTAACCATCGTTGCAGCAGTGACAAATGTAGTGTAAGGATTCTGGCACATACAGGATTGACATGGGACTGGGTACAGTACTACCCACAGTGTTGTAAAAGGATACATGACACAGGTGTCAGTATATGTGTTGGACAGGGGTGGGCCGACAGAAGGGGTGCTTGTAAAATTGTACATGAGAAACATCATACTCTGTAAATATTATGTGCTTTATATGTTAAACTGTTAAATTTGGAAATTGGCAATAAAAATATATTTTTTAATGTGTTGGACAGAGCCATGTGCACAAGCAAGCATGGAGACAGCTCCAACTGTAAATGTGCACATAGTTGCTGCAGTATATAAATACATACAGTTAAACTACTTAAGACGACAAAGATTTCATTAAGACCTGGCGAACGGTATCCAACATCCTACAACATGGTGGCAGCTCTTGGAAAAACCCAGAACTTCAGAGAACCTGCAGCAGAAATTCAAAAGCTGGAAAATTAAAGGGGCAGCATTCAAAGAACATACAGTGCAGAAGGAGGCCAGTCGGCCCATCGAGTCTGCACCGACCCACTTAAGCCTTCACTTCCACCTTATCCCCGTAACCCAATAACCCCTCCTAACCATTTTGGTCACGAAGTGCAATATTTTTATCATGGCCAATCCACCTAACCTGCACGTCTTTGGACTGTGCGAGGAAACCGGAGCACCTGGAGGAAACCCACGCAGACACGGGGAGAATGTGCAGACTCCGCACAGACAGTGACCCAGCGGGCAATCGAACCTGGGACCCTGGTGAAGCCACAGTGCTATCCACTTGCGCTGCCATGCTGCCCCGACTGATAATATCTGAAGTGAAGACAAACCCGGTGATCACCCAGGAGAAGCTTCATAGCAAAACTGGAAGAAGAGGGCAAACGAAAACTCCACTGCAGCCGAGGACTCCCAAGATTGCATGGAAGTCCAGCTTGAATACCCACAGATTGCAGAGTTAAAGGACCTAGCAGGAGTGAGCTAAAGAAAAGTTCCTGGCCAGAACAAGTTTGAAAATGTTCTTATGCAGTTACATTGTATACCTGGTGTTGCCCTATTATGTATTTTCTTTTCTTCCCTTTTCTTCCCATGTACTTAATGATCTGTTGAGCTGCTCGGTACACGTGACAATAAACAAATCCAATCCAATCCAATCTTAAAAATGCCATGAAAGGAAGGTTTCTACCTCCTTCTCCTCAAATTATCTCGGTAGCCAAAACGGCTCCTTTGAAACCACGATTAGTAGATTTAATGCCGGTTTTGTTTTAACTGTTTCTTCACCAACATGAAAGCAATTAATTGAGAGAGATTTATTACCAAACAGGATGCAATTTCCCCCAGAATGCTCGGGTCAGTGAAAAAGTTTAGTTTCATATACAATAATTAAAAGCAGCTGCTCTTTTGTTTATGCTTTAGATTTTAAAATTGACCTGATTTCAACTTTGCTTTATCGGCTATCCCTCGTATCACTTAAGAAAGTGGCGACGAGGTAACTTACTGAACCGCTGCAGTCCGTGTAGGTAAGGTTCCTTTCAACATCGTGAAGACATAATGCTTAACGCCCTTCCATTCCAGGAATGTCAAGACAAAGAAAAGCAGCAGTTCTTGGTTCCCTTTGGCTGAAGTTCAGAAATGTAGTTCTTTGCTTCAAGCAAGGCATCATGAACCGTGACTTTATGATTCATCAAGTCCTCCTTTTTACTCTTCACAATCAACCCTGTAGATATCTCACACATTGGGCCTCGGGTCTTCACTTTGCTTTCTCTCTACATATTTTAAAAGTGCTTGCACAATGTCGGCTAAGCTGGTCTGTGTGCAGTTTTCATTCTTATTGACTCCTCTCAATCATTTTGACAGGTGAAGCAGACAGGAACTCAATTACAAATACATTTTAACCCAAAGAAAGTCAGAGACTGGACCATGTAACCTGCAAAAGCTCATATTTCCACTACACTAACTTGCAAATCTCTGCATTCAACTGCTCAGTACAATATTAAGATGCTTATCTCCACAACTGTCCTGCAAATTATTCCCAAAGCAGTGAAGGATGAGAAGCCATTTCGAGGAAAAATCCTTTTAACTTATGAGCAATGTCACAGGCGATTAACCAGCAAGTACAGTGAAACACCAGTGTTAAAAACAAAGATTTGAACAAAAATCAGTTACCCCAGACCCCAAATCCACTGGTTTGCATATTTTGTTTTACAAGCTGGCGACAGAATTAATCTGCAAGATTACTGAACTGGTGTAGAATATCTTTTTAAAAAGGTGATGATTTGAAGCTCTAGAAGTGCAATATCCAGTATGGCTGCGGTGAAATTACTTCGCAACCCAAAACTCAGACTCAAGCAGCAAATTGCACAAATCACGCATGATCGACAATTACAATTTCAAAAACCATTTTCAATTGTTAACATTTAATGTAGCATATGGAATTCAAAATTTGTACTCTCTAGCTTCCAGTTAACTGCAGGTAAAGTGGTTTGCTGAATTCTTCAATGAGCTGACACAGACATGATGGGCTGAGTGGCTTCCTTCTGTGCTTCATCATTCTACTGGAGTATCAGGAGGTTACAGAATGAAAAGCTTAAATGTAAATTAATGCTGTGGTTACATTTCAGGCAGCGCTGTACAGTGCAGATGGAAAGCAGCACCGAGTTACACCCTTCTGCTCATAACAAAGAACAACAAAGAACAAAGAAATGTACAGCACAGGAACAGGCCCTTCGGCCCTCCAAGCCCGTGCCGACCATGCTGCCCGACTAAACTACAATCTTCTACACTTCCTGGGTCCGTATCCTTCTATTCCCATCCTATTCATATATTTGTCAAGATGCCCCTTAAATGTCCCTATCGTCCCTGCTTCCACTACCTCCTCCGGTAGCGAGTTCCAGGCACCCACTACCCTCTGCGTAAAAAACTTGCCTCGTACATCTACTCTAAACCTTGCCCCTCTCACCTTAAACCTATGCCCCTAGTAATTGACCCCTCTACCCTGGGGAAAAGCCTCTGACTATCCACTCTGTCTATGCCCCTCATAATTTTGTATACCTCTATCAGGTCTCCCCTCAACCTCCTTCGTTCCAGTGAGAACAAACCGAGTTTATTCAATCGCTCCTCATAGCTAATGCCCTCCATACCAGGCAACATTCTGGTAAATCTCTTCTGCACCCTCTCTAAAGCCTCCACATCCTTCTGGTAGTGTGGCGACCAGAATTGAACACTATACTCCAAGTGTGGCCTAACTAATTCAATACTCAAGCAAATTAAAGTTCTGTAGATCACCCTCCTTGTTGTCTGAAGGTTAGCTGAAGTTTGAAATGCTAGATATGAGACAGTTCTCTCCATCACTAACAAATGACCTAAAGCTAGTACCACCCAAGCACTCTGAACTTTCTGTACCAGTCACAGTTGCATGGATTCTTTGTGAAGATTAAATCACTATGACACTTGCAATCAAATTAATGTTCATTCCAAGTTATGCTACCAAATTTGAATTGAGTGCTATTGAAAGCTGCTACAGTTCAGTCACCCTCAAAATTCACCAAGCCTTGGGGAGTCCGATTTGCTGGTTTTCAGACCAACTACAAAAGCAGATGCGCATTTCAAAATCAGAACACAAAAGTGTCTTAGAAAAAAATCCAAGTGAGCAACCCCCAACCAAGGTTGGGATTTCTCCTTCAAAATATTATCAGGAAGTGTTTCTATGTGCTAACAGTGCACCTCTCCCCACCCTCAGCTGTGGGTAAAATGCCCATGATGGCAGGATGAAGGCCTCAAGTGGTTATTAATTGGCCACATAAGGCTTCAATTGACGGCACTCTGGATGTTACCTTTTTTTTTTTTTTACAAAAAATTTATTCTCCTCCTTTTTCACATTTTCTCCCGCATTTCCACCCATCAACAATAAACAATAATCAGCAAGATACGTCAGTCCCCATAATAACAACGATCCCATCCTCCCACCAACCCCCAAACATCAGCCCGCATGTTTACATAAACAAATGACAAAACGGAGTCAGGCATTACCCATAGTCACCCTTAATCTACACAGCCCCACTTCCCCCCCCCCCCACCCAACCCTCCCACCACCCCCCCGCCAAACTAATGTTCGATGTTATCCAGTTCTTGAAAGTGCATAATAAATAGTGCCCATGATTTGTAGAACCCCACCGAGCTTCCCCTCAGTTCGAACTTAACCTTCTCAAGGGTCAAGTATTCCAACAGGTCCCCCCGCCACGCCAGGGTACTGGGTGGAGAGGCTGCTCTCCATCCCAGCAGGATCCGCCTTCGGGCGAAGGCTACGACATCTGCCTCCGCACCCGTTTCCAACCCTGGCTGGTCCGACACCCCGAATATGGCCTCCCGGGGACCCGGGTCCAGTTTCACACGCACCTTGGAAATTACCCTAAACACCTCCTTCCAGTACTCCACTAGCTTTGGACAGGACCAAAACATGACTCTGGATGTTACCTTAAGACCCACCAGTGAGGAAGCACAAAATCCAGCCCCAAATGTTCCCGAGAGATATGATAAGGTTTTATACAAACGCAAGCTTGTTCCTTCTCTGTAATAATTCCAAGCAAAGGTTCAGAAAGTATATTTTGCACTCAGTCCTAGAGCTGTGAGGTGGATGCAGTGATCCTTCAGTGTAATTTGGACAAGTTGAGTGAGTGGGCAAATGCATGGCAGATGCAGTATAATTTGGATAAATGGGAGGTTAGCAACTCTGGTAGGAAAAGCAGGAAGGCAGATTATCTGAATGGCTATAAATTGAAAGAAGGGAATGTACAACTAGAGCTGGGTGCCCTTGTACTTCAATCGCTGAAAGCAAGTTTGCAAGTTCATCAGGCGGTAAAGTAGTTAAACGTATGTTAGCCTTCATAGCGAGAGGATTCGAATAAAGGAGCAGGTAGGTCTTGCTGCAATTATACAGGGCCTTGGCAAGACCACACCTGGAATGTCGCGTACAGTTTTGATCTCCTTATCTAAGGAAGGATATTCTAACTATGAGGGAGTGCAGCAAATGTTTACCAGATTGATTCCTGGGATGTCAGGACTGACGTACAAGGAGAAATTGAGTCAGTTAGGATTATATTCGCTGGAGTTTAGAAGAATGGAGGAGATGGGGGATCTCATAGAAACCGATAAAGTCTAACAGTACTAGACAGGGGAGATATAGGAAGGATGTTCCCAATTGCAGGGGAGTCTAAAACTAGAGGTCACAATCCAAGGATCCAAGGTATTTAGGACCGAGATGAGGAGAAATTCCTTCACCCAGAGAGTAGTCAGCCTGTGTAATTCGCTGCCACAGAAAGCAGTTGAGGCCAAATCATTTATGTTTTCAAGAAGAAGTTAGATATAGGGGGAGATTCTCTGGCCTGCCGTAGCGCATTTCTCAGCGGTGGGAGGCAACCCACCATTGGCCAGCGTAGGATCTTCTGGTCCCTCCGCTGTCGATAGTGGTGTAGCAACAACAATCTCTCCCTCAATGCCAGCAAAACTAAAGAGCTGGACTTCAGGAAGCAAGGACTGTGCACACCCCTGTCAGCATCAACGGGGCCAAGGTGGAGATGGTTAGCAGTTTCAAATTCCTAGGGGTACACATCTCCAAAAATCTGTCCAGGTCCACCCACGTCGACGCTACCACCAAGAAAGCACAACAGCGCCTATACTTCCTCAGGAAACTAAGGAAATTCAGCATGTCAATTCCACATTGACTCTTACCAACTTTTACAGATGCACCATAGAAAGCATCCTGTCGGGCTGCATCACAGCCTGATATGGCAACTGCTCGGCCCAGGACCGCAAGAAACTTCAGAGAGTCGTGAACACCGCTCAGTCCATCACACAAACCTGCCTCCCATCCATTGACTCCATCTACACCTCCCGCTGCCTGGGGAAAGCGGGCAGTATAATCAAAGATCCCTCCCACCCGGCTTACTCACTCTTCCAACTTCTTCCATCGGGCAGGAGATACAGAAGTCTGAGAACACGCACGAACAGACTCAAAAACAGCTTCTTACCCACTGTCACCAGACTCCTAAATGACCCTCTTATGGACTGACCTCATTAACACTACACCCTGTGTGCTTCACCCGATGCCGGTGCTTATGTAGTTACATTGTATATGTTGTGTTGCCCCATTATGTATTTTCTTTTATTCCCTTTTCTTCCCATGTACTTAATGGTCTGTTGAGCTGCTCGTAGGAAAATACTTTTCGCTGTACCCCGGTACACGTGACAATAAACAAATCCAATCCAATCCAATACAATACGAGTTCCCACTGAATCCATTCCACACCCCAGGGAACCTCGTGTCAGTGGTGCGCCGTCGACAAGACCAGAAGTTCTTGCTGGCATTGACAGCTGGAGGTTATCACCCATAACCTTTGAGGCTAATGGGGCAAAGGATATTGGGGGGGGGGGGGGGGGGGGGGGGGGGGTTAAAGGGAGAGAAAAAGCAGGAACCAGGTTGAGTTGGATGATCAGCCAAGATCGTAGTGAATGACTAAGCAGGCTCGAAGTGCCAAAGAGCCATTCCTGCTCCTATTTTCTTTGTTTCTAAGTTTCGATATATCTACAGCTTTATAGAGATGAAATTTGTATAAGATTTGAGCTTGGAAAGTTAGGACAATTTCTTAGTTTGGATACTAGTAAGTAAGAAATTGACGGTCTTGTTCCCACCTTCCATATAAACTGCTCATCTGATCTGATCATTCTGCTGTCAATTAAAGATTCCAAAGCACTATGTGAAGCGAAACAAGGAATTGTTCCATTGCCCTTCCCAGTATTTCATCCACCCTCAACCATGAAGAACAAATTCACTGTTCTTTCACTAATGCATTTATGGAATTTCCTGTTTGTATGAAGGTTACAGTGTTACCCCACTTAACAGTAATCACACCCCAAACTAATTCAATGCATATAAAGTTGCTCTTTTTTCACCAACAAGTAGATATTGGCAGCTAAAAGTCAACCAAATATATGAATTTATTTAAAGACTGGCAGACAAGAAAACATTTTCAACTGTCTTCTAGGCACCTGGGCAACAAACACATGTAGTGATTTCCAACTGTGGCACAGTGACAAATTCCCCTGACAGTGTTTCAGAATTGTGCACTGCCCAAATTGTCACAGTTAGTCTGTACACGTGTAAAATGGTGAAGCCAAAAGGTGCGGCTTGTTTATGAGTTCAGCTAAGCTGCACAGTCTACAACTAAATACAGGATGCACTCCCATGTCTCAGATTGAAATCTAATTGTAGTTTACTAAATTTAAGTTTAAGTTTAAGACATAATAAAGAATTATAGAAATGCAAGATCATTATTTTCTTCCAGTTGAAAGCACAGAATACAGATCAGGGCAGGAACATTAGCTGTGTTTGTGTCTTGAGCCTGAATTCATCAAAGTCAATTGCAGTGCCCCAACTGAAATTGACTTAGCAAAATCCCAACCAGACATGAATCAATTCCTTTGTGCTCAGTACCACTTCACAATTCATCAACTGGTGAGCTGAATTTAGAATCCTCGAATGGTTACAGTGCAGATGGAGGCCATTCTTATGCTGACTTTCTGCAAGAGCAACTCCACTGGTTCCACTCTCCTGTCTTTTTCCTATACCCCTGTAATTTTCTCTCATGTGCTGATCTGATTCCCTTTTGAAAGCCACAATTGAATCTGTCTCCACTGCACTCTCAGGCAGTGCATTTCAGATCCCAACCACTTGCTGTATAATAGTGTTCTTCCTCATGTCACCTTTGGTTCTTTTGCAATTCATCTTAAATTGGTGTACACCAGAGACGTAACCAAAGTTCACTGAAAACTTGCATATGAATTGGGGGCAAGGAGGAGGCCTCTCTGCCCCTCGAGCCTGCTCCACCATTCAACAAAATAATCAAACCCATGAGATAAGATCAGGTCTGATCCGATTGCAACTTCAACCCCACATGCCTGCCTACTCCCCGCCCTCTTCACCCAGCCCCCGATACGCCTTGAATAAGGGTTGATCTAGCTCCGCCTTAAAAATATTCAAAACTTCTGCTTTCACTGCATTTTGCAGAAGCGAGTTCCAGAAACTCATGACCCTCAGACAGAATTTTTCTTCATCTCCGTTTGAAATTAGTAACCAAAATTCTCCTCCAAGAGAAAACACCCTGTCCACATCCACCTTGTCAATATCCCTCAGGATCTTAAGGTTTCAATCAAGTTACCTTTTACTCTTAATACAAACCTAACTTCTCCATCCTTTCCTCAGAAGACAACCTGCTCATTCCTGGTGTTAGTCTAGTAAATGTTCCCTGAACTGCTTCTAATGCATTTACATATTTCCGTCTCAAGGGCAATTAAGAATGGGCAACAAATGCTGGCCTAGCCAGTGAACCTCACATCCTGTAAAAATGAATTTAAGAAAAGACGACCAGTACTGTACAAAATACTCCAGTGTCCTGTGCAACTGAAGCATAACCTCAATTCCCCTCACAATAAACAAGAACATTCTATTAGCTTTCCTAATTACTTGCTGTACCTGTATATTAGCTTTTTGTGATTCATGCACTAGGACAGCCAGATCCCCCTGCAGTGCAAAGCTCGGCAATCACTCACCATTTACATAATAAGTTTATTTTTTATTCTTCCTTCCAGAATGGACAATTTCCCAAATTATGCTCTATTTGCCAGATCTCTGCCCACTCACTTCACCCATGTCCCTTTGTAGCCTCTTTAAGTACTCGTCACAATTTACTTTCCTACCTATCTTTGTGTCATCAACAAATTTAGCAAGCAGACCTTCAGTTCCTTTACCCAAGTTATTTATATTTTTGTTCAAAAGTTGAGGCCCCAGTAATGATCTCTGTGGCACACCACTCATCACATCCAGTCAACCTGAGAAAGACCCGTTTCTGCCAACTGTTTCCTGTTAGCTGGCCAATCTTCAATCCATGTCAATATGTTATCCCCTACATACTATGAGCTTTTATTTTCCATTCTGGAAATCTAAGTACTGCTGGATTTTCCAGTCGCCAACGGCGAAATCGCATTCGCCAACCGGCCGGAGAATCCAAGTTTCCGACCAAATTGGGGCAGTGCCACTTTTGTGATGCTCCACCCCCTTCAAAGTGGCATACTCTCGAGCACGCCGCACCACGTATCGACGGCCTCAGGACATTGCCTGAGGCCCACCCCCCGATGCTCCGCCCCGGACCGGCCGAGTTCCCGGCGGCGTGGAACACGTGTGGTCTCATCCGTCGGGAACTTGGTGTGACGACTGCGGACTCAGTCCAGCGTCGCCAGTCGGGGGAGGGCCCGGGGTGCACAAGCCAGCAGAAGGGAGAGGGGGGGGGAGAAGAAACTATTTCACGGGCCAGGTCCATGAACGGCCTCCACCATGTAGCACGGCACAGCCGCTGCAGGCCGCTGCCGTGCACATGCTGCTGGCATGCTAGCCCCCAGAAAAACAAGGAATTGGTGGCCGTTTTGCGCCAGTTTATCTGGCGTAAAACACCATCATTCCCACACCAGCTTGGGGACATAGCCCCAGAATCAGAGAATCCAGCCATGTACATCCACCGGTTCCCCTTTATTCACAGCATTCCTTCAATAAACTCCCATAAATCTCGTTAAACATGATTTTCCTTTCACAAAACCATGTTAACTCTGCCTGATTGCCTTGCTCAAATAAATGCATGTACTTAAGGAAATGTCAGAAAGGAAGTGGAGAGAGCATTTGCAGAGCAAATTCCAGAAAATGAAGCCATGGCACCAGTTTTGTTTTCTCTTTAAATAAATACAACTACAGTTGTTTATAGGCCCTTTTGTTTTAGTCTGCCATGTGATGTCGGCATTGCTAGCAAGGCCAGCATTTGTTGCCAATCCCTCATTGCCTGAGTTGAGTGGCCTGCTAGGCCATTTCACAGGGCAGTTAAGAGTCAATCACAAGGCGGGAATAGAGAAGCAGGAAGGAGGGGGCGCCGCACGGGGCGAGCCGTGATCACGGGGGGAAGCCGAGGTCAGCCAGAGTTTGCTGACTTCTGGGAGCAATATGGGGGGAGTAATTACGCTAGCGGGGGGTCTAGCGGGGGGGGGGGGGGGGGGGGGGAGGGGGGAATTACTGGGTTACTGCTGCTGGGGAAAGGGGGGAGTGGGTGCGGGAAAGGATGGGCGGGGGGGCACCGTCTGGGAGAAGTACAGCCGCGTGGGAACTGGGCGAGAAGCTGGAAAAAGATGATGGCTAACCGGCAAGGGGGGGGGGGGGGGTGGGAAGCCCCCCAACTCGGCTGATCACGTGGAACGTGAGGGGGCTTAACGGGCCGATAAAGAGGGCACGAGTACTCGCACACCTTAAGAAACTTAAAGCAGATGTGGTCATGTTACAGGAAACGCACCTGAAACTGATAGATCAGGTTAGGTTGCGCAAAGGATGGGTAGGGCAGGTGTTCCATTCGGGGCTGGATGCGAAAAACAGGGGGGTGGCTATATTAGTGGGGAAGCGGGTAATGTTCGAGGCAAAGACTATAGTGGCGGATAACGGGGGCAGATACGTGATGGTGAGTGGCAAATTACAGGGAGAGATGGTGGTGTTGGTAAACGTGTATGCCCCGAATTGGGACGATGCCAATTTTATGAGGCGAATGCTAGGACGCATCCCAGACCTAGAGACCGGAAAGCTGATAATGGGGGGAGACTTTAACACGGTGTTGGAACCAAGGCTGGATAGGTCGAAGTCCAGGACTGGTAGGAGGCCGGCAGCAGCCAAGGTGCTTAAGGATTTTATGGAGCAGATGGGAGGGGTGGACCCGTGGAGATTCAGTAGACCTAGGAGTAAGGAGTTCTCGTTTTTCTCCTATGTCCATAAAGTCTATTCACGTATAGACTTTTTTGTGTTGGGTAGGGCATTGATCCGAGGGTGAGGGGAACGGAATATACGGCTATAGCCATTTCGGATCATGCCCCACACTGGGTAGACTTGGAGATAGGGGAGGAAACAAGAGGGCGTCCACCCTGGAGAATGGATATGGGACTAATGGCGGATGAGGGGGTGTGCTTAAGGGTGAGGGGATGCATTGAAAAGTACTTGGAACTCAATGACAATGGGGAGGTTCAGGTGGGAGTGGTCTGGGAGGCGTTGAAGGCGGTGGTTAGGGGGGAGCTGATATCAATAAGGACACATAAAGGGAAGCAGGAGAGTAAGGAACGGGAGCGGTTGTTGCAAGAACTTTTGAGGGTGGACAGACAGTATGCGGAAGCACCGGAGGAGGGACTGTATAGGGAAAGGCAAAGGCTGCATGTGGAATTTGACTTGCTGACCACAGGCACTGCAGAGGCACAATGGAGGAAGGCGCAGGGTGTACAGTATGAATATGGAGAGAAGGCGAGCAGATTGCTGGCACACCAATTGAGGAAAAGGGGAGCAGCGAGGGAAATAGGGGGGGGTGAGAGACGAAGATGGAGAGACGGAGCGGGGAGCGGAGAGAGTGAATGAAGTGTTTAAGACATTTTATAAAAAATTGTATGAAGCTCAACCCCCGGATGGGAGGGGAGAGAATGATGGAGTTTTTGGATCGGCTGGAAATTCCCAAGGTGGAAGAGCAGGAAAGGATGGGATTGGGAGCACAGATCACGGTCGAAGAAGTGGTGAAAGGAATTAGGAACATGCAGACGGGAAAGGCCCCGGGACCGGACGGATTCCCAGTTGAATTTTACAGAAAATATTTGGACTTGCTCGCCCCGCTACTGACGAGGACCTTCAACGAGGCAAAGGAAAGGGGACAACTGCCCCCGACTATGTCAGAAGCAACGATATCGCTTCTTTTAAAGAAGGAAAAGGATCCGCTACAATGCGGGTCCTACAGACCAATCTCCCTCCTCAATGTAGATGCCAAGGTCTTGGCCAAGGTAATGGCAATGAGAATAGAGGAATGTGTCCCGGGGGTGGTTCATGAGGACCAAACTGGGTTTGTGAAGGGGAGACAGCTGAACACGAACATACGGAGGTTGTTAGGGGTAATGATGATGGCCCCACCAGAGGGTGAAACGGAGATAGTAGTGGCGATGGATGCCGAGAAAGCATTTGATAGAGTGGAGTGGGATTATCTGTGGGAGGTGTTGAGGAGATTTGGGTTCGGAGAGGGGTATGTTAGATGGGTGCAGCTGTTGTATAGGGCCCCAGTGGCGAGTGTGGTCACGAATGGACGGGGATCGGCATATTTTTGGCTCCATAGAGGGACAAGGCAGGGATGTCCTCTGTCCCCATTACTGTTTGCACTGGCGATTGAGCCCCTGGCGATAGCGCTGAGAGGTTCCAAGGGATGGAGGGGAATACTTAGGGGAGGAGAAGAACACCGGGTATCTTTATATGCGGATGATCTGCTACTATATGTGGCGGATCCAGCGGAGGGATGCCAGAAATAATGCGGATACTTGGGGAGTTTGGGGATTTTTCAGGGTATAAATTGAACATGGGAAAGAGTGAGCTGTTTGTGGTGCATCCAGGGGAGCAGAGTAGAGAAATAGAAGACCTACCGTTGAGGAAGGTAACAAGAGACTTTCGTTACCTGGGGATCCAGATAGCTAAGAATTGGGGCACATTGCACAGGCTAAATTTGACGCGGTTGGTGGAACAGATGGAGGAAGATTTCAAGAGATGGGACATGGTAGCATTGTCAATGGCAGGGAGGGTGCAGGCAGTTAAGATGGTGGTCCTCCCGAGATTCCTTTTGTGTTTCAGTGTCTCCCGGTGGTGATCACGAAGGCTTTTTTCAAAAGGATAGAAAAGAGTATTATGGGTTTTGTTTGGGCCGGGAAGACTCCGAGAGTGAGGAAGGGATTCTTACAGCGTAGTAGGGATAGGGGGGGGCTGGCACTACCGAGCCTAAGTGAGTATTATTGGGCCGCTAATATTTCAATGGTGAGTAAGTGGATGGGAGAGGAGGAAGGAGCGGCGTGGAAGAGATTAGAGAGGGCGTCCTGTAGGGGGACCAGCCTGCAGGCTATGGTGACAGCCCCATTGCCGTTCTCACCAAGGAACTATACCACGAGTCCGGTGGTGGTAGCTACACTGAAGATTTGGGGACAGTGGAGACGACATAGGGGAAAGACCGGAGCACTGGGAGGGTCCCCGATAAGAAACAACCATAGGTTTGCCCCGGGGGGAATGGATGGGGGATATGGAATGTGGCAAAGAGCAGGTATAACGCAATTGAAAGATCTATTTGTGGATGGGAAGTTTGCGAGTCTGGGAGCGCTGACCGAGAAATATGGGTTGCCCCAAGGGAATGCATTCAGGTACATGTAATTGAGGGCTTTTGCGAGGCAGCAGGTGAGGGAATTCCCGCAGCTCCCGACACAAGAGGTGCAGGACAGAGTCATCTCAAAGAAATGGGTGGGGGACGGTAAGGTGTCGGATATATATAGGGAAATGAGAGACGAAGGGGAGACTATGATGGACGAACTAAAAGGGAAATGGGAAGAAGAGCTAGGGGAGGAGATTGAGGAGGGGATGTGGGCAGATGCCCTAAACAGGGTAAACTCGTCGTCCTCGTGCGCCAGGCTAAGCCTGATTCAGTTTAAGGTATTACACAGGGCACATATGACTGGAACACGGCTCAGCAAATTTTTTGGGGTGGAGGATAGCTGTGCGAGGTGCTCGAGAAGCTCAGCGAATCATACCCATATGTTTTGGTCATGCCCGGCACTACAGGGGTTTTGGATGGGGGTGACAAAGGTGCTTTCGAAAGTAGTAGGAGTCCGGGTCGAACCAAGCTGGGGGTTGGCTATATTTGGGGTTGCACAAGAGCCGGGAGTGCAGGAGGCGAGAGAGGCCGATGTTTTGGCCTTTGCGTCCCTAGTAGCCCGGCGCAGAATATTGCTAATGTGGAAAGAAGCCAAGCCCCCGGGGGTGGAGACCTGGATAAACGATATGGCGGGGTTCATAAAGTTAGAGCGGATTAAGTTCGTCCTAAGGGGGTCGGCTCAAGGGTTTACTAGGCGGTGGCAACCGTTCGTCGAATATCTTGCGGAAAGATAGATAGGGGAGAACAAAGAAGGCAGCAGCAGCAGCCCAGGACTTGGGGTGTGGGGGGGGGGGGGGGGGGGGGGGGGGGGTGTGGCCTGAGACAAGGCAGTTGCCAATTAGGGCTAGTTTTTATTTTTTGTTATTTAATATTTATTTATTTGTTGTTGTTTTCTTTTGTTCTTGTTTAAATAAAAAAGGTCATTATTATCTGTATTGTTATAATGTTGTGTAAAGGATGCACAATGTACTGTGTTGGTTGACCAAAAATTTTCAATAAAATATTATTTAAAAAAAAAAGAGTCAATCACACTGTTGTGGGTCTGGAGTCACATGTAGGTCAGGCCAGGTAAGGGCAGCAGATTTCCTTCAGGATGGGTTTACACAACAATCAATGATATTTGTCACCGACACGGAGACTAGCTTTCAATTCTAGATTCATTAATTGAATTTAAATTCCACCAGCTGTCATGGTGGAATCTGATCCAGATCCCCAGAGCATAAGCCTGGGCCTCTGGATTACTAGGCTATTACGCTACCATCTCTCTTGCAGTGTGTATAATGGATGCGGTTTATCCCTACAGTGAAGGGAATTGGATAAATATTTAGATGGGGTTAAATTTTTAGCATTATGCATGAAGAGCAGGGAGTGGAACAGGTACTCTAGCTGAATAGCTCCCCTCTGTGCTTACTTATTCTATGATTACAGCATTGCATACTTTTGCAGCAGAGTTTCAAGATTAAACAAGTGGATCACAATTAACAACACTCCAAAACAATGCGAACCATATCTGGTCGTATTTTGTTTTGTTCCCCCGATAGCACAGACTCATACTGGCAGTGAATGGCTCCACAATTGTCCGTTGCTGTCAGGTACCTTCATGCATGGTGTCTAAAAATAACTGGACATTCAACTGTGGGAATGGCAAAGAACAAACAAAGAACAAAGAAATGTACAGCACAGGAACAGGCCCTTCGGCCCTCCAAGCCCGTGCCGACCATACTGCCCGACTAAACTACAATCTTCTACACTTCCTGGGTCCGTATCCTTCTATTCCCATCCTATTCATATATTTGTCAAGATGCCCCTTAAATGTCCCTATCGTCCCTGCCTCCACTACCTCCTCCGGTAGTGAGTTCCAGGCACCCACTACCCTCTGCGTAAAAAACTTGCCTCGTACATCTACTCTAAACTTTGCCCCTCTCACCTTAAACCTATGCCCCCTAGTAATAGACCCCTCTACCCTGGGGAAAAGCCTCTGACTATCCACTCTGTCTATGCCCCTCATAATTTTGTATACCTCCATCAGGTCGCCCCTCAACCTCCTTCGTTCCAGTGAGAACAAACCGAGTTTATTCAATCGCTCCTCATAGCTTATGCCCTCCATACCAGGCAACATTCTGGTAAATCTCTTCTGCACCCTCTCTAAAGCCTCCACATCCTTCTGGTAGTGTGGCGACCAGAATTGAACACTATACTCCAAGTGTGGCCTAACTAAGGTTCTATACAGCTGCAACATGACTTGCCAATTCTTATACTCAATGCCCCGGCCAATGAAGGCAAGCATGCCGTATGCCTTCTTGACTATCTTCTCCACCTGTGTAGCCCCTTTCAGTGATCTGTGGACCTGTACTCCTAGATCTCTTTGACTTTCAATACTCTTGAGGGTTCTACCATTCACTGTATATTCCCTACCTGCATTAGACCTTCCAAAATGCATTACCTCACATTTGTCCAGGTTAAACTCCATCTGCCATCTCTCCGCCCAAGTCTCCAGACAATCTAAATCCTGCTGTATCCTCAGACAGTCCTCATCGCTATCCGCAATTCCACCAACCTTTGTGTCGTCTGCAAACTTACTAATCAGACCAGTTACATTTTCCTCCAAATCATTTATATATACTACAAAGAGCAAAGGTCCCAGCACTGATCCCTGTGGAACACCACTGGTCACAGCCCTCCAATTAGAAAAGCATCCCTCCATTGCTACCCTCTGCCTTCTATGGCCTAGCCAGTTCTGTATCCACCTTGCCAGTTCACCCCTGATCCCGTGTGACTTCACCTTTTGTACTAGTCTACCATGAGGGACCTTGTCAAAGGCCTTACTGAAGTCCATATAGACAACATCTACTGCCCTACCTGCATCAATCATCTTAGTGACCTCCTCGAAAAACTCTATCAAGTTAGTGAGACACGACCTCCCCTTCACAAAACCGTGCTGCCTCTCACTAATACGTCCATTTGCTTCCAAATGGGAGTAGATCCTGTCTCGAAGAATTCTCTCCAGTAATTTCCCTACCACTGAAGTAAGGCTCACCGGCCTGTAGTTCCCGGGATTATCCCTGCCACCCTTCTTAAACAGAGGAACAACATTGGCTATTCTCCAGTCCTCCGGGACATCCCCTGAAGACAGCGAGGATCCAAAGATTTCTGTCAAGGCCTCAGCAATTTCCTCTCCAGCCTCCTTCAGTATTCTGGGGTAGATCCCATCCGGCCCTGGGGACTTATCTACCTTAATATTTTTTAAGACACCCAACACCTCATCTTTTTGGATCACAATGTGACCCAGGCTATCTACACCCCCTTCTCCAGACTCAACATCTACCAATTCCTTCTCTTTGGTGAATACTGATGCAAAGTATTCATTTAGTACCTCGCCCATTTCCTCTGGCTCCACACATAGATTCCCTTGCCTATCCTTCAGTGGGCCAACCCTTTCCCTGGCTACCCTCTTGCTTTTTATGTAAGTGTAAAAAGCCTTGGGATTTTCCTTAACCCTATTTGCCAATGACTTTTCATGACCCCTTCTAGCCCTCCTGACTCCCTGCTTAAGTTCCTTCCTACTTTCCTTATATGCCACACAGGCTTCGTCTGTTCCCAGCCTTTTAGCCCTGACAAATGCCTCCTTTTTCTTTTTGACGAGGCCTACAATATCATTCGTCATCCAAGGTTCCCGAAAATTGCCGTATTTATCTTTCTTCCTCACAGGAACATGCCTGTCCTGTATTCCTATCAACTGACACTTGAAAGCCTCCCACATGTCAGATGTTGATTTGCCCTCAAACATCCGCCCCCAATCTATGTTCTTCAGTTCCCGCCTAATATTGTTATAATTAGCCTTCCCCCAATTTAGCACATTCATCCTCGGACCACTCTTATCCTTGTCCACCAGTACTTTAAAACTTACTGAATTGTGGTCACTGTTACCGAAATGCTCCCCTACTGAAACATCTACCACCTGGCCGGGCTCATTCCCCAATACCAGGTCCAGTACCGCCTCTTCCCTAGTTGGACTGTTTACATATTGTTTTAAGAAGCCCTCCTGGATGCTCCTTACAAACTCTGCCCCGTCTAAGCCCCTGGCACTAAGTGAGTCCCAGTCAATATTGGGGAAGTTGAAGTCTCCCATCACCACAACCCTGTTGTTTTTACTCTTTTCCAAAATCTGTCTACCTATCTGCTCCTCTATCTCCCGCTGGCTGTTGGGAGGCCTGTAGTATACCCCCAACATTGTGACTGCACCCTTCTTATTCCTGATCTCTACCCATATAGCCTCACTGCCCTCTGAGGTGTCCTCTCGCTGTATAGCTGTGATACTCTCCTGAACAAGTAGCGCAACTCCGCCTCCCCTTTTACATCCCCCTCTATCCCGCCTGAAACATCTAAATCCTGGAACGTTTAGCTGCCAATCCTGCCCTTCCCTCAACCAGGTCTCTGTAATGGCAACAACATCATAGTTCCAAGTACTAATCCAAGCTCTAAGTTCATCTGCCTTACCCGTAATGCTCCTTGCATTAAAACATATGCACTTCAGGCCACCAGACCCGCTGTGTTCAGCAACTTCTCCCCGTCTGCTCTGCCTCAGAGCCACACTGTCCCTATTCCCTAGTTCTCCCTCAACGCTCTCACCTTCTGACCTATTGCTCCCGTGCCCACCCCCCTGCCATACTAGTTTAAACCCTCCCGTGTGACACTAGCAAATCTCGCGGCCAGGATATTTATGCCTCTCCGGTTTAGATGCAACCCGTCCATCTTATACAGGTCACACATGCCCCGGAAGAGCTCCCAGTTGTCCAGATAACAGAAACCCTCCCTCCTACACCAGCTGTTTAGCCACGTGTTTGTCTGCTCTATCTTCCTATTTCTAGCCTCACTGGCACGTGGCACAGGGAGTAATCCCGAGATTACAACCCTCGAGGTCCTGTCTTTTAACTTTCTGCCTAGCTCCCTGAACTCCTGCTGCAGGACCTCATGCCCCTTCCTGCCTATGTCGTTAGTACCAATATGTACAACGACCTCTACCTGTTTGCCCTCCCCCTTCAGGATTCCCTCTACCCGTTCGGAGACATCCTGGACCCTGGCACCAGGGAGGCAACATACCATCCTGGAGTCTCTTTCACGTCCACAGAAGCGCCTATCTGTTCCCCTGACTACAGAGTCCCCTATAACTATTACTCTTCTGCGCTTTGACCCTCCCTTCTGAACATCAGAGCCAGCCGTGGTGCCACTGCTCTGGCTGCTGCTGTTTTCCCCTGATAGGCTATCCCCCCCGACAGTATCCAAAGGGGTATATCTGTTCGAGAGGGGGACAACCACAGGGGATTCCTGCACTGACTGCCTGCCCTTTCTGGTGGTCACCCATTTCTCTGCCTGCACCTTGGGTGTGACCACACTTACATAACTGCGATCTATGACGCTTTCCGCCACCTGCATGCTCCTAAGTGCATCCAATTGCTGCTCCAACCGAACCATGCGGTCTGTGAGGAGCTGCAGTTGGGTGCACTTTCTGCAGATGAAGCCATCCGGGACGCTGGAAGCCTCCCGGACCTGCCACATCTCACAGTCAGAGCACAGCACCCCTCTAACTGACATTGCGTCAATTAATTAAAATTTGTCTTTTTTTTTTAATAAATACTTTTTTTAAATTACAAAGTTACTGTCAACTATCTGTTTCCTAGCACTAGATTTCTAATAGAAATGCGATAGCTAACTATAATATCCTCCGATCTCTGGCTTAGATATCCTCTAAATTATAATTAAGTTATTATGTTTAATTAGTTCCCAAATACTCAAAAAAATTTAGGTTAGAATCCCAACCAGCCACTCAGGTCACAGCTTTTCTGTGATGTCACTTCAGTTTCCCCCCGACACACACAATTTGAAAAAAAAGGTATAAAAGTAAAAATCACTTGCTTACCTTCTGAGATGTTCTCAGGTTCTCTCGCTGACAGAGACTGCTCCTCCACCTCCAATCCTTGGCCTGCACAATGCTAATAATATAATAATATAATATGGCACTTACCTTACACCAATGGGTCTTATTATTAGGTTAGAGGAGGAGGGTGGGTGGGAGACACTACACGTGTAGTGTCTCGGGTTTCCTCTCCACCAGAATTTATTGGGGGGGGGGGGGGGGGGGGGGGGGGGGGGGGAGACTTGCCAGAGGTCGAACTTCCGGTTCCCGCCGAAATCCAAAGGGCTGCTCCTGTAAAGGTAAGAGCTTTTAAACTAACTACTCACCTCCCAGAAGGCCCCTGCGCACCGCTGCCGCCAAAATCCAAAGGGCTGCTCCTGTAAAGGTAAGAGCTTTTAAACTAACTACTCACCTCCCAGAAGGCCCCTGCGCACCGCTGCCGCCGAAATCCAAAGGGCTGCTCCTGTAAAGGTAAGAGCTTTTAAACTAACTACTCACCTCCCAGAAGGCCCCTGCGCACCGCTGCCGCCGAAATCCAAAGGGCTGCTCCTGTAAAGGTAAGAGCTTTTAAACTAACTACTCACCTCCCAGAAGGCCCCTGCGCACCGCTGCCGCCGAAATCCAAAGGGCTGCTCCTGTAAAGGTAAGAGCTTTTAAACTAACTACTCATCATACAGAAACCCATACTTCGTCATGGGAAGTGTGCATCGTTCGCTGGGCCAGCATTTATTGCCCATCCCCAATTGCCCTTCAGCTGAGGGCACTTAAGAATCAACCACATTACTGCGCTCTGGAGTCACAGATAGGCCAGGCACGGTAAGGATGGCAATTCCCGTCCCTAAAGGACATTGGTGAACCAGATGGGTTTAACAATCAACAATGGTTTCATGGTCATCACTAGACTTTTAATTCAATTATTGTTTATTGAATTCAAATTTCACCATCTGCAGTAGCGGGATTTGAACCTGGGTTCCCAGAGCATTACCCTGGGTCTATGGATTACTAGTCCAGTGACAATATCAACTATATCCTACTATCTCACCTAATGTGCACAAAGATGACTGATTCTTTCAGCATTAACTGAATAGCTATCATTGTTCAGGAACTTTGACTGATTTGTACCTCCCAAGACGGCTGAGCCCATTATAACAAATCAAGTACCAACCAAAGCGAACTCAGCAGAAACCAAGAGCCGAAACTAACATTATGGTTCAGTTTTATGCTGTCTCATCAACAACCATCAAGGGAGCTGTTCTACTTTTCAATATTTGAACAGGGACTTATCTATTTCTCTCTGGGGGAAATGACGGCTATTTAAAGCATTAGCAGGTGCTGCATTAACATTTCTGAGAAGTACAATTTTTCATTACACTGATGATTTTAGTCCATCAGCTTAATATCTGAATGGCTAAAACAATCAAATAAACAATCTGGACAAATCTCTTGATGAGTAATTATTCGAATTATTCGGCACTAGTCCTAGATTTTACCCATCTCATTGGTGCAAACATACCACCTGATGGAAGGTAAACGTGATTTAATGCAATAAGCCATGTATTTTAATACAATTTAGTAAAATAAGCCACAGTTTTAATTAATGTTTAGTGCAAATTTGGGTAGTGTATATACTTTCTAAAATTAACAGATTCACAAAACTAAGCTTACATTCCCATTCCACTAATGAATTAAGTTATTTATCTTTAGCAGTTTAAACACAATGTTTTTTTTCTGAGATAATGCAAATAATGGCAGCCACTTTATTGGCTGGCACTTCTTCAATCTGGAATTAGAGAACAAAAAATGGTACAAAGCCACTTCTCCTGTGACAGAAAGCACAAGCTTGAAACATTACAAACTAAATACAGAGAAAAAGAACAAAATATATTTATCTAAAAGCTAGCTTTACAACTCTCCCAAAATAACAGCAGCTGCTCAACTGAAGTGTATTGAAGTTTGTATGGTACTTCATTAAAAATATTAATATTGCATAAGAATGGCTTAAATGCATTTCTCGGCAGCCCAATCCAAATTCCAATCAGAATTCATTTTTCCTAGGGCCAGTACGGCGGCGCAGTGGATAGCACAGCTGCCTCACGGCACTGAGGTCCCAGGTTCGACCCAGCCGGCTCTGGGTCACTGTCCGTGTAGAGTTTGCACATCATCCCAGTTTCGGTGTAGGTTTCGCCTCCACAACCCGAAGATGTGCAGGATAGGGGGATTGGACACGCTAAATTGCCCCTTAATTGGAAAAAATGAATTGAGTACTCTGAATTTATATTAAAATAATTATTTTTTTTCCTCAATCCATTCGTCCTACATAGTTCCAGTTCAAGCCTTTTTAGCCAAATAGTTAGAATATATATCCTAGACACACCAAATTGTATTTCTGCACTGTCTATATCAATACTATGCCTGAGAGAATACTCGAACAGCAATTTCTACCAAATGACTATGTTGCTGCACAACATTCAGTTCCCATAGAAACAAACCTACAAAACCACAGCACATAATTATAGAAGGGACTTGCGTCTGGCATCCATCATGCAACACCTCTCAAAGAATTAAACAACAGCAACTGAAGGCTATCCTGTTAGAACCATTCAAATATCAAATAAACAGCACAGAACTCAGAGGATGCAGGGTGGGATAAAGATAGTTTTTTAAAATACACTTATTCCAGGAGTTTACCACTAACAAACGATTGAAAGCAAATCATACATATGAACATACGAATGAAGAGCAGGAGAAGGCCACTCAACCCCTCGAGCCTGCTCCCCTATTCAATTCGATCACAACTAATCTAATTGTAACCTTCCCTGATCGCCAATAACCTTTCACCCTCTTGTTTATCAAGAATCTATCTAACTCTGTCATGAACCAAATTCAAAGACTCTGCTTCCACTACCTTTTGAGGAAGGAAGTGAGTGCCAAAGACTCACTACCCTCAGAAAATAATTTTAAATCAAGTTTCTGCTTACTCTTCTAAACTCCGGTGGATATAGTCTATACAGTCCAATCTTTCCTCATACGACAACCCGTCCATTCCTGGTATTAGTCTGGTAAACCTTCTTTCAACTGCTTCTACCTTATTTACGTCCTTTCTTAAATAAGGCAAATACTCCAGGTGTGGTCTCACCAATGTCCTGTACAACTGAAGCATAACTTCCCCATTTGTAAATTCAATTTCCCTTGCAATAAATGATAATACTCCATTAGCTTTCCTGATTACTTGTTGTACCTGCATAATAACCTTTTGAATTTCATGCTCTGGGACACCCAGGTCCCTCTGAATCTCAGAGCTCTGCAATCTATCACCATTTAAATAAGATGCTTTTTTACTCGTCCTGCCAAAATCGACAATTTTACATGATCCACAATATACTGCATTTTCTATCTCTGTTCCTTTGTAGCCTCCTTACATCTTCTTCACAACTTACTTTCCTATATTTCTTTGTGTTATCAGCAAATTTAGCAACCATACCTTTGATCCCTTTATCCAAGTCATGATGTGGAGATGCCAGCGCTGGACTGGGGTGGGCACAGTAAGAAGTCTCACAACACCAGATTAAAGTCCAACAGTTTTATTTGAAATCACAAGCTTTCAGAGCGCTGCTCCTTCATTAGGTCCTTTATCCAAGTCATTAATATAAATTGTAAAGAATTGAGGCCCCAGCACACCACTCATTACACATTGCCACCCTAAAAAAAAACATTAATGCCTTCTCTGCTTCCTGCTGGCTAACCAATCTTTTACCTGAACAAATAGTCAGTCAGCCCCTTCACCATGAACTTTTTTTTTTTACGCAATAACCTTTGATGTGGTACTTATCAAATGTCTAAATCCAAGTACAGTAAATCTAAGTAATTAAATCTAAATACAGTACGCCCACCGGTTCCCCTTCATTCACAGCACGTGACACCTTCAAAGAACACCGATAAATTGGTGAAACATGCCTACTCAACCTTACCTACTCAACCCAGCCCGAGATATGGTGATCCTCGGGTTATATCGCTACCAGTCAGCTCTCCCCCTCGAAAGGTGAATTCTGAAGGGTATCAGCACCAAAGAGTTCAGGTAACTTTCTCCTTCCTTTATGCTGCTCGGTCTCCAGCTCACGGTAGCACAGTAGCACAGGGCAGCACGGTAGCACAAGTGGATAGCACTGTGGCTTCACAGCGCCAGGGTCCCAGGTTCGATTCCCCGCTGGGTCACTGTCTGTGCGGAGTCTGCACGTTCTCCCCATGTCTGCGTGGGTTTCCTCCGGGTGCTCCGGCTTCCTCCCACAGTCCAAAGATGTGCAGGTTAGGTGGATTGGCCATGATAAATTGTCCTTAGTGACCAAAAAGGTTAGGAGTTATTGGGTTTCGGGGATAGGGTGGAAGTGAGGGCTTAAGTGGGTCGGTGCAGACTCGATGGGCCGAATGGCCTCCTTCTGCACTGTATGTTCTATGTTCAATGATTCGGAGCCGAAGCTCCTCAAGCCACAGACACTTAGTGCAGCCATGCTTTTTTAAAATTCATTCTTGGGATGTGGGAGTCACTGGTTGGGCCAGTATTTGTTGCCCATCCCTAATTGCCCTTGAACTGAGTGGCCTTGCTCGGCCATTTCAGAGGGGGGCAGTTAAGACTCAACCGCATCGCCGTGTGGGTCTGGAGTCATATGTCGGCCAGACCGGGTAAGGATGACAGATTTCCTTCACTGAAGGACATTAGTGAACCAGATGGATTTTTACAACAATGTGCAATATGGTCATCATTAGACTTTAAATTCCAGATTTCCACAGAATTCAAATTTCACCATCTACCATGGTGGGATTCGAACCCGGGACCTCAGAGAATTACCCTGGGTCTCTGGATTACTAGCCCAGTGACAATAGCACTACGGCACCCCCTCACCATGCTTTCCCTGGATCACACTGGTATCCAGGAGCTCCCACATGCTGCAGATTTGACACATCTCATGTCCTACATCCTGGTGTCTAAATTAACAAATTATTTCATTCAATTATTTACCTTGTTTTATGTATTTTATTAAACTTACTACAAATTCCTGAACTTTTTTAAGCCTTAAGTATAGTGTAGACCTTACCCACTCACCAGATAGCTAGCTTCTTCCCCTGTAGCAGAGAAGAACCAATTCCTACAAGGTGAAAAGGTTTGAAAAAACAAAAGTGCACCTCTTTCTTTCCCCTCCTCATTAAACTCCTTCAACTCAAACTCCCAAAACTCCATTAAGGTCACATGGAGAGGTCCGAATTTATATGTTCTGAAACTAAAGACTTAGCTCAGCCCCAGGTATAGAAAAACTAGTTCAAGCCAGTTTCCTTCATCAACTATCTACAACTCCTCCCCAGCGGATAGCTTCTATCTATCTCCCTGTTTGGGCCACTGGATGAGAGCTAGAATTTAAACAGTATTTTAGGCCAAATGTTAAGCACACAACATTTCTGGCACAATCAAAACCAAAGAAAAATAAACAATAAAATCGACTCCGTTTATTCATCTTTTGAGTAATAACATGCACGCTAATTGTAGCTACAGGTAGATTGAGACCTTGGTAATGCCAGAATACATTTGACAAAAAAGTGCAGCTCAGATACTGGTAAATTGTTCATGGAACAGCACCACAAATTCCCACTTACTTATTTTCAATCAAATATTTTGAATTCTAGAAATGTGGCTGTTTATTAGCTAAATGCTGCATCCTTTTCTGAACATACCCATTTCCTGGTTAATTAAAAACTGCAATGTCCCACCCAATGTCCAAAGATGTGCAGGTTAAGTGAATTAGCCATGATCTATGTGCAGGATTACAGGGCGGGGGCCTAGGTGGAGCGCTCTTTCGTAGGGTCAATGTAGACCCGATGGGCCAAGTGGCCTCGTTCTGTGCCGCAGGGATTTTATGGATTCAGTACTGCATCTCATTACAGAGAGTCGTGATAAATGGCTATTCTTCAGATTGAATGTGGAGATGCCGGCGTTGGACTGGGGTAAGCACAGTAAGAAGTCTTACAACACCAGGTTAAAGTCCAACAGGTTTGTTTCAATGTCACTAGCTTTCGGAGCGCTGCTCCTTCCTCAGGTGAATGAAGAGGTATGTTCCAGAAACATATATATCGACAGATTCAAAGATGCCAGACAATGCTTGGAATGCGAGCATTAGTAGGTGATGAAATCTTTACAGATCCAGAGATGGGGTAATCCCTGGTTATAAAGGGGTGTGAATTGTGTGAAGCCAGGACAGTTGGTAGGATTTCGCAGGCCAGATGGTAGGGGATGAATGTAATGCGACATGAATCCCAGGTCCCAGTTGAGGCTGCACTCATGTGTGCGGAACTTGGCTATAAGTTTCTGCTCGGCGATTCTGCGTTGTTGCGCGTCCTGAAGGCCACCTTGGAGAACGCTTACCCGGAGATCAGAGGTTGAATACCCTTGAATGCTGAAGTGTTCCCCGACTGGAAGGGAACATTCCTGCCTGGTTATTGTCGCGCGATGTCCATTCATTCGTTGTCGCAGCGTCTGCATGGTCTTGCCAATGTACCACGCTTTGGGACATCCTTTCGTGCAGCATATGAGATTGAAGGCAGGTTTGTAATGGAGTTCACCAGGGGTCAATGTTGGGACTCTTGCTCTTCCTAAAATATCCATTAAATGACCTAGACTGTGGTGTTCAGGGCATGATTTCAAAATTTGCAGATGATACAAAGATTAAAAACATTGTCAACTGTTGAGGATAGTTCCACAGAATTCGGACAGTGCAGAAGGAGATCATTCGGCTGTGGGGGGGGGGAAGCCAGAGCAGATACGTGGACAAAGTGCAAACACCACACAGTCACCCAAGACCGGAATTGAACCCGGGTCCCTGGTGCTGTGATGCAGCAGTGCTAACCACTGTGCCACCCCTATTGAACTTTGTGATGAATGTAAGAAATTGTCCTATTTTATATTTTTTGCAGTATTAAAACCTGGGCTAAGATGCATGCAAACAGAATGACTGCTGGAGCTGTGATTAAGGTGTCATAACAGTGTGCTAATCATTGATTTTCAGGTGAAGTGTTCCATTCAGAGATCTTGATAACCATTTACTTGTTTACAGATAGCTCGCCAATGGAATATTGTTTTACATTTGAAGGACTCCTGGGGTGTAGAAATTTACGAGGGGTATTGGTTTGGTTTTGACTAAACAAGTCAAGGGACATCATGTAAGAAGAGGCAAAATAATGTCCTATGCTTTGGGTTCAGATGCTGTCGTTAATGGGAGAAGCCAGATCTGTTTGAAGAGTTAGTCGGTCCTGGAACACTAATCTGAACAGAGGTGTTACAGTTTGGTCCCGAAAGGTTCTCTCGCCAAAACTTTTGCAGAGAAAAGCAAATAGAAACCTGATTGTTAACTTTATTCATGAATATTTCTGATATTTGAAATATATTGGTTTACTTAATTGGAATATAATGGCGGGTTTAGGAAGTTATGGTTTGCTCCTTTACTTAAGAACTGTTGTAATTGGTAAAAGGAGAAGTGACTCCAAAGGGTGGCTGGAGTCTGGAACAAACTTCCTGAGAGGGTTTTCTCCCTCATTCACGGTTTTGCTCTTCACCCAGTGGCACCCTCAGGTTCACTCTCAGCTCCTCTCACCTTTTAGTGACCTTCCAGACCAGCAGCCAGATCAGCGCCTGCCGCCGGCTTCTTGGCCGCCTTCCATGGCCGCTTATCCAGCCTCCAGGTACCGCTTCCCTTGGCAGTTTCCACCAGCTGCCGCCACCTCATTTCCTCCAGCTGCTTGATTTCTCCTTCTTCACCCTGGGTGGCTTCTCTTCATCTTCCCTATCCGGCCGGCAGCCACTCTCCAGTGCCGGCCCCTGGGTTTGGGGGTAGGGGTGGCGGTCTGGGTGGCTACGGTCTTCCAGGTGCTGCTGGTTGATCTTAAAGGAGCTTTAGGCCTCGGTGCCCACTGCCATCCGCAACAGTGAGTCATCAACGACCAGGCTCTGGACAGAGGCAGCTTCAATCAAGGTACCCAAAGGGGATTGAGTGGATTGCAAGATAATGTTTGGCATGAAACCCATTTGGAATATTTTTCCTATTTTAATTCTTTACTGTGGGCATTTGCTAAAGCATGATATAACAGGCTAATCACAATTTCAAGTAAGCTCAGTATAAATTCCTTGGCTAATGTAACCCTGGCCTCTCCACTTCAGCTGCCAAAATTAATGAGACTGAGGAAGAAAAAATACTTGGATAAACAAACTATTCCAAAAAACACAAATAGGACTCTTGATATAGTGTTATCGTTATATTTACAAGGCTCATATTCCAGAGACCAAGAATCCAGGGAACAAGTTCAAATTGCACCATGATAATTTTGGCAATTTGAATTCAGCTCAAATCTGTTCATGAAGCTGCTGGATTACTTTCTGACAAGAATACAAATTGTTCACATATCTTTTAAGGAAGGAAACCTGCCATCTCCTCAGGCCTATGTGTGATTCCAGACCCCCCACTAACATGAGTGCCTCTTAACTGTCCACTCAGTTGTACCAAATCACTAAAATCCAAGTGTACACCATAGCTTAGAGGTCAACTTGGGATGGGCAATACATGTTTACCATGCCTGTTCCGCCCACATCCCAAGGACAAAAAGGAATCAAACACACTTCAACGAAATGTCTTTTGTCAAACCCATCACAACAGAACAGCAATTAATCTGTTGGGCAAGACATAATTTCTCATTTCAATGAGTCATGAGGAAAAATGACAAACCAAATAGCACTTTTCCTTCATTTGTTACCGGTTATTGTAGTGAATGTAAGAAATTGTCGTATTTTATAATATTTGCAGTAATATCATTAAAACCTGGGTTAAGATGCACACATACAGCATGACAGCTAGAGCGATGAATTAGGTGCCCTAAAAATGAGGTTATCATTGATTTGCAGTTGAAGTGTTCTGCTAATAGATCTTGAGAACCATTTACTTGTTTACAGATAGCTAACTAACAGAATATTCTTTAGGTTTGAAGGACCCTTGGAGTATGTATAATTTACGAGGGTATGGTGTTTGGTCCAGGCTAAACGTCAAGGGACATCTTGTAAGGAGTCATAAAATAATGCCTTATGCTTTGGATGCAGATGATGTAGTTAATGGAAGGAGCCGGAAGGGCAGATTATTATTTGAATTGGTGTAAATTGAGAGATGGATACTCGGCGAGACCTTGGTGTCCTCGTGCATCAGTCGCTGAAAGTATGTGTGCAGGTACAGCAGGCAGTAAAGAAGGCAAATGGAATGTTGGCCTTCATAGTGAGAGGATGAGTATAGGAATAGGGATATTTTACAATTATGTAGGGCATTGGTGAGGCCACACCTGGAATATTGTGTGCAGTTTTTAAAAAATATTTTTATTAAGGTTTTATAATAACACAATTTTTTCCCCTTACAAACAATAACCCCCGCCTCCCCGCAACAAAATAACGCAGAATCACCCTGAGAAAGATATATACATGGCAAGATGGTATATTTACATAGCTTTACATACTGGCTCTTGGCCTCACTACCGTTTCTCCCCACCCTCCATGCCATCTCCCGCTCGTCCATCCCCTCAAACAATCTCTCGTTCCCCCCTCCGCCGCCCCCCCACCCCCCCCCAGGGTTGCTGCTGCTGACCAACCTTCCTCTAACGCTCCGCGAGATATTCGAGGAACGGTTGCCACCGCCTGTAAAACCCCTGTGCAGACCCTCTCAAAGCAAACTTAATTCTCTCCAATTTTATGAACCCCGCCATGTCGTTAATGCAGGCCTCCAGGCTCGGGGATTCACCTCCTTCCACAATAGCAAGACCCTTTGCCTGGCTACTAGGGACGCAAAGGCCAGAATTCCAGCCTCTTTCGCCTCCTGCACTCCCAGCTCATCCACTACTCCGAATATTGCTAGCCCCCAGCTTGGCTTGACCCGGACTTTCACCACCTGGGATATTACTCCCGCCACACCTCTCCAGAACCCCTCCAATGCCGGGCATGACCAAATCATATGGACATGGTTCGCCAGGCTCCCTGAACATCTTTCACATCTATCCTCTACCCCAAAGAGCCTACTCAGCCTCACCCTCGTCAAATGCGCTCTGTGAACCACCTTAAATTGTATCAGACTGAGCCTGGCACACGAGGAGGAGGTATTAACCCTACCCAGGGCATCAGCCCATAGCCCTTCCTCAATCTCCTCCCCCAGCTCCTCCTCCCATTTACCTTTCAATTCTTCTACTAGCGCTTCCCCCTCTTCTTTCATCTCTTGGCATATTTCCGACATCTTGCCCTCCCCGACCCATATCCCCGAGATCACCCTATCTTGAACTTCTTGTGCCAGGAGCAACGGAAATTCCCTCACCTGTCGCCTCACAAAAGCCCTCACCTGCATATATCTAAATGCATTTCCCGGGGGTAACTCAAATTTCTCCTCCAGTGCCCCTAGGCTCGCAAATGTCCCGTCAATGAACAGGTCCCCCATTCTTCTAATCCCCGCCCGATGCCAGCCTTGGAACCCCCCGTCCATTTTCCCCGGGACAAACCGGTGGTTACCCCTGATCGGGGACCACACCGATGCTCCCATTGCACCCCTGTGCCTTCTCCACTGGCCCCAGATCCTTAGTGTTGCCGCCACCACAGGGCTTACATAGATTACATAGATTACATAGAACATACAGTGCAGAAGGAGGCCATTCGGCCCATCGAGTCTGCACCGACCCACATTAATCCCTCACTTCCACCCAATAACCCCTCCCAACCCTTATGGACACTACGGGTAATTTAGCATGGCCAATCCACCTAACCTGCACGTCTTTGGACTTTGGCTTGTGGTGTATTTTGTCGGCGAGAGCGGCAGCGGTGCCGTTACCAACGCCCCAAGGCTCGTTCCTTTACAGGACGCCATCTCCATCCTCTTCCATGCCACCCCCTCTCCCTCCATGACCCACTTGCGGATCATCGCCACATTTGCTGCCCAGTAGTAACTCCCTAGGTTTGGCAAAGCCAACCCTCCTCGGTCCCTATTGCGTTCCAAAAACCCTCTCCTAAACCGCGGGGTCTTATTTGCCCACACATACCCCATAATACTCCTACCTACTCTCTTGAAAAAGCCCTTGGTGATCACGATGGGGAGGCACTGAAACACGTACAAAAACCTCGGAAGGATCACCATTTTGACAGACTGCACCCTACCCGCCAGCGAGAGCGGGAGCATGTCCCATCTTTTAAAATCCTCCTCCATTTGCTCCACCAACCTCGTCAAATTCAGTTTATGTAGGGCCCCCCAACTTCTGGCTATCTGGATCCCCAGATACAGAAAACTCCTCTCCGCCCTCCTCAGCGGTAGGTCCCCTATCCCTCTTTCTTGGTCCCCTGCCTGTAATACAAAAAGCTCACTCTTCCCTACATTAAGCTTGTAGCCCGAGAACTCCCCAAACTCCCTCAGAGTTTGGGGAGTTCCCTCCATTGGGTCCGCCACGTATAGCAGCAGGTCATCCGCATATAGCGATACCCGATGCTCCTCTCCCCCGCGGACTATCCCCCTCCATTTCTTAGACTCCCTAAGTGATATGGCCAAGGGTTCGATCGCCAATGCAAACAACAGGGGGGACAGGGGGCACCCCTGCCTCGTCCCTTGGTACAGCCGAAAGTACTCCGACCTCCGCCGGTTCGTCATTACACTCGCCACCGGGGCGCTATAAAGGAGCTTAACCCATCTAATAAACCCTACACCGAACCCAAACCTGCGCAATACCTCCCAGAGGTACTCCCACTCTACTCGGTCAAAGGCTTTTTCCGCGTCCATAGCTGCCACTATCTCCGCCTCTCCCTCCTATTTAACTGCCTGCCCTTTACGAATCCCGTTTGGTCCACGTGAATCACCCCCGGGACACAGTCCTCAATCCTAGTGGCCAGTACTTTTGCCAATAGCTTAGCATCCACATTGAGGAGCGAAATCGGCCTGTACGATCCACATTGCACTGGATCCTTGTCTCGCTTTAGAATCAAGAAGATTGTCGCCTCCGACATTGTCTGGGGCAGGGTTCCCTCCTCTCTTGCCTCGTTAAAGGTCCTCACTAGTAGCGGGGCCAGCAGGTCCATATATTTTCTATAGAACTCCACCGGGAACCCGTCCGGCCCCGGGGCCTTCCCCGCCTGCATGCTCCCCAAACCCTTACTCAACTCCTCCAACCCAATTGGTGCCCCCAAACCAACCGCCTCCTGCTCCTCCACCCTCGGGAACCCCAGCTGGTCCAGGAATCGCCTCATCCCCCCTGCCCCCCCTGGGGGCTGGGATCTGTACAGCTCTTCATAGAAGGCCTTGAATAACTTATTTATTTTCGTTGCACTTCGAACCGTGGCTCCCCTTCCATCTTTAATTCCCCCTATTTCCCTCGCTGCCGCCCTCTTACGGAGCTGGTGCGCCAGCATCTGACTAGCCTTTTCCCCATACTCGTAGGTCGCCCCCTGCGCCTTCCTCCACTGTGCCTCCGCCTTGCCCGTGGTCAGCAGGTCAAACTCCGTCTGGAGCCGTCGCCTTTCCCCAAGTAATCTTTCCTCCGGGGCCTCTGCGTATCTCCTGTCCACTCGCAAGATCTCCCCCACTAACCTCTCCCTTTCCATTCCCTCGGTCTTCTCCCTCTGAGCCCTGATGGAGATCAGCTCTCCCCTGATCACCGCCTTCAACGCCTCCCATACCACCCCCACTCGCACCTCCCCGTTGTCGTTGGCCTCCAAGTACCTTTCAATACAACCCCTGACCTTCCCACACACCACCTCATCAGCCAGCAGTCCCACATCCAGCCGCCACAGCGGGCGTTGGTCCCTCTCCTCTCCCAGCTCCAGTTCCACCCAGTGAGGGGCATGGTCCGAAACGGCTATGGCCGAATACTCCGCCCCCTCCACTCTCGGGATGAGCGCCCTGCCCAGAACAAAGAAATCTATCCGGGAGTCAGCCTTATGTACGTGGGAGAAAAAAGAAAATTCCCTGGCCTGCGGTCTTGCAAACCTCAATGGGTCCACTCCCCCCATCTGATCCATAAAACCCCTGAGCACCTTGGCTGCCGCCGGCTTCCTGCCCATCCTTGATCTGGAGCGGTCCAGTGCTGGGTCCAGCACTGTATTGAAGTACCCTCCCATTATCAGTCCTCCTACCTCCAGGTCCGGAATGCGCCCCAACATGCGCTTCATAAATTCAGCATCGTCCCAGTTCGGGGCGTATACATTTACCAACACCACCCACGTCCCTTGCAACCTACCACTCACCATCACATATCTCCCTCCATTATCCGCTACGATAGTCTTGGCCTCAAATGACACATGCTTTCCCACCAGAATTCCCACCCCTCTATTTTTTGCGTCCAATCCAGAGTGAAATACCTGAATACTTGTCCTACCCATCCCTTTCTTAACCTGACCTGGTCCGCCACCTTCAGGTGTGTCTCTTGGAGCATTGCCACATCTGCCTTCAGTCCCTTCAAGTGCGCGAACACTCGAGCCCACTTCACCGGCCCATTCAGGCCCCTCACGTTCCACGTTATCAGCCGGATTGGAGGGACTCTCACACACACACACACCCCCGCCAACTAGCCATCTCAGTTTCTGGGCCAGTCCCTTGTCCGCGTCTCCCTCACTCTCTAGTCCCCCAACCGGGGGACCCACGTCCCAGCCACCTCTTCTGTGTCCTGTTCTCTTTCGGCCAGTGCAGCAGCAACCCTTCCCCCCCCGCCTCTCTCCCCTCCCCCCCCCATCCTCCTCTTTCTTCCCCCCCTCCTCTTTCTTCTTCCCCCCCCTCCTCTTTCTTCTTCCCCCCCCCTCATCTTTCTTCTTCCCCCCCCCTCCTCCTCTTTCTTCTTCCCCCCCCCTCCTCCTCTTTCTTCTTCCCCACCCCCTCCTCCTCTTTCTTCTTCCCCCCCCTCCTCCTCTTTCTTCTTCCCCCCCCCTCCTCCTCTTTCTTCTTCCCCCCCTCCTCCTCTTTCCCCCCCTCCTCCTCCTCTTTCCCCCCCTCCTCCTCCTCTTTCCCCCCCCTCCTCCTCCTCTTTCCCCCCCCTCCTCCTCCTCTTTCCCCCCCCTCCTCCTCCTCTTTCCCCCCCCTCCTCCTCCTCTTTCCCCCCCCTCCTCCTCCTCTTTCCCCCCCCTCCTCCTCCTCTTTCCCCCCCTCCTCCTCTTTCCCCCCCCCTCCTCCTCCTCTTCCCCCCCTCCTCCTCCTCCTCCTCCTCTTTCCCCCCCCTCCTCCTCCTCTTTTCCCCCCCTCCTCCTCCTCTTCCCCCCCTCCTCCTCTTCTTCCCCCCCCCTCCTCTTTTCCCCCCCTCCTCCTCCTCTTTTCCCCCCTCCTCCTCCTCTTTTCCCCCCCTCCTCCTCCTCTTTTCCCCCCCTCCTCCTCCTCTTTTCCCCCCCTCCTCCTCCTCTTTTCCCCCCCCTCCTCCTCCTCTTTCCCCCCCCTCCTCCTCCTCTTTCCCCCCCCTCCTCCTCCTCTTCCCCCCCTCCTCCTCTTTTCCCCCCCCTCCTCCTCCTCTTCCCCCCCTTCTTCCTCCTCTTTCCCCCCCCCTCCTCCTCCTCTTTCCCCCACTCCTCCTCCTCCTCCTCTTTCCCCCCCTCTAGATCCCCGTCTAGCTTTTTTGCTCCCCCATATCCCTCCCGTAAGTCAGCTGACACCTGCTGACCCCAGCTTCCCCCGCCATCCCTTTGACCCCCCCCCCCCCCCCCCCCCCCCCCCCCCCCCGTGTGGGAATCTCCCAATCAATGTACATTCCTTCGTTCCCCTTCCCGCCTTTCTTGCCGCGCGCGGGAAAGAAAACCCCGCGCTTTCCAAAACCTGTCCCCCCCCCTCCCCTCCCCCCCCCCCCCCCCCCATCCCCCATCCCCCATGGCGCAGCTCCTTGTCCCTCTCCCCCAGCCCATATAGCATTTCCTGCGCGTGGTTGACCCCCTATGTACAACAACCATCATACTTCAACCCTCAAACACCCCCCTCCCACACCAACCCTCAATTAGAGTCCAATTTTTCAGTTAGTATAAAGGTCCACGCCTCTTCGGGCGTTTCGAAGTAGTGGTGTTGGCCATTATGTGTAACCCACAGTCGCGCTGGCTGCAACATTCCAAATTTCACTCCTTTCCGATGCTGCACCGCTTTGGCCCGGTTGAAACCCGCTCTCCGCTTAGCGACCTCCGTGCTCCAGTCCGGGTATATTCTGATCTCCGCATTGTCCCACTTGCTGCTCCGTTCCTTCTTGGCCCATTTCAGGACCCTCTCTCTGTCCGTAAACCGGTGAAATCTCACCACCATCACCCTTGGCGGCTCATTTGCCTTGGGCTTCCTCGCCAGCACTCGGTGCGCCCCATCCAGCTCCAGCAATCCCGGGGGGGGGGGGGCCTCCGCACCCATCAGCGTCCCGATCATTGTGCCCGCATATGCCGCGGCATCGGCCCCCACCACTCCTTCTGGGAGACCCAGGATCCTCAAATTGTTTCTCCTCGACCTGTTCTCCAGGTCTTCGAGTCTTCCCGCCCACGTCTTGTGCAGCGCCTCGTGCCGCTCCACTCTCTCCGCCAGGCCCACGAGCTCGTCGTCGTTCTCACTCACTTTTTCCTGGATCTCCTGGATCTTCACCTCTTGGGCTTTCTGGGTGGCTCCAAGTCCTTCAATTATTGCCATCAGAGGTGCCACCATCTCCTTGTGCATCTTCTCGAAACAGCGCTTGATGAACTCTTGCATCTCCTCTTTGTCCGTGGGCCCGCCAGTTTGCTTTTTTTCCCCTTTCTTCTCCCGCTGCTCCAGGGCCGCTTTTTCCGCCGTTTCGCTGCGGGTCCGATCCATGCCGGTTCGTAGGGGACCTTTCTCCTTCCTTCCCCACGGGTTGGTTATATAAAAAGTGCCGTTGGGGCTCCGTTAGCGGGCCCAAAAGTCCGTCTTCGCGGGAGCTGCCGAATCGCGCGGCTTAGCTCCGCATCGCCGCAACCCGGAAGTCGTGTGCAGTTTTTGTGTCCTCATCAGAAGAAGGATGTTCTTGCTATGGACGGAGTGCAGCGAAGGTTTACCAGGCTGATTCCTGGGATGGCAGGACTATCATATGAGGAGAGACTAAATCGGTTAGGATTGTATTCATTGGAGTTTAGAAAAATCAGGGGCGTCTCATAGATTCCTATAAAATTGCCACAGGATTAGACAGGGTAGATTCAGAAAGAATATTTCTAATGGTGGGAGAGTCCAGAACTAGGGGTCGTAGTTTGAGGATAAGGGGTAAACCTTCTAGGACTGTGGTGAAGCGAAATTTCTTCACCACGAGAGTGGTGAATCTGTAGAATTCACAACCACAAAAAGTAGTTGAGGTGAAAACATGGTGTAATTTTAAGAAGGAATCCTATAGCTCTTGGGGCTAAAAGAATCAAGGGATATGGGGGCAGGGTCATGGTATTGCACATGATGGTCAGCCATGGTCATAATGGCTCGAAGGACCAAATAGTCTCCTCCTGCTTCTATTTTCTACGAAGGTTTCTATGTATGTTTGAAGAGTCAGTAGGTCCTAGATCTCTAATCCAGAGTTTTTCAAAGTGTGGGTCGCAACCCGTGTGTAGGTGTCAGAAGGGTCACAAGAATTCAGCGTCACAATGTTTGTGTGTTCGATCTTAGTGCCCTATTTCCAGGTCCTCCTTGTTTCCTGTCATAGGATCACGTTGCTCTCCTGCCCAGGCTTCAAGAGAAAATTTCAGGGAAAGTTTTAGTTGAAGGATTTTGTCTTGTAAATACCTCCCTAGCTTTCTTCATCGTCAAGCAGGAATTTTAACTGCTGTGTTTTCATGCAGCAACAGCTTTATTTTAAATCCAACTGTAACACGGTTTTGGGTTTGACTCACAAGTCCACCCTCTCATTTTGCCGCAAGTGATCCCATGGTGCTGTGCTGAAGACACACAAGCAATGGGGTTATCAATCGGAGAACTGACTGATATTTATCTGGGAATTGCAGCTTGGAGAGGATATTTATAAATTTAGAGTGTCCGATTTTTTTTTCTCCCAATTAAGGGGCAATTAAGCGTGGCCAATCCACCTAACCTGCACATCTTTGGGTTGTGGGGGTGAGGCCCAAGCAGACACTGGGAGAATGTGCAAACTCTACACAGACAATGACCCAGGGCCGGGATCAAACCCGGGTCCTCAGTGCAGTGAGGCAGCAGTGCTAACCAGTGCGCCACCATGCCACACTTGGATAGGATATTTTAATTATTCTCAGTATTTACTGGGAGCAGAGTTTTGTGGGGACTTCTAGTTCAGGACCAGAGATTGTCGTCCGAGAGAACAATGATCTCAACAAAAGGATGACACCTCGTTTCCATTCCCTCCAGATTTAATATTTATTTCTGAAGAGGGGTGAATGAATTAACTTTATCAGGCAACGTGTACAGATTGTGTGAGAATTTAAAAACCTATTCAGTCCAGGATTAGGAAGATTGGAATGTACGAACAGAAATAAATTATCCATCCTCATGTCTGCTTTGCCATTTAGTGAGATCATGACTGGTTTGTATTTTAACTCCAACTACTCACCTTAGTTTTATAATCCTTTTGTTATCCTCATTAGTATAGTGGTTAGTATCCCCGCCTGTCACGCAGTACACCGGGGTTCAATTCCCCGACAGGGAACTTTGTATTTGGGTAGCACAAGTGGATAGCACTGTGGCTTCACAGCGCCAGGGTCCCCACTGGGTCACTGTCTGTACGGAGTCTGCACGATCTCCCAGTGTCTGCGTGGGTTTCCTCCGATTTCCCCCCACAGTCCAAAGACGTGCAGGTTAGGTGGATTGGCCATGCTAAATTGCCCTTAGTGTCCAAAAAGGTTAGGAGGGGTTATTGGGTTACGGGGATAGGGTGGAAGTGAGGGCTTAAGTGGGTCGGTGCAGACTCGATGGGCCGAATGGCTTCCTTCTGCACTGTACATTCTATGTTCAAACACTTACTGAACAAAAGTTAACAGTTTTGGTTTGGAAATTTCCTGTTAACCCCCAGGTTTAACAGTTGTTTGTAGGAAGGAGTTCAATATTTCCACCATCCCACTAGAATGGCAGGGGGTTGAGAACCTCAGCAGAGCGACACGGCTAAGAGAAACAAGGACAGTAATAAAAGAACAGTAAAATGTAGAAACGTTACACAGGGTAATCAACGGGAAGAGGCAAACAGGGCCACAGTACAAAAGGAAAGTTAGGATGGTTCAAAATGGCACAGCTAAAGGCTTTGTACTTTAATGCACAAAGCATTCTGAATAAGGCGAGTCCCAAAGGTCAATCGGCATGGGTCCTGAAGGCCTGCCAATTGGAAAAACTGGGTCCCTGGGTAAAAAAGATTTGCAAAACACTGCTCTAATCTGAACAGAGATGTTTCAGTTCAGTCCTGAAAGGTTCCCTCTCCAAACATCCTGCACAGAGAAAAAACAAGTAAAACCCTGGTTGTTAACTTTATTCACGAGTGCAATTTAAGATATATTGATTTGCTTAATTGGAATGAACTGGCAGGCTTAGAAAACAAATTAAGGTTTCTTCTTTTACTGAGCAACTGTTGTAACTTAACTGTAAAGCTATTTTTTGTTGCTAATGTGGTTAATTCTGTGTTTAAATTCAAATTGGTTTGAACATAAAAGATACCTATTGGTCAGTATTATCACTCCTGTGGGGCAGTAACATTTCCTCAGTTTTACAAATTGAAATTAGTTGGGTTCTCATCCGGGATCCTAACGCTACCAGGTTTAAACACCAAAAAAGTTTACTCACTCAAATCGTTGGGACAAATTTTCCCATCTATGATCTGGTTAATATTCGAGCAATTTGAAACCACAGCAGATAGTCAGATAAAATGGAAAAGGGCAGCTCAGTGTGGAGATAAAATAGGCATGGGTATCTCAATAGGGAGGCATTTTTGAACAGTTATGATGAAAGGTCTCCAAGAGTTAAACATCTTGGCCAATTTAAATATAATTCTCAGTGGGTAGGATTCCACAGCAAAACTTGGCAGTAACTAACATAGATTCAGCAATCCCATACAAAAGGATCAAAACAAAAATCACAACAGGGGTGTCTCCAGCAAAGGAAAATAAATCTCCCTGGTGCAGTAGCATGAACTTGTTAGACTGGTATATAAATGTGCCATTTGCACCCTTGAAGAGCACAGGAGCAACACTCCACAGCAACTAGTTTGTGTCAAACTGGCCCCAAGAATGTTAACAGAACCAATCACAAGATCCAAAGTGACAAGTAAAGCTTTCCCACACAGTTAGCAATTTACTATCCCATTTAAAGATCGCAAGCAGGGAAAATTCATATAACCAGTGATCATGCATTAACAGTTTTTCAGAGTTGAACACTTAACAGTTACATATGGAACACAGCAACATAATAAACCTGTCGTGTCTACAAACAAGATCATACATTTACTGGTTTTAATAGTGTCAGAATAGAGAAAAATATTAAACTTCCCTGAAACAATCAAAATAACCTTTGCCCTCACTGTCTTGTGATGACATCCCAATGAGGGCATTTAAATCACCATAGCTGCAAAAGATTTGAATGCAAAGAGCAAAATGGAACATTATAAATAGTTCAGTGTAATACAAGACCTAAATAAACATGGTTATCTCCATTTAGAAAATAATTATTGCAATTTCAAGTTGTGAAGTCACCCAAATCTTAAAATGGTTTGCACCCTTGAAGAGCACTACTCTCAGAGCTTTATAAAAGTTACAAGTACTATATTATTGCACGTTACGCCCATTAAAAAAATGGGTAAATTCCATTTCAGTTTGCTGGTTACAGTAACAGATGTCTGCTTGTAGACAAATTAATCAGAAAAACTCAGTTCTGCTAGATTTCATCACCTTGTTTTACTATAAACTGTTGCCAGAGTCTATAAACAGACCCAGGCTCCCTTTTTTAAATGATCTCCACTTCCCACTCAACTTCTAGTTTGCATTACAACCTTGGCAGTACAGTATCCAGCAGATGGTGGTACATTCTCAGCACCTGTGATATAATCTTGGAATGCATCAGTCTGATGCAACAACAGAAAGCTCCTAAAAGGCTACCCCTTCACATAAATGTTTGCTTAAGCGGAGACCTGCGAGATCTGCAGACAAGTAATGACCTTTTAATTCCAAGTTCTGCTTTGCATCATTTTGCTAATTTGCACCTGCACGTTAAAAGTTTGTTTGATAGAATCAAAATGGATTCACAGAAAATTCACAACACAGAAGCAGGTCATTCATGCCATCATGTCGGTGCCAGTTAACGAAGAGCTATCCAACCTAATCCCACCTTCCTGCACTTGATCCACAGCCCTAGTGGTAACAGCTCCATGAGTAGATATCTAAATATTTTTAAAATGTAAGAGAGTTTCTGCCTCTTTGGCCCTTTCAGACAGCGCGATCCAGGTCACAAATTTGGGAGTCAGCAACTGCAGGATTCTTTCAATGCTGGTTTCACTGTTTATCTGGATCTAAAAATCTGTTGCTCATTTCTAACGACTAGGGGTGGTACGGCGGCAGTGGTTAGCATTGCTGCGTCACGGCGCTGAGGACCCAGGTTCGATCCCGGCCCCGGGTCACTGTCCGTGTAGAGTTTGCACATTCTCCCTGTGTCTGCAAAAATACAAGATATGCAGAGTAGGTGGATTGGCCACGTTATATTGCACCTTAATTGGATTTTTTTTTAAAATGTCTGACGACTGGATTTCATAGCAGCACACAGACAAGTTTTAAGTATCAAGCTTAAGGCAAATATTAAAAGGATATTTATGCATCTGGATTATAACAAGAACCACACCTCCAAAAACCAGATCATTTACGCATCTTACATAATATAAAAACAACCAAAGGTTTCAGCTCCAAGAACTGTCAACATGCTTCAGAGTCATAAAGTCCCAGGTGAGGACAATGCGGCCCATTCAGTTGCACACTTTTATAGGAAAATGCGCATTGACTGGATTGTGTTGCTTGTGGTATCGCTTAGAAATAGGTTGGTCTACTTTGGAGTAAAACTATTGCAATTAGTTTTGCACTCTTCCTCCTCCTTCGCTTCTCTCAATCCTCAAATCAATAAACTTTGAAATCAATTTTCAGCACTGAAAAAAGCCCAAAAGGGTATAGTTTACATTAATTTCATGATCTATTATTTAAATTTTGATTAAAATGTTGTTATATTTATAAAGCAGTTGTTAAGTTTTCTCTAAAGTAACAGCAAAACATCAAATGTACCAAATGAACACTATTTTCAGCTGAATGCATAGGTGAGGTGGGTAAAAATAAAACATTTAGTCCTATTTCATGTTTTTTAAGCATCAAAAAAAGAAATCAGAATGAATTCTAAAATGTCTACACTGAACACTAAAATATTCCAGGGTGAGATTTACCGACCACCCGCCGTACATTTATCGGACGTGGAGGCGGCCCGCCAGAAAGATAAGAACATAAGAACTAAGAGCAGGAGTAGGCCATCTGGCCCCTCGAGTCTGCTCCACCATTCAATGAGATCATGGCTGATCTTTTGTGGACTTAGCTCCACTTTCCGGCCCGAGCACCATAACCCTTAATCCCACTATTCTTCAAAAAACTATCTTTATTTTAAAAACATTTAATGAAGGAGCCTCAACTGCTTCACTGGGCAAGGAATTCCATAGATTCACAACCCTTTGAGTGAAGAAATTCCTCCTAAACTCAGTCCTAAATCTACTTCCCTTTATTTTGAGGCTATGCCCCCTAGTTCTGCTTTCACCCGCCAGTGGAAACAACCTGCCTGCATCTATCCTATCTGTTCCCTTCATAATTTTATATGTTTCGATACGATCCCCCCTCATCCTTCCTCTACCGGTCTTGCCGCTGTCAAAGAATTTCCCATTGGCAGCAACGTGGGACCGGAATTTCCCGCCAATAAATCCCGCCCAAAATCTTAAGTAATGGCCCAACAATGGCAACAGCAGCCTTGGGGTCCAGTCCTTCGCATCTATGCTCTAGTCCTTCACGTCTATGAGCTACTGCAATAGGGCAATTTATTTTTAAAGAACAAATTCATCACAGTTAAATAGAAGACACAAATAATAGGCCAACAGACAAATAAACATTTTCCAAAATTTCAATAGTGTCTCATTTCCAGTAATTTGTTGCGCAGATTTAATTCACATCTTCTGATATCAACTCAAAACTGCTCAATGTTTAAGAATTTGATTGATCGTGTCATGACCATACTGCCTCAGACACACACGGACACCTCACAGATGAATGAAGTTATACTACACATTTATAGCAGTTTCAAAAATGCAATCTTCATGGACCAAGCAATATAACTGATGAAACAAGCAAAACTGATTGCATCATACCTTTCACAAACAAGAAATGCAATAGACAGAAAGGGAATTTTGTCATGTTGAAAAATTTCTTGAAACATGCACAAAAATGAACTGAACCAATCATAAGGAGAAATATTCTGAGGTTAGGTAACCTCTGCTATGGTTTTTTTTTTTTTAAATGGAAGCACCCTTTTTGCACAAGGTTGTCAATGGCTAGAAGAAAAACAGTGATGTTTGTTTTATTCAGTTGCTGTATCAGAGATATTGCTCCTTTCTGGGACAACGAAGATTATGGATTTTCAGCAATGCACTAAAGTATACAGACTCAGAGAAATTGAGCAGCATGATTAGATGAGAATCTGGCATGCTGAAACTGCCTAGATTAAATACAACAGTAGCAACCTTACTTTTTCACCATCAGCTTACATGTACTAGAACCTGGATCTGATTTTCTAAGTAACTTCAAAATCTTATTCAAGGATTCACTTATTCTGACATCCTGGAGTATACAGACCAAAACAAAAAGCTATCTTCCACCATCCAAAAATATACACATTCCCACATAAAGTAAAACTATGTAAACAGCCAATCAGCTGGAAGAGGGAACAATTACACCAATCCAAGAAAGCTGGCATTAAGAGTTGCAAGGAGATAATATATCTTATAGAATTTACAGAGCAGAAGGAGGCCATTCAGCCCATCGAGTCTGCACCGGCTCCTGGAAAGAGCACCCTACCCAAGGTCAACACCGCCACCCTATCCCCATAACCCAGTAACCCCACCCAACACTAAGGGCAATTTTGGACACCAAGGGCAATTTATCATGGCCAATCCACCTAACCCGCACATCTTTGGACTGTGGGAGGAAACCGGAGCACCCGGAAGAAACCCACGCACACACGGGGAGGATGTGCAGACTCCGCACAGACAGTGACCCAAGCCGGAATTGAACCTGGGACCCTGGAGCTGTGAAACAATTGTGCTATCCACAAGGCTACCGTGCTGCCCTACTACTTGAGCTGCACCACAATCTACAAACATCAGAATAAAATAATCTTAAATTGAGTTTGTATTTGCAGCACGGGGAGGGAGGATGTACCGTGCCACGGCATTCTCGGCTACCAAATCAATGGATAACTGAGCAATTTACTAAAGTAAATACCTTCTCAAGGAGATCAACGATTGTGCACCATCACTGATGACATCTTGATATTTTTATTATTTTTTTTTTTTTAAATTTATTCTCCTCCTTTTTCACATTTTCTCCCACATTTACACCCATCAACAATAAACAATAATTAGCAAGATATGTCAATCCCCATAATAACAATGATCCCATCCGCCCACCAACCCCCAAACATCAACCCACATGTTTACATAAACAAATGACAAAAAGGAATCAGGGATTACCCATAGTCACCCTTAATCTACACAGCCCCACTCCCCCCCCCACCCCCAACTAATGTTCGATGTTATCCAGTTCTTGAAAGTGCCTAATAAATAGTGCCCATGACTTGTAGAACCCCTCCGAGCTTCCCCTCAGTTCGAACTTAACCTTCTCAAGGGTCAAGTATTCCAACAGGTCCCCCCGCCACGCCAGGATCCGCCTTTGGGCAATCAACGAGGCGAAGGCTATGATATCTGCCTCCGCTCCAGTTTCCAACCCTGGCTGGTCCGACACCCCGAATATGGCCTCCTGGGGACCCGGGTCCAGTTTCACACGCACCACCTTGGAAATTACCCTAAACACCTCCTTCCAGTACTCCCCTAGCTTTGGACAGGACCAAAACATATGAACGTGATTTCCCCCCCCCCCCCGCCGCGCTCACACACATCCTCTACTCCTTCAAAAAATCGGCTCATCCTCACCCTCGTGAGGTGCGCTCTATATACCACCTTCAGCAGTATCAGCCCCAACCTCGCACATGAGGTGGAGGCGTTCACTCTCCGGAGCACCTCACACCAGACCCCCTCCTCTATAACCTCTCCCAGCTCTTCCTCCCACTTTGCTTTGATCCCTTCCAGTGGTGCCTTATCCTCTTCCAGAATAGCTCCGTACACCGCTGACACTGCCCCCTTCTCCAGTCCCCTTGTCGTCAACACCTCCTCCAGCAATGTGGAGGCCGGTTCCTCTGGAAAGCTCTGTATCTCCTTCCTGGCAAAATCCCAAACCTGCATGTACCTAAACACTTCTCCCTGCTCTAGCCCATACTTCGCTTCCAGCTCCCTCAATCCTGCAAATCGACCCCGAAGAAACAAATCTTTTAGCGTCTTAACCCCCTTCTCTTCCCATTTCCGAAAACTTCCATCCCACCCCCCTGGCTCAAATCTGTGGTTCCCCCGAATCGGCATTTCCCTTGACCCTAAACCCAACCCGAAGTGTTGGCGAAACTGCCTCCAGATTTTCAATGAAGCTATTATTACCAGACTACATCTTGATATTTAACTATTATTCTATCATTCATTTTTAAAATTCAGAATGATACCTCAATAAAACACTCATCACAATTTACGGCATTTTGTTCCTAGCTTCACAGAATTCACAGAGGTACAGTAGTTAGCACTGCTGCCTCACAGAACCAGGGACCCAGGTTCAATTCCTGCCTCAGATGACTGTGACACTCTCCCAGTCTCTGAGTGGGTTTCCTCTGGGTGTTCCGGTTTCCTCCCACAGTCCAAAAATGTGCAGGTTAGGCGGATGTGTATATTAATTTCATTTCTTCCAAAGGCGTTAGTAATTTAAATTTACAAAGGAACAACAAATAAGAGAGCATTTGCTTTGAACCATGTAACTTTACGCCATGTTCATTCGTCTTTCACTTAGTTTTGCTGTTGATACCTCAGTTTCTGATTTGGTATACTGTATTTACTGGCTCTACAAACATTTGGTGAATCATTTATAGATTTTTAACTTCATTTGCTATTGCGATTTAACATGTACAGAAGCCCTGACCTATTTTTGTTACTGCTAGGAAGGCAACGATGCAGAATAACCTTCAAAATCATTACATTTTACCCCGTCTTCCAAGCAGAAGTCAACGTAGAAATGCACAAGTAGCCCAAGGCCTTTAATAAGATTTCAGATAAATTCTTCACTGTACTTCTGAAGGACAGAAAAATTATAATACATCTCATCATGCCGAACACTTCATAACCCTTCGGGATTTAAAGTGAATTTAAGCTTGACGCAAGATGTATTAATCCATGACATTAGAATATGATGAACCAGTATCAAAGTTCTGACTGAGAAGATGAATCCCATTTCATAGAACGATATATTGCAAAAGGAGACCATTCCATTAATTAGGTTTGCACCCGTGTGTGGAGTTTGCACATTCTCCCCGTGTCAGCGTGGGTTTTACCCCCACACCCCAAAGATGTGTAGGTTAGGTGGATTGGCCATGCTAAATTGCCCCTTAATTGGAAAAAAATATAATGTGATACTCTTAATTTTTTTTTTTTAAATGTTTTGGCTGCACCCATTTATTATTAGGTCGCCCCCCCCCCCCCCACCCCTGCTAAAGCACTGCAAATTTTTCCTCTTCAGATAATGATCCAGTTTCCCTTTGAAAGCCTTAATTGACCTTGCCTCCACCACACACTCAGAAAGTGTTTTCCTGATCCTAAGCACTCGCTGCATGAGTAAGTTTTGCTTCATTGCTTATTTTGCAAACTACTTTAAATCTACCAATGGGAACAATTTCTCTCCATCCACTGTGTCCAAACCTCTCATGGATTTGTATACCTCGATCAATCCTCTCTCAACCTTCTCTTCTCCAAGGAAAACAAACCCAACTTCACCAAGTTTTCAATGCAACTGAAGTTCCTCATCATTTGGAAAGTCAAAACACAATCCACCAGAATCAGCATGGTTTTATGAAGGATAAACAGCATTTGGCTAACTTGCTAGAGTTCTTCAACAAGCCTAGTGGGTAATGAGGATCCTGTAGGCTGGAGTTCCAGAAGGCATTTGATAAGGTGCCGCACAAAAGATAAGATCACATGGGATTAGGAGTCATTTATTAATTTGGATACAAGACTTGCTAACCAACAGCATGCAGAGAGTCGGCATAAATGGATCTTTTTTGGGTTGGCAAGATGTAACTTGTGGGATGCCACAGGGTTTGGTCCTCAGGCCCCAATGATTTACAATCTATGTTAATGACTTGGAAACATGGATAGAAGGCACTATAGCATTGCAGATGACACTGAAATAGGTGGGATAGAAAGTTACACTGAGGAAATAAGAAATTTACAAAAGTATATGGATAGGTTAGGTGAGTGGGCCAAAATTTAGCAGATGGAGTTTAATGCAGTGTGAGGTTATCCATTTTGCTCAGAAAAATAGAAAGACAAATGATCTGAATGGAGATAAATTTCAGAGAGCTTCGGTGCAGAGGGATCTGGGTGGCATGCATGAATAGCATGTATGCAGCTACAGCAGGAAATAAGGAAGGCAAATGGAATGTTGGCATCTATAGCTAAAGGAATAGAGTATAAAAGGAGAGAAGTGTTGCTGTAACTGTATAGGGCGTTGGTGAAACTGCATCTAGAGTACTGTGCACAGTTTTGGTCCCCTTACTAGAGAAGGGATGTAGTTACATTCGAGGCAGTTCAGAGGAGGTTCATTAGATTGATTCCAGAGATGGAGGTTTGTCTTATGAAGAGAGATTCCCGTACCAGCCTCCCGGAACAGGCGCCGGAATGTGGCGATTAGTGGCTTTTCACAGTAACTTCATTTGAAGCCTACTTGTGACAATAAGCGATTTTCATTTTCATTTCATTGAGCAGTTTAGACCTATGCGCTTGTCAAGTTTAGAAGAATGAGACGAGATCTAATTAAAGTGTATAAGACGATAAAAGATATTGACAAAATAGACGTAGAGAGAATGTTTTCTCTTGTGGGGCAATCTAGAATGAGAGGTCATGGTTTTAGGATAAGGATTTAAAACAGAGAAGAGGAGAAATTACTTCTCACAGGGTCGTGAATCGATGGAATTCATTACCCCCCCCCCCCACCCCGCCGAGTGTGGTGGATGCCAGTACATTGAATAGATTTGAGGTGAAGGAACATTGAGTAAATTTCAGGAGAAGATAGACAGATTTTTAATTAGTAATGGGTTAGAAAGGTTATGGAGAACAGGCAGGAAAGTGGAGTTTAGGACGAGATGAGATCAGCCACCATCATATTGAAAGACGGAGCAGGCTCGAGGGGCTGAATTGCCCAATCCTAGTTCTAATGTTATCCCTGGAACCACTCATGAATCATTTTGCACTCTCTCTAATGAATGAAAAAAAATGAAACGAAAATCGCTTATTGTCACGAGTAGGCTTCAATGAAGTTACTGTGAAAAGCTCCTAGTCGCCACATTCCGGCGCCTGTCCAGGGAGGCTGGTACGGGAATCGAACCGTGCTGCTGGCCTGCCTTGGTCTGCTTTAAAAGCCAGCGATTTAGCCCAGTGAGCTAAACCAGCCCCCCTCATATTCTTCCAAAAGAATGGGCACAATCCTCCAGTTGTGGCCAAACCAGTTTATTTAAATGCACAATTAACATAACTTCCTTGTTTTTCTACACTATGACCCGATTGATAAAGGCAACGCTGCTGACTTGCTCTGCATCATGAACCAGTTGCCTAGCTAAAACTAACGTGTCAGCCATAACCTGTCTATTATCTTGTGAATTTCTACAATACCCTCCTCACAGTTCAAAATTGCTTCCAAGTTTTGTATCATCCACAAATTCTTAAATTGTGTCCTGTACACCAAGGTATAGGTCATGAATATGTACAAGGAAGAGCAGGGGTCCTATCAGAAATCCCTGGGAACTCCACCATACACCTTCCTCCAGCCCAAAAACCATTCATCACTCCTCTTTGCTTCCTGTCACTCAATCAATTTTCTATCTATATTGCTATTACCCCTCTTATTCCATGAATTGGCAGCACTTTAAATGTCTTTTCAAACTCCACACACATCAACATTATTACCCTCATCAATCTCCAGCATTACTCTAATCAACCTCAATTTTTTAATGCCACGAAGAATCTAGCACGAGTTGAAGGACAGAAAGAAATAACATTATATATATACAAACACACACACACACAACAGCAGCAGCAACTCCCTTGCTGCTCACTCTCCTCTAGCCGGTTCCAAACTGGCCAGCTTTATTTATGCAGGGAATCTGCTCATGGTTTCTCTGCCCCCCCCTCATTGGGGAAGCTCATACTCCCAAATGATTGTGGGATTGCTATTAGTCCCCAGCCAGTGGTAAGCAGGCAGGTTATAACACTCAACATCAAAAAAGCTTAGGCAATTTAATGAAACACGATTTCCCCGTAACAAATCCACACTGGGGTTCTTTAATTAATCCGTATTTACCAGAGTACCTATAATTGTGTCACAAATTAGCACTTCTGAAAGCTTTCCCTCCACAGAGGTTAAACTGGCCTGTGGTTGCTGGACTTATCTTCATCCCCTCTTTGGAAAAAGGGTGCAATGTTTGTGATTCTCCAGTCCCCTGACACCATCCCGGGGTCAAATTATGGTCAGTGTCTCTGCAAATTCCACTCACTTCCTTTGGTCTCCTTGGAAGCATCTCACCTAGGCCGGGGTGCCTTATCAATTTTAAGTACAACCTATCTAGTACCTTCTCTGAAAGCAGCCACGTTACCACACCCCATCTTTTCTCCTCCCTCCACGTAGCTGAAAATCCACATATGACTTTACAGTCAGTTCTTCAAACATACTTGCCAAACCTTCCAAAATAAATCTCTGCCAGCTAGCTTTAATCATCACAGGCATCTCTAAATACTCAGTAAATATTTCAAGTTACGACTTTACAAAGAAGTCATCCAAAATTTGGTCTGACATGTTTCCTAAACCAATCTTCAAAAAGATAGCTGACCGACCAGCTTTTACATTTTAAGAGATGGCATAATACGAAACAAAAGCGCCATACTGCAGTTGCAGTAGTTTTTCAACAGGTCATCGATCTGAAATATGTTTCTCTCTCCGTAGATGCTGCCTGACCAGAGTATTTCCAGTATTATCTGGTTTTATTTTCAGAAATGTTGTATTTGCTGAACTTCCAAACTCTACTTCCATTTTTAGAAATAAATGTATTAGCTTCTTTGTGTTATAAAGTCTGACCTGTACTTAATTTCATCAGTCTGGATCCAGATATATATTAAATCCAGTAACCAGATTACTGAAAGTGCTGTAATTATTAATCAAGTACAGATCGCATGGGGCAGATTATATACAGGATATAAAGAAAAAATACAGCCTCTGGATTATAGGAAAGAAAGAGGGTTTAAGTAAACCACAGCTTAACAATTGAGAGAAAAGCCTATTCAATAAAAAGTCAAAACTACCACATAATCAACGATTTAGATCTATGGCCTAAATACACAAGGAAGGAAGGAACCCCATCTAGTAGGTATTTGAAATACATAATTTCGCAAAGACAAAAAAGCGAAGCAGCGACCATAAAACCAGTACATCCGTTTCACACACCACACAGGAAGTATCACCACAGAACATTACCACACCAGTACAATATACAATGCACAATTAACAAAAGCATTTCTTCTCATCGGAATACTTTATGTAATCAATTTCCCCTGCCATTAAAAGAGTTACATTTACAATTACATCTAGCCCATTATTTTCAGCCAATGCCCATTTAGTCAAATCTTTAAAGTTGACAACAAGAATGCTAACTTACTGAAACAAGAACCAACATGTATCTGCACAATACAAAGCAATATAATGCTGACACAACCAACAGAAGTAACCGCTTTTGAGCCACAAAATGTCCACTGAAGACAGCCTACTAGTAGTGGGAAGCTGCTTATCTGAACACCATTTATCCAAACCAGCTGCACCTCTCAGCGTGCCTATTGAACTTAATTATTTCCTCATACTGTGCATCAGTTTCTATGCTAAATTAATTTCGTCTTATGCTCCATTTACTCTGAAGAAGGGGTTTATCATGTGCCAGCTTTCATTACCACTCATCTAGGCATTTGCTTCTAAAAACAACACCCATGCAAAATGATCTTCAAGTTGTTGACTGTGACCATCATTTGTTCAGCGGGTAGAATTTATTATTCTCCCTGTAGAACCACTTTCGGTGGTTTGACATCAGAGGACACAATTAACAATGCTCTCCTTTATTGGGGCGGTAGGGGGAGCTGCGCCATGAGGGGCGGGATGGTTCTAGAAAGCGCGGGGTTTCTTTTTCTCGCGTCAGAGAGATGATGGCGGGAAGATAGGCGCAAGGAGGATGGGAGTTCCTCACACGGGGGGGGGGGGGTCAAGGAGAGAGCGGGAGAAGCCGGGGTCAGTTGAAGTCAGCTGACTTTCGGAAGCAATATGGGGGGGAGTAACCATGCTAGATGGGGATCTAGCCGGGGGGGGGGGGGGGGAAGAGAGACGGACAACTGGGTTGCTGCTGCGGAGATCGAAAGGGAGCTGGTGAGAGAAAAGGTGGTCGGGGCGGGAATGCTCCGCCTGGGGGACTGGTGGGTGCGCGGAACCGGGATGTGGGACTGGCCCAGAGAGGGTGATGGCTAGTCGACAGGGGAGGGGGGCGGGCAGCCCCCCAGTCTGGCTGATCACGTGGAACGTGAGAGGCCTAAATGGGCCGATTAAGAGGGCCCCGAGTGCTCGCGCGCTTAAAGGGACTGAAGGCAGACGTGGCCATGCTTCAAGAGACGCATCTGAAGGTGGCAGACCAGGTTAGGTTAAGGAAAGAGTGTGGGGGACAGGTGTTCCACTCAGGGCTGGACGCAAAGAATAGAGGGGTGGTCATATTGGATGAGGGAGTCTGCGGAAGAGTGCGAGGATGTATCGAAAGGTACCTGGGGGCCAACGATGATGGGGAGGTCCGAGTGGGGGTAGTATGGGAAGCGCTGAAGGCGGTGGTCAGGGGAGAGTTGATCTCCATCAGGGCTCACAAGGGGAAAACAGAGGCCAAAGAAAGGGAAAGATTACTGGGGGAGATTTTGAGTGTGGATAAAAAATATGCGGAGGCCCCGGACGAAGGACTATACAGGGAGAGGCGACGACTCCAGACAGAGTTCGACCTGCTGACCACAAGGAAGTCAGAGGCACAGTGGAGGAAGGCACAGGGGATGAGATATGAATATGGGGAAAAGGCGAGTCGCCTGTTAGCCCACCAGCTTCGAAAGAGGACAGCGGCGAGGGAAATAGGGGGAGTTAGGGATGAAACGGGAACCACGGTGCGGAGAGCAGGGAAGATAAATTAGGTGTTTAAGACCTTTTATGAGAGGTTCTATAGGTCCCAACCCCCGGGGGGAAAAGAGGGGATGCAGCAGTTCCTGGACCAACTAAGGTTCCCGAGGGTGGAGGAGCAGGAGGTGGCAGGCCTGGGGGCGCCAATTGGGGTGAACGAGGTGACCAAAGGGCTGGGGAACATGCAGACAGGGAAGGCTCTGGGACCTGACGGGTCCCCGGTGGAATTTTATCGAAAATATGTGGACTTGTTGGCCCCGCTGCAGGTAAGAACCTTTAACGAGGCCAGAGAAGGGGGAACCCTACCCCCAACAAAGTCGGAGGTGACGATATCACTAATCTTGAAGCGAGATAAAGACCCGCATCCTATCTCACTCCTAAATGTGGACGCCAAGTTGCTGGCAAAAGTGCTGGCAATGAGGATAGAGGATTGTGTCCCGAGGGTGGTGCACGAAGATCAGACAGGGTTCGTAAAGGGGAGACAATTGAATGTCAACGTGCGACGGCTATTGGGGGTGATAATGATGCCCCCAGCAGAGGGGGAGGCAGAGATAGTGGTGGCAATGGATGCAGAGAAGGCATTTGATAGGGTAGAGTGGGAGTATCTATGGGAGGTGCTGAGGAGGTTCGGGTTCGGGGAGGGGTTTGTCAGCTGGGTTAAACTCCTCTATGGGGCCCCAATGGCAAGTGTAGTCACAAATCGGCAAAGATCGGAGTATTTTCGACTACATAGGGGAACAAGACAGGGATGCCCGCTGTCCCCATTACTGTTCGCGCTGGCAATTGAACCACTGGCCATAGCGCTGAGAGACTCCAGGAAATGGAGAGGGGTAGTTAGAGGGGGGAGGAACACTGAGTGTCACTCTACGCGGATGACCTACTGCTGAGGTCATGCAGATATTGAGGGAGTTTGGAGATTTCTCGGGATAAAGGCTTAACATGGGAAAGAGTGAGCTTTTCGTGATACACCCCGGGGACCAGAGTAGAGGGATAGATGGCCTGCCGCTAAGGAGAGTGGAAAGAAACTTCCGATACCTGGGGATTCAGATAGCCAGGAGCTGGGGAACCTTACACAGACTCAATCTGACTCGGCTGGTGGAACAAATGGAGGAGGATTTCAAAAGGTGGGATATGCAGCCGCTGTCACTGGCGGGCAGAGTGCAGGCGATTAAGATGATGGTCCTCCCGAGGTTCCTATTTGTGTTCCAATGTCTCCCTATATTGATCACTCAGGCCTTTTTCAAAAAAATAGATAGGAGCATCATGAGCTTTGTGTGGGCAGGGAAGACCCCCAGGGTAAGGAGGGGGTTCCTGCGACGTAGCAGAGACAGAGGGGGACTGGCGTTGCCGAATTTGGGCGACTACTACTGGGCTGCCAACGTGGCGATGATTCGTAAGTGGATGATAGAGGGAGAGGGGGCGGCGTGGAAAAGACTGGAGATGGCGTCCTGCAAAGGAACGAGCTTAAAAGCGCTGGTGACGGTGCCACTGCCGCTCTCCCCGAAAAAGTTTACCACAAACCCAGTGGTGGCGGCAACATTAAGTATCTGGGGGCAATGGAGGCGACAGAGGGGTGTGTTGGGAGCCTCGGTGTGGTCCCCGATCAGGACCAACCATAGGTTTGCCCCAGGGAGGTTGGACGGAGGGTTCCAGAGCTGGCACCGGGCAGGAATTAGGAGAGTGGGAGACTTATTTATAGATGGGACATTTGCGACCTTGGGAGCACTAGAAGAAAAATATGAGCTGCCCCTGTGGAATATCTTTAGGTATATGCAGATGAGAGCATTCACGAGACAACAGGTGAGGGAATTTCCGCTGCTCCCGATGCAAGGAATCCAGGACAGGGTGCTTTCGGGGGTGTGGGTCGGGGAGGGCAAAGTGTCCGAAATATACCGGGAGATGAGAAGAGGGGGAGGAGCTGGTAGAAGAGCTGAAAGGAAAATGGGAAGAGCAGCTCGGGGAGGAGATTGAGGAGGTTTTGTGGGCTGATGCCCTAAGTAGGGTAAATTCCTCTTCCTCGTGTGCCAGGCTTAGCCTGGTCCAATTTAAGGTGCTACATAGAGCACACATAACGGGAGCAAGGTTGAGCAGGTTCTTCGGAGTGGAGGACAAATGCGGGAGGTGCGGGGGAAGCCCGGCGAACCCCACACATGTTTTGGTCGTGTCCGGCACTGGAGGGGTATTGGAGGGGAGTGGCGGAAGTGATCTCGAAGGTGGTGAAGGTCCGGGTCAAGCCAAGCTGGGGGTTAGCTATATTTGGGGTAGCGGATGAGCCGGGAGTGCAGGAGGCGAAATAGGCCGATATTGTGGCCTTTGCGACCCTAGTAGCCCGGCGTAGGATTTTACTCATGTGGAAGGAAGCGAAACCCCCCGGCGTGGAGGCCTGGATAAACGATATGGCGGGGTTCATAAAACTGGAGCGGATGAAGTTTGCACTGAGAGGATCGGCTCAAGGGTTCACCAGGCGGTGGCAACCGTTCCTCGACTATCTAGCGGAACGTTAGGGGGAAAATAGATAGCCAGCAGCAGCAGCCTTGGGGGGGCGGGGGGGGGGGGGGGGCGGTAAATTGTTTGTGTTCTAGATGGGGTGACGGGGTGGGGGGAGCATTATTTCGTGTTATTTGGTTAGTTTACTATATTATTTAAACAACGTTATATATCAGTTATCATGTTACCGTTTTTGTTGATTTGTAAGGGGGAAACATTGTGTTTGAAAACTTTAATAAAAGATATTTTTTTTTAAAACAATGCTCTCCTTTCTTTAGCCAAGGTCAAATAACCTCTGTTCAATTAAAATACAGAATTCTGCATTTGTACTCCAGGGGAGGTAGGATGAAGCATGCTGAAACAGACCAAATCCAAAAAGCATGGAAAAGAACAAAACATACCTCACCAATCTGGATCCAGCGCAAGTGTAAAACACCCACAATCTCAGCATCACCATTATCTCCCTCCAGCCTCAATCATCCAAACTTTCAACTATTTTCTTATAAAAACCCTTACTCTTTTTCAACCAATTTCCTTCTGCATCCACCTCCAAATAAACTTATGAATCATTTACAACTTTTCAACAGTCCAGTCTTTGGCCTTTCAGTCTCCATGCTATCTTTGCAGCTACAGACTCACTGAATCATAACCTCACAGTGCCTTAGAATCTTCTACCAAACAACATGTTCTCTCAGATGCCTTCACCAAGGATCCACTTCCAGTATTTTGATCCTTCCTTTCAGTATTTCTCTGCCTTGGATTGCCACATGCATTCAGGCTTCCACGCAACATATTAGGTACCCAGTCATACCAACAGAACAGTACTGCTTCACAGGCTGTATTAAGATGTCACCAACCTTAGGATTACTTAAGAGGTCTGGATTCTTGCCAGCTGACTTGTCCAGGTCAGCATCTTTCAGCCCTGCCTTGAATTGAGAGCATTCCTCTACCCCTTTCTTTAACTTCAGCGAGTAGTCTCTTGTTCAGATTCCAGTCCCTTAGACTTCAGTCTTCCTGGGATTTCTCTTTTCATTCCATGGTTTCCAGAACTCTCTGTTCTTTAGATTCTAGGGCTTTCTGCCCCTTACTGGATTGTCCAGCCCATCTGCTGGCAGGTTCTGTGAGAGCTGCTTTCTTCTCAGGTACCTGCTTCCAACTAAAGCCAAATGTTTCTACTCTTCAGTGTGGTTTGCTGGTTGCAAAGCAACAGCCTAGTCTTTCTTTAAACTCTGTTTGTTTTCACATTGCAAACCTTTGATTACAATGCAGACACAGTTTGAAATGAAATCAAGACCCACAGACATGCATGAAGCTAATTAAAGTTCTAACCCTTTCTGACACAGAAACAAAAAATTTAATTTACTTAAGTTCTATCTTGTTTCTAATATCCACAAATACAAACATGACTTAAAACTATCTGTTTCCTGACACAAAACGGAATGCAAACTGGAGGAGACTTTACATACGGTCCTTTGAATACGGTGGGGTAGGCACAACAAAATCTGTAGCCTGTGTGTGTCCAAAAGCATGGTTAACCTAACATCTTTGATATACGGCTCACAATTTGTTTTAAGTTGTTGCAAATACCAATGTTTTAAAGTGTGCTTGAAAAATTAACTTCTGCAGTCATACCACTTGAAATTCCTGTTTAGAATCCATGGAAACGACTGCTGGTCATAACACAAGTTGTGCCAGCGCGACGGCAGGACTGCTTACACAGGACATCACTCAAAAACAATTTCACAGTCCACAAAAGACAAATACCGTCTATTTATTTAACCATTGCTAATAACATATATACCGTTTATACAGAAAGTAGCAGTGAAATGGCCGATGACTGTCGATGATAGAGGAGTATGGATGGGCATATTGAAGGGTGAAGCTAAACCACAGCTTCATGCCATTGCATTTTTGAAAGCTGTCTGGACCTCTGGGTTCACAGTTTCTGCCTCCTGGTTATGATTCAAAAATTCATACTCTTAAGTATGCACAACTTGGATTCATTAAAGATGCTGGCTGAAGACAAGACCATGCTCAGATTTAAGCAAAAGATAAAAGCAAATTACTGCAGATGCTGGAAACTGAAACAAAAAATACTGGACAATCTCAGCAGGTCGGATAACATCTGTGGAGAAAGAAGGGAGCTAACGGTTTCAGTCTGGATGTCAGATTTGAAGCATTCATCCATCAAGCACCCAACACTCAAATTAGCTCTCAACTTCCGAGCAGCGCAATGGCATTCAATTCACTTCAGTTGGATAATGCACTTGCAACTAGCTATTTACAAAACAATTTTACTTAGATATGCGCAATGAAGAGACACATGAAGTTCATCTGCATTTTCTGAATTTCCCTTCATGCAAAAAGAAAATTGAGTTTTTTTAAAATTATATCTTGAAAGCTAAATGCAGTGAAACATACTTTCAGGTTTAGCTCACCTGCCTAGATAGCTGGTTCATGATGCAGAGCAAGGCCAGCAACACCAGTTCAATTCCCGTACCGGCTGAGGTTATTCATGAAGGTTCCGCCTTCTCAAACTTGCCCCTCGCCTGAGATGTGGTGATCCTCAGGTAAAATCACCACCAGTCAGCTCTCCCCCTCAAAAGGACATTCTCCAAGGCAGCCTTCAGGACGCGCGGCAACGCAGAATCGCCGAGCAGAAACCTATAGCCAAGTTCCGCACACGAGTGCAGCCTCAACCGGGACCTGGGATTCATGTTGCATTACATTCATCCCCCACCATCTGGCCTGCGAAATCCTACCAACTGTCCTGGCTTGACACAATTCACACCTCTTTAACCTGGGGTTACCCCATCTCTGGATCTGTAAAGATTTAATCACCTGCTAATGCTCATATTCCAAGCATTGTCTGGCATCTTTGAATCTGTCTATATATATGTTTCTGGAACATACCTCTTCGTTCACCTGAGAAAGGAGCAGCGCTCCGAAAGCTAGTGACATTGAAACAAACCTGTTGGACTTGAACCTGGTGTTGTAAGACTTCTTACTGTGCTCAAAAGAGGAAAGCAGCCTGTGGTCATCTGTGACTAATGGCGACTTTACTTTCCCTTAATTTTGCAACTAAATGACTCATTTTGACAAGATGGCCACTTGTTCAGCTTTACTGATATTCAATGAAATTGCAATGAATTATTTATGAATCTAAACGGATTTCACTCAAATTTGCACCAAGATAATTGGATGATGTCAATTCTTTTTAAGAACAAACATACTTTACAGTTTAGCTCACCTGCCTAGATAGCTGGTTGATCTTGTTCAAATCAGCAAATCAAAAATATTTTAAGATAGGTCATGAAAGACTGCCAGTTCTCGGTTGGTTGCAGCTTTATTGATTTTGATTGAAAAATTGATCATAGTTGTCTTTTGTACAATGCCATTTTGGGATAGAAGCAATCTTTAGAAATCAAGATGGCAGCTTAACACGAGCAGAAATGTTGGCCCAAATGTCGATAAAACAAAGTTCAGCAGTCATTTACCAAATAGTCAAACTTCAGTTTAAAAATGGGAGAGAATAATTTTTCCCCCTAGAATCTCCAGCTGACCCATACAGACCAGAGGGGTCCTGGGCTCCTTTGTTCTTTGTGGCAGTCTCTGACAAGGCCAGGATTTGCTGTTCATTCTTAATCACCCTTGAACCCAGTGGCTTGTGAGACCATTTCAAAGGGTAGTTAAAGAGTCATCCACATTGCTGTGAGGCTGGAGACACATGTAGACCAATCCAGGGGAGGATAGCATTTTCTTCCCAAAGGACATTCGTGAACCAAATGGGTTTTTCGAACAACCAATGATAGCTGTCACTGCCACCATTACCAAGACTAGCTTTATAATCCAGATTTATTAATTGAACTTAAATTCCATCAGCTGCCATGGTGGGATGTAAACCCTTTCCCCCTCGACATTCATGAGCTTAGGTCTCTAGATTACCAGCCCTGTGACATTGCCACTATGTCACCATCTCTCCAGAGGTCCTAATATTGGTCTTTTCAGCTAACTTGTTCCAGCAGTAGGAGTGCCAGCAAAAAGAAAATGCCTTTTTCACTATGCAAAATGTGATGTTTTCCTCCATTCACTGTCAATAATAAATAAATAATAAAACAGTTTGTCATTGAACATTCTGCAGTCTTGTACCATCAATTTCACACACCTGTACAAGTTCATTTACAATTTCAACAATTCTCAGTGAGAAAGCACATCCCATTGTAGCTCGTGTGAAGTAAAATGGCTCCCAAAATGCATCAGCAAATTTAGTCAGTGATGATTGGAACCATGCAAAGCAAAAAAGGCAGGGTTTTATTCCCTGCTGTGCAAATTGGACACCAGGTCAGTCAATTGGTCAGGCTCAAATGTGATACCTTTGTAGTCAAACAATCTATCAAATACCACCAACAAGGCCTTTATGTGAACTATCATTAATTTATTTTGGTACCAAGGGAAGGGAGAACACTCTGCACGGAGTCTAACCTTTCAGCAAAGCAGAGTACAGAAAATTGGCAGGAAAGCAAAGTGAAATTAAATGAAAATCGCTCGTCACAAGTAGGCTTCAATGAAGTTACTCTGAAAAGCCCCTAGTCACCACATTCCAGCGCCTGTTCGGAGAGGCTGATACAGAAATTGAACCGTGCTGCTGGTCTGCCTTGGTCTGCTTTAAAAGCCAGCTATTTAGCCCAGTGTGCTAAACCAGCCCCTGGTTTGTGTTTGTGTTTGAAGACTGAATAACTTACCTCCTGATTTTCTTTGGCTGGGCTATCCCACCCCATTGACAGCATGATCAGGTATTCACCAAATCTTTTTCAAACTTATCAACTTTAACAGGAAGAAGCAACTTAAAAATGCTAAGGTCAACCACCTCAATGCTGCAAGCAATCCGAATTATGTTTGCTTGAGAAAAGCAGCACAAGGTCAATAAATGAGAAAAGAAGGAATTTAATTATTTAGAAGTTGTATGCAATATGCAATGGGTATGCATGACCTAGAGACATTGGTGACTCATGTTAGAAAAATTCATCAAAATCCACCCAAGTACTGTTGTTTGTATAAATATTTTTCAAGATGAACTTTCTGATATCAATCTTACAATTATCTTGTAGTTTGATGCCATGTCTGTGATTTATTTTCAGTATCTAAAATTAACTTCCTCCATTCCATCTACGATCTTCGTGAATATAAGGTCGTCTCTCAGACACCTCATTTTCAAGCTAAAACGGCTAATCTTTCATAATGTCAAGGTGCAGGGAACAAAGATTGATAAATGGAGTTCTGATACGGATCAGACATGATCTGACTCAATAGTTGAACAAGCCCGAGGGCTAAATCGCATATTCTTGTTCTTATATGATGCATCACTTTTAAAACACTCAATATGTTTGTGGGAGCAAATCCCACAATGGCCTTGCCCTACTTTATCTCGATAAAGCTTTACAATCCACTGAGAACTATGTGGCCCTTCAAGTTTGACATCTTCTCTCACCCCTGCTCCCAACACCCCACCAGTAATGCCATGCCTTCAACCATCTACACATTAAGCTCCAGAATTCCCTCCCTCAACCTTGGTGCATTATCTTCTTCTTTAAAATGCTCCTAAAATTTACCTCCTCCTCTCCTCCTTTAATTCAGTGTCAACTTTTGTCTCAAAATATGTGCAGAGTTTTCACAACAGGCTGTTGAATGTTGATTGGCCTGAAGCCTCCTTATGAAATAGAAGCTCTGGAGAAGCGAGGGAAGAAAAGCAAAATGGCGGCGGCCGGGGACAAAGCGGAGTGCGGGCCGGAGCTGCAGGAGTTCATCAAGCGCTGCTTCGAGGAGCTGCGGAAGGAGATGCTGGTGCCTATGCTGTCGGCAATTGAAGGATTAGGGATGACCCAGAAGGCCCATGAGGTAAATATCCAGGAGGTACTGAAAAGAGTCAGTGAGAATGAGGACGAGATCTTGGGCCTGGCGGTGAGAGTGGAGGAGCACGAGGCGCTGCACAAGAGGTGGGCGGGAAGACTCGAAGACCTGGAGAACAGGTCGAGGAGAAAGAACATGCGGATCCTGGGTCTCCCTGAAGGAGTGGAGGGGGCCAATGCCAGGGCATACGCGAGCACGATGCTCGGGGCGATGATGGGCGCGGAGGCCCCTTCGAGGTCGCTGGAGCTGGATGGGGCACACCGGGTGCTGGCGAGGAGGCCCAAGGCAACTGAGCCGCCAAGGGCGATGATGGTGAGATTTCACCGGTTCACAGACAGAGAGAGGGTCCTGAAATGGGCCAAGAAGGAGCGGAGCAGTAAATGGGACAATGCAGAGATCCGAATATACCCGGACTGGAGTACAGAGGTTGCAAAGCAGAGAGCGGGTTTCAACCGGGCCAAGGCGGTGTTGCACCGGAAAGGAGAGAGATTTGGAATGCTGCAGCCAGCGCGACTGTGGGTCACACACAAGGACCAACACTATTATTTCAAAACGCCTGAAGAGGCGTGGACCTTCATACAAACCGAAAAGTTGGACTCAAACCGAGGGTTTGTGAGGGTGGGGGGGATGTTTGAGGTTTGATGTGTGATGATTGTTGAATATAGGGGGTCAATCACACGCAGGAAATGTTACATGGGCTGGGGGAGAGAGACAAGGCCGCGACAGGAGCTGCACCAGAGGGGGCGGGGTAGGCTTTGGAAATCGCGGGGTTTTTCCCACGCGAGGGAAGAAAGCGGGAAGGGGAATGGAGGAACAAACTGATTGGGACACTCCCACACGGGGAGGTCAATGGGTCAGCAGGTGTCAGCTGACTTAACGGGAGTGATATGGGGGGAGCAAAAAAGCTAGACAGGGGTCTAGCGGGGGGGGGGGGGGAAGAAAGGGGCTGCTACACTGGCCGAAAGGGAATGAGACACAGAAGAGGTGGTCGGGGCAGGGGTCCCCCAGCTGGGGGACTGGAGGGTGAGGGTGGCGCGTACCAGCTGATAACGTGAGGGGCCTGAACGGGCCGGTGAAGAGGGCCCGAGTGTTCGCGCACTTAAAGGGTCTAAAGGCAGACGTGATCATGCTCCAAGAGACACATCTGAAGGTGGCGGACTTGGTCAGGTTAAGAAAGGGATGGGTAGGACAGGTATTCCATTCGGGACTGGACGCAAAGAATAGAGGGGTGGCAATATTGGTGGGGAAGCGGGTGTCATTTGAGGCCAAGACTATCGTAGTGGATAATGGAGGGCGATATGTGATGGTGAGCGGTAGGTTGCAGGGGACGTGAGTGGTGTTGGTAAATGTATACGCCCCAAACTGGGATGATGCTGGATTCATGAAGCGCACGTTGGGGCGCATTCCGGACCTGGAGGTAGGAGGACTGATAATGGGAGGGGGACTTCAATACAGTGCTGGACCAGCACTGGTCTGCCCCAGATCAAGGACTGGAAAGAGGCCGGCGGCAGCCAAGGTGCTTAGGGTGTTTATGGATCAGATGGGGGGAGTGGACCCATGGAGGTTTGCTAGGCCGCAGGCCAGGGAATTTCTTTTTTCTCCCACGTGCACAAAGCCTACTCACGGATAGATTTCTTTGTTCTGGGCAGGGCTCTCATCCCGAGGGTGGAGGGACGGAGTATTCGCCATAGCCGCTTCGGATCACGCCCGCACTGGGTGGAGCTGGGAGAGGAAAGGGACCAACGCCCGCTGTGGCGGCTGGATGTGGGACTGCTGGCAGATGAGGTGGTGTGTGGGAAGGTGAGGGGGTGCATCGAAAGGTACCTGGAGGCCAACGATAACGGGGAGGTGCGGGTGGGGTGGTATGGGAGGCGCTGATGGCGGTGATCAGGGGAGAGCTAATCTAGGGAGAAGACAGAGGGTATGGAAAGGGAGAGGTTAGTGGGGGAGATTTTAAGAGTGGACAGGAGATACGCAGAGGCCCCCGGAGGAGAGATTACTTGGGGAAAGACGACGGCTCCAGACGGAGTTTGACCTGTTGACCACAGGAAGGCAGAGGCACAGTGGAGGAAGGCGCAGGGGCCGACCTAAGAGTATGGGGAAAAGGCTAGTCGGATGCTGGCACACCAGCTCCGTAAGAGGATGGCAGCGAGGGAAATGGGGGAGTCAAGGATGGAGGGGGAGCCACAGTGCGGAGTTTGACAAAAATAAACAAGGCATTCAAGGCCTTCTATGAGGAGCTGTACAGATCCCAGCCCCCAGCGGGGGAAGAGGGGATGAGACGATTCCTAGACCAACTGAGATTCCGAGGGTGGAGGAGCAAGAGGTGGCTGGTTTGGGGGCACTATTGGGTTGGAGGAGCTAAGCAAGGGTTTGGAGAGCATGCAGGCGGGGAAGGCCCCGGGAACCGGACGGGTTCCCGGTGGAGTTCTACAGGAAGTACATAGACCAGTTGGCCCCGCTACCAGTGAGGACCTTTAATGAGGCAAGAGAGGAGGGGACCCTGCACCCGACAATGGCGGAAACGACGATTTCTTTGATCCTAAAGCAGGACAAGGACCCACTGCAATGTGGATCGTACAGGCCGATCTCGCTCCTCAATGTGGATGCTAAGTTGCTGGCAAAAGTGCTGGCCACAAGGATCGAGGACTGTGTCCCGGGGGTGATCCACGAGGACCAAACGGGATTCGTAAAGGGCAGGCAATTAAACACCAATGTGCGGCGGCTCTTAAACGTGACAATGATGCCATCGGAGGAGGGAGAGGCGGAGATAGTGGCAGCTATGGATGCGGAGAAGGCCTTTGACCGAGTAGAGTGGGAGTACCTCTGGGAGGTGCTGCGTAGGTTTGGGTTTGGGGGAGTGTTTATCAGTTGGGTTAAGCTCCTTTACAGAGCCCCGGTGGAGAGTGTAGTGACGAACTGGCGGAGGTCGGAGTACTTTCGGCTGTACCGAGGGACGAGGCAGGGGTGCCCCCTGTCCCCCCTGTTGTTCGCATTGGCGATCGAACCATTGGCCATGTCATTGAGGGAGTCTAGGAAATGGAGGGGGGTGGTCCGAGGGGGAGAAGAGCATCGGGTGTCGCTTTATGCGGATGACCTGCTGCTGTCTGTGGCGGATCCAATGGAGGGGATGGTGGAGGTCATGCAGACTCTGAGGGAGTTTGGGGAGTTCTCGGGCTATAAGCTCAATGTAGGGAAGAGTGAGCTCTTTGTACTACAGGCAGGGGACCAAGAAAGAGGGATAGGGGAGCTACCGCTGAGAAGGGCGGAGGGGAGCTTTCGGTACCTGGGGATCCAGATAGCCAGGAGTCCTACATAAACTGAATCTGACGAGGTTGGTGGAGCAAATGGAGGAGGACTTCATAAGATGGGACATGTTACCGCTCTCGCTAGCGGGTAGAGTGCAGTCGGTCAAAATGGTGGTCCTTCCGAGGTTTCTGTTTGTGTTTCAGTGCCTTCCCATCGTGATCACTAAGGCCTTTTTTAAGAGTAGGAGTATGATGGGGTTTGTGTGGGCGAATAGGACCCCGAGGGTAAGGAGAGGGTTCCTGGAACGCAGTCAGGACCGAGGAGGGTTGGCGCTGCCAAACCTAGGGAGCTACTACTGGGCCGCAAATGTGGCGATGATCCGCAAGTGGGTGATGGAGGGAGAGGGGGCGGCATGGAAGAGGATGGAGATGGCGTCCTGTAAAGGAACGAGCCTGGGGGCTGCCGCTCTCGCCGACAAGGTACACCACGAGCCCAGTGGTGGCAGCAATGCTAAGGATCTGGGGCCAGTGGAGACGGCACAGGGGTGCAATGGAAGCCTCTGTGAGATCCCCGATCAGGGGTAACCACCGGTTTGTCCCGGGGAGGATGGACGGGGGGTTTCAGAGCTGGCATCGGGCGGGGATTAGAAGAATGGGGGACCTGTTCATTGACAGGACGTTTGCGAGCCTAGGGGCACTGGAGGAGAAGTTTGAGATACCCCCGGGAAATGCTTTTAGATATATGCAGGTGAGGGCATTTGTGAGGCGACAGGTGAGGGAATTCCCGTTGCTCCCAGCACAAGAAATTCAGGACAGGGTGATCTCGGGTGTATGGGTCGGGGAGGGCAAGGTATCGGCAATATACCAGGAAATGAAAGAAGAGGGGGAAGCGCTGATAGAGGAGCTGAAGGGTAAATGGGAGGAGAAGCTGGGGGAGGAGATTGAGGAAGGTCTGTGGGCTGATGCCCTAGGTAGGGTTAATTCCTCCTCCTCGTGTGCCAGGCTCAGCCTGATACAATTTAAGGTGGTTCACAGAGCGCACTTGACGGGGGCGAGGTTGAGTAGGTTCTTTGGGGTAGAGGACAGATGTAGAAGGTGCTCAGGGAGTCCGGCGAACCATGTCCATATGTATTGGTCATGGCCGGCACTGGAGGGGTTCTGGAGAGGAGTGGCGGGAGCAATATCTCAGGTGGTGAAAGTCCAGGTCAAGCCAAGCTGGGGGCTAGCAATATTTGGAGTAGTGGACGAGCCGGGAATGCAGGAGGCGAAAGAGGCCGGCATTCTGGCCTTTGCGTCCCTAGTAGCCCGGCGAAGGATCTTGGTAATGTGGAAGGAGGCGACGCTCCCCCAGCGTGGAGGCCTGGATAAACGACATGGCTGGGTTCATAAAGCTGGAGAGGATGAAGTTCGCATTGAGAGGGTCTGCGCAAGGGTTCTACAGGCGGTTGCAACCATTCCTAGACTATCTCGCGGAGCGTTAGAGGAAGGTCGGTCAGCAGCAGCAGCAACCTGGGGGGGGGGGGGGGGGGGGGGGGGAACGTCCTGGGAGGAAGGGGTGGGGGGCTTGCCTGGGAGGGTGGATGAGCAAGAGATAACATGAAGGATTGGGGAAACTGGCACGTGCGGGAGAGAGCCAGTGTACAAAGCGATGTAACATATCATTTTACCATGTATATATCTTGCTCTGTGTGATTTCTTGTTATTTTGTTACAGGGGGGGGGGGGGTTATTGTTTGTAAGGGTGAAAAATTGTGTTAAAAAACTTTAATAAATATTTTTTTTTTTTTAAATGAAATAGAAGCTCTTACTAAAAAAAAAAATTTTTTTCCAACTTTGCAGTTGCAGAGCATCAACCAACCAGGGAAAGGCCTCAAGGACGAGGCATTGAGTTAATACATTGTGGTGAAGGTAGGGAGGGAGGCAGCAAGTAGAAAAGTATAGACCAGTTAGTTTAACATCTGTCTTTGGGAAATTGTTAGAAACTATGAAGGAAATGACAACAGGACATTTGGAAATTCAAAACACAATCCATCAGTCAGCATGGTTTTACGAAGGGTAAATCCTGTTTGACTGTGCTAGAGTTCTTCGAAAATGTAACAAGCCAAGTGGATAATGGGCATCCTGTAGACATAGTATCTCTGGACTTCCAAAAGGCATTTGGTAAGGTGGTGCACAAATGGTTAATACACAAGATCACATGGGATTGGGGGTAATTTATTAGCTTGGATAGAAGACTGGCTAACCAACAGAAGGCAGAGAGTCGGGATAAATGGGTTGGCAAGATGTAACTAGTGGGATGTCAGTGTTCGGTTCTGGGGCCCCAGCAATTTACAATCTATATTATTAATGACTTGGATGTAGTGGTAGAAGCTACTACAGCCAAATTTGCAGATGACACTAAAATAGGTGGGATAGTATGTTGCAATGAGGAAACAGAAATTTTACAAATGGATATGATAGGTTAGGTGAGTGGGCCAACATGTGGCAGATGGAGTTTAAACATGGATAAGTGTGAGATTACACATTTTGGTCGGAAAAATGGAGGAGCAACTCATCTAAATGGAGATAAACTTCAGAGTGTTTCAGTGCAGAGAGATCTGGGTGTTCTTGTGCATGAATCTCAGAAAACTTGTATGCAGATACAGCAGGTATTAAGGAAGGCAAATGGAATTTTGGCATTTCTAACGAAAGGAATAAGAGTAGAAAAGTAGGGAAGTGTTGCTGCAACTGTACAAGGCATTGGTGAGACCGCACCTGGAATACTGCGTACAGTTTTTGTCCTCTTACTGGAGAAGGGATATAGTTGCATTAGAGGCAGTTCAGAGGAAGTTCACTAGATTGATTCCAGAGTGGAGGGGTTTGACTTATGAAAAGAGATGTAGATGTATAGCGGATGCTTCCTCTTGTGGGGCAATCTAGAACAAAAGGTCATAATTTTAGGATAAGGGTAGCAGATTTAAATCAGAGATGAGAAGAAATTACTTCCCTCAGAGTCATGAATCTGTGGAATTTACTACCCCAGAGTGTGATGGATGCCAGGATATTGAGTAAATTTTTGCAGTTAGACAGATTCTTAATTCGCAATGCATTGAAGGGTTATGGAGAATGGCAGGAAAATGGAGTTGAGGCCAAGGAGACAGCCACGATCGTATTGAATGATGGAGCGGACTCAAGGGGCTGAATTGCCTACTCCTGCTCCTAGTTCTTATGTTCCAAGATGATGAAAATGAAAAAAATGAAAATTGCTTATTGCACAAGTAGGCTTCAAATGAAGTTACTGTGAAAAGCCCCTCGTCGCCACATTCCGGGGCCTGTTCGGGGAGGCTGGTATGGGAATTGAACAGTGCTGCTGGCCTGCCTTGGTCTGCTTTCAAAGTCAGCTATTTAGCCCTATGCTAACCCAGTCCCTTTCATTTCATTACAGCCTTGGTTCAAACATGGACAAAATAACTGAATGTCAGAGGTGAGGTGAGAGTGACTACCTTTGAAATCAAGGCGGCATTTGACCCAGTATAGCATTAAGGAGCCCAGCTAAACTGGAATCAATGGGAATCAGGGGGAAAACTCTCTGCTGATTGGAGTTATACCTGGCACAAAGGAAGATGGTTGTGGTGGTTGGAGGTCAATCATCTCAGCTCCAGGACATTACTGCAAGAGTTCCTCAGGGTAGTGTCCTCGGCCCAACCATCTTAGCTACTTCATCAATGACCTCCCAACCATCATAAGGTCAGAAGTGGGAATGTTCTCAGATGACTGCACAATGTTCAGCACCATTCACACTCCTCTCATGCTGAAACAGTCCTTGTCCAAATGTAACAAGACCTAGACAGTATCCAGGCTTGGACTGACAAGTGGCAAATAACCTGCTCACGGACACTCACTTTGGGTTCCGCCAGGGTCAGAGCTCCTGACCTCATTACAGCCTCAGTTCAAACATGGACATAAGAGCTGAATGCCAGAGGTGAGGTGAGAGTGACTGCCCTTGACATCAAGCCAGCATTTTACCGAGTATGATAGGAGCCATCACTACACTGGAGTCAATGGGAATCGGAGGAAACTCTCCGCTGGTTGGAGTCACTCCTGGCACAAAGGAAGATGGTTGTGGTGGTTAGAGGTCAATCATCTCAGCTCCAGGACATCACTGCAGAGGTAATCAGGGTAGTGTCCTAGGCCCAACCATCTTCAGCTGCTTCATCAATGACCTCCCTTCCATTGATGAAATTGAGTTCAGACTGGTCTCAGTCAAATGCTGAGTTTGGATCTATAGGTATTCCTTGGTTTTATTTCAACCTGCTTACAAGCCTCACTCACCCTGACAAAGATCAGAGACCACAGTCTCCAACTTCCCCAGAGTGAGTGAACAAAGGGAGACAAAGCATGTGTTCTCATATACATTCATGTAGTATCAAGTTCCACATACCAGACCAAATAAGGTAATGGTAACGAATGCAAGATTCTCATAGGTTTTTCTCCCACATTCCTTGACCTGGCCATATAACCTGACTTTCACAATTACTAATCCTGATAGGCCCACTATACATTCCTCAGCCCTGGGCCCCTTTCTCCCAGCATCCTTTGTGCAAAGAACCGGTCCTCATTGTTACCCATCCCCCTCTCGCCCATGCTTTGCCCAGTCCCTGCAACCCGAATTAATGTCTATAAATGCACTATCCTAATCTTCTGCTTTCCTAATTAGGGTATACCTCTACACTATCCTAACTGGTCATCCCAGTCTAATGCCCTTTTCTTTAGTTCAATTCCTCACCATCACAAGGTCAGATGTGGGGATGTTTGCAGATGACTGCACAATGTTCAGCACCATTCGTGACTCCTCAGATAATGAAGCAGTCCATGTCCAAATGCAGCAAGACCTGGACAATATCCAGGCTTGGGCTGACAAGTGGCAATTTACATTCATGCCACACAAGTGCCAGGCAAATACCATCTCCTACAAGGGAGGATCTAACCACCGCCCCATGACATTTAATGGCATTACCATCACTGAATCCCCACAATCAACATCCTGGGGGTTACCATTGATCAGAAATTGAACTGGCCTAGCCACATTAATACTGTGTCTACCAGGGCAGGTCAAAGTTAGGAATCCTACAGCGAGTAACTCACCTCCTGACCTCCCAAAGCCTGTCCACCATCTCCAAGGCACAAGTCAGGAGTGTAATGGAATACTCTCCACTTGCCTGGATGAGTGCAGCTCCAACAACACTCAAGGGGCTCAACACCATCCAGGACAAAGCAGCCAGCTTGATTGCTCCCCCTTCCACAAACATTCAAACACTCCACCACTGACAAACAGTGTAAGTCATGTGTACCATTTGCAGGATGCACTGCAGTAACTCACCAAGGTTCCTTAGGCAGCACCTTACAAACCCATGACCACTACCATCTAGAAGGACAAAAGGAGCAGATACCTGGGAACCCCACCACCTGGAAGTTCCCCTCCCAAGTCACTCACCACACAGACTTGGAAATATTTTGCCGTTCCTTCAATGTCGCTGGGGCAACATCCTAGAACTCTCTCCCTAACAGCATAGTGGGTGTACCTACACCTCAAGGACTGCAGCGGTTCAAGAAGGCAACTCAACTCCATCGCCTGAAGAGCAACTAGGGATCAGCAATAAATGCTGGCCTAATCAGCGATGCCCACATCCCGTAAATGAATAAAACAAATCCTCAGTTTCATTCAACAATTGGAAGTTTTAAGGGAAAACTGAACAAGAACCTGACAGCCTCTTTGAATTGTAAACTAAAAAACCTGTTGTACTGAAAGATCCACTCCAATTTAAAATAATTGTACATAGATTCGATATTTCCTTTGTATGAAACATGTTGTTTGCACCTTGCCAAATTTTAAAAACTCTCATCTAATTGTGAAGTGCCAAATTTTGGTTGCAAATCCTTTTCACAGAAACATTTGTGTATTTTTCACTATTTCTTCTATACAAAGGAATTGCTAAATACTAACCAGTCACCCAAAATATCATTTGATTACACAACAGTTACTTCACACCATGGTACGCTTTCAAAGCTTCTGGGAATTTCTTCCTGTAAACAGAATTAAATTATCTTTGAATTGTTCTGATGAATTTAATTATGTGGCTCATTTTGGTGTATTCAGCCAAGAGACACTTGTGCACCAAGAAATAAATTAAAGATGTGCAAGAATTGAGCAAATCTTTTGACACAACAATTAAGCCTTCATTTAGTATTCATACCAATACAGCAATTTGTTCCAGACAAGTTCAACAAACACTGGAACAAACAAAAGTGCTCAATTATCTCAAATAAGTGCCACCTTTTATTCAAGATTTTGGACATGTTTACGCTTTATTTGGAGCCCGTTTCTGGCTCATTTATGTTGCTGGTTTGCTGCTAACCGTATCTCAGCAATCAGCACAAAATGGCAATCGAACAAAGGTGGTGCCCTTGCTACCAAAAGCAGTGCGCAACACCAAGGTTTCACATTTTGCCTGTAAACATAGAAAGCAGCTCGCTGGACATATATTTTTCAACTGATACAAGTACTTATTCCTGTCCTCCAGGCCAGCAGAGCTTATATCTACTCTCGCCATTATGGAAAACATGAAGTCCAGGAAAATAGCTATATACTGAGTAAGATGATTTTCCGGTTACACCACAAAACATTTGCTCCAAAAATGAGCAGTGGTTACCTAAAAAAGAGTTGCTTACATTTCAGAGCAAATTTTACATGGAGCAGCCCTAAAAATCTTCTTACTCAATGTTATCAATCTCACCATGAAAATCTCCAAACTTTTAGCCATGTATTGCAAATAACTGTGTGTTGCAACGATTAATACAAGCTTATATGGCCCACTTTTCACAGCAAGTGGAGATGCATCTGAAGGTACAAAGTTGATGCCTTTGCTCTTTGTAATTTTTAACTTGAGGAAATTGCAGCTGATTCATCTGGTTTTGCAGCAAAGGGGTTGAGGAAGGTAGTTCTTCCAATTCAGTGCTCATCTTTTTTGTAGCATCACTGCAGCAGAATAATCTGAAGTGTTTCAAGGAGTGACTCCAACATAAGCACAGTATAAAATATGGATTTTTTTAGAACTACTTATGCAGAGAAATGCTTCGGATAACAAGGGTAGAAACATACCAGCAAATAATTGGTAATAGATTAAGCATATACAGGGGGTGCAGGCTCAGACTTATGGTTGGATAAGATCAATAAGGAAAGGTGGAATAATTTTTCACATTTAATAGTACTGATGCACTGTCCTAACCTGTCCAAATTGATCGTCAGGCATCAATTAGCATCAGCCACAATATTCCTTTGCCCAACTCAGTTGTGACGGAGACACGGCTGACAACAATCCAGCAGATGATGTTACTCTGGGCAGTATGTAGAAGAGGTGAAAACCAAGGATAGTTCATGGGAAATTCTCAAGTTAACATGGAAAGGCGGAGTAAAGAAATCATTACTGGAAATGCCTGGCTGTAACTGGTTAGATAACAATGGAACCTGGCGAGGGCAGACCATTCAAGCAGGACAATAGAGGTGAGGATTTGGAGAAGGATGGCATGGTTGATCAGAGAAGTAGAAATGACAAATGTGACTTTCATCGGTGCTTTTTGAGTGCTGCAGCGTGAATCTAACCAGAAATATTCAACCGTGGAGTTACAGAAAAAATTAGCAGAAATTTGGAATCGCTCCCTCCGTAGATCCCTCCAATATCTCTCTCCTTCCAAGAGTCGGGGAATTAACAGCAATTTCCCCCAGTTAACCATTGTAAAGAGTGAAGACATCCATCACCTTTGGCCCTCATCACTGACTCGGTATCTTTACCATAGATTCATAACCTTGTTGTCCTATTCAATACCTCGTTGAGCTTCCAATCCCATATACTCTCCAACTATTCAGAACATAGCAGTTAAAATGGGAATTAATAAGAATATAATGAAAAGAAATTCATTGAAGCAGCGAACACGAATGGAGAAGTGCAATGGATAGGAATTTTATAATCATCATCCTTGGGTATGTTTGTTTGCTAGGGAATCAACTTGTGGATTGGTCAGTTTATTATCAAATATACATACAGAAACTGGCAGATTTATTTACTATTTTTTACCTTAAAATGCAATTTCAGTCAAAAGCTACCATTTACACTGAAACCATGTTCAGCTCAGTGCTGAATTTAATTGTTAACTTCAAAAGATCCCAAAGAACAGCACCCCACTGTAACTAACCCTCAGAGATAATGCATTACAAATACAGACTACACAGTCGCAAAAAAAAACCTTATGTTCAAGTTCACATTTACTGATGCAGCCACAAATTGAATAAAAACTTTTGTTGCAACATCTTTAATTTCTATAAAATGAGCAGCTGTGTTTCCGGTCACCTCTATCCATCACTTGTCTTAATTTTACCTGTCTAGATAAAGTATGCACTTCAAAATCCATGATGAACTGTTTGAAATAGTTCAACATGATAAATTATTAAATAAGTACAAGTGTTAATTTCTTGCACCTTGCTTTTTATATTTCATTATTTAAAATTACGATGAACTAATCTGATTTATTAGAAAAGGTGAAAAAGCTTTTATCTCTTGGATCTTTAGATCAGAATAAGCCCTTTGATATGTGCGATTGAATACAGCCTTCAGTTTGCATCATGCTGTGACTTCCTCGTCTTGCTTTTAGGTTTCAATGAAAAACTAGATTACCACCCGCCGTCTCAGCCTCAGGATGTAGTCCATTTTTGTGATAACATAAGGAACACAATTCCTAAAACTAGTTAGGTAATGCAACAGGGAAAGAAAATACTATTTGATTACAGCACCAACCCGACCTAGCTCCAGCTAATGTTGCAGTTTTACCAATAGAACATGGCTTGCAATTTCAGGGGGGGGGGGGGGGGGGGGGGAATTATAAACTTTGAGTAAAAATCCAACACGAACGTTATCAGCACCAAAACATGACCAGCAACAATATTCTACCCTCGGTTAGGCAGTACGATTGGCCAGAAGAGACTTGCAAAACCCATGGCAATGCAAGCAATTCTCCCCAACTCCTGGCTAACCAATAGCACAAAGAAAAACAAGTAAAAACCTGGTGCTAAAACTCAATACTATTTGTGAGACATTTGCTTTTCAGAAGTTTATAAACAACCAGGTACTGTTTTATTGGAATTTTTGTTGAGCATGCAGAACATCAGATATTAACCACATAACAATATATTGAAAATAAAACTTGAAAACAGATTATATAAAGATGTCATACTCTTCAGAAATCATAAAGCAGCAATTTCTGAGCAAAACAGCATTACTGTCAAAATTAGCTTACCTAGCTGACAAATATTTGATTTATGTGAGCATCATAGCCACAGAAAATCATTTGGACATGCTGTGAACTATATAGAATTAACAATTCAAAGTGTGCGACATCTATCATAAGAAAATAGTACCAAACATTAAGGCACTGGAAAAGCAAATTATTTCAACAGATATTTGCAAGGCTACTTGATGTATTACTTCTTTTCCTCAACCCATCAATGTATTATGGAATGATTAGACAATCAGAAGGCACCTGTGATAATTTTCAAAACTCCACAACACGCCAAAATATGGAACTTGGACTTCAGCACTGAAATAAATGAGAACACTCCAGTACTAATGATCAGTATGTAGAAGTTCAACTCTTAAGAGGTCTGACCCCCCCCCCCCAAACAGGGTTTGTAATCCACATTACTTTGAAAAAGTCTAACATTCACATACAGTTCCCAACATCACATTTTTTGTGCTAAAATGTTGGTTCTGTAATGTTTCGGTTTTAACTCCCCAGCTCCTCAGTCTGCTTTGAAGAAACTACTGTGCTCCAATCCACCTCTCTGCTTCCGAAATTGCCCCAATATTTAATATTCAACTCGAAATATAAAATCAATGCTTTATTTAAAAAAAAATAACAATGCAATGTCTGAAGTGGGAGCCGAATTACATACGTACAACCCAAGTCCAATTATTCCCTGCCCTCGAACATAATTTTACCTCAAGGCTACATTTTATCTTCACTCCCCGAATGTAATACAACAGGAGATCAACTGGTCTTCACAACCATCATATTTTCATTTCATTCAACAATACAAATGTGGAGTATGTCAGCAATTTTAAAGTCCCGTGCCCTGTACTCGCAAACTTTTTTCTGGAGTCTCTGATGACCATTAACCCATGTTAGTGGATTAAACCATGAAACAATACTTAAACAGCTAATGTTAGAAAAGGTTGCTATTAAAAGAAATTGACAGATTTACAAACAACAAAATTCTACAGATGCTGGAAATGTTGAAATAAAAACAAACTGCTGATAATGCGTGGCATCTACAGGGAAAAATGCAGAGGTACCATTTCAGGTTGGTGACGCTTTGTCAGAACTGGGGTGGTTTTACACAAGTATGGATGCAGAGAGGTGGAGAACTAAATGGAATGCGAGATAGGTTGGATTGCAGGAGAGATTAAACAACAAAACAGATGATGGGACAAAACAAAAAGACAGTAATATGTCAAGTAAAGAAACAAAAGCTGGGTCTAGACAAAGTATAAATGGGTATCGCAGAATGACTACCAACATTCCACCCTGTTTGGGCACTTTGTGTTGGCTCTGGCATGTGTCTGAAAAATGGAGGCAGACATTATCATCTGTTGAGGTCTGGAAAGCTGGAAAGTGCCAAGGCGAAAAATATCTCCGTTAAAAAATATCTGGTATTAAAGGTAAAGGAAAGGGAGAAGAGGGGGAGGCACAAAAACATGCGGGGCAGACCACAGAACGCAAAGGGACCCGAAAACAAGAGGGAGGGAGCAAAGTCAAGACCAGCAAGCTGGGCGACACATGCCAGGGCCAACACAAAGTGTCCAAACAGGGTGGAATGGCCAGATAAGGCCCACAGCTGCAGTGGGTGGGAGAAGAAACAGGTAGACAGTCCAGAAGTTTCAGGTGGGAACAGATATACATGTACACCTGACTCACTCACTTCCTCCCAAAAGGAACTATGTAGATGTACAAATTTCAACTTTGCCAGTGATGACGGATATATGTACCGCATGAAATATGAAAATCACTAAAAACATTGACAAAAATATCTGGTGTGACCAGATCCGTGAGGCAAAAACTGGTATTTCCCCCCACTTGGCCAACACCACTCACCCAAACAAGAGAGCCAAACTGCTGCAGGCCCAAGGTTAAATCATAAACAAAAGTCAAAACTGGCCCCTGAAGCCGCTGTCATGCAGAGGGAGCAGTGCAGTTGGTCAGAAGGTTATGTATTATTGTGCTCTGGCCAGTCTGCTGCATAGTGTGTGTGTTCACACTGACTGACCAGGCGGCTGCACGGTGAGTGTGCACGGTGAGTGTGTTCACACTGACTGACCAGGCTGCTGCATGGGGTGTGTGCACAGTGAGTGTGTTCACACTGACTGACCAGGCGGCTGCACAATTAGTGTGCACAGCAAGTGTTCACACTCGCTGACCAGGCGGCTGCACGGTGAGTGTGCATGGTGAGTGTGTTCACACTGACTGACCAGGCGGCTGCACGGTGAGTGTGCACGGTGAGTGTGTCACACTGACTGACCAGGCGGCTGCACGGTGAGTGTGCACGGTGAGTGTGTCACACTGACTGACCAGGCGGCTGCACGGTGAGTGTGCACGGTGAGTGTGTTCACACTGACTGACCAGGCGGCTGCACGGTGAGTGTGTCACACTCGCTGACCAGGCGGCTGCACGGTGAGTGTGCACGGTGAGTGTGTTCACACTGACTGACCAGGCGGCTGCACGGTGAGTGTGCACGGTGAGTGTGTCACACTGGCTGACCAGGCGGCTGCACGGTGAGTGTGCACGGTGAGTGTGTCACACTGACTGACCAGGCGGCTGCACGGTGAGTGTGCACGGTGAGTGTGTTCACACTGACTGACCAGGCGGCTGCACGGTGAGTGTGCACGGTGAGTGTGTCACACTGACTGACCAGGCGGCTGCACGGTGAGTGTGCACGGTGAGTGTGTCACACTGACTGACCAGGCGGCTGCACGGTGAGTGTGCACGGTGAGTGTGTTCACACTGACTGACCAGGCGGCTGCACGGTGAGTGTGCACGGTGAGTGTGTCACACTCGCTGACCAGGCGGCTGCACGGTGAGTGTGCACGGTGAGTGTGTCACACTGACTGACCAGGCGGCTGCACGGTGAGTGTGCACGGTGAGTGTGTCACACTCGCTGACCAGGCGGCTGCACGGTGAGTGTGCACGGTGAGTGTGTCACACTGACTGACCAGGCGGCTGCACGGTGAGTGTGCACGGCGAGTGTGTCACACTCGCTGACCAGGCGGCTGCACGGTGAGTGTGCACGGTGAGTGTGTCACACTGACTGACCAGGCGGCTGCACGGTGAGTGTGCACGGTGAGTGTGTCACACTGACTGACCAGGCGGCTGCACAATTAGTGTGCACAGCAAGTGTTCACACTCGCTGACCAGGCGGCTGCACGGTGAGTGTGCATGGTGAGTGTGTTCACACTGACTGACCAGGCGGCTGCACGGTGAGTGTGCACGGTGAGTGTGTCACACTGACTGACCAGGCGGCTGCACGGTGAGTGTGCACGGTGAGTGTGTCACACTGGCTGACCAGGCGGCTGCACGGTGAGTGTGCACGGTGAGTGTGTCACACTGACTGACCAGGCGGCTGCACGGTGAGTGTGCACGGTGAGTGTGTTCACACTGACTGACCAGGCGGCTGCACGGTGAGTGTGCACGGTGAGTGTGTCACACTGACTGACCAGGCGGCTGCACGGTGAGTGTGCACGGTGAGTGTGTCACACTGACTGACCAGGCGGCTGCACGGTGAGTGTGCACGGTGAGTGTGTTCACACTGACTGACCAGGCGGCTGCACGGTGAGTGTGCACGGTGAGTGTGTCACACTCGCTGACCAGGCGGCTGCACGGTGAGTGTGCACGGTGAGTGTGTCACACTGACTGACCAGGCGGCTGCACGGTGAGTGTGCACGGTGAGTGTGTCACACTCGCTGACCAGGCGGCTGCACGGTGAGTGTGCACGGTGAGTGTGTCACACTGACTGACCAGGCGGCTGCACGGTGAGTGTGCACGGTGAGTGTGTCACACTCGCTGACCAGGCGGCTGCACGGTGAGTGTGCACGGTGAGTGTGTCACACTGACTGACCAGGCGGCTGCACGGTGAGTGTGCACGGTGAGTGTGTCACACTCGCTGACCAGGCGGCTGCACGGTGAGTGTGCACGGTGAGTGTGTCACACTCGCTGACCAGGCGGCTGCACGGTGAGTGTGCACGGTGAGTGTGTCACACTGACTGACCAGGCGGCTGCACGGTGAGTGTGTTCACACTGAGCTGGGTTACCGGCCGCGGGGGGGCTCCAGGCGGCTGAGGAGCCGCTTCCCGAATCGCCAACTGAAATGTTGTCCCTCACCTCATGGCCGGGCGGCGGTCACTCGCCCTCCGGCCTGCGGTCACTCTCCCTCCGTCCCTCAGGCCGCCGCTGCCTCCCGCGCTCTTATTTCTCCCGGTCTCTCTCCCTGCGGCCGCGAGCTCCAACATGGAACCGCCGCAGCTCTCGCGAGAGGTGGCACCGTCCGAGATTACAGCTCAGTGGGGGCGGGGCTTATTGGTTTGGGTGCAGGTTGGGAGCAGGGTGGAGTTGGGTGGGGTTTATTGGGTTGGGTACAGGGTGGAGTTGAGTTGGGTTTATTGGGTTGGGTACAGGGTGGTTGGGTGGGGTTTATTGGGTTGGTACAGGGTGGAGTTGGGTGGGGTTTATTGGGTTGGGTACAGGGTGGTTGGGTGAGGTTTATTGGGTTGGGTACAGGGTGGTTGGGTGAGGTTTATTGGGTTGGGTACAGGGTGGTTGGGTGAGGTTTATTGGGTTGGTACAGGGTGGAGTTGGGTGGGGTTTATTGGGTTGGGTACAGGGTGGTTGGGTGAGGTTTATTGGGTTGGGTACAGGGTGGTTGGGTGGGGTTTATTGGGTTGGGTACAGGGTGGTTGGGTGAGGTTTATTGGGTTGGGTACAGGGTGGAGTTGGGTGAGGTTTATTGGGTTGGGTACAGGGTGGTTGGGTGGGGTTTATTGGGTTGGGTACAAGGTGGTTGGGTGGGGTTTATTGGGTTGGGTACAGGGTGGTTGGGTGGGGTTTATTGGGTTGGGTACAGGGTGGTTGGGTGGGGTTTATTGGGTTGGTACAGGGTGGTTGGGTGGGGTTTATTGGGTTGGGTACAGGGTGGAGTTGAGTTGGGTTTATTGGGTTGGGTACAGGGTGGTTGGGTGAGGTTTATTGGGTTGGGTACAGGGTGGAGTTGAGTTGGGTTTATTGGGTTGGGTACAGGGTGGTTGGGTGGGGTTTATTGGGTTGGTACAGGGTGGTTGGGTGAGGTTTATTGGGTTGGGTACAGGGTGGAGTTGGGTGAGGTTTATTGGGTTGGGTACAGGGTGGTTGGGTGGGGTTTATTGGGTTGGGTACAGGGTGGAGTTGAGTTGGGTTTATTGGGTTGGGTACAGGGTGGTTGGGTGGGGTTTATTGGGTTGGTACAGGGTGGTTGGGTGAGGTTTATTGGGTTGGGTACAGGGTGGAGTTGAGTTGGGTTTATTGGGTTGGTACAGGGTGGTTGGGTGAGGTTTATTGGGTTGGGTACAGGGTGGAGTTGAGTTGGGTTTATTGGGTTGGGTACAGGGTGGTTGGGTGGGGTTTATTGGGTTGGTACAGGGTGGTTGGGTGAGGTTTATTGGGTTGGGTACAGGGTGGAGTTGGGTGAGGTTTATTGGGTTGGGTACAGGGTGGTTGGGTGGGGTTTATTGGGTTGGGTACAAGGTGGTTGGGTGGGGTTTATTGGGTTGGGTACAGGGTGGTTGGGTGGGGTTTATTGGGTTGGGTACAGGGTGGTTGGGTGGGGTTTATTGGGTTGGTACAGGGTGGTTGGGTGGGGTTTATTGGGTTGGGTACAGGGTGGTTGGGTGGGGTTTATTGGGTTGGGTACAGGGTGGTTGGGTGGGGTTTATTGGGTTGGGTACAGAGTGGTTGGGTGGGGTTTATTGGGTTCGGTACAGGGTGGAGTTGAGTTGAGTTTATTGGGTTGGGTACAGATTGGAGTTGGGTGGGGTTTATTGGGTTGGGTGCAGGGTTGAGTAGGGTGAGGTTTATTGGGTTGGGTACAGGGTGGAGTTGGGTGGGGTTTATTGGGTTGGGTGCAGGGAGGCTGGGTGCGGCTTATTGTGTTGGGTGCAGAGTGGAGTTGGGTGGGGTTTATTGGGTTGAGTGCAGGGTGGAGCTGGGTGGGGTTTGTTGGGTTGGGTGCAGGGTGGAGTTGGGTGGGGTTTGTTGGGTGCAGAGTGGAGTTGGGTGGGGTTTATTGGGTTGAGTGCAGGGTGGAGTTGGGTGGGGTTTGTTGGGTTGGGTGCAGGGTGGAGTTGGGTGGGGTTTGTTGGGTGCAGAGTGGAGTTGGGTGGGGTTTATTGGGTTGGGTGCAGGGTGGAGTTGGGTGGGGATTATTGCGCTGGGTACAGGGTGGGATGGGTTTATTGTGCTTGCTACAGAGTGGAGTTGGGTGGAATGGGATTTATTGGGTTGGGTGCAGGGTGGAGGTGGGTGAGTTGGGGTTTATTTCTTTGGGTACAAAGTGGTGTTGGGGTGGGTTTATTTTGCTGGGTACAGGGTGGAGTTGGATGGGGTGGAGTTGGGTGGGGCGGGTTTATTGGGTTGGGTGCAGGGTGGAATTGGGTGCGGGTGGGGTTTATTTGGTTGGGTTCTGGGTGGAGTTGGGTAAGGATGGGGTTTATTTGGTTGAATACAGGATGGAATTGGGTGTGACTGGGGCTTATTGGGTTGGGTATACTCTAGTCCATCTGGTGTAGTTGCCCCCACATGCTATTAGGAAATGCGATTTTCTCATGAGCACCACATGGGAATCATTGATTGATCTTTCCTTCAAGCTTCGTAGAATACAAATTCCCGTGGTGTGCAGGCATGGGTCCGCCCAGCTGAGGATCGTTATCGGGATCTTTAAATGTAACTCCCAGACCGGGAGTCCTGGCCTGAGATGCTTTTTTCGGTGTGCCACGGTAAGGCTACATATTCAGCTTAATATAAACCAGTTCGGCCTATCACTTTGCACCTTCTGGAATCATTACATTGGTAATGAGGGTGCGATCAGTAATGTCGTGACACAAACAGAATTGTTGGTAGAATTCACCCAAGACCTCAAAAGCTCTGTAGAATTAGAGAATTAGCACTATCCTTGGGAAGGCTGATAAACCAGCTCAAAAACTCCAAGGGATAATGGACAGTAAAATTCTCAGGCTGGGGTTGGGGTGAGGAACCTCAAACAGAAAAGCCAGCTTTCCCAGTAAAGGCTCCCACATGCCTCACCCACCACCAACTCAGCATTCAGTCAGGCATCTCAGAAGACAGCCGATTAATCCTAGGAAGGGAAGCCTCCCTCGAGGACTGTAACTCAGCTGCAAGGCTGTTGTAAGTGTAACCAAAGGACATGGTCCAGGCAAGGCTGTAAGAATCAGCAGTACATGTGCTGCCCAAGCCGGAAGCTAAAGCCACCTCAGTCCCGGGTCTTGCAAATCTATCAGCCCTTCGAATATAAGCGATGTAACTAAACTGCATCACCACCCCGAAGGTTGCCCCGATAAAGATAACACTCTTGGTCAACAGTCATTCCCTAGAAACGGCAGTGGATTTGGTAGCTGCCGTCTCCATCATTGGGAAACAAACTTTCTGCATCTCAGGATGGGCATCTTGCCCGAGGCTTGTGAGACAGCAGGGCCAGGTTGACCACAGACAGAGGGAAATCTCTGAAGATTATGGGACCACTATGACCCCAGTTACTTCTGGGAAGCAGATGGCCCGACTCCCATTCATACTTGTACAAGGACCAGGACCCAGATTCTTGGGCAGAGACTGGCTCCAGAGGATCCGTCGGAACTGCCTACAAACATTCTAACGAGGAACCAGCGGACTGTACAAAGTCATTGGCAAATATCCAGAGGTATTCCAAGAAGGCCTTGGTAAAACAAACGAATTATGTGGACCCCGACGCCCTACCAGGGCATAACCAGCCCCATACACTTTACTTACCAAAGTAGAGACCAAACTCAAGCGGTTAGAGAATCTCAGGATAATACGACCAGTGCAGTTTACGGAGTGGGCTGCACCAGTAGTCCCCATCCTCAAGCCTGACAAGTCAGTTCGCCTTTGTGGGGATGATAGACTAACGGTTAATAAAGCCTCACATTTAGATCTGTACATGCCACATATAGAATAATAATAATATCATAATCTTTATTGTCACAAGTAGGCTTACGTTAACGCTGCAATGAAGCTACTGTGAAAATCCCCTAGTCACCACATTCCGGAGGAAACCCACACAGGGAGAATGTGCAGACTCCGCACAGACAGTGACCCAAGCCAGGAATTGAATCTGGGACCCTGGCGTTGTGAAGCAACAGTGCTAACCACTGTGCTACCGTGCCACTCACAGATCTATATGCCAAACTGGCAGGAGTCACACCTTCACCAAACTAGATACGAGCCATGCCTACCTCCATTTAGATTAGACGAGTCATTGAAGAAGTATGTGACGACTCACACCCATAAGGGTTTATGTGAATATAAACATCGAAGTCTTGTCGGCATGCGCCATTTTTCAACGCGTGATGGAGAACATTCTCCAAGTGCTACCAAAGGTGACAGCATACTTCGACGACATACTAATCACAGGAGTCATGGAAAAAGAGCACCTAGAAAACCTGTAGGAGACTTTGAGACTATTTTCTGATGAAGGTGGCCGTCTCAAACGAGAACAGTGTCTGTTTCAGGCAGGCAAAGTGGGCTACCAAGTCGATAAGAAAGGCCTACACCCATGGAGGATAAAGTTAAGGCATCAAAGAGGCACCAACCCCATGAAATATAAAGGAATTAAAATCTTTCCTCGTAAACTACTGTGGGAAAGTTATCCCTAACTTGGCCACTTTAGTCTCACCCCCGCACCAGACGTGGTCATGGTAGGCATGACAGGTTGAAGCCTTTGTGAAGGTGAAACAGCAGTGACTATCATCAAACATCCTAGCTCATTATGACCCCAAGAGTGAACTGGTATTAACATGTGATGCCTCTCCACATGGAGTAGAGGCAGTTTTTTCCCATCAATTGGACGCTGGCACAAAGACCTTCAGCATTAGCATCCAGAACCTTGGCGGACATGGAAACGCGCTATTTTCAGATTTAAAATTTGAAAAGGAAGGATTTGCTGTTATGTTTGGGGTGAGAAGTTCCACCCATATGTCCATGGCCAACATTTCACAATCATAACAGGTCACAAACACGTGCTTGCCCTTTACAAAGAGGATTTCTCCTCTTCCCATTCACAACACCCCCCCTCCCCACCCCAGCCTACGATATTCTCTCAAATACACATTGCCAACACGGATGCCCTGAGCCCACAGGTTTGGCCCCTCTGCCGGCATTGGAAGATGTCATTATGACCTTGAACTTCTGGATACCTTGCCAGTATCTGCAAAACAGATTCAAGCGTGGACCCAGAAGGAAACCACACTAGCAAAATTGTGACATTTGGTCCTCAGCGGTGGAATCCGAGGACACCCCACATATGACATGAAGCCCTTCCTCGCTAAACGACAAGAGCTGAGTGTAGAAGATGGCATCATTTTGTGAAAAGCCCCTAGTTCTTGATTCTTAACATCTAAATGTCACTCTGACCATTTACCAAATATGTTCTACACCTCTTAAACACTGCAAATAATCCTAAATCAAATGTCTTCTGAAGGTGAGGGACATCAGACATGGTGATTTACTTTAATGATTGGATTATTAGTCAAATGATTGTTCTCCTCTGAAGCATTTTACCACATTCAAGGCACTAATATAAATACACGCTTTTGTGGTAAGGTAACAAATTTGTGTTCGTTCCCAGTATCCTATTCCCTATTATTGGAAAAGTTTAATCGGTTTTCTTTTTAGTAATGCAAAACTTACCCTAATTCTGTTCCCCCCTGTCCTCTACTTTTCAATGAAATTCCAACATTAGACAGATCCTCCCTATGTCACAGTTGCTCTTTTACATTTGTGTTTAGTCCAATTAATGAAGTTATGAGTTATTGCAGCTTTTCATCAGTGGCAGTTATAGACAGTTGTCTGCATTCACACAATTATCAACATATCTGTGGAGCAAACTGACATGGTGCGATATTGGCAGATGACGAATTACTGCTTAAGCAAAACTCAAGTTGCCTTAATGTTTCAGTAAATAAATGAATCAGTTTGCAGAGTTGCAGATCAGGGATGGCACAGTGTTTAGCACTACTGCCTCACAGCACCAGGGACCAGGATTCAATTCCGGCCTTAGGTCACTGTCTGTGTGGGGCTTACATGTCCTCGTCTCTGCGTGGGTTTCCTCCCACAGTCCAAAGATATGCGGGTTAGGTGGATTGTCCATGATAAATTGCCCCTCAGTGTCTAAGATGTGCAGATTAGGTTATGGGGATAGGGCGCGGTGGACATGGGTAGAGGGCTCTTTCAGAGGGTTGGTGTAGACTCAATGGGCAAAATGGTATCCTTCTGCACTGTAGGGATTCTATGATTCTAGGGAGATCCTAGGTCTAATACTCAAGTTCTAAAGATGAATGAACCCTGACCGTGTTGTTGCCTGGTCTGTTCCTAGTTGATTAACCACAATAGATTATTGTATTCTAAACGTGGCATGCGGAAGACACAAAAATATAAGATAGACTTGCAGTTATATGATGGCTTCACAACCTCAAAACACCCCCAAAGCATTTGACAGCCAACGTTGAATTGTCATTACTGTTGTGTTGTGGCAAATACAACATTCAATTTGTGGACAGCAAAATCATACAATCAACAATATGGTTACCACCAGATAATCTTTTTTGTTTTAGACGTCTGAGGTATAAATGCTGGTCATGGGGATCTTTTACGTCCATTAAAGAGGACAGGTGGGGGGGCGGCATGGTGTCACAGTGGTTAGCACTGCTGCCTACGATGCTGAGGACCCGGGTTCGATCCCGGCTTTGGGTCACTGTCCGTGTGGGGTTTGCACATTCTCCCTGTGTCTGCGTGGGTCTCACCCCCACAACCCAAAGATGTGCAGGGTAGATGGATTGGCCACGCTTAATTGCCCCTTAATTGGAAAAAATAATTGGATACTCTAAATTTATTTTTAAAAAGAGGACAATTGGGCTTCAGTTTAATGTCTCATATAAAATATTACACCATCAACAATGCAGTACTGTACTGGACGTTTCAGTCTAGATTTTGCAATGGAGTAATAGCTTAGGATATAAACCCTCAACTTTCTGACTCAGGCTATGCACTGAACCATGGCTGAAATAAGATGCCACCGCCTGACGGACTGCAGACAAGGCTGCTTGGGCAATAATCCTGTCATATGATATTTCATTATTTGATGACTATTCTTTTATGTGACACACCCTCTCCGCCCCCTAACCACAAACTGAGTCCTTCCTCACTGCAATACTTTCCATCAGCCTGCGAAACATGAGAAGGAAGGTTGCAAAACTGTATAAAAACTATACAAAATTTGAAACGTCACCACAAAGTATTTTGATAACAAAATAATCACTCCACCCAGACTTGTTGCAGCAATAGAATGTGCAAAGTAAAGATGACCTGGAAAGTGGAAAATCCAAAAATGAAAAAGGAGCACACTTTTCTTAACTGCTGTTAAAATTAAAATTGGCAAAGAACTTCACTATTGATGATTCAACTGGCGGCATTTTGAGGTTTTTTTTGTTTTACAAATAATTTCCTATAATTTTAAAAGTTTGCTGAGATCGTTTTTAATATTGAACTTTTTTCTTTTTTTAAATTGGATAAAAATCAAAAGCCCAATGGAAGTTGGAGGGGAAATAAATAACCTTGCACAGGGTTATCAATTCACTCTCAATGCGCAAGTTTGTGATGACAATCTATCACAAATTCCTTGATGTAAATGCTGGGCAGAAAGACAAAGGGTATGTTTTCTGGGAAGCGAGGAGTCGTATTGGACTTGAACCCTGGGTAAAATCAACAGAAGAACATGAGTCGTAATAGAGGATAATAAGATGGCAATAATTAAAAACTTGATACTGAAGGGAAGAAAGCTGGATTTCTTTTTTCGGGAACAGATGAACAATCACTTAAAAAATCAGAACACTGACGCATTGAAAAAGGGAACAGAGCCATCTTCCGGTGGTGGCATGTTGGATGGAGGAGGCTATGCACTCGGTAGCTCCCACCAGGGTACATGTTTATTTTGGCCCTTTCTGCCCGGTTCGCATGGTTTTTTGGGGGACAAACTCTTCCCATAACAAAGTAGAGGGATCCTCGTGGCGAAGTATGTCAAAAAAGGCTACAACTAAGAAGTCTGGATGGAAATTCTTAACTGACTCAGAGGCTTTGCGTGGCACCTACAGCAGGGAGCAAGGCGGCGATGGCTCCAGTGGTTATGACCACCCGATCACTGGGGAACTGGCTACTGAATTTGAAAAGCAGTTTGTAAAACATTTTGAGAGGCAATGGAGCTTGATGATCGATACTCTCCGTAAATCGATTGAGGTGGTGCTGGGTCCTGTCCCTGAAAAGTTGGAGAGGACTTTGGAGGCTGTGAAAGAGCATGGTGAAGTGCTGAAGGGGGTGGAGGTGCCTTTGTCAGGGCACAGAGGCCAAATTACCTCACTGGAAGCTGAGATCTCAGTGGTGGAGAAGAATAAGAATCTGAGGGTGAGGTGTAGGTCATTACGGCCTATCTCACTTTTAAATGTGGACGCCAAGATACTGGCTAAAGTGTTGGCGGTAAGGCTGGAGCCCTGTCTCTCTGAGGTGATTATAGAGGATCAGAGAGGCTTTGTCAAGGGCCGGCAATTATCAACCAATATTCAGACGGCTGTTGATTGTGGTTCTCTCCACTTCCGAAGCCCCCTCGCTGGAGGTGATTGTGTCTTTAGATGCCGAGAAGGCATTTGACAGGGTGGAGTGGAGGTACCTTTTCAAAGTTCTTGAGAGGTTCAGTCTAGGGCCAAAATTGATTTCATGGTTGCGGTTGTTGTATAGGGCCCCCTTGGCTAGTCTTCGTACCAATACCTTGAGTTTGGGGTACTTCGATTTGAACAGGGGGACTAGACAGGAGTGTCCGATGTCTCCCCTCCTATTTGAGTGAGCGATTGAGCCCTTATCCATAGTTTTGAGGGCTTTGGGTAAGTGGAAGGGGATAAAAAGAAGAGTGGTTCATAAATTGAACTTCACAAGTCTGGTGGACAAGGTTAAGTCCGACCTGCAAAAGTGGGACAATCTTCCCTTGTCCCTGGTGGGCAGAGTCTAGTCTCTTAAAATCAATATTCTTCCAAGGTTTTTGGTTTTGTTTTAATGTCTTCCTATCTTCCTCCCTATATCCGTTTTTGTGAGGGTTAGTAGATTGATCTTTTCTTTTATATCAATGGGCAAGACTCCAAGGATCCGTAGTGTAGTCCTCCAAAGGGTTAGGCAGTCGTGGCGGGGGGACTAGCATTGCCGAATTTGCTTTATTATTATTGAAAGCTGAGAAGGTGCTGGGGTGGTGCAGTGACCCAGGTTCTGTAGAGGGGAAGATGGAGGTACAGTCATGTACGGGGTCTCGCCTGGGTTCCATGGTAATGGCCTTGCTTCCATTTTCTCCGGCTAGATACTCCTCAAACCTGGTCTACTTTAAGGAAATGGAGACAATTCAGGCAGCATTTAGATCCGTGTTGAGGCTGGCCCCTATCTGTGCCAATAACTTGTTTGAGACGTCGAGATTGGACGCCACGTTCGGGATGTGGGAAGAGCTTGAGAGATTTGGGGATTTGTTTATAGAGGGGCAGTTTGCCAGCTTGGAGGGATTGTCGACGATGTTTGAGCTTGTGGGGGTGAACTCATTCAGGCTACTCCAGATAAGGAATTTTGTACAGGTGGCCATCGCAACATTTCCAATCTCTGTTGGAAAGGATCCTTTTGCTGGCGGGGTCAGAGGAGGGTAGCACATCTGGTATTTATGGGCAAATTTTGTCTGAAGACTCGGACTTGGTGGATGGGGTGAAGGCGAAGTGGAAGAGCCCTTCAGGTACTGGACAAAAACAATAACCCAGAGCAAAACTCCAGACATACAAGTTTCCAGCAAGAATCCAGCCCTGATTTGCTTGCCCACATCGTACAGAACTGAACAAGTACTGGCTGCTACAGGTGTCTAATTCTGTTGCAACCATTGGTCCTCGAGTATCTAACATAGCTTACCTTTCTTCACGTACAGGAAGAGAGCGCATGTCAGTGATGAAGGGAATTACCTTCTCATCCGGATACATGACTGTTCGGAGAGGATTATCTGATCATTATCAGTTTTGAAGCAATTAGACTTTTCCATTCCCTGGACCAAAGGGACTGTAGCCAATTATTGCACAACATTTAATTGTTACACCCCAAATGTGATGAGCAAACACCGCCCAGGGATCAAATCAGCCATTCTTCTGCTCTGTACATGCCAAATATTGGGTCTATACGCCAAGAAATCTGAGACCTGAAAACTTGTGTTTTGATATTTAATGCAAAAGAAAGTAAGGATCTATTGGAGAACCCTGCTTTATTTAAAGATTATATAAACTATTCATACATTCCCTGAGCGCTATAAGGGGCTATGTTAATGTTGCAAAAGTTCTCGAGCATGAGATTCCATGAGGAGACAGATGGGCTGATCAATGGAAAATGTAATTCAGTCAGGATAACTGTGAGGTAATGCACACAGATAGAGGAGACAGGAATAAACCTTTCCCCTTGGTGGAAAGATTAATGACCAGGGGCCTTAGATTTAAGGTAAGGGGCAGGAGATTTAGAGGGGACGTGAGGAAATATATTTTCACCGAGAGGATGATGGGAGTTTGGAACTCCTCACTGCCTGAAAGAATGGTGCCGGCAGAGACCCACATAACATTTAAGAAGTATTTAGACGTATAGTTGTGATGCCAAGGCTTTGGGCCACATGCTGGAAAATAGGATAAGAACAAAGAAAAGTACAGCACAGGATCAGGCCCTTCGGCCCTCCAAGCCCGTCCCGACCATGCCGCCCGCCTAAACTAACATCTTCTACACTTCCAGGGTCCGTATCCCTCTAATCCCATCCTATTCATGTATTTGTCAAGATACCCCTTAAATGTCACTATTGTCCCTGCTTCCACCAACTCCTCCGGCAGCGAGTTCCAGGCACCCACTACCCTCTGAGTAAAAGACTTACCTTGTACATCTCCTCTAAACCTTACCCCTCGCACCTTGAACCTACGTCCCCTAGTAATTGACCCCTCTACCCTGGGGAAAAGCCTCTGTCTATCCACTCTGGGTCTACGCCCCTCATAATTCTGTAGACCTCTATCAGGTCGCCCCTCAACCTCCGTCGTTCCAGTGAGAACAAACCGAGTTTATTCAACCTCTCCTCATAGCTAATGCCCTCCATACCAGGCAACATTCTGGTAAATCTCTTCTGCACCCTCTCTAAACCCTCCACATCCTTCTGGTAGTGTGGTGACCAGAATTGAACACTTCCAAGTGTGGCCTAACTAAGGTTCTATACAGCTGCAACATGAATTGCCCGTTTTTTGGGTCCATCTCAGAACAGTTGTTTTTGACCGGCGCAGACACGATGCACTGAAGGACCTTTTCTGTGCTGACGACCTCTCGGCCTCTAAGAGTGGCTGATACTAATTGGGGAAAGGTTTGAGCACACATGTTAGAATCAGTTCCCACCTGTGTGTGGAGGAGTTATATGGAGAGGAAAAGTAGGCTGCACCTTTGTCATAGTGAGCTTTGAGAATAAGCGTACATTGAAGACAAGCTGGCTTCAGCTTCTTCCTTTGTCCAATGGATGTTCACCAGGCTAACGGGCTACACTCTGCCATCGAAACAAAGAACCACATTTTATACAGTACAGATTCATAATTCTATGATTCAAATGTCACACAACCCATACTATTTAATACAAATCCTCCTCAACACAAATTGCTGAAAGAATGACAATTGCCACAATTCCTTTCCCAGCGTTCTATGGCAACATATATGTTATAGATATGTTTTATATATGAATCAAAGGAAACCCGAATAGGTAAAGGAGCTGTTGACCTGTGATGAACTGAACTGAAGAGGAATCTTCTCGAGAAGAGCAGCTTGAAAACAGATATCCAGATTGGAGGAACACAAGAACATTATTCTGTTGTTTGGTATATTTAAGGCTGAGTTATGGATTTTTGATTGACAAAGGAGCCTAGGGTTATGGGGCACAGACAGGAAAGTGCAATTAAGGTCACAGTCTGATCAGCCATAATCCTACTGAACGGACTCGATGGGTCAACTGATCCTATTTGTTATGATTTTATTCCTTGGTGATTGCAAATCTTGCTGTTTGGAATCAAATCTTCTTTGAATAATAAGATGTTTTTAACAAATCAATCACTGAGTAATGTGGAATGTTGTAACACCGAGTCTAGGATAAGATTCATCTGATGCTGTGGTAAAGATTATAACCCAGAAATTACTGCTGATAATATTAATGTGCAAAGCTCCCAATTTACTCATGACATTTCTGTGTCTGCAATTTTTGAAAAGGCGTTAACTTTTCTCAACTAATGTGGCAAACAGTAATTTTTGGAGTTATATTGTTCAAATTCTCCATGCCATATATAATTATTGTGTCTGTGTGATGTTATGTTGGGAGCTGCAATATATAATTCTTCTCCAATTCCAACCTGATCAGCATTTAGCCCTGCAAAGAAAAGATTCGGGAAGGTAGCAAAGTCAGGGGGAAAATAAATAGTTCCATTGATGTTCAACAACAGCAACAAAACGTCTCCTGGCACTGAATCATATCACAGTAATTTGGCATTTATTAATGTGATCTGGCAAAGCTATGATGGAAAATCCAACTCTAAGAGCATTGTTAGCAATTAAACATCTGTGAAATTGTAGTGGCTCAGCTCAGTCTTACCGAACATGCCGACCTGTCTTTATATCTAACTTGGCGTTGTCACAAACCACAATCTGTGACTCTGTCTGTGGCTGTTGCAAATGAGGTTCTGCGATGAAACAACCAGTTCTGTGATTTCTAGGATGTAGTCAGAAATGCAGGAAGTTATCTGGGTCCCGGTGATAGCCCACATTTCAACACCAAGCAGACCACAAGTGGGGAAGTTACAAGGGTTTTGCATCTGGTCGTTGTCACGGGTCATCTAATGAAAAATTGAGACTCCCCCAGCGCTGCAGCGACGCAGGCAACACTATTCTAGGAAGTCTTTTAAGTATATTTTGTTTAAATTGAATATTGCCGGACCCCTGGTTCATCACCGAAGTACACATTGTTCATGAAAGGTACCAGATAGTGAATGCTATCCAAACATGGAAGATGTCACGCTCAATCTGTTTTTTGTATAACATCCACACATTCAGGAGAAACCTCTTTGTCCAGAGAATGGTTAGAATGGGGAACTCCGGGCAGCATGGTGGCGCAGTGAGTAGCACTGCAGTCTCACGGCGCCGAGGTCCCAGGTTCGATCCCGGCTCTGGGTCACTGTCCGTGTGGTGTTTGCACATTCTCCCCGTGTTTGCGTGTGTTTCGCCCCCACAACCCAAAGATCTGCAGGGTAGGTGGATTGAATACACTAAATTGCCCCTTAATTGGAAAAAATGAATTGGGTACTCAAAATTTCTTTAAAAAAAGAATGGGGAACTCACTACCACAAGGATTGGTTGAGGCAACTAGTGAAAATGTATTTGAAGAAAAGTTAGATAAACATGAGGGAGAAGGATATGTTGACAGGTCGAAATTAAGAGGGGTGAATGGAGGCTTATGTGGAGGATAAACATTTGCATTGCTACAGGGCTTGGTAGTCTGACATTAATTGCTTTGATTTTCTGAGCAACCTGAACTTTGGGGCAGTCTCCGAGAGCCAATTGCATTCCACCTGAAGCATTCAAACCTGGAGGAGCTGACATGGTTAGGAAATTCAATAGGTTCTTCTGCTTAATCTGGAACCTGGGCATTGTGCCCCAAGATTACATAGGTGCTCCCATAACTCACCTGTACAAACGGATAGGGAAATCGTTCATCTGTTACAATCATCACAGGATTCCACTTCTCCCCAGAGCAGCAAAACATTCTTGCAAGGATTGTTTTCAACAGGATTGTCACTCATCCTACACACTCAGTGCACCCAGATTCGCAGTATGGCATTTGCACTGGACAGGGTATGGTCGACATGATCTTTGCGCACACACGCTGGAGAACATCCAGCTTGTTGACCACTTTGCCCAAGCTTCCAAACCCTTTGACCTTCCAATAAATCTGATAAAGACAGACCTTCTACTAATCTGCCTCCGGCCACAAACTCCAGGACCCTTTGGTCACAATCAACTCTGTTCAGAAGTTCTGCTATCTTGGGAATATCCCCTCCAACCGTCACATATTAGATGGTGAAATCGCCTAACTAAAGTAATTCAGTAGGTCAGCCACAGGCAGAGAACATGGATTTAATCTCAAAACAAAGATCAAAGTCGAACAGACAGTGGTCCTCACATCATTTGCCATGGCTGTGAGGAATGGACAACTTACCAGTGTCACATAAAGCAACTAGATACATTCTACAGTTGCTGTCAGTAATTATGCAGTCTGAAAGTTGGAGAAGAATAGAGTCAGGTCCCTACAGGACTAGGGAGCATGCTGCTTCATCAGTCCTCTCACCCACCTCTCCAATAGTGGCTGCCGCAGTAGTAGTTGCAAATCAAAATTTGCTTGAACATCGCAACTGAGATGTCACCAATCTTTGCTGAACACTCATCTATAAAAGTTAGGGGAAAATCTATCAGCAAACATTGGTGTGGGCCAGCTGGGCTGAATGGCCTGCTTGGGGTAATGAAGCACACGGTGGGCGGCATGGTGGCACAGTGGTTAGCACTGCTGCCTCACAGTGCCAGGGACGTAGGTTTGATTCGACCCCTGGGTGATAGCCTGCGTGGAGCCTGCACATTCTCCATGGGTGTGATTTAACCACCGCATTGCGCTCGGCATGGATCTGGGCATGTCGGTTAAATAGCGTGAAAGACCAAAACCAGGATTTGGGCCGGGCACGGATCAGTTTGCTATCTAACCGGCCCGCTCCCAATGACGAGTTCGGATTATTGACCCAAATTTGCACCAATTTCCATCTCATGAGTGAGATTGAAGTCGAACGTAATGGCCTCCTAGGAATTAACTGGCTCCCCAGTGAGAAATCATATGGGCGTCATTTAGTACTTTATAAAAACGTGAAGCATGGGCAGCACGGTGATGCAGTGGTTAGCACTGCTCCCTCATGGCGCCGAGGTCCCAGGTTCGATCCCGGCCCTGGGTCACTGTCAGTGCGGAGTTTGCACATTCTCCCCGTCTTTCCATGGGTTTCGCCCCGACAACCCAAAAGATGTGCAGGGTAGGTAGATTGGCCACACTAAAATAATTTGGCCCTTAATTGGAAAAAATGAAATGGGTACCCTAAATCTTTTTTTAAATAAATAAATAAAAACGTGAAGCTGGCGCAATGGCTGCGAAGGGGAACTGAGGAGGTGAGGAGCCATTTCCATTTTCCGGCGTGCAGCTCAAGGGCACAGGTGCTGCTGACCCCTGCTTGCGGGGTACTCCTCGGGGGTTGGGCTTGGTTAGGGGGCTGAAGGAGTCACCGTTGGGACAGGGGGATGTTGACGGGCTTTTCATCTGTGAGGCCTTCAAACCATCTTTAAATATTGTGGATACCCATAACGAGGGCAACTACAGCTGCTCCCTGTCTGTCCGACCAAACACTTCCAGGACAGAGCCCTGTTCTTGGTTCCATGTTGAAGGTCACTTTAACTCACTTTGACTGTGAGCAGCATCTAGCTTCACAGCAGGAGGCTATTACTGATAAAGAATTTGCCTTGTTAGTTTAAGAGCACTTCACAGCTGCAGGTTGTGCTTGCTGCTTGTGGTTGGAAATGCCTGGAAGCTGCTGTTTCCTTTTTTGTAGCCGGAAAGAAGGACAATATTTTCTAAGATACCTGGGCCCTGGAACACCGGACTCAGGGTGACGTATGAGTCTGGAAAGCAATCCGGTTTGAAGCACGAAGACACTGCGGGGCTTGGTGCACGACATTGATCCAAATGGGCCACCTGATGACACCGTTGAAGAAATGCTTTTGCAGATTGTTGACGGTTTTCTTGCTGGTGTGGAGTGCTGCATGTAACTGGCACATCAGTGTGGGTTAAACAGGCTGGAAGTCAAGGATGTTAACTGGCACCCGATTTGGTACTGGTGGGATTGGGCCATGTGGGAGGGCCTGCACAGTTGATGCTCCTGGACGAGAATGGAACAAATAGCGACACATTGATGAACAGATCATTTCTAAGACAAAGTTCTGGACATGATACATTCTCAGGCTTATCTCTCTTTCTGTTTGGGAACCTGCGAGGGTGATACCGTGTTTTTTGGGGGGGGTAAATGAGGTGACATAGCTTTGTATTCGTACCAATATGGAACGGTAATATTTCTTTGTTGTTTAATGGTTAGTGTGATCTGTGCGATGTTATGTAGTTGATTTTTATTAATCTTTATTGTCACATGTACCCAAGTACAGTGAAAAATATCTTTCTGCGGCCAAGGGAATGTACAAATCTTTGTTACTGTTGGCCATTTAATAAGCAAAATATTCTCATGGGTAAAGGTGCCATGTCTCAGACGATGATTACCGCATCGCACTTCAATCAAACTTTGAAGCCTGACCTCTAGAGGCGTCAGCACCATAGAGGCAGCAGCCAACAATCAAACACTCGAGAGCTGGGCTTCAGCACTGGGGATATCCTCACCACCAGAGGCTGAGTGTGTGGATCAGGGGAGGGTACCTGAGCACAGTCTCCCTAATGTTCCCTGGCAGAGTCCTGGGGTCTGGGATCTAGGGGCTCCTGCTGTGGCCGGGGCGAGTGTGCAGAGTGAGGTTCTCCAGTACAATCGGCTCGCTGGATGGCACTCTGAGAGAAGGCAGGACACACAAGGCTTGGGGGCTTTGAGGGTCCCGGGATGGACATCCCAATCGATTGTCGGTCTCTCTCTTTTTCCAGTTCCTGACAGTGACCAAAATGGGTGGTGGTGTCGGTCCCACAGAAGATGCCCTCCCGGTGCTGGTGCAGCACCTGTCCAACGTTCTTGCAGGCGTGGCACCGTGGAGGAGGAGGCCACCTGCTCGCGGTGGCCGTGAACCTCAATGCTACTGGTTCATTCCAGGGCACGAGCAGGGACTTGTCCGGCCTTTCACAAGCTACAGCCCATGAGTGCACCCTTGAGATCACGGATGTCCTGTACGCCCGGGCAGCTGACTACATCAAATTTGATCTGGACCAAGCCTACCAATGTGCCCGGGCAGCAGGATTCTCCGCCATCACCGGGATGCCCCATGTCCAGGGGTAATTGATGGCACACATGTCGCCGAGCCCGCACCGGGCATCAGGGAGTGCCCTTCATTAACAGGAAGGGATTTCACTCCCTGAATGTTCAACTCATGTGCGGTCACCACGTCCAGATCATGCACGTGTGTGCACACCAGGGAGCGTGTACGACAGGTACATCCTGGGACACTCGGAGATACCCGGCGTCTTGGAGGACCACCCCAGAATGATGGGTTGGTTCTTGGGAGATAAGGGGTACCTGCTGAGGTCCTGGCTGATGACGCCAGTGCAGAGGCCGGAGGCCAAAGTGGAGATCTGATATAATAAAGCCTATGTTGCCATCGTGCTGACATTGAGTGATGCATCGGACTCCTCAAAATGCGGTTGCAATGCATGGACGGCTCTGATGGTGCACTGCAGTGCACCCCCCCAGAGGTCTCTCACTTTGTGGTGGTCTGCTGTGCCCTTCACAACCTGGCACAGCAGTGGAGCGACATGCTGGAGGAGGAGGAGGGACGTGTGGCCTTGTCTGAGGAGGAAGAGAAGGAGCTGGACCAGGAGGGGATGGTGGACGAGCCCAGGGAGGAGCTGCAGGAGGAGCCAAAGGGCGGAGGACAGGTGGGGGCACGGTTCCGGCATGCCCTGAGGCCCTCAGCCTCACCCGCTTCTCGTAGGATGAAGCTTTGTCCGTCAGCCCGCCCTCCACTCCTCCCCCCCCCCCCCCCACCCCCCACGGGTTCTATGGAATATCACCCCAGAGTGATGGGCCTGTGTCGGCACTGTCAGCGGGTCAATATACAAGGCAGGAGAGTGATGATCACTCACTGCAAGGACAGCTCTGGTGCTCCTCAGTTTATGCCAAAGCCTGACTCCTGTCTTTTTGCCCACACCCATCCTCTGAATGGGGTCTGCGTCGGGGGCCTCACTATGCCCGGGGGTGGGGGGATGGGTGAACGGAGGGCAACAGAGGGTGGGGGTGCAGGCAGGCACAGTAACAGGAACCCCAAAAACAGCAACACCCTCAGAACTATCTCCCCCCCACTAACAGTGACCAGATCATTAAAGTGAAAAATAAACGGCCACCACCTACGATGGAACCCATCGATCGACCCCCCCCTCACCGTGAAATTTACCTTCTCAACGCATAAGAATTCCATCAAATCATCCAGCCATGCTTCGTCACTGAGTGTCATTGCCTGTCTCCAGCTCAGCAGTATCGATGACGGGCCACCAGCGATACAAATGCCAAAGCATCCTCCTCCACCCCCGCCCCCATCCTCAACTCCGGTTGGTCCGACACTCCAAATACAGCAACTAACGGAGGATGATATAATATTCAGCCTACGAAGAGCCTCTTCCAAAATGAGTCCTAGTTCGTCCTCCCACCTGGGACTCACTCCTTGATGTGTTGGGTGCTCTGGATCCGTGGAACACATACAGGCCACCAACACTTAAAATAGTGCAACACTATTTTATTAAGTTAGAAACTGTTGAACATACTTTCACTGTGGGTTAACACGATGTTAGATTAAACTAAAGACCTATGCCTGTCCTAACCAGTCTATGCACTCAGCACATGGTGAAGATCTGTGCTGATGGCTGTAAGCTCTGTTCTTGTTGGAGGCTGCATCCCGAATGAGCGGGAACTCTGATGCCCCCTGTCTTTATAGTGAGTGTGCTCTAACTGGTGATTGGCTGCGGTGTTGTGTGTGTTGATTGGTCTTGCTGTTTGTCCATCAGTGTGTATGTATCTGCACCATGATATACTGGTGTATATTATGACATCCCCCCTTTTATAAAAGAATGTAAGTGTGTGGCAATAAATAATGTATGATGAGAATGTTTCTAACTACTTGTGGGGTGCGAAGACATATTGACAGGACTACGTACATGAGAACTAAGCTATTTACATGGGAAGGTGCCTGATGCAGAGAAGCAGTATGCAACAAGAATAACGAGATCAACACTATATACAAACCAGGGAAACGATCAAACAAAGCAAAGAAACAATTCAGAGAGTCTATAAGTCCGCAAAGTACATAAATTAAGTCTCTGAGGTGGGCGGCGAATTCTGGTTGACCGCCTCAAGGGTGGGTCGAGAGCCGCCGGTTCAGGAGCGGGCTGGACTGCATCAGAGTCAGGGGGGTGCAGAGTGACAGGGAGCTCTGCATAGTCCATGGCAGGGTCAGCAGGAGGGTGAGGCGACAGTAGAGGATCACGTGGCAAGCGTGGAACGAGACGGAGGGCGCATCGATTGCGGCGCAGAATGGAGCCATCCGGCAGACGAACCAGGAACGAGCAGGGAGCCACCTGCCGAAGGACAACAGCGGTTGCAGACCAGCCACCATCCGGACGATGGACGCGGACGTTGTCATCTGGAGCCAGAGCAGGGAGATCAGCTGCACGGGAGTCATGAGCCGTCTTGTGCTGTGCACGAGACAGCTGCATCCGGCGAAGGACCGGAACGTGGTCGAGATCTGGGACATGGATGGACGGCACCGTCGTCCTCAGGGTACGACCCATGAATAACTGGGCTGGTGACAGGCCAGTGGACAGTGGGGCGGAGCGATAGGCCAGCAAGGCAAGGTAGAAATCGGACCCAGCATCGGCAGCTTTGCATAGGAGTCGTTTGACTATAGGTACTCCCTTCTCCGCTTTGCCGTTGGATTGGGGGTACAGGGGACTGGATGTCACATGGGCAAAATTGTACCGCCTGGCAAAGTTGGACCATTCCGGGCTGGCGAAGCAGGGGCCATTGTCCGACATAACCGTGAGCGGGATGCCGTGTCGAGCAAAGTTTCTTTACATGCACGAGCGACTGCCGACAAGGTGATGTCGTGCAACCGTATCACCTCCGGGTAATTCAAAAAGTAGTCCACGATCAGGACATAGTCTCTACCCAGCGCGTGGAACAGGTCGATGCCCACCTTGGTCCAAGATGACGTGACCAACTCATGGGGCTGCAGGGTCTCACGTGGTTGGGCCGGCTGGTAGCGCTGACAAGTGGGGCAGTTGAGCACTGTGTTGGCGATGTCGTCATTGATGCCGGGGCAGTACACTGCCTCTCGGGCCTGTCGGCTGCACTTTTCCGCGCCAAGGTGGCCCTCATGTAGCTGTTCCAGGACAAGCTGGCACATGCTATGCGGGATGACAATGCAGTCCAGTTTTAGAAGAACCCCGTCTACTACCGCCAGATCATCTCTGATATTATAAAACTGAGGGCATTGGCCCTTGAGCCACCTGTCCGTTAGCATGGGGTCAGCCGCCGTCTCGCAGCAAATTTGGGCGAGGCGTTCATCCGTGGCAGGTAGATTGGAGGCCGCGAATGCCACATGGGCGTCAACCTGGCAGACAAATCCCGCAGGGTCACATGGAGTGTTGACTGCCCTGGAGAGAGCGTCAGCAATGATGAGGTCTTTGCCTGGGGTGTATACCAGCTGGAAGTCATATCACCGGAGCTTGTGAAGAATATGCTGGAGGCGAGGCGTCATGTCGTTCAAGTCTTTCTGTATTATATTGACCAGCGGGCGATGGTCGGTCTCGACGGTGAATTGAGGAAGTCCGTAGACATAATCGTGAAACTTAATCGCACCGGTCAGAAGGCCCAGGCACTCCTTTTCTATCTGCGCGTATCGCTGCTTTGTGGGGGTCATCGCACGTGATGCATATGCAACGGGAGCCCATGATGGGGCCTCATCACGTTGAAGGAGCACTGCCCCAATGCCGGATTGACTGGCATCGGTCGAAATTTTGGTCTCCGTTGCTGGATCAAAGAAAGCTAAGACCGGGGCCGTGGTCAGTTTTGTTTAGAGTTCTCTACATTCGCGCTCGTGGGCAGGGAGCCATTGGAAGTCTGACATCTTCCTGACCAGGTTCCTGAGAGCCGTGGTATGAGAGGCGAGGTTAGGGATAAATGTCCCTAAAAAATTGACCATGTCCAGAAAACGGAGGACCGCCTTCTTGTCCTCTGGTGTTTTCATAGCTGTGATGGCAGCTACCTTGTCCGCATCCGGCTGCACACCCAATTGGGAGGTGTGGTCCCCGAGGAACTTGAGTTCCGTCTGACCAAAAGAGCATTTGGCCCTGTTGAGGCGGAGGCCATGCTCATGTATACGTCTGAAGACGCGCTGGAGGCGACTAACATGCTCCTGCAGGGTGGTGGACCAAATGATTATGTCATCGACGTAGACGCGAACACCTCCAATGCCTTCCATCATTTGTTCCATAATCCTATTATCCAGTTGTAACAATATCTGCCAAAGGGGGTATTAAATGTACAAAGTTTCCTGCTGGATTTGTCGAGCTGGATTTGCCAGAATCCTTTTGAAGCGCGAGTTTGGTGAAGAGCTTGGCGCTAGCCATCTCACATGTGAGCTCTTCGCGCTTGGGAATTGGATAATGCTCCCTCATGATATTGCGATTTAGATCCTTGGGATCAATGCAAATTCTCAATTCGCCGGAAGGCTTTTTTACACACACCATGGAACTGACCCAGTCGGTCAGTTCCGTGACTTTGGAAATTACTCCTTGGTTCTGGAATAATGAAAAAAATGAAAATCGCTTATTGTCACAAGTAGGCTTCAAATGAAGTTACTGTGAAAAGCCCCTAGTCGCCACATTCCGGCGCCTGTTCGGGGAGGCTGGTACGGGAATTGAACCGTGCTGCTGGCCTGCCTTGGGCTGCTTTCAAAGCCAGCGATTTAGTCCTGTGCTAAACAGCAGGAGGTCCTGCAGCTGCTGCTTGAGGCGGTCCTTAAGGGGTGCTGGGACCCTGCGGGGCGCGTGCACCACAGGCGTGGCATTCGGTTTTAATAAAATCTTGTAGGTGTACGGGAGTGTGCCCGTGCCCTCGAAGACGCCGTGGTACTGGTTGATAATGGCGTCGAGCTGCGCCCTGAAGTTAGTGTCCTGAAAGGCAGACGCGTCAGCAGGAGAGAGTGAACTCTCTGAACTAGGCTCATCAGCTTGCATGCCTGCGCGCCAAGCAGTACGTTCGTCGCCGTCCCCTCGTTTGGTGCGCACAAGCGCGGGAGTCCGCGAAAAGCGTGCAAAATGGCCGCCCTCATCCAGGCTGAGGCCCTGGAGTTGCTCGATTGCTTGGACCCGTTCTGCTTCGTGGGGATCTTGCCGCGCCGTTTCACCCGCTTGGATGTGGGAATACCGACGAGTGGCGTGTTCATGTAGCACGCAGGTCTCGATGGCGGTCGCTAGGGTGAGCTGCTTTACTTTGAGGAGCTGCTGGCGTAAGGGGTCCGACTGAACACCGAAAACGATCTGGTCACGTATCATGGAGTCGGAGGTGGGCTCGTAATTACAGGACTGCGCAAGGATGCGGAGGTGGGTGAGAAAGGACTGGAAAGGTTCATCCTTACCCTGCAAATGCTGTTGGAATACATAGCGCTCAAAACTTTCATTCACCTCGATGTCGCAGTGACTGTCAAACTTGAGGAGGCCCGTCTTGAATTTTGATTTATCTTCATCATCAGCAAAGGTGAGAGAGTTGAAAATGTGGATGGCATGTTCCCGGCCGTGGATAGGAAGAGAGCGATCTTCCTGGTGTCTGAGGCAGCTTCCCGGTCTGTGGCTTCCAGGTAGAGCTGAAGCGTTGTTTGAATATCTTCCAGTTGGCCCCTAGGTTACCGGTGATGCGGAGCGGCGGCGGGCGGACGCTGTCCATGTTGCAGGATGGCTGTGTTCTGGTGGAAGGCAGATCACTTGCAGGTAGGTATAAGAAGTTCTAATATCCCTGAACCCCTGGTATCATAATGTGTTGGGTGCTCTGGATCCGTGGAACACATACAGGCCACCAACACTTAAAATAGTGCAACACTATTTTATTAAGTTAGAAACTGTTGAACATACTTTCACTGTGGGTTAACACGATGTTAGATTAAACTAAAGACCTATGCCTGTCCGAACCAGTCTATGCACTCAGCACATGGTGAGGATCTGTGCTGTAAGCTGTAAGCTCTGTCCTTGTAGGAGGCTGCATCCTGAATGAGTGGGAACTCTGATGCCCCCTGTCTATATAGTGAGTGTGCTCTAACTGGTGATTGGCTGCGGTGTTGTGTGTGTTGATTGGCCCCGCTGTGTGTCCATCAGTGTGTGTGTCTGCACCATGATATACTGGTGTATATTATGACACTCCTCACGTCACCCACCGGAATCTGGTTTTCCCTCGTGATATCCCAGGAGTGCTGCGCTCCTCCAACCCCGCACACGAGTATCCTTTCAGGCAAGCGGGAAGTCCCACTGAACAAAATCCCGCACCTGTTAATATCAGAATCTATCCGGTCCCCCTAGCCCTGCTTTCTCCTTCACATCCTCCCAGCTCGCAAACTGCCCTGCCCGGAACCTTTCCCTCACCCGCTCCAGCCCTTTTCTTTCCACCCCCTGAATGTAACATCGAATTTCACTGTCTCAAACAAGAGGTTCCTCCAGATTGGGGCCCACCTTGACACAGAGATGTCGTCACCAAGGCCTCCAGACCCATCCCTCTACATGACCCCAACTCCATCTGTACCCAACTAACTTCCTGATCCCCAAACCACCCCAACACCTTCTCTGCATTGGCCACCCAGGAATATGCAATACATTTGACAGTGCAACTCCCCCCCTCACCTGCCTTTCTCTCTGTAAGAGCCCTCTCCAAATCCGAGGTGTTCTCCCTGCCCATATGAAGCCCATTATGAGCCACTCCATCTCCCTAAAAATCGACGTTGGCAGAAAAACTGGGAGGCATTGCAATAAGAACACAAATTGCGGCAAAATGTTCATCTTAATAGATTGAACTCAGCCTGCCAGTGACAGTGGAAGGCTGTCCCACTTCTACACGTCCCTGCTCGCCAAGCTTGTAAAATTCAGTTTACCAAGTTGTGGCCTACCCTGGGCCACTTGAACCCCCAAATAGCGAAAACTGGTCCCCGCCAGGCGGAATGGCAATCCCCCAACCCAGCACGTTTCCTCAGAGGACTGACCACAAAATATTCACTCTTCCCAACATTTAGTTTATATCCTGAAAAGGAACTGAACCTCTGCAATATCCTCATTCTCCCCCATAACTGGCCCTTGATTCCTAACATACGGTAACATATCATCAGCGTAGAGGGACACCCTGTGTTCTACTCTGCCCCTCACAATTCCCCTCCACTTTTCCGAGGCCCTCAAAGTAATCGCCAATGGTTCGTCCGCCAACGAGAACAACAGCGGTGACATAGACCATCCCTGCCTCGTCCCTGTGTGAAGCCTGAACAATCCCGAATTCATGTTGTTCGTTCGAACACTGGCCGCCGGCCCTTCGTATCACAGCTAGACCCACGCTACAAAGCCAGGACCAATCACAAACTTCTCCAGAACTGCCATCAGTCGATCCATGCGACACTATTGAATGCTTTTGCAGCGTCCAGAGACACAATAACTGGTCCCACCACTGGTGTGAGAACTACATTAAATAGCCGCCTCACGTTGGATGACCGTTTTTTCCCCCTCACAAACCCCGCCTGGTCTTCCCCCGCTACCGCCAGAAGGCAGGGCTCCAAACTCGATGCTAGGATTTTAGTCAAAAATTTCACTTTCCCATTGAGCAGAGAGATTGGACAGTACAACCCACGCTCTGTGGCGTCCTTGTTCATCTTCAGCAGGAGGGAGATGGACGCCGACCTCAATGTCTCCGAAAGGGAACCCCGTGCCAATGAATCACTAAACATCCCCAGAACCAATGCGGCCAGCTGGTCCATGAACGTGGTGTAAAGTTCTATCGGGAACCCATCAGGGTGTGGGTAGGGAAACTGGTGCCCCACAAATCTGCAACTCTTGCTTATGACTCCCAAGTCGCTGATTTTGTACAGCCGCAGCCGTACCCCAGGATCTCAACAAGAGAGGTGGCCAATTGGCTTGGGCTGGTGTAGTGTGGGAATGCCGAAGTGCACCAACGGTTGGAATGGCGGATGAGTCAGGAGATCCCAAGACGTTAACCCGAGACAAAGTGTGTGATCCTTCCAGATCACACGGCAGCACGGTAGCATTGTGGATAGCACAATTGCTTCACAGCTCCAGGGTCCCAGGTTCGATTCCGGCTTGGATCACTGTCTGTGCGGAGTCTGCACATCCTCCCCGTGTGTGCGTGGGTTTCCTCCGGGTGCCCCGGTTTCCTCCCACAGTCCAAAGATGTGCAGGTTAGGTGGATTGGCCGTGCTAAATTGCCCTTAGTGTCCAAAATTGCCCTTAGTGTTGGGTGGGGTTACTGGGTTATGGGGATAGGGTGGAGGTGTGGGCTTGGGTAGAGTGCTCTTTCCAAGAGCCGGTGCAGACTCGATGGGCCGAATGGCCTCCTTCTGCACTGTAAATTCTATGAAGTCTATCACTGTCATGACACTTAGGATGGCAAGTGACCTGTAAAGAGTCTGGAACCTCGTGCAGTATAAGCCCGATAGTTAGTCATGGAAAGTCATCCACATACCAAGCCTTAGTAAGAGTAGCTACAAGCAGGACAGGATAAGACAGCCTTTAATTCATTGAATATTGTAATTTTGGTGTGCCAGTTACAAAGAACTGGCTATTCTTAAATAAACTTGCAGCAATTATTATTATTATTCCTTGAGTGGAGACGTGGTCCTGGTTCTCACTGGCTGTCACCACCCGGAGAAATAAAAGAAAATGGTATGAATTCCTGGGAAATTAACTCAATTTGATTTTGTCACTGAGCTTGTGTTACTGAACAATCATTAGTGGTCATGATTTATGACATGAGCTTTCAGTGAGATCATTCCTTGCAATCAGTCCCAGACATCCATTATTCTATGTAAAATGTATATTATCATTTTACTCAGTAATCAATGAATCTTTTTAATAACCTGTCAGTCATTGTCACATTAACATTTCAGGGTGAATATTATCGCGCTAATTACACAGAGCGTAGCAACCATTGAGTTAGCACCGATACTGATAGTGAACATAATGAGACCCAAACTGTGTATAAACTCATTGCCACAGATTTTGAGATATGTCTTGTGAACAGGATAGGCAGAAATATATTGCAAGACAGCAACAAGAAAGAATTAACATTGTACATTATTACACTTCATAGACAAAGAGCAGCTTTTGAAATGCAGAGATTGATATTTTGTGACAGCTGATACGCACATAACAACATCCTACAGCAACAAAATAAATGGCCTGCTATCTGTTTTTGATGATGATGTTGGTTTCTGGAGAATGTTGGCGAGACCTCCCTGCAGTTCTTGAAATAGCTGACATGGAATCTTCTTCTTCTGACCCATTGGAACAGGCATCAGTGTGGATTCATGTCTTACAATTGAGGCTATCAGATCCTAGAACCATAGAAATCCTACAGTGCAGAAGGAGTCCATTCGGCCATTGAGTCTGAAAGAGCACCCTACCTAGACCCACTCCCCACCCTATCCCCTGTGGACAGCACGGTAGCACAGTGGTTAGCACTATGGCTTCACAGCGCCAGGGTCCCAGGTTCGATTCCCGACTTGGGTCACTGCCTGTGCGGCGTCTGCGCGTTCTCCCCGTGTTTGCGTGGGTTTCCTCCGGTTTCCTCCCACAAGTCCCGAAAGGCGTGCTGTGCGATGAATTGGACATTCTGAATTCTCACTCTGTGTACCTGAACAGGCGCCGGAGTGTGGCGACTAGGGGCTTTTCACAGTGACTTCATTGCAGTGTTAATGTAAGCCTACTTGAGACAATAAAGATTTTTTTTGTTTTAAACCTTGGACACTAAGGAGCAATTTAGCATGGCCAATATACCTAACCTGCATATCTTTGGACTGCACCCAGAGGAAACCCATGGGAGAAAGTACAAACAGACAGACAGTCACCCAAGGCCGGAATTGAACCCAGGTCCCTGGTGCTGTGAGGCAGCAATGCTAACCACTGGTGCTGTGAGGCAGCAATGCTAACCACTGGTGCTGTGAGGCAGCAATGCTAACCACTGGTGCTGTGAGACAGCAATGCTTTACCCCTAGTAAATCCTAGTTAATAGTTTCAGACAAATAACAGTGCAACAGTTTCACTGACCTGAGAATTCAGACCCAAACCATACACAGGAACAGATTCCTAGCCCAATGCTTTTTATTTGTTGTAAAAGTTATTCTCTGTATCTCAAGGTCATTCTGTAACCCAACCTGCTGAGGGACGAAGCCCAGCCACTGTCTCGAGCTCCCCCTGCTGGTCTAACCCAAAGATGCAAGTTCAAACTTGCATTCCACCGTTCCAAAGTACAGCTTGTGGTTGCTTCAAAACCTAAAGAGAGGAAGACTTGCATTTAAATAGCATTTTCACGGCCATTGGCCTCAAAGCATTCCACAGCTAGTGAAGTACCCTTTGAAGTGTAGTCACGGTTGTAATGCAGGAAATTCAGCAACTCATTTGTACTCAATGAATTCCCCCAGACAGCAATGTTATAATGACCAGTTTTATTTTGATGTTGATTGAGGGATAGATATGGGCCAGGACACCAAGAAATACCCCCCTGCTCTTCTTCAAAACAGTGCCATGGGATGTTTTACACACACACGACAGGCTGATGGAGCCTCAATTTTCCTTGTCACCCAAAGGACCTTCAATAGCGCAGCAGTCCTTCAGTATTGCACAGATTGTCAGCCTTGATATGTATGCTCATTAATACGAGTTTAATTAGAAAATCGAGTGGTTTGATCCTCGATGCAAATTGACAGAATCCTACAAGAACATTGCTGCAGTTTGCTGCACTTCATTCATTTCCCGACTAATAAAATTAAAAAGCAGCAAATTGTGGCCAACTTCATTGGGTCACTCTTGGTCACCACCTGCGCGTGGCTCTCCATAGTTTAAATAGTTTATAGAGGCACTGGAGAAGGTGCAAAGAAAATCCACAAGTGTGATATGAGAACTGTGATGTTATCCCAGCAGGAAAGATTGAACAGACAATGATCCTATTCACTGGAAAAGAAGGCTGAGGAGTGATCTGATAGCAGGTCTTTAAGATTATTGAGGGGTTCAGTCAGGTAGATGTAGAAAAGATGTTTCCACTTGTGAGAGAAACCAAAATTAGGAGCCCAAAATATAAGAAAGCCATGGGGTAGGCGCTGTAGGGGTACTGGTGGATTCGTGTTCTCGCGCTGTAGGGGTACTGGTGGATTCGTGTTCTCGACACCCAGGGTAATGCTCCCACCATGGCACATGGTCACATTTTAATTCAACAAAAATCTGGAATTAAAAGTCTGATAATGTCATGAAACCAAGGCCGATTGTCGTTAAAAACCCATCTGCTTCACTAATGTCCTTCAGAAAAAGAATCTCCTATCCTTACCTGGTCTGGCCCACATTTGATTCCAGGCCCACACCACGATGCGGTTGGCTCTTAACTGCCCCCCCCCCCCCACTGAAATAGTTGAAGGGCAATTAGGGATGGGCAACCAATGCTGACCCAGTCAGCGATGCCCATATCCCGAAAACAAACTTTTTAAAAACTCATCAATCCAGTCAAGAATTGAAGAGAAACCCCTTTGTTGGGTAGTGGTGAGAATGTGGAGCTCACTACAACAGGGAGTGGTTAATGGGAGCAGGATGGATGTGAAGGAGAAATTAGATAAAGACAGGAGGGAGAAAAGAACAGAAGGGCACATTGATTGGGCGAGCTGAAGAGCAACAAGAGGTGGCTCATATGAAGCATAAACATCATAATGAAACTGTTGGGCCAAATGGCATTCCTGTGTTGTAATATGTTCTGTATTGCTGTGTCGGGTGAATCAGTCCGAATAATGTTTGTATTTCAGTACAATCAGATCCTTCCTACCCAAGGCTAAAGCTGCTGACTTTTGCCAGGATACGATTCCACTCATTGTATAATACAGTATAAAGCCCAAATCCCCATCCACCTCATTGACAGCTTTATGAACCCGTTCTGCCCATTTCAAAGATTTGAGCACAAGCATTCCAGATCTTTCTGTTCATTTCATCCTCTTTAAAATTAGACCATTTCATTTGTACTGCCTCTCCTCATTTTCCCTGTTGAACCTCACACTTCCCTGTGTTGAATTTCGTCTGCCATGTGTTCCCCCATTCCACCAACCTGAATATGTCCTCTTTAAATATCTTCTTCACTGTTTACTACACGTCAAAGTTTCATGGCATCTGCAAATTTCAAAATGATGGCCTGTGCCCCCAGGTACCCATCGTTAAAGTGTAACAAAAACAGCAGGAGTCCTGGCACTGAATCTTGGAAAACACTACTGTATACATCCTTTCAATCTAAAAAATGGCCATTCATTACAACTTTGCTTTTGAGTCTAGACAGTGAATGTCAGTGAGATTATTTGTTGATGGAGAGGAATTACCTGGTCTGGCCTACATGTGACTCCAGACCCACAGTATTGTGGCTGGCTGTGTGACCCTAGGACCCCAGCTGATTTCCTCTTCCTGGGTCCTAGGGTCACACAGTGGGAACGACACCTCCTCCAGCTAAAGTCAGCAAAGTGGGCACAGACTGGAAATTGAACCTGGGACCACCTGGTCACATCCTGTTAGGACTGGCTCCAGGGTAGCACTCTCGTTTCTGAGTCACAGGACTTTGGCTTCACATCTCCCTCCTGAACCTTCAGCATGGAATCTATGCTGGAACTCCCAGTGCGATAGAATGCTACACTGTCAGAAATGTCATCTTTTGGATGAGAAATTAAACTGAGGCTTTGACTGTCTTCTCAGATGGACATAAAGGTTGCATGGCGATATTTCAAAGAAAGGTTCTTCCCATTGTCTGGCAAATGGGTACACTAAATTTATATTAAAAAAAGAAGTAATAACATGTTGTACACAATGGAGTACTGGGTTCAAAGTGCTTAATCCCTCAACCAACATCACTGAAATCAATTATTTGGTCATTACCTCATTGCTGTTTGTGTCACCCTACTCTACGCAAATAGGCTGTGTGTTTTCCACATTATAAAAAAGATGGCACTTCAAAAGTACTTCATTTGTTGGAAAGCACATTTCAATGCACTGGGTTCATGCAAGGTGCTGTACAAATGCAAATCTTTCTTCCATTAAGAGTATACTTCCTTTCAATTTCAAGAATAATACTTGCTGTGTTACCCTGTTACCCTGATCCCAACAATTAACTATTCGTGGATACTAAAGCAGAACTTAATACTGGAGATTACACTAGCTGTGTTGAGAGAGCAGTGACTGTAACTACTGTTGTGAATGAATTATGTTCAATATTCTTTCTAATGACTTGTAACTCCTTCTAATTAATGGAGCCTTGAATTCTATTCACTGCCCGCAGCACAGCTACGTCACAATTAGAAATGTCTATGTTTTTGTCTGATTGAGAGGAATAAGATTTGATGAAAGAGCTGGGATTTTCTTGCCGATCCCCAAGCAGAGTAGTTGCAGTGTAGTGCGAATAATGTTGGAACAGACAGAAGTAATAACATGTTGGGCAGCACGGTGGCGCAGTGGGTTAGCCCTGCTGCCTCACGGTGCCAAGGTCCCAGGTTCGATCCGGCCCTGGGTCACTGTCCGTGTGGAGTTTGCACATTCTCCCCATGTTTGTGTGGGTTTTGCCCCCACACCCAAAGATGTGCAGGGTAGGTGGATTGGCCACGCTAAATGGAAAAAAAATGAATTGGGTACACTAAATTTATATTAAAAAAAGAAGTAATAACATGTTGTACACAAGGGAGTACTGGGTTCAAAGTGCTTAATGTCCTATTTTTTTTTCCAATTAAGGAGCAATTGTACTGCGGCCAATCCACCTACCCTGCACATCTTTGGATTGTGGGGGTGAGACTCACGCAGACACGGGGAGAATGTGCAAACCCCACTCGGACAGTGACCCGGGGCCGGGATCAAACCCGGGTCCTCAGCGTCGTGAGACAGCAGTGCTAACCACTGTGCCACCGTGCCACCCTACTAATTTGTTTTTAATGTGAGATCAGGTTTTACTCATAAACTACAGTACATGCATTCAGCGATGTTGTGCTCCATCATATCTTATGCGAAAGGGGTACTTCAGGAAAAGCCAGTTTATGGACTGTACAAATTGGGCAAAATTTTAACTGAGCAATATTGAATTGGTCGCTTGATCTCTGGTATCCATCCAACTTTACTTCAATGGAAAAGAAAATCAGGGTGTATAATGGGTGGGCTGTCTAACGAGGAGTGTAACGTATGAGGTGTATAATGGGTGGTATGTAATGGGGGCGTGTAACAGACGGGTTGTATAATGCTTGGTGTGAAGCATATAATGTGTGTGGTATGTAATGGGGGTTGATTCAATAGTGGAAATTTTATAACTTCACCCTAATTTGAAGTTACTCCACTCTGTGTCCGTACAAAGCTATTAAACTCAACATTAGGCTCACTGAAACTATTTTAATTACTGTCAGGCGTTGAGTCAGAGGACAGACAGTGTCCATTTTGACATTCGTGTAGATACAGGACATTTCTGTTCAGGCTCCCAATTGCGTGTGTGAGAAAAGTGCAATGTTCAACCATTCTGTGTTCAACAATGTCTGCGGTGTAGTATCTACAAATTCCTTCCACACAATGCACGTTTCATACTCTTGGTCAAAGCACATTTTTGGGAACACGTTATGCTTGAACGTAGGAAAACAGAATGTACAAATATGAAAGTGAAATGTGTTCCTTTAAGAGCTTCTATCTATCACTGAGGGCTGAAGGTCAGTATTTGTCCCCAAGTTCCCCATTTATAAGAACACAGGACACAAGATGTCAGATCAGTAGTCGACCACATGGCCCGTCTCTGCCATTCAATGAGATCATGACTGACTTTGGGTTCAGCTGTACTTTCTCACCCACTCCCCTTCCCTGAGAGACCAAAAGGTTGACTAAAAAAGATGCCGGCGTTGGACTGGGGTGAGCACAGTACGAAGTCTTACACCGCCAGGTTAAAGTCCAACAGGTTTGTTTCATATCACTAACTTTCGGAGCGCTGCTCCTTCCTCGGGTGAATGAAGAGGTATGTTCCAGAAACATATACATAGACAAAGTCAAAAGTGCAAGACGATACTTTGAATGCGAGCATTTGCAGGTAATTAAGTCTTTACAGATCCGGAGAGAGGGGTAATCCCAGGTTAAAGAGGTGTGAATTGTTTCAAGCCAGGACAGTTGGTAGGATTTCGCAGGCCGTTCTACAAGTTCGCCGAGCAGAAACTTATAGCCAAGTTCTGCACACATGAGTACGGCCACAACCGGGACCTTGGAGTCATGTCGCATTACAATCACCCCTCACCATCTGGCCTGAGCTTGCAAAATCCTACCAACTGTTCTGGCTTGAGACAATTCACACCTCTTTAACCTGGGATTATCCCTCTCTCTGGATCTGTAAAGACTTAATTATCTGCAAATGCTCGCATTCAAAACATCTTTGACTTTGTTTATATATATGTTTCTGGAACCTACCTCTTCATTCACCTGAGAAAGGAGCAGTGCTCCGAAAGTTAGTGATTTGAAACAAACCTGTTGGACTTTAACCTGGTGTTGTAAGACTTTTTATTGTGCCCACCCAGCCTTCATCAGGGATGCCAAGCGACAATATCAGACCAAGCTAGAGTCACAGACTAACGTCACGGACTCTCATCGGTTGTGGCAAGGCTTAAACAACATAACGGGCTACGAAGCGAAGCCAAGTAAAATCTCCGGCAGCAGCGCACTCCTGCCCAATGAACTCAATGCATGCTATGCTTGATTCGAGCAAGAAACCATCAAATTACTGTCAACTGCCCCAGCAGCCTCGGACACACCCATACCAATGTCACAGCTTCTGAAGTCAGATCGGCCTTCTTGAAAGTGAACCCTCGGAAAGCAACTGGTCCTGACGGGGTCCCTGGTCGTGCGCTCAGATCCTGTGCGGACCAGCTGGCACATGTGTTCGCAGACATCTTCAACCTCTCCCTACTCTATCCCGAGGTCCCCACCTGCTTCAAGAAGAACACCATCACGGTGCCAAAGAAGAACCAGGCAACATGCCTCAATGACTATCGTCCCTGTGACCTTGACATCGATCATAACAAAGTGCTTTGAGAGGTTGGTCATGAGGCACGGCAACTCCATACTCCCAGAATGACTAGATCCATTGCAACTCGCATACCGCCACAACCTGTCTGTAGGAGACGCCATCTCCCTGGCCCTACACTCATCCCTGGAGCATCTCAACAACAAGGACTCCAACATTAGACTCCTATTTATTGACTACAGCTCCACCTTCAACACCTTAATCCCAGCCAAGCTCATATCAAAGCTCCAAAACCTAGGACTTGGCTCCTCACTCTGCTACTGGATCTTCGACTTTCTGACCCAAAGACCACAATCAGTAAGAATAAACAACAACACCTCCACGATAGTCCTCAATGCCAGGGCCCCGCAAGGCTGTGTACATAACCTCCTAGTATACTCCCTAAACACACATGACTGAATGGCAAAATGTGGCTCCAACTCCATCTACAAGTTTGCTGACAGCACGACAATAGTGAGTCAGATCTCGAGCAACGATGCATTTGACTACAGGAGAGAGATATAGAACCTAGAGGTGTGATGTAACGACAACAATCTCTCCCTCAATGCCAGCAAAACTAAAGAGCTGGTCATTGACTTCAGGAAGCAAAGTATCATACACACCCTTGTTTGCATCAATGGTGTTGAGGTGGAGATGGTTAGCAGCTTAGCTTCAAATTCCTAGGTGTGCACATCACCAACAATCTGTCCTGTCCACCCACGTCAACACTACGACCAAGAAAGCACAACAGCACCTAAACTTTCTCAAGATACTACGCAGACAATTCTTTTCACTGTACCTCGGCACACGTGACAATCAACAAATCCAATCCAATCCTTAAATATATTCAATAATGGAGCATCCATAGCTCTCTAGGCTAGAAAATTTCACCCATTGAGGCAAGTAATTTCCCCTCATCTCAGTCCTAAATGATTGTCCCCTTATCCTGAGACTGTGACCCCAGGATTTAAATTCCCTGCCCAATGGAAACAATTTTGTCCACCATATCAAACCCCCTCAGAATTTTGTAGGTTTCAGTGAGATCGCCCTTCATCCTTCTAAGCCTCAGAGAATGTAAGACCAGTTTACCCAGCCTCTCATCATTTACCTCTCATTGAACTATATAAGGTTTGTCAGGAGCACCTTTTATAGACATCGCAGCGTTGTGTATGGATGTTCCAATGTCTGACATGGTTCCTCAAACACCTTTGAGTGTTTCCTTTTCCCCATCTGTCCTCTCGCTCTCATTTATACCCCACCTATCGCCCAGCTCAAGCTTGAGAATGTCCTGTGCATTGGGACTGCATGCTGCACCTGAAATTCTCAATCAAAACAATAAGGTCCCAAGTCACTTGGGTAGCAGAATATTGAAACAAACGCCAAAGGGAACTGATTTGTTTGAGAGGTTCACAATATTAATTGTGTTTTCTCAATACACAGCCGTTTCCCAGCACTTACTTTTACTTCTTTCATTCTCCTTCTGAAGATTATTCTTCAGTGATCAACTTGCTGTAAAACATTACTTCTCCTTCAGAGAAGCTTTTTTTTACAGTGATTGTCAAACAAATAAATTTGTTGGAAGCACATGGATGTGGTCATATCCCCTCACCTGTAATACTTGGGTTTTCCTCATCCATGTTTATCTTTCACATTCCCCCTTCTCTGAGCAAAATTGATCTTGAGCAACAGTGATGGGGTGTAAACAGGGAGAGCAATTATGATCACCCTCATTGTCCTATCGCTCAAGGACAATTGCATCCCCCTCCCCCCAGTCTGTTTTGATGGTGCTAGTTGAGAGATTAATAGATAACTGAGGAGCTTGTGTGCCTTGTTTCAAAAAAGAACCATGGGAACTTACACCTGAAGGGGCAGACAGGAACTCAATATAACATTTCACTTGAAAGCTAACACATCAGATAATTGAATAACCCTGCAGGGAAGACTCAGGTCAGGTTACACTCTCAGGGCTTAAACCTGTAACCTCTGACTCAGAAACAAGAGACAAGAGTGTTTCCACTGGGGGCAGCACGGTGGCGCAGTGGGTTAGCACTGCTGCGTCATGGTGCTGAGGTCCCAGGTTCGATCCCGGCTCTGGGTCACTGTCTATGTGGAGTTTGCACATTCTCCCCGTGTTTGCATAGGTTTCACCCCACAACCCAAAGGTGTGCAGGGTAGGTGGATTGGCCGCACTAAATTGCCCCTGAATTGGAAAGAATGAATTGGGCACTCTAAATTTAAAAAAAAAAATGTTTAAGTGTTTCCACTGAGCAGCCTTAAGGTTAATTGCATTTCTGACATTCCATTTGAGCATAAATTATGTAAGAGCCATCTTGTTGGACATGTAATATCAATGTTCATATTTGCATGCGTATGAAGAGTGTTCCATAGCTTTATTGGGCTTTGGGTACTTTGCCTCCTTAATTATTGTATGGTAGTAGATTTTTGTTCAGTAAATATACAAACAAAATACATTCACCTATATTATGTTTCTGTGAAGGATGTTCTGTTAAAGTTGTACATGTGGGCGGCACAGTGGTTAGCACTGCTGCCTCACAGCACCAGGGACCCGGGTTCAATTCCAGCTTTGGGTGACTGTCTGTGTGGAGTCTGCACGTTCTCCCCGTGTGTGCGTGGGTTTCCTCCGGGAGCTCTGGTTTCCTCCCACAGTCCAAAGATATGCAAGTTAGGTGGATTGGCCATGATAAATTGCCCCTTGGCATCCAACGGTTAGGTACGTTATGGGGATAGGGCGGGGGAGTGGGCCTAGGGAAGGGTCAGAGCAAACTTGATGGGCAGAATGGCCTCCTTCTGCACTTTAGGGATTCTATGAAAAATTGAGTCAACCTGTGATTAATCGGTGATTCCAAACAGTGATTCCAATGGCTGTAGTGATCACAGCTGCACAATACTCATTAAGATTGCCATTTATATCTACCGAACATCACCTTTGCCTCAGCTCCTCAGCTGCCGAAACCTTCAGCCAACTTTTCCACTTCAAAACCTTGTGGTTTTCCAAAATCTGCCCTTGTCCTCACTGTCACCCATTAAAAACATTTTTTTTAATTACCCATCCCTAATTGGAGGTTAAAAGTCAACCACATTGCTGTGGGTCTGGAGTCACATGAAGGCCAGACCAGGTAAGGACAGCAGATTTCTTTCCCTGAAGGACATTAATGAACCAGATGGGCTTTTTCAACAATTGACCAGGGTCATCACGAGACTTTTTAATTCCAGATTTTTATTGAATTCAAATATCACCATCAGCAGAGGCAGGATTGGAACCTGGGACCCCAGAGTATTTTGGGTCCTTAGTCCAGCGACAATACCATTATGCCACTGCCTCCACCTATATTGCATCCTGGTTAAACAACCATGTCATCCTTGTTTTCAAATCACTCCATGGCATTTCCTCTCTTTATCTCTAACCTCCTCCAACCTCGTAACCCTCTGAGATATCTGTCAAACCTCCAATTCTGGACTCCAGAATATCCTTAATATTAATTCACTCTACCATTGACAGCTATGCCTTCCACTGTCAAGGCCAGAATTTCTGTCATCCCCTCGCTCCCCCAGCTCTCTGCCTTGTTTTCTTCCTTTAAGGGATGTTCCTTCAAACCAACCTCTGAGCAAACATTTGGTCATTAGCCCTAATATCTCCACATGTGGTTCAGTGTTAGATTTTGTTTGACCTGGGATGTTTTACTACAACTAAAGCACTATGTAAATAAAACTTTCAGTTGTTGGTGTTTGACTGAGAGTGCTATGTCCTGGGTGACTGACTGGATTCGATACATCAAGTGCAAATTTGTGAACACTGATTTACAAGTTTTGTAGAATCAGTACAATGCAGAAGGAGACCACCCGGCTCATCAGGTCTGCACTGACCCTCCGAAAGAGCACCCCACATAGACCCACTCCCCGCCCCATCCGTGCAATCCCACCTAGGGGAAATTTAGCACAGCCAATCCACGTAACCCGCACATCTTTGGACTGTGGGAGAAAACCAGAGCACCCGGAGGAAACCCACGCAGAAACAGGGAGAACGTGCAGACTCCGCACAGACAGTGACCCAAGGCCAGAATTGAACCCGGGTCCCTGGCGCTGTGAAGCAGCAGTGCTAACCACCATGCCATCCCAATGTTTCACATGCAAGGAATTAAATACAGTCAATATTTTTTGTTAGCTTTTTATTTTGTTTAGAAAATAGTTGCCTGATAACATTATTGCCTCAGAGACATCCAAGCCAAAAATCTTTCTTGATCACGTTTTGCTGTTTACTCTTCCTTACACAATGCAAACTGCAATTGTAACAGGAACCTGAAACCTGCTCTAGATCAGTATTTGAGGAAAGTAGCAAAATGTGTCAGTAATGGGTGAGGGAAGAGGTTTTGAGAAGCCATCAGCTTTTAAAGACTACACATTGATACACTGATGATTCAAGCCAAATGTCATTTCTAATGCTCCTGAGCTAAGGCCAAACGAGCGCTTCAAACAAATCAGCTGCTCGCCCAAGCCTCTTACAGGTCATCAGTTTCAGCGTTGAACTCAAGATCTACTCCAAGGTTAACCAAAGAATCTGTGCTCATTGGAGTCCAGCCCAGAGGGGTCCTGTTAAAGTTTGGCCGGCAGCTGATATCTTGGTGGAACACGACCACGGGTTCAGGTTCGGGAGGAGCTGTATCAAATTCCGGGAGCTGAAAAGTCATCAGCTTGGCTGCCTTTTCAAACCCTCCAAATGGCATGGCAGTTCTGGAAAGGATTTTTAGAACACTAGTTCAATTTTAAGTTACAATACTGAACGTCGCTTTAGAAGCAGAACCAGCCTTTCTTCCCCCCTTTTTCGGAATTATACCGTCAATCTCCCCGTGAAGCAACTCGGCCATTGAATTTACGCTGTCATTGGTGAAGTTTTTTCTTGTTTAATCAGAAATGGAGCTCAGATTTCTCTGAAAGTGTTTGCTTCTTCAAGGGGACTGCAGCTCTTTGACTAAGACAAGTTTGACTGGAAGAATGTCGATAGAGATTTCAGAACCGAATGCAGGATCTAGTGTCGGGGCCGTATCAAGTCTCAGAGCAACTGACTAATTTAAGAAAGTTAATCAGGTCACGTACACCTCCCAGAGACATTGGGGAGTCCAAACTCTTGCCGTCTTTTTGGGCACCGAAAACGGACCCTGTGTTATTTTGACAAGATTTATTTTGGGGGGGGGGAGGGAGAATTATAATGTGGACACTGGCCACTCAAGCTGCAGGCACTTGAATCACAGAACACCTTCCAGTCAAATGGCCAGGCAGGTTCCTGGTCAGGCTGACTCTGTAACAGGACAGCTTATAGACTGGCAGCTGTTTGAGAACTGGTAAACAACAAAAACTGCAACATAAACATTTTTCGATTGGCAGCAAACATGTGCAAGCCACACAAAATGGGCCCCCTCCCCTTGATTCTGGCAGTGACACTCACCCCCACCCCCCAGCCCTTATTCGAGCAGTGACACTCACCCCCACCCCCACCCCTTATTCGAGCAGTGACACTCATCCCCCCAGCCCTTATTCGAGCAGTGACACTCATCCCCACCCCCAGCCCTTATTCGAGCAGTGACACTCATCCCCACCCCCACCCCTTATTCGAGCAGTGATACTCACCCCCACCCCCAGCACTTATTCTAGCAGTGACACTCACCCCCATCCCCAGCCCTTATTCGAGCAGTGACACTCATCCCCACCCCCACCCTTTATTCGAGCAGTGATACTCACCCCCACCCCCAGCACTTATTCTAGCAGTGACACTCACCCCCACCCCTTGATTCTAGCAGTGATACCCCAACTCGTTTGATCATTTGACCCTCCATTGAACTCTTCAATGTTTCCTCCCCGTGAAAATGCAGATTTTCCCCGAGGCACTGCTTACTGCCCGGTACCTTTCCGACGTTCCGATAACTGGCGTGTGGAGCTCGACGACAAATACGGAGCAAGTTGGAATGGAGCCCAAACCTCTTCTCAATTAACATTTGATAAATCCCAGTGCTCAGCAGGAGTCACGAATCCGATATGGTTCCGCTGAGAGGGGATAGATTATGGGCCATGGCTTCAGCTTCTGCTGGTCTACATGGCTCAGTAATGAGACTTTATGTCTCAGCTATTCTGCAACCTTTTCCCAATAAATCGAATAAGGATGCAGTCACCTGCGCAATATCCCTGCAACTCGCCCCCTGGATAGGGAGTGCTTTGTATATCTGAGCAGAAAGAGCACATGCCCTACAACTGGCTGGTTTTATGGCTCCCAATTCTGACCAAGTCTTCTTTACGATATATCCCACAGCTGAATAAGATGCACTTATTATAGGTCCCACTCACTAAGAGCCACCGCTGGTGGAAGCCAAGTGCAAGATGCTGTGCTAATTCCGACACAAATGTGCATCTCCAAGGGCATCACACTATCATTGTCTGTTCTTTGTTTATTTAATCCATTCAATGTTTATTTTTCATCACTGTCATTTTCTTGACTGTGGGCTGGAGCAATGTATCTATCTGAGTTTTATATTGGCTGTCGGCGGTGTTTGATCTGGTATTTGATGGAGATGAGAAACAAACACATGTTTATAGTCTTCAATTGGGAATGTTTTAATCTCATGGACTATTCCTCCCAATTTTATATGTTTCACTTGGATGAATTTTTCTTTGTATGGGGTGATGGTTTCTCTACTGAGTCTATTAGGGGCTGGTTTAGCACACTGGGCTAAACTGCTGGTTTTGAAAGCAGACCAAGGCAGGCCAGCAGCACGGTTCAATTCCCGTACCAGCCTCCCCGAACAGGTGCCGGAATGTGGCGACTAGGGGCTTTTCACAGTAATTTCATTGAAGCCGACTTGTGACAATAAGCGATTTTCATTTCATCAAAACCCCCCGCAATGTTACATTTCTCTACCAGTCCCTCTGTATCAGCTCTGAGGAGCAGCCTCCATTTCTCCAATCTCTCCACTGAGGTGGAGCCACTCATACCTGATATCTTCCTGATAATCCTCCTTCATACCGGAGCCCAGGGTCTTGACATTTTTCCCAAAGTGTGGTGCCCAGAATGATGCACATGCTGCATCCAGCTGAGGTAGCCAGTGGTTTGTAATGTTGAGCACGACTTCTTGTTTTGGTATGTAATGCCCCTGTTTACAAAGTCATGTATCCCATACCTTTTCCTAACTGCCCTGCCACCTTCAAATATCGGTGAATATGTATCCCCAGGTCCCTCTGTTCTTTCACCACATCCTTCCTTCAAAACCATTCAGATGTTGCTGCCTCTGACTCCATGTTATTTTCCCCAAACTGCATCACTTAAGATTCAAAACAGAGGTAAAAAAGCCAACATAAGTGTACTTTACCTGAATGCTCGTAGTATTCGGAATAAGGTAAATGAGTTGATGGTGCAAATCATCGTGAATGACTATGATTTAGTGGCCATTACTGAAACATGGTTAAAGGATGGTCACGACTGGGAGTTAAATATCCGAGGGTATCAAACTATTCGGAAGGACAGAGTGGATGGTAAGGGAGGTGGTGTAGCTCTGTTATTTAAGGATGACATCCGGGCAACAGTAAGGGATGACATTGGTGCTATGGAGGATAAGGTTGAATCCATTTGGGTGGAAATCAGGACTAGTAAGGCGAAAAAGCCACTGATCGGAGTAGTCTATAGGCCACCAAATAGTAACATTATGGTGGGGCAGGCAATAAACAAAAAAATAACGGATGCATGGAGAAATGGTACAGCAGTTATCATGTGGGATTTTAATCTACATGTCGATTGGTTTAACCAGGTCGGTCAATGCAGCCTTGAGGAGGAGTTTATAGAACGTATCCGCGATAGTTTCCTAGAACAGTATGTAATGGAACCTATGAGGGAACAAGCGGTCCTAGATCTGGTCCTGTCTAATGAGACAGGATTGATTCATGATCTCATAGTTAGGGATCCTCTCGGAAGGAGCGATCACAATATGGTGGAATTTAAAATACAGATGGAGGGTGAGAAGATAAAATCAAACACTAGTGTTTTGTGCTTAAACAAAGGAGATTACAATGGGATGAGAGAAGAACTAGCGAAGGTAACCTGGGAGCAAAGACTTTATGGTGAACCAGTTGAGGAACAGTGGAGAACCTTCCAAGTGATTTTTCACAGTGCTCAGCAAAGGTTTATACCAACAAAAAGAAAGGACGGTAGAAAGAGGGAAAATCGATCGTGGGTATCTTAGGAAATAAGGGAGAGTATCAAATTGAAGGAAAAAGCATACAAAGTGGCAAAAATTAGTGGGAGACTAGAGGACTGGGAAATCTTTAGGGGGCAACAGAAAGCTACTAAAAAAGCTATGAAGAAGAGTAAGATAGATTATGAGAGTAAACTTGCTCAGAATATAAAAACAGATAGTAAAAGTTTCTGCAAATATATAAAACAAAAAAGAGTGGCTGAGGTAAATATTGGTCCTTTAGAGGATGTTAAGGGAGATTTAATAATGGGATATGAGGAAATGGCTGAGGAACTGAACAGGTTTTTTTGGGTCGGTCTTCACAGTGGAAGACACAAATGCCAGTGACTGATAGAAATGAGGTTATGACAGGTGAGGACTGAGAGGACTTGAGAGGATTGTTATCACTAAGGAGGTAGTGATGGGCAAGCTAATGGGGCTCAAGGTAGAAAAGTCTCCTGGCGCTGATGGAATGCATGCCAGAGTGCTAACAGAGATGGCTAGGGAAATTGCAAATGCACGAGTGATAATTTACCAAAATTCACTAGACTCTGGGGTGGTCCCGGCGGATTGGAAATTAGCAAATGTGCCACCACTGTTTAAAAAAGGAGGTAGGCAGAAAGCGGGTAATTATAGGCCAGTGAGCTTAACTTCGGTAGTAGGGAAAATGCTGGAATCTATCATCAAGGAAGAAATAGCGAGGCATCTGGATGGAAATTGTCCCATTGGGCAGACGCAGCATGGGTTCATAAAGGGCAGGTCGTGCCTAACTAATTTAGTGGAATTTTTTGAGGACATTACCAGTGCGGTAGATAACGGGGAGCCAACGGATGTGGTATATCTGGATTTCCAGAAAGCCTTTGACAAGGTGCCACACAAAAGGCTGCTGCATAGGATAAAGATGCATGGCATTAAGGGTAAAGTAGTGGCATAGATAGAGGATTGGTTAATTAATAGAAAGCAAAGAGCGGGGATTAATGGGTGTTTCTCTGGTTGGCAATCAGTAGCTAGTGGTGTCCCTCAGGGTTGGGCCCACAATTGTTCACAATTTACATAGATCATTTGGAGTTGGGGACCAAGGGCAATGTGTCCAAGTTTGCAGACGACACTAAGATGAGTGGTAAAGCAAAAAGTGCAGAGGATACTGGAAGTCTGCAGAGGGATTTGGATAGGCTAAGTGAATGGGCTAGGGTCTGGCAGATGGCATACAATGTTGACAAATGTGAGGTTATCCATTTTGGTAGGAATAACAGCAAAAGGGATTATTATTTAAATGATAAAATATTAAAACATGCTGCTGTGCAGAGAGACCTGGGTGTGCTAGTGCATGAGTCACAAAAAGTTGGTTTACAGATGCAACAGGTGATTAAGAAGGCAAATGGAATTTTGTCCTTCATTGCTAGAGGGATGGAGTTTAAGACGAGGGAGGTTATGCTGCAATTGTATAAGGTGTTAGTGAGGCCACACCTGGGGTATTGTGTTCAGTTTTAGTCTCCTTACTACAAAAGGACGTACTGGCACTGGAGGGTGTGCAGAGGAGATTCACTAGGTTAATCCCAGAGCTGAAGGGGTTGGATTACGAGGAGAGGTTGAGTAGACTGTGACTGTACTCGTTGGAATTTAGAAGGATGAGGGGGGATCTTATAGAAACATATAAAATTATGAAGGGAACAGATAGGATAGATGCGGGCAGGTTGTTTCCACTGGCGGGTGAAAGCAGAACTAGGGGGCATAGCCTCAAAATAAGGGGAAGTAGATTTAGGACTGAGTTTAGGAGGAACTTCTTCACCCAAAGGGTTGTGAATCTATGGAATTCCTTGCCCAGTGAAGCAGTAGAGGCTCCTTCATTAAATGTTTTCAAGATAAAGATAGGTAGTTTTTTGAAGAATAAAGGGATTAAGGGTTATGGTGTTCGGGCCGGAAAGTGGAGCTGAGTCCACAAAAGATCAGCCAGGATCTCATTGAATGGTGGAGCAGGCTCGAGGGGCCAGATGGCCTACTCCTGCTCCTAGTTCTTATGTTCTTATGTTCTTATGTACTTCTGTACTTCACACTTTCTACAATAAATGACATTGATCGTGTATTTGCCCATATCACCAGTCAGTCTCCTCATATCCGTAACTATCCTCCTCACTATTTGCTACTTTGCCGAGTTTTGTATCCTCTGCAAATGTTGAAATTCTGTTCCCAATGCCCAACCCAGCTTGTGTATGTCGAACAAGAAAGGCAATGATCCTAATACGGATCCCAGAAGACCCTTGCATCCTTCTCTCCAATCAGGACAACATTCTATCTCTGAGCCGACTTATGTGCAAGTCCCCACCGTCCCTTCAATGCCAGAGCTTCCAATTTTCAAAGAACCCATTGTGGGGTACAATTATCGAATGCCTTTTGAAAGTCCATTTATAGAAAGCATCTGCACTACCTTCATCAACCTCTCTGTCACTTCATTACTCTCTGTGGAAAAGGATCAAAGCTTTCTCTTACCAATGCTGAAGACATTTCAATTCGCTCATTGACCTCCCACTGAAGATGAAGACCTCTGTTGTGTATTATTGCTCTATAGCATATTTCAAGTGGGGTGAGTAAAAGTGCCATTTTTGATCTCTGCCTTTCCTCGTTCTGTACCCCATATAACAAATTAATTTTGTAGAAATTCCTTAATTTCCTTCAGCAACTCCATTCTGGAGCCGAGACGAGGCTGGGAAAGTGATCCCAACCCAGTGTCCCCGAGAAAGAGATGCTTTAGTGCTTCCACTAACAGCAGCAAGTTATATTTAATTCAAATTCTTATTTATTTATAGAAGCCTGTGAACAACATCACCCAGGTTTTACTTATGCAGCAGGCGACGTGTTTAATGCGGCATGTGGGTGGACATGTGTGTGATCTGAGCGGGTTACTGTGCAGTCACACAGCTTGGGGTAAACATGCCAGTGAGCCATGAGGTGATGGTCTGGTGGAACTAATTCATGTCACCTCTTTATTGGTGTACTCCATTAAACTGCAAGTTGCTTTGAGGGTTTCCCTTCAATTTCAGATCCAGCAATAGAAACTTCACTGAGTGGCAATGATGCTCCTCTAACCTTGCGCTTCACGGAACTGGGGGGAAGATTTGGTTAGAAGTTATTAAGAAGGTTTCATCTAAACTTGACAGGACATATATTCGCAATCTTCGACAATTGACTGAGAAATCGCGGATTGCCCAGTTTGTGTGAGCCTGTTCCTGTCCCGGTTCCCCATCACCCATCAAATGGTGCCATTTATCTGTGTGGAATTAATTTTAATGTTCACCTTCGCCCCCAGGGGACCCTCTAACCAGAATGTATCACTTGGCCAATCTACCCGGTTTCCATTTCATAGAAGCTGCGGGTGACCCAACCAGCAGATAACCAATAGGGGTGAGGGGTGGGCCGGGAGAGGAAAATGGACCCGCTGTGGAACTCAAACTCATTCTGTTCTCTTGGGGCAGGAATCTCACCTGTTGAAGGATTTATAAAAACGGAGCATGCCTGGAGCAGATGGAGACTCCATGTGTGAACTCATCGTCGCCTTCAGCACAGGATCATTACCCATGGCCTGCTCCCAGGGTGACACATAAGTTTTCAATACTGTAATGTGCTTCTTCCCAACTCCTCCAGCTCCTCCAGCTCCCTTCCCACCATCAACTCCACCTGCAAACAAGGAAATAGAGACTCAACAGCCATGGCTGCGAAAGTGAAGACCTTTCTTTGCGTTATAACAGGGTTATCTCTGATCACAGAACAGTGACAAAAGGCTAACATTGTTGATTGTACAAACACACCGTGCAGTCACCACTCTGCACATTTACCAGGATGTTGCTAGGACTGGAAGATTGCAGCGATGAGGAAAGATTGGAGGTTGGGTTTGTTCCCCAGTGCAGATTAGCTTCAGATGTACAAAGATGTGAGGGGCCTGGATAGAGTGGGTGGGTAGGGCCTGTTTACTTTAGCAGAGATGTCAGTGATGAGGGGGTATAGATTTAAAGTGATTGGTAGAAAGATTAGAGGGGAGATGAAGAATTTATTTTTTTCCCCCAGAGGATGCTAGGGATCTGGAACTCGCTGCCGTGAAGGTGTTAGAGGCAGTAACCCTCAACTCATTCAGGATATCACCTCAAGTGTGGTAACTGGCAGGGCTATGGAACAAATGCTGGAAAGTGGGATTAGGCTGGGATACTTGTTTTTCCCTGGTACAGACACGATGGGTCTCTTTCTGTGCTCGAAACGTTCTGTCATCTCTGGACCAATGCCTCAGGGAAACCTAATTTTCCGTATGCATGCCATTCTTTATTTCAGTTTCCCATCTCAAACGTAACTTAATCTCGCTTTCCACCTATCGTTGTACCTCGATCAGTTTGTGCTGCACATTGGTCAGTGATGGAAAGGCAACTATTTTCAATTGAAACTTAGTTTTGTTCCATTGCTCTTAAGCCATGGAGGATTTTAGAAGGGCTGTAATCAAATGGAAGTTGTATTTTTCAGTTTTCTCCTCTTTCATTCCTCTCCTGAAGTTATTCCTTTGTTCTGAGGTGCACATGAAATGACAATGAGGCTAGCTGACTTTAGAAAATTCTTTCACGGGATGTGGGCATTGCTGGCTAGACCAGCATTTATTGTCCATCCTTAATTACCCCTTGAGAAGGTGGTGGTGAGCTGCCTTCTTGAACCATTGCAGTCCATGTGGTGTACATACACCCGCAGTGCTGTTGGGGAGGGAGTTCCAGGATCTTGACCCAGTGACCGTGAAGGAACGGCGATATATTTCCAAATCAGGATGGTGAGTGACTTGGAGGGGAACCTCCAGGTGGTGGGGTGCCCAGGTATCTGCTGCTCTTGTCCTTCTAGATGGTAGTGATCATGGGTTTGGAAGGTGCTGTCTAAGGAGCCTTGGTGAGTTCCTGTAGTGCATCACAGCTCAAACTAATCCTGGCCCCACACAGGAGGGATCCTGGGCCTATTCTCTCTCCCTATCTCTGGGATATTGAAGGTAATTGCTGAATGAGAAACATTCTCATGGGTCTGGCGCAGGATCCTGAGGGAGCTTCAGCGAGAAGGTCCAACCCATCTTCTCACGACAACTCGGGTTGGGCATGTCCTAGCCAGCAATGCCCACATCGCAAGAATAACTTTTAAAAAAAACATCTGCATGCTGTTTGATATCAGTTTGTAGGAACCTTAGAATTTCTTCACCTTTCCCCTTTGCAAATAACAAACTAGAAAAATCCTGTCAAAAATATGATGCTGTCCTGGAAAAAATATGAACTTGTTTCATCTAGCCACTACATTAGTTCAAAAAAGTACTTAATTGACTGTACAATGCTCTGGGATGTCCTGTGATCTTGCAAGGTGGCACATAAATAAACATTTTTAAGACCCCTTTGTTATGATCCAAACTTACACATTTTAAAATTTACCATTTTTGATGCTATTTAATGGGTATAAATCAAGCACAACGATAATCAATTTTGTGCCTTATCTGTACAAGAGTTTAGGTAGCTATTAACTTGGTTGAGGGCTTTGTGTTTTAGGCAGCCCTGGTAGCTGCCGGAAATGAAAGCAGACTTCATTTCAATATTCACTTCTAAATTGGTTTGCCCGATTCAAGGCTCGTGACGGGCATTCCTGAATTTGAGCAGCTTTCATGACTTAAGGAATACTTCTCAGGGCTCCAGAAAACTGCTATGGCCTTTACTCCCAATCCTTTATTCTCCCCCACCCAGACTGGGCCTTGGGCCTGGCAGGTAGGTGGTCTACATCACAGCATCTGTGATGATGCCAACTGCACATTCAAAAGAAGAGTCTACTTTGGTTGCTAATCCTCTCTATTCTCGTGCATTGCTTGAATCTGTGTCGAGGTACAAGATGGGATTTACAATTTGCATTTTAATTTCTCCCAGAAAAGCAGTCTGTCTATGTAAACAGCACCCCATTCAGAGACTGCAACTGTCTTCCTGCATCAGGTTGACCAATATTATTGACAAGACAAAGCAAGGACGTTTTGTTAAGTCTGTGACGTATTCAAAGAGTTAACCTTGTTCACACACTTACCCTGATCTCCGCCACCTTCAAGACCTCCAATCCCGTTAGCTACTTGACCACTCCCGTGTTTCCCAGTGATCCCAGAGACAGCAGCAAGGTGCTGAGGTTTGGGGTATGGTGCTGGTGCCGTGCCCCTCGAATGTGTTCCAAAGCGACTGTACCCACTTCTGTCTCCGGATCCCATTTGTCCATATACTTGGATGCCATCTGCCTCAGTTTTCAGTACCACACCAGAGCCAGGTAGAAACCTCTGGAGGTTGTCCTAGGAAATAAAGATTAGGGGAAAAAACATAAAATATGTGGAAGTTATGCGTTCGCTCAGGTCAGAGGTCAGGAGATGTCCATTCTGATTCTGATTGGTTGATTGAATTTGGATTGTTAGACGAGTGTGTTTCAAACCATTCGATATAAAGCTTCAGTAAGGTCACAGTTTCTCATGAGACCTTCAGTCTAAGCTATGGAGGATTTAGCAATGGGTTGACATGTGGATGTGTTAAAAGGTGTCAACATCCATGACAGTCAAGAGAAGCAAAACCAGACACAATGTTTAAAAGAAGATATTACCCTGGAAGTAAACATATTGTGAGATATAATGGAAGAATGGGCAAGGTAACTGAAATATGGAGAAAGTGCAGGGACTGAAAACTGGATGAAGAACGCAATCGATGGAACAGTTTACAATGCATGGTAAAAGTATCAATTAAATAGTTTCTTCATTCCACCAAAATCCCCAAACAAAATTTGAAAATCAAGTAAAAAGCAGAATACTCCAAATGCTGGAAATCTGAAATAAAATCAGAAAATGCTGGAAATGCTCAGCAGGTCAGGCAGCGTCTGTGGAGAGAGTTAATGATTCAGGTCACTGACCTTTCATCACAACTGGGAAAAGTTAGAGAGATGATAGGTTCTCAGCAGGTGATAGGTGGGACAAGGACAAAAGGAAGGCCTGTGATAAGGCGGCAGGCATGAGAAATTGGATGGCAGAAGTGTTGGTCTTCCAAGGCCAAGGGGATTGATGATGGGATAAAAAGGACAAAGAAACAAAATATTTAACTAGGTTGGGTGTGTGTGTTGCAAGGGGTTGTTCTGTGTCTCATGAAGAGGTCTGGAGGCTTGTGTGGTTGAACATTAAGTGTTTCTTAACAACTCATTGCTATATACATCTCCATGGTATAGCCTTAACTCAGCACTATCTGTATTCTGTCTTCTGCTAGACTCTACTGTACTCAGTCCACTGTCATGTGACTCTCTACATCATATTGTTCTCCAGACCCACACTATTCACTGAACACCCTTATTCTATACCTCCCCCAAGTCATTATCCAATCATACTTACAAGATGATATTTTCAAGCTACCTCTTCTTCCCTGATCCCCCTCAAATCTCTGACGTTATAAATTCTGGAGTCTTGACAATTCTTCCAGATCTTGTTATGATCATGTTGGGAGGAGCGGTAGGCTCAGTTGCTTTGGACAGATTTTCTGAATTTGGAGTTGACATCATGCACTCTGTCCTTCAGGCACCTGGTTGGCTCTATCTGACTAATTCTTTGAGCTCCTTGCAGTTAAATTTCTCCTTATTGACAACCCAACTGCTTTGTTTGAATCATAGAATCATAGAATTTACAGTGCAGAAGGAGAACATTCGGCCCATCGAGTCTGCACCGGCCCTTGGAAAGAGCACCCTACTTAAGCCCACGCCTCTACCCTATCCTCGTAACCCAGTAACCCCACCAACCTTTTTAGACACTAAGGGCAATTTAGCATGGCCAATCCACCTAACCTGCTCATGTTTGGACTGTAGGAGAAAACCGGAGCATCCGGAGGAAACCCACGCAGACACGGGGAGAACGTGCAGACTCCGCACAGACAGTGACCCAAGCCAGGAATCGAACCTGGAACTCTGGAGCTGTGAAGCAACTGTGCTAATCACTGTGCTACTATGCTGCCTTTGGAGTTGGACTCCATGGTCCCATTCCTTCCAGAGGGAATGTTCACTTTGTTCATTCATTGAGTGGGCTTGTGGTTTTTTTTCCCATGAGGTCTGACATGTTCCTCCCAGACATTAACATTTCAAAAATGGAACCTTCAATTCCACCTCGTCACAGTTTCATCTAAATATTTGTTTGCTCTCTTTTCTAATTCTTTTCAAGCTTATTGACCTTTTCATTCACTCTGGTGAGTTCAGTTGACTTTGTTTCAGAATTATTTGGGGAATCCTTATCCAAGCTTAACAACTTCACCTGGGAATACATTTCCTTTCGGAATATTTCTTCCATAGTCACTAACTGCTCCTTAAGAGTTTTCCCATTCACCTATTAGATCCTCAATCTGTTTCTAAGAATATTTCTTATCTGCTTTTAAAGTTTAGATTTGCTCTTTTATATTGCACATCATCTTTCATGTGGTTCAGATTGGATCGAAGTTCAAGAATTGACTGTGAACTCTGCATTCAACCAACTGTTCTGATGCATGAATAATTCCTTCTCCCATTCCAGGCATGTTTCATTATACTTGATAGAGACTTTGAAGACTTTGAAGAAATTACATCAAGCTCTAATTGAAGATCTATCTTAGTTGAATTTGCATCTCCAAGGTTATCATTTCAGCATTTCAAGTCCCCTTTCAAGTGTTCTACTTCCAGTGAGCAACATGCCAGTGTTCTGATCAGTTCTTATCTTTCATTAGCAAACTTGTCTTCCATACATGAAAGCTGGTTCTCTAATTGAACAGTTTTCCCTTAACAGAGCCTAACTCCTCTGCGCTATCCTTCAAGCTCACGTTCTGTGATTTTACTTGTGTTTATTCTTTCTGTGATTCTTATTGCTCCTTTCTGAGGTCTTCTAATTTGCCTTGCAACTGTCCAACCTGTTCTTCCCATTTTGGATTCTTGATTTTCATTTCAGCCATTTCATTTTTCAACAGCTCAAAGGTTCTCAGTGCGTTTGAGGCTTCCCGTGCTTGTCCTTCTAGTTCCATGATCTTTAGCATCGGATTTACATTTCATGATCTAATTTTTGTCTTTTCGTTCAGCATCTGCAGCAGAGCGTTGTCCTTGTCCTTCACTGTTGGCTAAGTCTGTCTCCAGCAAAGTCTTCGCCTGTTTTCGTTCTGTCATTCCTCCTCATGGCTTTCCTACCTGCTTGCAGCTTGGAATGCTCTTCTATTTTATCTCCAATCGAGCCAGGTGGCTCAGCACTGCCTCCTGTTTGTTGCTGTTTAAACAATCTGTGTTTCTGTCTTCTTGCTGCTTCTCAGCCTCATCTTTCCTCTGCACTAAACTCTTCAGCTCATGCATGGCTTTTCACGCTAACCTCATTGCGGTGTTAATGTAAGCCTACTTGTGACTATAAAGATTTTTATTATTCTTTGCACTGACATGGTCTGCCACCACCATGTGGTTTGCTTGGATATTGTATTTTGCCCTTTTGTTGCTTTATTGAGATGTTCTTTCCCTCATTTTAAGCTCTGCATGCTCCACAACTTGAAAATCAAAATCATTGTCAAAAGCTTTTAATATCTTATCAAAGCTGGCTGAGGATTCATCAATGCCTGGCATTAGAATTGTTTCATTGGTAATTTCCCAACTCAGCATAAAATGTATTAACTTGGACCCCCACTGATTTCCTGCCCAATCCTGATGTACTGTAATCTCAACATTTTCTTTTCTGTGACACCAGTGTTGCATCTGTTTTGGCCCTTGCATGAGCTCAAGCTGGTCTGGTGATTTTAATTTACTATCCATGGCCATTTCACGTAAGAGGGGTGTACAGCTTTGATTTTGTTTTACCTCCTGAAAGATGGCACTGCAGTGACCGTCCTTCTCTCACTGCATCTTCCCTGCCCATCAGGCCTCGACAGGCCCTGGCAGCAGTCGTCAGCCTGACCCTTTAAAGTAATCCATTCTTCAGGAAATCTTCAAAATAAGCCGTTTGAGCCAGCTACTTGGCTTTTTAAACTTAAAAATGCGATACGGAGCAAATTTTAGGTCACAGCAGTTGTTTTTATCATTTTTCCACAATCATTCAAACTCGGCAGCTGTATGGCAGGGGGCTTACTTCAAACTCAGCTACACCATTCTTCCAGCTGCACTTGTTGCAAACTCTGCCCAAACTTTGGGCAGCACGGTAGCATTGTGGATAGCACAATTGCTTCACAGCTCCAGGGTTCCAGGTTCGATTCCCGGCTAGGGTCACTGTCTGTGTTGAGTCTGCACGTTCTCCCCGTGTGTGCGTGGGTTTCCTCCGGGTGCGCCGGTTTCCTCCCACAGTCCAAAGATGTGCAGGTTAGGTAGATTGGCCATGATAAAATTGCCCTTAGTGTCCAAAATTGCCCTTAGTGTCCAAAATTGCCTTTAAGTGTTGGGTGGGGTTACTGGGTTATGGGGATAGGGTGGAGGTGCGGACCTTGGGTAGGGTGCTCTTTCCAAGAGCTGGTGCAGATTTGATGGGCCGAATGGCCTCCTTCTACACTGTAAATTCTGACTGAATGGGAAAAAATAAGAGAAAAAACAAAATGTGCAAAGAAAAGGAAATGAAATGAAACAGCAGAGTTGATCCTCTGAAATTATTGAACTCAGTGTTCAGTCCAGAAAGTTGCAAAGTGCCTAAGTGAAAGATGAGGCGCTGTTCCTCATGGCTGTGTTGAATTTCACTGGAACAGTGCAGCAGGTCAAGGAAAGAGTTGTCAGCCTGACAGCAAGGTGGAGATTTAAAATGACATGGCACCGGAAGCTGGGGACCATGCTTTCAGACCGAACCGAGGAGATGTTCCTGCAAACCTGTCACTCAATTTGCGTTTGGTCTTCCGAGTGTCGAGGAGACCATCTTGTTAGCAGTGAATACAATAGACTAGATTGAAAGAATTGAAGAAGTACAAGAATATTGCTGCTTCTACTGGAAGGAGTGTTTGAGACCTTGGATGGTGAAAAGAGAAGAGGTAAAAGATTTTGTGTTTTTATTAAAATCAAGCAGTTTGGCAATCTGATTAAAGTATGTGACAGTTCATAAATGTATTTGTTCGGTATATTTGTGCAGTGTGTGAAACCATTTTGTTCCATAGAAATCAATCCGTGAATTATTGAGGAGAAAACAGGAAACATTCAGACCTGAATTATCATATAGCCTTTCAAAACGCTCCAATTATCTCCTTGTCTCAGTCTTTCCTCTTAGTCATCCAGCTAACTTGGCCCCTTCTTATGTTTAGCTTTCTATTTACCTGGTTCCCTGAATAATATCTGGGTGCTCTCTTACTCCTTCATCTTTCCAGGAATATTCACTCAGACAAGCATCATTTATCCTCACCAATCGAATGTCATTGCCCCATCTTTCTCCTCTTGCTCCTCTCTTGTATCTGGTGTCTTCTCAACTTGGTCAAATTTACATGATGTATAAAGTGTTAAACAAATAACAGGCCATTTGGTCTGTCACATCAAAATGCTTTCTCTTGCAAGGAACTCGTTCTAGTCTCACCTTCCCACTTGCTCCACATATCCTTTAATATCCCATCTAGTCTAATTGTGCTCTCCCGCTCACTCCCCATAACCATTATGTAAGAACATATAAAATTGGAGCAGGAGAAAATCATGCAGCCCATCAAACCTGCAGCATTCAATATAATAAAGCTGAATTTGGGCTTAAACTCCACCTTCCCACCCACTTTGCATCTGCCTTGATTCCCTGAGACACCAAAATTCTGTCTCTCTGGCTTAAATATATTCAGTCTTACAACACCAGGTTAAAGTCCAACAGGTTTGTTTCGATGTCACTAGCTTTCGGAGCGCTGCTCCTTCCTCAGGTGAATGAAGAGAACATACCTCTTTGTTCACCTGAGGAAGGAGCAGCGCTCCGAAAGCTAGTGACATCGAAACAAACCTGTTGGACTTTAACCTGGTGTTGTAAGACTTCGTACTGTGCTCACCCCAGTCCAACGCCGGCATCTCCACATCATTAAATATATTCCAAACATTCACAATCCACTGGGTGAAGAACTTACTCCTCGGGCGTGATTCTCTCAGCCCCACACGGGCCGGAGAATCGCCGCAACCGCGCCACGCCACCCCGACGCTGGCGCGTGATTCTCCGTGGTGCGGAGAATCGGCGCGGTCGCGGGCCGTTGTCCGCGTCCGGGCCGCCGATTCTCCGGCCCGGATGGGCCGAGTGGCCGCGCGGAAACGGCAGAGTCCCGCCGGCGCCGTTCACGCCTGCTCGCAGCCGACGGGAACTCTGCGCGTCGGGTCGGGGGCGGCCTGTGGGGCAGGGAAAAGCGCTCCTTCGCAGTGGGTGGGGGGCCTCCGATGGCGCCTGGCCCACGATCGGGGCCCACCGATTGGCAGGCCAGCCTCTCCCCCCCCCCCCCCCCCCGGGCCTACTTTGTTGCACGGCAGGCCCCTGAACCCCCACGCCATGTTGTGTCGGGGCCAGCGTGCTGAAGAAGTCCCCCACACATGCGCGGGTTGGCGCGGCGCCTATTTGGCACCGGGAAGGGAGGCTGGAGCAGTGTGAACCGCTACAGCGCCGTGCTGGCCCCCTGTGGGGCGTTCACGACGGCGCAAACATTTAGTCTCCATTTCGGAGAATCGTGCCCCACATCTCAGTCCTAAATGATCAGCCCTTATCCTGAAACAGTGCCCCCTTGTTCTAGATTTCCCAATCAGAGCAATCTCTCAGTTTCTACCCTGTCCAGCCCCTTCATAATCTTGAATGTTTCAATGAGATCACCTTTCATTCTTCTAAACTTCAGGGAAATGGTCCCAATTTACTCAGCCTCTCATCATAGAAAAACCTTCTCATTTATTCAACCAATAAATTCTGGTGGAGAGGAAACCCGAGACCCTACACGTGTAGTGTCTCCCACCCGCCCTCCTCCTCTAACCTAATAATAAGACCCATTGGTGTAAGGTAAGTGCCATATTATATTATTATTATATTATTAGCATTGTGCAGGTCAAGGATCGGAGGTGGAGGAGCAGTCTCTGTCAGCGAGAGAACCTGAGAACATCTAAGACACTCAGAAGGTAAGAAGGTAAGTAAGTGATTTTTACTTTTATGCCTTTTTTCAAATTGTGTGTGTCGGGGGGAAACTAAAGTGACATCACAGAAAAGCTGTGGCCAGAGTGGCTGGTTGGGATTCTAACCTAAATTTTAAAAAAATTTGAGTATTTGGGAACTAATTAAAAATAATAACTTAATTATAATTTAGAGGATATCTAAGCCAGAGATCGGAGAGTATTATAGTTAGCTATCGCATTTCTATTAGAAATCTAGTGCTAGGAAACAGATAGTTGACAGTAACTTTGAAATTTTTTAAAAAAGTATTTAAAAAAAAAAGACAAATTTTAATTAATTGACGCAATGTCAGTTAGAGGGGTGCTGTGCTCTGACTGTGAGATGTGGCAGGTCCGGGAGGCTTCCAGTGTCCCGGATGGCTTCATCTGCAGAAAGTGCTCCCAACTGGAGCTCCTCACAGACCGCATGGTTCGGTTGGAGCAGCAATTGGATGCACTTAGGAGCATGCAGGTGGCGGAAAGCGTCATAGATCGCAGTTATGTAAATGTGGTCACACCCAAGGTGCAGGCAGAGAAATGGGTGACCACCAGAAAGGGCAGGCAGTCAGTGCAGGAATCCCCTGTGGTTGTCCCCCTCTCGAACAGATATACCCCTTTGGATACTGTCGGGGGGGATAGCCTATCAGGTGAAAACAGCAGCAGCCAGAGCAGTGGCACCACGGCTGGCTCTGATGTTCAGAAGGGAGGGTCAAAGCGCAGAAGAGTAATAGTAATAGGGGACTCTATAGTCAGGGGCACAGATAGACGCTTCTGTGGACGTGAAAGAGACTCCAGGATGGTATGTTGCCTCCCTGGTGCCAGGGTCCAGGATGTCTCCGAACGGGTAGAGGGAATCCTGAAGGGGGAGGGCAAACAGGCAGAGGTCGTTGTACATATTGGTACTAACGACATAGGCAGGAAGGGGCATGAGGTCCTGCAGCAGGAGTTCAGGGAGCTAGGCAGAAAGTTAAAAGACAGGACCTCGAGGGTTGTAATCTCGGGATTACTCCCTGTGCCACGTGCCAGTGAGGCTAGAAATAGGAAGATAGAGCAGATAAACACGTGGCTAAACAGCTGGTGTAGGAGGGAGGGTTTCCATTATCTGGACCACTGGGAGCTCTTCCGGGGCAGGTGTGACCTGTATAAGAAGGACGGGTTGCATCTAAACCGGAGAGGCATAAATATCCTGGCCGCGAGGTTTGCTAGTGTCACACGGGAGGGTTTAAACTAGTATGGCAGGGGGGTGGGCACGGGAGCAATAGGTCAGAAGGTGAGAGCATTGAGGGAGAACTAGGGAATAGGGACAGTGTGGCTCTGAGGCAGAGCAGATGGGGAGAAGTTGCTGAACACAGCGGGTCTGGTGGCCTGAAGTGCATATGTTTTAATGCAAGGAGCATTACGGGTAAGGCAGATGAACTTAGAGCTTGGATTACTACTTGGAACTATGATGTTGTTGCCATTACAGAGACCTGGTTGAGGGAAGGGCAGGATTGGCAGCTAAACGTTCCAGGATTTAGATGTTTCAGGCGGGATAGAGGGGGATGTAAAAGGGGAGGTGGAGTTGCGCTACTTGTTCGGGAGAATATCACAGCTATACTGCGAGAGGACACCTCAGAGGGCAGTGAGGCTATATGGGTAGAGATCAGGAATAAGAAGGGTGCAGTCACAATGTTGGGGGTATACTACAGGCCTCCCAACAGCCAGCGGGAGATAGAGGAGCAGATAGGTAGACAGATTTTGGAAAAGAGTAAAAACAACAGGGTTGTGGTGATGGGAGACTTCAACTTCCCCAATATTGACTGGGACTCACTTAGTGCCAGGGGCTTAGACGGGGCGGAGTTTGTAAGGAGCATCCAGGAGGGCTTCTTAAAACAATATGTAAACAGTCCAACTAGGGAAGGGGCGGTACTGGACCTGGTATTGGGGAATGAGCCCGGCCAGGTGGTAGATGTTTCAGTAGGGGAGCATTTCGGTAACAGTGACCACAATTCAGTAAGTTTTAAAGTACTGGTGGACAAGGATAAGAGTGGTCCGAGGATGAATGTGCTAAATTGGGGGAAGGCTAATTATAACAATATTAGGCAGGAACTGAAGAACATAGATTGGGGGTGGATGTTTGAGGGCAAATCAACATCTGACATGTGGGAGGCTTTCAAGTGTCAGTTGAAAGGAATACAGGACCGGCATGTTCCTGTGAGGAAGAAAGATAAATACGGCAATTTTCGGGAACCTTGGATGACGAGTGATATTGTAGGCCTCGTCAAAAAGAAAAAGGAGGCATTTGTCAGGGCTAAAAGGCTGGGAACAGACGAAGTCTGTGTGGCATATAAGGAAAGTAGGAAGGAACTTAAGCAAGGAGTCAGGAGGGCTAGAAGGGGTCACGAAAAGTCATTAGCAAACAGGGTTAAGGAAAATCCCAAGGCTTTTTACACGTACATAAAAAGCAAGAGGGTAGCCAGGGAAAGGGTTGGCCCACTGAAGGATAGGCAAGGGAATCTATGTATGGAGCCAGAGGAAATGGGCGAGGTACTAAATGAATACTTTGCATCAGTATTCACCAAAGAGAAGGAATTGGCAGATGTTGAGTCTGGAGAAGGGGGTGTAGATAGCCTGGGTCACATTGTGATCCAAAAAGACGAGGTGTTGGGTGTCTTAAAAAATATTAAGGTAGATAAGTCCCCAGGGCCTGATGGGATCTACCCCAGAATACTGAAGGAGGCTGGAGAGGAAATTGCTGAGGCCTTGACAGAAATCTTTGGATCCTCGCTGTGTTCAGGGGATGTCCCGGAGGACTGGAGAATAGCCAATGTTGTTCCTCTGTTTAAGAAGGGTAGCAAGGATAATCCCGGGAACTACAGGCCGGTGAGCCTTACTTCAGTGGTAGGGAAATTACTGGAGAGAATTCTTAGAGACAGGATCTACTCCCATTTGGAAGCAAATGGACGTATTAGTGAGAGGCAGCACGGTTTTGTGAAGGGCAGGTCGTGTCTCACTAACTTGATAGAGTTTTTCGAGGAGGTCACTAAGATGATTGATGCAGGTAGGGCAGTAGATGTTGTCTATATGGACTTCAGTAAGGCCTTTGACAAGGTCCCTCATGGTAGACTAGTACAAAAGGTGAAGTCACACGGGATCAGGGGTGAGCTGGCAAGATGGATACAGAACTGGCTAGGTCATAGAAGGCAGAGAGTAGCAATGGAAGGATGCTTTTCTAATTGGAGGGCTGTGACCAGTGGTGTTCCACAGGGATCAGTGCTGGGACCTTTGCTCTTTGTAGTATATATAAATGATTTGGAGGAAAATGTAACTGGTCTGATTAGTAAGTTTGCAGACGACACAAAGGTTGGTGGAATTGCGGATAGCGATGAGGACTGTCTGAGGATACAGCAGGATTTAGATTGTCTGGAGACTTGGGCGGAGAGATGGCAGATGGAGTTTAATCCGGACAAATGTGAGGTAATGCATTTTGGAAGGTCTAATGCAGGTAGGGAATATACAGTGAATGGTAGAACCCTCAAGAGTATTGAAAGTCAAAGAGATCTAGGAGTACAGGTCCACAGGTCATTGAAAGGGGCAACACAGGTGGAGAAGGTAGTCAAGAAGGCATACGGCATGCTTTCCTTCATTGGCCGGGGCATTGAGTATAAGAATTGGCAAGTCATGTTGCAGCTGTATAGAACCTTAGTTAGGCCACACTTGGAGTATAGTGTTCAATTCTGGTCGCCACACTACCAGAAGGATGTGGAGGCTTTAGAGAGGGTGAAGAAGAGATTTACCAGAATGTTGCCTGGTATGGAGGGCATAAGCTATGAGGAGCGATTGAATAAACTCGGTTTGTTCTCACTGGAACGAAGGAGGTTGAGGGGCGACCTGATAGAGGTATACAAAATTATGAGGGGCATAGACAGAGTGGATAGTCAGAGGCTTTTCCCCAGGGTAGAGGGGTCAATTACTAGGGGGCATAGGTTTAAGGTGAGAGGGGCAAGGTTTAGAGTAGATGTACGAGGCAAGTTTTTTACGCAGAGGGTAGTGGGTACCTGGAACTCGCTACCGGAGGAGGTAGTGGAAGCAGGGACGATAGGGACATTTAAGGGGCATCTTGACAAATATATGAATAGGATGGGAATAGAAGGATACGGACCCAGGAAGTGTAGAAGATTGTAGTTTAGTCGGGCAGTATGGTCGGCACGGGCTTGGAGGGCCGAAGGGCCTGTTCCTGTGCTGTACATTTCTTTGTTCTTTGTTCTTTATCCCAGGGACCAATCTTGTGAACCTTGCTGTACTGCCTCCAGTACAAGTAAATTGTTCCTTAAATGTGAGAAACCAAAATTGCACATAGTATTCTAGGTGTGGTCTTCCCAAGCCCCATACAATTGTAACAAGATTTCTTTATTCCGGTACTCCAATCCTACTGCAGTAAAGAGTAACATGCTACCTACACCTATCAAGAAGAAGAGGACATCCAGAATAATTACAAAAGCACTAAAGGATGGTAGGTCCTACATTTATAATGTCCCACTGAGTGCTTTCCTTCTTGCTTTCTGTACCTGCATGCTAACTTATTGTACTTCTTTCTTGGATGAGAAACCCCAAGTCTCTCTGAACATTAACATTTGCAAGCTTCACACATTTAAAGAAAAATTCTGCTTTTCAAATGATTAACGTGAATGAACTTCCATTTGCCTACATTACACGGCATCTGGCACCTTGTTGCCCACAGACTCACTTATTGTGTAAATAAATTATTTTACATTTCCTATTTAATTTTTTTGTGATTATCTCCAATCTTTTCTTGCTACCGACTCCCTGACCAGTTCTCAACTACACCCCATCAACCTCCCAACATTCCCAACCCCAGAGATAAGAGCCTGAATATCTCAGAACAGCCTCATTGCAACCGTTTCAATCCTGCTGAAATTCTCATGGATCCATTATTTTTCAACCTTTCCTGTAATCTGGTGCTCTATACTAGACTCCAACTGCAGACTAGCTTGCGTCTTGTACAAGTTTATCATTGCCTCCTTTGTCTTATATTCAGTGTATCTGTATAATGATTCTGTTTCCTTTTTATGACCTTATCTTCTTATGCTACCATTTTATTGATTTGCCTGTCTGTATATTAAGGTCCCTCCTTTGCAAGTCTCTATTTTAATATTAAGAATATATTTCCTTTCTCCATTCTTATTTCCAAAATGTAGTATTTCACTGTTCTTTTTTGCATTGCTTACATGTCACTTATCTGCTAATCCTGCTGGCTTATCCATGTCCGCTTGTATCTCACAATCCTTGTCACAATCATACCCTATGGGTAACTCCTCAGCTGAACGTGGCTGAGAGTCTTTCGTGTTCGGAAAGCAGGCATTTTCCGACAAGTTGTGTTTTTGAGGGTAGGCAATGATGGATGTTCTAAACTCAGAACATTCATTTGGGACAGGTGGAAAAGTATTAGGGAAATGCAGTTTAATGGTTCTAATTTAATGAGTTTTTTACTGTTCGTATTAGAAAGGATCACACTGTGCACAGTGGCACCTGATTGGAATAAAATTGGGAGTAATGCTGGTGGTTACTTACATGGTAATTTAGAATGAACTAATTTTAATGGTTGACTACCAAATGGGAATGAGTTTAACACAACAGGACATTAATTGTGGGGAAGGTAAGTGGCCGACAGACCGACCTAAAAGTACAGCGTTAGATAAAGTGACATGTCCAGTATTTCATACATCAGAGACAATCAACTTTGTGACCTGTGAGCCCAACTACATACAACCTTTGACCTTTCCGAACAGTGCCTTGTATCCTCCTTTCTTTGAAACTTTTTTCTTCCAAAGTTTTTTCTTGTCTTCCCAGCTAAGTTTTGGCATTTTTAATGAGTCTTATTGTCTCTCTGCCAGAAAGGTTTCAAAGTCCTTTGCAATCTATTACTGTTGAATAGCATTTGCTGTGACTGTTGCCCCACACATGACAGCTAACCTGTCCTTTTTGCAGCCTTGGTTGGGTGAGGAATGTTGGCCAGGACACCGGGAGAACGTTGTGTTCTTTCACACATGCTGCCAAAGTGTCATCAGCGTTACCTGAACAGACAGTGACGGTGAGTGACCTGCTCGACAGCTGAGGCAGAGCAAAGAAGCCAGCGTGGTACTGAAGTAATGGCCCCTCTCTGTGCAATTTTAATTCACAATTCTTTATGTGCCATTTATGTTTTAATTTAGCTTATTATCTCTTTACCCTTGTTGGTGTTTTCCCAGTGCAGCCAGCTTCCTCGTCCGGGAACCTGCCCTTTACACAGGAACTAGGAGGTTTGCAAAAGTGACAGAGGACTGTTTTATTTCATTCCAAGTAGCATATTTTAATATGGAACAGAATATATTGCTAAACCATATGCAGTGTGGTTTTAATAATCCTTCCTCAGGAGGCCATAGTGAATGTGGCCTTTGCTGCAGGTTGCTGCAGAGGAGCTCTGTTTAGCTGCTCAGTGACCAGAAAGCGATTAGATTTAACTGCATGACATCGACCCAGCTCCAGCGCACAGCGAGGCGCTCGCCTGCCAGCCTTGGATCTTCTAATTATAGAGGTGTGATGAACGGTTACTGCCTTATCATCATGTAAGGTGATGTCCCCTTTAAGACCGGCCTTGGAACACTGGGGACTCCGCCTCTGGCTCCGCCCATCTGGGAGCCATACATAAAGGCCTGCCTCATGGTCTGTATAGCAGTCAGCTCTCGTCCATAGCTGTAGCATAGTTATTAGTCTAATAAAGCCTTCTTTACTGTTTAATCTCGAAGCATCATTATTGAGGGTACCTCAATTTATTAGACTAAACTAGATTCAGGATGGACGCAGGCCTAAAACCAGAGAAGCTCAATCTGGAAGCACGAACGCCGGAGGCAAAGGAAATTTTTAAATACTGGCTGCGGTGCTTCGAGGCCTACCTGGACTCCGCGGAGACTCCCATCCTGGGGCCACGCAAGCTGCGTCTACTCCACGCCCGGGTGAGTCACAGAATCTCCGCCACACTCGAAAAGGCGACGACTTTTGAGGAAGCGATTGAGTTGCTCCGCAAGCGGTTTGTCAAACCCGTCAATGAGGAGCACGCCCGGCATCTGCTCTCTACCTGCCGGCAGCGCTCGGGGAAATCGCTCGACGAGTTTGTTGAGAAACTCACCGCGCTGGCCAGGGACTGTGACCATCAGGATGTGACAGGGGAAGTCCATATGAACCTGCATGTCAGAGATGCTTTCGTGTCCGGAATCCGCTCGACCTACATCCGGCAGCGGCTGCTCGAAAATGGGGCAAAAGACCTCCAGGAGATGCTAACGCTCGCCTCCTCGCTGGAGGTGGCCCGACATAACTTGGGTACGTACCCCGCGGACTCTGCCAGCCCCCCCCGGACTTCCTCAGACTCGCCCGTATTACAGGCCTGCGCTCACCGGCGATCCGCTCACCATGGGGGCACACCATGCTACTTCTGCAGGCAGGGCCAGCACCCACGCCCAAGCTGCCCAGCCCGCTCCGCGATCTGCAGCGACTACGGGAAGAAAGGGCACTTTGCGAGGGTCTGCCTGGCCAGACCCAGGGGCCAGAAAAAAAAAGAACAGCCGGCCCGAAAATCAGGCTCTCAGGCCCGCAGGCCTCGCAATGCTGCTGCGCACCGACCTGACACGCCCTCTTCTGACGCGTCATCAGCCTTGTGCGAATCATGGGAGCGGCCATCTGATCGTCGGCCATCTTATCGACCCGACACGTGCGACCGACGGCAGCGGCCATTTTACGACTCCGACTACCCGCGACCACCCTCGATCAAACTCGGCCAAAACACCTGCAGAACTCCATGGTGCAGGTCCAGGTCAACGGGCACAACACTGCATGCCTCTTCGACTCCGGGAGCACGGAGAGCTTTATCCACCCTGAAACGGTAAGGCGCTGCTCCCTACGCACCCATCCCGCATCCCAAACCATAGCCCTCGCATCTGGGTCCCACGCGGTACAAATCACGGGGTACTGTATTGTGGATCTCTCGATCCAGGGTGCCAAATACACCCGTTTCAAATTTTATATCCTCCCTCACCTCTGTGCCCCCCTGCTGCTCGGACTGGATTTCCAGTGCAGCCACCGAAGCCTGACACTGAAGTTTGGCGGACCCTTGCCCCCCCTCACGGTGTGCTGCCTTGCGACACTGAAATTCGCACCCCCCTCGCTATTCGCTAACCTCACTCCCGACTGTAAGCCCGTCGCCACCAGGAGCCGGCACTACAGTGCCCAAGATATGGCTTTTATCGAGTCAGAGGTCCAGCGTTTACTGGGAGAGGGGGTCATCGAGGCTAGCAACAGCCCTTGGAGAGCGCAAGTGGTGGTAGTCCGATCCGGGGAGAAGAAACGGATGGCCGTGGATTATAGCCAGACCATAAACCGATTCATGCAGCTTGATGCGTACCCCCTTTCTCGCATCGCGGAAATGATAAATCGGATCGCCCAATACCGAGTCTTTTCCACGGTCGACCTCAAATCTGCCTACCACCAGCTCCCCATCCGACCAAAAGACCGCCCCTATACTGCCTTCGAAGCAGCCGGCCGGCTCTTCCACTTCCTCAGGGTCCCCTTTGGTGTCACAAATGGGGTCTCCGTCTTTCAAAGGGCGATGGACCAAATGGTGGACCAGTACGGTTTGCGGGCTACATACCCGTACTTGGACAATGTCACCATCTGCGGCCATGATCAGCAGGACCATGACGCTAACCTCAAAAAGTTCCTCCAGACCGCCCAAGCCCTTAACCTGACCTATAACGAGGGCAAATGCGTTTTCCACACCACCCGGCTGGCCATCCTCGGCTATGTCGTGGAAGACGGGCTCCTAGGTCCCGACCCCGACCGCATGCGCCTCCTTAAGGAACTCCCTCTCCCCCGCAGCCTCAAGGCCCTCAAACGGTGCTTGGGGCTTTTCTCCTATTACGCCCAGTGGGTCCCCAAGTATGCGGACAAAGCCCGCCCACTCCGAAAGACCACCACTTTTCCCCTCTCGGCTGAGGCTCAATTGGCCTTCAACCGCATCAAGGCCGACATCATCAAGGCCGCCATGCACACGGTGGACGAAACCATCCCTTTCCAGGTAGAGAGCGATGCATCAGACATCGCCCTGGATGCTACACTCAATCAAGGAGGCAGACCAGTAGCGTTCTTCTCCCGAACCCTCACCGCCTCCGAGATTCGACACTCTGCAGTCGAAAAGGAGGCACAAGCCATTGTGGAGGCTGTGTGGTGCTGGAGACACTACCTCGCCGGTAGGAGGTTTACCCTCGTCACCGACCAACGGTCGGTCGCCTATATGTTCGATAACACGCAACGGGGTAAAATAAAAAACGATAAAATTTTGAGGTGGAGGATCGAACTCTCCACCTACTCGTACGATATCAAGTATCGTCGAGGGGAGCTCAACGAGCCCCCAGATGCCCTGTCCCGCGGCACGTGCGCCAACGCGCAGGAGGACCGCCTGCAAGCCATCCACAATGACCTCTGCCACCCGGGGGTTACCCGGCTCGTCCATTTCATCAAGTCCCGCAACCTACCTTACTCAACCAAGGAGGTCAAGGCCATGGTCAGGGCCTGCCAGGTCTGTGCGGAGTGCAAACCGCACTTCTATCGGCCAGACAAGGTTCGGCTCGTGAAGGCCTCGGGCCCCTTTGAGCGACTGAGCGTGGACTTCAAGGGGCCCCTCCCATCCACCAACCGTTATGCCTATTTCCTCACCGTGATCGATGAGTTCTCCCGTTTCCCATTCGCCATTCCCTGCACCGACATGACCTCAGCCACGGTGATTAAGGCACTGCACAGCATCTTCACCCTGTTCGGTTTCCCTGCTTATATCCACAGCGACCGGGGTACATCGTTCATGAGCGATGAACTGCGTCAGTATCTGCTCAGCAAAGGCATCGCCTCGAGCAGAACGACCAGCTATAACCCACGGGGAAACAGGCAGGTGGAGAGGGAGAACGCGACCGTGTGGAAGGCTGTCCTTCTGGCCCTGCGGTCGAGAAATCTCCCAACCACCCGCTGGCAGGAGGTCCTACCCGATGCCCTACACTCCATTAGGTCACTCCTCTGCACGGCCATGAATGAGACCCCTCACGACCGATTGTTTCTCTTCCCCAGGAAGTCTACCTCCAGGGTCTCGCTTCCACCTTGGCTGATGGCTCCGGGACCTGTTCTTCTCTGGAGGCACGCGAGGAGCCATAAAACGGACCCCCTAGTTGAAAAGGTCTGACTGCTCCACGCCAACCCCAGTTACGCCTACGTGGAGTACTCCGACGGCAGGCAAGATACGGTTTCCATCCGGGATCTGGCGCCCGCTGGATCCTCCACCACAGACGCTCCTTCCCGCGCCGCTCCCCTGCAGGACCCGTCGCCCCCTACAACACACCCCCTTCCGGCCCTACCACCCGTTGGTGAGCTCCTACCGTGCGCCCCCCCCTTGCGCCCCCCCTTTACACACCCCGCCGGCGCCGGCTCCGCTACCCCCGGCCCTGCCTAGTTCCTCTGCCCCGACCCGGACCGAAGCTCCGACCACTGTGCTCCCGGATGTGCCCTCAACCGGGACGTCCGTGCCCGCCGCACCACCGCCCGAATTGAGGAGATCGAGGAGGACGATCCGGCCGCCAAGACGGATGGACCTATGATGGCACTTCACCCCCGCCGGACTCCTTTTTAAACAGGGGGTGAATGTGATGAACGGCTGCCTTATCATCATGTAAGGTGATGTCCCCTTTAAGACCGAGCTTGGAACCCTGGGGACTCCGCCTCTGGCTCCGCCCATCTGGGAGCCATACATAAAGGCCTGCCTCATGGTCTGTAGAGCAGTCAGCTCTCGTCCATAGCTGTAGCATAGTTATTAGTCTAATAAAGCCTTCTTTACTGTTTAATCTCTAAGCATCATTATTGAGGGTACCTCAAGAGGAATCACAACTCGACTGCCTCAGCTTTATTCCTGTTGCAAACAAATTCGATATTCTCGATTTGTGGGTGTTTGTGGCTGCTCCCTGCTTATTTTCTACACTCCGGGTTCTGTTTCCCCCAGACCAGCCCCTGAATTAGAATATTTGGTTCTGCTCATTTTCTGGGCTTGAAATTCCTCTTTCCGCCCAGGATATTGGCTCATTTATTTAAAACACCCCCCCCCCCTTAAACAACAAAGATCAATGCGTTAAGCATCTGCACCCACAATCCCATTACAAAGACACGCAACTTCTAAGAGAAAATAAAACAAGGAAAGGCTGTTAAAGGCTTCGCTCAATTCGATCCATGTAGGGAATCCGAATGATTCCTCTGTAATTGCTCTCCTGCCCAGAACTCCATCCCGTCCCCTCTGCAGGGTATTTGCAATGGTTCACTTCACACTGATTGTTCCAGGTTGCAGTTTGTTTCTGTTGATTAACATCTTTAACTGTTTAAGCTGCATTAGTTCCCAGCTGTTTTCACACTTTCACTAATTCTCATATCCAGGTTTTGGATTCTCCACCTTTCTCTGAAAAAAAAAAATCAATCACTGCTCCCCAGTTCTTAATCTATTTTTTTCTTCAGACAGGAATAGATTTGGCAACCCAATCACCTCCAGTTTGAAATCAACTTTGCTGCTGTTGTGCTCTGAATCCTCTCCCAGTCTTCTCAATGTTGTGAGAGCGGTGACTATAATTTCTGAGCCTGTTTTTGTGTTGCTGGCGAGGATCAATTCCAGCCCCTGTCCGCCTGGGCACGTGTATGTTGCTGTTGGTTAATTTTCTAAATGTTGCCCTACACTGAAGTCCCCCACATTTAGCCCACTATTTTGCCTTAACTCCAATTATAATTTTTGCTATTTCTCTTTTTCGCCACTTCTGATTTTTTTTGCTTGCTCCTCACCCATGAAGATGAATCAAACCAAAGAACAATTACTATTTGACCTGTGATATTTGAATGGGATAGAGCAGACTGATAGCATCATCAGGGCCTCCAAATAATTAGCACCTAATTTTCAAAATGTTTTATTAAACTTTCTAAAGCAGAGTTTAATATTCCAGCTAATTCCAATTCACATACTAGAACAAAATCCTTTGTATGGATGGGGTATTTGCATAAATATTGACTTTATGCTTATTTTGTTTTGATGCCTTGATCATCTGCAATGGAGGTCAATCTGAATGTGAACCTCATCGGGAAAATCTCAGTTCAATTGAATAAAAGTACAATTTATTTTCATTTAAAATTAAATGATGGATGAAGTATTCCTGTGATTCTTCTTGCCAAGCAAGGTGGAAAACATGTTTCTGAACAATGCAACAAAATATATATTACCCATAATACAATGTAATTGGATAGTTGTTAATCGTTCAGCTGGGAAAGGTATTGACCATGTCGCCAACATTAATAGCACTCCTGTTAATAACCTTGGCTCTTGGCTTGGGAAGCACGAGTGGAAAAATAGAAGAGAATCAAGAATAGTTAAGTTACTTTGATCTGGAAGGCCAAGATCTAGAAGTCGGAAAATAACCAGTTATGATAGATGAAGGACAGGAAAATCCACAGGGCAATTAATTCCAGTGAGAAAATAGAAATGGCATCAATTTCTGTATGGGTGGAGGATTGAGAGGAAGGACTAAGGTTAAATTAGACAAAGTCACAACAGGATAGATAGACAAACCGGAGAAAGGGCCAAGATAAATGGAGGACTGAGAGGGAAACATGAAATAGAGTTGCTTGGAATAATTTGAAGGTTTTTTTTGCGCAGTTCAGCTGAGAACATTTCAATGCCTAGCCATTTTTGCAAAAAAGAAAACAAGCTGCTTTTACAAAACTGTACAAAAGGGAATGAAGCCGGGCAGATGGTACAAGTTTCAGTGGGGGAGCATCTCAGTGATAGTGATCATAACTCAGTAGGATTTAATGTAAGTATGGAAAAGGACAAAGATGGACCAGAAATAAAGGTTCTAAATTGGGAGAAGGCTGATTTTAATAGAATAAGACAGGATCGGATCTGGCCAATGTGGACTGGGAGCAGCTACTTGTAGGAAAACCAACATCAGAGCAGTGGAAGTCATTCAAAAAGGAAATAGAGAGAGTACAAAGCCATCATGTACCTGTAAAGAGTGGGGCCATAAAGTCAAGAGAACCCAGGATGCGAAAGGAAGTACACGATTGGATCAAGGACAAAAAGGGAGGCTTATGGCAGACACAGAGGACTGAAAACAGCGGATGCCTTCGAGATGTATAGAAAATGCAGGTGTGTACTTAAGAAATAAATCACGAGAGCAAAGAGGGGGCATGAAAAAACACTGGTGGGGGAAATAAAGGAGAATCCCAAGGTGCTTTATAAATATATTGATTAATATGGGAATCAGAGGTTATGGGAAGAAGGCAGAAAAATGGGGATGAGAAACATATCAGCCATGTTTGAATGGCAAAGCAGACTGGATGGGCCGAATGGCTTAATTCTGTTCCGATGTCTCATGGTCTTTTATTGAGGGTAATTAGGAATAGTGGAGGGCCTATTCAGGACCAAAGTGGCAACTTGAGTGTGGAGCCGAAAGATGTGGGTGAGGGTGAGGTATTAAATGAGTATTTCACATCGGTGTTCACTATGGAGAGGATGATGTAGGTTACAAAGCAGGGAGGCGTGATGGTGATATAATTGAACAGATTAACATTGAAAGGGAGGAGACGTTAGTAGTTTTAGCAAGTTTAAAAGTGGATAAACCCCCAGGCCCAGATGAGATGTATCCTCGGCTGCTGTGTGAGGCAAGAGAGGAGGTTTCAGGGGCTCTGACGCTAATTTACAAACTCTCTCTGGCCAGAGGTGAGGTGCCAGAGGACTGGAGGACATTATTCAAGAAGGGGAGAACCAGGTAGTTACAGTCCAGTGAGTCTAATGTCAATGGTGGGGAAATTATTGGAAAAAACTCTGAGGGACAGAATTAATCTCCACTTGGAGAGGCCAGGATTAATCAAGGATTGTCAGCACGGCTTTATCAAGGGGCGACCATGTCCAACAAATTTGATTGAATTTTTCGAGAAGGTGACTAGGTGTGTAGATGAGGGAAGTGAAGTTGATGTAATTTACTTTGACTTCAGTATGGTGTTTTAAAATTTAAAGTACCCAATTTTGTTCTCCAACTAATGTGGCCAATCCTCCTAGCCTGCACATCTTTGGGTTGTGGGGATGAGACCCACGCAGATACTGGGAGAATGTGGAAACCCCACATGGACAGTGACCTGGTCCTTGGTGCCATGCAGCAGCAGTGCCAAACACTGTGCCACTGTACCCCACCCCTTCAGGAAGGCTTTTGACAAGGTCCCACATGGGAGACTGATCAAGAAGGTAAGAGCCCATGGGATCAGGGCAATTTGGCAAAATTAGATCCAAAATTGGGGTAGTTGCGGGAGGCAGAGAGAGTTGTCTGAAGGTTGTTTAGTGACGAGAGGCCTGTGTCCAGCGGAGTTCCGCAGGGATCGGTGCTGGGTCCCTTACTGTTTGGGGGTGTACATTAATGATCTGGATGTGAATGCAGGAGGTATGATCAGTAAGTTCGCAGTGACACAAAGATGGTGTTGTGGGAAATAGTGAGGAGGAAAGCCCTTGATTACAGGGTGATATAAACGGGCTGGTCGATGGACAGAAAAGTGGCAAATGGAATTTAACCCTGAAGAGTGTGAGGTGATGATATTGGCTGCACTAACGTGGCAAGGGAATATACAATGAACGGTAGAACGCTAGGAAGTACAGAGGACCAGAGGAATCTTGGAGTGCATGTCCATAGATCCCTAAAGCCAGCAGACAGGTAGTTAAGGCAGTTAAGAAGGAATATGGGATACTTGTCTTTAGTAGCCGAGGCATAAAATGTAAGAACAGAGGTTATGATGGAGCTGTACAAAGCGCTTGTTTGGCCGCTGGAGTACTGTGTGGCAGTTATGGGTTCCATACTAAAGGAAGGAAGTGACTGCATTCGAAAGGGTGCAGAGGAGATTCACCAGGATGTTGCCTGGGCTGGATCATTTCAGCTATGAAGAGAGGCTGGATAGACTTGGAGCAGAGAAGGCTGGGGGGGGAACATCATCGAGGTGTACAAAATCATGAGGGACATAGATGGGGTGGATAGGAAGGAACTTTTCTCCTTGGTAGAGAGGCCAATAACCAGGGGGCATAGATTTAAGGTAATGGGCAGGAGGGAAGTTGAAGAAAACCATTTTCACCCAGAGGGGTAAACTTCTGGAACTCCCTGCCTGAAAAGGTGGAGGAGGCAGGAATCCTCACAACATTTAAGAAGCACTTAGATGAGCACTTGAAACTCCATAGCACACAGGGCTACAGACCAAGTGCTGGGAAATAAACATAATGGACCAAAGGGCCTCTTTCTCTGCTGTAAAACTCTACAACTCCACAGAATAAATAAGTTCCCCAATGTTACAATTAGCTACCCAAAGACTTAACTCTAATATTTTGTGTAAGAATTTGATTTAAATGCAAAATTCAAACCCGTTGCTCTAGAAATAAGCAGCAATATAATGCATACCATCATCTCGACAGTCATAGTTGTGAAATCTAGCTTTATATCCTTTAATTCCCAACTTACATAAATATTTCCATTTTCAACACTTCAACTGACCTTTCGTTGAGCACAATCACACTCCCACAATTCGTAATGTGGAGAAAGTTTCCTAGATTTTCCTTTAACTGGTTTGGGACTGAATAGAATCCTGAGGCTGCAGAATTCTGGATTTAGCTTGCGACAATGACCAGGGAGGGGAATAGAATCCGAGATATGGGCACAGAGTTAGTAACAGGAGCCAAAGACAGAGGGCTGGATTCTCCAACTGCCAACAGAAAAAATCACATTCGACGATTGGCCGGAGCATCCCCTTTGACGCTGAAATTGCGGCCGGTGCCTGTTTTCAGATGCTTTGTCCCGTCCAAAACGGCGTCATCGGTGAGTACATCGCACGCCGTTGGGACGGCCTCAGGAGGTCACCTGAAGGCCCCCCCCTGATGCTCCGCCCCCGATGGACCAACTTCCCGACGCGTGGATCACTTGTGGTCTGAGGTTTTGTCAACCTCGTGTGGCGACTGCGGACTGTCCAGCGCCTCCACAGTTGGGGGGAGAGTCGTTCCACTCACCGGGGGGTCTTCGGTGGGGGCTGGGGGGACTGGTGGGGGGGTGGTCTGGTGGTGCTGAGGGGCATTACAGGGTGGCACTACCTGGAAGGCCAGGTCCGCGCGCAACCGATGCCATGCTGTACGGCGCAACCGCTGCAGGTCGTCACGTGCGCCTGCACAGCCACGGACCCGGAAATTCTCCGTCCGTCTCTGCAGGAAAAGCCGGGGGGTTTACGTGGTGCAGCTGCTAACTCCCCACTGGGCGGACCATCTGTGCGGGGGCGGCGCTGACTTTTTGGTCGTAATCCTAGACACATGCTCCGGACATAGCCTCAAAATCGGAGAAGCCAGCCCAGTGACTTTGGTCTTCTCTGGTATAACTGGACAAAACATCATCTGATCCAATCCTGTACAACTGGCTGATAACACAGTGACACTGGATAATCAATTGAGGTGGCAGAGAGTAGAGCTTGGAAGTGACCCATGTCTCTTGATAACATTGCCCAGTAGTAGCATGCAAATGAAGAACTGTAAAACAGAAAGAGTGGACGTTGAGTGACTTCGGAGATGATGGTGCAGGGTTAGAAAGAGAAGCCATTACTGGAGATGCCTTGCTATGATAGATAATTGCTCAGTGAGGAAGTTGCAGGAAGATAGATAATGGTGTAGAGATATGGGGGGGGGGAGGGGATATCACAGTTTACGTCATAGAGAATGAAAATGAAAATCGCTTATTGTCACAAGCAGGCTTCAATGAAGTTACTGTGAAAAGCCCCTAGTCGCCACATTCCAGCGCCTGTTCAGGGTGGCTGTTACGGGAATTGAACCGTGCTGCAGGCCTGCTTGGTCTGCTTTAAAAGCCAGCGATTTAGCCCAGTGTGCTAAACCAGCCATCTCTATCCATATGACATCCATATCTTTAGCCTGATCATCTCAATTCTATGGTAAGAACAGAAACCTGATTGGAGAGATTCAAACTGAGAGTTGCAGAAGAAATGACACAGATTTAGGACACAGACGTGTATTCAAGGGCCTTCAGAGAGGAAGGGGATGTTGGAGCTGGGCTTGTAGTTTTCAGGAAGACAGGGACTGCAAACTGCAAATAGGGACAAGGAACCATTATCATAACATCTCGCATGGAGTCGGGAAGGGAAGTTGGGAAATCAGTTTATTTGGAATGGGGTCAAGAGACCTTGTGGGTCTCATGGTGAAGAGAGTGGGAAAAATCATGATGGGCCTGGGGGTAGGGGCAAGTGCCCGAGAGCAAGATTCATAAACAAGGAGAATATGGGGAAAGCAGCAGAGGCAACTGAGTTGATGGTATCTATCTTGGTATCATGAAGTCCACACACTGTTTGTTGGAAGTGAAGTTGGAAGATTGAGGAGCAGGGGCGGAAGACAATCTGAATGGTGAAGAAAGAGAGAGACCTGTGCTTATTTCCTCCCTCCTCGATGATCCAGATGGAATGATCAGTTTTGGCAGAGGAAATTGGGGCCCCACAGTTCTTGACATGGTTAGCTAGATCTGGAGATGAATAACTAGGCCGCTTGTGCATGAGATGCATTGATATCTCTACTCCTTGAACTTGAGGAAGAAAAGGCACTTGTCATGGGGAAAAAGCCATTCCAAAAGATGGCAAAGGTTTTGTTGGGGATAAGGTATCAAAGGCGGAGAGGTAAGGCGATGGGGCTGATACCTCTCTGCATCTGAATATTACCATGTATCAGGGATTGTTTTTTCTTCTTAAGATCATGGTGCTGATATGATTGGTGATGTGATAGGACCTTCAATGTGCAGCTATTATGATGCAGTTCAGATTGAAAAGGAGAAATTTTAGTTTGCTCTGTTCTGAAACTGAATTACGAGGTGACACAATTAGTGATAAACACTGAATGTAAGATAAATGTCATCTTTTAAGGTGGAAATGCATACCATTGAATCTGGGTTAAAGACATCGGGATTGGACTCATAGATGAATCTTTCGACCCTCCGTTGTCTCTCTTTAAACATCAAGGATCCTTTATTCTTCAACAATGACAGTTCCTCCAACATAACATCTCTTGGGATGCTGATCTTCTTCCCAAGGTTAATCTCGGTTCCGGCTGTTGCAGAGAATAGTAACAGAAGAAACATGAAATAGTTTAATGGTTTTGGTGGTGGGTGGTGAAGAACACCCTTGGCCCTGTGTCTTTCTTGGACTTTAGTCTCAACCATATCTATCACTTTTATGGCTGGAGCTATAAGTGAGAGTTGCAAATATGAGAGACACTTCTAACTGCAGTCAATAAATCAATCAGACACATCTTCAGCTGTTAGTATTCCCTGTCACCGGCTCTCCAAGTTAAAGGGTACGCCTGTCATCGGAGAAGACACACCAGCTCTACACAGATTTTATAAAATTACCAAAGACAAAGGAAATACTCAGCAACAATTCAAAGAGTCCTAGTCGTTCACTGTTTTGCCTTTATAATAAGTAAGTTAATCAATAGCAGCTTACAGAACCGATAGTATGAGAGAGGTATTTTATAAATAGGGTCTATAAACTTGCAGTCAAACCTGTCATCTTAAATAGAACAAAGCAGCCAAGGTATTGGGCTCAGCAATCCGAACATTTCCAGAAAGAGCCCCCATTCCACACTCGCTCTTGTTATAAAGTGAGAGCAAACAAATATATCCACCAAACGAAATGAGAGTGTGACCCGAGCAATTCCTTCAGTTTATCTGGAAGAGGCCAGTATCTTTATTGGGAAAACTACATTTATAACTTGTGAGCAGAACATGATAAATGTAGGACCTACCATCCTTCAGCGTTTTGGTAATTATTCTGGGTGTCCTTCTCTTCTTGATAGGTGCAGGGGTTCCGGCCAGTGGCATGGTCGCTGGAATCAGTCCTTTCTCCTTTGGTGAACAACGAGGAAGAAAAAGCACACACATCGCTTGTGAATATCAAATGAACCAGCGGAAAGGTTTCTAACTTTTGTACAATCGTGAGCCTGGAAAAGGCAATCAAATGTTTGCCACTGGAACTGGTCACGTTCAGTGCAGCTTAATTCCCAAAACTGCAACAACATTATTCGCTTTAAGGCACAGATGCAATGCAACAGAAAAGGACACATTTTAGAATCTTGATTGTGATCTTGCAAACATTTGAAACCAGCGCATGAAGTGAGACAGACGAAACAAACAAGAACTTAATTCTTATTCCTATTTGCAACAGAGTCATTCGAAAACTCACATTGCCTTCTGCTTACAGTTCTCCTGGGAATGAGAAAACGATATAAAGTTCTGAACCTGAGATCCAGTGCTTGTTATTACACATGTTCAGAGAGACAGGTTGCATGCATTGCTTTTAACTTGGCTGATGTTTTATCATAGATAATGCTTACAAAAACTTACCTTTTTGCTGAAAAGTGCTGCTGGAATATCTGGCCACTGGTTGCAGACTCAGATCAGAATTTACCAAATGTACATGAGGTTTGTGAAGAAAGGACGAAGCAGGACTTGTGTCTGCACAGCACTAAGTGCTGATGCAAAGTGCAGCGAATTTGATTCCAAATGCAATGTGCATCATTGAGATATATATAGTATTGGACCAGGGAGCTCAGATAGCACTGAGACAAGATAAAACCATGTATGTAAGCAATCTTCAAATTTCAGATGGCAAGGTAGAGACCGACTGCTCTTGGAAAAATGGAAAGAAGTTGTTAGATTTTGTGAAGAACTGTATATTTCACACCAGTTTGGTGTGCCATTGTGGCGGCACGGTGACACAGTGGATCGCACCAGGGACCCCAGTTCAATTCTGACCTCGGGTCACTGTCTGTGCGGAGTCTGCACATTCTCCCCGTGTCTGCGTGGGTTACCTCCGGGTGCTCCGGTTTCCTCCCACATTCCAAAGATGTGCAGGTTAGGTGTGGTTATGGGGATAGGGTGGGAGAGTGGGCCAGGGTTGATGCAGACTTGATGGGCTGAATGGCCTGCTTCTGCACTGAAGGGATTCTATGGGATTTAAAGTCAAACAGCTTCAACAAACTCTGAGATTTGTCTCAGTTTCTACTCAATGTGTAAAACAAAGTCTTTCACCTGCTGGTTCACATATGTTGACACTGATCATTGGAACCAGGAAGTTTCCGGTTTGATCCCTGGCTAGTGCAAAGTTATAATTCCCTGTGCAGAATGGTGACTGAGCTATTGGAAATGGTCCCAAAGAGAAAATGCTGGAAAATCTCAGCAGGTCTGGCAGCATCTGTAGGGAGAGAAAAGAGCTAACGTTTCGAGGCCAGATGACCCTTTGTCAAAGCTCTTTTCTCTCCCTACAGATGCTGCCAGACCTGCTGAGATTTTCCAGCATTTTCTCTTTGGTTTCAGTTTCCAGCATCCGCAGTAATTTGCTTTGATGGAAATGGTCCCCATGTCTCCAGTTGAAAGCAGAGTTAAATCAAACAGGGTTCTAGATGTTGGTGATGAGAGTGAATGGTTTTGATGTGGAGTGAGATGGCACCAGGCTCTATTGTGATAGGAGCGAACAATTTCGCACCACTTATTGTTCAACTTAAAACATGAAAATGGATGAGGTATCAGAGGACCACAATCACACACCAAACCACGGGAGATTCTGCAGCCCCATGCTGGCATAATGTGAGACAGTTTAACATTTTCTGATGACCCACACTGTTTAATGTGTGCAGAAGAAAATCTAACCATTAAATGTGTCCATCTCCCTCCCTCTAGTTTGTAAGGATTGCCAGAGTCTCGGAGGGGGGGGGGCATTGCCAGAGGCTCGCCCAGCGATTCTGTGCTCCAGGCAGGCCGAGTTCCTGATGGCGTGGAACTAATGTGGTATGGCCGGTCGGGACTCTCGCGTGGCGGCTGTGGACTCAGTCCGCGGCACCCTTAGTGGGGGGGGTGGCAGGGGGATTCGGGCAACGGGAGGCGGCCGGGGCAGCGATCGGGCCAGAAGGATCCTCGCGCGCACGGCCGATCGGGGGGGGGGGGGGTCTAGTTTGTTGATATTGGTCTGCGGTCCAAGTCCACCATGGCACTTGGCGTGGTCGCTGGAGGCCGCCTCTGAGCGCATGCACGGACTCGGAATGGGAAGTGCAGAGGCCCATATCTGCAGCGGCGTGAAGCTCCCCGAGTTCCTGCTAGCCCCCAGAAGGTAAGTGAATCGACTTTTATTTTTTGCAGGAAACTGGGGAGTTTTTACGCTGGCTTGGGGGCAGCGCCCCATTTTGGGAGAATCCAGCCCAATGGCCTTTCATTAAGAAACATGAGGCAGTGAAATCTATCCTGAACAGGGACTGCAGCAATGATTTCTGTTCTCACCCCACACTGTAACCTCTCCAGCTCCCCGTTCCTGCCTGCCCCCTCTCCAGGTTGCTCCCAGCGACATAGGGTGGAACCTTATCAAAAAATAGCAAAGTATTCGTTCCAGCGAGAAAAACGGACTTCTCATGAATTTTGAGACTTTTTAAAAAAAGATTTTCTCCCCACGAGAACCACGGCCTGCTCCTGACGCCCTCCCACTGAGTCACTCAGCCGCGGGAAATTAATCACTGCGATCACTGGGGAGCTCCATGGAAGTGCCTCCCCGGCAGTGCCCAGCACCTGTTCCAGGTCAGGTTGGGGGGAGAGTTGACAGGAAACCTGCACTGCGTTTTTCTGCAGGAGCCCTGACCAGGCTCCTGGATGGGGTGCAGCAGTTGTGGGATGCACTCTACCTGCAATCAGGACGGCCCATCAGCAAGGTGACCACCCCCGGCTGGGAGGCTTTGGTGGCAATGGTGATTGCCAGCTCTCTGCAAAAGAGAATGGGGCAGCAATGTCGCAAAAATGAATGGTGACCTTCGCGCAGCCAGGATAAATTTACACCTTCTCACAGCACCCCCTCACCCACCCTCACACCTCTAAGGTGATACCTCACCCACTCACCTCCTGGGTTGCGCACCTGTGACAAGGTACTCTTCCCCTTCCCCCTGAACCCCCCCCCCCCCCCCCCCCCCATGGTGCCCTCTCCCAAGTCTCAGCTTTGCTCCTCACATCCCTGTTCCCACTCCAGTACCATGCATACCATTCCTCACTCATCTGGCAGGTATGCCAACTATAATCTCCCACCCGTGTCTCCATGGTGAGGGATGTCCCTCCGGGACTCAGCTCCTGAACTCAATGGCTGGGTCACATCAGTGTTTCCTGTGTGATGTAGATGTAAACTCTTGATTGAAGATTGGGGTTCAATGCCTGGGACTCAAGAATGGTTGAATGGAGGGCAACACGGTGGCACTATGGGTTACTCTAAAAAAAAATTAAAAAGAATGGTTTCATGCCCATTAGACTTTTAATTCCAGAATTTTATTGAACTCAAAATTCACCATCTGCCACGGTGGGATTTGAACCCAGGTCCCCAGAGCAATGCCCTTAGTCCTCTGGAATCCTAGGACAGTGATAACACCAATAAGCTACCAGTCTCCCCTGATTGCTTGGGATTCAAATCAGTGGCTGATCTCTTTAGCTTTGCATATCTCCTTGGCATTGTTGAATGAAATGAAATGAAAATCGCTTATTGTCACAAGTCGGCTTCAAATGAAGTTACTGTGAAAAGCCCCTAGTCGCCACATTCAGGCGCCTGTTCGGGGAGGCTGGTTTGGGAATTGAACCGTGCTGCTGGCCTGCCTTGGTCTGCTTTCAAAGCCAGCGATTTAGCCCTGTGCTATACCAGCCCCAGTTGAGTTGAAGGATGAAACTGCATTCCAACGAAATGAATGCCTCTTGCGACAGATGAGGAACTGCTTATTAGAGTAAAGGCTGCAATGGGCATGACCAGTGTAAATCTAGAGGGCACCCTCATTCTCCCATTTCACAGCCCTATATACCTGTTCCTGAGCGACAAACTTCCTAGACAAGTGAAATTGATACAACGCGGGTTCAATTCTCATACAGTCTGAGGCAACCATGACAGCCCTTCTTAGCCTAGTCCCTTGCCTGAGGTATGGTGATGCTCAGGTTAAATCACCACCAGTCAGCCCTCTCTCTCTAAGGGGAAAGCAGCCTATGGTCCTCTGGGTCTATGGCCACTTTCACTTTCAATTAATATTCAATCGAGCTCAACCCTGTGGTCCTCAGAGTTGTGCCTGAGTGTGGGGATCTACACGCGGTTCAGGTGTCCTTCCTGAAATGGGAGGGTCTTCATTACTCATGTGGTAGAGAAGCAACCCATTCCTGAGGCACCCACTCTGCCCTTGCAGCCTAACTTCTCATGGGAGAGATGGAGATGGACTCAATTTGATTGATTGGTGGACAATGAATTGGCCCAAGAGGCCGTACTCTGCCCAGTGACAGGTGGTGATTGGACCCTATCCAAGTGGAATGATTTTCAGAGTCCCAAGGAGTTCCAGTTTGACTCTGTCAGCACAGAGATGAGATCCTGCTGTTCTCTCTCCTCCGTGTTTTCTCCAGCAAAGCTGTGACTGCTTGGGCGGGATTCTCCGACCCCCTGCCGGGTCGGAGAATCACGGGGGGCTGGCGTGATTCCCGCCCCCTGCCGGTTGCTGAATCCTCTGGCACCGGATATTCGGCGGGGGCGGGAATCGCGCCGGTCGGCGAGCCCCCCCGCCCCCGGCGATTCTCCGGCCCGCGATGGGCCGATGTCCCGCTGCTAGAATGCCTGTCCCGCCGGAGAGAATCGAACCACCTCTCTTCCCGGCAGGACTAGGGGAGAATCCCGGACCTTATTTCTGAACTCGCAGAGAATCTGAATGAATGAATCTGCAGGAAAACCATTGCAGGCTGCAAACAAAGACCTGAATCTAGTATCTCTCTCCACAGAAAGACTGTTAGTGCTGTATTTCTGAAATTACAGAGGTCTGAACAAATCTACAATAAAACCTTAAACCGAAAGAAAAGGTTTGAAGAGGAGTAAGATGCTGAAAACTACCATCTGGAAGAAAGTCTCTTTTTTCCTTTTTTTTAAGCCTTTCTGCCCCTCTGTGTTTGACTGACTTATGTGTGTGTGTGTCTGTGTGTGTGTGTGTGTGTGTGTCTGTCTGTCTGTCTGTGTGGTTCTGTGTGTGTGTGTGTGTGAGTGTGTATATGTCTGTGTGTGTGTGCGTCTGTGTGTGTGTGTCTGTCTGTGTGTGTGTGTCTGTGTGTGTGTGTGCGTCTGTGTGTATGTGTTTCTGTGTGTGTGTGTGTGTGTATATGTGTGTCTGTGTGTGTGTATGTGGCTGTGTGTGTGTGTCTGTGTAAGTGTGTGAGTGTGTGTGTGTCTCTGTGTGTCTGTGTGTGTGTGAGAGTGTGTGTGTATGTGTGTGTGTCTGTGTGTGTGTGTGTGTGGGTGTGTATGTGTGTTAGATAATAGGTTAATTAGTTGTTTTGCTGCATATTGGATTGGATTGGATTGGATTTGTTTATTGTCACGTGTACCGAGGTACAGTGAAAAGTATTTTTCTGCGAGCAGCTCAACAGATCATTAAGTACATGGGAAGAAAAGGGAAGAAAAGAAAATACATAATAGGGCAACACAACATATACAATGTAACTACATAAGCACCGGCATCGGGTGAAGCATACAGGGTGTAGTGTTAATGAGGTCAGTCCATAAGAGGGTCATTTAGGAGTCTGGTGACAGTGGGGAAGAAACTGTTTTTGAGTCTGTTCGTGCGTGTTCTCAGACTCCTGTATCTCCTGCCCGATGGAAGAAGTTGGAAGAGTGAGTAAGCCGGGTGGGAGGGATCTTTGATTATACTGCCCGCTTTCCCCAGGCAGCGGGAGGTGTAGATGGAGTCAATGGATGGGAGGCAGGTTCGTGTGATGGACTGGGCGGTGTTCACAACTCTCTGAAGTTTCTTGCGGTCCTGGGCCGAGCAGTTGCCATACCAGGCTGTGATGCAGCCAGATAGGATGCTTTCCTTTGTGGATAGCACAATTGCTTCACAGCTCCAGGGTCCCAGGTTCGAGTCCGGCTTGGGTCACTGTCTGTGCGGAGTCTGCACATCCTCCCCGTGTCTGCGTGGGTTTCCTCCGGGTGCTCCGGTTTCCTCCCACAGTCCAAAGATGTGCAGGTTAGGTGGATTGGCCATGATAAATTGCCCTTAGTGTCCAAAATTGCCCTTAGTGTTGGGTGGGGTTACTGGGTTATGGGGATAGGGTGGAGGTGTTGACCTTGGGTAGGGTGCTCTTTCCAAGAGCTGGTGCAGACTCGATGGGCCGAATGGCCTCCTTCTGCACTGTAAATTCTATGGTAAATTCTATGATAATCTATGGTGCATCTGTAAAAGTTGGTAAGAGTCAATGTGAACATGCCGAATTTCCTTAGTTTCCTGAGGAAGTATAGGCGCTGTTGTGCTTTCTTGGTGGTAGCGTCGACGTGGGTGGACCAGGACAGATTTTTGGAGATGTGCACCCCTAGGAATTTGAAACTGCTAACCATCTCCACCTCGGCCCCGTTGATGCTGACAGGGGTGTGTACAGTACTTTTCTTCCTGAAGTCAATGACCAGCTCTTTAGTTTTGCTGGCATTGAGGGAGAGATTGTTGTCGCTACACCACTCCACTAGGTTCTCTATCTCCCTCCTGTATTCGGACTCATCGTTATTCGAGATCCGGCCCACTATGGTCGTATCGTCAGCAAACTTGTAGATGGAGTTGGAACCAAGTTTTGCCACACAGTCGTGTGTGTACAGGGAGTAGAGTAGGGGGCTAAGTACGCAGCCTTGCGGGGCGCCGGTGTTGAGGACTATTGTGGAGGAGGTGTTGTTGTTCATTCTTACTGATTGTGGTCTGTTGGTCAGAAAATCGAGGATCCAGTTGCAGAGTGGGGAGCCAAGTCCTAGGTTTTGGAGCTTTGATATGAGCTTGGCTGGGATTATGGTGTTGAAGGCGGAGCTGTAGTCAATAAATAGGAGTCTGATATAGGAGTCCTTGTTTTCGATACATATATATACATATACATATAATATAAGTCCTATTATTTCATGATTACTTCAAAGAAAAGGTTTAACAAAGTGAGCATCGGTCCCATAAAAGGTGAGTCTGGGGAGTTAATCATGGAAAACAGGGGGATGGCTGGTGAATTTTACAAGTATTTTGCATCAGTCTTCACTATAATATAAGTAACATTCCAGAAATGGCTATAAATCAGGAATTGGGAGGGATGGAGGAACTCAAGAAAATACAATCAATAGGGAAATGGAATTGAGAGGGTTGTTGCAACTGTGGGTTGACAAGTCCCTGAATCGTGATGGATTCCCAGGATCTTAAAAGCAGCGATTAGTGAGATAGTTGGTACGTTTGTTTCAATTTTCCAGAACTTACTGGATTCAGGGAAGGTTCCATTAGATTTGAAAATAGGGAGGGAGACAGAAAGCAGGAAACAACAGGCCAGTTAGCTTAACCTACTATAGGGAAAATGTTAGAAACTATTATCAAAGATGTTATAGCAGGACACTTAGATAAATTAAATCTGTAATTAGGTTTTGGAGGTGACTTGTCAAGAATGTGAGAAGTTAACAAGATTAACAGTGAATTTGAGATGAAAATAAAATACAAACAAGTAACAAGATTAGCAGGCATAGAGGAAAAATGGGGTGCAATTTCCAACGAACAAAATTAGCAGGAGCTTAGAGACATTGAGGTGTGAATGGCCATATCAGATCAGTGAGGTGGTACAAATAGTAACTTCTAAAGGCAAGGAATTTGAACGAGGTAGACAGCAGAATCCACACAGAGATTGAACAACACAACTGTTGGGTCTCTCTCATTGAAGACATCTTCATCCAACAGCCATACAGGCAGTTCCAACTATGATCTGAGCCATGGAGGTCTGTTCTAGCTAAAGTTTAGAGCCACAGAAGATTGCAGATATTCTCCCCTAAACAACATAGTTTCCTGCCTTCATTGAACCAGGAGGAGATGCTTTCCCAGATTTGATCACCTAAGAGGTATTGTGTGGTAACTAACTATTAGCTGGATTTGATCTCTAAGGTTACTAAAATTAGATGCTGTTTGAGAAAAGGGGTGCCTCAGTGAGTTCAGGAAATGTGGGCATATTTTGGGAACAAGAGGTAACTTCAGATAACACAGTGTGTTTTGTTATACGTATACATATGTGTCTTGGTGTTGTAGCCATCTGGGATGGCCACTTACAAAGGGAAACATGGCTACTCACAAAGGGAAATATGGCTACTTGCAAAGAATCACAGGAAATATGGCCAATGCAGGATCCAGGTGAACTCAGAGCTTAAGTGTATATTTGCCACTAGATAACCAGACACTTTCGAAACCCCTAGTCGATTTACATTCTAATGGCCCATTTCCCCAGAACAAAAGACTTGTGCTCAGGTATCAGATACAGATACAGACTCATCGGCGCCACTCCCTTCACCCAGGAAACCCAAACAGCCAAGGTCAATGACCGCTCAGGACACGCCCAGCCATCAAGGCAGCCGCCCCTTTATTGGCCAAAATCAAAGGCAGTAATCGAAGCCTGCTGAATTATTGGGTCCAAAGCTAAGGACTGCCTCAAAGAGCGCAAAACCCCCGAAGGATAAAAGGAGACACTGCCATATGGTCAGTCTCTTTTGGCCCCAGCGCACTGGCACTCTCTTGGCCCGGCCCACGCCTGATACCAATTGCAGCACCACGACCAGAAGCAAGTTCAAGACCAACGACCGCGACCAGACGGATGAGCCCAGCAGAAACTAAGTCACTTCTCCAGACCCAGCCACGCATGATCCGAACAAAGGCCTTGTTCCTCTGCATAGAGCCGGGTGCCTGAAGTTAAGTCCAGGTTGTTGTAGTGTTAGGTGTAATTTAGCTTGTAGTGTTTTACGTTGCAAGTCAAAGTAATTCTTGTGTGTAAATAAACTATTATTGAACTTGAACTAACTAATTGGTTGTTTGGTCTTTGATCAGGCAGAAGGCAGAGAGTTGGGATAAAAAGTTCTTTTTCGGAATGGCAACCGGTGACGAGTGGTGTCCCGCAGGGTTCAGTGTTGGGGCCACAGCTGTTCTCTTTATATATTAACGATCTAGATGACGGGACTGGGGGCATTCTGGCTAAGTTTGCCGATGATACAAAGATAGGTTGAGGGGCAGGTAGTATGGAGGAGGTGGGGAGGCTGCAGAAAGATTTAGACAGTTTAGGAGAGTGGTCCAAGAAATGGCTGATGAAATTCAACGTGGGCAGGGGATGGGAAGATTCCTGGACCAACTGCGGTTCCCGAGGTTGGAGGAGCAAGAGGTGGCTGGTTTGGGGGCACCAATTGGGTTGGAGGAGCTGAGTAAGGGTTTGGGGAGCATGCAGGCGGGGAAGGCCCCGGGGCCGGACAGGTTCCCGGTGGAGTTCTATAGAAAGTATGCGGACCTGTTGGCCCCGCTACTAGTGAGGACCTTTAACGAGGCAAGAGAGGAAGGGACCCTGCCCCCGACAATGTCGGAGGTGACAATTTCCTTGATTCTGAAGCGAGACAAGGACCCACTGCAATGTGGATCGTACAGGCCGATTTCGCCCCTAAATGTGGACGCTAAGCTATTGGCAAAAGTGCTGGCCACGAGGATTGAGGACTGTGTCCCGGGGGTGATTCATGAGGACCAGGTGGTATTTGTAAAGGGCAGGCAATTAAATACGAATGTGCGGCGGCTCTTAAACGTGATAATGATGCCATCGGAGGAGGGAGAGGCGGAGATAGTGGCAGCCATGGACGCGGAAAAGGCCTTTGACCGAGTTGAGTGGGAGTACCTCTGGGAGGTGTTGCGTAGGTTTGGGTTCGGGGGAGGGTTTATCAATTGGGTTAAGCTCCTTTACAGCGCCCCGGTGGCAAGTGTAGTGACGAACCGGCGGAGGTCGGAGTACATTCGGCTGTACCGAGGGACGAGGCAGGGGTGCCCCCTGTCCCCCCTGTTGTTTGCATTGGCGATCGAACCCTTGGCCATATCACTGAGGGAGTCTAATAAATGGAGGGGGGTGGTCCGAGGGGGAGAAGAGCATCGGGTGTCGCTTTATGCGGATGACCTGCTGCTGTACGTGGCGGACCCAATGGAGGGGATAGTGGAGGTCATGCAGACTCTGAGGGAGTTTGGGGAGTTCTCGGGCTATAAGCTCAATGTAGGGAAGAGCGAGCTTTTTGTACTACAGGCAGGGGACCAAGAAAGAGGGATAGGGGACCTACCGCTGAGGAGGGCGGAGGGGAGTTTTCGGTATCTAGGGATCCAGACAGCCAGGCATTGGGGGGCCCTACACAAACTGAATTTGACGAGGTTGGTGGACCAAATGGAGGTGGACTTCAAAAGATGGGACATATTGCCGCTCTCGTTGGCGGGTAGAGTGCAGTCGGTAAAAATGGTGGTCCTTCCGAGGTTTTTGTTTGTGTTCCAGTGCCTCCCCATCGTGATCACCAAAGGCTTTTCCAAGAGTGTAGGTAGGAGTATTATGGGGTTTGTGTGGGCGAATAAGACCCCGAGGGTAAGGAGAGGGTTCCTGGAACGCAGTAGGGACCGAGCAGGGTTGGCGCTGCCAAACCTAGGGAGCTACTACTGGGCAGCAAATGTGGCGATGATCCGCAAGTGGGTTATGGAGGGAGAGGGGGCGGCATGGAAGAGGATGGAGATGGCGTCATGTAAAGGAACGAGCCTGGGGGCGCTGGTGATGGCACCGTTGCCGCTCTCGCCATCAAAGTACACCACGAGCCCAGTGGTGGCGGCAACGTTAAGGATCTGGGGCCAGTGGAGACGGCATAGGAGTGCAGTGGGAGCCTCGGTGTGGTCCCCGATCAGGGGTAACCACCGGTTTGTCCCGGGGAAGATGGACGGGGGCTTCCAGGGCTGGCACCGGGCGGGGATTAGAAGAATGGGGGACCTGTTCATCGACGGGACATTTGCGAGCCTAGGGGCACTGGAGGAGAAGTTTGAGCTACCCCCGGGAATTGCATTTAGATATATGCAGGTGAGGGCTTTTGTGAGGCGGCAGGTCAGGGAATTCCCACTGCTCCCGACACAGGAAATTCAAGATAGGGTGATCTCGGGTGTATGGGTCGGGGAGGGTAAGGTTTCGGCAATACACCAAGAGATGACAGAAGAGGGGGAAGTGCTAGCAGAAGAGTTGAAGGGTAAATGGGAGGAGGAGCTGCGGGAGGAGATTGAGGAAGGTCTGTGGGCTGATGCCCTGGGTAGGGTCAATTCCTCCTCCTCATGTGCCAGGCTCAGCCTGATACAGTTTAAGGTGGTTCACAGAGCGCACTTGACGGGGGTGAGGTTGAGTAAGTTCTTTGGGGTAGAGGACAGATGTGGAAGGTATTCAGGGAGTCCGGCGAACCATGTCCATATGTTTTGGTCATGCCAGGCACTGGAGGGGTTCTGGAGAGGAGTGGCGGGAGCAATATCTCAGGTGGTGAAAGTCCGGGTCAAGCCAAGCTGGGGGCTAGCAATATTCGGAGTAGTGGACGAACTGGGAGTGCAGGAGGCGAAAGAGGCCGGCATTCTGGCCTTTGCGTCCCTGGTAGCCCGGCGAAGGATCTTGCTAATGTGGAAGGAGGCGAAGCCCCCTAGCGTGGAGGCCTGGATAAATGATATGGCTGGGTTCATAAAGTTGGAAAGGATTAAGTTTGCCTTAAGGGGGTCTGCACAGGGGTTCTGCAGGCGGTGGCAACTGTTCCTAGACTACCTCGCGGAGCGTTAGAGGAAGGTCGGTCAGCAGCAGCAGCAACCCGGGGGGGGGGGGGGGGGGGGGGGGAACGAGAGATTGTTTGAGGGGACGGACAAGCGGAGGATTACATGGAGGGTGGGGGAAACTGGCACGAACGGGCGAGAGCCAGTGTATAAAGCTCTGTAAATATATCATCTTACCATGTATATATCTTGCTTAGGGCGATTTTGTGTTATTTTGTTACGGGGGGGGGGGGTTATTGTTTGTAACGGGAAAAAATTGTTTTGTTTTGTTAAAAAACTTTAATAAATATATTTTTTTAAAAAAAGAAATTCAACATGGGCAAGTGCGAGGTCTTGCACTTTGGAAAAAAGAATAGAGGCATGGACTATTTTCTAAACGGTGACAAAATTCATAATGCTGAAGTGCAAAGGGACTTGGGAGTTCTAGTCCAGGATTCTCTAAAGGTAAACTTGCAGGTTGAGTCCATAATTAAGAAAGCAAATGCAATGTTGTCATTCATCTCAAGAGGCTTGGAATATAAAAGCAGGGATGTACTTCTGAAGCTTTATAAAGCATTAGTTAGGCCCTATTTAGAATACTGTGAGCAATTTTGGACCCACACCTCAGGAAGGACATACTGGCACTGGAGCGGGTCCAGCGGAGATTCACACGGATGATCCCAGGAATGGTAGGCCTAATATACGATGAACGTCTGAGGATCCTGGGATTATATTCATTGGAGTGAAGGAGGTTGAGGGGAGATCTAATAGAAACTTACAAGATAATGAATGGCTTAGATAGGGTGGACGAAGGGAAGTTGTTTCCATTAGCAGGGGAGACTAGGACCCGGGGGCACAGCCTTAGAATAAAAGGGAGTCACTTTAGAACAGAGATGAGGAGAAATTTCTTCAGCCAGAGAGTGGTGGGTCTGTGGAATTCATTGCCACAGAGGGCGGTGGAGGCCGGGACTTTGAGTGTCCTTAAGACAGAAGTTGATAAATTCTTGATTTCTCGAGGAATTAACGGCAATGGAGAGAGAGCGGGTAAATGGAGTTGAAATCAGCCATGATTGAATTGTGGAGTGGACTCGATGGGCCGAATGGCCTTACTTCCGCTCCTATGTCTTATGGTCTTATGGATATCTGGTAAAAGGGGTATCATTTGATACCTGGCAACTATGAAAAGCAATATCATCATTAATAACTGTCATATCAGTATCTAGTTAATTTGGCAACATTATTGGTGACGCTAGTGGGATAGTATTCCACTCATTAAAAAGAGCAACATTATTGCCGTCTCCGGTGCCAATTGGCAACAGTGTACATTAGTCTTTTGTTGTGTATTCTATTTTCTTTTACTTTAGAAATACTCTTCATTAATTGTTTATACAATTACTGAACTGGTTCCTCACTGGGTTGTACATAGTTCCTCACCTCATTCCAAACATAAATACACCATTAAGGACCAGTGTTTCAAGATATCCCTTGGGGTTTTGAGCCACTCTTGAAGGTCACATCAGCAGGATTCGTAACAGGCTGTGCATAACATTTTGATTTTGTGATGTTAAAAGAGTACAGCAGTTGTACACATCGTCAACTGAGAAACAATGAAACACTTTAATGCAATGGTACTCTTGCCCTTGTAGAATGATATAGCACAAAAAAGGACATATTGTCCATCATAGGAAATAGGAGCCAAAGTAGGCCATTTGACCCTTGCGCTTGCTCCGCCATGATGCTCATGCCTGCTCTTTGTAGGAGCCATCAAATACAATTCTCACTGTTATCTGTGCTGCCCCTCCTTCACCTGAGCATACATTGGAAGAGCCAAGCTGTTCCAGTACAGCTACAACATTGGCATCTACCCAGCAATGTGGAAAATTGCCCAGGAATATCCCGTGTACACAAAGCAAAACAAATCCAACCCGGCCAATTACCACACCGTTGGTGTACTTTGGATCATCAGTAAAGTGAAGGAAGAGGACATCAACAATGCTATCAAACAGCACTTGCTCAGCAATAACCTGCTCATTGACGCTCAGTTTGGGATCCGTGAGGGTCACTCAGCCCATGACCTCATTACAGTGTTGCTCCAAACATGGACAAAATGCTTGAATGCCCTTGATATCAAGGCAGCCTTTGACCAAGTGTGACACCGAGCAGCCCCAGGAAAACTGGGGTCAATGGGAATCAGGGGGGAAACTCTCCACTGGCTGGAGCTGGTTGGCACAAAGGAAGATGGTTATTAGAGGGCAGTATGCTGCAGGAGTTCACCAGGGTAGTGTCTTAGACCTGACCATCTTCACTCTTTCATCAATTACATTATTTCCATCATAAGATCATAAGGGGGGAAGCTTTCACAATGTTCAGCACCATTCGCGACTCCTCAGATAATGAAGCAGTCCATGTCCAAATGCAGCAAGACCTGGACGATATCCAGGCTTGGGCTGACAAGTGGCAAGTTACATTCACACCACCCAAGTGCCAGGCAATGACCATCTCTAACAATCTGACCATTTCCCCATGACATTCAGTGGTTTTGTCATCGCTGAATCCCCACTATCAACATCTTCAGGGTTACCATTGACCAGAAAATAAACTAGACTAGGCCTAGAACAGCCAAGGGGCTGTTTAGCACAGGGCTAAATCGCTGGCTTTGAAAGCAGACCAAGGCAGGCCAGCAGCACGGTTCGATTCGATTCCCGTAACAGCCTCCCCGAACAGGCGCCGGAATGTGACGACTAGGGGCTTTTCATAGTAACTTCATTTGAAGCCTACTTGTGACAATAAGCGATTTTCATTTCATTTCATTTCATATAACTACTGTGGCTACACGAGCAAGTCACAGACTGGACATCCTGTGAAGAGAACCTCGCCTCCTGGCTTCCCAAAGTCTGTCTACCATCTACAAGCACAAGTTAGGAGTTCAATGAAATATTCTCCACTTGCCTGGAGGAGTGGAGCCCCAACCTCATTTACGAGGCTCAGCACCATCCAGGCCAAAGCAGCCCGCTTGATTGACACTCCAGCTCCCACCTACAATATTCCCTCCCTCCCCCACTGGCGTACAGTAGCAGCAGTGGGCACCATTTATAAGATGCACTGCAGTAACTCAATAAGCCTTGTTTGACAACACCTTCTAAATGTACGACCTCTACAATTTAGAAGGACAACGGCAGCAGATACACGGGAACACCATCACCTGTACGTTCCCCTTGAAGAGGTTCACCCTCCTGAGTTGGAATTATATTGCCGTTCCTGCACTGTCGTGGAGTCAAAATCCAGGGGCTCACTACCGAACATAGCTGGGCTGGTGCAGGGTCCCATGGGGCAGGGTCCCATGCACAGGATCACACTGCAACAAAAATGAGGGGCGCGATTCTCCACTCCCGCGCCGGTTGGGAGAATCGCCTGGGCCGCCAAAATTTCCGGGGACGCTGGTCCGACGCCCTCCCGCGATTCTCCCAAGCGGCGGGAACGGCCCGGTCGAGTTTCGCGGGCCGCAGGCCGGAGAATCGCCGGAGACACCGAAAATGGCGATTCTCCGGCACCCCCGCTATTCTGAGGCCCGGATGGGCCGAGCGGCCAGGCCAAAACGGCGGGTTCCCCCCGGCGCCGTCCACACCTGGTCGCTGCAGCCGTGGGCGGTGCGTGAACGCTGGGGGGGGGGCGGCCTGTGGGGGGGCGAGGGGGGATCCTGCACCGGGCTTCACCTGGAATGTGGGGTGGCCCGCGATCGGTGCCCACCGATCGTCGGGCCGTCCTCTCTGAAGGAGGACCTCCTTCCTTCCGCCGCCCCGCAAGATCCGTCCCCCATCTTTTTGCGGGGCAGACTTAGATAGGACAGCAACCACGCATGCGCGGATGACGCCCGTTATGCGGCGCCGCTTTTACACGGGCGACAAGGCCTGGCGCGGGTAGATGACGCGGCCCCGATCCTGGCCCATTGTCAGGGCCTGAATCGGTCGGGACCGGGGCCGTTCCACGCCGTCGTGAACCTCAATGGCGTTCACGACGGCGCGGCCACTTCGGCGTGGGGGTGGAGAATCGCGCTCGAGCACTCTGCACACAGCATTCTATCATATGGTGCCATGTTGAACGGTGTTTTCACACGGGGCCAGGCAACACAGTGCCGTGACACACAGTGCCATGTCATACGGTGCCGTGACACACAGTGCCATGTCATACGGTGCCGGGTCACATGGTGTTTTCACACAGTGCCGTGTCACACAGTGCCGTGTCACACAGTGCCATGTCATACGGTGCCGTGACACACAGTGCCATGTCATACGGTGCCGTGACACACAGTGCCATGTCATACGGTGCCGTGTCACACGGTGCCATGTCATACGGTGCCGTGCCACACGGTGCCATGTCATACGGTGCCGTGACACACAGTGCCATGTCATACGGTGCCGTGTCACATGGTGCCATGTCATACGGTGCCGTGACACACAGTGCCATGTCATACGGTGCCGGGTCACACGGTGCCATGTCATACGGTGCCGGGTCACACGGTGCCATGTCATACGGTGCCGTGACACACAGTGCCATGTCATACGGTGCCGTGTCACACGGTGCCATGTCATACGGTGCCGTGTCATATGGTGCCATGTCATACGGTGCCGTGTCATACGGTGCCATGTCATACGGTGCCGTGACACACAGTGCCGTGACACACAGTGCCATGACATACGGTGCCGGGTCACACGGTGTTTTCACACAGTGCCGTGTCACACGGTGCCATGTCATACGGTGCCGGGTCACACGGTGCCATGTCATACGGTGCCATGACACACAGTGCCATGTCATACGGTGCCATGTCACACGGTGCCATGTCATACGGTGCCTTTTCACACGGTGCCATGTCTTACGGTGCCGTGTCACACAGTGCCATGTCATACGGTGCCGGGTCACACGGTGCCATGTCATACGGTGCCGGGTCACACAGTGCCATGTCATACGGTGCCGGGTCACACGGTGTTTTCACACAGTGCCGTGTCACACAGTGCCATGTCATACGGTGCCGTGTCACACAGTGCAGGGTCACAGCACTCAGCAATGTGTCGCACAGTACACTGCCTCACGGGGCACTGCCAACTGCCAGTTTAATTGACACTTAAAGCTCAGGCTGCCCAGGGTGAGAATGACCTCACCCAACTCCGCTGTCCGCCTGCAGCCTGTGACAACGTTTGTTACAGCTGCCCAGTTGATGTCCTGTCTTCTTCGTAAATAGATTCCAGTTCCCTCCGTGCCTTGCTCCTCATTTTATTTTATTCCCCCCCTTGGCATAGTTACTTTTATTTCTGTCTTCGCCTTGCTCCCTGCCAAGAGAAATGACGCCAGTTGCTGAGAGATGATGGAGTGGTTGTGTCAGGGATCTTTGCTGACCTCCCCTCCCTCAGGCAGTTGTTCAGAGAACCATGAATAGGCCTCGCACTCGCCTCCTAACTGGCAGGACTAAGAAAAGCAGGAACGGGCAATTCAAAGCAGCAATCTGCTGCATGCAGACCCCATCCACGATTTGTGTGGTCCCGCCCTTCACCCTCACCGGATTGATGAGGTGGTAATATAGTGATTCTGGTGCTGGGCCTGTAACCCAGAGAACATCAATTCAAATCCCACTAGGACAGCTTGAGAATTTAAATTGTGAGAAACGTATTGGAGAATAACAAATATTTTCTGAGTAAAAGGAGCGATGAAGGAATCAGAAAGTTTAATAAAGGCCGATATGTCACTTCAGTCCTGCACTAACATTAACCTTAATTACTCTCTAAAATGGTCCCGTAAGGCTCCAAATTGTATCAAACTGCGAAAGTGGATTGAAAAGCCCCCTACCACCTACTTGGGGCAACAAGGAGAGGGCAATAAATTCAGGCCAGACCAACAACACCCACATCCAAAGAGTGAATAAAACAACCTTACTTGAAGGAATGTTATCGGATATGGTCAGCGACTCTGGTTGGACTTATTCCTGGAGGTGCCATAGAATCATAGAATCCCTACAGGGCAGAAAGAGGCCATTCAACCATCGAGTCTGCACCGGCTCGTTGAAAGACCACCCTACCCAGGTTCGATCCCCCACCCTGCAACCTCACTCTAAGGGGCAATTTAGCACGTCCAATCCACCTAACCTGCACATCTTTGGTTTGTGGGAGGAAACCGGAGCCCACGGAGGAAACCCACCCAGACACGAGAAGAACGTTTGCAGTAGGGTCCAGGGGTAGGGTCCAGGGGTTCAACTTCAATTCCTCGAGACTCCAGGCCTATCCCGGAGGCTTGGCCAACCTGCTGTGGGGGAGATTATGGTGTATGGTGTTGTACAAAACTGTGAATCAGTGTCTCAATAAGACATAACTCCTTAACAGGCATTAATCCTGCTCCTTAACTAAAGTCACCCTTGTCCCAGATGACCCTAGGCTGATTCCCCCTTTAAGGGGAGAGCTGCCTGGTGGTGATTTAACCTGAGGATCACCACACCTCAGGCAAGGGACAGGGTTGAGAAGGTTGAGTCTTCATAAACAACCTGCGCTGGTACGGGAATTGAACCCACACTGCCGTCCTTGCTCTGCATCACAAACCAGCTGTCCAGCCACCTGACCTAAACCAGCCTGAAGGAGGAACCTAGCGACTCACATTAACTCCCATCACTAAGTCTGTCCCAGAGACACAGTTATGTCCCTCCATGTATCTGTTAATCAAATGTCATTCTTTGAACAGCCCACAATTTGTATCAATTAATCACATTTTATTATTTTCCATCAGCATACATAACACAGTTTAAACATTGAAACTCTTATAAACGCATATAGTTTTCAAAAAAAAGTAACGCTACATCTATTAGAAACAAGGCACATCTATCACCTTTTGGTAAAGTGCAAAGCCACATTGCTTTGTTTATTGTCCCCACGCTGGTCTGATGTGTCCTTGAGCCAATGAAAAATGGTTTGCATATCCCCCCTTTCATTGGCAATCTGTGACATGAAAGGCACCCCCAGAACAACACTCAACTCTCGCTGGCTGCAATGGGGTTTATACCCAGTAATTCCTGCCAATTAAAAATAAAAAATGCTGGAGACAGTCAGAATCTGTGGGAGAGAAACTGAGTTAATGTTTCTCCCTGACGGGCATTCACCTGTACCTTCACTGCAAAGTCTGTTTCAGAGAGAGCTATTAACCTGGAACATTAACTGGTTTTCTTTCGCTATCGATGCTGTCGGATCTGCTGAATATTCTCAGCGTTCACTGATTTTATTCCAGATTTACAGCATCTGGAGTATTTTGCTCTTGAATTACAATTCCTTGATCATTTGGTAAAATTGTTATTGTCTATATTGTTGAGGGTTTTATGCGCAGGCCAATGTGCAAAGTGGACACGCTTCGCAAATAAAAAACACGTGTTAATCTCCTGAGTGCAGTTTGCTCAATGCAGGATTGTGGTGATGAATATTATCAGATTTAGGGTTTACAAATTTTAGCAGCTTTACACACCCAAAAAAAATGAAACTCTTTAGTTTGGATCAGTATTGCAAGTCACATTGGCACTTACAGTTCAAAAACCTAAATATTTGGCTAAAACAGATACACTAATATTTAGGAAACATTAATTATTGAGGCACTTGGGAGTTTTGTGCGAATCTTCAAATAAAAGTAAAGATTTTCACTATTAAAGGTTAATGATTCTCCAGGAGCTCAGTGATTGGTCAGTAGCTCATAGCCATATTGTGAAGAAAATATTGCAAAATATTTACCCTTGCAATATTAGACATTATAGCTTAAACCAGCACAGATCATTGAGGTCACCCTTAGCTCCATTTACTCTGCTTCCTTCGCCACTTACAGAAACCACGACTTCTGATTCAACTTCCTGACATTTCCAGTCAATCCCACTCTCTGTCCATCGCCACTAATTACCTCACATTGTATCCACATAGTCCTTGTTCATCTTAACTGTTAACACCAGGAACATAAAAAGTGCACAATCATCAATTTTTCTCACTCGTTCTTGAATGGCACATATTAACTTCTCAGAAAGCAGAAGTTTTTCAGAGCCAGTTAATTAATCATCTTCTAAAAAATCTGCAATTGAATTTCAGTAATTGAACAAAACAAAGGTCACCCCTGTAGATAATCCAGCACAAATAACTTGGTTTTAATCATTCACACACTTGTATTAATCTAGCACTTTTTCCCACTGAAATGCCTCAAAATACTTGACACACTGAGTGACCTCTGTGCTTTACCATGGTGGAGTTTAACCAGCTCAATGTTAGATCTGCTCAGATGACCAAGAGTCCAATGTTGGTCTTCGCTCCAATGAGACAGCATTGTCCACAATGGGCATCCCGCCCATGCTAAAATAATGAAGTAGTCAGCACTAAATGTCATTCATGCAATGAATAAATATATGTTCAACACTGCTTGTAAAGGATGATGCCAACCCAGTATTGTTTTCCCCATTCTGGCTACTCAAGAGAAAGACTGACTGGGGAATTAGCTCAAATGGTAGAGTGCTTGCTTTGCATGTAAGAGGTAGTGGGATTGATGCCCACATTCCCCACTTCAACTTACGGGCGGCACGGTAGCACAGTGGTTAGCACTGCTGCTTCACAGGTCCAGGGTCCCAGGTTCGATTCCCGGCTTGGATCACTGTCACGGTGTTGAGTTTGCATATTCACCGTGTCTGCGTGGGTTTCCTCTGGTTTCTTCCCACAAGTCCCGAAAGACGTGCTTGTTAGGTCATTTGGACATTCTGAATTCTCCCTCTGAGTACCCGAACAGGGCCAGAGTGTGGCGACTAGGGGCTTTTCACAATAACTTTATTGCAGTGTTAATGTAAGCCTACTTGTGACAATAAAGATTATTATTAAGATTAGAAATTGGAAACACGGGTGTAAATGGACAAACCATCTGAGCTCCAAGTAGTGCTCAGAATAATGGATGTTTTTGCCTCGCAATAGAAACACCTACCCCAAGGAAACAGAATTCAGTGTTTTCAGATACCAACTTTGGTCATTAGTCTGTCCTCATTTTAAGAAGTCTGACAACACCAGGTTAAAGTCCAACAGGTTTGTTTCGAATCGCTAGCTTTCGGAGCGCTGCTCCTTCCTCAGGCTCCGAAAGCTAGTGGTTACAAATAAACCTGTTGGACTTTAACCTGGTGTTGTAAGACTTCTTACTGTGCTCACCCCAGTCCAACGCCGGCACTTCCACATCATATCCTCATTTTGTTTTTGGTCTACAGAGATTATGATTATTTTTCAACAAATCACTGTCACCACTTCAGCATGCTACATGGCAATACTAACAAACCAATGCTAGTGCTCAGGGCCTAGAATGATTTTTCATAGAATTTACAGTGCAGAAGGAGGCAATTCGGCCCATCGAGTCTGCACCGGCTCTTGGAAAGAGCACCCTCCCCAAGGTCAACACCTCCACCCTATCCCCATAACCCAGTAACCCGACCCAACACTAAGGGCAATTTTGGACACTAAGGGCAATTTATCATGGCCAATCCACCTAACCTGCACATCTTTGGACTGTGGGAGGAAACCGGAGCACCCGGAGGAAACCCACGCACACACGGGGTGGATGTGCAGACTCCGCACAGACAGTGACCCAAGTCGGAATCGAACCTGGGACCCTGGAGCTGTGAAGCAGTTGTGCTATCCACAATGCTACCGTGCTGCCCCCAAATCACTCATCATTCATAGATTGGAACATTTGAATGTGAGGTGAAACCAGGGGGTAACTGTCAAATTCATGAATTCCTCCAAGTCTTCAAGCGTGGCTTTGGCAAGGGGCAATTTAGTGTGGCCAATCCACCTACCCTGCACATCTTTGGGTGCTGGGGGTGAAACCTACGCAGACACGAGGAGAATGTGCAAACTCCACACAGACAGTGACCCAGGGCCAGGATCGAACCCGTGTCCTCAACGCTGTGAGGCAGCAGTGCTAACCCGTGTGCCACCGTACCGCCCAAATTCAAAAGGATATATAAATATTTAATACATCTCACACAACAGACTCATGGATTTTTTGGGCGACTCCCCCCTTCTTCCCGGCGTGTTTTCCAGCAGCGGCAGGGAACTGATGTTAAGGCCCTTTTGCGTAGCTCGCCAGTTTTGCCGCAGGGAAGGTGCCATGGTGGGGGGTCGACTTTGTTGGGACTGGAAATTCCTGCTGGAAGGAAGAGCCAGAAATCGCACCCGATGCAATTTTAAACAGAAAGGGAAGCAACGCTGTGATGTTAGGTAGAAATCAAGCCAACGGCAAAGCAGAAGGATGTACTTCCTGTCCGAACAATGATATTATGGGAAGGGTTATGTCACTGTTTGTGTCATGGTCAATTCTGTTCAACCCTAGATGGGAATCTTTTATTAATCAGGAACCTGCGGTAGATTCTAATGAATAATTACAATGCATTGGGAGACCTCAACATTACATCAACTCATTCAAATGTATTTTAGAAAGCGAGGTACTACATGTAATGCAAAAAATGTAACTGTTACAAGCCAATCTCCATGACCCAGTAACATACAGACAAGCTCTTTATAAGACTTCCTGTTTATGAATGAAGTGCTCAAATTTACTACTACATTTCCTTGGTGTTTGCTGTGTCTCAGTGGGTAGTACTCTTGCATCTAACACACAAGGTTGTGGATTCAAGTCTCACTTCAGGAAACTTGAGCGCTGAATCCAGGCTGTTGTTCCCGGCTGTACTGGAGGCTGGAAGTGCTGTCCTTCAGATGACGCATTAAAGCAAAGCCTTCTTCTATAAAACATCCCATGGCACTAGTCAAAGAAGAAGCAGGGGAATTGGCCCATTGGCCAAGATTTATCCCTCAATCAACACCTAAAACTGATGATCTTGTCATTTATTCTCGTGCTGTTTGTGGGAGTTTGCTGTGTACTAATGTTTCTTCTCTGAAGATGGTGACTACAATTCAAAAAGTGCTTCATTGTCTGTAAGGCACTTTGGGGCATCCTGAGGTCATGAATAATGCCACATAAATACAAGTTATTTCATTCCTTTTAAGGTACAAAGTCTACTTTACGTCCAAGAATCTTCAACTGTTCACTAAGAATGAAGATGGCTGTAAACATATTTAATTCCTAGAATGATCCAGGTCTCCATGTGTGAGGATTCATTCCGCCTCTTACAGCTGAGAATCTCGGTCTGGGGACATGATGCAATGTTTTCTTTTGCATTTGAATGTCTTCCTTAGATGAGAAGTGAAGTGCTGTAGGTTCAGAGGTTATCTCCTGGCTTCCTTCTAGCGTCTTCCTGTTTTGTTTGGAAGCCAGAGGTGCTGGAAAGTTGACAGTGGATATTTTGACTGGTGCTGGTGGTGGGGAGGGAGGGGCCGACATCCACACTGGTTCAGCAAGTGTCGTAGCTGATCTTGGGGCAATCACAGTGGGAGTCATGGTAGGCAATGGGGTTGAAAAGCGCTGAATCTCACAGGCTCTTGTTGTCTTCACGGGGACATGTTTCGTTGAGATGAAGGATTGTTGGCCATGTTGTCTGGACGGCGTAATCTTTTGTAAGCTCTGTGTTCCCAAGTTGGATTCATTGAAACTGAACATTGCTGAGTTTAATTGATATGGCTGGTGCCTCATGAAATCAATGGCTTGTATTCCCACCTTTTGGTTCCCTCCTGGTTTCCACTTTCTTTCCGTTTTGGTAGCTGATGTCACTCCTAGAGATCTGCTAGCTGCTGGTGGATAGGATGGGGAATACATGGGGTTATAACCAATAGGAGGTGGAGCCCTGATATTAGGAGAATATTTCCATGTCGCGGGCAGTGAAGGAGTAGGAGATGGTCCTCTTGCCTGTGAAGTATACGTGGGCACTGAATCCACAATAAACTTATCCATACGGCTTTGTCTTTTAGCAAAGAGTTCTGCCCCCTTTCCTTTCAGCTGGAGTGTTCCTGGTGCCGTGTTTCCATTCACAAGAGGAGAACCATTGTCAATGAGCTGGGTTTTCAAGGAAGGTTTTGGTGCAACAGGAGGAGGGACCTTTTGCCTGCGTGCCTGGGACTGCATAAAATTCGAAGCTTCAGCACCAAGACTCAAAAAGTCTTCTTCAGGGCCTGACTCAAATCCAGCCCCTAAATGGTCTGGCTTCTTTTCATCTAAGTTTTGTACCAAAGAAAGAAGTTCAGGGTTTGGTGAAGTTTTGACCTGTTCTGTCTTAGTGAACATTGGCTTCCTTGTGCTCCGCCTGCGAGCTTCCTGCAAGATGCCTGTTTTAGAGGCTGGGACTGAAATTCTTTGTTCTCTCGTAGCCAGGTTCTCAGATTGCTGATTGGCTGACCAAGCTGTTGATGAGGTGCTCCCAATGGAGTGGGCCTGAGTGTTGGCACGAATAGCAGCAGTGGCCTCAGCTTCTTTTTGTAGGGGCAATGCTGCAGAAACATGGAACTTAGCAGTGCTAGTGACTGGAGCTAAAGGCGGCGAATAAGGATTCATTAGAGACAGTGAACACACTGCTGCTGTGTGTGGTGACATCATGGCGGATGGCGGGGATATCACTGCAGGCGGTGGTGACATAACGGCGGATGGCGGGGACATAACGGTGGGGGGCCGTGATATCACGGCGAGCGGTGGTGACATCACGGTGGGCGGCGGTGACATCACGGCGGGTGGCGGTGACATCACGGTGGGTGGTGGTGGCATCGCGGCGAGCGGTTGTGACCTCACAGTGGGCAGCGGTGACATCACGCCGGGTGGTGGTGACATCATGGCGGATGGATGTGACATCATGCCGGGTGGTGGTGACATCACGGCGTGTGGAGGTGACATCACGCTGGGTGGCGGTGACATCACACCGGACGGCGGTGACATCATGTCAGGTGGTGGTGACATCATGGCGTGTGGAGGTGCCATCACGGCATGTGGAGGTGACATCACGGCATGCGGAGGTGACATCACGGCGTGTGGAGGTGACATCACGCCGGGTGGCGGTGACATTACGCCGGGTGGCGGTGACATCATGGCGGATGGATGTGACACCATGCTGGGTGGTGGTGACATCACGGCGTGTGGAGGTGACATCACACCGGGTGGCGGTGACATCACGCCGGACGGTGGTGACATCATGCCGGGTGGTGGTGACATCACGGCGTGTGGAGGTGACATCACGGCGTGTGGAGGTGACATCACACCGGGTGGCGGTGACATCACACCGGACGGCGTTGACATTGTGCCGGGTGGCGGTGACATCACGCCGGGTGGCGGTGACATCATGCTTGGTGGCGGTGACATCACACTGGGCACTGATGAATAAGGAGTCCCCATTCTCTTTAGTGCTACAGCTTTCTTTGCTGTCACAGATTGAGTCACAGGATTCACAGTTGGCAGACAGATGACCTCTGATGGAGGTGAGCAAGGCATTGCAGGTCTGTTTCTCTCGGTACCTTGTTCCCAAGACATTGCAGAAGCTGCAGTTTTCCTGAATAAAACTGGAGCAGAGACAGAGTATGTTGGAGTTGCCTGACTTTGCTGAAACCCTGGAGTAAATGGTCTTGCAGTTCTGTTTGTCACACCGGACAGGAAGGAGGGACCTTGTACAAGGTGCTGTGAATGATGCTGTTCACTCGGTCTCATCCCCGGTACGCTGGGCTCTACATTCACTCTCGGAGACAGGTTCATTTCTGCATAGCTGTTTAACGTATCAGACTCAGGAGACCCACCGTACACATCTGAATTCCGAGGCCAGGCTCCCTCTCCATTCATCAGGCTGTAGTTCCTCACTTCACTCTCTGACTTTGTTTTTTTTTGCAGATTGCGTTGTCTCTGAATTGCAGTATCCTCCACCGTGTACTCTCCTGCTCGTTGTCTCTGCTGTTCAAACAGCATTACGCCCTTCCCCTTACTTTCAGTTAAACCCTGGGGCTCAGTTTGGGATTTCTCAATATCTAGGTAAGAACCATCCCAGTCTGATCCTGTTGATTGATTTGTTAAGCTTCTTGCATCGGAAAAAGTCTCTTCATCAAATTCAGACTCACTGGTTGGTATTAATTCTCCGTCCTCATCGATATTCTGCTTTTCCTCGTCTACACTTCCATAACTAACGAGGGTATATTTCTTTGCCCTTTGACGGCGCTTCTTAAACATAAGAACTCCCTTGGAGTGAGGGTTGGGTGCAGAGGTGAGGAGGGATGCAATTGTTTTGCATTTTGTCCTGGCTTCCTTCACTTGTTTTTCTTGAACGCTCTCACTGCGATGGAGCTCTGGAAAGTCCAAACACAAAAGATTGTTGCAAATTACTGCTTGTTCAAACAAAACAGGGAAGAATAAATGGGCACACCTTCTGAAGGTACAAACATTTCTTTAAACACAAGAGAATTAGGCGTTCTGGATTGAGAAATAAACAAAGAAATCCCTAGCTACCAGATTAATTTTCCTTATCCTGTCTTGTTCAAAACAACTGCAAACCCCAAAGTCACTGCTGATGTTTTGCTACAATCGGTAAATAAAGTTGTGAAGCTTTCAGGTTATTGTGAAAACTGGAAAAATGCTCTGGAGATCATCTGTTCACAAAGGGTTAAACTATTCAAATGTATTTTAAACAGGAAGCTGTGATCTAACATTGCTTTCCACTTACGGTGAGCAGGCTCTTTCCAGAATTATGATGAAGGGAATGCAGAGTGATTGAAGCGTGCTTTGGCCTTTGGAGAATTAGCACAAGAGGGAAAACAAAGCATAGCTCAAAAGAGAACCAAGGCTCCTTTGAAACCGGTGCAGAGTTCAGCCCCGGCACACAGGTCTCTGAGTCTGGAGGTTGAGGGTTCAAACCCATTCCAGAGAATCCGAGGCTGAGTCTACAACTGAGTACGAGGGAGTGCCGCACTGTCAGATACACCGTCTTTCAGATGAAATGTTAAACTGAGGACCTGTCTGTTCTCTAAGATGAATGCAAATGATCACATGCCACTAATTGAAAGAAGAGCTGGATGGTTTCCCCATGGTGTCCTGATCAATATTTATCCATAAACTAACATCTTTAATATAGATGATCCAGTCATTATCTCATTGCTGCCTGCGGGATCTTGCTGTGTATAAATTGGCGGGCAGCATGGTGGCGCAGTGGTTAGCACTGCTGCCTCACGGAACCGAGGTCCCAGGTTCGATCCCGGCTCTGGGTCACTGTCCGTGTGGAGTTTGCACATTCTCCCCGTGTCTGCGTGGGTTTCGCCCCCACAACCCCAAAGATGTGCAGGGTAGGTGGATTGACCACACTAAAGGGGCAGCACGGTAGCATGGTGGTTAGCACAATTGCTTCACAGCTCCAGGGTCCCAGGTTCGATTCCCGGCTTGGGTCACTGTCTGTGCGGAGTCTGCACATCCTCCCCGTGTCTGCGTGGGTTTCCTCCGGGTGCTCCGGTTTCCTCCCACAGTCCAAAGATGTGCAGGTTAGGTGGATTGGCCATGCTAAATTGCCCTTAGTGTCCAAAATTGCCCTTAGTGTTGGGTGGAGTCACTGGGTTATGGGGATAGGGTGTGGAGGTGTCGACCTGGGGTAGGGTGCTCTTTCCAAGAGCCGGTGCAGACTCGATGGGCCGAATGCCCTCCTTCTGCACTGTAAATTCTATGATAATCTATGATAAATTGCCCCTTAATTGGAAAAAATGAATTGTGTACTCTAAATTTTAAATAAATAAATAGGCTCCAGTTTTCCCGACAGTATAACACCGACTACACTTTAAAAGTTGTGTGTAAAGTGCTTTGGGGCGTCCTGATGGCTGGAGACGGTCCGTGGACCCTTGATGGGGACATTCTTCTGAAGCTGAGCTGATATTGCAGGAGTTGGTTATCACTAACATCAACTTTCATCTTAGCTGAGGTAGGAGTGTGTGATAACTGGCAGTGGCACACAGGGCAGCAACCTCATTGTCCACCAGTCTGAACCTTCACCCTGTATTCAGCACAAAAAAGATCAATTATTCAAACTTCTGGCATGTTGATACAAAATGTAAATGTCTCTCAATCATCCACTTCCCAAATTATCCTCGCGTCACTACCCAGTCATTCCGAACAATACTTACGAGAGAAAGGATAGACCCCTTCACTGCAAACGGCAAAAAAGGCAGAGTTTATCACAGATTGGGAATCATAGAGTGGTTACAGCACAGGAGGCCATTTGGCCCACCATATCTGTGCTAGCTCTCTGTAAGAGTGACTCAGCTGGTTCTAGAACACTGCCTGTTCCCTATAATCCATTTTCTTTTTTTACGGGTGCTCCGGTTTCCTCCCAGAGATGTGCCGGTTAGGCGGATTGGCCATGCTGAATTGCCCTTGGTGTCCAAAAAGGTCAGGTGGGGTTACTGGGATAGGGGGGAGGTGTGGGCTTAAGTAGGGTGCTCTTTCCAAGGGCTGGTGCAGACTCGATGGGCCGAATGGCCTCCTTCTGCACTGTAAATTCTATGTCTATGTCTACGATCCAATGCTTTTAAAACCACAACTGAACCTGCCTCACCCTCAGGCAGTGCATTCCAGATTCAAACCACTTTTTCATCTTGTTGCATTGGTTCTTTTGCCAATTACCTTAAATTGTTCCACTCTGGTTTTCAATCTTTCCACCAATGGGAACAGGTTTTCCCCGAGTCACTCTCCAGCCCCCTCAAGTCTTTGGGCACTTCTATCAAATCTCAACTCAACTTTCTCTTTTCTAAAGAGAATAACCCCACTCGTATCTATCGGAGGAAACATACTGTGCGATATAGGCGAGACTGACCTGGTCAATTCTCCATTTTACCTGAGATCTCTGCTCGATTAGCTGATGGCGGTAGAGAGTTGAGGGTGGACAACACAGAAACAAAAAGAGACATTGTCCCGTGTGTCTCCCAGTTACAAAGGGGCACGGGTGGGGGGGCTGCTGCATGTGAATTTCTCCAAATACAATTCCAATGTCCCCATTTTAAATGAAACCTGCTAATGTGAGCTTTGTCAGGCTGCAATTCAACATTCCCCCAGCAGAGGTGCTACTCAGCCAGCATTGGCAGCAGAATGCAATTGCATTGGGACACGTTTCCCATTAGAAACATGGACAGAGGATAATGAACAATTTTTAAAATAAATTTTAGAGTACACAATTCTTTTTTTTTTCCAATTAAGAGGCAATTTAGCCGATCCACCTAGCCTGCACATCTTTGGGTTGTGGGGGTGAGACCCACGCAGACACGGGGAGAATGTACAAACTCCACACGGACAGTGACCCGGAGCTGGGATTGAACCCGGGTCCTCGGTGCCGTGAGGCAGCACTGCTAACCACTGTGCCACCGTGCCACCCAATTTATAACAAACTATATTCAGCACGGGCAGCACAAGTGGCTAGCACTGTGGCTTCACAGCGCCAATGACCCAGGTTCGATTCCCCGCTGGGTCACTGTCTGTGTGGAGTCTGCATGTTCTCCCCGTGTCTGCGTGGGTTTCCTCTGGGTGCTCCGGTTTCCTCCCACAGTCCAAAGACGTGCAGGTTAGGTGGATTGGCCATGCTAAATTGCCCTTAGTGTCCAAAAAGGTTAGGAGGGGTTATTGGGTTACGGGGATAGGGTGGAAGTGAGGGCTTAAGTGGGTCAGTGCAGACTCGATGGGCCGAATGGCCTCCTTCTGCACTCTATGTTCTATATACAGATAGAACATTTGGCTTTAAAATGGGGATGAATTTCTTCTGAGCCAATTATTCCCTGCCCTTTAATCCTGCCGTGTAAGAACGTCACTTAATCATGACTTCCGGTGTGAAATTCAGCGAAAGATTGGCTGTTTTAAAAAATATATATATTTATTCCTTGAGTAAAAAGATTGCGGAAGCCTGGCATTTACTGACCATCACTCGTTATCCTTGATGAACCACCTCGTTGAACCGCTGCAATGAATGTGGTGGTCGCGGTATTTCTTGTTTGGGTGTGAATTCGAGGAATTGATCCAGCGACAGTGAAGGAACGGCGATATAGTTCCAAGTCAGGATAGTGTGTGATTTGAAGGGGAATTTGCAGGTTCCCATGCACATGTTTATTTGCCTTTCCAGGTGGTAGAGATTGTTGATTTGGAAGGTGCTACGAAGGGAGGCATAATAAGTTACTGGAGTGCGTCTAGTATCTGGTGCACTGAGTGCTGGTGGTGAAGGGAGTGAATGTTTAAGATGGTGGATGGGGGCGGCAGTAAAGTTGGCTGCTTTGTCCTGGATGCCGTTAAAACCTCTACAATATTGTTGGTACTGCACTCACCCAGGCAACTGGGGAGTATTCCATCACACTCCTGACTTCTGCCTTGTATCTGACGGAGAGGCTTTGGGGAGTCAGGAGGTGAGTTACTCACCACAGGATTTCCAGCCTATGACCTGATCATGTAGTCATCGTATATTTATATAGATTTTACAAACTATGCTAGTTATAAATTGAATTATCAAATGATGACAGATGTCTTCCATTTTAGAATGTAACCAATTAATCTTCTAAACAGATCGATGTAAAATCATTCGCGAGTAGCCCAACCAGCACACATATCCCAAGAACACTGCTGAAGTTTCTGAATAGATACTCAAAAGGTTGCACATAATTTTCATCTGATCTATTAAGAGGTAGCTTTGCTTTTCACGCAGAGAAAGGAGAATGTAACAGCCTCAATGAATTGCCCAACATATTGTTTAGTTAGGTGTTGATTTGGGACTGGCCATTGTATTTAAATAATTATTGATGTGTGGAAAAGCACCAAGATATTGAAACCCTTCTCTGTGTGCAGTCATTTTTTTTTAATATATCAGGTTCATTGAAGCGATATGGAAAATACACGAATTTTGCATCCCGTTAATCTCCACTTCCCCATTTTATGATATTCTTGTTTCATTTTGTGAGAAATCCCACTTTGGGTTTTGATAAAAAAGCATTGAACTAAAAAGCTACAAGGAATAATAAGTGAATAATAGAGGCTTTCTGTCAAATTCACCAGCATTGTTGAAATGTTTAGACAGAAGCCACTTAGAAAATGTTTCTTTGATCGAAGCCTGCTCCCTTCTAGCACTGAAAAAGACAAGTGTTTACGTTGGAGAAGATTTATTTCGTCCCAAGTGTAGTGAAGTCAAAGATTCATTTATAACAATGGCCATGAAGAGCCACTGTAGGAAATCTCTTCCGTTCACTGTCACTGGACAAGATATTAGGTGACCTACATAGCTGAAAATGTCACAGTCCACAATATTAAAAATATATCCTGGGACAGAAAAAAAAGATTACTTTAGTTTGCATTTTTACTGAAGGAACTGCACCAAAAAGAAATTAAAATAACAACAGACATTCTAAGTTTTATACAAGTAATTAATCGTCATGTAGGAAGTGCATGATTCCACACAAACTATGTTGTGTGAAGGATTATTATCCATACACACAGTGAATATTTGCAGTCCTAATGCAGTGTTTTAATACATGTTTCCTACATAACTGATCCAAAAGCAAACACTTGCCAGCCTAATTACACTATTTAAACGATCTGCCTATCATTTTCAAGTGATTACAAAACGATTTACAAAGTATTCCAGTACCTGTATCTGCAGTCAAGTCTCTGCAAGAATAAATGGTTTTTTTACATCTCTGATTTGAAACAAATTAAGTTAAATTACAATGTGTTGAAATTCTGATCTTTGATTTCACCCTGGATTTATGGATGTGACGTCAATTTCAGTTGCATAAATTCTAATTATATGCAAAATACATCAGTTCATTGGAGGGTTTCTGTTGGAAGGTAAGTAACTATTGGAAACGTGTAAATTACCTGCATAAATGTGATGTTTCTTGGTCTTCTTTTCCGATTCCAGAGTTTGAAATCTCTGCATTCTGCAAATCCTTTGACCGTTAATCAGTGCTTTTCGGTTCCATACAGAGACTGGAGGCTGCTAGAGGCTGGACTGCAACCAAAATTCTACTGCTGTCAATCTCTCTCTAACGCCTTGTACGCCCCTTGTCTAATCAGACAATGGCATGGATAAAACAGCTTCTGTCAGTTTGACTATTTTTACCCAACCGCATACCGATCGGTTGTGTGATGGGTTATGTCACCTGTCTGTGTGCACCCTGGCCTCCGGTCAATTTATTTAAACAAGCACCTTATTTAAAAATAAACTCGTTGGTGATTAGTACAAGTACGAAACAGTGAAATGTGGCTGAAGTCTCTGACAGAGATGTCATTGACCGAAATGCTTTTCCTAACCCTAAGTCTTGGGCATTGTTTCCAGAGTAGATTAAACAAAGCTGAAAACTGTTCTGACCTCTGATGGGAATGATGGAATCATGGTTGAAAGTAGAGCCGTAACCAATATACAGCCAACAACTTTTTTCTTTATATGGGATTTATGGCACGTTTAATTTTAAATTTGGAATGTTTAAATAGAATATCGCTGTCAGCATGTCACCAGGGTTGGACAAAATGCTCTGCGGAATCTGTAAATCTCTCCTCGGCCTTGCCCTACTCTAGCTGCAACCTCCTCCAGCCTGTGGCTTCACAGCGCCAGGGTCCCGGGTTTGATTCCCCGCTGGGTCACTGTCTGTGCGGAGCCCGCACGTTCTCCCCGTGTCTGCGTGGGTTTCCTCCGGGTGCTCCGGTTTCGTCCCACAGTCCAAAGACGTGCAGGTTAGGTGGATTGGCCATGCTAACAATTGCCCTTAGTGTCCAAAAAAGGTCAGGAGGGGTTATTGGGTTATGGGGATAGGGTGGAAATAAGGGCTTAAGTGGTCAGTGCACACTCGATGGGCCGAATGGCCTCCTTCTGTACTGTATGTTCTATGTAATCCCCAGTTTGTGCTCTTCGATCAGCCGACTCAGGGTATTCCATTGTTTCCTTCCAACTTTGAGAGGCTTTCACTCATTGGTCGCCATGGAAATGTCTTCCCAAAGTGTTTCCCTCAGCTACCTCCCTACCACTGCTTGAAGCCACGTTTGCCTCCCAAACCCTTCTACTCACTTCCTGTACATCTCACTGGGGGGGGGGGGGGGGGGGGGGGGGGTTGTTAAAGCTGTGTCACATAATTTGAATTAAACCTGAATATGCCGATCGCTTCACAACTACCTCCCTTCTCAAAGGTTAGTAGTGTTTCATTTTGAAGCAGCAAATTCGAATTGTGTTGGATTCCAACAGCTTTAAAGGATTACGTACCCAAAAATGGTCAACTGCCTGTGGAGTTATCCCAGTTGCTGTATTTAAACAACTGGGCCTGACAAAGAGATTCCTCTGGCTATCACATAACAAATAGCAACTGAAAGGCTGTTCTGAGAGTTGAACTCACTTCCTTTAAATTCATATGATCTCACCATCCCTGAATAGTTGCTCATAACACAGCCCAGATGGTCAGAAGCAGAGAGCAGCTTCTAAATCATTTCAGGTTCTATTCCAGGATAAATCGTACTCACTGGCTTGTTTCGCCTTCTCTTTGTAAGTGGTGGTCAGGATTTCAGCCACGGGGTTGTTGACAGGTCCCACCATGGGCACCAGCTGCGTATCCCTCAGACAGGGCCGGCTGCGAGTGGGCAGCAGTTTGTGTTCTGGGGGGGCAGTGTGGGCATTGACCTCCTGGAATCCGCTGTCAGCCTCAGATGTGCCCACGATGCCCTGCCGGTTGGCGATGCCCTCGGTGCCGTGCTGGGCAGACCAGGTGATGGGGTAGGTGGGGCAGGGGTTGTCGGTGGTGCTGGGGTTCTCCATGGGCTTGAGGCTGGGGTACAGTGCCACCTCCACCCTTGGCTGCCAAATGTTGATCTTGGCTTCCACCCTCCGGGGCTGGAACATGATCTCTCTGCTCCTGGGGGTCAGCCCTGGGGGCAGACTGGGCTGGTCCAGGGGGAGCTGGGCTCTGGGGTGGGGCTGGGAGAGGGGGCAGGCTCCAGGGGGGCTCTCGCTGCGGGCTGGGGGCGCTCGGGGGGGCTCCGGGGCGCTGTCCAACTCGCTCAGCTCCGAAGCTTCATCAGCCGAGCTGGGCAAGAAGTGGCTGAGGTTCTGCCGGGGGGGTGCGCAGGGGCATTTCCTCCTCTGCCGCCGCTGCTTCTCCCCCGCTGGGTAGTCCGCGTCGCTGTCCGTCTCTCCGTAATAAGCCTCGCTGTCCGGGGGGGACGTGTAGCTGAGCCGCTGCCCCCGGCTCTCACTGTGCCGCTGGGGCATTGGCGCGGAGACTTTTGAAGCTTGGCCAGGGGGGGAGGTGATGGGCTGGCTGGGGGGGGTGGGCTGCAGGCTGGGGGGGGTGGGCTGCAGGCTGGCCTCTGGGTGCACGCTGCCAGATTCTGGAGTGCTGGAAACTCTAGAAGCAGAATCACATTACAGACATTAGAAAGATGGCAACTGGACAACCGACCTCAATCTGGAGCTTTCCCCAGAGTCACTGCATTCCCACTGTCTGCACGTCCAGGAGGGGGGGGGGGGGGGCGGAGGGTATTCAGTGTCAGATACTATCCCACATTGGCCACCCCCCCCCCCCCGGGGTGCAGGGCTGGTTTGGGGGGGGGTGGGGGGAGCAGTGACAATAAGAAACAAACCTTCACTCCCAAATCTCATCTGTTCCAGAAGGGCCTGAACATATTTCCAGCCATCAGTAAACTGTAACAAAATGCCCACCTTCAGTACGTGCAACTTACTCATTGAGTAAGGTCATGCAGGATGATCAACCACAGAGGCATCACAGTTGCTGCTCACCTTCATTCCAGTACCTGCCCGAACAGTCTCTCCCAGGCACACACCCAGAGACACACCCAGACACAGAGACACACACCCAGACACAGAGACACACACCCCGACACACACAGACACAGACACACACCCAGACACAGAGACACACACCCAGACACACACACAGCCACACACCCAGACACAGAGACACACACCCAGACACAGAGACACACACCACGACAACCCCCCTGACACACACAGACACAGGGACACACACCCATACACATACACCCAGACACACATAGACACACAGGCACACACCCAGAGACACACCCAGACACAGAGACACACGCCCAGACACAGAGACACACACCCCGACACACCCAGACACAGAGACACACACCCAGACACAGAGACACACACCCCGACACACACAGACACAGACACACACCCAGACACAGAGACACACACCCAGACACACACACAGCCACACACCCAGACACAGAGACACACACCCAGACACAGAGACACACACCACGACAACCCCCCGACACACACAGACACAGGGACACACACCCATCCACGCACACCCAGAACCACATAGACACACAGGCACACACCCAGAGACACACCCAGACACAGAGACACACACCCAGACACAGAGACACACACCCCGACACCCCCCGACACACACAGACACAGACACACACCCAGACACAGAGACACACACCCAGACACACACACAGCCACACACCCAGACACAGAAACACACACCCAGACACAGAGACACACACCACGACAACCCCCCGACACACACAGACACAGAGACACACACCCAGACACACACACCCAGACACACATAGACACACACACACAGACACACACACAGCCACACACATAGACACACACCCAGACACACACACAGACACACACCCAGGCACACACCCTGACACACACCCAGAGACACACACCAAGACACACACTTGGACACACACCCAGACACACACAGAGACACACACTTAGACGCACACAGAGACACACACCCAGACACACACCCAGACACACACAGAGACACACACCCAGACACACACACAGACTCACACACAGACACACACCCGACACACACTTAGACACACACCCAGACACATACAGAGACACACACCCGACACACACTTAGACACACACCCAGACACATACAGAGACACACACCCGACACACACTTAGACACACACCAGGCACACACAGAGACACACACCCAGACACACCCAGAGACACACACCCGACACACAGACACACACCCAGACACACACCCAGACCTCAATCTGGAGCTTTCCCCAGAGTTACTGCATTCCCACTGGCTGCACGTCCAGGAGGGGGGGGGGGGGGGGGGGGGCGGAGGGTATTCAGTGTCAGATACTATCCCACATTGGCAAACCCCCCCCCCCCCGGGTGCAGGGCTGGTTTGGGGGGGGGGGGGGGAGCAGTGACAATAAGAAACAAACCTTCACTCCCAAATCTCATCTGTTCCAGAAGGGCCTGAACATATTTCCAGCCATCAGTAAACTGTAACAAAATGCCCACCTTCAGTACGTGCAACTTACTCATTGAGTAAGGTCATGCAGGATGATCAACCACAGAGGCATCACAGTTGCTGCTCACCTTCATTCCAGTACCTGCCCGAACAGTCTCTCCCAGGCACACACCCAGAGACACACCCAGACACAGAGACACACACCCAGACACAGAGACACACACCCCGACACACCCAGACACAGACACACACCCAGACACAGAGACACACACCCAGACACACACACAGCCACACACCCAGACACAGAGACACACACCCAGACACAGAGACACACACCACGACAACCCCCCCGACACACACAGACACAGGGACACACACCCATACACACACACCCAGACACACATAGACACACAGGCACACACCCAGAGACACACCCAGACACAGAGACACACACCCAGACACAGAGACACACCCCCCGACACACACAGACACAGACACACACCCAGACACAGAGACACACACCCAGACACACACACAGCCACACACCCAGACACAGAGACACACACCCAGACACAGAGACACACACCACGACAACCCCCCCGACACACACAGACACAGAGACACACACCCAGACACACACACCCAGACACACATAGACACACACACACACACAGCCACACACATAGACACACACCCAGACACACACACAGACACACACCCAGACACACACCCTGACACACACCCAGAGACACACACCAAGACACACACTTGGACACACACCCAGACACACACAGAGACACACACTTAGACGCACACAGAGACACACACCCAGACACACACCCAGACACACACAGAGACACACACCCAGACACACACACAGACTCACACCCGACACACACTTAGACACACACCCAGACACATACAGAGACACACACCCGACACACACTTAGACACACACCCAGACACATACAGAGACACACACCCGACACACACTTAGACACACACCCAGACACACACAGAGACACACACCCAGAGACACACACCCGACACACACTTAGACACACACTTAGACACACACCCAGACACACACAGAGACACACACCCGACACACACTTAGACACACACCCAGACACACACAGGCATCCACCCACACAGACATACAGAGGAAGAGACAAAGGGAGGAGCCCATGGCTGAGGGGCTGATGTTGTTCTGGATTTACCCACTGAGGCAGTTTCTCTCTATCCTACCGACCTCCTTTATCACTTTAAAGATCATAATTCGATCAGCATCGACTGTCTAAACCCAAGGGATTTCAAAGCTAGTGTGTGCAATATTTATACATTTATAGTCCCTATCTGGTACCTTTTCACCCAGATGGCCAGAGTTCCATTCGAAGAGTCAATGATATTCATGGCATCCGCATGGGATATTCCATTGCAAGGCCTCCCATTGATGGTTAACAGGACGTCACGTTCCAGTAGTCCAGCTCTACAAGCTTTCCCACGTTTCCGGACCTGTAACAAGGAGCAAATTCAATCCCAGATACCAGGAAGCTGCATTGGTGCCTGAGCTTCACTCACAGTTGTTTTTATCCCATGCACAGAGATTGACTGAAGGAACCAGTTTGTGTATTCCACCAAAAGGTGCTGAGGAGTGGCCTGTAGAAATAAATTGAAAAGACCATCCTCCTGGACGTGGTGAGCTGGAGTTTCCGGAAACCAACCCAACTTGCCCAATCCTGTCAAACCAAACACTGATTACACCCATCCACTGGCCCAGAGCTTCCCATCTCCAGGAGGAACACCAAAGATGCACTGCGATACCCTGGAAGTCCCCATGCAAGGATTTCCCGGGAAGTCCAACTTCCATTGGGCACCTACTCTGAACCAGGCCCATCCCTTACTCCAATTTATGAGATGGAGATACCGGTGTTGGACTGGGGTGAGCGCAGTAAGAAGTCTAACAACACCAGCTTAAAGTCCAACAGGTTTGTTTGGATTCTCTAGCTTTTGAATTCACCTCAGGAAGGAGCAGTGCTCCAAAAGGGCAGCAGGGTAGCATTGTGGATAGCACAGTTGCTTCACAGCTCCAGGGTCCCAGGTTCGATTCCCCGCTGGGTCACTGTCTGTGCGGAGTCTGCACATCCTCCCCGTGTCTGCGTGGGTTTCCTCCGGGTGCTCCGGTTTCCTCCCACAGTCCAAAGATGTGCAGGTTAGGTGGATTGACCATGATAAATTGCCCTTAGTGTCCAAAATTGCCCTTAGTGTTGGGTGGGGTTGTTGGGTTATGGGGATAGGGTGGAGGTGTTGACCTTGGGTAGGGGGCTCTTTCCAAGAGCCGGTGCAGACTCGATGGGCCTCCTTCTGCACTGTACATTCTATGAAAAGCTCGTGATTCCAAACAAACCTGTTGGACGTTAACCTGGTGTTGTAAGACTTCTTACTGACTCCAATTTAAATCAGTCTCCAGATGTTTCCAACTGGAAAAGTGAGACGTATCAAAACCACTTTTAATATGGGCGGCACGGTAGCACAGTGGTTAGCACAGTTGCTGCATAGGTTCAGGGTCCCAGGTTCGATTCCCTGCTGGGTCAATGTCTGTGTGGAGTCTGCACGTTCTCCCCGTGTCTGCGTGGGTTTCCTCCGGGTGCTCCGGTTTCCTCCCACAGTCCAAAGATGTGCAGGTTAGGTGGATTGGCCATGATAAATCGCCCTTAGCATCCAAAAAGATTAGATGGGTTATGTGATAGGGTGGAGGTGTGAGCTTCGATAGGGTGATCTTTTCATCAGCCCATGCAGACTTGGTGGGCTCCTTCTGCACTGTAAATTCTATGATCTATGATCACATCTAACTCCTGGATTACTATAGTGCTGCCCCCTTATCCTCGGACCTCCGACTACCGCCCTCAACTACCCTCCCCTCCCTCAACTCCTCTCCCCTCCCTCAACTCCTCTCCCCTCCCTCAAGTAACACCCCCCCCCCCCACCACCTGACAATTCCTGAACCCTTGACTATTCTTCACCAACTTCCCCAGACCACCTGACCCCCCCCCCCCACTGACCACACATCACTCCCTATTCCCCACCTCCCCCTCACCAACTGGTCCTCCTCAAACCCCCCCCCCCCACACTAATAAGCAAACCCCACCCACTGATCTCCCAAACCCCCACTGACACCCCCCCAACTTACCACCTGAGCCCCCACAATTGACCACCAGATCCCCCCCCACCATCCCCCCACAGGTACACACTTTCCCTGGCTTCTCAAAGTGGTGGAACCTTTAAATGTATTTGCTTGATGGTGGCGAGTGCCATACAGGGGGCTTCCTTCCCCCTGAGTCTGCTGCACTCGACTGAAGGTCTCAGAAAGCAGCAGCACTGCACCACTCTCACCCAGCCTGAACTGGAAATCGGGCCAGGGAAGAGCAGCTGACGTGGAGTGTAAGTAAGCAGGAGCAAAGTGGACTGCGATTACCACACGATGGAAGGTCTGGCCCCCTGGGGGAGTTTCACTAATTGCAAATCTTCAAAGAGGGTCCAAAAATAAATCCCTTTTTTGAAAACGTAATGACACTAATGGCACATTTAAAAGCTTTTAAATATTGAAAAATATTTAATTTACTCCAACACTGACGAACGTACGCCCATTCAGCATAGATTATTTGAAAGTCATTTTGAATTATTTAAAATCCATCACGTGCAGGCTACCACTCATAAACAGACAGGAATAACTTACAGTCTACAACATTGTCTGACTATGCTAGTTTATAAAGACTTTACACCCAGCAACAGGCAGATAGTTAACCTAACTTTGTGCTTGGAAGCACAAAGAAAATCACTTTGGAAAAACAGAACAATTTTCACCCTGATTGTCAAATGCGCTTAAAGCAGAAACCCATCTCCAATATGAACAAACTCATCAATTTGCGATCAGGTCAATTCCACTGGGAAACCATCACCAGTCAACAGTTGATACCCAGGCGCCAAGAGCCACGACATGGATCCTTCACCTAACGCTGATTCGGTCAACAACAGTGGCCCAGAATTTCCCATCTCAGCACCACAGGGAACAGATAATCCTTTAATGATGTGATGTTCATCACAACATTGTTTGGCAGAGGATCATGACGAGGAGAGTTTAATTGTCTTGATGAAATCAGACTCACTCTTTTATTGAACTCGACAGTCAGAGACTTGAGTGCACAGTATTTACATAATTAATTACCGTCTGTAAATAACTCAGACTTTGCTTCAATTATTTAAGTAAGGAAAATGAATTTTCTCCAAAACAGAATGATCACCTGACAGGGACAAACACACATGGAGGAAATCCAACAATAAAACTCACTCAAACTGCCACCAACTTCATTTTATTTCTTATTTATTTTTATAGCTAGAGAAATATCCCAAAAAAAACAGACTCCACTTTTTACATTACTTGTAATGGGCAAACCTGATTCACAAAATCTGATGTGCAAAGAAAGATGTGGAGATATGTTGAAAAGGCAAGTCTAAATGCACCGATATCTGATATCAGAACATTCACAATGAGGTAGATTAATTAATGAGGTAAATAAATGTAAACAGGTACAAGATGATTGCGATTATGGAGGTATTGCTGCAGGGTGACCAAGGCTGGGAACTAAATATCCAAGAGTGTCCAATATTTAGGAAGGACAGACAAAAAGGAAAAGAGGTGGTGTTGTTAGTCAAGGTTGAAACTGGTGCAATAGTGTGAAGCGATATAGGTTCAAAAAATCAAAATGTAGAATCAGAACGAAGAAGCGACAAGGACAAGAAATCATTAGTGGGAGTTGCCACTAGGTCTCTAAAGAGTAATGGTAATGGCATTACACAGGAAATTAGAGATGCATGTAACAAGGGTGCTACAATAATCATGGGTGACTTGAATCTACGTATAGGTTGGGCAAACCACATTAGCAACAATACTGCGGCAGATGAATTCCTGAGATGGTTTCTTTTAGACCAATACATCGAGGGAACCAACTTGGGAATCCAGGCTATCCTGGATTTGGTACTGTGCAATTAGAAGAGGTTAATTAATAATCTTGTCTGCGGAGTTCTTTCACGAACAGTGACAATAACATGATGGAATTAGTCACTGGGATGGAAAATGAAGTCGTCTGATCCGAAACTTGGGTCCTAAATCTACACAAAATAAACCACAAATGTGTTGGCAACGACAGATTGGGGAATGTCATTAAAAGATGGCTAGGCAATGTCTAATATTTAAGTAACAAATGTATCCATTGTAATAGTTATACATTCCTTTCGGATACAAGAACACAACAGGAAATGTGGCCTAACCATGGCAAACAAAATAAATTGAGGATTTATTAAGAAGTCATGTAAAGTTGCTCAATAAAGTAGCAAGTCTGAGGATTGGAAGCAGTTTAGACTTCAGCAAAGGAGGACCAAGAGGTTGATTAAGAGGAGTATGAGAGTCAATTTGCAAGGAACATAAAAGTGGACTGTAAAAGTTTCCATCAGTTTGTAAAAATAATAAGATTAATGAAGATAAATGTAAGTCCCTTAGAGTCTGAAACAAGAGAATTTATAATGGAAATGATTTGTGTCTCCCACCGTGAAGGCAAAGCAATTAAGCAACTACTTTACTTCTGTCTTCACAGAGCGAGACACAAATAATTTGCCAGCAATACTAGAGAACCAAGGGTCTAACAAGAAGGAGGAATTTTAATGGAAATTGGGAATAGTAAAAAAAAAATGCTGGAGAAATTAATGGAACTGAAAGCCGATAAATCCCCAGGGCTTGATAATCGACATCCCAGCGCACTAAAGGGGGTTGCCATGGATGTGTTGGTTGTCATCTTCCAAAGTTCTGTAGATTCTGGAACAGTCCCAGCTGATTGGAGCTTGGCAAATGTAACCCCGCTGTGTAAAAAAGGAGGGATGGAGAGAACAGGGAATTACAGGCTGGCTAACATAAGATCGGAAGTGGGCAAAATGCGAGAGTTTATGATAAAGGAAGTGATAACAGGACACTTAAAAAATATCAAAGGGATTAGACAAAGTCAACATGGATTTAGGACGGGAAGTCATGTTTGACAAACCTCCTGGAGTTTATGGAGGACCTGACTAATAGATAAGGGAGAACCAGTGGATGTGATGTATTTGGATTTTCAGAAAGCTTTTGATAAAGTCCCACATAAGGAATTAATGTGTAAAATTAAAGCACATGGAATTGGAGGTAATATAGTGGCATGGATTGAAAATTGGTTAGCAGACAGGAAATAGAGAGTAGGACTAAATGGTTATTTTTCAGAGTGGGAGGAGGTGACTAGGGGGTACGGCAAGGATCAATGCTTGGATCCTGGCCGTTCACAATATATATTTTAATGATTTGGGTGAGGGAACCAAATACAATATTTCCAAGTTTGCTGATGACACAAAACTAGGCGAGAATGTGAGTGGTGAGGAGGATGTAAAGAGGCTTCAGGGTGACTTGGACACGTTGAGTATTTGGGCAAATACATGGTAGATGCAGTATAACGTGGATACATGTAAAGTTATCCACTTCAGTAGAAAAACAGAATGGCAGAATATTATTTCGATAGCGAAAGATTGGGAAATGTTGACGTACAAAGGGAACTGGATGTCTTTGCACACCAATCACAAGCAGTTAAGAAGGCAAATGGTATGTTGGCTTTTGTTGCAAGAGGACTTGAGTACAGCAGCAAGGATGTCTTCCTGTTGCTGAGCAGGGCCTTGGTGAGGCCACACCAGGAGTATTGTGAGCAGTTTTGGGATCCTTATCTAAGAAATTAAATACTTGTCATAGAGGGAGTGCAGCGAAGGCTCATCAGACTGATACCTGGGATGGCAGGATTGTCGTACAAGGAGAGATTGGATCACTGGAATTTAGAAGAATGAGAGGGGATCTCTTTGGAATGTATAAAATTCTGGCACGGCTGGACAGACTGGATCTGGGATGGTGATCCCCTTGGCTGGGGGGGGTCTAGAACAAGGAGTCACAATGTCAGGATACAGGGTAGGCCATTTAGGACTGAGATGAGGAGAAATATCTTCACTCTGAGGCTGATGATCCTGTGGAATCCTCTACCATGGAAGACTTTGGAGGAAAAGTCACTGAATATATTTAAAAAGAAAATAGATTTCTAGACATTAAAGTCATCAAGGGGTATTTGGGGGTGGGGGTGGGGGGGGGGGGTGGGGGTGAGTCTGGCATTGAGATAGACGATCATCCATGATCATATTGAGATGAATCATCCACTCGCCACTTCCGCTGAAGATTTTTGCAAATCCGCTTGTGTGCTGGACTCCCCCAATATTGAGAGCGGGGAGCCTCCTCCTTCTGTTTTTAAAAATTCATTCATGGGAAGTGGGCGTCGCAGGCTGCGCCAGCATTTATTGCACATCCCTAATTGCCCTTGAGGGGGAGGTTAAGAGTCAACCACATTGCTGTGGGTCTGGAGTCACATGTAGGCCAGACCAGGTAAGGACGGCAGATTTCCTTCCCTGAAGGACATTAGTGAACCAGATGGGTTTTTACAACAATCAACAATGGTTGCATGGTCATGATTAGACTTTTGCTTCCAGATTTTGATGAATTAAAATTTCACCATCTGCCATGGTGGGATTTGATCCCCGGTCCCCAGAGCATTACTCTGGGTCTCTGGTTTACCAGTCCAGTGACATACCACTACGCCACCACCTATTAGTTGTTTAATTGTCCACCTCCCTTCAATACTGGATGTGGCAGGACTGTAGAGCTTTGATCTGATCGGTTAATTGGATCGCTTTGCTCTGTCTGCCGCCTGCAGCCACTGCTGTTTGGCATGTTAGTCGTCCATGTTGGCACCTCATTTTAGGTATGCCTGGTGCTGATACAAGTGTGCACTCCTGTTCGCAGGAGCAGAGTTGATCTCCTGGCTTTGATGACAATGGTAGAGTGGGTGAAACACCAAGCCAGGAGGTTACAGATTGTGGATGGATAACAAATTAAAATGAAAATCACTTATTGTCACAAGTAGGCTTCAAATGAAGTTACTGTGAAAAGCCCCTAGTCGCCACATTCCAGTGCCTGTTCGGGGAGGCTGTTACAGGAATTGAACCGTGCTGCTGGCATGCCTTGGTCTGCTTTCATAGCCAGCGATTTAGTCCTGTGCTAAACAGCCTCTGCCTCAGTTCTGCTGCTGCTGATGGTCCACAGTGCCTCACAGATGCCCAGCTTTGAGCTGCTGGATCTATTCCAAATGTAACCAGATTAGCACAGTGGTGGTGTCACACAACACGATGGAGGGTAACCTCAAAGTTGGAACTTTGTCTTCACAAGGACTGTGCGATGGTCACTCATACCAGTACTGCCATGGACAGCTGCATCTGTGACAAGGAGATTGGTTCTCTCACCACCTGCTGCAGACCCAGTTTATGCCCTTCAGGAATCGACCAGCTCAGTCAGTAGTTCTGCTGTCGTGCCAATCTTGGTGAGGAGCATTTAAGTTCCCCATTAAGAGTGCATTCTGTGCCCTTGCCAACCTTATTGTGTTTTCCATATGGCGTTCAATATGGAGGCATACTGACTAATTCATGGGTTCAGGGGGGGCGATAAGTGGTAATCAGCAGGCCGTTTACTTGGTCATGTTCGACCAGATGCCTTGAGATTTTATATGACGTCCAGAGTCAATGTTGAGGACTCCCAGAGCAACCTCCTGCTGACTATTGACCACTGCGCTGTGACCTTTCCTGGGTCTGTCCTGCTGGTGGGACAAGACATGCCCAGGGATGGTGATGGTGGTGTCTGGGACATTGTCTGTAAGCCATGATTCCGTGATTATGATTATGTTAGGCTGTTGCAGGGTGGCTCGGTGGTGCAGTGGTTAGCACTGCTGCCTCACGGCGCCAAACCTGGCCCTGGGTCACTGTCCGTGTGGAGTTTGCACATTCTCCACGTGTCTGTGTGGGTCTCACCCCCACAACCCAAAGATCTGCAGGTTAGGTAGATTGGCCACGGGTTTAGAAGGATGAGGGGGGATCTTATTAAAACTTACAGGATTTTGAGAGGCCTCGCTAGAGGAGAGGATGTTTCCACTAGGAGGAAAAATTAGAACCAGAGGGCACAACCTCAGACTAAAGGGAAGATCCTTTATAACAGAGACAAGGAGGAATTTCTTCAGCCAGAGGGTGATGAATCTGTGGAACTCTTTGCCGCAGAAGACTGGGAAGGCCAAATCACTGAGTGTCTTTTAGACAGAGATAGATAGGTTCTTGATTAATAAGGGGATCAGGGGTTATGGGGAGAAGGCAGGAGAATGGGGATGAGAAAAATATCAGCCATGATTGACTGGCAGAGCAGACTCGATGGGCCGAGTGGCCTAATTCTGCTCCTATGCCTTATGATCTAAATTGCCCGTTAATTTTTTTTTAATGTCAGGCTGTTGCTTGACGCATCTGTGAGACAGCACTCCCAATGTTGGCACGTGCTCCCAGATGTTCGAAAGGAGGACTTTGCAAGGTTGACAGGACTGGCTATGTCACTATTGTTTCCAGTGCTCTGGTCATTGCCAGCTGGTCTGCGCACTTTTATTCCTTTGCAACTTCTCTGTAGCGGTTTGGTGCAACCGAGTGGCCATTTGAGAGGACACTGAAGAGCCAACTGTGTTCCTGTGGCTCTGGAGTCATCTGGAGTCACAAGCTTCATTTTCTATGCTACAATCATTTGCACAAGTCAAGTTATAGCTCAGTGATATGTCAAACCTCTGTTTCTCAATCAGTTTCACCCCCTGACAATTAGACAAATAGAAAAAGAAGCAATCACAATCGCAGCTGGTCGGAACAATCAAAACGTGATTTCTTTCAACATATCACCCCATGTCTCAGATCAAAGATGCTGCTTTTAATCATTCCTTTAAGAAACAGCCATAAAAGGTAAATGTGAAACCCTTGCGTACAAGATATGAAATGTAAAAGCAGTCGTGTCTGTTATGTTTGCTCAGCTGAACAATGAAGTGATTGATGCAGCAATTGGAACAAAGAACAAACAACAAAGTACAGCACAGGAATAGGCCCTTCGGGCAGCACGGTAGCATTGTGGATAGCACAATTGCTTCACAGCTCCAGGGTCCCAGGTTCGATTCCGGCTTGGGTCACTGTCTGTGCGGAGTCTGCACATCCTCCCCATGTGTGCGTGGGTTTCCTCCGGGTGCTCCGGTTTCCTCCCACAGTCCAAAGATGTGCGGGTTAGGTGGATTGGCCGTGATAAATTGCCCTTAGTGTCCAAAATTGCCCTTAGTGTTGGGTGGGGTTACTGGGTTATGGGGATAGGGGGGAGGTGTTGCCCTTGGGTAGGGTGCTCTTTCCAAGAGCCGGTGCAGACTCGATGGGCCGAATGGCCTCCTTCTGCACTGTAAATTCTATGATGACATCTATGATGATGGCCCTCCAAGCCTGTGCCGACCATGCTGCCCGTCTAAACTAAAATCTTCTACACTTCCGGGGTCCGTATCCCTCTATTCCCATCCTATTCATGTATCTGTCAAGATGCCCCTTAAACATCACTATCGTCCCTGCTTCCACCACCTCCTCCGGCAGCGAGCTTCAGGCACCCACTACCCTCTGTGTAAAAAACTTACCTCGTACATGTCCTCTAAACCTTGCCCTCGCACATTAAACCTATGCCCCCTAGTAATTGACCCCTCTACCCTATAAAAAGTCTCTGACTATCCACTCTGTCTGTGCCCCTCATAATTTTGCAGATCTCTATCAGGTCGCCCCTCAACCTCCGTCGTTCCAGTGAGAACAAACTGAGTTCATTCAACCTCTCCTCATAGCTAATGCCCTCCATACCAGGCTACATCCTGGTAAATCTCTTCTGCACCCTCTCTAAAGCCTCCACATCCTTCTGGTAGTGTGGCGACCAGAATTGAACACTATACTCCAAGCGTGGCCTAACTAAGGTTCTGTACAGCTGCAACACGACTTGCAAATCTTTATACTCAATGCCCCGGCCAATGAAGGCAAGCATGCCGTATGCCTTCTTGACTACCTTCTCCACCTGTGTTGCCCCTTTCAGTGACCTGTGGACCTGTACACCTAAATCTTTCTGACTGTCAATACTCTTGAGGGTTCTACCATTCACTTTATATTCCCTACCTGCATTAGACCTTCCAAAATGCATTACTTCACATATGTCTGGATTAAACTCCATCTGCCATCTCTCCGCCCAAGTCTCCAAACGATCTAAATCCTGCTGTATCCTCTGACAGTCCTCATCGCTATCTGCAATTCCACCAACCTTTGTGTCGTCTGCAAACTTACTAATCTGACCAGTTACATTTTCCTCCAAATCATTTATATATACTACGAACAGCAAAGGTCCCAGCACTGATCCTTGCGGAACACCACTAGTCACAGCCCTCCAATCAGAAACGCACCCTTCCATTCCTACTCTCTGCCTTCTATGACCTAGCCAGTTCTGTATCCACCTTGCCAGCTCACCCCTGATCCGTGTGACTTCACCTTTTGTACCAGCTAGGAAAACAAAGGTAGTTTTAAGGGATTTATATTTGTATTGGTAAACATTTGAAATAAGGTATATCTTTAACTGTGTTTAATTTAATGCTTCTGTGCCTGGTAGGGTAAAAATATAGTTAGATTCATGCTGGATAAAGGTGTGGAGTGGTGGTTGGTTCAATTCCAACTGTGTTTCTACTATGCTTAGAGAACGCCATGGCATGAAGAATAAATAGGAGAAGTAAGTCATTGCTTAGCAACAGGAGGCCACTTTCCAGAGCAAAGGGCTTTACTTTGTTCTTAGTTTTAACTGGAAGCCAGGGCAGTGGGAGACAGGATCTTGGGGAGTGAACACCTCTTAATCCTGCCAGAAGAAAGACTGGACAGAACAGGACGGGAGCTGCAAAGAGGCACGTTTCCTAAAGTACAAGATACAGTCCAGATAACCATGGAATTGTGACGGAAAGAACTTTTAAGACACCTGAAGTTAAGTGAACAGAACAAGGTATTGTTCAGAAGAATTCAAGGAAGAGGAAACAAAGTGTTATGAGTTAAAGAGGCAAGTGCAGTAACTAGATTTAAAGTGGGACAGCAGACTTCAGAGGTAGATGAAATGGTTGATGTCATTTGAAAATTAAAGCGATTGTGAGCAATTTTCACAGCAGTCAAGACAAAGAAATCCTAAAGTGGTTGTTTTAAAATCCTGGACTGAGGGTGCCACGGTGGCACAGTGGTTAGCACTGCTGCCGATGGCGCTGAGGACCCGGGTTCGAATCCCAGCCCTGGATCACTGTCTGTGTGGAGTTTGCACATTCTCCCCTTGTCTGTGTGGGTCGCACCTCCACAACCCAAAGATGTGCAGGATTGGTGGATTGGCCACACAATATTGCCCCTTAATTGGAAAAAAAATAATTGGGTACTCTAAATTTATTTTTTTAAAATAAAATAAAATCCTGGACTGGATTCGCTGTTAAAAGTGGAGCGGAGGGTTTGTTTAAAAGTGTCACTTGGGGCAGCATGGTGACACAGTGTTTAGCTCTGCTGCCTCACAGCACCGAGGTCCCAGGTTCGATCCCGGCTCTGGGTCACTGTCCATGTGGAGTTTGCACATTATCCCCGTGTTTGCGTGGGCTTTGCCCCCACAAACCAAAGATGTGCAGGGTAGGTGGATCGAACACGCTACATTACGGAGTGCGTGCACTTGACAGCAGTCATCTTGTGTGCTTAAAAGGGACTTTTTGTGTTAATGAGACCATAGTAGCTTAAGATATACTTTATTATCCATGTTAATCTTTGAATCTGTGTGTATTTGTTAAGCTGGAGGGGAGGGGAGTAAAGGAGTATTGTATTATAGTCAAATCTTTTCATTACATTTAATTCCTCTTGTTGGTTGTTGGAACTAATTTGTGGTCCAGTGACTCTGGGCCCCACATTTTCTGACAAAAAAGCAAAAGTTATGCAGAGGAATTCTCCGTCGACGGGATACTCTGGTCCACTGGCAGTGCACCCATCCCGCGGGTTTCCCGAGGGCGTGGGGAGGCCACAATGGGAAACCCTATTGGCCAGCTGCGGGAACGGAGAATCCTGCTGCCGGCGGGGTTGCGCCGTGCCGGAAAACGTGGCTGGCGGACCGGGGAATCCCCCACCCCCCTCCCTCATGGTCTTTTGAGCAAGGGTTCCACCTGGGATCGTCCCGTTCTGTCATAACATCAACTGGGATTGGAACACAGTCAAAGGTTGTAGAGCACAAAGGCCACTGAAAGATGTCTCTGCAATTCTGCTCTGCTGCTTGGCTGGAATGAGAACTGAAAGTCAATCCCTTTGCGCCCAAACCAGCCTGCCGCACAGTGACAGGCGCCATTACAGTCACTACACATGTCTGTCATTTTGCAGGCATTATCTCCCCACACACACTTTATTTAACGCATTAACTTATTTGGAATGTTTGTATACCCTTGCCTCGTGAGCACTGACACAGTTACTCTCACACAAGGAACATTTAGCATTCGTGTTCTTTAAAAGTCACTTATGTTTCCACTGCCCCACATCACTGCTGTGATAGATATTTTTTTCTGTTTGATATTTCTATTTGCTGATCTATTTTCTTCCTTTTCTCTTTACTTTAATTTCAATATTTATTGGTGGTCAGATAACTGGTCTTGGGCCCTTGCTATGAAGGAACCAACTGTTGATGTGATCTCCCTGCCTGCGGAGAGCAGGCACAGGGGTCAGGGAAGGATTTGGTTATCTCATAACCTCTCCTGGGGTTGATTAAGATTCCAACATTCGGTGTCTCGACTTACACACAAATAATGATTGGGGGAGACCCAAAGGGCAATTGGCTGCCATGGCAATAGCCTGAGCCAGAATCAGCACCTTCAGCAAAGGAAACATTTATAACGTTAACAGCCGGATTGCTCACAGGTCCAATTGGCGTTTGCAATAGGATAGATAATTACCTGGCAACGATAATGATCACTTAGTGCAACTTTCTAAAAGCTGTAATATCAAAGTCATAAACCCTTTTTTTTAGCAGAAAAGTACAAAGTGCAACTTTATCACCCATTCACAAGTCAAAAACTAACCGGGTCAAAGTTTAATTTGGCAATGACTCTGCTCTGAGTTTTGGTTCTTTGTTTTTGCCTTATTCTCAGCTCAAGGTAAGAGCTTGGTCTTCTGTTGATGCAGCAAGGACTTGAAAGTGTGCCCTAGTTTTGTCCTCTGTCACTTCATAGGACAAGGGCGACAGGTGCATGGGATCATCAATACTTGCAAGGTCCCCTCCATTTCTCCCCGTGCCTGCGTGGATCTCGCCCCCACAACCCAAAGATGTGCAGGGTAGGTGGATTGGCCCCGCTAAATTGCCCCTTAATTGGAAAAAAAATAATTGGATACCCTAAATTTAAAAAAAGTTCCCCTCCATTTCACCCACAATCCAGACGTGTAAAAGTTCCACCATCGCATTTCCAGCCGATGCTTCACTGTTATTGGGTCAAAATCAGGGAACTCCCTCCTTGAAGAGCACCCTGGGTGTACCTACACGGCAAGGGCTACAGGAGAAGGCTCACCACCTCCTACTCGACGCCAACTGCAGGTAGGCAATAAATCATGGTCTTGCCAGCATCATCGCAAATACATTTACTCATGGTCTCTCTAAGGTTCCAAACCAATGTATTTTCAGCTCGCAATACTGTGATAACAAAATAAAATATTGCGGATTCCTGAGATCTGGAATAAAGACAGGAAGTGCTGGAAAATCTCAGCAGGCCTGGCGTCCAAGGGCGAGTCACATTGGGCTTGGAATATTAACTCTCATTCGTTCTCCACAACTGTTATCACTTCCAGAACTTTCCGTTTTTACTTCACACGCTATAATGTTCCCAGCCAAATGATTAATTTAAATGGTTTAATGTCTTCATTAAAATAGCAGATTTCTGGGGAACTACTGATACTTGCTGACTTATCAACTCAAATCTTCATGAAATCTTTGGACATTGGGAGCACTCTGGAAAATAAAGTTACCCCAATTGCTGTACACTGCCACTTACTGTCTGTAAGCGAAACATCACTTAAACACGACACATTAATTTTCCATTCGATGAGAACTATACCCAAAGGCAGGCTCTTGATCAACATTTGCTGATTGGCAGTTTTTTGTCAGTGATGGTTAGCCATTGCCTTCCACTCTCAGTCGGGTAAGAAGTACCACAGCCAGAACAGGAATTGAACCCGTGCTGTTCCATTATTTTGAAGCATACGTTAACCATCTGAGACAACACCCTGTTGTAACCCGCACGGGTTTTACACGATAGGGACGATCCACTACCCTGGGAAGCTTGTAAAAGATCAGCTCCCCTACAAGGGTTGGGGGACACTTAACTAAGGCAATGTGCCTTTGTATAAATAGAATCAGCCAGTCAGGCATATAATCTTAAATAAAAACTGAACTGGAAAAATATATCAGTTCAAACAACACTTGATAAAGAAACCTAGGTTAACATGTTAACCTTCGAGGCCAAGCGCGTTGTATACAGAGAGAGAGACTAACATTGATAAAATTCATCTTCTCACAATGCCCCGAAGCGAAGTTTAGTCACAGTTGTCATGTAGGAAATGTAGAAGGCAATTTGCACACAGCAAATTTCCACAAAGAGCAACGTGAGAATGATCAGATGATCTATTTTAGATTTTAGTTGAGGAATACATTTTGATTCTCCTACTCATCTTCCAAACAATACTGCTGGATCTTTTGCACCCATTTGACAGAGCAAGTGGTTTATCATCTCATTGGAATAACAGCGCCACTGACAATGCAGCCGCCCCTCAGTGCTGCATTACACAGTGCCAGTCTAAATGTTTATGCCCACGGTTCTGGAGAGGGATTTGAATCCACAACCGTTCAACTTTGAGCTGAGCCTGTTACACACTGAGCCACAACTAATGACAACACCAGCACTGCAACATTAGTTCAACTAAAAATAACTCTCCCTGGGTTTTCTCTTTGACCCACCCTCCTGCTGAACCAACTCCAGGGTGTCTCAATGTGATTCGATGACCGACTAATTCAAAAAATTATGCCGGACTTTGCTGATAATCAACATGGTTAAACATTGCACTTTAAGAATCGCTTGTAGTCCAGATTGCACCTGCTCGAGAGATTCCATCCCATAATAGCATCATCTGGTATTGTAGTTACGTGACTTTAGACTCACTGCCACTCTTTCCCAAATTCTCCTGCCCTCCCCCTCTTCTTCCAGTCTATATATGAAGGATGTGGATGGACTTGTGCTGTGTTAATCTGCAGGTAAAAATAGAACTCTTGCAGTACAACCGACGTTTCACCATCCTGAAACAGTACATGGAATGGGGAGGGAGCAATTCACATTGCTGCAAAGTAGGTCCAGGGTCTTACTGAAAACAACACCCAACAAACCAGCTTGAAGGTGAGAAAGACAGGCTAATTGTCGTCACGGAAACATTGGGCTGGATTCTCCGTAGCGGAAATCATGGGCGTCATTCTCCGACCCCCCGCCGGGTCGGAGAATGGCCGTTGGCCGCCGTGATTCCCGCCCCCGCCCCCGCCGAAGTCTCCGGTACCGGAGATTGGGCGGGGGGCGGGAATCGGGCCGCGCCGGTTGGCGGGACCCCCCACTCAATTCTCCAGCCCGGATGGGCCGAAGTCCCGCCCAGAAATTGCCTGTCCCGCCGGCGTAAATCAAAGCTGGTATTTACCGGCGGGACCAGGCGGCGAGGGCGGGCTCCGGGGTCCTGGGGGGGGCGCGGGGCGATCTGACCCTGGGGGTGCCCCCACGGTGGGCTGGCCCGCGATCGGGGCCCACCGATCTGCGGGCGGGCCTGTGCCGTGGGGGCACTCTTTCCCTTCCGCCTCCACCACGGCCTCCACCATGGTGGAGGCGGAAGAAACTCTCCACACTGCGCATGCGCGGGAAACTGTCGGCGACCGCTGACGCCAACTGGCGGGACGGAAATCCCTCCGGCGCCGGCCTAGCCCCTCAATGCTGGGGCTCGGCCCCCAAAGATGCGGAGCATTCTGCACCTTTGGGCCGGCGCGATGCCCGTCTGATTGGCGACGTTTTTGGCGCCAGTCGGTGGACATCGCGCCGTTGGGGGAGAATTTCGCCCCATGATCGCGATCAGGCTGAGAATAGATTCCAATGCCGGAATCGGAGCCAGTTTGACGGTGGTCCGCCATGCTCCTCCCCCTCCAAACAGGCGTCATCGTAACACACGCCTCAAGCCGTTTCAACAGTGTTGGCGCATCATCAGCGAGCTCTGCTCCCGATGGGCAGAGTTCCCAACGGCACGGGCCACGTGCCACGTGTGGTCCCAAGCGTGAGCGAACTTGCCGTGCCGGCTGCGGCAGTGTCCATTCTCCGGCCTTTTCTGTGCGATACGCGGGAATTTCACTCGCCGCCGGTGCTAGCCCTTCACCGGTACCGGAATCAATGAGGGTTTTACGCCAATATTTCAGTCATGAAAGTCCAAACATGCTCCGCTGGTGTCAAAGCTTAGTCTCCCAATCGGAGAATCCAGCCCATTGTCTTTGGAAGAGGAGACCATACTGTCGGGAGGTTCTGTCACACATCAGAAATACAGGAATCCTTCCAACTCTCTGCATCACTGAGGAAGGGATCTGAGAGGGGAAGGAGAGAAGATGGCGGAGGGAAAGGGAGGGAGAGGGGACTCAGGAAGGACAGGGAAAGAGGATGCGGAGGAAAGGAGAAGGGACATGAATGGGGGGAGGTGGTGGAAGGCGAGTCGGGGAGCTGGTGGGAGAGAAGGGAGGCAGAGGGGGGATTCAGAGGTCTCACCTCTTAGTCTCTGCCAATGCTCCGCTAGTCACCGGAGGGTAAACAAGACCAAACTGAGTTGATTTATCATTTGGCTCTCGGAGTTTCCTTTGCATTTAAAAAATCCCTTTCAGTTTAACTCCCAAATAGGATCATACACAGCATGAATCATAGAATCTTGACAGTACAGAAGGAGGCCATTCAGCCCATCGAGTCTGCACTGACCCTTCAAAAGACCACATAGGCCCAATCCCCTGATCTATTCCAGCAACCCCACCCTAAGGGGCAATTTAGCACGGCCAATCCACCTAATTTACACATCTTTGGAGTGTGGGAGGAAACCGGAGCACCCGGAGGAAACTCACGCAGACACGGGGAGAACGTGCAGAGTCCGCACAGGCAGTGACCCGAGGTCAGAATCGAACCCGGATCTCTAACGTGAAACTAATTTCAATTCAACTTCACAACCTGATGAGGTAGAAGAATGGAGTATATTCTTTCAATTAAGAGGTTTTTTTGCAGTTTTTAAATCCTTTCCCTCCTTGTCCATTATTCCAAAGCTCAGAGAGCAGGTGGACGGCCGGCTCTGAGTACTTGCTCGATGCTTTTCCTCAGCCTACACTGCCCATACAAGCAGCCCGATTTGTCTTTGCTCTGATTCTGTTCCTCCTCTCTGCCTTTAGTCCTTCAGTTATGATCTCTGCAGATGGGAGATATGGGCACAACATCACCATCTGGCACCTTGTGGTCTCGCCTCTTGCTGCAATGGGCACTGAGGTAACACATCACATGGTTCAATCATATCCGCAAATGTCAATATTTCAAACTCTTCACTATGTCACATTCCTTCAGTTAGAATTATTCCCTCACGCTACAACTCTCACTTCTTGGTGGTTACTCATATATATTGTTTTAAAGAGGCCTGCGCTGCTTTTGTTTCAGTAAATCATAAACTGCGCTCATTGCTGTCTTTGTGTCCCACTGTCAGCTTTGGGCCATTGTTCGCAATTCCACGTCTCCTCACTGACCTGGCCAACATCACTAAAATAGACAGTCTGGTCATTTACCGCAGTGATATTTGTTGGAGCTTTGCTGTGGGCACATTTGCTGCCCTGTCACTACAACCGTGCTTGATTAGTTCTGAAGTGCTTTGTGACATTCTGACATTGTGAAAGACTCTGTATAAATGCAAGTTATTTCTTCCTTACATCATTATACAACATCTCTGCTTCAAGGGGCATGCATCGTTAACTCAGCGGAGAATGAAACTATTGTGTTCCCACTGTCCTTAAAGGAAAGATTTAATTGGATCCATTGTTAGTGAATGAATAAAGGCATTGTACAATACATAACAACAGTATACAAAATAGAACAGTCTCTAGTTAAACCCTTTGTCTGTGCTGGGATAGCAATGGAGCAACAACTATCCTCTCTAACAACCCAGGTATCTGCTTCTAGGTACTTGTCTAGTGATCTTGCTGGAAGAGACACAAGTTCAGATGATGGGTACCCACAAGATCAGGCTTGACTAAGATGTCCTCCATTCACAAGCATTTTGTTCAAGCTCTTTGCCAAAACGCACAGGTTTAACATGACCCTTTAGAAAAACATCGAGAGGGTGACAACACAAACTCCCGTAAAACCCATATCAGAGCAAGAGTTAACACTTTCAGAAAGGAGGAGACAGGGTTTAGTTGGGCAGACGGGTTGGCGATGCGCAAGGGGAAATAATTGACGGGGGAATGACAGACTCATTGTTTGCCACAGGAACCATACTGGGCTGTTGAGACGAAGGGCCTTTGACTTGAAACATTGACTGTTTTTCGCTCCACAAATGCTACCAGACTTGCTGAGTATTTCCTGCTTTTCTTTCTGAAACAAAGGACAATGCTCTCATTTATTCGTTTTTTGTTCTGATCCCTTCTGAAAGTTAAATGTTCCTGGATAATTCACTCGGGCCAGGATTGATATTTTACGCTCACTGATTTTGACACATCCCATTTTGTGATATGGGGTGTTCAGAGTTCTGACCATTTTATAGGAAATTAATGACCAGGTCTATTTATTTATCAGGATTTCTAACCCTCTTAAAGATCACCTGGCACGTAGGTGGTTTGACTAACTTTGGGAGATGGAGAGTAATTTCCTGGGTTGTCTGCAAGTTCTTTCTCACCGCTTTCAGTTAAAACATGAGAGAATGGTGCTCAGGATTCCACCATTGAGTGGGTGAAGATGTCTTTATGGGCCTCATGATTTCTTTCATAATTTAATTTTCATAGGATTATGTTTGTAAAGCTATTACTTTACTTTACTCAAAACCGGTCCCTTCAATCAAATCACACTTAATCGCAGCATCTACTTTAATTAAAGCTCCTAATTAATTATCAGTTAATGTGCATTGGTGACTCTGAGTCACCCTTCCCCATTTGATATCTGGAGCTTTTATCCGGTGTGTAAAGAACTTTCTGCTTATTCCAATTCTTCAAACTTTCAACTGGTGACATTCCTAAAATTCCTGATGTGGTGAAACTATTGGAAACATTTCCCCGACATTTAAGGGGATATCAAGAATAATTAAGTGGAATTTGATCAATGTTGATGATTACATGTAAAAATAACAGCATTAATTCATGAATATGAGAGCGCTGTGTATTTACTTCCTTTCTGTTTCTTCCTCCAGCCGAAAGTAAGCTATCCAACATTTAGATGTGAATATTGCCCCGTCCCCCCTTATCTTTGGCTGGACCGTCAGCAACAAGACTGTTGTGTTAGACATATTTTCCAGAAGTCTTTCCCTATCTTCTCCAGTAACTCAACTGGGTCGAGCATGTGGACGAAAGAGCAGAGATTTGGAATACTTCTCCCTTCTGTGTCCCCATGTAGCCATGGGGCCAACCCTCTCTCTGTCTAGATCACAAGTCTTTCAACGCATTCTGTGAGGCCCAGTTTGGATGGTTTCACAACATAAAGGAATGGGGCTGGTTTAGCACAGTGGGCTAAGCAGCTGGCTTGTAATGCAGAACAAGGCCAGTAGCGCGGGTTCAATATCCCGTACCAGCCTCCCCGAAAAAGTGCCGGAATGTGGCAACTAGGGGCTTTTCACAGTAACTTCATTGAAGCCTACTTGTGACAATGAGCTATTATTATTAATAATAATCATTTGGATCTGGGGAAACCGAGAGAATTCTGTAAAATAATCAGTTTGTGGCAATGCGGTCGTTGAATAACACCTGAAGCTTTTTTCAGTCCAACTATTGAATTTTCAGCACTGTTCCCATACCTGACACTGTCTAAACCCAGAGCTGTGTGAGTCATTGCATAGTTAATGTATGAGAGTCTGTTCAGCACTGAGATAGTGCCATATGTCACAAGCTTGTGTAAAGTGTCCGCCCAGTTTAACTAAATATATTTCTGGTGCTGTAATGGTGATTTGAACAGGTGTTATTTCATGGAATTAGGCTGCACACAAACAATAACTTTCCCCTTGCCAACCTGGACTGCTCTTTGTAGAACTCACCCAGTGGATCGTATTGATTTCAGTGGGTCGAAAATCAAGTGGGTTTCACAAGGAGTGGATCACCTCCTGGACAGTGAAGGTGGAGGTTGGCCCCATGGTTTAACAGGAATGTTACGTTTTCTTTTTTGTTGCAGTTCCTGAACAGTTTGTGCGCTTTGTTAAAGGTGCGGTTGAGCTCTGAGTTCAGGACCAGGAAGATTTGTACAGTCAGTATTGCTGCAACATCAGTGTCACATCAATGTGTGGTTAAAACATTTCAATAAAATTATGAAGATGATCCCAAAAATGGGAGGCTTTAGTTGCAAAGATGAAACAGAGAGTCAGAGAGTCATAGTGCAACAAGACGGGCCATTCGGCCCATGGAACCCACTGACCGTAAGAGAAGGATTGGTAGGACAGCACGATAGCACAAGTGGATAGCACTGTGGCTTCACAGCGCAAGGGTCCCAGGTTCGATTCCCCGCTGGGTCTCTGTGTGGAGTTTGCACATTCTCCCCCTGTCTGCGTGGGTTTCCTCCGGGTGCCCCGGTTTCCTCCCTCAGCCCAAAGATGTGCAGGGTAGGTGGATTGGCCATGATAAATTGCCCTTAGTGACCAAAAAGTTTAGGAGGGGTTATTGGGTTACGGGGATAAGGTGGAAGTGAGGGCTTAAGTGGGTCGGTGCAGACTTGATGGGCCGAATGGCGTCCTTCTGCACTGTATGTTCTATGTTCTGGTAAATGGGCTCAAAATTATAACCAAAAGTATTGATTCAGTAGATAGGGACACACGACTTCATTGGTCAGTAAGTCAGTAACTCTGGCCAGTAAACTTGAGGTTATTACTAAAGAGACGTTAGGAGTATTTTTACGTGTAAAATGCTGTGACAAGGGATGTAAAATCAGAAGGAGAAGGGAAAGAGAATCCAGAACTATTCTCAAAAGGGAAATACATAAATATTCAAAAGCTTTTCAAAGAATAGCAGAAAGATCAGAAAATGGGAAGTGAGTGGATTGCTCTTTCCCTGTGTCGGGTATCATAGAATTTACAGTGCAGAAGGTGGCCATTCGGCCCATCGAGTCTGCACCGACTCTTGGAAAGAGCACCCTACCCAAGGTCAACACGTCCACCCTATCCCCATAACCCAGTAACCCCACCCAACACTAAGGGCAATTTTGGACACTAAGGGCAATTGATCATGGCCAACCCACCTAACCTCCACATCTTTGGACTGTGGGAGGAAACCGGAGCACCCGGAGGAAACCCACGCACACACGGGGAGGACGTGCAGACTCCGCACAGACAGTGACCCAAGCCGGAATCGAACATGGGACCCTGGAGCTGTGAAGCAATTGTGCTATCCACAATGCTACCGTGCTGCCCAACGGGTATGGGAGTGATGGGAGTGGGTATGGGAGTGATGGGAGTGATGGGCGTGGGTATGGGAGTGATAGGAGTGATGGGAGTGGGTATGGGAGTGATAGGAGTGATGGGAGTGGGTATGGGAGTGATGGGAGTGGGTATGGGAGTGATGGGAGTGGGGATGGGAGTGATGGGAGTGGGTATGGGAGTGATGGGAGTGATGGGAGAGGGTATGGGAGTGATGGGAGTGGGAATGGGAGTGATGGGAGTGGGTATGGGAGTGATGGGAGTGGGAATGGGAGTGATGGGAGTGGGTATGGGAGTGATAGGAGTGATGGGAGTGATGGGAGTGGGTATGGGAGTGATGGGAGTGGGGATGGGAGTGATGGGAGTGGGTATGGGAGTGATGGGAGTGATGGGAGTGGGTATGGGAGTGATGGGAGTGATGGGAGTGGGTACGGGAGTGATGGGAGTGATGGGAGTGGGTATGGGAGTGATGGGAGTGGGTATGGGAGTGATGGGAGTGATGGGAGTGGGTATGGGAGTGATGGGAGTGATGGGAGTGGGTACGGGAGTGATGGGAGTGATGGGAGTGGGAATGGGAGTGATGGGAGTGGGTATGGGAGTGATGGGAGTGGGTATGGGAGTGATGGGAGTGGGGATGGGAGTGATGGGAGTGGGTATGGGAGTGATGGGAGTGATGGGAGTGGGTATGGGAGTGATGGGAGTGATGGGAGTGGGTATGGGAGTGATGGGAGTGGGTATGGGAGTGATGGGAGTGATGGGAGTGGGAGTGATGGGAGTGATGGGAGTGGGGATGGGAGTGATGGGAGTGATGGGAGTGATGGGAGTGGGGATGGGAGTGATGGGAGTGATGGGAGTGATGGGAGTGGGTATGGGAGTGATGGGAGTGATGGGAGTGGGTATGGGAGTGATGGGAGTGATGGGAGTGGGGATGGGAGTGATGGGAGTGATGGGAGTGGGAGTGATGGGAGTGATGGGAGTGGGTATGGGAGTGATGGGAGTGATGGGAGTGGGGATGGGAGTGATGGGAGTGATGGGAGTGGGGATGGGAGTGATGGGAGTGGGAGTGATGGGAGTGATGGGAGTGGGGATGGGAGTGATGGGAGTGATGGGAGTGGGTATGGGAGTGATGGGAGTGATGGGAGTGGGGATGGGAGTGATGGGAGTGGGGATGGGAGTGGGGATGGGAGTGATGGGAGTGATGGGAGTGGGTATGGGAGTGATGGGAGTGATGGGAGTGGGTATGGGAGTGATGGGAGTGGGGATGGGAGTGATGGGAGTGATGGGAGTGATGGGAGTGGGGATGGGAGTGATGGGAGTGATGGGAGTGATGGGAGTGGGGATGGGAGTGATGGGAGTGATGGGAGTGATGGGAGTGGGTATGGGAGTGATGGGAGTGGGTATGGGAGTGGGGATGGGAGTGATGGGAGTGATGGGAGTGATGGGAGTGGGTATGGGAGTGATGGGAGTGATGGGAGTGGGTATGGGAGTGATGGGAGTGATGGGAGTGATGGGAGTGGGGATGGGAGTGATGGGAGTGATGGGAGTGATGGGAGTGGGGATGGGAGTGGGGATGGGAGTGATGGGAGTGATGGGAGTGATGGGAGTGGGTATGGGAGTGATGGGAGTGATGGGAGTGGGTATGGGAGTGATGGGAGTGATGGGAGTGATGGGAGTGGGGATGGGAGTGATGGGAGTGGGGATGGGAGTGGGGATGGGAGTGATGGGAGTGGGGATGGGAGTGGGGATGGGAGTGATGGGAGTGATGGGAGTGGGGATGGGAGAGATGGGAGTGATGGGAGTGGGGATGGGAGTGATGGGAGTGATGGGAGTGATGGGAGTGGGGATGGGAGTGATGGGAGTGGGGATGGGAGTGGGGATGGGAGTGATGGGAGTGGGGATGGGAGTGGGGATGGGAGTGATGGGAGTGATGGGAGTGGGGATGGGAGTGATGGGAGTGATGGGAGTGGGGATGGGAGTGGGGATGGGAGTGATGGGAGTGATGGGAGTGGGGATGGGAGTGATGGGAGTGATGGGAGTGGGGATGGGAGTGATGGGAGTGATGGGAGTGATGGGAGTGGGGATGGGAGTGATGGGAGTGATGGGAGTGGGGATGGGAGTGATGGGAGTGATGGGAGTGGGGATGGGATTGATGGGAGTGGGGATGGGAGTGGGGATGGGAGTGATGGGAGTGGGGATGGGAGTGGGGATGGGAGTGATGGGAGTGATGGGAGTGGGTATGGGAGTGATGGGAGTGATGGGAGTGGGTATGGGAGTGATGGGAGTGATGGGAGTGATGGGAGTGGGGATGGGAGTGATGGGAGTGATGGGAGTGGGGATGGGAGTGATGGGAGTGATGGGAGTGATGGGAGTGGGGATGGGAGTGATGGGAGTGGGGATGGGAGTGGGGATGGGAGTGATGGGAGTGGGGATGGGAGTGGGGATGGGAGTGATGGGAGTGATGGGAGTGGGGATGGGAGTGATGGGAGTGATGGGAGTGGGGATGGGAGTGGGGATGGGAGTGATGGGAGTGATGGGAGTGGGGATGGGAGTGATGGGAGTGATGGGAGTGGGGATGGGAGTGATGGGAGTGATGGGAGTGATGGGAGTGGGGATGGGAGTGATGGGAGTGATGGGAGTGATGGGAGTGGGGATGGGAGTGATGGGAGTGGGGATGGGAGTGATGGGAGTGATGGGAGTGGGGATGGGAGTGATGGGAGTGATGGGAGTGGGTATGGGAGTGATGGGAGTGATGGGAGTGGGTATGGGAGTGATGGGAGTGGGGATGGGAGTGATGGGAGTGATGGGAGTGGGGATGGGAGTGATGGGAGTGATGGGAGTGGGGATGGGAGTGATGGGAGTGATGGGAGTGGGGATGGGAGTGATGGGAGTGATGGGAGTGGGGATGGGAGTGATGGGAGTGATGGGAGTGATGGGAGTGGGGATGGGAGTGATGGGAGTGGGGATGGGAGTGATGGGAGTGATGGGAGTGGGTATGGGAGTGATGGGAGTGATGGGAGTGGGTATGGGAGTGATGGGAGTGATGGGAGTGGGTATGGGAGTGATGGGAGTGATGGGAGTGGGGATGGGAGTGATGGGCGTGGGTATGGGAGTGATGGGAGTGATGGGAGTGGGGATGGGAGTGATGGGAGTGGGTATGGGAGTGATGGGAGTGGGTAGGGGAGTGATGGGAGTGATGGGAGTGGGTATGGGAGTGGGGATGGGAGTGGGGATGGGAGTGGGTATGGGAGTGATGGGAGTGGGGATGGGAGTGGGGATGGGAGTGATGGGAGTGATGGGAGTGGGGATGGGAGTGATGGGTGTGATGGGAGTGGGTATGGGAGTGATGGGAATGATGGGAGTGGGTATGGGAGTGATGGGAGTGATGGGAGTGGGTATGGGAGTGATGGGAGTGATGGGAGTGGGGATGGGAGTGATGGGTGTGATGGGAGTGGGTATGGGAGTGATGGGAATGATGGGAGTGGGTATGGGAGTGATGGGAGTGATGGGAGTGGGTAGGGGAGTGATGGGAGTGATGGGAGTGATGGGAGTGATGGGAGTGGGGATGGGAGTGATGGGAGTGATGGGAGTGATGGGAGTGATGGGAGAGGGTATGGGAGTGATGGGAGTGATGGGAGTGGGTATGGGAGTGATGGGAGTGGGGATGGGAGTGATGGGAGTGGGGATGGGAGTGATGGGAGTGGGTATGGGAGTGATGGGAGTGATGGGAGTGGGGATGGGAGTGATGGGAGTGATGGGAGTGGGGATGGGAGTGATGGGAGTGGGTATGGGAGTGATGGGAGTGATGGGAGTGATGGGAGTGGGTATGGGAGTGATGGGAGTGGGGATGGGAGTGATGGGAGTGATGGGAGTGGGGATGGGAGTGATGGGAGTGGGTATGGGAGTGATGGGAGTGGGGATGGGAGTGATGGGAGTGGGGATGGGAGTGATGGGAGTGGGTATGGGAGTGATGGGAGTGGGGATGGGAGTGATGGGAGTGATGGGAGTGGGGATGGGAGTGATGGGAGTGATGGGAGTGATGGGCGTGGGGATGGGAGTGATGGGAGTGATGGGAGTGGGGATGGGAGTGATGGGCGTGGGTATGGGAGTGATGGGAGTGGGGATGGGAGTGATGGGAATGATGGGAGTGATGGGCGTGGGGATGGGAGTGGGGATGGGAGTGATGGGAGTGATGGGAGTGGGGATGGGAGTGATGGGAGTGATGGGCGTGGGGATGGGAGTGATGGGCGTGGGGATGGGAGTGATGGGAGTGATGGGAGTGATGGGAGTGGGTATGGGAGTGATGGGAGTGGGGATGGGAGTGATGGGAGTGATGGGAGTGGGTATGGGAGTGATGGGCGTGGGTATGGGAGTGAGGGGAGTGATGGGATTGATGGGTTTGTATGGGAGTGAGGGGAGTGATGGGAGTGGGTATGGGAGTGATGGGAGTGGGGATGGGATTGATGGGATTGATGGGAGTGGGTATGGGAGTGATGGGAGTGATGGGAGTGGGTATGGGAGTGATGGGAGTGATGGGAGTGGGTATGGGAGTGATGGGAGTGGGTATGGGAGTGATGGGAGTGATGGGAGTGGGTATGGGAGTGAGGGGAGTGATGGGAGTGATGGGAGTGGGGATGGGAGTGATGGGAGTGGGTATGGGAGTGATGGGAGTGATGGGAGTGGGGATGGGAGTGATGGGAGTGATGGGAGTGGGAGTGATGGGAGTGGGTATGAGTGATGGGAGTGATGGGAGTGATGGGAGTGGGGATGGGAGTGATGGGCGTGGGTATGGGAGTGATGGGAGTGATGGGAGTGGGGATGGGAGTGATGGGCGTGGGTATGGGAGTGATGGGAGTGATGGGAGTGGGTATGGGAGTGATGGGAGTGATGGGAGTGGGTATGGGAGTGATGGGAGTGATGGGAGTGGGGATGGGAGTGATGGGAGTGATGGGAGTGGGGATGGGAGTGAGGGGAATGATGGGAGTGATGGGAGTGGGTATGGGAGTGATGGGAGTGATGGGAGTGGGTATGGGAGTGATGGGAGTGATGGGAGTGGGGATGGGAGTGATGGGAGTGGGTATGGGAGTGATGGGAGTGATGGGAGTGATGGGAGTGGGGATGGGAGTGATGGGAGTGGGTATGGGAGTGAGGGGAGTGATGGGAGTGATGGGAGTGGGTATGGGAGTGATGGGAGTGGATATGGGAGTGATGGGAATGATGGGAGTGGGGATGGGAGTGATGGGCGTGGGTATGGGAGTGAGGGGAGTGATGGGAGTGATGGGAGTGGGTATGGGAGTGATGGGAGTGGGTATGGGAGTTAGGGGAGTGATGGGAGTGGTGGGAGTGATGGGAGTGGGTATGGGAGTGATGGGAGTGATGGGAGTGATGGGAGTGGGGATGGGAGTGATGGGAGTGGGTATGGGAGTGATGGGAGTGATGGGAGTGGGGATGGGAGTGATGGGAGTGGGTATGGGAGTGATGGGAGTGATGGGAGTGGGTATGGGAGTGATGGGAGTGATGGGAGTGGGTATGGGAGTGATGGGAGTGATGGGAGTGGGGATGGGAGTGATGGGAGTGGGTATGGGAGTGAGGGGAGTGATGGGAGTGATGGGAGTGGGTATGGGAGTGATGGGAGTGATGGGCGTGGGTATGGGAGTGATGGGAGTGATGGGCGTGGGTATGGGAGTGATGGGAGTGATGGGAGTGGGAGTGATGGGAGTGGGAGTGATGGGAGTGGGTATGGGAGTGGGTATGGGAGTGGGGATGGGAGTGATGGGAGTGGGGATGGGAGTGATGGGAGTGGGAGTGATGGGGGTGATGGGCTCACCTGCTTCTTTCTGTGCTGCAGAATTGAAGTTGGCCATGCATATGATAAAAAGCAACTAATTGGTTCACTGTCAATGTCACTATCTCCTCAGAATGCGTCAATTAGCAATGGGTCTTACAGATTCTTCACCACAGATGGCGGGTTGAGGGTATTTGTTTTGCACAGCAGCTTATTTTGACCTGCAATGCCCAGCCCAAATACACAGTGAAACCAGATTCAAGAATAACTTTCAAGAGGGAAGTGGATAAATATTTGAAAGGGAAATGTTGCAGGGCTGTGGGGGAGGTGCAGAGGACTGGTATTGATTGGATAGCTTTTCTAAAGAGCCAATTCTGGCACAATATTATTTAAATTCATTTACGGGGTGTGGGCGTCGCTGATTAGGTCAATGCCCTTCCCTAATTACTCTTGAGAAGGTGGTGGTGAGCTGCCTTCTTGAACCGCTGCAGTCTATGTGGCGTACGTACACCCACTGTGCTGCTAGGGAGGGAGTTCCAGGATTTCGACCCAGTGACAGTGAAGGAACGCCGATATATTTCCAAGTCAGGGTGGTGAGTGACTTATTAATAATAATAATAATAATAATCTTTATTAGTACATAGAACATACTGTCACAAGTAGGCTTACATTAACACCGCAATGAAGTTACCGTGAAAAGCCCCTAGTCGCCACACTCTGGCGCCTGTTCGGGTACAGAGGGAGAATTCAGAATGTCCAATTCACCTAACAGCACGTCTTTCGGGACTTGTGGGAGGAAACCGGAGCACCCGGAGGAAACCCACGCAGACACGGGGAGAACGTGCAGACTCCGCACAGACAGAGACCCGAGCCGGGAATCGAACCTGGGACCCTGGAGCTGTGACGCAACAGTGCTACCCAACCTCCAGGCGGTGGGGCTCCCAGATATCTGCTACTCTTGTCCTTCTAGATGGTAATGGTTGTGGGTCTGGAAGGTGCTGTCTAAGTGGCGAGTTCCTGTAGTATCACGGCTGCTACTGTGCATCGGTGGTGAAGCGAGTGGATGATTGTGGAAGGGGTAGCAATCAAGTTGGTTGCTTGGATGAATGGCCACCTTCTGTGTTGGATTATTCCATAAAATATGTATCACTAGTTTAAGATATTCAATCAAGAAACACAATGCAGGGCGCCTCACAGAATGCTGGATACTGAGAGGGCTTTCTGGTAAAGACTTCATGGTTAAACATATTACAACAAATCATATTCCACCTTTGTTACAGTTCCTTGTACAAAGAACAATCCTTTAGACCCTGCAGTGCTGATTGACAATATCCTCGAGCCTCCATCCACCTCATATTGAAGAACACTATTGTCTGAGCCAGCTGACACCACCACCAACCAAACACACAGTTATGCTGAAGTGCAATGATTAAACAGCCCTTCACTTCTCCTATAACCAGAACTGGGTGTCTCAAATCCAAATACTTTGTAGAACAACCAGGAGGTGAAGGGGTGATTTCCTGTCCATGCAGTGGGTGAAGGTAATCTCGCAAAACTTTCTAACACATATCCCCCTTTAATCACACAGTGCAAAGTAAATCTTTGGAATTAACTCTGGGGACAATACTTTACACATAAAACAGGAAGTAGATTATGCACAATCAATTACTCTCAAGACAAGGTGAGTCATAACTAATCGGCTTTAATCAGCTAGAACTGTACCCAGCAGCTTCGATACAGAAAGTGAAGGCTGCTGGGACGGCATTGGTTCTTAGCCAATGGTAGACTCCTAGGTCTTGCCAATGGTCATCCACCTCTCAGGTACTGCAATACCTGGTATTACCACATTCACCCCCTGTTAAAAAAAGAACCCAGCGGGGTGATGGCCAGCGTTACTGTCGCCGTTTTGCATGGTAGGACCAGGTATGGAGGTACCGTGATGTCGAAGGTAACAGAAAAAGTTTTTTTTTGTTTGTTTTATGGTGCAGCAATCAGACGATCGGGTGGCCTGGTCCTTCTGGAACGTCTGGGCTTCGGCGATGATCCTGGTGGGGGCCCTGGTGGTTGTGGCTCCGGGAACGTGATGTCCTCCTCCCAGGCACTTCGTCACCCTTAGGCAGCGCTGTTGGGGCGAAAAGTGGGCAGGGGGAAGGGGCGCCTGTAGGGGGCGTTGGTGCCTGTTCGGCGCTGGGTAGGGGCGGCGGCAGTACTGACCCTCCGGTCAGGTGCTGAGGGGAGGGTGGGGGTGGGGGCAATGGTGCGGGTGCGCGTGGGGCTCCGGCGGGCGCCAGGTCCCGAAGGGAGACCGTGTCTTGGCAGCCGTTGGGGAACGCTACGTAGGCGTACTGGGGGTTGGCGTGCAGCAGGTGGACCCTCTCGACCAACGGGTCCGACTTGTGCGGCCTCACATGTTTCCGCAGCAGGACGGGTCCGGGTGTTGCTAGCCAGCTGGGGAGCGAGGTCCCGGAGGAGGACTTCCTGGGGAAAACAAGGAGACGTTCGTGAGGTGTCTGGTTCGTGGTAGTACAGAGCAGCGACCGGATGGAGTGAAGGGCCACTGGGAGGACTTCTTGCCAGCGGGAGACTGGGAGATTCCTGGACCGAAGGGCCAGCAGGACGGTCTTCCAGACCGTTCCATTCTCCCTTTCTACCTGCCCGTTTCCCCGGGGGTTGTAACTGGTCGACCTGCTGGAGGCGATGCCTTTGCTGAGCAGGAATTGACGCAGTTCGTCACTCATAAAGGAGGACCCCCTATCACTATGAATGTATGCGGGGAAACCGAAGAGTGTAAAAATGCCCTAGAGGGCCTTGATGACGGTGGTCGTGGTCATGTCCGGGCAGGGGATGGCGAATGGGAACCGGGAGTACTCGTCAATCACGTTCAGGAAGTACGTGTTGCGGTCGGTGGAGGGGAGGGGGCCCTTGAAATCCATGCTGAGGCGTTCAAAGGGACGGGAAGCCTTTATCTGGCCGGTAGAAGTGCGGTTTGCACTCCACGCAGATTTGGCAATTCCTGGTGACTGTCCTGACCTCTTCGATGGAGTAGGGCAGGTTGCGGGTCTTAATGAAATGAAAGAAACGAGTGACCCCCGGGTGGCAGAGGTCCTCGTGGAGGGATCGGAGGCGGTCCACTTGCGCTGTGGCACAAGTGCCGTGGGACAGGGCATTAGGAGGCTCGTACAGCTTCCCGGGACGGTACAAGATCTCGTAGTTGTAGGTGGAGAGTTCTATCCTCCACCGCAAGATCTTGTCGTTTTTAATCTTGCCCCGCTGTGCATTATCGAACATGAAGGCCACCGACCGTTGGTCCGTGAGGAGAGTGAATCTCCTGCTGGCCAGGTAATGCCTCCAGTGTCGCACAGCTTCTGCCGTGGCCTGGGCCTTCTTTTCGACCGAGGAGTGGCGAATTTCGGAAGCATGGAGAGTGCGGGAGGAGAAAGCCACAGGCCTGCCCGCTTGGTTGAGGGTGGTCGTCAGAGCTACGTCGGACACATCGCTCTCAACCTGGAAGGGGAGGGACTCATCGATGGCGCGCATCGTGGCTTTTGCGATGTCCGCTTTGATGCGGCAGAAGGCCTGGCGGGCCTCCGTCAACAGGGGGAAGGTTGTGGACTGGATCAGGGGTCGAGCCTTGTCTGCGTAATTCGGGGCCCATTGTGCATAATAGCTGAAGAAGCCGAGGCAGCGCTTTAGGGCCTTGGGGCAGTGAGGGAGGGGGAACTCCATGAGGGGGCGCATTGCGTTCAGGGTCGGGGCCTATGACTCCATTTCATACTACGTAGCCTAGGATGGCTAGACGGTCGGTGCCGAACACGCATTTATCCTTATTGTAGGTCAGATTAAGGATGCGCGCGGTCTGGAGAAATTTACGGAGGTTGGTATCGTGGTCCTGCTGGTCGTGGCCGCAGATGGTGACGTTATCAAGATACGGGAACGTTGCGCGTAAGCCGTACCGGTCAGCCATTCAGTCCACCTCACGTTGGAAGACCGAGACTCCGTTCGTGACACCGAAGGGAACCCTTAAAAAGTGATAGAGCCGCCCATCTGCTTCGAAGGCAGTGTATTTGCGGTCACCAGTACGGAGGGGCAGCTGGTGGTAGGCAGACTTGAGATCCACCGTGGAGAAGACCTTGTATTGCGCAATCCTGTTTACCAGGTCGGCAATACGGGGGAGAGGGTACGCGTCCAGTTGCGCAAACCGGTTGATGGTCTGGCTATGACCATCCTATGTTTCTCCCCGGTCTTTACCACCATTACGTGAGCCCTCCAGGGGCTGTTGCTCGCTTCGATGACCCCTTCCTTCAGCAGCCTTTGGACCTCGGACCTGATGAAGGTCCGGTCCTGGGCACTGTACCGTCTGCTCCTGGTGGCGACGGGTTTGCAATCCAGGGTGAGGTTCGCAAACAGGGAAGGCGGGTCGACCTTAAGGGTCGCGAGGCCGCAGACAGTAAGGGGGGGTATAGGGCCGCCAAATTTAAAGGTCAGGCTTTGTAGATGGCACTGGAAACCCAGCCCAAGGAGGGTGGCTGCACAGAGGTGCGGCAGAACGTACAGGTGGAAATTGCGGAATTCCCTGCCTTGGACAGTGAGGTTCGCTAGGCAGAACCCCTTTATCTCCACTGCGTGTGACCCGGAGGCCAGGGAGATCCGTTGGTTTACGGGATGGGTGACAAGAGAACAGCGCCTTACCGTGTCGGGGTGGACAAAGCTTTCCGTGCTCCCGGAGTCGATCAGGCACGACGTCACGTGGCCGTTGCTGGCGATCGTTGTGGTGGCTTTCGCTAGTGTCCGGGGCCGACTCTGGTCCAGGGTCACGGAGGCCAGCTGCAGTAAGGGGAAGGTCTGGTCAGACGGCGTTGAGTCGGCGGTGCTGGGGGCCTGAGCCGGTGCCGGGTAACGGAGGCCAGCTGCGGCAAGGGGAAGGTCTGGTCAGGCAGCGTGGAGTCGGCGGTGCTGGGGGCTCGAGGCCGGTTCAGGGTAACGGAGGCCAGCTGCAGCAAGGGGGAGTTCTGGTCAGGCAGCGTGGAGTCGGCGGTGCTGGGGGCTCGAGGCCGGTTCAGGGTAACGGAGGCCAGCTGCAGCAAGGGGGAGTTCTGGTCAGGCAGCGTGGAGTCGGCTGTGCTGGGGGCTTGAGGCCCCATCCAAGATGGCGTCAGCCACGGGTCGCACATGGAGTCCGGGGATGCCGAAGATGGCGGCGGTGAGGGACAAAATGGCGGCGCCCACCCATCCAGCGTGGTGGCCGGGGGGCAAAATGGCCCCACCCGTGGATCGCACGCAGCCAGGGGATAGGAGGGCGGCGGTGGGCTTTGGACGGCCGGGACCTGAACTAAAGGCTGCCGATAGTCGCTGGAGACTGCGGCCACGGCGCGGGCCTGGCAGACCCCGACATAGTGGCCCTTCTTGCCGCACCCTTTGCAGGTGGCGGTGCGGGTCAGGCAGTGCGGGCGGGGATGATTCGCCTGCCCGCAGAAAAAGCTACGTTGGCCGGTAGCGATAGTGGGCCGTCTCGTCGCGCAGGTTTGCGGGGTTAGAGGATAGGTCTAGGGGGCTGCCGTTACGGGGTGCCATGCAGCCCAGGGGGGTGCCGCGCGTCCGGGGTCAAAAGCCAGTTCGTTTTTATACGCAATGTCCATAGACCCCACCAGGGCCCGTGCCTGAGTAAGTCCCAGTGTGTCCATTTCTAGGAGCCTCCGGCGGATATCGGGAGAAGTCATACCTGCCACGAAAGCATCCCTAATCAAAAGTTCCGTGTGCTCGTTCCCCGAAACTGGCGGGCATCCACAGTTCCGGCCCAGCACTAGCAGTGCCCGATAGAAGTCTTCCAGTGTTTCGTCAGGGCTTTGCCTTCTAGTTGCCAGCAGGTGACGGGCGTAGACCTGGTTCACAGGTCGGATATAGTGTCCTTCTAGCAGCTCGATAGCTGCAGCATAATTCTCCGCCTCCTCGATCAGAGGGTAGTTTGCAGGGCTGACCCGGGAGTGTAGAAGGTGCATTTTCTGCCTTTCCGTGGGGGTGTCGGCGGTCGTGTCGACGAAGCTCTTAAAACACGCCAGCCAGTGCTTGAAGATAGCAGCGGAGTTGTCTGCGTGGGGGCTGAGCTGAAGGCACTCCGGCTTGATGCGGAGATCCATCCTTTCAGAAATAATAGCTGATTGAATTGATGCACAATCAATTACTCTTGAGACAAGGCGAGTCATAACTAATAGGCTTTAATCAGCTAGAACTGTACCCAGCAGCTTCGATACGGAAAGTGAAGGCAGCTGGGATGGCATTGGTTCTTATACCCCGCCTCTCAGGGCGGAGCTATGTACGTTAGCCAATGGTAGACTCCTAGGTCTAGCCAATGGTCATCCACCTCTCAGGTACTGCAATACCTGGTATTACCACAGTAGACAATGCTTTAGAAAATAATAAATGGGGCAGCATGGTGGCACAGTGGTTAGCACTGCTGCCTCACAGCGCTAGGGACCGGGTTCAATTCTGGCCTTGGGTGACTGTTGGGGGCACACATAGCCCCGTTTGGTACACGACTGGAGCTCCCCAGTGTAGCGAGAGACTGGGATCCCTGAGGCACCCAAAGCAATCCCTGACCCCCCCCCCAGCCAGAACGCACTATTGGAGGGCCCCGAGCACACCCAACACCCATGCAAGGGCACTCCGGCCTGATCACGCGTGCGTGGATAATTGCCAGCATGGCACCTTGGCAGTGCCAGAATATCACTCTGCCCAAAGGGCATGCAGCTGGGGGCCCTCCGATCCCCTGGGAGACCCCCATGAGTGCCGTTCCATCTGGTCCCCATTTGTGGGGACCAATGCTGAATGACACTCGCCTGAGATCTCCGAGGCAAAGGGGATGAATCCCAAAGCCTCAGGTACTTCAGGAGTCTGCGCAATAGAACGAGGCTTGCTGTCTCATTCTAATATGCGGATTTGCAAAAAGCAACGTCTTGTGCAATCGCGTTGGATCTCGCGAGGAGCTGCGAGCCGGGTAGATCCGTGAGCGGGGTCTCACTGCAGTTATCGGCCACACTGCACCGCGGTGAGCTGTTCTTTGGGCGCAGCGTGGCCGCTGGATTGCGCCTTCAATCTCTCTCCAGAGGACAATCTCCTCAATGCAGGAATCTGTCCAGTGACCCTGCATTGCACTCCCTCGCGGGCAAGTATATCCTCCCTTAGCTCAGGAGAGAGGGTTTTGGTGAGGCCACGTATTGGGCACAGTGTGAAATTTTGGTCTCCACCTTTAAAGCAGGATATACTTTGGAGGAGGTTCAGCAAAGGTTCACTCGATAGATTGGTCCCTATGATGAGTAAATAGGCTTATATTCTCTGGAATCTGGAAGAATGAGAGGTGATCTCATTTCAAGCTCCAAACTCTGGGCGGGTTTAATCGGGTGGGCACTGAGAGATTGTTCCCGCTGGCCAGGGAGTCTAAAACACGGAGACACAATCTCAGGATAAGGGGTCGATCATTTAGGACTGAGGTGAGGGGAAATTACTTCACTCAAACAGTTGTGAATCTTTGGAATTCTCCACCCCAGAGGGTTGTAGATGCTGCATCGTAGGATACATTTAAAGCTGAGATGCACAGATTGTTGTTCTCTCAGGAAATTCAGGGACACGAGGAGCAGGTAGGAAAATGGAATGGAGATCCAATGGTATTGAATGGCAAAGCAGGCTCGATGGGCTGAAGGGACTACACCTGCTCCCATTTCTTGTATTCTTGTGCGGTAGTGCAGACAGTACTCCAGGTGTGATCTCCCCATGGTCCTATACAAATGCAGTAAGAATATTTCAGCCCCGTAAGCCAATCCCTTTGGACTATTTGCCTTCCTAATTGCTTGCTGGACCCATTTATTAACTTTCTGCAATTTGCGTACATGACACCCAGGACCCTCTGAATATTAACTTTTCCTATTGTAACCCTCTGCTCTACTCAAACATTCCACTTAATGTGACAGCAAGGACAGGTGTCGATAAAGTAACCTTCAAAATATTCAGTGTAATACTGCCAACAAACAGTAGCACGAATCTGGAGCTGACAACAGACGCACAAATATATTTATGGCGCTTTGCAAGATGACCTTTAACGCCTGCATTTCCCAGGAAAAGTAGATTTGAAAACTGGCACACATGACCTCATAGCAATTATTTCAATTTAATTGAGAGGTTTTGTGAGTTTTGCCTGTAAATACTGGTCAGACAGACGGATTTTCGATCACTCGGAATCAAGAGATAAGGATTTCTTTGTTCTTTGCTTTTCCCCAGGGTAGAGGGGTCAATTACTAGGGGGCATAGGTTTAAGGTGAGAGGGGCAAGGTTTAGAGTAGATGTACGAGGCAAGTTTTTTACGCAGAGGGTAGTGGGTGCCTGGAACTCGCTACCGGAGGAGGTAGTGGAAGCAGGGACGATAGGGACATTTAAGGGGCATCTTGACAAATATATGAATAGGATGGGAATAGAAGGATACGGACCCAGGAAGTGTAGAAGATTGTAGTTTAGTCGGGCAGTATGGTCGGCGCGGGCTTGGAGGGCCGAAGGGCCTGTTCCTGTGCTGTACATTTCTTTGTTCTTTGTTGAAAGTGGGCAGGGGGGGAGCGATGCCAGAGGAGTAGCCATGATCAGATTGAACAGCGCAGTTGGGTCTCTGGGCCATACAGTCCAAATCTGCTCCTGTTTCTCATGTTCTTCAGTTGCACCAAAGGACTCATATTTTCACAAGTTTGAGGATCACATCAATCGATAAGGCTGCAGGTTACACTGATCATTAACTCGCTGGAAAAACAAGATACTTCTTCCTGACTCATATAACAGGACAACCTCTCTGTTAGTCCTAATTTTAAACAAAATAAGGTCAGAATTTCTCCTTTTGCTAAACTAACCTGAACCTCAAACTGAGCCTCTATTTCTGAATTTCTTAAATTACGCTAAACTAAGGCTACGGTTCCCATCACGCTGTTACCTAAACCAGGAACCAAGTTGCCGTAACGCTAGCCCCAAAACAAGATCGCAGCTTTTGTATACTATCAACCAACTAAAACAAGATCGCAGCTTTTGCATACCGTCAACCAACTTTTGAAACGAGGAGATAAGTGAAACAGCAGCATGAAATGTTTCCATAGGTACAACAAGCCTATTTAGTCAAACTTCACACGACAGTCACATAGGAACATAGGAATTACACCTCCCGACCTGTTTCCCATATCCCTTTAACCCGTTTTTAAAAATCAGAAATATATCTACCTCCCACTTGAAACCATTTAATGATTCAGACTCCCCCGCACTATGGGGCAGCGAGTTCCACAAATTCACCACAAACTGAGAAAGATGCAACACTTTAAAGGGAGGTGCATTGCTGTTGGTGCTGGAACTGATTGTGGAAGCAAGTGGGCCAATGGACTGTAAGATGTTTTGACATTACACTGGGCACCTTGGTCAAGAGAATTCAAAGGAGTGACTGTAACAGGCAGCAGATTTCAGTGAGCATTCCTTGCTGAAGTGGAGGCACCTAATTTGCTCTGTGACGACCCTGGGCGGATATGCAGCTGTTGTCTACAACCATGCCAAGTCCCACCCCCAATTTTCCTCTTTGAGCAGCTTGTCCTCCTCACTGAACAGAACCTTGGAAACCTAGAAACACAGGAAGTAGGAGCAGGAGCTGGCCATTCCTGCTCCACCATTTAATATGATTGTGACTGATCCTTAAATCCCATAATCCCACTCTCTTCCCATACCCCTTGATGCCTTTAATGGCTAGAAATCTATTTCCTTCTTAAATATATTCAGTAATTTATCCTCCACAAACTTCTGTGATGGAGAATTCCACAAATTCACGAGCCTCACAGTGAAGAATTTCTCCTCATCCAAATGGCCTACCCGTATTTGTGAAGCCAGAACTAAGGCTATTACAGCATGCCACACCATTCCCAGTAGAATTTTCAACTTGAAATCGCATTACTGACCACTTCCTCGAACATTTGTACCTCTGCAGCAGCCAGTAGAAATCAATAGCAACCAACCTAATAGTTCCTTCAGTATGTTGGGAAGTCAATCTTGCTGTCAAATGCATGCTCAGCTGTGTGAGGGTAAGAGGGCATTAACTGGACCATTTCAGGTCAAAAAGGGACCACAATTACATGTTGCACACTGACTCTCACAATTTGCACACTTCCTGTGTCCTCCCCAAAACTGTATCCACCATGGCCCACAGCAGAACTATGTACACATGGTACAGGTGTGACTTTAAGCCTGAAACGGCACCCATAAAGATAGAACAAAGTGGGGGGAGCACAATGAGCCAAATCTTTTGGCGTTGAAGATCAACATTGTCTGTGCGGAGTTTGCATGTTCTCCCCGTGTCTGCGTGGGATTCCTCCGGGTGCTCTGGTTTCCTCCCACAGTCCAAAGACCTTTTTGGACACTAAGGGCAATTTAGCATGGCCAATCGGACGAGGATTGTCCGAGGTAGGTTCTTTACTCAGAGAGTGGTTAGGGTGTGGAATGGACTGCCTGCTGTGATAGTGGAGTCGGACACTTTAGGAACTTTCAAGCGGTTATTGGATAGGCACATGGAGCACACCAGAATGACAGGGAGTGGGACAGCTTGATCTTGGTTTCGGACAATGCTCGGCACAACATCGAGGGCCGAAAGGCCTGCTCTGTGCTGTACTGTTCTATGTTCTATGTTCATCTCAGTTCTAAATCTACCGCCTCTCAACCTCTATCCGTGACCTCTCGTTCTAGATTTCCTCACAAGGGGGAACATTTGATCTACATTTACTTTCTCAATCCCTTTTAGCATTTTACACACCCAAGGCTGAAATTAAACCTGGTCCCTGCACTGTGAGACAGCAGTGCTCACCACTGTGCCACTGTGTTGATATTACAACTTTGTCAGTACTTACTTTAATTTGGTCATCCTGGCCAATATTTATCCCTGAGTCAACATCACAAAATCAGATGACCTGGCTATTTTCACACTGCTGCTTGTCAGAGCTTGCTCTGTGTAAACTGGCTGCCATGTGTCCTGTATTATAACAGAGACTGGACTACAAAAATACTTCACTGGACCTAACGTGCTTTTGGGACATCCAATTTTATTTTTATTCTTTCATGGGATGTTGATGTCACTGGCTAGGGTAGCATTTATCAGCCATCCCTAGTTAGCCAGATTGCCTTGGATCTGGAGTCGCATGTAGACCAGGTCAGGTGAAGACAGCAGATTTCCTTCACTAAAAAGCATTGGGGAACCAGATGAGTTTTTACAACGATTGATGATGTTTCCATGGTCACTGAGACTAGTTTGTCATTTGCAGATATTTTTCCCACAGCTGCCATGGCAGGATCGATCTGAGCCTGTGTCCCCCAAAACCTACATCTCAGGATGACGAGTCCAATGTCATTACCACAAGCTTTTGTGAAAGGTGCTATAGAAATGCAAATATTGATCTTTTAATTTTCAGTTGACATTATGACATTTAGTGAGACATTGGCAATGAAACTGAATTGGTCAAAGAGATCCTAATTTAGGAAATACAACAAAATTGGCACAGGGTTAAACTTGCATCACAAATTTGTCAGCTATTTCCTAAATCTGCCAGCGTATCAGTAACCAAGACAGGTCTGAATGGAGAGAGGTCTTGGCAAGGCGTCTGGGTCCTGAAGTATTTCTCTGCATAAATTGTGACCTCGCACCTTGTCGCAATCTCCCATTTTATTTTAGTGAGTTCACTCCAGTCCCTGAGTTCCAGCTTAGTTTCCAATGTTGGCACAATTGCAGCAAACTATTTTACCACTGATCACAATTCTCAGGAAGCAGGGGCCAGGAGATGAAGAGCCCGGTCATTTTAGAATCACAGAATGATACAGCGCTGAAAGAGGCTATTCCGTTCACTGTGCCTGCGCCAACTCCGTGGATGTATGTGTGTTTGTCCAATTACTCAAGCAGATACATACCGAGCTGAATAATGGAATCAGAAATGATTTGGGATTTGTTAGCTGGGTTCTGAATACCTGCATTTACAGCTACATCCAATAATCCTAAATGTTGATTTTTCTTTCTGGCAAAGGTTTAGCTCAATTGGCTGGACAGTGGTTCCTGATGCGGAGCGAGACCAGCAGCGGGGGTTCAATTCCCGTACTGGCTGATGTTATTAATGAAGGCCCTACCTTCTCAACCTTGCCTGAGGTGTGGTGAGCCTCCGGTTAATCACCACCAGTCAGCTCTCCCCCTCAACGGGGAACGCAGCCTATGGTCATCTGGGACGATGGCAACTTCATCTTACTTTCTGGTATAACCTAAATCAATGGTTCATTCAGTGAGAAAAATGGACATTTTTTGTAACTAGGAATGGCTTCAGTTGTGATCCTTTCTCTTTGTTTTCTGACCTTGTGTTAACTTGGCCTATCCCGAGAGACAGAAGCCTAGCTATTGAGATTTCCAACAATTTAAAAAAAATTTAGAGTACCCAATTATTATTATTTTTTCCAATTAAGGGGCAATTTAGCGTGGTCAATCCACCTGCCCTGCACATCTTTGGGATGTGGGGGTGAAACCCACACAGACACGGGGAGAATATACAAACTCCACACAGACTGTGACCCAGAGCTTGGATTTGAACCCAGGTCCTCAGTGCTGTAGTCCCAGTGCTAGCCACTGCGGCCCTTGATTTCCAACAATAACATCTGGAATACTGTGATCAGTTTTGGACCCCTGGGGCGTCATTCTCCGACCCCCCGCCGGATCGGAGAATGGCCGTTGGCCGCCGTGAATCCCACCCCCGCCCCCGCCGAAGTCTCCGCTCCCGGAGATTGGGCGGGGGCGGGAATCCGGCCGTGCCGGTTGGCGGGACCCCCCGCTGGATTCTCCGGCCCGAATGGGCCGAAGTCCCGCCCAGGAATTGCCTGTCCCGCCGACGTAAATCAAACCTGGTATTTACCAGCGGGACCAGGCGGCGTGGGCGGGCTCCGGGGTCCTGGGGGGGGGGGCGCGGGGCGATCTGACCCCGGGGGGTGCCCCCACGGTGGCCTGGCCCGTGATCGGGGCCCACCGATCCGCGGGCGGGCTTGTGCCGTGGGGGCACTCTTTCCCTTCCGCTTCCGCTACGGCCTCCACCATGGCGGAGGTGGAAGAGACTCTCCCCACTGCGCATGCGCGGGAAACTGACAGCGGCCGCTGACGCTCCCGCGCATGCACTGGGAAACTGACAGCGGCCGTTGACGCTCCCGCGCATGCGCCGCATTTCCGCGCCAGCTGGCGGGGAAACAAACACCATTTCCGCCAGCAGGCGGGGCGGAAATCCCTCCGGCATCGGCCTAGCCCCTCAATGTTGGGGCTAGGCCGCCAAAGATGCGGAGCCTTCCGCACCTTTGGGCCGTCGCGATGCCCGTCTGATTGGCGCCGGCTTTGGCGCCAGTCGGCGGACATCCCGCCGTTGGGGGAGAATTTCGCCCCTTATCTCAGGAAAGATATACTGGCATTGGAGGCAGTCCAGAGAAGGTTCACTCCCAGGAATGGAAGGATTTTCTTATGAAGAGAGGTTGAGTAGGTTGGGCCTGTAGTCTTCGGAGTTTAGAAGAATGAGAGGTGACCTTATTGAGACATATAGGATTCTCAGGGAGCTTGACAGAGTCGATGCTGAGAGATTGTTCCCTCTTTTGGGAAAGTCTAGGACCAGTGGGCATAATTTCAGAGTAAGAGGTGGCCATTTAAGACAGAGATGAGGGGGAATTTCTTCTATCAAAGGGTAGTGAACCTGTGGAATTCTTTACTGCAGAGCGCTGTAAAGGCTGGGTCGTTAAGTATGTTCAAGGCTGAGAGAGACAGATTTTTTAGAATCAAGTGTTATGGGGATAAGGCGGGGATGTGGAGTCAAGGATTTTCATATCAGGGGCGAAATTCTCCGGTATCGGCGCGATGTCCGCCGACCAGTGCCTAAAACGGCGCAAATCAGTCGGGCATCGCGCCGCCCCAAAGGTGCGGAATGCTCCGCATCTTGGAGGGCCGAGCCCCAACCTTAAGGGGCTAGGCCCGCGCCGGACTAATTTCCGCCCCGCCATCTGGCGTAAAAGGCCTTTGGTGCCCCGCCAGCTGGCGCGGAAATGACATCTCCGGGCGGCGCATGCGCGGGAGTGTCAGCGGCCACTCATGGCATCCCCGCGCATGCGCAGTGAAGGGAGTCTCTTTCGCCTCCGCCATGGTGGAGACCGTGGCGAAGGCGGAAGGAAAAGAGTGCCCCCACGGCACAGGCCTGCCTGCGGATCGGTGGGCCCCGATCGCGGGCCAGGCCAGCGTGGGGGCACCCTCCGGGGCCAGATCGCCCCGCGCACCCCCCTCCCCCCAGGACCCCGGAGCCCGCCCGCGCCACCTTGTCCCGCCGGTAAGGTAGGTGGTTTAATCTACGCCGGCGGGACAGGCATTCTAGCAGCGGGACTTCGGCCCATCCGGGCCGGAGAATCGCAGGGGGGCCCCGCAAACCGGCGCGGCGCGATTCCCGCCCCCGCCGAATATCCGGTGCCGGAGAATTCAGCAACCGGCGGGGGCGGGATTCACACCAGCCCCAGGTGATTCTCCGACCCGGCGGGGGGTCGGAGAATCTCGCCCCAGATCAGTCATGATCTCATTGAATGGTGGAGCAGACTCGGTGGGCCGAATGGCCTACCACTACCCCTATGTCTTATGGTCTTATAACTTGGGCTCTAATTAGATCACTCCCCCACAGGGAGAAACCAAGTCATAAAGGCCATTTGGTTCTGTTGCATTATAAAGAAAGGACTTACATTTCTATAGTGCCTTTCACAACCTTAGGATGTCTTAACAATCATTTACAGTGGAGCAGCGAGGGAAATAGGGGGAGTGAGGGATGAGGAAGGAGAGATGGAGCGGGAAGCGGAGAGAGTGAATGGAGTGTTCAAGACATTTTATAAAAAATTATATGAAGCTCAACCCCCGGATGGGAGGGAGAGAATGATGGGCTTCTTGGATCGGCTGGAATTTCCCAAGGTGGAAGAGCAGGAAAGGGTGGGACTGGGAGCACAGATCGAGGTAGAAGAAGTGGTGAAAGGAATTAGGAGCATGCAGGCGGGAAAGGCCCCGGGACCGGATGGATTCCCAGTCGAATTCTATAGAAAATATGTGGACTTGCTCGCCCCGGTACTGACGAGGACCTTTAATGAGGCAAAGGAAAGGGGACAACTGCCCCCGACTATGTCTGAAGCAACGATATCGCTTCTCTTAAAGAAGGAAAAGGACCCGCTACAATGCGGGTCCTATAGACCTATTTCCCTCCTAAATGTAGATGCCAAGATCCTGGCCAAGGTAATGGCAATGAGAATAGAGGAATGTGTCCCGGGGGTGGTCAACGAGGACCAAACTGGGTTTGTGAAGGGGAGACAGCTGAACACGAATATACGGAGGTTGTTAGGGGTAATGATGATGGCCCCACCAGAGGGAGAAACGGAGATAGTAGTGGCGATGGATGCCGAGAAAGCATTTGATAGAGTGGAGTGGGATTATTTGTGGGAGGTGTTGAGGAGATTTGGTTTTGGAGAGGGGTATGTTAGATGGGTGCAGCTGTTGTATAGGGCCCCAGTGGCGAGCGTGGTCACGAATGGACGGGGATCTGCATATTTTCGGCTCCATAGAGGGACAAGGCAGGGATGCCCTCTGTCCCCATTATTGTTTGCACTGGTGATTGAGCCCCTGGCGATAGCGTTGAGGGGTTCCAAGAAGTGGAGGGGAGTACTTAGGGGAGGAGAAGAGCACCGGGTATCTTTGTATGCGGACGATTTGCTACTATACGTGGCGGACCCGGCGGAAGGGATGCCAGAAATAATGCGGATACTTGGGGAGTTTGGGGATTTTTCAGGGTATAAATTGAACATGGGGAAAAGTGAGTTGTTTGTGGTGCATCCAGGGGAGCAGAGTAGAGAAATAGAGGACCTACCGTTGAGGAAGGTAACAAGGGACTTTCGTTACCTGGGGATCCAGATAGCTAAGAATTGGGGCACATTGCATAGGTTAAATTTAACGTGGTTGGTGGAACAGATGGAGGAGGATTTCAAGAGATGGGATATGGTATCCCTGTCAATGGCAGGGAGGGTGCAGGCGGTTAAGATGGTGGTCCTCCCGAGATTCCTCTTTGTGTTTCAGTGCCTCCCGGTGGTGATCACGAAGGCTTTTTTTAAAAGGATTGAAAAGAGCATCATGGGTTTTGTGTGGGCCGGGAAGACCCCGAGAGTGAGGAAGGGATTCTTACAGCGTAGCAGGGATAGGGGGGGGCTGGCACTACCGAGCCTAAGTGAGTATTATTGGGCCGCTAATATTTCAATGGTGAGTAAGTGGATGGGAGAGGAGGAGGGAGCGGCGTGGAAGAGATTAGAGAGGGCGTCCTGTAGGGGGACTAGCCTACAGGCTATGGTGACAGCCCCATTGCCGTTCTCACCGAGGAACTACACCACAAGCCCGGTGGTGGTGGCTACACTGAAGATTTGGGGACAGTGGAGACGGCATAGGGGAAAGACTGGAGCCTTGGGGGGGTCCCCGATAAGAAACAACCATAGGTTTGCCCCGGGGGGAATGGATGGGGGATATGGAATGTGGCAAAGAGCAGGAATAACGCAACTGAAAGATCTGTTTGTGGATGGGAAGTTCGCGAGTCTGGGAGCGCTGACCGAGAAATATGGGTTGCCCCAAGGGAATGCATTCAGGTATATGCAACTGAGGGCTTTTGCGAGGCAACAGGTGAGGGAATTCCCGCAGCTCCCGACACAAGAGGTGCAGGACAGAGTGATCTCAAAGACATGGGTGGGGGATGGTAAGGTGTCAGATATATATAGGGAAATGAGGGACGAAGGGGAGACTATGGTAGATGAACTAAAAGGGAAATGGGAAGAAGAGCTGGGGGAGGAGATCGAGGAGGGGCTGTGGGCAGATGCCCTAAGCAGGGTAAACTCGTCGTCCTCGTGTGCCAGGCTAAGCCTGATTCAGTTTAAGGTATTACACAGGGCACATATGACTGGAGCACGGCTCAGTAAATTTTTTGGGGTGGAGGATAGGTATGCGAGGTGCTCGAGAAGCCCAGCGAATCATACCCATATGTTTTGGTCATGCCCGGCACTACAGGGGTTTTGGATGGGGGTGACAAAGGTGCTTTCAAAAGTAGTAGGAGTCCGGGTCGAACCAAGCTGGGGGTTGGCTATATTTGGGGTTGCACAAGAGCCGGGAGTGCAGGAGGCGAGAGAGGCCGATGTTTTGGCCTTTGCGTCCCTAGTAGCCCGGCGCAGGATATTGCTAATGTGGAAAGAAGCCAAGCCCCCGGGGGTGGAGACCTGGATAAATGACATGGCGGGGTTTATAAAGCTAGAGCGGATTAAGTTCGTCCTAAGGGGGTCGGCTCAAGGGTTCACCAGGCGGTGGCAACCGTTCGTCGAATACCTCGCAGAAAGATAGACGGAATGGGAAAAAGAAGGCAGCAGCAGCAGCCCAGGATCGGGGGGGGGGGGGGGGGGGGGGGGGGGGGAGGAGGAACCAGAAGGACTCTCAGGGTTGTTAATATATACTGTATAGTATGTATAGGTCGTTGCTACAGATAATTATATATTGGACTGTTAAATTATATTTTTGGAGAGTGTTACTTGTGACAAGGCAGTTGCCAATTAGGGCTAGTTTTCATTTTTGTTATTTATTATTTATTCATTTTTTGTTTATAAAATAGGTCATTGTTATTTGTGTTGTTATAATATTGTGTAAAGGATGCACAATGTACTGTGTTGGTTGACCAAAAATTTTCAATAAAATATTTAATAAAAAAAAAACAATCATTTACAGTCAATGAGGCGCATTTTAGTACATAAGAACTAGGAGCAGGAGTAGGCCATCTGGCCCCTCGAGCCTGCTCCGCCATTCAATGAGATCATGGCTGATCTTTTTGTGGACTCAGCTCTACTTTCCTGCCTGCTCACCATAACCCGTGATTCCTTTACTGTTCAAAAATCTATCCATGTTTGTCTTAAAAACATTCAGCGAGGTAGCCTCAGCTGCTTCAGTGGACAGGGAATTCCACAGATTTACAACCCTTTGGGTGAAGAAGTTCCTCCTGAACTCAGTCCTAAATCCGTTCCCCCTTATTTTGAGGCTATGCCTCCTAGTTCTAGTTTCACCCGCCAGTGGAAACAACTTCCCTGCTTCTATCCTATCTATTCCCTTCATAATTTTATATGTTTCTATCAGATCCCCCCTCATTCTTCTAAATTCCAATGAGTATAGTCCCAGTCTACTCAGTGTCTCCTCCTAAGCCAATCCTCTCAACTCCAGAATCAACCGAGTGAATCTCCTCCGCACCCCCTCCAGCGCCAGTACATCCTTTCTCAATAAGAAGTCTTACAACACCAGGTTAAAGCCCAGCAGGTTTGTTTGGAATCGCTAGCTTTCGGAAAGTAGCTCCTTCATCAGGTGACTCACCTAAGGAGCAGTGCTCCGAAAGCTAGTGATTCGAAACAAACCTGTTGGACTTTAACCTGGTGTTGTAAGACTTCTGACAATGCCCACCCCAGTCCCAACGCCGGCATCTCCACATCATCCTTTCTCAAGTAAGGAGAGCAAAAGTGTACACAGTACTCCAGGCCCTATGCAGCTGCAACATAACATCCCTGATTTCAAACTCCATCCCTCCAGCAATGAAGGGCAAAATTCCATTTGCCTTCTTAATTACCTGCTGCACCTGCAAACCAACTTTTTGCGATTCATTCACAAGGACGCCCAGGTCCCTCTGTACAGCAGCATGCTGCAATTTGTTACCAATTAAATAAATGTCCATTTTGCTATTATTCCTCCCAAAATGGATGACCTCCATTTACCTACATTGAACTACAACTGCCAGACCCTTCCCACTCACTTAAACTATCTATATCCCTCTGCAGACTTTCAGTGTCCTCTGCGCACTGTACCACTCATCTTGGTGTCATCTGTGAACTTTAACACATTACACTTGGTCCCCAACTCCAAATTATCAATGTAAATTTTAAAAAATTGCGGCCCCAACACTGATCTCTGAGGCACACCACTAGTCACTGACCATCAACCAGAAAAACACCCATTTATTCCCACTCTTTGCTTTCTGTTAGTTAACCAATCCTCTACCCATGCTAATACTCTGATGCAACAGCTTTTGTGTGGCACCTTGTCGAATGCCTTCTGGAAATCCAGATACACCACATCCACCGGTTCCCCGTTATCCACCACATTTGTAATGCCCTCAAAGAATACCAATAAATTAGTTAAACATGACCTGCCTTACATGAACCCATGCTGCGTCTGCCCAACGGGACAATTTCTATCCAGATGTCTTGCTATTTCTTCCTTGATGAGAGATTAAAGCATTTTGCCCATGTCACTGTTATAACGAACTGTCTATCATCTTAAGTTGATGTAAACATGCTGACAAATTTATAATGCAGGAAAATTGGGAGCAATTAAAACATTTTTTAAATTACTATTTCAAAATGGTCAGTCAATTCAGAAAAGAACTGATGACGACTGTTTTTTTGGAACTTGAACTCTTTCACCTTGTGATGTCCCGCTCTGGCTACAAGGACAGTTTAACTATGGGGTGAGTAGTTTGATTCAATCAGATATTAACACATCTCTACACCATCAACTCCCCCCTGAGCAAGCCTGCGTGAACATTCCTCGATTAATCACCAGACACGTGATCAGTACAAGAGATTTAGAAACATTTTCATTGAAATATATCCAGAAGGAATTCAATGCAATCAATTGCCCTGAATCTATAACCATACATAATAAGGGTTAAACAAAAAACCTGCTTCAAATGGACAGGAACAGTTTGGAGATTAATCTGTCTGGGCCATGGATATCACCAGCAGCGTAAAACGATCTGGTGTTTGTGAAATCCTGACTGCCCTCGCTGACAAACTCTGCTGTTTGGACTCGACGCCCTTCACCATTAAACTTACATTATCCACAAATTTCCAAAGTTTGACTTCCCATTTTTGTTTACCCCAGGTAGCTTGAGATCAAGTTGAAGAAACTTTAAACCAATTAAACAGAACCTGGGGCCAATTCCCCTTCAGGCTGGGACACACACAGTGATCGGGACAAATTTACACCTCGGAACTAAGAGGGGTTAGGGCCAAACATTAACTCCTGCTGCTTATTTTACCAGGACAGTCCCACCTTGTGGGTCTCTCTCTCTCTGGGAGTCTCTCCCTCTCTGGGTCTCTCCCTGCGCAGAGATCCCTCTCTGGCTGAACTTTCAGTGGGGCACAGTTCTCCTACCTTGGCGACTTGCAGGGGTTTGAGTTGCTGGGCTCCTCCTTGAAGCCTGAAGCCCCACGGCGCTCCACCAGCCAGGGTGACCAGCGCCTCTTTAGTGGCCCCCATCGCGTTAGCCTTCAGCAGACTGGGGGGCCCTGAGAGCTTGCCATCGCCCTGACCCCGGCCATCATTCAGCTCTCGCTCCGAGCTGCTTCCTTGCTGCCTCTGGCAGACACTGGGCTGCAGAGAGAGTGTACAGCAGCGATGCTGGGGCTGAGATGTGGGGCTCGATCCAGCCTTGGTCGAAAGCCAGACTTCACCACATGTTGCGTCAATCTCACAGCAGCGCTGTGGAAATTCAGCAAGGTAACTGAGGAAGGGGTGCCCCAGACGGGGCAGATCCCTGGCAAAACTCTGCTTAGGGCCCAGTTTGTCATTGTCAGTACCAAGGGCACAACCTCATTCCCAAAGCTCCTGCCTGACCTGTGACATCTAGACAATGTGCCCAGTTCTCTGTCTCTGAGCTGCATTTTACAGATTGAAGATATCTCAGAGTTTTGGGCTGTGATTTTATGCAGGAACAATGTTCTTTTACATTGATCATGTGCCAGGCGTTTACATTGATTTGTTACAGAAGCTTTGGCAATGATATTGTTCCCAGCGGTTCCTGCAGGTCCTAACTACCGAAAACCGAAACAGCTCCCAGAAATGCATTCATTCCGCAGCCTACCCTACTGCATATAAATTACTGCCACACAATATTTATGGAAACTATTTTTGATTGTGTACACACCAAAACAAGGCACCTACAACAGTGCAGCACTCCCTCAGTCCTGACCCTCTGACAGTGCAGCACTCCCTCAGTACTGACCCTCTGACAGTGCGGCACCCCCTCAGTCCTGACCCTCTGACAGTGCAGCACTCCCTCAGTACTGACCCTCTGACAGTGCAGCACTCCCTCAGTACTGACCCTCTGACAGTGCGGCACTCCCTCAGTACTGACCCTCTGACAGTGCGGCACTCCCTCAGTACTGACCCTCTCTCAGTGCAGCACTCCCTCAGTACTGACCCTCTGACAGTGCAGCACGCCCTCAGTACTGACCCTCTGACAGTGCGGCACTCCCTCAGTACTGACTCTCTGACAGTGCAGCACTCCCTCAGTACTGACCCTCTGACAGTGCGGCACTCCCTCAGTACTAACCCTCTGACAGTACTGCACTCCCTCAGTACTTACCCTCTGACAGTGCAGCACTCCCTCAGTACTGACCCTCTGACAGTGCAGCACTCCCTCAGTGCTGACCCTCTGACAGTGCAGCACTCCCTCAGTACTGACCCTCTGACAGTGCGGCACTCCCTCAGTACTGACTCTCTGACAGTGCAGCACTTCCTCAGTACTGACCCTTTGACAGTGCAGCACTCCCTCAGTACTGACCCTCTGACAGTGCAGCACTCCCTCAGTACTGATCCTCTGACAGTGTGGCACTCCCTCAGTACTGACCCTCTGACAGTGCGGCACTCCCTCAGTACTGACTCTCTGACAATACAGCACTCCCTCAGTACTGACCCTCTGACGGTGCAGCACTCCCTCAGTACTGATCCTCTGACAGTGCAGCACTCCCTCAGTACTGACCCTCTGACAGTGCGGCAGTCCCCCAGTACTGACTCTCTGACAGTGCAGCACTTCCTCAGTACTGACCCTTTGACAGTGCAGCACTCCCTCAGTACTGACCCTCTGACAGTGCAGCACTCCCTCAGTACTGATCCTCTGACAGTGTGGCACTCCCCCAGTACTGACTCTCTGACAGTGCAGCACTTCCTCAGTACTGACCCTTTGACAGTGCAGCACTCCCTCAGTACTGACCCTCTGACAGTGCAGCACTCCCTCAGTACTGATCCTCTGACAGTGTGGCACTCCCTCAGTACTGACCCTCTGACAGTGCGGCACTCCCTCAGTACTGACTCTCTGACAGTACAGCACTCCCTCAGTACTGACCCTCTGACAATGCGGCAACTCCTCAGTACTGACCCTCTGACAGTGGATCACTCCACTCCGTCAGCACAGCCCCTCTGACAGTGCAGCTCTCCCTCAGTACTGACCCTCTGACAGTGCGGCACTCCCTCAGTACTGACCCTCTGACAGTGGATCACTCCCTCAGCACAGACCCTCTGACAGAGCAGTACTCCCTCAGTACTGACCCTCTGACAGTGCGGCACTCCCTCAGTACTGACCCTCTGACAGTGGATCACTCCCTCAGCACAGACCCTCGGACAGTGCGGCACTCCCTCAGTACTGACCCTCTGACAGTGCGGCACTCCCTCAGTACTGACCCTCTGACAGTGGATCACTCCCTCAGCACAGACCCTCTGACAGAGCAGCACTCCCTCAGTACTGACCCTCTGACAGTGGATCACTCACTCAGCACAGACCCTCTGACAGAGCAGCATTCCCTCAGTACTGACCCTCTGACAGTGCGGCACCCCCTCAGTACTGACCCTCTGACAGTGGATCACTCCCTCAGCACAGACCCTCTGACAGTGCGGCGCTCCCTCAGTACTGACCCTCTGACAGTGCGGTACTCCCTCAGTACTGACCTTCTGACAGTGCAACACTCCCTCTGGACCTAATGTGGAGATTAAAATGTGCAATGGAATGAGTTGCAGAATGATTAACAGTCTGACATGCCCTAATCGGACTATTGTTTCCAAAGTTATTACTATGTGGGAGGGGCCACACAGGACCAGGGGTTTCATAGACTCTGAAAACCCATACGATGATGGCTAAGCCACTAAGACCACTTGGACCTGAATATCCTGCGCATCAAGCCATAATTTTGAACTCGAGCTCCCGTCTCCATGACCATCCAACAGGGGGTTTGAGCCCAACAGCCCTGATTCAGAGGCATGAATACTAATGTTGAACCTCGGACTGTGCGTTCTTTCATCTCCTACCAGGAATGCCACTCACCTCTCGCAAGTTCTAAACCTTGACTCAGTTCCCTCTTGTCGTCTGAAATAAGCAGAATAGTGTGGATGCTGAAATCTGAAACAAACAGGGAATGGTGGATAACTCCAGCCATCTGGCAGCACCTGCTACATGCACTGCCGACTGCTGGGTTCACATGTCCCAGACTGATTGCACTGGTTCTATGTCACAATTAATGAACTGTTGATGAAATTACCGATGCTTCCACACCTTTAGATCTCCATATTGTTATCCTCTTCTCTGATGTAGGTCCTGAATTTCAACTATTCTTTCCATCACTCACCTGGTGAAGAAGTTGAGCTCCGAAAGCTAGTGATTCCAAATAAACCTGTTGGACTTTAACCTGGTGTTGTAAGATTTCTTACTATTATTTTCAGTTTAACCTTTAGTGGTTTAAGTCACTAAATATGTCGCCATTGTAAACTCAATCGAAAAAGGATGATAATAATAATAATCTTTACTCTTGTCACAAGTAGGCTTACATTAACACTGCAACAAAGTTATTGTGAAAATCCCCGAGTCGCCACACTTCGGCACCTGTTCGGATGCATAGAGAGAGAATGCAGAATGCCCAAATTATCTAATAGCATGTCTTTCTGGACTTGTGGGAGAAAACCGGAGCACCCGGTGGAAACCCACGCAGACACGGGGAGAACGTGTAGACTCCGCACTGACAGTGACAGTGACCCAAGCCGGGAATCGAACCTGGGACCCTGGCGCTGTGAAGCAACAGTGCTACCCAGTGCGCCACCGTGCCACCATTAGTGTAGAATATTACATTAGGATTTATATACCTGCCAAAGTACAAAGACACTGATTTCACTTTGGTCAGAATCTGTCGCTTGCCTGCACTGTCTGTCTTCAACTGCACTGATTCTGCCCAGAAGCATGTCCTGCACCTGATTGTTGAAATGGAAGTACAATAGAGTTCATCTAATAGGTGTTAGAAGACTCTAAGTGAAGGGGCAGCACAGTGGTGTAGTGGTTAGAACTGCTGCCTCTCAGCACCGAGGACCTGGGTTTGATCCTGGCCCGAGTCGCTGTCTGCGCGGAGTTTGCACATTCTCCCCGTGTTCGCGTGGGTCTCACCCCCACAACCCAAAGGGATGTGCAGGGTAGATGAATTGGCCACATTAAACTGCCCCTTAATTGGAAAAAGAGAATTGGGTACTCTAAATTAGAGTGGGAATGCAGTTATCTCTAAACATTTAAATCAACACTGGGGATTTATGTGCCCAACAAAAACAATGCACATTAAAGAGCAAAACGCATTTAACAGAATAACTACTTTTGACACCAGCCATGCTCAAACCCAATTCCGAAACTCACTCAGTGGATATTTAATCCACATCTGGTTAAACCAAAGTGATGATTTGAGAGTGCATTATCCAGGCTGCTTCTCTCTGGAGTTCAGACTAAACAGTAATGTTGCAGTGTACACAAAACCCTGTATCATGTCAGCCTAATGTCAGTCAACTATTTTCCAAATTAATCTCCCACTATCTCTACAGAGTGTGCCCTGTGACTGATTTGTCTGTCTGTCTGTCGCCAGTCACTGGGTGTTATCAGAGACACGTTGTTCGTCTGGGAGATGGTGGCGTGGTGGTAGTGTCACTGTACTAGTATTTCAGTGGATCAGGCTAATGCTAGCCTCAATAACAGTGACCATGCAACTAACATCGATTGTTGTTAAAAATCCATGTGGTTCAGTAATGTCCATTAGGGATGGAAATCTTCCATCCTTATCTGGTCTGGCCTACATGTGACTCCAGACTCTTAACTACCCTCTGAAATGGCCTAGCAGGGTAATCAGGGATTGGTAATAAATGTTGCCCTTGCTAACACCCTATGATGAATGTCAGAATTTCCAATTATAGGTATTTGGTGCAGTAAGGATAAAACCTGGGTTAGGGAGCGCAACTGCTACAGTCATGATTTCAAATAAATCCTAGTTTGAAAGGCAAGTATATTTTGAGTGCCATGGTTTATTAGTGCAGTTGAATTTAGATTTAGATTTATTGTCATGTGTGCTGAGGTACAGTGAAAAGTATAGTTCCATGTACGGTCCAGACAGATCGTTCCATGTATGAAAAAACATAGGACATATGATAAATACACAATGTAAATACACTGACATCGGGTGAAGCACACGGAGTATAGTGCTAACAACAGTAGAGAAGGTGGGTCGAGAAATCAGTTCAGTCTAGCTCTAGCTGAAGCTGTGATCACAGGTCAAGCAGTTTGCTCTCTGCAGTTCAGTTAAAAGACATGTCTGCAGCCAGAAGAGCAGTGTGGTTGGAAAGGTGAACAAAATCAGCTGAAACAACTTCTGAAGACATACAGCCAGAGTTTCTGCATGGTTCTGACTGGAGTCAGATCCTGTCTTTAAAGCAGTGTCATAAGATCTTTCTTTCTCAAAGAACATCCCGTAAAGCAGGTATTCCTGAGTGCTGATGGTATGCTAACACTGCAATAAGAAGTCTTACAAAACTAGGTTAAAGTCCAACAAGTTTGTTTCGAATCACTAGTTTTCGGAGCACTGTTCCTTCCTCAAGGTTAGGTGGATTGGCCATGATAAATTGCCCTTAGTCTCCAAAATTGCCCTTAGTGTTGGGTGGGGTTACTGGGTTATGGGGATAGGGTGGCGGTGTTGACCTTGGGTAAGGTGCTCTTTCCAAGAACCGGTGCAGACTCGATGGGCCAAATGGCCTCCTTCTGCTCTGTAAATTCTATCTATCTATCTTCAGGTGAATGAAGAGGTAGGTTCCAGAAACATATATATAGACAAAGCAACAACGGATGAACGGACATCGTGCGACAATCGCCAGGCAGGAATGTTCCAGTCGGGGAACACTTCAGCAGTCAAGGGCATTCAGCCTCTGATCTTTGGGTAAGCGTTCTCCAAGGCAGCCTTCAGGACACGTGTCAACGCAGAATCTCCGAGCAGAAACTTATAGCCAAGTTCCGCACACATGAGTATGGCCTCAGCTGGGACCTTGGATTCATGTCGCATTACATTCACCCCCCACCATCTGGCCTGGGCTTGCGAAATCCTACCAAGTGTCCTGGCTTAAGACAATACACACCTCTTTAACCTGTGATTACCCCTCTCTCTGGATCTGTAAAGACTTAATTACCTGCAAAGGCTTGCATTCAAAGTGCTATTGCTTCACAGCACTGTGAGTGGCTCAGCTTAAAAGAGGGGAGGAGTAAGAATGGAAAAGCAATAATGGTCAGAGACTCGATAGTGAGGGGTGCAGACAGGCGTTTGTGGGACTGCAGACGTGACTCCAGGATAGTATGTTGCCTCCCTGGTGCCAGAATGAAGGATGTCACTGGACAGCTGCAAGCCTTTCTGAAAGGGGAGAATAGGCAGTCAGAGGTTGTGGTTCACATTAGTACCAATGACGTGGGTCGAAAGAGGGATCAGGTCCTGCAACAGGAATCTAGGGAGCACGGTCGCAGATTGAAAAGCAGGACCTCAAAGATTGTAATCACTGGATTACTCCCAGAGCCACATTCCAGTGGATATAGGAATAGGAGAATGGAGCAGATTAATGTGTGGCTCAGGAGATCTTGTAGGAGGGAGGGCTTGAGTTTCCTGGATCACTAGATCTGTTTCTGGGGAAGATGGGACCTGTACAAGTCGGAGGGAGTGTTGCAATATTGATCGAGTCAATTACTGCAGTGAGGGGGGTTGATATTCTCCTCAATTGAGGCCAAATGGGTGAAACTTAAAATCGAAAAGGGGGCAATCACGTTGTTGGGAGTGAACTACGGGCCCCAAACAGTCAGGAAGAGAAAAGAGCAGATATGTAGGCAAATCCCCAGGGAGGTTTAGAGGGGGTGGAATTCTTACAGTGCATCCAGGAGAGTTTTTTGAGCCAGCACGTAGAAAGTCCGACAAGAGAGGGGGCGGTACTTGACCTAGTTTTAGGGAATGAAGCCTGACAGGTGGAAAAAGTGTCAGTGGGGGAGCATTTCGGTGATAGTGACCATAACTCAGTAAGACTTAAAGGAGTTGTAGAAAAGGACAAAGGTGGACCAGAAATAAAGGTTCTAAATTGGGGGAAGGTTGATTTTAATAGGATATGACAGGATCTGGTCGATGTGGACTGGGGGCAGCTACTAATAAGAAAATCCACATCAGAGTTCATTCAAGGAAGAAATAGACAGAGTAAAAAGCCATCATGTTCCCATGTTCCTGTTTGTTCTTGCTCTTGTTTTTTGTTTGCATTTATTGTTTATAAAAATGCCTTACTAAAAATATTTTTTTAAAAAGCCATCATAGATATATAGAAGATAGGAGCAGGAGGAGGTGTCTTGGCCCTTCGAGCCTGCTCCGCCATTCATCACAATCATGGCTGATCATCCAACTCAATAGCCTAATCCTGCTTTCTCCCCATAGCCCCATGTTCCTGTAAAGATAATGGGTTGGACCAAAAAGTTCAGGATGTCAAGGGAAATACGGGATTGGATCTGGAAAAAAAGGAAGACGTTTAGCAGAGACAGAGGACTGAAAACAGTGGATGTCTTAGAGGAGGATAGAAAGTGCAGGGGTACTTAAAAAATAAATCAGGAAGAAAGCTGACTAGTCAGACTTCAAAGATAGTGATCTCAGGATTACTACCAGTGCCATGTGCTGGTCAGAGTAGAAATAGCAGGATATATCGGATAAATACGTGGCTGATGAGATGGTGTGAGGGAGAAGGTTTCAAATTCCGGGGGCATTGGGACCAGTACAAACTGGACAGGTTACACCTGGGCAGGACCGGGACTGATGGATTGGGAAACATTCTTTAAAGGGATGACTGTGGATAGGCAATGGTAAACATTCAAGGGGTGCATGGGGGGATTGCAACAATTGTTTATTCCTGTCTGGTACAAAAGTAAAATGAAAAAAGTGGCCAATCCCTGGCTGACAAGGGGAATCAGAGGTAGTATTCGATCCAAAGAAGAAGCATACAAATTAGCTAAAATAAACCACAGGTCTGAGGATTGGGAACAGTTTAGAATTAACCAAAGAAGGGCCAAGGGATTGATTAAGAAGGGGAAAATAGAGTACAAGAGTAAGCTTGCAGGGAACATAAAAACTGACTGTAAAAGTTTCTATAGGTGCATGAAGAGAAAAAGATTGGTGAAGACAAATGTAGGTCCCTTACAGTCAGAAATAGGGGAATTTATAATGGGGGACAAAGAAATGACTGAGCAACTAAATACATACTTTGGTTCTGTCTTCACAAATGAAGACACAAATAACATATCAGAACGGGGAACAGGGTTTAGTGAGAGGGAGGAACTGAAGCAGATCAATATTAGTAGAGAAATGGTGCTGGGGAAATTAATGGGATTGAAGGCTGATAAATCCTCAGGGCCTGATAATCTACATCCCAGAGTACTTAAGGAGAAGGGGCTGGTTTAGCACAGTGGGCCAAACAGCTGGCTTGGAATGCAGAACAAGGCCAGAAGCGTGGGTTCAATTCCCCTACCGGCCTCCCCGAACAGGTGCCGGAATGTGGTGACTAGTTGCTTTTCACAGTAACTTCATTGAAGCTTACTTGTGACAATAAGTGATTGTTATTCTTATTAAGTGGCCCTAGAAGTAGTGACTGCATTGGTGGTCATCTTCCAGGATTATACAGACTCTGGAACTGTTCCTACTGATTGGAAGGTAGCTATGTAACCCCAATATTTAAAAGGGGTTAGAGAGAAAACAGGGGATTATAGACCAGTAAGCTTGACATCGGTAGTGGGGAAAATTCCAGAATCCACTATCAAAGATTTTTTAGCAGAGCACTTCGAAAACAATGGCAGCATCAGACAATATCAACATGGATTTATGAAAAGGAAATGATGCTTGGCTAATCTACTGGAATCCATCTGAAAATGTACCTAGTAGAATTGATGAGGGGAAGTCAGTGGATGTGGTATATTTGGACTTCCAGAAGGCTTTTTACAAAGTCCCGCATGAGAGATTATCGTATAAAATTAAAGCGCACGAGATTAGGGCTAATGTATTGAAATGGATAGAAAACTGTTTGGCAGACGGGTCTTTTTCCAAATGGCAGGCAGTGACTAGTGGGGTACCGCAGGGATCGGTGCTCGGACCCCAGCCATTCACAATGTAGATTAATGATTTAGATGAGGGAAGAAAATGTAATATCTCCAAATTTTCAGATGGCACCAAGTTTGGTGGGAGGGTGAGCTGTGAGGAGGATGCAGAGATCCTTCAGTGTGATTTGCAAAAGTTGAGTGAGTGGGCAAATGAATGGCAGATGCAGTATAATTTGGATAAATAGAACATAGAACATAGAACAATACAGCGCAGTACAGGCCCTTCGGCCCACGATGTTGCACCGAAACAAAAGCCATCTAACCTACACTATGCCATTATCATCCATATGTTTATCCAATAAACTTTTAAATGCCCTCAATGTTGGCGAGTTCACTACTGTAGCAGGTAGGGCATTCCACGGCCTCACCACTCTTTGCGTAAAGAACCTACCTCTGACCTCTGTCCTATATCTATCACCCCTCAGTTTAAAGTTATGTCCCCTCGTGCCAGCCATTTCCATCCGCGGGAGAAGGCTCTCACTGTCCACCCTATCCAACCCCCTGATCATTTTGTATGCCTCTATTAAGTCTCCTCTTAACCTTCTTCTCTCCAACGAAAACAACCTCAAGTCCATCAGCCTTTCCTCATAAGATTTTCCCTCCATACCAGGCAACATCCTGGTAAATCTCCTCTGCACCCGCTCCAAAGCCTCCACGTCCTTCCTATAATGCGGTGACCAGAACTGTACGCAATACTCCAAATGCGGCCGTACCAGAGTTCTGTACAGCTGCAACATGACCTCCCGACTCCGGAACTCAATCCCTCTACCAATAAAGGCCAACACTCCATAGGCCTTCTTCACAACCCTATCAACCTGGGTGACAACTTTCAGGGATCTATGTACATGGACACCTAGATCCCTCTGCTCATCCACACTTTTAAGAACTTTACCATTTACCATAAATGCGAGGTTATCCACTTTGGCAGCAAAAATAAGAAAGCAGACTATTATCAGAATGACCATAAATTAGGAGAGGGGAATGTGCCATGAGACCTGGGTGTCCTCGTACACCAGTCACTGAAGGTAAGCGTGCAGGTACAGCAGGCGGTAAAGAAGGCAAATGGTATGTTGGCCTTCATTGTGAGAGGATTTAAGTACAGAAGCAGGGATGTCTTACTGCAGTTACACAGGGCATTGGTGAGGCCACACCTGGAATATTATGTGCATATTGGTCTCCTTCTCTGAGGAAGGATGTTCTAGCTCTAGAGGGAGTGCAGCAAAGGTTTACCAGACTGATTCCTGGGATGGCAGGATGGACGTATGAGGAGAGATTAAGTTGATTAGGATTGTACTCGCTGGAGTTCAGAAGAATGAGGGGGGAGATCTCATAGAAACCTATCAATTCCAACAGGACTGGACAGGGTAGATGCAAGAAGGATGTTCCCAAAGTTGGGATGTCCAGAACCATGGGGTCATTGTCTGAAGAAAAGAGGTAGACCATTTAGGACAGAGATGAGGAGAAATGTCTTCATTGGATTGGATTTGTTTATTGTCCAGAGTGGTGAGCCTGTGGAATTCATTACCACCGATTGTAGTTGAGGCCAAAACATTGTCAGCGGAATTTTTTGTCGGCGGGATTCTCCTCTTCGCTGGCAGCACACCCACGCCTGCGGGTTTCCTGACGGCGTGGGGTGGCCACAATGGGTAATCCCATTAGCTGGCTGGCAGGATGGAGGATCCTGCGATTGGTGACAGCGCGCTGCGCAGGAAAAAGCAGCTGGCGGACCGGAGAATCCCGCCCAGTATGATTTCAAGAAGCAATTCGATATAGCTTTGGAGGGAAGGCAGAATTAAGCTATTACGTTGGATGATCAGCTATGATCATAATGAATGACAGAACAGGCTTGAAGGGCAGAATGGCCTACGCCAGCTCCTATTTTCTATGTAAGATGGGGCATGAAAACACACTGGCAGGGAAAATAAAGAATTCCAAGGGTGTT